>NC_064641.1:69663844-70970927 GCF_023864345.2 Schistocerca serialis cubense | reverse complement strand
TTTCTACATCTGAAAGATGATTATTCAACTTTCGCGCCAATCGCGTAAGAGTGCTGCTAGTAGCGGCACTGTGAGGACGCAAATCGGGTTTGCTTTAAATACGCGCTGTAACGGTCGTGAGCTTAGTTATCTTTGAGACTGGACGTGATGAGTTGCTGTTACTTTAAGCTGGAAGTTCCTTCTGCGATATTTCAGAAATACGTTTCAGAATTGTAGCTATTGTGCGTGATTGCTGGTGGCGGCGGTCACGAGGTTGTACAGTCGCAGAAAGGCCGGGTCCCGGACAGCCACATGGCGCTAACGAGAGGGAAGACAACTGTGTTCGGCATACGGCTCTGTCACGCCGTACTGTATCTGCAGCAGCCTGAGCAGCAGTTAGCACCACAGCGACTCAACGAACTGTCACAAATCGGTTACTACAAGGACGGCTCCGAGCGTGCATTCCACTGACCCTAAAGCACCGCTATTTCAGATTTCAGTGGTGTCAAGCGAGAGCTCATTGAAGGGCAGGGTGGCGGTTTGTTGTGTTTTCTAATGAAAGCTGGCTGTGCCTCGGTGTCAGTGATGCCTGCATATCGCTTAAAAGGAGGCCACTTGAGGCCCTGCACCTGTCTCTGTGCTGGACACACTGGACCGACACCTGGAGTTATGGTCTGCGGTGCGATTTTGTACGAAGCAGGAGCTCTCTCATGGTTATCCCATTCACCCTGACTGCAAATTTGTACGTCAGTCTGGTGATTCGACCTGCTGTCTTGCCGTTCATGAACAGAATTGGGTGTTTCCTAATAGGATAACGCTCGTCCACAAACCGTTAGTATAACGCAACATCCCCTGCACAGTGGGGACTGCTCCATCGCCAGATCTGTCTCCAATCGACCGTGTGTGGAACATCATCGAACGACAACTCTAGCGTCATCCAATAACAGCATTAACTGTCCCTGTATTGACCGACAAAGCACAACAGGAATGGAACTCCATCCCATAATCTGACATCCGGCAACCTGTATAACACAATGCATATATCGTGGCAGCACGTTACTCACATCCGGCAGTTCTCCCGTCTTTTTAGGGAACAATCAGTACACCGGGAAAGCTTTAAACATCCCACAATGCAATGCACGTTTGCATGGTAGTACTCGACATTCAGGGGGTTACGCCGGTTATTAATGTACCAGAATGTCATATTTACAGCGGCTTATATTGCGCTTACATTAACCTGCGATCTTGCAACGTTAGTCACATAAATAAGTTACCTAGGTTCAAAAAATGGTTCAAATGGCTCTGAGCACTATGGGGCTTAACAGCTGAGGTCATCAGTCCCCCAGAGCTTAGAACTACTTAAACGTAACTAACCTAAGGACAACACATACATCCATACCCGAGGCAGGATTCGAACCTGTGACCGTAGTGGTCGCGCGGTTCCAGACTGTAGTGCCCTTAACCGCTTGACCACTCCGGCCGGAAGTTACCTATGCTAACGTATTCCCGAGATTTTATTACTCTACATCAATTATTTTGTACTGTTTCGATTTCTTTCTGACAGTGTATTTCTAACCATCAACGTACATTCATTTTAGCAGATTTTCTTTGTAAACGTGGCGATTGTCTTTACTTTTCATCCTAATACCAATCAGCTTCAATTCGCTGCTCCAGAGCAAAACAAACATAATGTAAGTTGAAACTTTCTGGCAGATTAAAACTGTGTGCCCGACCGAGACTCGAACTCGGGACCTCTGCCTTTCGCAGGCAAGTGCTCTACCAACTGAGCTACCGAAGCACGACTCACGCCCGGTACTCACAGCTTTACTTCTGCCAGTAGTCGTCTCCTACCTTCCAAACTTTACAGAAGCTCTCCTGCGAACCTTGCAGGTAGGAGACGAGGTACTGGCAGAAGTCCCGAGTTCGAGTCTCGGTCGGGCGCACAGTTTTAATCTGCCAGGAAGTTTCGTATCAGCGCACACTCCACTGCAGAGTGAAAATCTCATTCTGGATAATGTAAGTTAGCACACTTGTAATATACGGTTGTAACTACAACTACATCCATACTCTGAGAATCACTGTGAACTACGAGGATAGAGGGTACATTTTATTACTTGAGGTTTCTCCCAGATACATTCATAGATGGAGCGTGGGAAGAAAGACTGCCTGACTCCCACTGTAAGAGCTGTTATTTGCACCAGTTCTATAGGATAAATACGTACCGGACAGAAGAATATTCGCTCTGTCCAGCCTGAATTACGCATCGTGAAGTTTTCTAGGTAGACTACAGCGACGTGTCAGCCGGTTAGGTCCGCAGCTCGTGGTCGTGCGGTAGCGTTCTCACTTCCCGCGCCCGGGTTCCCTGGTTCGATTCCCGGCGGGGTCAGGGATTTTCTCTGCCTCGTGATGACTGGGTATTGTGTGATGTCCTTAGGTTAGTTAGGTTTAAGTAGTTCTAAGTTCTAGGGCACTGATGACCATAGATGTTAAGTCCCATAGTGCTCAGAGCCATTTGAACCAGAGCCAGCCGGTTAGGAGTAAGACACACTCTCGGCAGTAAAACAAGTGTTCAACCACTCTCACACCACTTCTTTGTATGCGCTCGTTGTCTCCAATACTCAGTCATTGTAAGTATCCAGTGCAATTTACAAATATTCATTTGTTTTGTCAGCAATGAATCTTTTACATAAACTGCAGTTTTCCGGTAGCTTACAAACAATCCAAAGAATGCCACTTTCTTCACCTACAACTGAGCCTACATAGTGGTACCACTTCATATCTCTACGTGTTGTTACTAACAAATATTTCTATGACACGCTTAACGTTTAACTACTTGTAGCTCATTACTGTGACAGTCAAAGGAGGCTACACTTTTATCATTGTGAAGTATACAACTTTGGATTTATTGAGTTTTGGTTGTTGTCAGAAGTTTTATACAGCAGTCGAAGTCGAACCAGTGAGCATTCTCTCATCGGGTAGAATCGCTACAACCCACCAAGGATTGTCTATTCTATCACTGTAACTTACTGCTTTTCTGTAATCCATCATACTGTTTCAAGACGGACTATTTTACCGCACTCCTGGAAGAATTCTAGTGCCGGTCTGGGTATATTATGTATGTATGCATATATGTATTGAACTGGAGACGTAGAAACGACGGAGAGGCTTCGTCCTCGCCGTAGCCCTCAATGGTCCTCAACCCCACAACAGGCCACATCAGTCCATTCATCCCACCGCCGCCGCACACCGAACCCAGGGTTATCTGGGTATACTAAGTCAAAGACCTTGATGTTCCCACCGAACAGTTTCATCAGCCAGTCTCTTTGAAGTAGTCAGTTCGTTTTGTCTTCCTTCTCACATCAACAAACTGCATAGCTCTAGTGTTCCGTGGAACGTTAATACCATCGCAGTTTTGTTTTGCAGTTATGCCCTTGGAAATTGACAACGACGCCTACTTGTTGCTGTTTAGTAGCTGAACGCGGTTTGTTCCAGAAGCTCTAAGCCAAGACCATGAGATCGTCATTTAATGTTCTAAACAAGTGTCGACGTGATAGAATGACCGAATATTAACTCGAGACATTGCTTCGCGCACGATGTTGGAGAGTGGAACGGTAGAGAAATAGGATGAAGGTGGTTTGGTGAACCCTGCGCGAGGCACTTAATTGTGAACTGCAGACTAGTCATGTATGTGTAGATTTACAGGGTGGTTGTAACTAAAGTACAGCTACTCACAGAGGTGGAGAGCAATTATCGTATGGCAGCGAAATTTAGTAGGTATTGTAATGCGTTGATGCGGAACCGATTTACGCTAAGAAAAAATTAGTTCCAATTTTGATCATCAGGTGCAAATCTGGCTCCTTGAACGCACGAAAGACGCGTAGAAATGTTTCGAAATGCGATAGATTAGGATCAAGGCATGGTTAGAAAAAGTCAGACAAGTGGGAAAGATATAATATAGATTATGTTATTAATTGTCACTTACTCAATTTGTTCAGCATGAGCACCGGAGACATTGACGAGTAGCTGCATCCGTGAAAACGACGTGATCAAGAGTTGCCCACTGCAGTTCCGGTGGAATCTGAACAACGTGTTCCTGTATACTGGCCTTCATATCAGGCAGAGACCAAAACGTGTCCCTGCTAAAAGCGTTCTTTTGGATACTGCCAGAGCCAAAAGTCAGATGAGGTTGTCTTGCAAGCCATGCATCTTGAAAGTCTCTGGAGATAACACTTTCGTGGAAGGTTACATTAAGCAGATCTTTCACTGGGGCTAGCGACACGAGGTGTTGCCCCATCTTGCATGCAAACAGTGGTTTCCACACAGCTGCGCTCTTTCAAAGCAGGAATCACATGCTGCACGAAGACGTCCCAACAAAGTGAAGACGGCACGGTAAACCTGACAGGCCCTCTGGGTGGATTCTGCTCAAAGAAAAACGACTCGAGAATAAAGGTGCTTGTGTATCCGCACCACGCAGTCACACACGGCGAGTGCAGTGGCTCTTGTTACGCAGCACGTGGTTTAACAGTACTCCACATCCGGCAGTTCTATAAGACTGCACGCTACAGTGTAAAATGTGCCTCGACACTCCATAGAGTACTGTCTGACCACATGTCATGGATCCTTGACAGAAATAGAAGAGCAAATTTAGGATGTAGCTGCAGATCGTGAGGTTTCAGTTGCGTGTTGCATGGGTATCAGAGTAAATATGAGCGCGAAACTGTCCATATTGTTGACCAAGGGCTGCTCAGTTCTCGTGTCAGTGCACAAGCTCTAGCACTATCCGGGGCACGAGCAGCGTTGTCGCTTGCAGCGACAGTAACCTTCTCAAAAACTTTCACCTCTTGCACTTTGACGGCGGGCCACCCCTCAGACCAGTCGGCAATACCCTGTCAATGCACCGCTGTAATTGCTGCCGTTTACATATAAAACAGTTTCACTAACAGCGCACGGCCTCTCTTCTCAATAGCCATACTCTTCACTCGCGTTACTGCTTGTCAACTGATAGCGTGGATGTCATACCGTCAAACAAACAGTGTACAGCGCCCTATTTGTGCCTGGTGGAAACAACTGGGACTAATTTGTTTTCCAGCGTAAATCAGTTCAGTATTTCGCATTAGTGTATCAATAAAAGTTCGCTGGCGTACGATGACTACAGCCTACACTGGCTGCACTGTGATTACAACCAGCCAGCAGTTGCACTTGAAGGAGTCAAATCTATGGGCTGATTGCTACCTTATGAGGTGAAACTCACTTGTTCGGGTTTCATAAGTAAAGTTGTGATCAGTCCGATGGTTGATTTGACCACCACTGTTTACTCTGCATTGTTTTATTGGATATAGTGTCTGACTACTTCAGTGACCTAACCAGACTGTTGTAAGTGGTCATACAGTTCAACGAGCAGAGGGTTGCAACTTAATATTTTTTGGGTTACCAAATCATTATTAGAGGCAGCGATAAGCAACGAAAAAACATCCTAGATCTCCTCTCGTCTTTTATGCAGGCAAGCAGACATTCCATCGCTTAACAACTAATCTATTTGTTTGATAAATTCTTTGCCTCTTTCTATAAAGCTTTTCACTGCAAATCGAGCCCGCACTACACCACTGTGCTGTCAGAAGTGCATCTTAACATTTAAAAAAGTTACCTTGACATTTATTTAAATGAAACATGTGCCGATTGCTAACTACGTAGCAGAAGTCTTCTAGCCAAGCGAAGTTTAAGCCAGTTTATATTTAGAAGGATATGTAAGTCAAGATGGGTCTTTCCAACTTACGATGGCTTCTCAATATCCGTATCTTTTACGAAAAGTTTCACTATCAACGTGTGTCACGTGCTATATCATTGTAGGCCTGTTTATCTTTTCAGGCACTACACTAGCCACTTAAAATACCTATCGTTCCTTCTAATAAAAATCCGACTTATTATCTCAGCAGACCAAAAAGTAAACAGTGTTTCCCACAGTAAATATACTCGTTCCTTTTTACTTTGTCCATTAGAACATCTCTTAACTCGGTTACGAAAGATTTGTTGTGTCCACATTATTATTTGGGATAAGCTCTCGTGCTTCCAGATACTTACTTACAGAATGTTAAATAGTTTTATTGAAAGACGCGTGGCCGAATATTATTATGACTCGCTGTGAGACGGGTGAGTCACAAATACTAAATTAATTTTCTTGCTAAGCACGTTATGCTTATGGTTGGTTGGTTTGGGGAAGGAGACCAGACAGCGTGGTCATCGGTCTCATCGGATTAGGGAAGGATTGGGAAGGAAGTCGGCCGTGCCCTTTCAGAGGAACCATCCCGGCATTTGCCTGGAGTGATTGAGGGAAATCACGGAAAACCTAAATCAGGATGGCCGGACGCGGGATTGAACCGTCGTCCTCCCGAATGCGAGTCCAGTGTCTAACCACTGCGCCACCCCGCTCGGTATATGCTTATGCTGGAGTGTTGTGTAAACCTATAATATAAATGTTTCGTATCCGCATGCTTGTTTAAAAATGAATGCTGATTTCTGAAATACGCTACAAATAACAGAACTGTCACAACTTTGAGTCAAAAGTCTTTGACGTATAAGTAATATAGTCATTGGGTTATTCGGTTTGTTTAGAAAACCGCCATAAGTTGCTTGAAATTACATTATACTTATAAATATTTATCCACAATTATCTTACATAATGTACCAATACCGTGCGTAACGTTTGTACCCCGTTACACAGAATAATCACTAACAGATATTTCGAAATATAATGTAATTTCAGACATCTTGAAATGTTAGTGGAAAGCATCTACCGTGAGCAGATATGTCAATTAAGAGTTGCAAAGTGACTAATAACTTGGCAATCATTAACACTCAAGTAAACATCAAACACGTCAAAAATATATAAAAATAATAAGTAATATATTCAATATCTTAAAGAGATTAGAGGGAAACTTCGCAACTGATTGCCACTTTAATGTGTTTGTGTCGCACGCGGATTACGCAGTCTATTGCAGGTAGACCATGCAGTGAGATGCAGAACGTTGTTGACAGCTCCGCCACCAGAGGCACTCAGAGCAGCGTCGCTCGGTTACTTCTCGCGCTCTGTACTAGATGTCAGCCCTATGCACGCCGCCAACGATTCATTCCGTGTCAGAAGCGGCTTGTGAGCAGTTGCCGCCGGATTCAAATCTCTGTCTTACGACGCCGTAAAACTGAGCCCAAATCTCTGTTTTGAGACGGGTTAAGTATCAATAAGATACAAATTTATCGACATAAATTAACAGTCTCCTGTAAAAACACCGAGAACCCAATAGAAAAAGGCGAAGGTGTGGTATGAAGTCTGGTGAACAGCTGCCCACAGTTCTGTCCAACGACTTACAAAACTGCGACGGTAGTGGTAGTGATAAAATTGCTCTGAGTTGCACAGATACAACCAAGTTATGATACCACTCGGAAAAGTCGTCACATATGAAGATGTTATTTGTTGTAAGCTTGCAAGTATTTGAAAGCATGCTTGAAATAGCTGTTACGACAACGTCCGTAGAGAAATTCGCGTTGTCGTGCTCCAAGAGACTATGAAAATTAAACGGAGCAAGATACGTGTCATACGGAGGTATATGCAACAGCATAAGAAAAAAGGTCCACGTAAAATCAGACGTGAGTACCACACTCACAACATTCTAAACGTCAGACACCTACATCCAATTCTCACTCTATGGATAACGTGTTCCTTTCATTGACTGGCGGTTGGTTAAGTACTTCTGTGGATCCTGGTGTTAAGAAATGGTTGTATACTACGAAAAATAAATCAACTTGTATTACTTTCACCCGCTCAGAAGTTATTTTGGAGGTCTTCATTTAAACCTGTCAGTGCTATTACTATTCACATTATACGTTTCTGAGGTTGTTGTTGTTGTCTTCAGTCCTGAGACTGGTTTTATGCAGCTCTCCATGCTACTCTATCCTGTGCAAGCTTCTGCGTCTCCCAGTACCTACTGCAGCCTACATCCTTCTGAATCTGCTTAGTGTACTCATCTCTTGGTCTCCCTCTACGATTTTTACCCTCCACGCTGCCCGCCAATGCTAAGTTTGTGATCCCTTGATGCCTCAGAACATGTCCTACCAACCGATCCCTTCGTCTAGTCAAGCTGTGCCACAAACTCCTCTTCTCCCCAATTCTATTCAATACCTCCTCATTAGTTATCTAATCTACCCATTTAATCTTCAGCACTCTTCTATAGCACCACATTTCGAAAGCTTCTATTCTCTTCTTGTCTAAACTGTTTATCGTCCATGTTTCACTTCCATACACTCCATAGAAATACCTTCAGAAACGACTTCCTGACACTTAAATCAATACTCGATGTTAACAAATTTCTCTTCTTCAGAAACGCTTTCCTTGCCATTGCCAGTCTACATTTTATATCCTCTGTACTTCGACCGTCATAGGTTACTTTGCTCCCCAAATAGCAAAACTCCATTACTACTTTAAGTGTCTCATTTCCTAATCTAATTCCCTCAGCATCACCCGCTTTAATTCGACTACATTCCATTATCCTCGTTTTGCTTTTGTTGATGTTCATCTTATACCCTCCTTTCAAGACACTGCTCTTCCAAGTCCTTTGCTGTCTCTGACAGAATTAAAATGTCATCGGCGAACTTCAAAGTTTTTTTCCTTTACTGCATGCTCAATATACAGATTGAATAGCATCGGGGAGGGGCTACAACCCTGTCTCACTCCCTTCCCAACAACTGCTTCTCTTTCATGCCCCTCGACTCTTACAACTGCCATCTGCTTTCTGTGCAAATTGTAAATAGCCTTTCGCCCCCTGTATTTTACTCCTGTGAGCTTCAGAATTTGAAAGAGGGTCTTCCAGTCAACATTGCCAAAAGCTTTCTCTAAGTCTACAAATGCTAGATACGTAGGTTTGCCTTTTCTTAATCTTTCTTCCAAGATAAGTCGTAAGGTTAGTATTGCCTCACGTGTTCCAAAATTTCTACGGAATCCAAACTGATCTTCCCCGAGGTCCGCTTCTACCAGTTTTTCCATTCGTCTGTAAAGAATTCGCGTTAGTATTTTGCAGCTGTGACTTATTAAACTGATAGTTCGGTAATTTTTACATCTGTCAACACCTGCTTTCTTTGGGATTGGAATTATTATATTCTTCTTGAAGTCTGAGGAATTTCGCCTGTCTCACACATCTTGCTCACCAAATGGTAGAGTTTTGTCAGGACTGACTCTCCCAAGGCTGTCAGTAGTTCTAATGGAATGTTGTCCACTCCTGGGGCCTTGTTTCGACTCAGGTCTTTCAGTGCTCTGTCAAACTCTTCACGCAATATCGTATCTCCCATTTCATCTTCATCTACATCCGCTTCCATTTCCATAACATTGTCCTCAAGAACATCACCCCTGTATAGACCCTCTATATACTCCTTCCACCTTTCTGCTTTCCCTTCTTTGCTTAGAACTGCGTTTCCATCTGAGCTCTTGATATTCATACAGGTGGTTTTCTTCAAAGGTCTCTTTAATTTTCCTGTAGGCAGTATCTGTCTTACCCCTAGTGAGATAAGCCTCTACATCCTTACATTTGTCCTCTAGCCATCCCTGCTTAGCCATTTTGACCTTCCTGCCGATCTCATTTTTGAGACGTTTGTATTCCTTTTCGCCTGCTTCACTTACTGCATTTTTGTATTTTCTCCTTTCATCAGTTAAATTCAATATATCTTCTGTTATCCAAAGATTTCTACTAGCCCTCGTCTTTTTACCTACTTGATCCTCTGCTGCCTTCACTATTTCATTCCTCAACACTACCCATTCTTCTTCTACTGTATTCCTTTCCCCCATTCCTGTCAATTGTTCCCTTATGCTCTCCCTGCAACTCTGTACAACCTCTGGTTCTTTCAGTTTATCCAGTTCCCATCTCCTTAAATTCCCACCTTTTTGCAGTTTCTTCAGTTTTCATCTACAGTTCATAACCAATACATTTTGGTCAGAGTCCACATCTGCCCCTGGAAATGCCTTACAATTTAAAACCTGGTTCCTAAATCTCTGTCTTACCATTATATAATCTATCTGAAACCTTCTAGTATCTCCAGGCTTCTTCCATGTATACAACCTTCTTTCATGATTCTTGAACCAAGTGTTAGCTATGATTAAGTTACGCTCTGTGCAAAATTCTACCAGACAGCTTCCTCTTTCATTTCTTAGCCCCAATCCATATTCACCTACTACGTTTCCTTCTCTTCCTTTTTCTACTGTCGAATTCCAGTCACCCATGACTATTAAATTTTCGTCTCCCTTCACTACCTTAATAATTTCTTTTATCTCATCATACATCTCATCAATTTCTTCATCATCTGCAGAGCTAGTTGGCATATAAACTTGTACTACTGTAGTAGGCGTGGGCTTCGTGTCTATCTTGACCACAATAATGCGTTCACTATGCTGTTTGTAGTAGCTTACCCGCACTCCTATTATTACTAAACCTACTCCTGCATTACCCCTATTTGATTTTGTATTTATAACCCTGTATTCACCTGACCAAAAGTCTTGTTCCTCCTGCTACTGAACTTCACGAAGTCCCACTATATTTAACTTTAACCTATCTATTTCCCTTTTTAAATTTTCTAACCTACCTGCCCGATTAAGGGATCTGACATTCCACGCTCCGATCCGTAGAACGCCAGTTTTCTTTCTCCTGATAACGAAGTCCTCTTGGGTAGTCCCCGCCCGGAGATCCGAATGGGGGACTATTTTACCTCCGGAACATTTTCCCCAAGAGGACGCCATCATCATTTAATCATACAGTAAAGCTGCAGGCCCTCGGTAAAAAGTACTGCTGTAGTTTCCCCTTGCTTTCAGCCGTTCGCAGTACCACAACAGCAAGGCCGTTTTGGTTATTGTTACAGGGCCAGATCAGTCAATCATCCAGACTGTTGCCCCTGCAACTATTGAAAAGGCTGCTGCCCCTCTTCAGGAACCACACGTTTGTCTGGCCTCTCAACAGATACCCCTCCGTTGTGGTTGCACCTACGGTACGGTTATCTGTGTCGTTGAGGCACGCAAGCCTCCCCACCAACGGCAAGGTCCATGGTTCATGGGGGGGGGGGGGGTTTGCGCACAATATTGATTATGGTCCCAAATGTTTCACAGATGACGTGCTTAATTATGAGGAAGTATTGCCTAATGAAAGTTGTAGTGATATGCAGGCAGATATTGAGAATATTGCAGCTTGATGAACAGACCGAAACCAGCACTTCATGTAGAGGAATATAAAGCTCTTCAGCCCCATTGCCACATCTGTACTCTGCAATCCACTGCATGCTGTGGCAGAGGGTACATGGGGTTCCCGAATTTTCGATCCTTTTTATTTGGTTCAGACGACGGGTGGGGAGGAAAGACTGGTAGTGCTCCGAAAGATCCAGAATTTTCCAAATTTTAACTATATGAGAATTACTGGAGATGTAAGTTGGAGAAAGTGGCAAGAGAGAACGGGCCAAGGGAGATGGGTTAAGCAACGACTGTAGTTACAAATGTAAATATGACCATTCAACATAAAATTTAGTATCCTTGACTTGTAGACAGTTGTGTGTAATTTATTCCAGGCGTACGCTGCCTGTGGAACAAGATACAAACTAAAAAAAGGAAGTACTTCATATATTGGTCTGGTGTAGTCGTAATAATTATTTTCACAGGTTTTTAAAATAGAAAAATGCGTCCCCGTAGTTATTTTACACAATATATACTTGGAAGTGGTATAATGCGTAGCATTACTAAAGAAAGCTCAATTATCAGTAAAAAAAATTGAGCTTAAGTATTTGGGGTAAAACATCCATTATGCAACTTAAAATAGAAACTTCCCATTAACCATTATGTCACGTAATGGTATTACATAAACAAAACACATAGCTTAGCACAATGAGATATATATTTAAAAATTTAAAAAGCCTACAAAGATTACCGGTTACCGTAAAAGCCACATTGAAAATCTTTCTAGGAATCAGTTACACTGCACACGTCACTGTTTTCCCCCAGCTTGTGACGGAAACGACACGTTACTTTTCTTTCATAGCAAGTATTGTGCTCGAATCCTGTTGACGTTTGTTGTTTCGGGCCTCTCGATGCCAATTTTTAAGTATAGTTCCAGTAATGCCCAAATCCAGTCTTTCCTGCCAAGTATACTTTTCCAAAAACTTGTGACGAATGTTATTTCTTTCTGCAAATTCAAAGGCTATCCTATTCGCGGCATAGATCGCGAAACGGCGTTATCTGCTTATTCAAGGTCTCTTGCTAAAAAGTCAAAGTAGAAGTCCCTTCTGAATGAGGTTTTGCATTTTTGTTTAGCTTTTCCTACTTTTGAAATGCCCTGAACGATAATTTGAATATTCTGCTAGCAGAATATATTGGACTTCCTTTTGCTATGAATTTTAAGGTGTATGTTTACTGTTTGCTCAGTCCGCCGGCCCCAACTCGACTGTGCTTACAATTCCTCGACTTCCGTAACATAATTGTTCATTATAGTTTTGTTGTTGTTGTTGTTGTGGTCTTCAGTCCTGAGACTGGTTTTATGCAGCTCTCCATGCTACTCTATCCTGTGCAAGCTTCTTCATCTCCCAGTACCTACTGCAACCTACATCCTTCTGAATCTGCTTAGTGTATTCATCTCTTGGTCTCCCTCTACGATTTTTACCCTCCGCGCTGCCCTCCAATACTAAATTGGTGATCCCTTGAAGCCTCAGAACATGTCCTACCAACCGATCCCTTCTTCTGGTCAAGTTGTGCCACAAACTTCTCTTCTCCCCAATCCTATTCAATACTTCCTCATTAGTTATGTGATCTACCCATCTAATCTTCAGCATTCTTCTGTAGCACCACATTTCGAAAGCTTCTATTCTCTTCTTGTCCAAATTATTTATCGTCCACGTTTCACTTCCAAACATGGCTACACTCCATACAAATACTTTCAGAAATGACTTCCTGACACAAATCTATACTCGATGTTAACAAATTTCTCTTCTTCAGAAGCGCTTTCCTTGTCATTGCCAGTCTACATTTCATATCCTCCCTACTTCGACCATCATCAGTTATTTTGCTCCCCAAATAGCAAAACTCCTTTGCTACTTTAAGTGTCTCATTTCCTAATCTAATTCCCTCAGCATCACCCGACTTAATTCGACTACATTCCATTATCCTCGTTTTGCTTTTGTTGATGTTCATCTTATATCCTCCTTTCAAGACACTATCCATTCCGTTCAACTTCTCTTCCAAGTCCTTTGCTGTGTCTGACAGAATCACGATGTCATCGGCGAACCTCAAAGTTTTTATCTCTTCTCCATGGATTTTAATACCTACTCCGAATTTTTCTTTTGTTTGCTTCACTGCTTGCTCAATATACAGATTGAATAACATAGGAGAGAGACAACAACCCTGTCTCACTCCCTTCCCAACCACTGCTTCCCTTTCATGTCCCTCGACTCTTATAACTGCCATCTGGTTACTGTACAAATTGTAAATAGCCTTTCGCTCCCTGTATTTTACCCCTGCCACCTTCAGAATTTGAAAGAGAGTATTCCAGTTAACATTGTCAAAAGCTTTCTCTAAGTCTACAAACGCTAGAAACTTAGGTTTGCCCTTCCTTAATCTAGCTCCTAAGATAAGTCGTAGGGTCAGTATTGCCTCACGTGTTCTGATATTTCTACGGAATCCAAACTGATCTTCCCCGAGGTTGGCTTCTACTAGTTTTTCCATTCGTCTGTAAAGAATTCGGGTTAGTATTTTGCAGCTGTGACTTATTAAACTGATAGTTCGGTAATTTTCACATCTGTCAACACCTGCTTTCTTTGGGATTGGAATTATTATATTCTTCTAGAAGTCATTATAGTTTTATGATGAACAAATTAAAACTTCGTTAGTTTAGCATTAGAAGTCGTGTCGGCGAGTGTCGTGCCCTGCCTGTATTACCCCTTCGCGATCCACAACGGCTACCCGGTTTGCACCGTGTGAGAAATGCGTTCTGAGGACTCAGACACATCGACATAGTTAACAAAATTGAAAAGATACGACACGCAGGCCCAATAAGAACGCTACCAACACACGATGGCTATATGAAAAGAAGTATCAATTACAGATGCTTACGGCGAGTTGATAACCATTATAAACAAGAACAGAGAGGCACAAAATGAACAGCATGATGTAACTGCTGCTCGCTCAACAAATTCACGTAACTGATACGAATAACTTAGCACCGGCTAGAGTAGGAAAAAGAGAGCGAGGGGGAGGAAGAGAAAGAGCGAGAGGGAGAGGGTATTGGGAAAATACTGTATATTGGTGCTGCCTCGATAACGGAGCTGCTTCACGCTGTCCCGTCTTTATTGACTCACATTGGAAAATGTGGTGGTAGAATTTCATGCATGAGGCTCACCGCAAAGGGCTGCGTCTTTGCTGTAACGCGAGCCATTGAAGTTACTGGGCATATCTGCGAAGATATCACCTTAACTAAACAAACTGCTGTCGAATCTTTACTCTTTTTCCTGATTCTTCAGTGTAGTAAGTATCCCATGAAGAGAAACATTAATTACGAAAAGGGCAAGAGTCTCTTTTGTGAGAAACTCTTTCCGTGCATGAATGACTCTTTCAATATACCTAGCCTAGATTTGTGTGGTCGTCCCTCGTCTGTGCACAGAAATTCAGCTGTAGTCAATAATGTATGGGGCAGATTGAATCATTTGCTAAACTGTGTTTCGTTCCATCAGCGGTAATTTGTCGCCATTTAGGATTACAATTCTGATCTGAGTTTTCAAAACGAATGACTGTTTGCTCGCCGAGGGTATGCCAGGGTTTTTCTGAGATTGGATGACCGTAATGACAGAACAAAAAACATAGACTTAGTCTAAGCGGTGCCTGTAATGTCCTTTGTGCACCATCTCACTGTTGTCTATGTTCTACAGCTACATCTATACTCTGCCTGCAAGCCACCTTACGGCGTGTGGCAGAGGGCTCTTTTTGTACCACTGGTATTTCCCCCTTCCTTATGCATGTCGTTGTTAACTGTCTGCCGCGCGGGATTAGCCGAGAGTTCTAGGGCGCTGCAGTCATGATGGACTGTGCGGCTCGTCCCGGCGGAGGTTCGAGTCCTCCCTCGGGCATGGGAGTGTGTGTTTGTCCTTAGGATAATTTAGGTGACGTAGTGTGTAAGCTTACGGACTGATGACCTTAGCAGTTAAGTCCCATAAGATTTCACACACATTTTTGTTAACTGTCTGTTTATTGTGTTTAGATATAAGCAAGGGAACCAACCAAAAGCCACTTAAAGCTTTGCGCGATATCTTGTGCCATCAGATGGTTCCACTAAACAGAATTTTGGCCGTATATATAAGATACATCAAAAGTAGTTGGACAAACGTATGTAGGCTTACTATAGCATCGCAAAGAAAAAGATCATTGGAATATATGTACTCAGTGCTTCGTTTCTTAGTTGCTATTGAAAGAGTTTTACGCAACTGAACGTTATCTGTTTCTCACTGTAGCTGACACGAATTTTTGCCAATGCCACTAGTTCATTAACACTTCTGTAATGTACAGAAATCCGTAGTCTTGTGCTGCGCGTTTGTCTGAACGTGTCGGAATGTGGACTGTCGCACCCTTCCAGAGTTCCGCAAACGGCGTCGAAACGTTTTTGCGATGTTTCTGAGACATTTTGACGATGTCCGTTACCAAAAATAATTACTTCCGGTTTACTCTCACGTAAAATTTCGTATATATTGAGGTCGGACGAACGTGCAGGTCTGGAATTCTTAGAGCCCTAATTACCTATCGGCGAGCCATCTCGAAGAGTGTGCTTGGAACCCTGGCAGGCATGAACCACATCAACGCTCTTAACGCCTGGTGTATAATCTGTAGAAGATTTGAAACAGTTAATCGGCAGGTACGCTTTCACCCTTCACGTCTTTATGTTCCACATTTTTAAGGAGCGGTATTCAAATCGCTGTCTTGCTGTCAGCACGAAGGTTTTCCGTAGTTTCCGTATCTCACATAAGGTGAATCCAGAGATGCGCCTCTTGAAGGTCACAGCCATTTCCTTTCTCATCCTTGTCCAGTAATAGACGGCGGTTCATCACGAATGACATCGTTATAGCCAGGACAGTAAATCCGCGACACAGTTGTTCTAAAAGCAAGAAAACAGATAGCAACAGTCACTCAATTATTGCGAGATTTTGCACATCAGACCATGCGTGCTCCGTGCAGATTTTTACTAGCTACAGCGCTGGTGGTTTATGCACTTGCAGAATATGTGACCAAATAGAAACTGATGAACAGATCCCTTTCATAAGGTTTCTTGTGCATTTCATATACCACATCTAGAGACTATGTGTCACTAATGTAGACAAGCCACTAAGTTACAAAATCCCAAACTCGACTGAGGCAACGGAGAGAGGAGACGCAGTGATAAGGCACTAGACTCGTACTCCGCACGATGGTTTTTAAATTCCCGTCCGAGCATCCAGATGTAGGTTTTCCATGATTTCTCGAAATCAATAAAGGCGAATACCGGGATGCCTCCTTAGAAAGAGCATGTCGATTTCCTTTCGTAACATACTGCATTCAGAGTTTGTTCTCTATTTAAAATGGCAAAATCCCAATTGTCCGTTGTTTGTTTACTACTAAGGCAGTCTAACTACTGGCGCACAAGAACTGCCCATGCTTTTTACTCATGACGAAGTCAGAGATGCCACAGCCACAGATTCTCTTTAGCAACCGGAAGGTAGCTAACTTCGTACCATTACCAACCGCTAGTTTGACTGATTCTTGAGCTTGTTCGTCAGTCTGAGACGCCTACAACGTTTCATTAATATAAGAGCCAGAGAAGCTAGAAAAGAGATGCGCGATTGGTAATCTCCAGTGTGTGAAGGAAACGGTTCACAAAGTTCTACTTTGTGTAATTTCGACTATGAATTTATATTATTTAAACACAAAAGAACTCGTTTTTCTTACAGAATCAACTAAAATAACTACATTAAGGTTTAGTAAAGAACTGTAGAAAGAACACAAAAGAATCCCGCAGATAATTTCGTAAACGGTGACGAAATAGACGGTAATTTGGTTCAGTTATAAACGAACAGCGAAATAATCTTGCACTTGGTCATGAGAATGCTGTAAAATGACGTTCTATTGAGTGTGAACAAAATTTATGTCGCTGACAGTTGCCGAATTCAAAATTCGCATCTATAATGTGCCTTGCACCAACAGCGGAGCAGTCTCGCTATGATTGATCGGCGCTCGGAATTTAATGGCTCACACCACAACTTACGCAACCTGCCACATACCACAACACACGTAAATTTGCATAACGGATGTAATGCACACATGCGTAAAAACACATTCCTCCAAAAGATATCGTTAAAAACACGCAATAACAGCTACAATAAAATAAAGGAATAAGACAGAGAAGGTAAATTCTAGTAAGCACTACTAAAGGTGGAATCGACAATCTAAACACTTATGCCGAACGCACTTTACAAAAATTACGTCAATTTCAGGAAGGGTTATATTAAGAAACATTTTTCACAAAAGAAAAAGAAATTACATTTGGAACTGTTTAAAATGCTTTTAGTTTTTATAAAGGAAGCTGTGTAAAGAATCTTACCTTCTCGTGTTCCGTGCATGGGGCATCGACGGTGGCTCATCAGTGCTGGCGGTGTAACTATTGGGTCAGTCGTGAAATTGGCGTGGATACATCCTCTTGTTTTTATATGATTCTCCTGACGAAACTATTATCATCTGCGACTTACCTTTTGTCACAGGCTGGTCTAGCGTGGTTCTAGCTGTATAAATCCAATTTCGTATGTGCACGAGATAACGTCTTTTACACACACGATACTTTATCAATGTCCCGTACACAGTTTTAAAATGGTATAAAATTCACTTAGACTCGTCGATCGCGAAAGTAGAGTCCATCCGCCTTTAGCAATCACGATAGCGAATTCACAATCCTGGGGAAAACACTAAGTACCACACGTAATAATCAGTTTAAAAGTCTACACGGTGACAGTTTACGTCTTAACGGACGCGATAGTTAATTAAGTTGGAAACGAGCTAAGTATTTTAAACTACAACAGTTCAGTCCTCACAACGACGAACACTTTCGCGTGTATATTGTGTGGGGCGGCGGCGCCGTCTTTTTACGAGAACCTGAAAACTATATCTGTGTCCAGGCAGAAAGCGATGGAGAAAATACTGACCATAGTTTCCAGTCTGCAAGTCCACATTCTTGCTTGCCCAGTGAAAGAAATATTTCTTTTCTCTGTTTACTCATCAGGTTTTGAAACTATGACTATAAATGAAGATTCTGAATTCTAATTGATAGATGTATTTGATAAACTTTCACACGCATAACATAGTAATATTCCTGATGATTGTACTAATAATAAATCTAATTTATCCATCGTAAACAGCACTATGAGCAGTCCAGAGGTGACTCCTTCGGTAAGTTCCTAATAAATGGTCTTTCACCCTGACTTCTAGTAATCTTAGTTAACTGTTCGCCACAGAAGTGGAAAATAATCTCACCACTTGCCACGCGGATTTGGTATCATTACGGGCGGCACACAAAATGTTACTTCCGCGAAATGTAAGCGATGCAGGACGGTGTACAGTCCTCGCGAGTTCACTTCCTATTTGTACCGAAAACATGAGTTTAGTTGCAGCCTGACTGTGAGTCACATGAGGCAGCGCATTAAGCCGGCGTTTGACTGACGCGGACCGCGAAGTGAAGTCGATGGCGGTGGTGACTTCTTAAGGCTTCTTGCCTTGGTCCGTCGTAGGCTAAGCAGCCTATACTGCTGCCCCTACAGCTGCCTATGGACTTTTCTTTCTTCTCATTTACGGATTTCTTTCTTGGTGTCACTGGTTTTGGGATTCTTGCTTCTTCTCCTGCTGGTGCATGTTCGCTACTCGCGCTGCTGGTCCGGCCAGCATGTGGTCGATCGCCAGTGGACTTGGTTCCCAAGGTCTTATTCCCTCGTGAGGAAATCACGTGGCAGGTGCAATGCAAGCCTGAGGGCTGTGTTCTGCACGGTTTGTAGCAGCTTCACTGAAGTGTCTGCCGCGTTTCCCCAGACTATGGCAGCGTTTCCAACACTGGCCTGATGAGTGTTAAATACAGTGTTCTGCCGCTGTCTGGAGGTGGTGTTGATCCAGGTTCAGCAGCGGGTACATAAGGTGCATCCTGGCCAACGCCTTTGCCCGCACCTCCCGAATATGCGCCTTGCATGTCAGGCACCTGTGTAACGCCGAGGTATTGACCAGTGCGTGTCCATGAGATGGGCCCACCCATGATCTGCACCGGCCGGATGACCGCTGGCACATTCTTCCGAGTGAAAATCACCGCCTGGCTCTCGCCTCCGTTGAATTTCAGCCGCCATTTGGTTTTCCAAGCTACGACCTCGTCGCATGCGAGCTGCAGGCGGCGACGCAGCAATTCATACTTTTCGCGAACAGCGCGGTGACGTCCGCGTGAAGTGCCAGGTGTACCCTCGGCGTTTTCGGGGCGTCGGCAGTTTAGAGACAGTACAATAGGGGTCCGAGGACGGACCCCTGTGGTACTCCCGCTCGGATGGGACGTGCTGTTGAAGTACCATCGTAGGCCCGTACATGGAAGGTGCTTTCTTGTAAATATGATTGGAGCAGACGGACGTGCGACACTGGCAATCCGTGAACGAGCAGCTTGTGCAGAAGGCCGTTGTGCCACACGCAGCCGAAGACACCAGTAGCACCGTCGCTAAGCACTCGAAACGCTGCAGTGGCCCCATCGCCTGCTCCACAGCAGCTGCTGTGTCCCCTGACACTACAACCTATGGTACGGTTGTCAATAAATTTAATTGTTGCTATCAAAGTGTCTTTGTCACGGAAAAAAGCTTGAATATCATGCTTTTCGTAAGATGAGTTTTCTTAAAAGTAAGCGTGTGGTAGACTTCCCACACTTCAGAGGTAAGAGTGGTCACAACTGGCCAGTACCTGTAAGATATACGCAGTGTAACTTGGAAAGTCATTCAGTACCATGTGCAGAATAAGTAGCAGTAGTGTGTTTCGTGTGTAAACATTACAGACAGATGCCTAGACAGTGTCAGGAATCAAAATGGCTGATAATTAGACGTAAGAATTAAGTTTCTATACTTTGCTTTGTGAGTTTTGTAATTACTGATGTTCCGAAATGAGTACCGGGAAGCGCAAGGCTCTGGCAGAGCCAGGGACACAAGAAGTGTCAGAATCACAGACAGTGCATGTGTTGTTAGAAACGGTAGCACAACTGACAGCAGGCAATAGATAGTTAGGTGGTGAATTAGGAGTACAGCAAAATATATACATTTGTCAGCTGTGAGTTTAGTTGCTCCTTTCTCTGGTAAGTCGGTTGAGTATGTGCAAGCGTTTGTGCAGGTCTTTAGTAATTTGTTAGAAATGGAAGGATGGTCTGACCTGGAACTCTTGAGGGTACCAGAATAAAATCAACCGGAGAATGGAGACTCTCACGAGAGATGAAAGATTTGAAGAATTTAAAAGGTGATTATTTGAAAGGTATAGGAAGCAGAGCAGTGCCAGACGTTTTAGAGAACAGTTGAAGTTGGTAACAAAGAGACGTGGAGAATCGATAGAAGATTTTGTGGATGGGATAAGGAAGATCAGTAGTTGTACATTCGAGTTGAGGCAGGATGCTGTTGTGAATGAAGTAATTTTACAGGAGGATGAGTAGAGGACACTTGACGTATTTTTGAGAGAATTTCCTTCAGAAATGTCGAGCGAGTGCAAACAGCTGTTCCGGTTGATTTGTGTGCAGCTGTTAGATTGGCTGTGGAATGCAAGGAAACTGATGTGTCGACTTGATTGCAAGTTAGATCGGGCAGTGTTTTGGATCAGTATAAGCTGTTACGGATGCAGGCAGTCGGTAAATGTGTGGAAGCAATGTCACCCGTCGCAGAACAGAGCGAATAGAGGTGGTCAGCGTGGTGGTAATGGTAATGTCAGGGAAGGGACCAGAGAAGAAGCAGGCATTGAACTCCAAAGGGAACCCAACGTCCACCTACCAGGATTCCCAGTAAAATTAGATACTACGAAGCCATATGCAAAGGTAGACTGTGAAGTGAAAGAGGCAGTCGGGAGGAAGAATTGCAAGGTGTTATTGGACACAGGGCACATGTGTCAGTTTCCAGTGGGGATCTGGTAAAACATATCCATTCGAACCCATCACAGTGTAGTCTGTGTGAAGTGGGGGATAAAAATGTCATACTGTTGGGATTCGTGGACATGAATTTTTACCTGGGTGCAGTTCATTTTAGAAACTGTGTAGAAATTGTGTCAAATATACATGAAGGCTATGACATGATCCTAGTGTTAGATTTATTGCATTACTATTGTGCCAAAATCGACCTTGGGAACACACGATAGAGCTTGGCAGAAAAATACTGTTTCCACTGTAGCTATGTCACCAGAGGACTATCGGATATGACCAACTGCTTAAAGCATTAACAATCACACTAAGCTGTGTACCTAAGAATGCCAGGAAATCGCTTTCGGTTAATGTTCAATCTAACTTACTATTAGGAATGTCGTCTTTGGTGGAACCATTGAAAGTAAATGAAGTAGTGGATCAGGCAGGCTGCTTAGTGAAAAGGAGCTGTACGCATGCAGGAGGTAAATGGGGGAAATGGTACCTGTGATTGTGGACAACTTCTGTGCTGAGGATTTAAGGTTGACAAAGCGGGTTGTTAATCACTAACATGGATGTGCTGGCGGAGGAAGAGTGGGATACAAGGAGTACTGGCCGCAAACAATCGCCAAACGCTATTGGAATTGCGAAGGGAAATGAAGCACCTAAGAGAGGAGTGACAAGAAAGAGATGGAAGAATTATTGTTGAAAATTAAATATTTATTTTTTTCCAAAAGAGCCATTGTCAGCAATGCGTATTATGCAGCACCGAATACCAACAGGGAATTAATCACCAGTTTGCACAGTTTGTACAGTTTGTACGGTACTGACGTTCTTGCAGCCTGTTGTAGAGGTATTCGTCAACCTGAAGGATTGAGGTAAGTAATACCCTCTTGGAGCTCGGAATTGTCATCATGGCTAAAAACTCATTGTTGAACTTATCGACACTTGACTGCCAATACCGTAATGGACGCCTACCTTTTGCTGAAGGAAATCAAGTGTTTTTCGACGATGGACTTAAAAAGTGGCTACCATCAATGGTAACTGGCTCTGAAGGACCGACCAAAAAGAGCATTTTCTTTGCCATGGGGATAATATCAACTCAGGAAGATGCCTTTTGTACTAAAAAACGCACCTGCGACGTTATAATGATTTTTGGATGGTATTGTCAGACGTTTAAATCCACATCAATGAATGGTGTATTTTGATGACATAAACGTCTTTGTGAGTGACATGGAGCAGCACATACAACGCCTAAGTAAGATATTCTTGAGATTAATGGCCACAAGGTTAAAATAGAGTACAGAGTAGCAGAATTTTGTCCTCGAAGAGGTGGCATACACTCCGCCACGGATCTACGATATTCCGTCCGAATCGAGGCAAAACCCTGATAGTTGCGCCCCCCCCCCCCTTCCCACACTCTCTCGAACGTTTGAGATAGAACGCCAAAAAATTTAAAAAATAATGTTTCCAAAATACGTTTATTCCATAGCACACATCTATCTAAAGAGTTTGATATGTAAAACACATATGTTCAAGGAAATGTAATACTCGTACATGTTGTTTGGTCTTCAATGTGTCAATGTGTAGTGCGACGCCTCTTTACACAGAATTCTTGTATTGCACGTCACTGTATTTCGCTCTGTAGAATTCAAACGTGTATATTTTGTAATGGAAGCCATCAAACCTATATTCAGGACAGTGGGAAGTAAAATGTTTCACATTTCTTCAGTCTTTAGGTCCCAGCATTGTTTTTTCTCTTTCATCTTGCTACAGTTTTACAGGCATGCTTTCTGCGAAAGAATGTATTACCTTAGCAGAGTTCGTCAAAATTTTTGCGCTACATGAAAAATCAAAATGTCGTTGTCTAATACCCAAAAAGCTGTTAATACGAATACACCCAAGACTGGTGTGGTTTCTCGATTTGATGTTTATTTTCCCACTATCTGACAGATAGAACGAAGTAGGCCTTTCTAATGTTGAAGCAATTGTAACACCCGCCAAATAAGCGATACTGCTTTTTCACAAATGATCATTTTATCTACCTCATTTACATAAATAAAACGACAGAATATAATTCACGAAGTACCAATGTGCCTGTTAGGCCAACTACAAGCAAAACGTTTTATGTTACGAACTAGTTCCACATTTCATTCACACGCTCCAGTTTCACAAGCATGAAATCGAAAAGTAGCAGCACGAAATTTTTACATAAATTTGGAATCGTCATATTATTCCATATAATTTGTGTCATGTCCTCGTTTCTTCTCCTTCCTCTTTCTAACAGACAATTTTGTCATCACTAATTCTGTAGCTATTCCTGCCGTTGTCAAAACTTACTCTCCAGTTAGCGTCACTAACCATGTCAGTCACCAGTTTAATTATCCCACGTTTATTCTCCGGCTAGGCGTTATTCCGCGTTCGTACAGCGCGTTTTCCGCGCTACTCCGAGAATAGAACTTAAGCGGCTGCTAATGGGAGATTGAACAACTGGTCCTTAGCGATATGGCAAAAATTTTCTGACGAAATTTCATTTTCTTGGATACACCGAGAAGATTAACATGTAATCTTTCTTACCTGTTATTCCTGTTCGTTGCTTATTTCCATTCTGGTAGTGTGAATCTATGGATTATGCTAATAAATATAACACTGATCTTTCGCACACCCAATCAACCCCATAAACGAACTGTGATTGGCATTAACCCGCAGTGATTGGCATTCACCCGTTCGGGTTTACTCGGCTCAGCTCGTATAGCCCCGTCCTCTTTTGTCTGCGGGAAACTTTTTATTACTAGATACGACGGGGTTCCCCTGATAGAGACATCATGTAAATTGTGCACGTATTCAAAAATGAACTTATGATTCGTTAAGGAATCAACTTAGAATATGTTTAAAATGTTCAAAAACCAATATGAAACGTCCCCTTTGAACAATTCTACATGACTGTGCTTAAACTGACACACAATATTTTGTTAGCGCAACGCAATCTGACTTTCAAAATTCCCTACAAAAGAATGGCCCTGACTAACATTAAACTATACCTTTCACAAATTACTTACCTCACAAAAATCTTCGCTGCTCAAGCTACTGCAATACAGCGAGCGCCACTACTGCCAGCTAAATAAAAGATTCAAACTATGGAAGGCACTAACTACTGATAGGGATAGTTAGCAAATGAAAGATATTAATAGAGAACAAACAATGTATTTACCTTGATATCATCATATATAAATACAGCAGTTCATGACAAATTTCAAAACTCCGCCATCTCTCTCCCCACATCCACCACTGCTGGCGGCTCACCTCCAACTGCGCAACGCTACGCGCTGTTCACAGCCAGCTGCCTAACACTACAATGGCGAGTATTACAACAATGCAAAGCAGCCACAGACTGCACACAGCACAGCCAGTGATTTTCATACAGAGGTGGCGTTACCAATAAAAAAACCTAAACAGCCTACTTACACCAACAGGGATGAACTTCAAAATCATATGAATAATCGATAGACCAATGTGCACTGGATGCTAGGCGCTTTGTGAAACAAGGTTTTTTGGCGTCCGCTGAAATTGCTGCCCAGGGCGAAGATGGACACAAGGTTAGTTAAAGCCATATGTGAATTTCATATACCTGAATCGGTGAAGCAACCGCAATTGGTCCTTGGTGTTGCAAATTACTATGGAAGGTTTGTGAAGAGACATGAGTATTGACGTACCAGTAACGCAATTGCTGAAGAAAGGTTCAAAGTTTGAGAGGTTGGAGGATTGTCAACATACTTTTCAGAAACTGAAAGAAGCTCTGATGACGAGTCCAATCTTAGTGTTTCCAAATTACAATAAATGAATTCATTCTGTCATGTGATGTGCACAAACACGCACTCGTTGATTGCTTTGTCAGGAGGCTGAGGGCATGGAACATCTGGTGGCCTACGCATCAAGTCTTCCATGACAGATATGGTGACGTAGAGCTTTGGAATCACCTATTTCAAGTGTTATCTCTATGGGAGAAACTTTCATGTGATAATGGATCATGATGCGGTGAAAAGCTTTGTGGGATTGAAAGATCCATCTATCAGGTTGACATGATGGGCTGTACACCTGAGTGAATTTGATTTTGAGGTCATACATAAATCTGGAAAGGAACATGGGAACACAAGTGGACTGAATAGGAAGGTACCAGTATTGCAAAAAGCAGGTAATGAGCTTAAGGAATGGCATATAGCACTGAAGTTTATGACATATGCGAACAGTTCCATAAACAGTCACAGTTTTCTGTGCAGGATGGGTTGCTGTGCAGAGATACTAAGTTGCAACCGCAAAGATAAGCGAGAAAGTATGATCATATCTTAGTGTGTCATGGGGGATGTAGGTCTACCAATAGTGGCGTAGTGTAGAGATACTGGTGGAGGAATAGGAAGGTGGATGTAGGCCGATATGGGCAGAATTGCATTAAGTGTGTAAGAGAGCAGATTCATGTCGAACAAGAGTACTATTGCAGAGGTTACACGATGCATTACCACTGTTTTAATCGCTACGGTTTGACATATTAGGTCCTTTCAACAAAACATCTTCAGGGAACAAATATGTACTCATGATTATAGAGCATTTTTCGAGATATGTGAAATGGTCGTGATGCCCAGCCAACAGGTAGCAACAGTAGTGCAAGTGTTAGCAAACAATTGCATACTGGAGTTTGGGTTACCTGAAACAATAGTGATAGATCAGGGCACTTTTTCAAAGAATTGTGTTGGCTTTGTTTATGAACAAATTGAGAATTAGTTCTCTACATTCGCAAACTAATGGAGGAATGGAAGGGGCTCATAGAGTTATAGGAAAGATGTTAGGATACTATAAAAACGCACACTAGATCAATTGGTATGTCTATTTAAGGTATGTGGCCTCAACGTATAACTCACAGCAGTACACGAATATGGGATTTTGACCATTTGGGCTAGCATATTGTTGCAGGATACTGTCCCCATTCAACATCATAAAAACCAAGAATAGTAAGACGGGAGAATCTCTCAAAGAGTTCACGAGAGTGATAAGGGAAACGTAGAACAGGTAGTGCAGAACTAATACAGGGTACTCGAAAAGCAAGAACTGGTGCACCGTACAGCAAGAATGCCACAGTATGAGGATAGCTGATGGGTAACTTGTCAGTTTCCTATACTCTGAAGTACAAGATGAAGAATTTTTTTGCAAAATATCAAGGACCATATCAAGTTGTTGACAAAGGGTCGTCTGTGTATGTCGTGATAAAATTCTTGATAAGGAGGGAGACTGTACATTTGGGATGTATGAAACTGTTTGAGGGAATTCCACAGGTTATTCCTGGAGTAGTGTGGCTCGAGCGAAAGGAAAAAGCGAAAACGAAGGTGCAGTGGAGCAAGTGGAAGGTTGTAGATGCACTATTGAGGGGAAGTCCATATACATTAAGGATTAGGAGACAAGAGAAAATTTATGTTCTTGTGTTTGTTGGTCATAAGGATACCCGTGGTTTAGGGGTAGCGTCTTTGATTCATAATTAAAACGTATTTGGTCCCGGGTTCGATCCCTGCCACTGCCTAAATTTTGATAAATAATCAGCATTGGCGGCCGAAGACTTCCGGCATAAGAAGTCAGCCTCATTCTGCCAACGGCCTTGTCAAAGCGGGCGGAGGAGCGGATAAAGGTTTAGGGCACTCTCTTGTCCTAGGCGTGGGAAATTGCCCCTAAAGGTGGAAGAATCAGCAATGATCAACGACATGAGGATGCAGAAGACAATGGAAACCACTGCATTAAAGACACGTAACGTGTATCCACAGGACATGTGGCCTGTAATTGAAGAAGTGTCATGATGATCTCTCCATTGGCAAAAGATTCCGGAATAGTCCCCCATTCGGATCTCCGGGAGGGGACTGCCAAGGGGGAGGTTACCATGAGAAAAAGATTGAATAATCTACGAAAGGATAACGTTCTACGAGTCGGGGCGTGGAATGTGAGAAGCTTGAACGTGGTAGGGAAACTAGAAAATCTGAAAAGGGAAATGCAAAGGCTCAATCTAGATATAGTAGGGGTCAGTGAAGTGAAGTGGAAGGAAGACAAGGATTTCTGGTCAGATGAGTATCGGGTAATATCAACAGCAGCAGAAAATGGTATAACAGGTGTAGGATTCGTTATGAATAGGAAGGTAGGGCAGAGGGTGCGTTACTGTGAACAGTTCAGTGACCGGGTTGTTCTAATCAGAATCGACAGCAGACCAACACCGACAACGATAGTTCAGGTATACATGCCGACGTCGCAAGCTGAAGATGAACAGATAGAGAAAGTGTATGAGGATATTGAAAGGGTAATTCAGTATGTAAAGGGGGACGAAAATCTAATAGTCATGGGCGACTGGAATGCAGTTGTAGGGGAAGGAGTAGAAGAAAAGGTTACAGGAGAATATGGGCTTGGGACAAGGAATGAAAGAGGAGAAAGACTAATTGAGTTCTGTAACAAGTTTCAGCTAGTAATAGCGAATACCCTGTTCAAGAATCACAAGGGGAGGAGGTATACTTGGAAAAGGCCGGGAGATACGGGAATATTTCAATTAGATTACATCATGGTCAGACAGAGATTCCGAAATCAGATAATGGATTGTAAGGCGTACCCAGGAGCAGATATAGACTCAGATCACAATATAGTAGTGATGAAGAGTACGCTGAAGTTCAAGACATTAGTCAGGAAGAATCAATACGCAAAGAAGTGGGATACGGAAGTACTAAGGAATGACGAGATACGTTTGAAGTTCTCTAACGCTATAGATACAGCAATAAGGAATAGCGCAGTAGGCAGTACAGTTGAAGAGGAATGGACATCTCTAAAAAGGGCCATCACAGAAGTTGGGAAGGAAAATGTAGGTACAAAGAAGGTAGCTGCGAAGAAACCATGGGTAACAGAAGAAATACTTCAGTTGATTGATGAAAGGAGGAAGTACAAACATGTTCCGGGAAAATCAGGAATACAGAAATACAAGTCGCTGAGGAATGAAATAAATAGGAAGTGCAGGGAAGCTAAGACGAAATGGCTGCAGGAAAACTGTGAAGACATCGAAAAAGATATGATTGTCGGAAGGACAGGCTCAGCATACAGGAAAGTCAAAACAACCTTTGGTGACATTAAAAGCAACGGTGGTAGCATTAAGAGTGCAACGGGAATTCCACTGTTAAATGCAGAGGAGAGAGCAGATAGGTGGAAAGAATACATTGAAAGGCTGTATGATGGTGAAGATCTGTCTGATGTGATAGAAGAAGAAACAGGAGTCGATATAGAAGAGATAGGGGATCCAGTATTAGAATCGGAATTTAAAAGAGCTTTGGAGGTCTTACGCTCAAATAAGGCAGAAGGGATGGATAACATTCCATCAGAATTTCTAAAATGATTGGGGGAAGTGGCAACAAAACGACTATTCACATTGGCGTGTAGAATATATGAGTCTGGCGATATACCATCTGACTTTCGGAAAAGCATCATCCACACAATTCCGAAGACGGCAAGAGCTGACAAGTGCGAGAATTATCGCACAATCAGCTTAACAGCTCATGCATCGAAGCTGCTTACAAGAATAATATACAGAAGAATGGAAAAGTAAATTGAGAATGCGCTAGGTGACGATCAGTTTGGCTTTAGGAAAAGTAAAGGGACGAGAGAGGCAATTCTGACGTTGCGGCTAATAATGGAAGCAAGGCTAAACAAAAATCAGGACACTTTCATAGGATTTGTCGACCTGGAAAAAGCGTTCGACAATATAAAATGGTGCAAGCTGTTCGAGATTCTGAAAAAAGTAGGGGTAAGCTATAGGGAGACACGGGTCATATACAATATGTACAACAACCAAGAGGGAATAATAAGAGTGGACGATCAAGAACGAAGTGCTCGTATTAAGAAGGGTGTAAGACAAGGCTGTAGCCTTTCGCTCCTACTCTTCAATCTGTACATCGAGGAAGCAATGATGGAAATAAAAGAAAGGTTCAGGAGTGGAATTAAAATACAAGGTGAAAGGATATCAATGATACGATTCGCTGATGACATTGCTATCCTGAGTGAAAGTGAAGAAGAATTAAATGATCTGCTGAACGGAATGAACAGTCTAATGAGTACACAGTATGGGTTGAGAGTAAATCGGAGAAAGACGAAGGTAATGAGAAGTAGTAGAAATGAGAACAGCGAGAAACTTAACATCAGGATTGATGGTCACGAAGTCAATGAAGTTAAGGAATTCTGCTACCTAGGCAGTAAAATAACCAATGACGGACGGAGCAAGGAGGACAACAAAAGCAGACTCGCTATGGCAAAAAAGGCATTTCTGGCCAAGAGAAGTCTACTGATATCAAATACCGGCCTTAATTTGAGGAAGAAATTTATGGGGATGTACGTCTGGAGTACAGCATTGTATGGTAGTGAAACATGGACTGTGGGAAAACCGGAACAGAAGAGAATCGAAGCATTTGAGATGTGGTGCTATAGACGAATGTTGAAAATTAGGTGGACTGATAAGGTAAGGAATGAGGAGGTTCGACGCAGAATCGGAGAGGAAAGGAATATGTGGAAAACACTGATAAGGAGAAGGGACAGGATGATAGAACATCTGCTAAGACATGAGGGAATGATTTCCATGGTACTAGAGGGAGCGGTACAGGGCAAAAACTGTAGAAGAAGACAGAGATTGGAATACGTCAAGCAAATAATTGAGGACGTAGGTTGCAAGTGCTACTCTGAAATGAAGAGTTTAGCACAGGAAAGGAATTCGTGGCGGGCAGCATCAAACCAGTCAGTAGACTGATGACGAAAAAAAAGGTCATAAGTGTGGCGTAAGGTATAGTGCAGGCTAGAAAAAATGCTGTGGGGCAGCAGGGGACTTTTAGGAGAGGAATGTGTAACAGGAATCCCTGTCCTCAGGTTGGATACGCCAGGAGGCGATATGGATGTGTGGACCATACCCATATTATTAGTCGTCATTGGAGTGGAGGCACTGCAGAACCAGCATCTGAAAGGGGAAGTGCTCTTTGTGAAGCAAGAAGATTTGGTAATCACTAGTCAGCTGTGGGTGATACAGGAAATATTTAAGCGTGGGAAATGCAGAACAAAGTGAGAGGTCTGGAGGAAGCATTCGACAGTTTCCAGCAAGGTGAAAGGAGCCATATAGCGTTCAGAGGTGTTATGGGGAATGCGTGGGATACATGGAACTTACGGGAAATTAAGAGGCGAGATTTCACAGATTCTGGGGATGATACCACGTACGAGGAGGAGGAGAGGTTGGATCGATGAAACACGCCGTCTTCTGAAAATTGTGTCGGCACACCTAATGAAGGGGACATCAGAAGGATGAACGACACGGTAGATGATTAAACAATGCGTACAAGAAAACAAAAGGTGTTTTTAAACAATATTCCGTTATTACGCCAGCTGGCCGTGGAAGAATCAGTGAACCAGCATGTGAAGATGTTGGAAGCCGATGTGGAGGGATTGGATAGGGAAGCAGTAATAATGAAGTGGCTGCAGTCCTTGGGAAGCAACGTGTGGGAAGCACACGGGGAAGTACCTGAACTGTGAGAAGTCATGCAGCAGGCTTTGCCAGAATGACTGGGAATGAACTTTTTGTCTCTGCGTATTAAAGTTGGTTGTGGAACCTATCGAGGAAAACTTGCCTTTCTATTTCAACCGAGCCATGGTGGAAGTGAGGACTGATGTAGCAAAGGTGTATTTTTCAGTCGCCTTTCCAGTAATAGAATATCAGGCACGGTATCAATATTATGTAGTCTATGCATATCCCCCCCCCCCCATGAACTATGGACCTTGCCGTTGGTGGGGAGGCTTGCGTGCCTCAGCGATACAGATGGCCGTACCGTAGGTGCAACCACAACGGAGGGGTATCTGTTGAGAGGCCAGACAAACGTGTGGTTCCTGAAGAGAGGCAGCACCCTTTTCAGTAGTTGCAGGGGCAACAGTCTGGATGATTGACTGATCTGACCTTGTAACAATAACTAAAACGGCCTTGCTGTGCTGGTACTGCGAACGGCTGAAAGCAAGGGGAAACTACACCCGTAATTTTTCCCGAGGGCATGCAGCTTTCCTGTATGGTTAAATGATGATGGCGTCCTCTTGGGTAAAATATTCCGGAGGTAAAACAGTCCCCCATTCGGATCTCCGGGCGGGGACTACCCAAGAGGACGTTGTTATCAGGAGAAAGAAAACTGGCGTTCTACGGATCGGAGCGTGGAATGTCAGATCCCTTAATCGAGCAGGTAGGTTAGAAAATTTAAAAAGGGAAATGGGTAGGTTAAAGTTGGATATAGTGGGAATTTGTGAAGTTCGGTGGCAGGAGGAACAAGACTTTTGGTCAGGTGAATACAGGGTTATAAATACAAAATCAAATAGAGGTAATGCAGGAGTAGGTTTAATAATGAATAAAAAAAATAGGCGTGCGGGTAAGCTACTACAAACAGCATAGTGAACGCATTATTGTGGCCAAGATAGACACGAAGCCCACGCCTGCTACAGTCGTACAAGTTTATATGCCAACTAGCTCTGCAGATGATGAAGAAATTGATGAAATGTATGATGAGATAAAAGAAATTATTCAGATAGTGAAGGGAGACGAAAATTTAATAGTCATGGGTGACTGGAATTCGAGTGTAGGAAAAGGGAGAGAAGGAAACATAGTAGGTGAATATGGATTGGGGCTAAGAAATGAAAGAGGAAGCCGCCTGGTAGAATTTTGCACAGAGCATAACTTAATCATAGCTAACACTTGGTTCAAGAATCGTGAAAGAAGGTTGTATACATGGAAGAATCCCGGAGATACTAAAAGGTATCAGATAGATTATATAATGGTAAGACAGAGATTTAGGAACCAGGTTTTAAATTGTAGGACATTTCCAGGGTCAGATGTGGACTCTGACCACAATCTATTGGTTATGAACTGCAGATTGAAATTGAAGAAGATGCAAAAAGGTGGGAATTTAAGTAGATGGGACCTGGATAAACTGACTAAACCAGAGTTTGTACAGAGTTTCAGGGAGAGCATAAGGGTACAATTGACAGCATTGGGGGAAAGAAGTACAATTGAAGAAGAATGGGTAGCTCTGAGGGAGGAAGTAGTGAAGGCAGCAGAGGAGCAAGTAGGTAAAAACACGAGGGCTAGTAGAAATCCTTGGGTAACAGAAGAAATATTGAAATTAATTGATGAAAGGAGAAAATATAAGAGTGCAGTAAATGAAGCAGGCAAAAAGGAACACAAACGTCTCGAAAATGAGATCGACAGGAAGTGCAAAATGGCTAAGCAGGGATGGCTAGAGGACAAATGTAAGGATGTAGAGGCTTATCTCACTAGGGGTAAGATAGATACTGCCCACAGGAAAATTAAAGAGACCTTTGGAGAAAAGAGAACCACTTGTATGAATATCATGAGATCAGATGGAAACCTAGTTCTAACCAAAGAAGGGCGATGTACTTGAGGACAACATTATAGAAATGGAAGAGAATGTAGATGAAGATGAAATGGGAGATATGATACTGCGTGAAGAGTTTGACAGAGCACTGAAAGACCTGAGCCGAAACAAGGCCCCGGGAGTAGACAACATTCCATTAGAACTACTGACGGCCTTGGGAGAGCCAGTCCTGACAAAACTCTACCATCTGCTGAGCAAGATGTATGGGACAGGCGTAGTACCCTCAGACTTCAAGAAGAACATATAATTCCAATCCCAAAGAAAGCAGGTGTTGACAGCTGTGAAAATTACCGAACTATCAGTTTAATAAGTCACAGCCGCAAAATACTAACACGAATTCTTTACAGACGAATGGGAAAACTGGTAGAAGCCGACATCGGGGAAGATCAGTTTGGATTCCGTAGAAATATTGGAACACGTGAGGCAACACTGACTCTACGACTTATCTTAGAAGAAAGATTAATGAAAGACAAACCTACATTTCTAGCATTTGTAGACTTAGAGAAAGCTTTTGACAATGTTGACTGGAATACTCTCTTCCAAATTTTAAAGGTGGCAGGGGTAAAATACAGGGAGCGAAAGGCTATTTACAATTTGTACAGAAACCAGATGGCAGTTGTAAGAGTCCAGGGGCATGAAAGGGAAGCAGCGGTTGGGATGGGAGTGAGACAGGGTTGTAGTCTCTCCCCAGTGTTATTCAATCTGTATATTGAGCAAGCAGTAAAGGAAACAAAAGAAGAATTCGGAGTAGGTATTAAAATCCATGGAGAAGAAATAAAAACTTTGAGGTTCGCCGATGACATTGTAATTCTGTCAGACACAGCAAAGGACTTGGAAGAGCAGTTGAATGGAATGAACAGTGTCTTGAAAGGAAGATACAAGATGAACATCAACAAAAGCAAAACGAGGATAATGGAATGTAGTCGAATTAAGTCGGGTGATGCTGAGGGAATTAGATTGGGAAATGAGACACTTAAAGTGGTAGAGGAGTTTTGCTATTTGGGGAGCAAAATAACTGATGATGGTCGATGTAGAGAAGATATAAAATGTAGACTGGCAATGGCAAGGAAAGCGTTTCTGAAGAAGAGAAATTTGTTAAAATCGAGTATAGATTTAAGTGTCGGGAAGTTGTTTCTGAAACTATTTGTATGGAGTTTAGCCATGTATGGAAGTGAAACATGGACGATATATAGTTTGGACAGGAAGAGAATAGAAGCTTTCGAAATGTGGTGCAACAGAAGAATGCTGAAGATTAGATGGGTAGATCACATAAATAATGAGGAGGTATGGAATAGAATTGGGGCATCTGAGGCACAAGGGATCACAAATATAGCATTGGAGGGCAGCGTGGAGGGTAAAAATCGTAGAGGGAGAACAAGAGATGAATACATTAAGCAGATTCAGAAGGATGTAGGTTGCAGTAGGTACTGGGAGATGAAGAAACTTGCACAGGATAGAGTAGCATGGAGAGCTGCATCAAACCAGTCTCAGGACTGAAGACCACAACAACAACAACAACAACAACAACAACATGCATATCCCGTCCAGTGGGGGACGCTGAAGAAGTTTGTCAGTGTAAGGATATGGTGGTTATTGTTAATGGCTGAGGATGAGAGCAAGCATGCAAAAATGGAGAAAGCAGAGTTACAGAAGTATTAAAGAGGTGAAGTTAAAGTTTGTCCAAACAAGGTAGTGAGAGAAATTTCGGAACTCCGGTTCAGCGAAGTTACTACTAGGTCAGGAAACGGGAAAGGATTTCATGAAAGAGGTGATAGTAGCTGAATTGTACTTTCAGCAGGCTGAGGCATATTGGTTGTACTCTACCTACAATATGATGATAGTAACAGCCAAGTGTTACAAACAGCGGAAGCTCACATCAGGAAAATATATCGAACTGGATGGGAGTGGATTGCTAATAAAGGAGACATCAAGCAAATTAGTGGGATCTACTTCTTGTCAACGTGCCACAATTTCGGGAATAACAAATCTGTGTATTTCACAACCATGGTTGTATTGGCCAAAAGAACCTATGGAAGAGTTACAAGCTGCGAATTTGGATGCGCTGAACCAGACTGTAGGACCTGAACTAATTCAGTCTATAGACAAACTCGTTACCAAGCAGAAAGCGCTAATTTCCGTTCAGACGTTAAGGTAGCATTTCGATCGATACAGGGAGCACCAGTTCCAGAAAGATACAGCGTGCATTGTTGACCGAATACTACAGTGACACCTACTGTGATCAGCCGGCTGCTGTAACCGAGCGGTTCTAGGCGCTTCAGTCTGGAACTGCGCGACCGCTACGGTCGCAGGTTCGAATCCTGCCTCGGGCATGGATGTATGTGATGTCCTTAGGTTAGTTAGGTTTAAGTAGTTCTAAGTTCTAGGGGACTGATGACCACAGATGTTAAGTTCCACAGTGCTCAGAGCCACGGCTTCTCTGATCAGCATAGTCCTTGTTTACGTGTGTAAGAAGCAGAGCGCGAGACGAAGTTCACACCCAGCCATTATTCAAGGCTTGGTTGGTTGGATTTCCAGAGCCTGAGAGGTAGCAGAGAAAACTATAATTGAACTTAAGTTACAAACGAACTGTCAGAGATTAGGATAAGTAGTGATTAGGAAAACATAGTGGTAAGAGCAGTTTTGGGTAAAGAGCGGACTAGAGCGAACGGAGCCAGCTGCCAAGAAACCTGTCGCTCTAGTTTGCATAGAGATGATTTAATTTAAGGCGACCTAAGGAATCAGGTCTTGTTAAATAATAGTGCAGTGCAGCGCACTTATCATATTTGGTCATAAATGCATGACGCTGGAAGTGAATCGCGGTAGCACCAGCCACAGACGAGTTGTTTGCTTTACAAGATATAAGACAGCCTTCGCAATGCTGCGAGGCGAGCTGGCCTGGCAGGATGTGGAACAGTAGTACTCATGCGGTAGATGCCGTAAGCCTTTCCAAGCCAATGACGACCAAAATTTTTAGCATACATGCTGCAAGGCGTACCAAAGCTGAAACAAGTGCATCTCGAAAGCATATAAATACCTAGCCATTTATTCTAAAGTAAATTCTGTTAGTATCGCATCTCTGTCACCGTGGAGCTGAAAGACTTGGCTGTTATCTGGAATGCAGTTTGTGGTCTACTGTTCGACTCCACATCAGGAAAATCCGCCCTGAGACTGCGGGACCTGGAGGCACGGTCACAACGGTGCAGCACTACCCTTAGGCAGCAGAACGCCGACCGTAGACTTGGGGTAGTGGGTCACAGCTATTATGTCACCGGCCTTCCACCTTCCGGGCAGCCCAGGGTCTGCGATCTGCCCACAATGTACACAGTCGAAGCTAGCTGAGGCCGCCCAAAGCTGGAGATTCTTCTGATAGGAGCAGCTGCGTCACAGTCTACTGCTCGGCCAACGCTGTGCTCTGTCAACATTGCGGGGTGGCAACACGCAGGGGGTCGCTGAATGCCACCATGAAGCTGCCGCTTCCTGCTCTGACCTACAACGGGTTGCTGTAAAAAAGCATTTGGGAATTACTAGCTGTTAAATTTGCGGCGCATAGCATCCCCCAACTCATCTCCACTTCCACTTACATATGATTGTGGAATCGTGAGAATTTGCACGAGAACACAAATGATCTATGATCCCGAAGTTGCATAATATCATAGACGATGATTCAGTGGCTTCGCCAATGGCATTGTTGCAGTGGTAACAGGTTCCCATCAGATGACCAAAGTAATGTGTTGCCAGGCGTAGCTAGCACTTAGATGGGACACCGTCCTGGTCTGCCGAGCGCTGTTGGCGACTGGGGTGCGCTCAGCCCTCGTGAAGCCAGTTGAGGAGCTACTTGACTGAGAAGTGGCAGCTCTTCTCTCATAAACTGGCATCGGTCGAGACATTGATGTGCTGACCACGTGCCCCGCCATATCTGATCCAGTGATGCCAAGGCCTGAGGATGACACGGCGGCCGGTCGGTACAGTTAAGCCTTCAAGGTCGACATGACAGGCATCTTATCCGCGTGGCTGTAACGGATCGTGCAGCCACGTCTCGATCCCTGAGTCAACAGATGGGGACGTTTGCAAGACAACAACCATCTGCACGAACAGTTCGACGACGTTTGCAGCAGCATGGACTATCAGCTCGGAGACCATGGCTGCGGTTACCCCTGACGCTGCATCACAGACAGGAGCGTCTGCTATGGTGCACTCAACGACGAACCTGGGTGCACGAATGGCTAAACGTCATTTTTTCGGATGAATCCAGGTTCTGTTTACAGCATCATGATGGTCGCATCCGTGTTTGGCGACATCGCGGTGAACGCATATTGGAAGCGTGTATTCGTCATCGCCATACTGGCGTATGGGGTGCCAATGGTTACGCGTCTCGGACACCTCTTGTTCCCATTGACGGCACTTTGAACAGTGGACGTTACATTTCAGATGTGTTACGACCCGCGGCTCTACCATTCATTCGATACCTGCTAAACCCTACATTTCAGCAGGATAGTGCACGGCCGCATGTTACAGGTCCTGTATGGGCCTTTCTGGATACAGAAAATGTTCGACTACTGCCCTGGCCAGCACATTCTCCAGATCTCTCACCAATTGAAAACGTCTGGTCAATGGTGGCGGAGCAACTGGCTCGTCACAATACGCCAGTCACTACTCTTGATGAACTGTGGTATCGTGTTGGAGCTGCATGGGGAGCAGTACCTGCATACGACATCCAAGCTCTGTTTGACTCGATGCCCAGGCGTATCAAGGCCGTTATTACGGCCAGAGGTGGTTGTTCTGGGCACTGATTTCTCAGGATCTATGCACCCAAATTGCTGAAAATGTACTCACATGTCAGTTCTAGTATAATATATTTGTCCAATGAGTACCCGTTTATCATCTGCACTTCTTCTTGGTGTAGCAATTTTAATGGGCAGTAGTGTATTTGGAGCAGTTCTTGGTATTCGCTTTGAAAGAACATTTGAAGATAGAAATTAAACTCTTTATCGTTTGTCACATTATTTTCTATTTTCGTTTCTCTGGCGTCCACAAACATGTGGACGCTGATTTTTCTTCTCTTACGACCTTAAACAATATGACTAGAAATTCTTGAAGCTTTGAGAGACGTCCTATGATGATTGTTCCTGCGTTATTTTTTAAGGCTTCACATACTGCCCTTCTGGTAGCAAAGGGCGTTAACATCTGCCTATCTGCGGATTTACTCACCTAGCAGCGATACTTTTCTGTGACAACAAAAGCGTCACAACAGAACGTTATGACCTAATCCGACAAATCGTGTATATTTATCCAGCGTATCAGTAGCCTATTACGCATCTTGGAGCACGTTAGGTCGCTTCGAAGATCGTTCACCTCCCAGTACAAGGTGCACCTGTCAGAAACTCCATGACGTGGAGACCAAGTGGCCATTACATGAAGGTCCGACGCTGAGAGATCATTAGGACGCGGCAGGTTCCATCGGCAACGATGTAAACAGTGAGTCAGCACGTGCGGCGGCTCCTTTCCACCCCCTCCTCCGCCTTCACACAGGAATGCAGCCTGCGCCCCGACTGAGGTCAGCGCCTCTGCGCCTTTTCCTTGCACGGCTTCTCTAGCACTGCGCAAAAGGATAGCGCTTCCGTATACCGTAACAACCGAGAACACTTAATAACGTCGCGAGTTTCTACTACAGTGGCTTCAGCACCTTCAGCACTCCGGCAGAAAACAGCTTATCAGAAGCTCTGATGCTGTAAGGTCAGCTAAAATTCCTTCTTTCCCGTAACCACAGTCACTGTCCTTTACAAGATGAGAAAGAAGTGATGTTACGAGTTGATCGAGTTGATCGTTACGCCAGCGTAGAGATCTTTAGAGAGGGACCGTTCCGTTACTTGGACCAGGATAGGAAAGGTGATCAGCCGCAGAGCTGTCGGAAGAATGGCTCTGAGCACTATGGGACTCAACTGCTGAGGTCATTAGTCCCCTAGAACTTAGAACTAGTTAAACCTAACTAACCTAAGGACATCACAAACATCCATGCCCGAAGCAGGATTCGAACCTGCGACCGTAGCGGTCTTGCGGTCCCAGACTGCGCTGTCGGAAGAGTTACCCAGATTTCCTCTAACCTGATTGAGGCAAACGATGAAAATCGTAGATCTGGATGACCGAATGGGAATTTGCGCCTTGTCACTCGAATTTGAGGCCAATAACTGAACTTTTCAAAATGGCTCTGAGCACTATGGGACTTAACATCTGTGGTCATCAGTCCCCTAGAACTTAGAACTACTTAAACCTAACTAACCTAAGGACATCACACACATCCATGTCCGTGGCAGGATTCGAACCTGCGACCGTAGTGGTCGCGCGGTCCCAACTGTAGCGCCTAGAACCGCTCGGCCACTCCGGCCGGTAGCAGAATACAACTTGAACAGAAGCCAGTTGGTTGAAACGAGGCACAGTTTGGCACTTATACTTGTTCGACAAAATCAGTTATGATTATAGTTAAATATTAACGAAAAATAAGCGCCTAGAACCGCACAGCCACACCGGCCGGCACTGAACTTTTGCTCCATGTTCCTCGTGGAAGACTTCGAATTACACTGGTGCACATCTCTGCCGTCTCTGACCCGACCTTCCGATCTCATCGCTGATTTCGTTTAGCAACTCTGTCGTGGCCTTCGCTTATGAAGTACAGTATTTTCTTATGCAAACATCGAAGGACAAGCTCTAATCTGTTCCCACGGCGTGGGTGCAAGAGAACAGTCGTACATTACCTGACAGCCCCCATTCAAGATGGAATCGAGAGTGGTCGGCCACCTCACAGCCCAAAAGTTCCTGCTCGTCTCTTTCGTGAAATGAACGGAATTACGATATGCATGCATCCTACTCCCGATCATGTACGTGCCATACGTGTCAGTGCGTAGCATCCGAATACCTATTTTGCATGGCAATGTATTCCAGTTGCGAAATGACAAATTCCGATTTTAGAAATGCAAGATGGCGCTTAATAAGTGCTTGAAGACGTCAGAGGGCCTGACATCTTGCACAAGTCAGCTCCTTTTTGAACTACGTTGGCAAACCACATCGGAATTCTAAACAGGGTTATGATATTGAGTCTCGTACTGACTATTCTAATGAAAATGCAATGTGGAGTGGTAGGTGATCAGTGGTAGAGAAAAGCTGCAGATCACAAAACTGCATCGATACGTTTGTTCGAGCTCAAATGTAAGCCCTTGGCGATCCTCGTGTGGCCATTATCGCGATGCGTGCTGTCAAAAGTTTAAAATTCAAGCGGGAGCGACAGTGCGGCCTGTTATTGTTTTGTTGATAATTTCCAGACACTTTTTTGCCCAAATACGAAATATTTTCTGAAAAAATGTGTAAACAACGACCTCTGTGTGGGGGGGAAAAAAGCACCTCGACATTTTATCGCAAAATACAAGACAATTTACTCACAATCGGCGGCGCTGGTAACTAAGTTACCTACCAACAACAGCAGAAACTCTATGTCTCTCACACGCTGTTCTTGCACACTGACGCTGAAATGCGTCCTGCACCATACTTTTTCGTCAATTAACTGGCCTTGGCGTGCTGACAGCAACAGACTACAGTGCGTCTTCGGCGGTGCTTGCCTGTCGTCGGACGTAAGTAATTTTGTCGCTTGTTTTGCTGCGTATTACAGTTACCGAAAAATGCATTTTTTTCAAGGCTTTCCTTTTTATCCCAGCCTTTGCCCATTTTTCGTTACTATTTAACTATAATCATAACTAATTTTGTCGAACGAGTGTGAGTGCCTAACTATACCTCGTTTCAATCAACTGGCTTCTGTTCAAGTTGTATTCTGCTTCCCGACTTTCCTAGATAGAAGGTGTAGCAACAATTCTAAGACAAACGTGCTAGAACCTTCCAAACGGCTACTGTATGATATCAGAGTATAAAAATTCACTTGAAATCAACGTACGCCTAGACAAACTGAATAGTATAATAAATAAATGTTTTAACATTATGTAGTATTTTGAACGCTTCAATAATGTTTCTGCAGTTGTGACATTCTAATAAAATACAGGTAGCGTAGATATCTATAGCAGTGTTTAAAAAAGAAAAAGGAAAATACAAAAAATGACCAAGAACTTGCTTTCAATGTTGTGAATAATTCTGAAGACAATATACAGCTCTGGAGACTTCAACGCTTGAGTGGGACAAAAGTAGTTCTGGAACAGTTTCGTAACATCAGTGTACGTCTTTGACTGTATCTCTTTTCCAGGTATAGTAATGTATAGACAGCGTTGTAGGCAGGGCAACTACAGCTACGAGTAGTCATCTTGGGTGTTAATAAATCGCTTCAACAGTATTTAGTCCTTTATTTTTAGATGATACGGCCTTTAGTGCCACGAAACCGGTAGCAATCTAAAAATAAAGGACTGAATACAGTTGAAGCAAGACCGCTACGGTCGCAGGTTCGAATCCTGCCTCGGGCATGGATGTTTGTGATGTCCTTAGGTTAGTTAGGTTTAACTAGTTCTAAGTTCTAGGGGACTAATGACCTCAGCAGTTGAGTCCCATAGTGCTCAGACCCATGTGAACCATTTTTGAACAGTTGAAGCACTCATGATATAGTGAACTAGTTTGATATTCAGTGGTCTTCAAGCAATTTTAATCACTGTTATCTTCTGTCTGAACGTATATGCATAACTAGTTCCACGCGTAATGAAAATTAAGATGAAGATGTAAGGTACTTATTGGCATTTGGATCACTTTGGTGAAATGAAAATACACTCCTGGAAATGGAAAAAAGAACACATTGACACCGGTGTGTCAGACCCACCACACTTGCTCCGGACACTGCGAGAGGGCTGTACAAGCAATGATCACACGCACGGCACAGCGGACACACCAGGAACCGCGGTGTTGGCCGTCGAATGGCGCTAGCTGCGCAGCATTTGTGCACCGCCGCCGTCAGTGTCAGCCAGTTTGCCGTGGCATACGGAGCTCCATCGCAGTCTTTAACACTGGTAGCATGCCGCGACAGCGTGGACGTGAACCGTATGTGCAGTTGACGGACTTTGAGCGAGGGCGTATAGTGGACATGCTGGAGGCCGGGTGGACGTACCGCCGAATTGCTCAACACGTGGGGCGTGAGGTCTCCACAGTACATCGATGTTGTCGCGAGTGGTCGGCGGAAGGTGCACGTGCCCGTCGACCTGGGACCGGACGGTAGCGACGGACGGATGCACGCCAAGACCGTAGGATCCTACGCAGTGCCGTAGGGGACCGCACCGCCACTTCCCAGCAAATTAGGGACACTGTTGCTCCTGGGGTATCGGCGAGGACCATTCGCAACCGTCTCCATGAAGCTGGGCTACGGTCCCGCACACCATTAGGCCGTCTTCCGCTCACGCCCCAACATTGTGCAGCCCGCCTCCAGTGGTGTCGCGACAGGCGTGAATGGAGGGACGAATGGAGACGTGTCGTCTTCAGCGATGAGAGTCGCTTCTGCCTTGGTGCCAATGATGGTCGTATGCGTGTTTGGCGCCGTGCAGGTGAGCGCCACAGTCAGGACTACATACGACCGAGGCACACAGGGCCAACACCCGGCATCATGGTGTGGGGAGCGATCTCCTACACTGGCCGTACACCACTGGTGATCGTCGAGGGGACACTGAATAGTGCACGGTACATCCAAACCGTCATCGAACCCATCGTTCTACCATTCCTAGACCGGCAAGGGAACTTGCTGTTCCAACAGGACAATGCACGTCCGCATGTATCCCGTGCCACCCAACGTGCTCTAGAAGGTGTAAGTCAACTACCCTGGCCAGCAAGATCTCCGGATCTGTCCCCCATGGGGCATGTTTGGGACTGGGTGAAGCATCGTCTCACGCGGTCTGCACGTCCAGCACGAACGCTGGTCCAACTGAGGCGCCAGGTGGAAATGGCATGGCAAGCCGTTCCACAGGACTACATCCAGCATCTCTACGATCGTCTCCATGGGAGAATAGCAGCCTGCATTGCTGCGAAAGGTGGATATACACTGTACTAGTGCCGACATTTTGCATGCTCTGTTGCCTGTGTGTATGTGCCTGTGGTTCTGTCAGTGTGATCATGTGATGTATCTGACCCCAGGAATGTGTCAATAAAGTTTCCCCTTCCTGGGACAATGAATTCACGGTGTTCTTATTTCAATTTCCAGGAGTGTATGACATAAGAAGATAGATGTTGCGGTTTAGTTCGTGTTGCTTATTGTGACCGACGCTTCATAGAATGGCCTCTTAGACGGTAGACCCTTATTTTGGAACCGGCCATACAGATATCGTAAAATTCGACTACTTCAGGACACTTCCTTCTAATCTTTATTATGTAGCGGTCAATGAGGGATACGATATTCTTTAAAGTACCCGGTGCTGAAACTGGCTTGTTTGATGTCCGGAATTTCTTTGCTCTTTGTCTGTGAGCCTTCTTACACTTGTCTGTCCAATGAGCACCTCTATTTCTTTATCAGTCTACATTTAAGCCGCTGGTCACAATCGTTTAGCGAAGAAGGACATCTTTTCCGTGCATCTTCAGGTTTAATTTCTATTGTAACTGGTCTTTTCTGTATACAAATCAGGATTTTGTGCTGATGCTGAAAAAATATTTGGATTTTACAGGTGTATTGAAAAATCGGTGAAATTTTCGTCCTGTAACAAATGCAGTTAACTTGTTGCATTAATATTTCGGCTACGACTCATGCAACCGTCTGTCGTCAGACATGCTCTATAGTTTTTGGTTTTCTTTGTTGAAATTATCTTGCCTCCCGTCTCCACTTGAAGAGGCAGTCTGGCAATGGCCTTATTTTTGCTCTTCAATCTGGGTTAATTTGCAGTGAAATAATTGATTTTACAGTTAAAACGATTAAAGCAATGAGCTTAAAATTCAGTAAGAGATTATTAATACTGACGAGATTTTATAGAAAATTGGGGCAACTATGATGCCTTGTGATGTAGAAGTCGACACTAATTCCGGAGATGAGGCTTCTGTGTTGCTACATATGGATGTCAGGTCCTAGTATGGGGGAGGGAGGAGGCTTATGGGATGGGGAATGATACAGAGGATGCACTACCTCTGGATGGGGGCTGTTGAGAGATGGCACGTGTAGCGTCTGGAAAGAACGAGGGTTTTGATACGGAAATGTAGGGGGATGGGGGGGGGGGATGTTGAACTTCGCCCCAAGCCAGGATAATGGGACTATTTCTATAATTGGCAGGACGAGTAGATTCCCACAAGGCAGTCTGTATCTGCTCCCTTGGGACAGGATGTGGTGGCTAAGGAGGCAGAGGGGTTGGCGGAAACAGGGCGGTGACGACCGATGATCTGTAGTGGCCTTTTGTATCCTTCCAAAGACAGAAGGCAATCGTTAAAGCCTTCCTAAAGGTTTCTTCTGCTTCGCCTCATCGGTTTTACTTCCTGATGGAACCTCTGGTACCTGACAAGAATTTTCATCAGAAGCCAGCAGTAGCCGTAGGACGTCGATAGCATTGTTGTTGCGTAAAGTCTCTGGCTTATGTTGGTGCGTAAATGTGTGTCAGACGCAGGAATGGACTTAATTGGCAGAAATAAGTACAGAAATAAGTACTTGTGTACGTAGACTGTGGAGTCACGATTATTCCTAATAGTAAATCAAGGCATAAACCACTCAGAATAAGTGTGTCAGACTGACAAAAAGGGATTACAGACATTGGATGCGAGTGGGCATTGATTTAAATCAATGGGGCAAGCTGAAAATCCGTGCCACTCCAGGATTCGAACCCGGGTCTCCTGTTTACCAGGCAGATGCGCCGACCACTGTGCCGTCCGGTAACAGCAACTGCCCAGACTACCCTAGCACGCCTCCCGTGAGACGCAAAAACTCAACCTATCAACACACTACTAACCTAGTGCCTCTTGCCAATTATCGTCATTACTCGCGGCATTTCGCCGATTCCCATAAGAGTTCGTGTCTGGTGGGCATCTGCACGGGAGATATCGTTGGCCGTCCCCACCTTAATTACACGTATATACAGGGTGGCGCATGAAGTGTGTTACCATTTTGTTTTTGAATATAAACTTTATTGTCAATACAATCTGAAAGGAACATATACTACAATGAAGAGCCGTCCATGGAGATTTGTTCTAACTCAGCACATGCTCAATACGTCCACCATTTCTCGTTTCCTAACTTCCTTCAAACGAACACTGAAGTTAGTGATTACCCTACGGCACATGTCTTCCGTAATTTCACTGCAAGCTTGAAGAATAAGTCTTCTGAGCTCCATTAAATCACGTGGACGTTTCGGGAAAATTTTTTCTTTAGGTACCCCCAAAGAAAAAAGTCACATGGATTGGGGTCTGGACTATTGCGGGGCCAATTTTGTCCGTCATTGAAGTGACCTGGAAACCTGAGTGAAATGATCCGCATGTCGAAATGCTCGTGTAAAAACTCCAACACAGTGTTTGTAGCATGTGGCCTTGCTCCATCTTGCATGAACCACTGCGAGTTGAAGGGCAAGGCAGTAGCAAGAAGCTGTGGAATGAAGCTATTGCGAAGCATGCTCAAATAACGCTCGCTGTTCACAGTTTCTTCAAAGAAAAAGGCTCCAATAAGTCCGTGACTGGAAATTGCTGCCCACGCTGTAATCCTCGGAGCATAGTGTTGTCGTTCATGAAGCACTTGTGGGTTTTCAGTGGCCCAAAAGCGTACATTTTGTTTGTTAACCACACCGTCTAAATGAAAATGCGCCTCGTCTGAAAACCAAACGTTGTTGAGAGTTTCTTCTGTATCCTCCGCCCACTGAGCAAACAGTAGCCTCTGCTGCTTGTGTTCTTCAGTGAGCTTCTGTGCACAGGTCATCTTGTATGGGTACATGTGGAGGTCACTTTTAAGAATGCGTTGAACGAAGCGTCTGGATTTTCCCAGTTGCTCTGCTGCCTTTCTACACTATTCCCCGGGACTTCTCTGAACAGCAACTCGTACCGCTTTAATATTCTCCGGCGAACAAACAGGCTTAGGCCGAGGTCGCTTCGTTTCCAATACTGTTCCTTCCTGTACAAATTTATCGTACAACCTGTGGATGATCATCTTGCAAGGGACCCATCGTGTGTTAAACTGTTGTCGAAAACGCCTCTGAGTCGCAACAAGGCTTTTCGTTTCATGAAAAAGTAAAACAATTGCCGATCGTTGTTGTTCGTCAGTCTTCCATTGTCAGCCATTGCTGCTTACTAGTCTCCTAGCGGCAGTATAGTGAACTACACGTCATTTCGTAACCAATTTGTTTTTCCAAGCTCTGCTGGTACTGCTGGAGAGATCCCAGCGGGATATCTAATGTGCGTCGTATATTGTGAAAGAAACAATTGATAACACATTTCGTGCGCCACCCTGTACATGTGGGGTCTGTTCTTTCGGACATACGAAACTGAGATGAATGATATGCAATCTTGCTTGGTAGTTAATCAGTTACAGTACAGATCATTACGATTTATTTCACTTGATGTTAGAATTAGTAGTGGTATGTAAGTTCATGTCGGAAACTCCAGCTCGGTTGTGCGGCCGTGCACGCTTACACTCCACGGACTCAAGCCGGAAGCGCGAGGCCGGCAGGCCCGTCCCAGCGCCTTCGGGCACATTGCGAGGCCCACAGAGATTAGCGGGACCATTGTGGTCCGAAGTAAACGTCGCTTTATCAGTTTACTGCAAGGAAATTACCAAGCCGGAAAACTGTCAGGTATATATACCTAACGCCTCTTGAGACAGCAGGATGTCCCCAAAACATGAAAATTTTTCCTTCTTTAGCCATGTGAAAAGGAAATAAGAATCTGGGGATTCTTTCCACTTGAAATGCAAGCTTCCCATTTGTTTACCCAACAAATTGTCGTGTAGAGAGCGACTGATATAATGAAAGGGAGACGGAAGATATTTGTAATCGGGCCGGCCGTGGTGGCCAAGCGGTTCTAGGCGCTTTAGTCCGGAACCGCGCGACCGCTACGTTCGCAGGTTCGAATCCTGCCTCGGGCATGGATGTGTGTGATGTCCTTAGGTTAGTTAGGTTTAAGTAGTTCTAAGTTCTAGGGGACTGATGACCTCAGATGTTAAGTTCCATAGTGCTCAGAGCCATTTGAACCATTTGTAATCGAAAGGACTGTTGAAGGGAGGAAAGTAAATGTTAGAAATTGAAGTGAGCCCCACCATTGGCGCCGGCCGGAGTGGCCGTGCGGTTCTAGGCGCTACAGTCTGGAGCCGAGCGACCGCTACGGTCGCAGGTTCGAATCCTGCCTCGGGCATAGATGTGTGTGATGTCCTTAGGTTAGTTAGGTTTAATTAGTTCTAAGTTCTAGGCGACTGATGACCTCTGAAGTTAAGTCGCGTAGTGCTCAGAGCCATTTGAACCATTTGAACCCCACCATTGGCTGTAGACAGTGAAATTGGAGTCGAGAGAACATTTTCACCCCTTGGTCACGTTCTGGTATGATTATTATGGTTAATTACTGAAAAACTAGTGGTTAACCACAATAAACAAATGTATAAAAGCAAAAGTTCTGTTTTGCTGAAGTCCACCCCATCTAACGTGAGAGGCAGCTCGCCCCCATAAACTGAACCGAAAATGTAAGTCTCAACTTCAGAAGACACTCTGGTTGCTGCCGTCGAGTAGGACTGTTATTACTGACCTCGTCCGAGAAGAACTGCCCCGCGACACCTGCTGCAGCTGCCTACCGCCGTGATCCAGCGCTGCCCGCGTTAGATTGTAAGTTCATACCAAACTGCTGAACACTTCACAGCCTGCAGCCATCTCACGTTGCGTTACCCGACAAATAATACTGCTCATTCTATGCATTTTCATCAGATTCATGTCTGAATTGCGCATTACATTCAGTTAGTTGCGTCCCATGTTCTCAGTCAGTTACAGGTACCCGTTTACTCAAAAATGGCTCTGAGCACTATGGGACTTAACATCTGTGGTCATCAGTCCCCTAGAACTTAGAACTACTTAAACCTAAATAACCTAAGGACATCACACACATCCATGCCCGAGGCAGGATTCGAGCCTGCGACCGTAGCAGTCGCGCGGTTCCGGACTGCGCGCCTAGAACCGCTAGACCACCGCGGCCGGCTGTACCCGTTTACTTTACAGTCAGATAGCATTTTCATCTGACTTACTTTGTAGTCATATTGCACTTTGCGAATCTGTAACCACTCGATGTCAGATTGGATATCAGGGGCCATTCGTTCCAATTTAAGGTCAGATTGCGTATTACGTGTCCCGACTCTTACTCCAAGCACATCTGAATACTTCGATAGTAAGATTTTATGCAATTATGTTACTGAACACAATTAATGAATAAATTATACTACATATCAGTTTAAAACAATTCTCCCCATTCATTCACCTACAAACCCCCAACAACTATTTAACAATGATGACATCGTTCGTGGGTACTACAGTACAACGAGGCGAGAGGTAGTGCATTAGAGACGTGTGGGAAAACCGGGCCTGTAGCTGAGATGCTTCTACCAGTCTACTCTTATTGTTTAGAGTAATTGCTAAGCACGGCCCCTCGGTACCCACCAGCGATGCATGCCTCAGCACAGCAGTTCCTGATACCACCTTTTGTCCGTGCCTCGCCGTACCAGCCGCGAATTATACTCGTAATGCCTCTTTGTAGCGGCATTATGAGCTGCGCCTGCAGTCGGCGCTTCAGGTCCCGCAGCCGTCGGCGCACCCGCGGTTCCACTCCTGTTGTGGTGGGTGTGTTGTGGCGCGGAGAACGCGGAAGCGGCCGCGCAGAGCGTTGCGAGGCGCGGCGTCTCCACTTGCGGCGGCAGCGAGGGTACACCGGCCGGGCCAGCCAATCTCTTTCTACCATTGTCGACTTGTTGCTCGCTTTGACGGCGCGCATAATGGGACAATGGCAGCGCCGCCCGCCGCGAGGCGCGGCCTGCGCGCCGGGGCGTCCACACGTGGACGCAACCCTTCTCCACGCGTCTAGCTTTCTGAGATCCACACGGCTGCCGCCTTCCACCGTAGCTTACACACGGGAATTAAATTCACTGACGTCAGGTGAATGGATCCGTGAGGATGCGGTCACTATTTAGAAATAGTAAGGTTACAATGTAATGAAAGCAGTTGTAGTTTTCAGTAGGGATGACGCGCTCCACGCTACTATACCCTGTGCCAGCTATATCTGCATAGCCGCGGCACCGTACCGTAATTGGAAAATGCTTACTGTAGTCGAAGAAACGCAATGACAAAGAAAAATTGATTGTGACTTACGGCACGGCCGTTGCTAGATGTTTTGCTGCCCTAGACGAGAACTAAAAAATGACGCCCCCTCTTTTTTTCTTACCATCGGTATCCCCGATATCCACCTACCCCCTACCCCCTCCACCAACGTCAACATCCAACTCCACGACAATGCAACTCTCCTATTACAGTTTTTATCCTCAAGCTAAGGTGACCAGACATCCTCATTTTCTGGATACAGTCCTCAATTTTAATGCTTTGTCCTCATTTCCCTTAAATATTCGAGGACAAAAAATGACCTCCATTTTTAAAATTTCGCAAAATAATTGAACTAGGAAGACGGTGTTCAACATTTTAAACTAGAACTCAATTGAACATAGCAGTGCAACCAAATTTGGTATCAGTTACTTTTACTTATTTTATGTTTTGCAAGAAAATGGACTAACAAAGGTGCGTAATTATTTTCTGATGCGAATGAACTTTTCTGTGAATTTGTAAATTCTGCTATGCGGAAGGGAGACATGCCGAAGCATCGGAGTAGGTCACATGGATAATTGTGTTGTTATTTCCTTTTTTATTGAAAAATTTATTGAATGAGGAATACATCTCATCTTCTTTCAGCACCCACTTTTTTGCTATTAAATAAATAAATGTTGCTTTGTTTGCATTTTCTACATTTTTTGTTAGCCGCACCAGTGGTGGAGTGGTCTAAGCCACGGGCTTATGATCTTTCCTCTAAGGTGGTTCTGGGTTCGAGCCCTGGTGAGGCATGAATGTTGTGTTAGTTTAAAAGCACTGCCTCGGGAGTCAGTGATCCTAAGTAATGGACGGGCGACTGCTTATACGGATTCGACTCCTAGACTGACACAAATTTTCATTCGTCAAGAAATATTCATTACTTTAGGTTAAGGTCTGTGTCAGCTTGTTGCTTTCTTGTGAGCTGAAACCAACACGTCGTCCTCTATCGGGCGTTACTATTCGAAGCGAAGAAAAGCTCCGAGCATATCATAAGTGGTGTGACAGGGTCGTTACTATTACTTGTACACTGTGAGCCTGATAGGCTCTTGACTTCGCGATCCTGTAACGAAAATTTAGGTGAATATCTAAAGCCACAAGGCCACAACCACATCATTTTGTTAGTAACTACGAGCTTTCGGCCGGCTGGTGATTATTAAGCTTAAATTTTACACAAACCACTTTTATACGCAGTAAAGAAAACTCTATTCTAACGTAAATTAATTCAGTATCCTGTTCGCTGTTTACACCCGCCTTTTGTTTACCTGTAGCTGGATAGAGTTTCACATGAGGGTGCAAATTCTGCATGTTGTTGTTGTCATGTCTTCCGCAGTGTGCGGTAGCGTCGTCAGTATAGGAGCAATTTATCCAGACTCGTTAGGAAAGATGCCTGGTTTTGTGTGGAAGCTTTGATTCTTTGGGGATGATGTGGTGTCTTGTGTTATTTTGTATAAATTTGTTTTGTGTCGTATACTATTATCATAAGCCACCAAATGGTGTGCTAAGACCAAGGGCGCCTATACGATAGTTTTCAGTGGCTGGGGACTAGACCTGGAGGTATGGAGTATTTTTAATATTTTCGAAAAGAAGTGGGGACTTGTAAGTTAGCATAAAAAAGTTGCAGTTACGACCCAGTCAAAAACCCATCTAATACCAGTAATACGACTTTTAAATCGGTTTCTTGAAAGAAAAACGACTGACTGCACAAAATTTTTTCACTTGCCTGGGAGCTACGTATGGTCGCCCTTGACTAAGTCCGAAACATGTAGAGAACTACTCCACGTGTTCATTGTAAGTGTAATTGCCTTGACAGACATCACAAGTGGCTGTATGAGGCTTACTTCACACTGTGAAGATATCTACGTCGAGTCATTAGAAAACTTGGCAAGTAAACATGTTTTATATTAGTCGCATTTACACTACTCGCCATTAAAATTGCTACTCCACGAAGATGACGTGCTACAGACGTGAAATTTAACCGACAGGAAGAAGATGCTGTGATATGCAAATGATTAGCTTTTTAGAGCATTCACACAAGATTGGCGCCGGTGGCGACACCTACAACGTGCCCCCCAGGGGATCCACAACTCTTTTGTGGATACGTGCGTAGCGAGCACGGGACCCCGAGCTAATGTGGCCTTCCTTCCTTTCCAGGCTGCATACCTTCCCTTTTCGCATCCTTCCCCATCCTCCATCTTCGCCCCCCCCCCCCCCCTCACCTCTGGCTCTTTCCTTCCCTTTCTCCCCCTCTGGGAGTATGGTTTGTGGCTACGTCCGGAGACGGACGCTTGTAAATGTACCGCATTCTTTGCCTTCCTTGCTTGTATGTCTTCATCCTTCCTTTGTCCTTCTCTTTTCCTTACCTCTTCTATTTACCCTTTCCTCCGCTGCGGCGTTTGATACCTCTCTTCTTTCCTTTCCCTTTCACTTTTTTCCTCCCTGTGCATGTCTGAAGGCCGACCCACGCACTTCCATGCGTAGCCGGTGACGGGGTAACGCGTAATTCCCCGTCGCGGGTAGACAGGTAGGACACGTACGTACCCCCTAGTAACGGCCAGGCCCAGGGAGGGGTGATTACCCGAGCTGATACCTTCCGAAAGTGCCGATTGGTCCCTCCATCCGTTTGTCGGGAGGTGTGACCTGAGGTGTGAACAATCACCTAAGGCGGGAGTGCCCTCAGAGAGGGCCCCCACAAGGGAGGAGCGCGCCATCGGAGACGCCGATAATCATGGGAGATTCTTCCGCAATGGTTTCCTCACCTTCCACTATGTCTGCTCACAAACGTAAGTTCACTGAGTCTCAGCCACAGTCAGTTCTTCCATCGTTGCCACAGTTCCTTGTTGTTTCTCGGTCTGACGAAGGTCACGACTTCTCCACGGTCAACCCTTTCATTATTCATAAAGGTGTCGACGCAATTGCAGGTCCTGTAAAGTCTTGTTCCAGATTACGGAATGGCACTCTGTTGTTAGATAAAGTCAGTGCCCTCCAGGCACAAAAATTGCTGCGTACCTCACTACTACACACCTTCCCTGTCCGGGTGGAACCGCACCATACTTTAAATTCCTCGCGTGGAGTCGTTTATACACGCTCCCTCGATGGATTGTCTGACGAAGAAATTCATCACTACCTGTCTGACCACGACGTAACGGCTGTTCATAGGGTTATGAAAAGGTTTGACATGAACATCATTCCAAACCGCACTGTCTTCTTGACATTTGACAAAGTTCAACTCCCATCGAAAATCAAAGCAGGCTGTGAGATATTTCCGTTCGCCCTTACGTCCCAAACCCTACGCGTTACTATCGGTGTCAGCGGTTCAATCACACCAGCCAGTCCTGTTCCAATCCGGTCAAATGTGTTACATGTGGCAAGGATGCCCATGAGGGTGCTTGTCCACCTCCATCCCCGCGCTGCATCAACTCTATGGGTGACCACGCTGCTTCCTCTCGAGATTGTCCCATTTTTAAGGACGAAAAGCTCATCCAGGAAATTAGAGTAAAGGAAAAGGTGTCGACCTTTGCTGCTCGAAAATTATTCGCCAGTCGACAGCCCACCGTGCCTCAGAAAGGAAAATACAGCACTGTCCTTGCTTCTCCTCGGCCAACAAAGGAGGCGGCCACACAGACTTCCGACCTCACCTTTAGTGCCACGGTCGTCAGATTGGCCAGCGCAAAGATCGCCCGTTCCACCTCACCACTTTCGCCTGCCCACTCTCTGGCTCACCCTTCGTCGAGTTCTGCTAAATCTCGAGCCCAAAAGTCAGACACCAAGACTTCGAAAAAAGAGCATACTCGTGAAGAGTTTTTACGTACGGCGACTTCCCAACCATCGGTTCCTCCTTCCTCTAAACATCATACTCCCAAGAAGGGTACAAAGAAACCCAGTTCCTCTCCTTCTCCGCCAAGGCGTGTCCCATCTACAACACCACCTGGCGGAAATCGCCCTCGGCTGTCTTCTGCGTCGCCGAGGCGCACTGCTGGCGGCTGATCAACTGGACGATTGCTGGTGGCAGGAGCTGCTCCTGACCAACCTATGGATCAGGATCTTCTGCCTTCGGCTGAATGCCATTCCATGCTGTCGGTCGCAAGCTCAGAGCAGTCGTTGAGTTGACAGCGACCTTGGTCACATTCCTCCATTTTCTGTTCACCCTATGTCCATTATCCACTGGAATATCCGCGGTATTCGAGCCAATCGGGATGAATTGTCGATCCTCTTACGATCCTACTCGCCGGTCATCTTCTGTTTTCAGGAAACAAAGCTGCATCCCCATGACCGCTTTGTTCTCCCTCATTTTCAGTCCGTCCGATATGATCTCCCCTCTGTTGAAGGCACTCCAGCACATGGAGGACTCATGATTCTTCTCCATGAAACTCTCCATTATCACCCAATCCATTTAAACACTTCCTTCCAAGCTGTCGCCGTCCGTCTTTCCCTTTCCGGATACACGTTCTCTCTTTGTACTGTATACATTCCATCGTCCACACCAATGGCACGAGCTGATCTCCTTCATCTTCTTGGTCAGCTTCCACCCCCATATTTGCTGGTTGGGGACTTCAATGCCCACCACCCGCTTTGGAGATCTCCACATCCTTGTCCACGTGGCTCACTATTGCTAGACGTCTTCCACCAAGCAGATCTAGTTTGCCTCAACACTGGGGTCCCTACATTTTTGTCTGCCTCCACGACAAATTTATCTCATTTGGACCTTGCGGTCGGTACTGTTCCGCTAGCTCGGCGCTTCTAATGGCTCGCCCTTGATGATACACACTCGAGTGACCACTTTCCGTGTGTCCTTAGACTGCAGCCTCAACTGCCCTACACGCGCCCGCGACGCTGGAAGTTTGCCCAAGCTGATTGGACACTTTTTTCGTCTCTAGCGACATTCGATGACCGTCACTTTCCCAGCGTCGACGATGAGGTCACACATATTACCGACGTTATTCTTACAGCTGCGAAACATTCAATACCACGTACCTCTGAATTGCCCCGGCGCCCCCCAGTTCCTTGGTGGAACGAGGCATGCCGTGATGCAATACGTGAGCGGCGACGTGCTCTCCGCGTTTTCCGCCACCATCCTACTTTGGCCAACTGTATCCGCTTTATTAGCTCATTTAACACCTTCACTCCCTCCTCGGAAGTTTGGAGTCGGCTTCGACGGTTTTCAGGCGCGCCTAGTTTCTCCCCGGTCTCTGGGCTCACTGACGCGCATGACACATTAGTGGACCCCGTCGCAATTTCTAACTCGTTGGGTCAGCATTTTGCTGAGATTTCGAGTTCTTCAAATTACCTGCCAGCGTTTCTCCCGAAGAAACGTGCAGAGGAAGTGCGACCTCTTGCTTTCTTCTCTCGAAATCGCGAAAGCTACAATACTGTTTTCTCCATGCGGGAACTCCAACATGCACTCTCTTCTTCTCGCTCCTCCGCCCCAGGGCCGGATGGTACCCACATCCAAATGTTGCTGCATTTATCAACCCATAGTCTGCGTTACCTCCTTCGCCTTTATAATCGAATTTGGACCGAAAGTACTTTTCCCAGACGATGGCGGGAAACTATCGTCGTTCCTGTTCCGAAATCTGAAAAGGACAAACATCTCCCCTCTAGCTATCGCCCCATTTCTCTCACGAGTAGTGTCTGTAAGGTTTTGGAGCGTATGGCGAATTACCGTTTAGCGTGGTGGCTGGAATCCCGCAGTCTTTTAACACCTGCCCAATGCGGATTCCGAAAGCATCGTTCTGCAGTTGACCATCTTGTTGCTCTCTCCGCTTATATCATGAACAATTTTCTCCGGAAACGCCAAACAGTAGCAATATTTTTTGATCTGGAGAGAGCATACGATACCTGTTGGAGGACAGGCATCCTCCGCACACTGTTCTCTTGGGGCTTTCGAGGTCGGCTGCCCCTTTTTCTTCGCGAATTTATGGCAGAGCGCACATTTAGGGTGCGGGTGAACACTACTCTCTCCCAAGAAAACGGGGTACCCCAGGGCTATGTGCTGAGTGTTGTACTGTTTGCTATTACCATCAATCCAATTATGGATTGTTTCCTTTCTGATGTCTCGGGCTCCCTCTTTGTGGACGATTTTGCGATCTACTACAGCTCTCAACGGACCAGCCTTCTTGAACGACGTCTTCAAGGATGTCTCGATCGCCTCCACTCTTGAAGCATCGAAACCGGCTTCCGTTTTTCTCCCAGTAAGACCGTTTGTGTTAATTTTTGGCGACGTAACGAGTTTATTCCGCCCTCCTTACATCTAGGTCCTGTCAACCTTCCGTTTTCAAACGTCGCTAAATTCTTGGGTCTTATGTTTGACAGAAAACTGTGCTGGTCCTCCCACGTTTCCTATCTTTCGGCTCGCTATCTGCGATCCCTTAACACCCTCCGTGTCCTGAATTGTACCTCCTGGGGAGCGGACCGAGTGGTCCTTCTCCGCCTCTAACGCGCCTTAGTGCGCTCGAAATTGGACTATGGAAGCACAGTCTACTCCTCTGCTCGGCCGTCTATTCTTCGGCGTCTCGACTCTATCCGCCACCGTGGATTGCGTTTAGTGTCCGGAGCTTTTTACACCAGCCCTGTGGAAAGCCTTTATGCTGAGACTGCTGAACCTCCGCTGTCCAATCGGCGAGCAGTCCTTCTGAGTCGCTATGCTAGCCATCTGTCTTCCATGCCTGCTAATCCAGCCCATGACATTTTTTTCGACGCCTTCTTTGATGTAGGGTATGCAGGCCGCCCCTCCTCCCTACTACCACCGGGAGTCCGCTTCCGTCAACTGCTCCATTCTCTTTCCTTCCGCTTTCCTAAAACCTTCTTGACAACTTGGGGTACAGCACCGCCTTGGCTCCGTCTCCGGATCTGCCTGCTCCGTGACCTTTGTCGATTTCCCAAGGATGGTACCCCTTCACTTGTTTATCGTCGGGCATTTGCTGCTCTATGTGCACAATTGACGGACGCCACATTTATTTACACCGACGGCTCGAAAACATCGTTAGGTGTAGGGAGTGCCTATATTGTTGGCGACACCCCAAATCACTTTCGGCTTCCCGACCAGTGTTCGGTTTATACTGCGGAGCTTTACGCTGTTCTCCAGGCTGTCCACCACATCCGCCGCCATCAGCGGATACAGTACGTTATCTGCTCAGATTCTCTCAGCTCTCTCCTCAGTCTCCAAGCTCTTTATCCTGTGCACCCTGTGGTCCACCGGATTCAGGACTGTCTGCGCTTGCTCCATCTGGGGGCACATGTAATCTACATACTAACTTCATAGATAATATTTCATATATACGGTCAACTACTTCGTAGCGTATTTGTGCAGCATGTAGTATATATATCAGCTACAGATTATTGTAGCTTACTCTTTTCGTTTCAATAAAGACAAGTTGCTGCTCAATAATACATCGTCTGACGCCACAGTCTTTTCCATTCAACTTCGCAACAACTTCGTTGGAAAGAAGCCTGCTGCCACATCTTTGCATCGGCGTTTGTCCTCACCATGGCAACCACTAGTTCAACTATCGACTCTACAACAACTTCAGTGGAAAAAGCTTGCTCCTTCATCTTTGCAACGGCGTCTAACTTCACCATAGCAACCAGTGGTTCCAAATGGTTCACCGACAGGCCACGAGAGGGCAACCCATGTACTGCCAAACCGAACTTCATTTTCCAACATATTTAAATATTTTTAACGCTTTTTAATTGACAATAGCTGTTTAATAAGCTAAGTTTAGTGTATATTTATTTCTAATTCTTGACAATGTTCTTTTAACTAAGAAATTTTAAATTGTAATTCGACTTATAACTCATTGGTTAATAATGACATCATGCAGTCAGAAGTGGGTGGAGCCTCCATTATATAAAGTAAGACGTGCACTGGTTTCTCTAGTTGTGATTCTCCAACAGAAAGGGGTTCCTACTCAATGTTAATTCAACGTTTTATAGCTTTATAGCCGTATAACTCTATGTATTTTCATTAATGCATGTAGCCCTCTAATTAGTGCTTTGTATACATCTTGTAGGTCTGAAGATGACCACAGTAGTGGTCGAAACCGGTCACCTTGTTAAATAAATCGTGATCAAGACTGTTTTTAATAGTAATTATTTACAAGACATTGATCACTGCTGTTCCCGTAATGCATTCAAAAGTACTTCTGCTTTTAGTTTCTCCAATTTTATGACTTTCGTTCCCTTTGCTGCTGGTTTTCCATTTCGGTTTCTTACTGTTTCCTAAGTCATGGACCGGGCGCTAATGACAATAGCAGTTTTGCGCCCTAAAACCAAAACAAAACAAAAAAAAACCTACAACGTGCTGACATGAGGAAAGTTTCCAACCGATTTCACATACACAAACAGTAGTTGACCGGCGTTGCCTGGTGAAACGTTGTTCAAATGGTTCAAATGGCTCTGAGCACTATGGGACTTAACTTCTGAGGTTATCAGCCCCCTAGAATTTAGAACTACTTAAACCTAACTAACCTAAGGACATCACACACATCCATGCCCGAGGCAGGATTCGAACCTGCGACCGTAGTGGACGCTCGGTTCCAGACTGTAGCGCCTAGAACCGCTCGGCCACCCCGGCCGGCGAAACGTTGTTGTGATGCCTCGTGTAAGGAGGAGAAATGCATACCATCACGTTTCCGACTTTCATAAAGGTCGGATTGTAGCCTATCGCGATTGCGGTTTATCGTATCGCGACATTGCTGCTCGCTTTGGTCGAGATCCAGTGTTAGCAGAATATGGAATCGGTGGGTTCAGGAGGGGAATACGGAACGCCGTGCTGGATCCCAACGGCCTCGTATCACTAGCAGTCGAGATGACAGGTATCTTATGCGCATGGCAGTGACGGATCGCGCAGCCACGTCTCGATTCCTGAGTCAACAGATGGGGACGTTTGCAAGACAACAACCATCTGCACGAACAGTTCGACGACGTTTGCAGCAGCGTGGACTATCATCTCGGAGACCATGGCTGCGGTTACCCTTGACGCTGTATCACAGACAGGAGCGCCTGCGATGGCGAACTCAACGACGAACCTGGGTGCACGAATGGCAAAACGTCATTTTTTCGGATGAATCTAGGTTCTGTTTACAGCAACGTGATGGTCGCAACCGTGTTTGGCAACATCGCGGTGAACGCATATTGGAAGCGTGTATTCGTTATCGCCACACTGTCGTATCACCCGTGGTGTTGGTATGGGGTGCCATTGGTTACACGTCTCGACCACCTCTTGTTTGCATTGACAGCACTTTGAACAGTGGACATTACATTTCAAATGTGTTACGACCCGTGGCTCTACCCTGTATTCGATCCCTGCGAAACCCTACATTTCAGCAGGATAATGCACTACCGCATGTTGCAGCTGCTGTACCGGCCTTTCTGGATACAGAAAATGTTCGACTGCTGCCCTGGCCAGCACATTCTCCAGATCTCTCACCAATTGCAAACGTCTGGTCAATGGTGGCCGAGCAACTGGCTCATCACAGTACGCCAGTCACTACTCTTGATGAACTGTGGTATCGTGTTGAAGCTGCATGGGCAACTGTACCTGTACACGCCATCCAAGCTCTGTTTGACTCAATGCTCAGGCGTATCAAGGCCGTTATTACGGCCAGAGGTGGGTGTTCGGGTACTGATTTCTCAGGATTTATGCACCCAAATTGCGTGAAAATGTAATCACATGTCAGTTCTAGTATAATATATCTGTCCAGTGAATACCCGTTTATCACTTGCATTTCTTCTTGGTGTAGCAATTTTAATGGCCAGTAGTGTATTTACGATCGTAGTTACATGTCGTAGACTGACACTATGACACTAAACTACACACGTCACTCCCAAGAGCCATGTGTGAGAGCCAAGTTGGACGTGTAACACATAGCCGACAGCCTAGCAGAAAGTGTGTGGCACGACTATAGGTAGCGTGAGAGCGAGTACTGATGAGCAATGAAACAGATTTCTAAAATTAAAGTCTAGATTCAGAAAACAAGGCACAGCACAGCACAGCCATGGCTTCACTAACGAAATACGAACTACCCGATCGGTTTCGACAGAACTATGAGCCGTACAAATAATTCTGTCGCCACTCTCTGCGTCCGTCTCCATATCACTGCCCGTCAGGCACAGACCCATTGATGGAGTCAAGGGGGTGGGGCTGGGGGGTACATATCGTTTTAGCGTGGATTCCAAGCAATTATGACCTGGAGAAATGCAACATTTTTTTGAGAAGGGTTCATTCAAAAATATGATTGGGTGTCTAGGATGGCTTGGTGAGGGCAGTGATCATTTGCTGGAGATGGACGAGAGTGCAGCGGTAGACGGCAGTTCTTTATATATACAGGTGGATCCCCTCCAGGCCCACACCGCATAAGGGTTAGTTTTCACTAAAGTGAGGTCTTGCAGGCTGTGGATACTGCGATGATTGCGTACGTCTGGTTAAGCAGCTCGTGGATGCAAGAAGTTATTTATTGCAGTTTCTTTACATTCGTCAGTCGTCGATGGTGCTAGTTTTGAGCCCTAGCGAGCACTGAAAATACTCCGACACGGTGACTCCTAGTTCGACGACCTTCGAGCTCGCCCTCGTCAGCGGTAGCGCAGGTCCTGCGCCGTCGAAGATGCTGCTGTGACCAGGGATGACTCGCACTGAGAGCCTGCAGCTGGATGTGCAGGCGTCCTCTGCTGTTACCGAGAAAACGGTAGGCTGCTCCTCGCTCCAGTGACGCACGGCAGAGGAGTCCTCAGTTTGAGCCTCGGGAGATATATTGATGGCTGGGCCCCGGTGTCGTTGACCCTTGAAGCTGGCTCTTGAAGGTTCGAGGCTCGGCGACTGTGGTCACAGCCACTTTATCAGCGTGTTGTTGACATGCACAGGCTGTGGGTCATAATACAGCCCAGCTGTTCGACGATGACAGGCTGCCCCTGGGCGTTTTGAATACAGCTGTGCCAGGCCGTCTTTGCGGAAGACGCATTTCTTTATCACACGGAAGTGTCTCGGACAGGGTGCAGGGACCTAGGCCCGACTGTTGTACATGGCGGCGGCTGGAACTACGAAAGCATCTAGCTCCTGCTAGATGCAGCGTCGACAGGTCATCGCTTTCAGCTGATGGAAATGGCTGCTGATGTCTTCGATACAAACTTGGTTGTGGCCCATGGCTGTTGTATCAAGTACAAGAGTCGTGGATTCGATAAGCTTAACACCAACAAAAACTCAAAAGTGTAATAACTTCATAATTTACGTAACATAAAATCAATATTTCACACGCACAGCAATACGGAAGACTTAACAAACGTACGAGCATATGGAATAGGTTCCCAGATATGCGAGTGACTCGAAGACTTATCTGAAACGGAAGCCACCAAGTTGTCCTCGAAGACGAGTGTTCATCAGAAACAAGGGCATCGTCACGAGTGCCCCAGGGATGTGTGATGGGACATAAGTGTTCTGACGGACTGGGTGGACAGCAAACTGGGATTCGTTGCTGGCTATACTGTAGTATATGGAAAGGTGTCGAAGCTGAGTGCCTGTAGGACGATACAAGATGGCTTAGAAAAACTGGTGCGATGAATGGCAGCTACCTCTAATTGTAGAAATATGTAAGTTCATGTGGATGAGAAGGAAAAAATGCATGATGTTGAGATACAGCATTAGTACTGTCCTGATTGACACAGTCACGTCTTTTAAATATATGGGACAACACAGCAAAACGATATTGAATGGAACGAGCATGAGAGGACTGTGGTAAGGAAGGCGATTTCGGTTTATTGGGAGAATTCTAGGAAGGTGCGGTTCGTCTGTAAAGCAGACCGCATATAGACACTAGTGCGACCTTTTCTTGAGTACTGCTCGAGTGCATGGGATCCGCACCAGGTTGGAGGTAGGCTGGTAGATTTGTTAACGGTAGGTTCGGACAACACGCAAGTGCTGCAGAGATCCTTCGGGAACCCAAATAGGAATGGAGGGAAGATGACGTTCTTCTCGAGGAACGCTGCTGAGAAAATTTATAGAACCGACTTTTGAAGCTGACTGCTGAAAAAATCTGCTGCCTCCTACATATATTTCGCGTAAGGAGTACGAAGATGATACCGGAAATTAGGGCCTATACAGAGGCATATAGAAAGAAGGTCGTTTCTTCCTCCCTCTGTGCGCGAATGGAAAAGGCGAATGGAAAAGGAAAGGAAATGACTAGTGGTCGGTGGTACAGGATTCAAAAAAATGGCTCTGAGCACTGTGGAACTTAACATATATGGTCATCAGTCCCCTAGAACTTAGAACTACTTAAATCTAACTAACCTAAGGACAACACACACATCCATGCCCGAGGTAGGATTCGAACCTGCGACCGTAGCGGTGACGCGGTTCCAGACTGAAGCGCCTAGAACCGCACGGCCACACCGGCCGGCGATAACCAATTGTTTCATCGCTAACCGCCATCCTATTGGGATCTGCGTATTACATTATGAAATAGGTTGCATAAACTGCCACGTCACACTGCCACGTTCTCCCGGCCTTTGTCACTTTTCGTGACCGAAGACGATACTTCCCAGTCAAGCAGCTCCTCAGTCGGGCTCAAGAGGGCTGAGCGCCCTCCGCTTGCCAACAGCGCTCGCCAGAGCCTAACGATCACCCATCAAAGTGCTAGCCAAGCCCGACAGTGCTTAATTTCGGTGATCTGATTACCAATGCGGCAAGGCCATTGACAACAAAAGATACATAGAGAGATAATATTCGGAAAATCTCGTTTATCATTCAAGAACGCATTCAGAGCTTCTGTGCAAAATTATTCATTGCACAATGAAATTTTCAATTTGCAGCGGAGTGTGCGCTGATATGAAATTTCCTGGCGGATTAAAGCTGTGTGCCTGAGCGAGACTCGAACTCGGGACCTTTGGCTTTCGAGTGCAAGTGCTCTACCGACTGAGCTACTCAAGCTCCTCATAGCTGTGCTTCTGCCAGTACCTTGTCTCCTATCTTCCAAACTTCACAGAAACTCTCCTGCGAGAACATGTAACACATTCGAGCTCAGGCACTTGGATCCGCCATGTCGAAACCAACGTCTTTCTATCGCTACGTGGACGACATGTTGAGGCGACATGGAAAGGAAAAAAATTAACTGAGTTCCTGGAACATTTAAGCTCCATCCATCCTATAAAAGTCAGGATGGAAATTGAGAGAGGGCCAGCTACTTACGAGTTAGCTGAGAGAAGAACGGACGCATCCATGGGTCACAGTGTGTATCGAATATTTAAGGACACTGACCTCTATCTCCAGGCCTAGAGCCACCACTATCCGTTACAAAAAAGATTCGGTGGTTAAGGCTCTGGTCCATACAGCTCGAACACTCTCAGTCACTGAAAGCCCCACCGAAGTACTGCTACAGCTACGAATAGCGTTCCGGGGAATGAATACTCAGATCATCAAATTGATCGGGTGATGTCGTCAAATCAAGCGCGGCTGAGGCGGAGATTGAGACTGAGAATGAGGAACAGAAGCTTAAAATCGCTTATCTACTTTATGTTGTACCAATACCCGGAAAGATCAGTAGAGTCCTACGGGAACATGCCATCCAGTGTAATTCGTTCCCTTCAACTGAACTGAAAAGCATTCATTGCAATGCTAAAGACGATCTAGGGCTCCGTGAGTCTACTGTGTATCTCACTCCACGTGAACGTGGTGTATCTTCGTGGGGCAGACTGTCAGTACAGTGGAGGAGAGATGGAAAGAAAATCACCCGACTGAAACAACCGTTGTCGCCGACCACCGCCTCGAAACAAAATAGTCGGACGGATATCTGTAACAGTTCTGAAGCGAATGCCGTGGACCAGCTTGAAGTGTCAAGGGCCTAAGTCCGGACAGTGTGGTGGGTGGTACCTGATACACTACTTGTTATCCCCGTCGATCGAAAAGATCAGTCACAACTTGCGCCATATGCGGCCGAGCACTGTCCTGCAAAATACTGGACGTGTCCTGCGGAAAATGTCATCGCTTCTTTCTCTAAGCTGTTCATTTTCGGAACTCAGTCTGCGGCCAGGTAAGAAAAAGAAGCGACAACACTTTCCGCAGGAGTCGCCCATCAATCTGCAGGACAATACTCGGGCACTTATGGCGCAGGTCGTGATCTTTGAATAATGTATCTCTTTTGTGTAAGTGACGCCAGTATTAAAGTTCCAACCCTCGTACGTTTCACGTAAGCATCAACGGACGTAGTGGGTGTCAGGAGTCGAATTCCGGTATTGAGACCGACAGCATTTCGTAGTCTAGTTGGAGTCCAGGCGCCAAGTACACACAACAGCGAAACTCGCAGCACGTGGAGAAGGCGGCAGGGTCTGTGGTTGAAAAATTACGCTAAAAATGTAAACAACGACTCGGCAGGACATCCAGAAGCACACTATTTGTATCTGTTTGTTGCCTCATCCTGCACAGAAAAAGTCCAAAGTCAGCGTGACAAATTAATTGCTTTATAGAGGAATACATGCATAGTCAATAATGAAGTTCCCCTTGAAATAAGATTTGTCACTAAGCAGATGTTAATCACTGAAAATGTTATTTTTTGTACCAAAGCTTACTAAAGGTGTCATGAATAACTCAAATGAGGGAACTAATAGTTTTTCATATCGGCCTTGTATATGTTTGACAAGTGGCTGCTATGGAAATAATCGCCTCCTCTCTTTAGTGTTCAGCCCTGAGGTTGGTTCTCAGCAGTGCATATATATAGTGCACTGTTCCTCTGCTAGTGGTCTATGAAGGTTTAAACGTTAGTGATGTTCAGAGACGGTGCTCAAACTGCTGTGTGATGGTTACCATTTTGGATTTATTGCTAAAAATGCCGTCCGTTTACATTAATACAAAACTGGCATTGCGTTCTTATGATTATCTAACACACGCAAAACAACCAGGCGTTTCACGAATAATGGCTGCAGCTTCAGCCAAGCGGACAACCAGTTTATCTGAGTCTATCTGACGCTATTCACACTACTTGTATAAGAGAGACATATAAAGAGACATTTCTCACTGCTGAGTTTCCGTATTCGCAATTTGGAGTGAAAATTTCACTTGTACACATCTGGTCAAAAGTATCCGGGCACCCCTAAGCAGTGCGGCATATATCAGTAGATACCACGAGAAGCGGTCCCGCCAGTGTGAGAGGAGACGGCCAGTACTGTGTGGTCGGCAGAGAACCAGCGACAGCAGGATGGGTCGGTCAGGAGAGCTCATTGTCTTCGAAAGTGGACCAGTCATTGGATATCACATGAGTAAGAAATCCGTCAGGGGACATTTCAGCTCTTCTGTAGCTGCCCACGTCGACTGTTGGTGGTGGGAGTGTGTACCGGAAACGCGAAGCAACAGCCAGAGGCAAACCACGACCAGATAGACCCCATGTGCTGACGTCCAGGGACCGTCGAGCACTGCGGAGGATAGTTGTAAAAACTCGCGTGGAACCAGCCGAATGAGCACTCGTGAGTTCGAAATTGCTACCTGCAAGCCAGCTAGTATAGTGTCTGTAGGGAGTGTTAAAACTAATGAGCTACAATAGTCGAGTAGCTGCTCGTAAGCCACACATCTCTGTAGTGAGTGAGACGGTACAAAGAGGGATGCCACCGGACAGTGACTGGTTCGAAACTAGTTATCTGAAGTGATGAATCAGGCTATGTCTAGTTGCAAACCGGTGGATGGGTTAGGGTTTCGTACACGTCTGGAAAACATCACCTGCCAGTAGTGGGGAATAGAGGTGTGATTACGGATAGGAGTGGTTTTCTTGCTTATGGTGCGTTTAAGTAAGAGCAGAATGTGGAAGACAGAAGAGGAACAATTCGGAGATGATAATTCTTTGCATCGGCTTGACAATGCACCCTACCATAAACCAGCAACTGAGAGGCAAAGGTTTGTGGATAAATATTCCTGAAATGGACTGGCCTACCTAATGTCCCAACTAGAACCGAATGGAACACATCTTCGATGAGTTGGAACGTCGACTTCGCTCCAGACCTCAGCTTCCCATCTTACTGCCTCCTCTGCTTTCGACTCATGAGGAAGAATGGGCTGCCATGGTATTCAGAAACCTCACTGAAACTGTCGGCGGCAGTGTTCAAGCCGTCGTAATGGCGAAGGGCAGACACACGCCATATTAATGTCACCTGATAGGTGTCCGGATACTTTTGATCAGGTAATGTATACCCTACCATCGTGATAAAATCACTAAATGCCGCTCGGGGTAGCCGTGCGGTCTCAGGCGCCTTGCCACGTTTCGCGCGGCTCCCCTCGTCGGAGGTTTGAGTCCTCCCTCGGGCATGGGTGTGTGTTGTTCTCAGCGTAACTTAGTTTAAGTTAGATTAAGTAGCGTGTAAGCCTATGAACCGATGACCTTAGCAGTTTGGTCCATAGGAACTTACCACCACCACCACCACCACCACCACCACCACCACACTAGACACGAACAATACCAATGCACTTTGGTGGCCATTCTGCCTGCCAAACAGAACTGCAACTCTACTCATTTACACACCCAATGACGGAGTGCACGTTTGAAGTTGCACTGACATCCAATCATGTCTTTTGGGTGCTTCACTTTTTTTGTCGAGCATTGTATATATATATATGTTGTTGATTTATATGCAGTGTTATAACAGAGATGGTTGCCTTTTTATCTTGCATAATAGACGCTTTTGTAGTGTTTGAAATCTTATTTCAATGCTGTTTGATTTTCATCTTCTATTTAGCAATTTAAATAGTGTACTGAAGTTAAAATCTTCTGGGTTATTAGGCTGCGTCATATTTCTTCTAAAGTGATCGACGTTTCGACCCCTCTGCTGGGATCTTCCTCAGGATCTTCTGTTGTCCACTATTGTTAGAACACTAGAAGATCCCAGCAGAGGGGTCGAAACGTCGATGATTTTAGAAGAAATATGACGCGGCCTAATAACCCAGAAGATTTTAACTTCAGTGACAAAGGCCACGGAATCCTGCAGACGAACATTAAATAGTGTAGTTTATAATTCGCCAGTTACACACAAAACTCTCCCTTAGCCTACATCTGAGCTCGGTCGCTGTTGCCACAACCTATTAGTATTAGCTGTTTCGGAGTATAGTAGTTATTTTTATGAATATTAAACCTTCTGTACTTTCCTATTCTGTCTGCAGTACAAATTCGCTGACTTGCGCAGAAACGCAAACGGTTTACAAACACGCGCGTCATACGCTTTGCTAACTCAACAACTCATAGCGTCTAAAATATACAGGGTTATTACAAATGATTGAAGCGATTTCACAGCTCTACAATAACTTTATTATTTGAGATATTTTCACAATGCTTTGCACACACATACAAAAACTCAAAAAGTTTTTTTAGGCATTCACAAATGTTCGATATGTGCCCCTTTAGTGATTCGGCAGACATCAAGCTGATAATCAAGTTCCTCCCACACTCGGCGCAGCATGTCCCCATCAATGAGTTCGAAACCATCGTTGATGCGAGCTCGCAGTTCTGGCACGTTTCTTGGTAGAGGAGGTTTAAACACTGAATCTTTCACATAACCCCACAGAAAGAAATCGCATTGGGTTAAGTCAGGAGAGCGTGGAGGCCATGACATGAATTGTTGATCATGATCTCCACCACGACCGATCCATCGGTTTTCCAATCTCCTGTTTAAGAAATGCCGAACATCATGATGGAAGTGCGGTGGAGCACCAACCTGTTGAAAGATGAAGTCGGCGCTGTCGGTCTCCAGTTGTGGCATGAGCCAATTTTCCAGCATGTCCAGATACACGTGTCCTGTAACATTTTTTTCGCAGAAGAACGTTAAACCGTGAGATTGCACAAAACACGTTAACTTTTGGTGAATTGCGAATTTGCTGCACGAATGCGTGAGGATTCTCTACCGCCCAGATTCGCACATTGTGTCTGTTCACTTCACCATTAAGAAAAAATGTTGCTTCATCACTGAAAACAATTTTCGCACTGAACGCATCCTCTTCCATGAGCTGTTGCAACCGCGCCGAAAATTCAAAGCGTTTAACTTTGTCATCGGGTGTCAGGGCTTGTAGCAATTGTAAAAGGTAAGACTTCTGCTTTAGCCTTTTCCGTAAGATTTTCCAAACCGTCGGCTGTGGTACGTTTAGCTCCCTGCTTGCTTTATTCGTCGACTTCCGCGGGCTACGCGTGAAACTTGCCCGCACGCGTTCAACCGTTTCTTCGCTCACTGCAGGCCGACCCGTTGATTTACCCTTACAGAGGCATCCAGAAGCTTTAAACTGCGCATACCATCGCCGAATTGAGTTAGCAGTTGGTGGATCTTTGTTGAACTTCGTCCTGAAGTGTCGTTGCACTGTTATGACTGACTGATGTGAGTGCATTTCAAGCACGACATACGCTTTCTCGGCTCCTGTCGCTATTTTGTCTCACTGCGCTCTCGAGCGCTCTGGCGGCAGAAACCTGAAGTGCGGCTTCAGCCGAACAAAACTTTATGAGTTTTTCTACATATCTGTAGTGTGTCGTGACCATATGTCAATGAATGGAGCTACAGTGAATTTATGAAATCGCTTCAATCATTTGTAATAGCCCTGTATATTTCCGATCTTTGGTTCCTTACTTCAAAATTTTCAGCTTAGGCTTCTCTACCGCGGGTGTAGCATTAACCCTAAGGTTTCGGGACGACCTGTTTTTCTTCTGTTTGCATCTTTGCTACCATTTCCTTTTCTCATCATGAAACGCTAGGATTAGAAAACATTATTTACATCGTTTATTACTGAATAGTTCACGCGCATGTTAAAGTAAAGTTTCTGAGCGCGGATTCTAAATGCGGAGTTCTAATGTCTTATGTAAAGGCTGGAAGTGAGCTAACTAATACTTAACCTTTGCTGACTAAAAGGCTTGTCTCGATATGGGATTAATCTGACCCAATAATCGAATTACATCAGTTTTTAGCACAACGGATAACGCATTTTGACACGAGCAATTCAGGGAAGCCATCTTTACTAAGTCACTCTAGGTCTTATCATGTTACACATTTCTCTTTCCATTCATTACTTCACTTCTTATCAGTCTCAGCATTGCAGACATACACTCTTAGGGCAAAAAAGTCTGAGTGTAACGGACAATAGCTTGGGTAATGAAAAATCATTTACATAAGCAAAGAGGTCCTTTCTCATTAATGGTAGACATTTATTTACTTAAAGTCAAGGACTTAGCGACAACAATTTGAAACATATTGAATACTTTTGTCACATAGCCAGACGCATTAAATAATACTAGGATAGACGGTCCCTTAATATCCGACAGGAACAGAATTATCTAGCTAGGAGGATGAACATTAATATTCACCATTGGATGATATTAACGCGTAAATCACACACGTACCCATGCAGGCCATAAACAGCAGGCGATCGTATCAACTACTGGTTTCTGAGTGAAAGATGAGGACAGGGTGACGCAGCACATGATGCAGGAAGCTCATAACAAAGGCTTCGCACATCGACGAGGTCTTACGTAATCCACAGACTGGTTACACAGAAATAATTTGGGCAGCTTGTAGATAGTCGTTCTACACATGTTCTACGCAGTCCAGGGTATTACATGTCATTAGCTGTAAAACCATGCTGGTCGCAAACAAACAATCACTAAATTGGGATAAACTGCACCTAAATTTATATGTGAGCTCTTTACCAACAAAATATGCTTAAGTCACGGAATAGGCAGGCCCTCATTGATGGTTGAGTAACACACAAAACGATGACCATCAGATTACACTGTTGTGGCAAAATAATAAAAGGATAAAAATTAGGTGACCTTTTCTTAATTCTCTAACGTAAACGACACTGAAAGAAAGAAAATTAGATAATTCTATAACTAAGTAAAACACTCTGATACCTGTATCAACAGATTACACGGGACAACCCTACAGAGAGTGTTCGTTGAAGTAAACACGCCAGAGCCACAGTGCCTATCAAAGCAGACAATGAGAGACAGTTCCTCTTTCAAAACAATGGTGGAGGGGAGAGGATCTATTGGGCCAATAATTGCACAAAAAAGTTCTGATCTGACGTAATATCTTTGACTCATCTCCTAGTCTTCGTTCTTTGCTAAACTTGCTTCTGAAGTTAGGTTGGAAAATAATCTATTCTATTCGTGCTTCAGTAGTTACCTACGTAAGCAGTCAAGCTTACGATACACTCATTTTCATCCACTCATGAACACAGAAAGGAAACACAAGGGCCGGAAAGGATATGTACCAATAGATAAACAAGTCGGCCCATCCTTTCCCCCAAAGCTACTGGTCTGCAGAATAATTAAATACAGCACAGGAAAATCAGCGTGTTAAATATGGAACATGCATCAAAGAATGTAATCATAGTGAAACGATACAAATAGATACTTATCATTGTAATATGGACAACTGTAGATTACTAAATGTTTTGGTCTTAAATACATTTTAACTTCTTTATATATTTAGCTGCAAAGTTTCAGTGGCTGCTGTAAAAGATGACAGTAGGTAGCTTAATAGAATATCAAGTTCTCAGTTTAATGTTATACGGGGTGAGTCTCCTAAACTGTTTACCTCAGATATTCCGTGAACCGTTTAAGATGCCGTAATTCTGTTTTCACTCCGTTGAATCGCAAAGTCCTCATTAAATAACGTATAGCCTCTTGTCATATCTGTGTTTATTACAGAGATATTGGCATTAATTTCGCTTTCTCAAATTTCTGCTGCCAGTATCGTAGTTATAAAATAGGCTAATTCAATGGCGTTTCGCTCTTTAAAGTCCGGTTAGTAGTTTCGGAGAAATTACAATATTTAGAACTTAGGATTTATCTGCTTAGAATATGAAACCGAGTGCTGTCTTATGAGGAAAAATATTTGTTACACGGAAGTTTCGCCTCGAGCTGATGGGGGCAAAAAAAAAAAAAAAAAAAAAAGAGGTAAGGTCTTATGGGACGAAACTACTTAGGTCATCGGTCCCTAAGCCTATACACTACTTAATCTAACTTTAACCAACTTACGCTATGGACAACACACACACGCCCATGCACGAGGGAGGACTCGAACTTCCGACAGGGGAAGCCGCACGGACCGTGACAAGGCCCCCCAGACCACACGGCTGCCCCGCGCGGCTGATGGAAGCAGTCCAGCTTTATGCCGCTAAGGGAGTCCTATCATAAAAGAAATAGTGTGCTTTAGTACTTACACTAGTCGCATCTGGCTGCTTGTGGTTGAGCCATCACACAAACTAGAAAGCAAAGGACGTGGCGTCTATGAGTGATGTGACTGTAACAGTTCTGCTCTTGTTTCTGCCAAACTCTTGAAAGAGGGGTGCATTTCGAAATCGGAATGGATTTGTAAAACATCAGATTAAATAATAACTTCGCATCATGTCAAGCCAAAAGAATATAAACAATTCCTAAAAATTCTATTCATTTCATCAAGTGTTCTAAATTCTATCTATTGCAGTATGCGTTCACAGTAGCCGGTGCATGGGCTTCTGGACAGATTAAAGAAATTCCTTCGAAATCATTGCGCATGCATCATACTGATGCTTTAAATCCTCTTGGTCGTTGTAACTTGTGTACTTACCTCTTCTTTGAGATTATTCAAGAAGCGAAGTCCTGTGATGTCAAATCGGGCGAACGTGCAGGCCAACTGATAACGCCTTCGCGTCCCATCCAGCGACCAAAAAACAACTTCGTGAGTGCTTTCCTAGCGACAAGCGAGTTGTGAACCAGGCACCCGTACTGATGGTTATGCTATCCCGTTTGCTCTGACCTGTTTCCCACTAAACTTAATTTCGTGTTTTATACTATTTATAAAGAAACTATTAATTCTGTTTAAAATTTGGAAACATTTAGCTTTAGGTAATGATAGGCTGTATGACAGAGCACAACCAGAATTAACATACCACATACTATTGCAATTTGCAGCACAGCGTTGCGCTGTCTGGGAAATAGCGAAGACTTACTCTTTGTAATTTTTTCATATTAATAGAGGGAGGGAGGGAGAGAGAGAAAGAGAGAGAGAGAGAGAGAGAGAGAGAGAGAGAGAGAGAGAGAGAGAGAGAGAGAGAGGAGAGAGAGGGGGAGAAATGCAATGAATTGGGACTAATACGGTCTGAGATTTTATGGAGATGCCGATTGCAATTGCCACAATAGATTTGTGGGCGGACATCCCGTCAAATTTGTACGAGGGTCACTCCAAAAGAAATGCACACTATTTTTTTAAAAATCCATCTTTTATTCTACATGTTCGAAAATTTTACAGTGTGTAGATACATCCTTTAGGAACAATATTTTCATTTTTCCACATAATTTCCATCCCTCTCAACTGCCTTACGCCATCTTGGAACCAGCGCCTGTATACCCACACGGTAAAATACTGGACCAACCTGTTGGAGCCACTGTTTGGCAGCGTGCACAAGGGAGTCACCATCTTCAAACCTCGTTCCACGAAGAGAGTCTTCCAGTTTCCCAAGAAGATGATAGTCACATGGGTCCAGGTCAGGACTGTAAGGCGGGTGTTTCAGTGTTGTCCATCCAAGTTTTGTGATCGCTTCCATGGTTTTTTGACTGACATGTGGCCGTGCATTGTCATGCAACAGCAAAACATCCTGCTTTTGCCGAAGAGGGTCGAACACGACTCAGTCGTGCTTGAAGTTTCTTCAGTTTCGTCACATATGCATCAGAATTTATGGTGGTTCCACTTGGCATGATGTTCACAAGCAAGAGACTTTCGGAATCGAAAAACACCGTAGCCATAACTTTTCCAGAAGAAGGTGTGGTTTTGAATTTTTTTTTTCCTTCGGTGAATTTGCATGATGCCACTCCATTGATTGCCTCTTCGTCTCTGGTGAAAAATGATGGAGCCATGTTTCATCACCTGTCACAATTCTTCCAAGAAATTCATCTCCACCATTCTTGTACAGTTCCAAAAGTTCGCTGCATACCGTTTTTCTTGTTTCTTTGTGAACCACTGTCAGCTTCCTGGGAACCCACCTGGCACCAACCTTTTTTAATGCTAACACTTTCAGTATTCTGCAAACACTTCCTTCTGCTATCCCAACGTAGCGTGACAATTCGTTCACTGTGATGCGTCTGTCAGCAGTTACCAATTCGTTAACTCTCTGCACATTGTCTGGAGTGTGTGCAGTACGAGGCCTGCCGCTACGAGGACAATCCTCAATATTGCCGTGCCCGCTTTCATCACGTAACCTGCTTTCCCACCGAATAACTGAATTGCAATCGACAGCAGCATCTCCATACACCTTTTTCAACCTCTTGTGGATGTTTCCCACTGTCTCATTTTCACAGCATAGGAATTCTATGACAGCACGTTGCTTCGGACGAACGTCAAGTGTAGCAGCCATCTTGAAGACATGCTGTGACGGCGCCACTCACGGGAACAGGTTGAACTAAGTTTGAAAACAAGCGGGAAGGATGTATCTACACACTGTCACATTCAGAATGAAAACTGTATTTTTACAAAAATAGTGTCGTTTCTTTTGGAGTGACCCTCGTAATTGACAGAATTACGTCAGAATGTGGACGAGGTTTGAACTGTGATTGTGACTAATACATATTAGAGATCGTTACAGCCGGCCATGGTGGCCATGCGGTTCTAGGTGCTCCAGTCCGGAGCCGCGCTGCTGCTACGGTCGCAGGTTCGAATCCTGCCTCGGGCATGGGTGTGTGTGATGTCCTTAGGTTAGTTAGGTTTAAGTAGTTCTAAGTTCTAGGGGACTTATGACCACAGCAGTTGAGTCCCATAGCGCTCAGAGCCATTTCAATCATTTTGAGATCGTTACGACTGATTTTAAGGATATATACTATTAAGTTTCAGGTACGTGTCCAGCGTTTTTGTTGCAATTGCCGCGCCGAGTGGCTGAGCGATTAGAGGCGTCATGTCACGGAATGCGCGTCCCCTCCCGCCGGAGGTTCGAGTCCTCCCTCGGGCATGGGTGTATGTATGTGTGTGTGTGTGTGTGTGTGTGTGTGTGTGTGTGTGTGTGTGTGTGTGTGTGTGTTGTTCTTAACATAAGTTAGTTTAAGTAGAGTGTAAGTCTAGAGACCGGTGACCTCAGCAGTATGGTCCCGTAGCAGTTCATACACATTTGAACATTTATTGCAATTGTCTGAACCTCAGTTTTCATGTGTAAAGATTTATTTCTGTGCAAGTTGAGGGGACGTGTGATGGCTTAAATAGAGCCTGCAGCATGTACGTCGCCTTTTGAGCAATTATTTGATTACGTAATTTCAATTGATAAGTACAATTAAATTGATAACCCATTCATAGCGCTGCAGCGGCACTCCCTACTACTTATAATCAGGACGCAGAACGGAAAGGCGTGCTCTTTCGTTAATGTAACGTGATCAGCGCATTTCAAATCTTGGTTGGTTGGTTGGTTTGGGTGGAGGGGAGCAAACAGCGTGGTCATCGGCCCCCTCGGATTAGGGAAGGATGGGGAAGGAAGTCGGCCGAGGCCTTTCAAAGGAACCATCGCGACATTTCAACTCTGACGCAACACGGCTTCACTGAAAATTTGAAGTAACATTCACCTTCAGAAGGTATTCGAATTGTATTTCAATTGACAGAATGAAGTTTCTGTGGTAATTAATTGAAAAGGGAAGATAAAATTCCTAGGATAAAGCGTTCATTCAATCACAATGTTTTATAGAAATTAAAGACTTTTCAGAGTTCTATTTTCAATTATATACACAGTTAGAAAACATCTGCGTCAGATTATATGAATTATTATTGTAGAAATACAATTTGGTACCACAAACATCTACGCATTTCAAGTGATTCTTTCTCTAGGGGCGCCGATAGCGCTTTACCAAGAAATTACGGGTTTCTTTTATCGTCTAAGGTTTCTTCAATGAAGTAAGGATCAGTCATATAGTCTCTAGTAACACAAAATCAAAAATGTCGCCACTTGACTGCCTCTTATGAGCAACCTCCCTCAGACGGTGTACATTCTCAGCAGCCCAATAATGTTTGTTTCTTTCATTCACCTTTCCCTATATTTGTAAAAGTTGCTTCATCGTTAAAGAGAATTCTTTGAAGGGAGCACATATTGTTCCGATTTCTTATCAGAACCGAACGACAGCATTCTATACATCTACAATGCCGGCGGTTAATCACCGAGCGAGGTGGCGCAGTGGTTAGCACAATGGACTCGCATTTGGGGGGGGGGGGGGGGGGGTACGACGATTCAATCCCCCGTCCGACCATCCTGATTTAGGTTTTCCGTGATTTCCCTTAGTCGCTTCAGGAAAATTCCGGGATGTTTCCTTTGACAGGGAACGGCCGACTTCCTTCCCCATCCTTCCCTAATCCGATGAGACCGATGACCTCACTGTTTGGTCTCTTCCTCCAAATCAACCGCCGGCCGAAGTGGCCGTGCGGTTAAAGGCGCTGCAGTCTGGAACCGTAAGACCGCTACGGTCGCAGGTTCGAATCCTGCCTCGGGCATGGATGTTTGTGATGTCCTTAGGTTAGTTAGGTTTAACTAGTTCTAAGTTCTAGGGGACTAATGACCTCAGCAGTTGAGTCCCATAGTGCTCAGAGCCATTTGAACCATTTTCCAAATCAACCCAACACAACCCGACGGTTAATCTGCTGCAGTAGCGATGACACTTGATACAGATAGAAGCGCTTTCCGCACGAAACGGTAAGAACGTTGGACTGAGACACATGCTGTTTCTCTAGAGTTAACACGTGGATTGCGAATAGCACCTGCCGGAACATTTATTGCGTTCGCTTTTCTCGCTACCGACCTGCTCCTCACCCCCAGCCTAGTATCCCAGCACCCCTCCAATAACAGTTTCTTACACATTCGCTAAATTGTTATTCTTATTGGATCCCGTCTGTCGGGATACCTTTGCGCGTACAGTTCATATGTTCTCTTCGCATTGCTTCTGTATTTTCCGTAAAGAAGTGGCATGTCTTGTTCCTCGTGGTTCATGAAAACGTTTCTTTTTTTTTTCGAACTAACCAGCACTCAACAACCGTGAAAAGCACAGGATGAGCAACATTATTCTCTATGGACACCTTATAACAGTATCGCGGAGGTGCAATATTGTTTCCTCCTTATCGTACGCCACTATTACCTTATTTGGATATAAATTCACGGACTACCGCTTAAGACAACGGTAAGTTTCATGTTCACTACAAATAGATTCTAATTGCTGACTACCGTAATTACTCAGAAACTACTCAGATTTTGAAGGATGGAAGGACATTGACTTCCAATCGAGTAGAACTACGATACAAATTGCAGAGAATACTTTAGGTCACTTGAAAAATCAAAGTTGGTGCCGATATCTGTAATTAAAATGGGTATAAACACAGGCTACATATCATTTAAGACTTCCTTAAAATTCATCTAGGTGAAAACAGAATTAAGATGTCTTACGCGGTTCCGGAAATGTATGTGGTGAACAGCTTAACTGAATGCCACTGTATGTAAATCCGTTTTTATAGAAACTATCAGTATACTAAACACTGCGATATACGACTTTAAAACATTCAGAGATTTGTTTTATTGGGATTTGATCCATGCAAAGTGATTTTCTCTATTTTTACTAATCAGCATCCTGCCATTTCATCATAATGCAGCGATTGAATGGTCTACAGTGAGATAGAATTTATCAACAGCGGCAGCACAATAGAGATATTATAACTGTTACAAGTAACATCTAATAACTTGAAGAAATAACGGCGACAATTAAAGAACAATTTCGTTTACTTGTTGCAGGTAAGAATTTGCTCCGTTCGTCTGGTGGTGCGCGTATCGTCGCCGGTAAGTACCAGTCCCTCATGCTTATTTTTACAGCTTATTCTCATATAACAGGTTAAAAGTGTTTGTTTGTCTCTGAGTGGTTGGTTTTATAGGAGCGTTTGGTTATTTGAAAGTAACTAGTGTATGGGCTGCGATGTGTGTGGCTGGCTGTGGCAAAACTAAATGAAATAAAACTCTCTACTGAGTGATGAACCCACTCACAGCACACTATGTTAAAAGATCTTAGCATCAACTAGCACAAATTAACGCCTGAAAGCGAATGTCAATGCAGCCACACATCATCTTATTGAAAAACATTTATACCAGACCACATCTGATAATCTATTACTATACGTTTGGGATGGGGAGGGAGGGGGGAGTTATAATCTTAATTCATCTTTGTCATTACCACTGACACCATTGCCTCTACCGCACAAAAAAAAAATAAAACACCTCATTCTTTAACAACAAACATAAAACACTTGCCCTACCAGGTATTGCCCTTTGGTAAGGCTTAGGATGGTACCTAGGAAACTCAGGTGAAAATATTGGGGGAAATTACGGGCAGATGCGAACTGTAAATTTTTTACAGTGAACATTTATTTAAGAAAATAGGTATTAACACACAAGCAAAATATGCTACTGTTGACGATTACTGGTGACTGATTAACACTAAATTAAAATCGCTACAGATTCTAAAAGGACTCTTGTTTCTTGAATCACACATGAAATTCAAGGAAAGGATGTGTTAACATTCTCTTAACTGGAACCACAAAGAAAAGATTAAAGATAAGTAGGTACAAATTAGACGATCACCGTAGACACGTTGTTATGGCAAAGAGGTTAATAATAAGTAAAATAAGCGCAAATACAGGATGTACTAAATGATCTGAAAAACAAACACACGCAAACACGAAAGGGAAAGCTCACGTGGCTGAGTAAGTTAAACGTAGCAAGCAAGCGAATTACCATAAACGGTAGACATATTTTCGAGAAAGATGAACGAGAAATGCAGTAATCCCGATTAAATAATGAGTACTAAAAGGTCAGGACGACTTGTTCGTAGCAAAACGTGGTACAAACGAGCGAAGCAAGTTTTAGAAATACAGAAATTCAGGATTAATCTTACACGGAAAAACTGTTCAAACACGAGATTCAATGTAACGAGAGATTTACTAATGCAGTGATGAGAGGGTGGAGTTGAATGATCATTCAATGAAACATGAACTCGTGAGTCCCTTGGGATTTAGCACATTGGTAGCTAATACAAAGAAACTCAAAGAAATATTGGTACGATGTAAGAATTAAACATACACGAAGAGACAATTTCACGCACATTCATACTAAAGGAAGAACTGTTCTCACATAACTGTATCTCACGAGGCATTTCATACTTCCACATCTCAGAGTTCCAGTGGAACAAAGCAAGTCCCTGAATAAGCCAGAAGATCGCGGTAAATCCAACCTTTGCTACTCTGCGTAACTGCTGGAACATGGTTTCGAAAACAAAGATGAAAACTAAAACGATTAAATACCCCAGTTAGGCTGAAGACACACCTTTGATGCACACTCACTAAGACTTAGCAGCAGAGTGCCGGAGCACGCCTGCTGACCAAAGAACTCCCAGGTAAACGTGAGTAACCAAAGGGCTCCCTTCCGCAATCAACCTACCTACGTAATTGATTATATACCTCTTTGCTGACAAACGTCGAATGACTTACGCAGAGGAGTCAAAACTCTTTATCTTGGTCAAACTACTCAAGTCTGGCCATAGTTTTCCCGCGGCAGACAGAAAGTGCCACAATACAACCACTGCGGAAATGCGGAGCAGACATGTACATTCACTCACTCTGTCATACAAGAAGGGAGTGAAGGGGAAGAACATAGGAATATTACATGCAAGTAATATAAAATATAGGTGTGGGTTATCTAGGAAACAATGGATAAAAATTATACATACTTAAACATGATTTAAATTGATCACTAAACACAGCCTTCCGAAATTCCTTCACCAAAGAAGACGAAGTAAGTATTCCAGAATTCGAATCACGAACAGCTTCCCACATGAGTAACTTAGAAGTAGATATCCTCAGAGTAGTGAAACAGCTTAAATCACCAAATGAAAGCAAGTCTTTCGGTCGAGACTCCATACTCCTTTCAGAGTATCCTGATGCAATACTTAACAATCATGTATAACTGCTCGCTCGACGAGGGATCCATATGCAAAGACTGTAAAGTTGCGTAGGTCACACCAGTATTCAAGACAGGTAATATGAGTAATCCACAAAGTTACAGGCTCATATCATTAACGTCGATATGCAGCAGGGTTTTGGAACATAAATTGTGTTCGAACATTATGAATTACCTGGAAGAGAACGGTCTATTGACAGTCAAAACTATGAAGTAACAGGCGAGTTGCGGCGCCCTGAAAATATTCTAAGGCGTAGCCGCCCACAACCAAGTATGCATAAGCTGTCAAAACTTCACACACATGTTGGACAGTGACAACACGGTGAGGAAAGGACACTGCCTGAATTTTATGTCAACAGCCAGGGCACGTAACCGGAATGCTAACGGCCACAAGGCAGAAAATTCCGCTGGTGCACTTGGAATTCAAATAACCAAAATACAGTTAAACTCCACCAGATCGTGGCTAGAATTTTTCAACCTGTGACGTCAGCATAACGTCGAGAACATTTTAGCTGTGTCTGCGAGGTTGAGCAGCTATGCAAACATCTCTCTCAGTGCTGGACTGGCAGGTACGCCTCAGCCACGATTATAAGGTGAACACATCCAGAGGGTGACTTGGCTCTTACTTACATAGACATGTGACATCAGTATAATACTCGAAGAATTCTAACTGTATACCCGAAAATAGAAGCGCCTCCACTGCTTACTGTAGGTAGCAGCGGCCTGATAGCAAAGGCTCACACCCCTGCGATCATCCATCCAGCAGTGGCTTGTGTCCGGAGTCAGCAGGTCGGACGTCGACGCATGAGCGTGTTGGAACCTATGTTGGGGACAGTTCGCTGATACGTCGCGGTTGACGATAGTTCGAAAGTGTTTTTATGTGCGATAAGTGTTTCTGCACTGCATTATTTTCGGCTGTTATATGGTGTGGGTGCGTTTGCACAGCCTTTTAAATGCATTATTTTGACAATTTACGAGCTGTTTGCAAGTCTGTACAACAGTGTACCGCATTGTTTCGCTTATTTACGAGTAGTTTGCAGGTCGGTATGCTGTGTACTGCATTATTTGGACAGTTCAGAATTAGTGAGCTTTTTGCAGTGTGTTATACATGCATTATTTTGACAGTTTATGTGTTGTTTGCGTGTCTGCACATCTTCTTCTTATTCTTGCGTTACGGCCTCTGTAGGACCACGTGTAGCCCCTTTGTGGACTGCATTTTCTTCTTCTTCTCCCAGAGCCTCTTCATTCTTTCTCTCGTATCTGCACATCAGTGTACTGCATTATTTCGGTGACTTACGAGTAGTTTGCAGGTCTGTATGCTGTGCATTGTGGCCCCAAACATGTCAGAGTGAGTGCTTTTTTATCAATATAACAACTAAACTACGTGAACTCCATCCCTAAGTAAATTGTTCCAAAATAAATAAAGTACACTCCTTCCTATCCAGCAGTCTAGAACAGGCTGATTCCTTTTCTCGCCATTTTTCCCCAGGCCGCCATGGGATGACAGAGCCCTCTGGTGGCAGTACTGTGTACTTGGTCAGTTGGACTCCAGACCTTATGGTGAACACACTGCATGGAGCTACTGCCTCAAATTGTTTAATAAAGACTGCATGCAAAATAGACTTACATCCATACTGTCTAGCTTCTAGTACAGGCTGAGTCCTTTTCCCACCAAGGACGAGGTGGCGGTCAGATGACGTAGGTTAGTGGGGGTAGCCCAAGTGATCTTTTTTCCCGCCATTTTCTTAGGTTAGTGGAGGTAGCGCAAGTTTCCATTAAATTTGAACTTCCCGCTATTTTCTTGGGGAGGAGAGGGGAGGGGTTAGGTTAGTGGAGGTACCCTAATTGACCTATTTTCCCACCAAAATTTGAACTTTCCAGCTAAACGTCATTGCGACATTGCCATATCTTTCGCCACCATCTTGAATAAATTTGACAACAACACAGATTGGGGTGACACTCTGTTTTCCCTACTACTTCAGCGTGATGCTTATTGCCCTAGAGAAGGTCGTTTTCCTCCAGACAAGTAACAATGTTTGATATTAGAATGTGCTGTAGTAGTCTCTACATACAAAAGCAAGTTATACAGGACATTAGTTCTGTTGACAAGCTCTACTCGCTTTCTTGTAGGTGAGTGTGACCTGCGTTCTTTTCCAACAATGTGGAAATTTCCCTGATCAAGGTATCTGCTGTCTAATGTGTAGCTAATTCATTTGCAAATTATGTGTACTTGGTAAGGAGTCCATCTGTGCCTGTGCCTTTGTTTAGTTTTTGCGATTTAACTTCTCCATGTGTACCATGTGTCATAATCGATGAGACAATATAGAGAGTACGTTATGCTCTCGGTCGTTTTCACATAGGCAATATCTGTAGTTACATCAGACTTTCTGCAGATAATGTAGTTATCTGTAATAAAGAAATATCTAAAAAAGATGCCGCATAAATACTCGGTCAGAGTTTTATAAGATCTGAAAGCCATGTTAAGATTGGCAACTTGCTATAAATGTTCATAAGTGTAAAACCGTGCGCTTCACAAAAGGCAAAAACGTAGTATTTTACGATTATGTCAGTATGTCAATATGTCACAACTGGAATCAGTTGATTCATACAAACACCCATGCAGTGCCATCTGTGAGAATATGAAATGGAATGATCTCATAGGCTCAATGTTGATGACAAACTTCGGTTCATTGACAGGATCTTCGTAAAATACAGTCAGTATACGAAGGAGATTGCTTTCAAATCATTCGTACAACCCATTCCTGAAGAGTATGGTACCCATGACACGCAGGGCTAACAGGTGATACCTAACACTTACAAAGAACAGCGTTTCTTCAAAGTCTCTTTTAATAAGTGCGGAGGCTTCAGAGACATGCTCGCCCAACTCCAGTGGCAAACATTCTAAGAGAGGCATTGTGCATTGCGGTCTGGTCTATTGTTCAAATTTCGAGAGCGTACCTTACTAGAAGAGTCATACAATAAATTGCCTTCTCTTACGTATGTCCCGCGAAAAGACCAGGAAGGTAAAATTTAGAAGGCCGGCTGGAGTGGCCGTGCGGTTCTAGGCGCTACACTCTGGAGCCGAGCGACCGCTACGGTCGCAGGTTCGAATCCTGCCTCGGGCATGGACATGTGTGATGTCCTTAGGTTGGTTAGGTTTAATTAGTTCTAAGTTCTAGGCGACTGATGACCTGAGAAGTTAAGTCGCATAGTGCTCAGAGCCATTTGAACCATTTTTAAAATTTAGAGAGATTATAGCTCACACGGAGGCCTACCAAGAATTGTTTTTCCCGCAAACCATTTGCGTCGGGAACAGAAAAGGAGACACGTAACAGTGTCATACGAAGTACCCCCGAAAACACCGTAATGTGGCTTTCAGATTATAGATTTAGCGGTGGGAAGGCAGCACAAATATTCACAGGTTTGTTTGGATCACGGTAGAATGTAACGGAAGTGCTGAATGACCTGAGCTGGTGTTTGCTTGGAAGTGGGAGTCACCGATCCTGCAAAGTGCTACGGAAAACTATGAAGAACTAGTATTGCGCGGAATTTAGGAATTCACTATAGCCAATTGGCTATAGCCCTTTACATTTCGCACCAATAAGGCATGTGAAGACAAGACTAGACTAATTACAATGTGCACAGGGGCAGATAAGCAGTCATTCTTTCTATTGCCCGCCCTGTGGGCCGTGCGGTCTGACGCACGGCTTTCCGGGTGGGAAAGAGCGCCTGGTCCCCGGCCGGCGAGTCCGCCCGGCGGACTTGGGTCGAGGTCCGGTGAGCCGAGCAGTCTGTGGATGGTTTTTAGGCGGTTTTCCATCTGCCTCGACGAATGCGGGCTGGTTTCCCTTATTCCGCCTCAGTTACACTATGTCGGCGATTGCTGCGCAAACAAGTTCTCCGCGTACGCGTACACCACCATTACTATACCACGCAAACATAGGGGTTACACTTGTCTTGTGTGAGACGTTCCCTGCGGGGTCCACTGGGGGCCGAGCCGCACAATAACCCTGGGTTAGGTGTAGGGCGGCGGAGGAGTGAAGTGGACTGCGGTAGTCGTCGTGGGGTTGCGGACCACTGCGTCTTCGCCGGCGACGGAGCCTTTCCGTCGTTTTTAGGTCCCCGGTTAACATACAATACAATACATTCTTTCCACTACCCATTTGCGAATGTATCGAGTAAAAAACTTATACACGACTCACGAATTAGGCCTGTTCCTGCCGATGGACTGCTGCCTAAAAGGCAGCACGAGGAGCGATCTATGATCAGTACGTCGCCAGCCCCTCCACCCGTTACCGCCAATAGATGAATCCTGATGATGCTTCTTTGTTCAAGCAGATTCTCAGTTGACCCCACAAGGGCTGAGTGGACTCTGTACCTCACCCCCTATCTCAGAAACAATTTGAGGAGGTATGGGAAATTGAACCCGCCTCCTTCTGCACCGATGGAAGCGAGGCTAACAGTTTTTAATGCAATAATAAAATATTGTGTGTCTCTCCACAGCATGCGAAAGAGAAAAGAATGCCATGAAAAATCTGAGAAGACAAAAATTACATACATATTACAACTACACTTTTTTATTGCAGTTATTAAGGAACAGAAGGTGACAACAAGTGGTATTACGTAAATGGTGTAACAAATAATAGACATTACGCTACCTCTTTCAATGCTAAACAAAAAAGGACCGTTCCCTCTCCGTGGGTGCGTCCCTTGCCAATGCGATTATAACTCGTGCTGGAGCCTGGAACGCTTTCACGCGTGATAATGGATCCACTCCACTGTCTTGGTCTTCAGAATCATCATTTGTGATAATTACATTCTGCTAACTGGCATACCCCAACTCAGTGGATTATGAAGAAATGCACTGCCTACAAAATTACCATAATACGTTAGATGTGATATGCACTTTCTGCAATTTTTGTATGCCAGTTTCAGATCGTTTGCCGACTTGATAAACCACAAGTTTTCTATATCGAATTGCTGCTCCTCAACTTCCTCTGCATCACTGTGGTATATTGTAAATAGTTATCATTTTCACCCGGTATAAGGTGCAAAGAGATTTCTGCATTGATAGTGTTCAAAAGAACTTGGTCTCCTTCATTTTCTGACTAAAAATGAAACTGCACACATTAGTAACATATGCAAATCCGTACATCCACATGCTCTGCCGCTCATTCTTTTGCAACTTAGGAAACTTTTCCTCCAGCATGTAACGTGGGCCATTATTGCAACAGCGTGCCACAGAATCTTAGTTCTGCTCACTAATTTCTCCAGATAGCCATTTTGGATCAGAGAGCTAACGCTCCTTTTCTCCGAATCATCGATCACTCACTCCTTAGAAGGATCAGGCTCTTAGAAGCAGTTCAGGAGTGGATTTCCTATCTATACTGTGTGCACAGTGACGTATCTGTCATGTGATTTGTATGCAGCCTGGAACGTGTTCCATATTTCCCAATTTTAACCTGATGCCACAGTGCGCACGTATACGTATCAAGGTGTATGTGGTGCACTGTACACCATACCACTAGCAATGCCAAGCTTTCAGCTAAGGAGGCAGTCTATGGGTCGACAACAGACTCTAATATGAGGTAGATCGGGAAGTACACTCTGCCATGCCCTTCATGGTTTGCAGAGTGTGTTTGCAATTGGAGACGTGACGAGTGTGGTGAGTGAGTGAAGTCGGAGACGTGTGAGCAGCGCGGCTGCGCTGGTTCGCTGTCGCCTCCCCGTTAATGGGCTCAGCCGGCGCTGGCGGCCCAGGGGAAATAAAACACGAATTAGAAGGGGCCGTCCTAATGGCAGCGAGCGTTATTGCCCGTCGTAAAACATCCCGGGCCAGTCGCCGCCTCCTGAATACCAAGCAGCGGCAGCGACCCACGTAATGTTGGTTATCCTCACTTACTACTTGCTCCATTGCAGGTCTCTGAAAGATGAATCATTGCCTGTGACGTTGAAAAGCAGCTGATACCAATGAAGCGCAGGCATCTCGGTCAAATGTAGTCCCTGTTGCATCCCACATAGAACTTGTAAATGTTTTAGCTGCACCCACGACTATAATATAGCGCAGATCCCATGAGCGGGCAACTGACAACAGTATTGCTCATCTACTGAACGTCTGCTAATTGAGTACACTTGCCTTTGAAAATGGGTTACTTGAAACACGGTAAGTATACACAGAGACATTGTGACGATGTGTGGAGCAGCACAGTGTATCAGCACGGTGACCATTCCTTTGGGTTCCCCTGATACGGCAGCAGAGACAGGCGCTCCAACAGTAGAAGGGTGCCACACTGTCTTCTCGGAAGTATCCTTGTTCTGCGTTCAGCGTTACGGTACACGTATCTGTGTGTGAAGGCTCTAGAGGGAACATTAATCTATGGTTATTTTAATTAATGTCTTAGTTAGAAGTAATACTATGAAAAGAAAGTTTCCTGTCGTTTCGTTTTCCAAGAATGTTAGGAGGTAGAAGGGGAGGGGGGAGTGGAGGTAGCACATATAGGATTATTCGTAAATACCCCCAGAATTTCAGAAGATAGCTGCTCAAAACCTGCAAGACTAACGGAAAACAGACACACATCAATGGACAGAACATCTGTCCAAGTTTGTAACTCACGCCAAAGGTATTCAATATGGGGTTCTTTTGTGGTGTGGCAAGCGTCGCTTGGTGGGTCCAAGTCGTCGACACGATGTGTCTGCGAAGGGCGAAGGCAGCCCGCTTTTCGAATCTCGTAATTGGGTTGCCTATCTGCAGGTGCTAACTAGTTCGATGTGACAATACGGAGACAATGGCTAACAATGAAACTTGAGAACAGCACAGTATACAGGTGCATTCTGTAATTATAGGAGTTCTGCTAACCATTAGTAAGTAGTCTTCCATTTACCTGTGGGACACGGATACATAGCAGTAACTGTATGTTGTCTGGTAATCTGTCGTGGTTTGATGGTAATCAAAGAGTTAAGTCAATCATTATATAGGTCACAGGACCTGCCGTGATGGTCCGGAGTGGCATTGCGTACACAGCACGACCACCTCTGGTTCATGTAACTAGTAATTTAGAAATCAACCATTAAGTTTATGACGTGTTAAAACCAGAGATTGTGCCCTTTCTTCGGGCCCCTGTGAAGCTAAATTCCCAAAACTTAACACAAGGCTGCATTTTGCTCGTACTATCGTGTCCTACCTGTTGCCGTAGTCAGCTCGTTTTCCATCGTGGGTTGACGAGAGACCAGCAGGCCATTTCTCTGAAGCTCGATGCGCAGGCAGGTTAAAACGATTGCTGATGCCAGAAGTGTGTACTAAATTTCGAAAACTGTGTAACCCTAAATCAACATTAAATTTAATAATGTACTGTTCATACTATACGGTACTTGTAGAGTAAGGAGTATTTCGTTATTCGCTATCCATCTTGGTGTTGTACTTGAAATGTCCAGCAATGCATGTAGACAAAGGGCAGCATGAGCCTTGTTCACAGCACAAAGGGAACTCTTTACGTTACATATTCGCAATGCAGTGAGCCAGAAAAGTGATTTTGTAAGAATTAACGTGAATACTGTAATCTGCCACGAGTATAGTGTAAAAGGTTTATTTACATTTATCCATTAAAGATTTCCTTTCTTTTTTCCTTAAAAAAAAAGAAAGAAAAAAAAGAAAGAAAGAAAGAAACTGTGGTCTGATGGCTCTTCCAAGCTTTCATGTTGAGGCCTCGTTTAGCTGTTAATTGTTTGGTGCTGTGGTGTTATATTCATGAGTGATATATTTGCCGAGCAGTTATATTGTACCTTTCAAAATTTTTCTGTATATCGCTTGCAGTATGTATGCACCATTAAATCCACTAACGACTTAAATGAGTGAAGTCGGAGACATGTGAGGAGCACTACATCGATATTTTTATCGTTATTTTCAGTATCAGCACGAGCATCCAATGTCGTGATATCGTCACTGTGGGCGCGAATGTGACTAGGCTAGCCGACGGTGGCTCGACTACGAACTGGGGTCCTGAATCCAGTAAGAGGGAAAGAATCTCGACATGCAAGTTAGTCTTCAGGGGAGTGCAGTTTGAATGTCACGTAGAGAAAGAGCACGGAGGAAAGCACAATACGTGACCAGTGCAGCGACTGACAACAGAGCACACGGGACAGAGCTCTAAGTGGTGCAGGCGTACGTGGAGAAAGTGTCTGCACAGCTATCGCCGACGCAGTGTAATAAGGGGAACCAGCCAGCATTCGCCGAGGAAGATGGAAAATTGCCTTAAAAACCACAGACTGGCCGGCACACCGGACCTCGACACTAATCCGCCGGGCGAATTCGTGCAGGGGACCGGCACTCCTTCCCGCCCGGAAATCAGTGCGTTAGACCGCACGGATAAATGGGCGGGTCATAATGGGAATAGTCAAATCGAGTAAAGGTGTCAGGACTGGTCACAACCGTTTGGTAGCTGTCTCTATAGCACATGCACAGCTTTGCGATCATCACGATCGTCATGTCATCTTTCCATTACTCGAATGCATATTCACTTCCCATTTGTTGTTGGCACACCTTGAAGCGAACATCTACACTGTGAAAATGTGTGATGCAAAACATTAACTGAAGATTTGTCCTGTCATGTACTGCTTCCTTCATTAACATCCCATTATTTTTGTACATGTTTTGATAATATGCATATTCTGACAAATTTAGTAAGATTGTCTCGTTGATTTTGGTAACATATAATTTTGTTGCTGGTTGGTACTAATTATGTGCAGTGTGTTGTCAGTTTTGATAAACCACAATATAGCAAAAGCCCAAACATGACAGATGCTGGGGAAATTATCTAACTTCTAGAAAAATTATCATGGTTAAGTTGGTAGGGAGTAGCTGCAATGTCTCCACTGCACAGATGTATGTCTAGTGCTATTGGCATTAAGTATATTAATTAACAGGTATTCCAGAAAAATGTCAATGAATTAATTTCATATTTGTTTAAAAAACCACAAAGAGTTCATGTATATCAGCTTAAGTGGTCGGGGTCATTCTCAGTATGGTATTGAGAAATACATTTTGTCATTGCACTGACAGGACTTTGATAGCACGTAAATCAGTGGCAGAGTAATTACAAATCTGGGCAAAAGATTTAGCAAGTATTTCATTTTTCTGTGCAATCCTGTTGCTTCAAAACCGAATATAAAATGCATACATTTACACATACGAACATTTTAGGCAGATAGTGCTTTGTGTGGTTACCGCCAACAGTAGTTATGGATCTGCTATGCGTCTTGATTTCACAGATTTGTATGTAACAGTATTTCACCCATATTGCTAAATATTCCACCTCCCCTCTTAAGTTAGCCTTAAGACACTTGACCCAGATTCGAAATGACTGGTGCTCAGTTCCCTTTCCGGTAGTTGTTTTCTCAACTTCATGAATCGCTTAATACATACTCTGAATCAGGTCGTTTGTGGAGACTGAGGCCAAGCTTGTCACCTACTTTGTCTTTCTCATATGATCCCGCCTTTCGGACTAGCAAAATTTAATCACTAATAGATGCATTATATTCTGCAAATGTTGGACAGTAAAAGCAGACGTGAGAGGAACGATGAGACAAAGTGCTGGAGGCGATTTTTATACATTCTGCGGGTGGCACCAGCCAGAAACGAGGAAGTAGCATCTCCATCAGACGTCAGCAGTGTCATCTGGAGGATGAATACAAAGAGACCCATATATTTAGGCCATATCACGGAAAGGTGCTCATTGGAGAATGATAAGACGCATCAACATATAGAAAGAATAGGTCATACTCATATGCTTGAGTTAAAGAACAGCTTTTAAAAACACGTTAGACTTTTGGGAAGAGTTTCCCTTATTCCGCCTCAGTTACACTATGTCGGCGATTGCTGCGCAAACAAGTTCTCCACGTACGCGTACACCACCCATTAACACTCGTCTGGTGTGAGACTTTCCCTGGGGGGTCCACCGGGGGCCGAACCGCACAATAACCCTGGGTTCGGTGTGGGGCGGCGGAGGGGTGAAGTGGACTGCGGTAGTCGTCGTGGGGTTGTGGATCACTGCGGTTTCGGCGGGAACGGAGCCTCTCCGTCGTTTCTAGGTTCCCGGTTAACTTACAATGCAATACAATACATTCTTTCCACTACCCATTTGCGAATGTATCGAGTAAAAAACTTATACACGGCTCACGAATTAGGCCTGTTCCTGCTGATGGACTGCTGCCTAAAAGGCAGGGGAGGGAGGGTTTGAAGTAGGAACCAACTGAAATGTCCCTGCTATCCATACACTGTGTGACAACAAACTCGTTTCCGTGGCCAGAAAGACAAACCACAGGGATTTCGTTGCAACCGTTTATTGGAGGACACAGTTACTTCTCTACTCTGTGACACTACCATGGTTAAACTTTTGCAACTCCGAAGTCAATCATTAGAAGACCTGTAGCTAACTACGTACTATCAATAAAGATTTTTAAATCCGACCACTGGATTAGAATATGTTCACCCTGGCAGTTCTGTATAAGACCTCCACTTGGCTGCTACCACTCTCACCGATAATCACCATAATAATAAACAGGGATTCAGTTCAAAGTCAATAGAGAAAGAGTCAGATAAAATGGAAAGTTGGCCCGTTAATCAACAACCCATTATCTTTCAGTTTCAACCATGTCGCCCCCATAAGCTTTCTTTGTTCATAGCAACTCGCTACTGCTACCACTCTGCCGTATGCAGAATAAATCCAAAGCAGACCTGCTTGCTAGAATTATGGCCTAGGCTCCACGATATCCTTTGTACAACGCTGATCCCCTGCTCTGCCCATAAATAACTGTACTGTGCGTGTGTTCACGCTCATCTGAATCACACGAGCTGGACATTCTGTAGCTTTACCCTTCTGGCAGTGTTGCAGCTCTTTCCCTGCTATCATTGCATGACATCAGCAACACGCCGCCTGTCCTCATCTGCACAAACTTCCCTATGGCTCCCAGTTTCACTGGATGTGAGTGTGTGGTGTAGCACTTAAAATTCACATGTTTGCCCCACTCTGGAATGCTGGTCAGCACGTACAGTTGTGTGTGGTCCGTCTTTACTTCCACCAGCGCCATACAATAACAGCAAGGGACGATCCGTCCACTAGGCTCCGCTGTCAGTCCTAGCTCTGACAGAAGTTCTTTCTGCACTTTTCTCAACCCCAACATATTCTGTCCTGTGGCAACAAGGTGGGCCTCGACTGCCCTTTGACACAAGATGAAAAACGTCTTGCATACCCTTCATCTCCACTCTCATGTCCCAGATGCTGTCCATTAACGATTGCAGCAGTCTTGTCATGGTGATTCTTGCATTTAGTATTTATACTTGTGCTTACATGACTTTCACGTTCCAGTTCATAGTACGCTCTGATGTCTTTTCGTAGTCCATCACCTCGCCTGTTAATTTCCAGAATATACACACATTGTTTGACACTCCACCCTCCAAGTTCCATATCTGTGTGATACACCATTATCCTCGGCCAACTCCTTCACTATCTCTATCGTCCCATCCAATTCCCTTATTCTCCTACATCTGCTGTTCCAAACACAGTCTTCAAAATCCTTCACCCAGTGTCCATCCAACCTCCCTTCTGCCATCTTAGCGAAAGCGGCACCACCTTTACTACTTGCTGCATCTGTCCTTGCAATTGCTCATAAGCCTTATGAAATTTTCCGCAAACCCATGTTGTTCATTACCCATTGCAGGTCAGAAAACACCTTCTCCATTCTTCTTACTTCATTAGAGAATTCTCATGCATTAAATAATAAACTCAACATCGACTGATGAGTAGTAATCACCACGTCCTCTTCTGTGGCAAACATAATTCCTCCCTAGAGATGTTCGTTCCACAGCACCCCCACTCCACCCCAGGCGAAGAGGTACAGCTTCACCATGATTATCATCCTTCCAGCGCCTACACCATCTGCCCTTCCTCCTCCCCCATCCTCCCTTTGCTGTCACCAGTTAGTATCTTTCATAAAAGCAAAACTAAAGAACCCTTATTCGAATACAAAATTCATAAGTTGAACCTTAACATACTACTGCGGGTACCCTGCAAATAATATCGTAATTAATCTTGAATAAGCACAATAAAATACACCTTCCACTTTCTTCATCTCAGTGTGTATGACCGTTCTAGCACAGGTTCATTTGCACTTTCCCATGTACTCCTCCAGTTCTTCCTGTTTAATTTTCCTCGAATTACACACTTAGTATTCCTGGCTGGAGTGCCCCTGAACAGTCTTAGGCGTCAAACATCCATTACTGACGATCTCATTATCAATGATGCCGTTAGTAATACCTAATAAGTACGTTCATACCTCATCACAAATGCATTCATCTTATCTTTGGGTATATAAGAATTAGACAATATCAGCCCACTCAATTGGCTCTGAGCACTATGGGACTTAACATCTGAGGTCAACAGTCCCCTAGAACTTAGAACTACTTAAACCTAACTAACCTAAGGACATCACACACATCCATGCCCGAGGCAGGATTCGAACCTTCTACCGTAGCGGTCACGCGGTTCCAGACCGAAGCGCCTACGCTCGGCCACCACGGCCGGCCATCAGCACGCGTCTCTACATTGCGGCAAGCTTCCTGGGCATTTGAAAGCTTCCTCCTGTCCCTCCACTGTCTTTGTATTCACTCTCTGTACTCGCTTCATACCTCTCTCATTTTTCTCGTGAACCCACGGATTGACTCCTCGACCTTGCCACGTTTTTCTTTAATCATATCAACTGGTGATGGCAATTTTACACTTCATACAATGTGGACCTTTGAACCGTGTGCACACACTACAAACGAAACATATGTGTCACAGTTATGCAGTGCACACTGCATGCAATTCTTCACATACTGATCCACATCTCTTTTTTTCCTTTCCACCAGTATTTGTCCGCTACCATTCGGTTAATTGCTTTGCATCTTTCGTGGCCACACAACACGTGATTCTGCATTTTCCTCAGAACTTCTTCCTTCAGCTTGCCGGCGCCACCACTTGTGGCCCTAGCGTTGTTACCTTGAACAACATATCACCACACGTTCTGAACTGCGATTGCACCCTATATTGTTTGTAGTCACTGTCAGCATTCTATTTTGCATGCCATTCAGCAAAGCCCTTACCCAGTCATGTACTATAGCCACCTTTCTGCGTAATGTGTTTGCATTTACATGTTTCTTTCCTGGCTTGAGAACTACTTTGTAGTCAAACTCACTGAGTCTAACCATCCTCTCATAATTCCGCTGGCGGGGTCCTTCAACCCTAATAACCATTTCAGAGAAGCATGATCGATCACCCCTCCAAACTTTTTCCCTGTAAAGGTAACATCGAAAATATGGCAGTCCCTTTATGAGACTAAGCATGTGTGTCAGTCTTATTCAGTTACCTCAACACAAAAGCAGTAGGGTGTTTCCCACTCCCGAGACCATGAATAGATGCGTCATAGGATAATATAAATGCCGTCTTGAAGTTTAACATCGCCAATACTGTACTCGACCTCAGAATTCTCTTCTGCCCTTCGAATACATATCCAAACCAATTTCGCGGTCTTTAACCTTTTTCAGTTGTTACATGAGTGGTTTTGCTATATCATCTCACACTGCCTGTACCAGTCTTGGATCCATTCTCACCCCACGTTTACTAATCACGTTTCCTTAGTAACTTACTTCCTCCATTGCGAAATGATAGTTCTCTGTACTCAATATCAGATGTACCACCTGCAGCCTCTTAAATACTTCTCTCAAACGTTGTCTATGTTCTTTCATGTCCCTTGAGAACACGGTTATATCGACCAGGTATATCAGATACTGGCGACGCTTCAACCCCTTCAACACTCCTCCCAACAGACGCTGAAACATCGCAGCAGCAATCTTCACCCCGAACTCCATCCTTCGATACTGGTCATTGCCCCAGGAAAACGAAAAAGCTGTCTTCGATCAGTCCACTGAATCCATTTCCAACTCATGGTATTCACCCTTTTACATCCCCTTGATATAGCAATACCAGCATTGCCACAAGTTATCAATGGTCTTTGTGATGATGGGTATGGGGTCTCCATCTGTTGCACTCTTACCATTAAGCTGATTATAAACAGAGCAAAATCAGTATTTCTTGGAACTGTTCGTAGAGTTTTTCGGCGTAATCACAATTCCTGTGCCCTGTGGACTATTACCATCTTCTGTTATCGCATCACCTAACTGCTGCTTAATAAACTCCTCTAGAATCGATTACAAGTACTGAGTTATTCTGTATGGTTTTCACTATACTGGTGCTTCATTCCCTTTTGGAATTCTATGTCATGTAACGAGGGTCGCAGGCAATGGCACTCGTGGAAGAAACAAATCCTCAAATTCCACCAAAAGCTTCTCCATCCGTGTTCTCTCCACTCTCTTTAGAGGTTCCACCTCTTTGTGTAAGACGGCCTTGGTGGCATCCTGTGGCTTTTTATGGCTTACATCTGTGCAGCAATCCTCCTCCTCCAGAATGTAAAATCTCGTTGTCAACATCCCCTTTGCCAACTTTACTTCTTCGCCGCCAAAACTGTCAATATTGATGGGTTCTACACTCTTTTGCCAAACACCTCCTTGAGTCTAATACATAGTTTCATTCCAGCGGTTCTGTTAAGCAAGGCATATCGATTGGTAAGACTGGATTCACACTCACAGAAAGTGACTTCCGGTGCCACTTGGCACACAGTCATTCGGATGAAGCCCTATCATATTTGTATGTGGTTTGATCGGACTGCCCACTACAATGGAAGCACTGTAGTATAGCGGAAATTGGTGGCCGTTGCACCAGGATTCTTCCTGTCCCAGTGCCTGCAGGTGAAAAGATAAGATAATGATGTAATAGCTATTAAATCATTGGATTCAGATTTGTTTTTGCTATTTAAATGTTTTGTTCGGACCATAAAAGTGGTTCAAATGGCTCTAAGCACTTTGGGACTTAACATCTGAGGTCATCAGTCCCCTAGAACGTAGAACTACTTGCACCTAACTAACCTAAGGACATCACACACATCCATGCCCTAGGCAAGATTCGAATCTGCGACCGTAGTAGCAGCGCGATTCCGGACTGAAGCGCCTAGAACCGCTCGGCCACAGCGGCCGGTTCTTCTGACAATACTTGTACATAAATTTTTGTTTCTGTTTGCTCATCTGTTGTGAGGAAGAGTGCCGCAATGCGCCGATGGCAGCGTCTTCGTACTGCAGAGATAATAAGCCGACAATTCGAAACTGTTAAATGCATATCAACAAACTCCAAAAAATTTGTTGGGGCTTTCCTTCTGGGTAGCAAAAGTCCGAATATGTTCAAGAAAGATTAAATAAAATATTTAGTTGCGTGCAATCCTGATTAACTGAAAATTGAACTTCTGTTATACATCGGATCCAGAGGCCATAACGCCACAGCATCTTGCGAAAGATCTACACTGGCTACGGGTTCCCCTAGCTGGAATGTCTTTGCACTAAGTTCGAACACATGTCGCTAAAGGTCAATTATGACATAATGTTGATGTAAAAAGTCTAACCCCAGGATCATGCTGTAGTCTTCCCTTATGTGAGGCACTGCTTCCACACATCGCTTAAACCCATCTGCCTCTACCCAAAAATGTATTCTATTAATCCGAATGGTTTTATATCATTATCCACCAAACTACACAATCTACAGCGTGGTGGGTTCCATCTCCTCCAGCCCACTAGATCCCTACAGGCTACCGACAGGTGCGCTCCTGTGTCTAATAAAACCATACGCTTTAGTCCCTTCACTATATCCACTATTGCACATTCTGCTCTGCATACATACTGGTTGTATCAAGTTTTAACAAAAATGCTTTTCGATGGACTTTGGTTCCCACTTGCGTTTAACGACCTCTTGCTTTCTGTCCGTCCATCTCTATCATTTCCATAATTCTGTTGATGATCCGTACCACCACTGATGACCTCAGATGTTAAGTCCCGTAGTGCTCAGAGCCATTTTTCAATCCGTATCACCCCTACTCCATCGAAGCTGACAGCACTGCTTCTGCGGATGCTAGCAACTCTTCATATTTGCAGAGAATACACCTCTCCTGCGCCCCACACTCATCGACACATCAGTTTTCTCACATCCCATCGCTAATATCACAGCCGAATGCAGGTCCTTAGGTACCTCTGTGCACAGTCTCCTCCACATATCCAGTAGCAAACCTTTAAGAAAGCACTGAGAGCCTTCTGCTGTGCATCCCTAAGCAAAACTTTACTCGATTCATCGCTCTGAGTCAATTCACACGTTTGTACATTTAATTTTCTTATTCTGCCGGCAATCTCTTCCACAGATACCTCTTGCCTCTTTGCAATGGCATTCAACTGCGACCGAAAGAATTTTGCGCTATTCTGGTCCTTATACCTCTGCAGAAGCCCCTGCTTCAACAGCTCAAGCGTCTCTGCCTCATTCATCACTTCCGTGCATCTCACAAAGCTCTTTGCCTCTACCGTTAAACATAACTTCAGTACCTGCAAAGTCTGGTTATCTGACCGACACACAATACTCGACGACGTTGTCAGGTTCTCGGTAAATACCATCTCATCCTCAGACAACCTTTCAGAAAAGGGACATAATGTTAGCGACAGCTGGATCTGTTACAAGGCTCGGTGTCCTGGACAAAGCTAACTCCTCATCTCTAGCAGCAAGCTTATTAAGCAGGACCGTACTTCCTGCTCTCATTGCACAACCTCCTAACCATTTCCGGAACTGCCTCCATCTCAATGACACAATGCATCTCTGATTTGCCATTGCAACACCTTTATCCTTCACTTGGACATAACACAAATATTCGGTAATTACCTACTGACAAAAAGGAAACAATTACACATTGTGCCTTAGCTTCAGCCGTCCTAATACTCTATGCTAATTCATAACATGACCAAAATTGTGGCACAAAAACAAATCACAGATACAAATTCAGCACATGGTGTGAAATGCCCAAGAAAATTACACTGCAAATGCGTCATAGGCTCTAAATACTGCTCTTTACTTTTGCAACGTAATTCACACATCAGCCAGTTCTTCTCGCTAAGCAAAGGAACCCTCAATTTACGATGACGCTTCCTCTTAGATCTCTTGCCTTTCACACATATAAGAAGTAAGAAACAGTTTCTCCACTCACCGCACCTTATAACGCTGCAGATTGTGGTTAAGATGTCACACAGCATGGATTACGCCCTATGTTCCCCACTGATGGCGATGTCAGTACTTCTGACACCACATTACAGCCGACCTCGGGGGTGGTATGGAGCAGCTACATTGTCAGGAAGATAGGCAGTCAAGGCGTTGGACTCGATGACAGGCTGCTGAGACCCAGGAAAAAGTGCCTGTCAAAATTAACATTTTATTTCCAACTTATACACTGTCTCTGTGTTGTGGTGGGGATTCGATCACACCCCCCTCCACAGGAGTGGGCTGGTAGTCGGTCACCAGTAGCTACCGCCCATCCATCTGGCTACAGTACATTCTGGCGCCCTGTTTTGCTGATGTCTGCACTCGACACCGGGCCCAACGACTATGTTGCGTGAACCACAGCACCATCAGTGGCGAATACTCGAATCTTGCCCCTATTTAATGAATGACCGCACCCAGGCAGCCAAGGCTAATGGTGCACTCACTGCATCATCAGGAGGTAGCTGCTGTGCCCACTGTCTCCTGGCAGAAGACCATCTGCTACTGAACAGGACCAGTGGGCACACTGTGCTGTGGAACCTAGTCCATCAGGTGGACTTAGTGTAGAAAGCAGGTACCCCAGTGTGGACACTAAACCAGGGCCGCGGCTGGCAGCTCTATCTCCTCTCATATGCCTCAGCCTCTGCTTCCTGGTGATACTGTTGGACTCGAAATGAATCTGCTACAAAATCAATTGCTTGCACTTGTTGTGCCAGTGCGCCACTGCTGGTCTTGTACTCGGCAACACCACCCAAACCCCGATGATGGAGCCATTTCCTTGTCTGCACCGTGCATTGCCATTATGCTGCTATTGTGCTGGCAATTTACATCGGGAAAGGCTCCCGTCTCGTAATAATTCCACACGTTTTTGTCTTAAACCAAATGCTGATATGCCACTATCGCCAGACACACTCGTAACTTGTTAATGATGCTACATTATGAAGGTGAACTTTCATAAAGTTACTGATAAGACTAAATTCCAACGTCAGGGAATGACTATCCCATGACAATCGGTGTTGCCCCTAACATTGACGAAATACGTAAACGCGGTTGCCAGATTCTGGTTACCTTACCCGTATAGTCACTTGCTGCTACAGAGACCCACAAATGTATAGAATCGACATCGTAAGGAATAGGAGCGCTGCTTTTATTGCACACAGTGAGAATCTTAGGTTGCAAAACACCTGCTCATAAACAAAACGCAAAACTGTAAATACTCTAAAGTCATGTTGTTTTAACTGCTCTAAAGTCATGTTGTTTTAACTGTCCACGTGCACAAGTTTGTATTAAAACTATAGTGCAGAATATCTATCACGTCTTTCTGGAGGTGTGGGTGACGCTAAAATGATGTATTATCGCTGACATCAATTAAAGAAATATCGTAGCCTCATAGAATTGCCGATCCCAGCTGTAACATTGGAACAATGGAATCGGCTCGCTACAGCAAAGCACCTTGACCATGGAAGATTTCTTCGAGAACGCACACTGTTGGTAATAACATCTCAATCACTGCTAAAACTAAAATCCACATCTAGGCATCGTCAGAGTGTCTCATGGGGCTGCATTGAGTTCCATACTAGGGGACACCCCTAATTTATTGCGTGTAGAACAAGACATGCTAAACTGAAACTAGCTCTGTGTAGAGTGTAGAGAAGGCTATTACTTTAGATTTATAGGTGCGTACAGGACTACTTCTACCGAATCTCTTTTATTAATAAAATAAGGAGTACAATTCCGATTATAAAGACGTAATAAATAAAAATATAGAGATCCTAGTGCAAAGAGCATAGTCCAAGGAAGAATTCAAGTAGCACATAATACCGGAATGCCAGGAGGGCTGAGATGCACAAACAACGAGATGACGTATGTATGATTTCTTCGAGATGACGTATGTGTGATTTGTTTCGCAGTGTGAGGGAAAGACTTCAAATAAAGTACGTTCTAACCTCGAGGGTGTGATACATTATATTATGGGACATGGATCTTACTCCCGTTTGCGTGATTGTGTGTGTGTATGTTGTCTATTTCAGAGGAAAGTCTTCTGCCCGAAAGCATGCATATTTAGTAGTCTTTTTGTTGTGCCTGTCTGTCACTCGACATCCCCGCCATACGGTGAATAGCAATCTATCCTTTTCATAATACTGGCATTATTCCATCCTGGATTTTCCTATTTTCTAACTGTACTACACTCAGTGTCCGTCCTTTTCTTTCTCTTCTTTCCTATGTTCTACTTGTCGCCTTCCAGACCACATAGCATGCCGTTACTTACGAACCACAGTGTATCAACCGTCTCGCTCGCTCTCAACACACGGCTGCCAGACGGCGCTGATTGTTGGTGCAGCCTCACATGTCCCACTAGACCCTCAAACTGGTCACTCTTCCTGCGTCACTCTCGCACCACCCTGTGCCACACGAACTTGTACCTCATCCTACACCCCCCTCCCATTTTTTTCTCTCTTAATCCAATTCGCACACACTGATCTCACCTGATCGAGACACATCCGCTGTCCACCTCCTTCATGCACATCCGACCAAAGACCTACAACCAACATTACATTCTTTTTATTTATTTTTATCTTTGATACCGTTGTGTTTTCACGTCGATTTCATTTCGTATTCGCCTCTACCTATCGGCCTAGTGTCTCAGATTTCATCTTCTTTTCCCCATACTTTATACGTTCCGTCTATTTGGCTTTTCTTCCCACGTATTTTTGTTGCGCTTTTGTGACTTTTTTCGCGCGTATTTCTACGTTATTTGCGTATTTTTACGCGATTTTATTCTCCACCATGGATCCTTCCTTCTTCCATTTGCGCCAATACAGAAAATTTTCCTTATCCCTAGCCAGAACCCAATCCCACATAATGTTCCTGTGTTGTTTTTTGACTCCTGGAATCCTCTCCTCCCCCACCCCCCCTCCCAAATTCCCTTACCATCAAATTACGTATCTCCAGCAGCAACCCCTCCTTCCACAATGACCTCTTCCATCTTTTCATATTCCGCCAATGCATAACTCTCACCAACAAAGTCCTGAAAAACCATGCCAAACAGGCCCAAACCCCCTTGCAGTAGCTCCACTCGAGCTGTAAAATTCTCCTGCTGTGCAATCCCAAATTGCTGGGTCCCATCTAGCTCACTGAAAATCTTGCCCTCCACGCACTAGAACAGCATGCGCAATGCCACCTCCTACTTCCGCCTTCGACTACGAAGCATCTACCACCTCTACAACAGTCTCCAAACTTCCTCCAATTTCCCTCATAGCTAACAAACCCTTCGCTACAGACCTGCCAAATTTAATCCATCCTCAAAAACTTCTTCCCACCACCACACAGAATCCAGAACCTAAACAGAACAAAACACAGTCATGAACCTTTCCTCCAAACGCCTTGGCCTCACATAAATATCAGTCCTTTCCAAAGGCATTACCTTTTGCCTCACTCCCATATTCAAACATACTCGACTTGTTACAGACCTTCTCTCCTTCTTCCAGTCCCTACAATGGAAACACCTTTTCGCCACCAACCCTATTAATCAGACTCAACCTAAGACCAATGTTGAGCCCTGTCTACATGAGTTCACTCCTTCCAACCACGATCCACCCCCTCTGCCCCCTAATCACCACCTATTAACTTTCCAGAATTTCTTAACCTGAAACCTTGTCTCACCATCATTTCCAAAATTCCTCAACATGCAGGCTAGCCTTACATCCACAGAAAGAACCACAATCCAGCACCCAAAATCCGATCCTGACTGTATTATCCTACCTGCTGACAAAGGCTCCACCTCTGTTGTTTTGAACTACAAGGAGTACCTGGCAGTAGGGCTCTACCAGCTGTCAGATACGTCCATCTACAAACCCTGTCACAGTGACCCCGTTCCAGAAATCCAGCGTAATCTCCAGTCTCTCATCAAATGCTTAGGTCCATTCCAGAACCTCTCCCCAGAGTCAGTCTCTCTCTTCTGACCCCTACTACTCCCTGCACCCCTACCATCTAAATACTTCCTTACAGTCCATAAACCCAACCACTCAGTATGCCCCATTGTGGCTGGTTACTGTGCCCCCACTGAGAGAATCTGTGCTCTCAACATCTTCAGCTTATTACCCACAACCTACCCTCCTACATAAAAGGTACCAACCATTTCCTTGTCGACTCTCCACAGTTTCTGTTCTTTTACCACATCATGCCCTGTTCATCACTAATGATGCAAGTTCCCTTTAAGCTGATATCCCTAATGCCCATGGTCTAGCCGCTATTGAACACTATTTCTCCCTATGCCTGACAGATTCCAAACCTACAACCTCCTTCCTGATCATCATGACCAACTACATCCTCACACACAATTACTTCTCACTTGAAGGCAATACCTACAAACGAATTTAGGGTATGACAATGGATGCTCGCATGGCCCCATACTATGCAAACCTGTGCATGGGTCATCTAGACGAATTCTTCCTAAACACCCAGAATCCCAAACCCCTCATTTGATTAATTGATGACATCTGCATGATCTGGACTGAGGGTGAGGACCCCCAGTCCACATTCCTGCAGAATCTCAACTCTTTCTCTCATGTTTGCTACACCTGGTCCTGCTCAACCCAACAAGTCACCTTCCTTGATATTGACTTCCACCTCAAAGATGGCTACATCAATACTTACACCCATATCAAACCTACCAACCACTAGTATACCTGCACTTCAACAGCTGCCACCCATTTCATATCAAGAAGTCCCTTCTGTACAACCTAGACACTCGTGACCATCGCATCTGTAGTGATGAGCAATTCCTCTCGAAATATATGTAGAGTCTCACTGAAGTCTTCAGAGACCGTAATCACCTTACCTCTCCAGACATGCACCACCTCCCAAAATCCCACTGTCTGGCCACAGAGACGCATACACCTTGTGACACAGTAACAACCAGGACTGTAGCAACTGAATCACATTCTCCACGAAGGTTTCAATTACTTTTTATCATTGCCTGAAATGAGGAACGTCCTACCCACTATCCTCCCCCTCCCCCCCTCACACAATGGTATTCTGCCACCCACTGAACCTACATAATATCCTTATTCATGCCAACACAACACATGCTCATATCCCTGTAAAAGACTGAGATGCAAGACCTCTCCCATACATCCTCCCACCACCACTACACCAATTCATTCATAAGCATTACCCATCCCACAAAGGCAGGGCTACCAGTGAAATCAGTCATGTAATCTACAAGGTATGCTGCAACCACTGTGCTTCGTTGTATGTGGACATGGCAACCAACAAACTGTCTGTTTGAATGACTGCTTCACAGCCTGTGTCATCTGGATTGTTCCTAGCAACACTAGCTGTACTGAGCTATGCAGGTACAAACTCTCCCTGCAATATATCCTATGTTCCTGTAATCCTCCTTGCGTCAACCTTCGCTAGTCATTGTCATTGTCCTTCACCCACTTACCCCTTCCCTTTTCCCACTCCATAGCCTTCTATTCCACTAGCACACCCACAGTCTTTTTACTTCTCTCCTTTTCCACCCTACCCCACCCTCTGTCTACTCTTCTGAGTGTACCCAGCTGACCTATCCTCTCTCCAATTTGTCCCTCCCACAAACAGCGCTTTACTGTCCCTCAGCTGTACCCTCCTCTATCTGCCCCTTCCCACCCCAGCCTCCTACTTACTCCCACCAACCAGACTGCTTCTCCCATCATGTGCAGTTGCCTGCAGTTTGGCCTTCACAGTCAGAGACAGTGGTCATGTGTGTGTAAGCTGCATTTGCGAGAATGTGTATGTGCATGTCTGTTTCAGAAGATGGCCTTCTGGCCGAAAGCTTTCTTGTTTAGTAGTCTGCAACTCAACATCTCTGCTGTATGGTGAATATCAATCAAACATTTTCATAATATTATCATTGAACAGAATAGGACTTCGACTTAACGGTTACTGTGGCTGTGGAGAAATTGGAATATTGGAGCGTTCGGCACTGTGTTCATTTAAGAGACATCACTGATTACGAAAGAGCTGGACCGGGACAATGTGCAACACCATACAGGACGAATCGAAGTTGCACAAATTTCCAGAAGAAAACTTGAGATTTATTTGCAAGTAAAACAAAGGCGTAGCACTGGTTGGCATAAAAAATTAATTGTAGGAGTAAATATGAGAGGATCGTTGCGTGGGCATGAGTAAAGATATTTATGGCAGTATAACAAGTACTGAGGAATACTAGGAGCTACAGTCTACTGCAGACAAATAAACTTAATTAGTAAGTAGTGTATCTTAGTAAATAATTAATTGACTGGAAGCTACTTCCTCTTTGAGAATCATTACCAAATGACGTTACATAGTAATAAATCATTATACGCAATGAAACAGTTAAGTTGCTTCAGTTTCTTGGTAGTAGACCTGTAGGTATAATCAGCTATAAGTACATAAATAAGATCCCATTTGTAGACATCTGACTGTATAATGATGACAGTGATCCATACCTCACTGCGCCACTGTGACAGTCTAGGCCCACATGATGTCAATGTGTTCAGCATGATGTAGAGTATGTCTGCAGTGCATACGTGTTTCCAGCGTACTGTGGCGTGTTGGGCTGTCATAGGTGAGATATCGTCGTCACAAAGGGATGTCCCCGCTCCCTGAGCGCCTAATGCTGTTATCCCAGAGGAACTTCCGCGACACACTTTTTCCATTAGAGCCGGTCGTTCCCTAACTGGGGTGGCCAGGCAGGTCCTGCGCTAAGAGGACGGCGTGCGTAACTCATTGACGTAACTCAGTAATGTCCACTGTGCCCAAGGTGTGTCAAATGCAGAAACGCTAATTCTATGCATAATGTAACTTTGCAGGAAGTGAAATTCCATTCTTTATTTTTATTTATTTATTTATATTTAACGCAGTTTTCCGAAATTCCTTCACCAGGGAAGATGAATGGAATATTCCAGAATTTGAAACACGAACAGCTACTAGCATGAGTTTCTTAGAAGTAAATACCTTAGGGGTTGCGAAGCAACTCAAATCGCTTGATACGGGCAAGTCTTCAGGTCCAGATTGTATACCGATTAGGTTCCTTTCAGATTACGCTGATACAATAGCTCCCGATTTAGCACGCATATACAACCGCTCGCTCACCAATAGATCTGTACCTACAGACTGGAAAATTGCGCAGGTCGCACCAGTGTTTAAGAAGGGTAGTAGGTGTAATCCATCTAACTACAGACCTATATCATTGACGTCGGTTTGCAGTAGGGTTTTGGAGCATATACTGTATTCAAACATTATGAATCACCTCGAAGGGAACGATCTATTGATACGTAATCAGCATAGTTTCAGAAAACATCGTTCTTGTCCAACGCAGCTAGCTCTTTATCCGCACGAAGTAATGGCCGCTATCGACAGGGGATCTCAAGTTGATTCCGTATTTCTAGATTTCCGGAAAGCTTTTGACACCGTTCCGCACAAGCGACTTCTAATCAAGCTGCGGGCCTATGGGGTATCGTCTCAGTTGTGCGAGTGAATTCGTGATTTACTGTCAGGAAGGTCGCAGTCAGTAGTAATAGACGGCAAATCATCGAGTAAAACTGAAGTGATATCAGGTGTTCCCCAGGGAAGCGTCCTGGGACCTCTGCTGTTCCTGATCTGTGTAAATGATCTGGGTGACAATCTGAGCAGTTCTCTTAGGTTGTTCGCAGATGATGCTGTAATTTACCCTCTAGTAAGGTCATCCGAAGACCAGTATCAGTTGCAAAGCGATTTAGAAGAGATTGCTGTATGGTGTGGCAGGTGGCAGTTGACGCTAAATAACGAAAAGTGTGAGGTGATCCACATGAGTTCCAAAAGAAATCCGTTGGAATTCGATTACTCAATAAATAGTACAATTCTCAAGGCTGTCAATTCAACTAAGTACCTGGGTGTTGAAATTACGAACAACTTCAGTTGGAAAGACCACATAGATAATACTGTGGGGAAGCCGAGGCAAAGGTTGCGTTTCATTGGCAGGACACTTAGAAGATGCAACAAGTCCACTAAAGAGACAGCTTACACTACACTCGTTCGTCCTCTGTTAGAATATTGCTGCGCGGTGTGGGATCCTTACCAGGTGGGATTGACGGAGGTCATCGAAAGGGTGCAAAAAAGGGCAGCTCGTTTTGTATTATGACGTAGTAGGGGAGAGAGTGTGGCAGATATGATACGCGAATTGGGATGGAAGTCATTACAGCAAAGACGTTTTTCGTCGCGGCGAGATCTATTTACGAAATTTCAGTCACCAACTTTCTCTTCCGAATGCGAAAATATTTTGTTGAGCCCAACCTACATAGGTAGGAATGATCATCTAAATAAATTAAGAGAAATCAGAGCTCGAACAGAAAGGTTTAGGTGTTCGTTTTTCCCGCGCGCTGTTCGGGAGTGGAATGGTGAAGAGATAGTATGATTGTGGTTCGATGAACCCTCTGTCAAGCACTTAAATGTGAATTGCAGAGTAGTCATGTAGATGTAAATGTATACAATGTTCTTCACTATTAGGTTGGTGTATAAGTTCGTAACGTTTCTGTTTTGTATGTTAGTATTTCGGTTGCTACGGTTTTATTTATCGATTGTCATTTTTTATTTGCAGTTCACTGTTGCTGTTTGAGTTTACGTATTGTCATTTTGTCATTTGGAGCTATGGACGCTAGATACTAGAACGCTATAATATTATTGATACTTATAAAATAATGTAATATTATATTTATCGCTTTTGCTCCTGAAATGACAGAATGGTGCATAGAAAATTTTTACTTGTTCATAATGAAACTACATAGCGCCACCCAGCATCAGATCGCCGTCAGACCGACTAGAACGTTGACCGACGGCATTATTTAGAGGCCACTGACCGATCCCAAAACTACGTAATTTGCATAAGTACCTTGCCCGGATACTGATATAAATGATCGGTAATAGAGATCCCAGGGACGATGAAATAAAAGTTTGATAAAGTAAATGCCGACTAAACACTAGTAGCGTTCGACCGTAGCCGCCAAGCAATTCGTCGTCAACTCTCCTTCGCTGCAGCCTGAAGAAGTTCTAAAATCATAAATTGAGATTGACATTAATGGAAGAGAAAAGTAGATTCTTAATTCAAACACAGCTATTGTAATTAAATTAGCGTAATTATTTAGCCAAACGTTACGGATACGAGAGCGACACATTTTGTGAAACACTCATCGAAAACAAACGAGAGAGAGAACCCACAGCTCCTTCTTTTATATGGTCCAAAACACGTTACGGCGACTCACTTCAACTTGTTTCACAGAGGAACTTATAAACATTTTTCTGGAATATTCTTTTCGGAACGGGTACCGCATGCTCTAAGCCAAAATCGCAAAAATCTGCGACTTGTCATATGTACATCTCTGCTTGTCGTCATTAACTGCCAGGTGAACAACACCAACCATTCCTATCCTGTATCGTTATTTGTGAGGCCAAATGGTGTCTTTACGCTAACATAAGGAAAAGAAAGGAATGGTTGAGCCGAAATAAAGCAGCAACTGACCGTATGAAGATAATTTTATGCATCTGGTGGACCAGCGACGACTGTGTGGTGTACTACGAATTGCTTTTCCGAGGCGTAACCATCACTGCTGACATTTATTGTCAACAACTGAAACGACTTGCAGGCGCGATCCAGGAAGACTGCGTGGAATGGTGCTACTCCACGATAACGACATATTGGCTTCCGCTCGACAACACTACACTGCAGTTAGGTGGGGAACTCACTCTGCACTCACCTTATTCACCTGATCTTGTGCCCTCAAATTTGCACCTTTTCCACTCTCTATCGAACAACCTTCAAGGAATTTCCTTTCCAGACGAAAATGCGTTCCGGACTTGCCTTGACGATTTCTTCGGCTCAAAACCGTAGGATTTCTACAGTCGCGGAATGGAAAAGTTACCCCAGCTTGGTAGACTGATACAAATATTGAATATATTATCGATGATTAACATCTCTGTAATGTGTATCTGTTATGTTTATAAAACTTTTGGAAAAATGCTACGAAGTTATGCGCCACTCCAATAATTAAGCTTCCAGTTATTGCATTTTTAATATGGCAAAAGATATACTAGGGGAGAGTAACTGATTATTGGATACTTTTCTTTATGAATATATTTGAGGTACTTTATTTCACGCTATGTTAAAATAAAATATACTTTCACATGCCACTATCATCCCAATAAAATATATCTTAACAAGGTTTTCATTATTGATATTATTTTGGTCACAAATCGTACATTGTCTGATTTGTGAGTATTTCCGTGTTTTTAAATTCAGGTTCTTGTTATCGGATAGTAGTCAGGATTAAGTACAATTCGATATAAGAAGAAACATAGATTATCTTTTAATTACTTTTAATAGATAACATACAAAAACCCTACTTACACAACATAAAGACGTTATTCATTGTTTACCGTGAATTACTTGCTTAATTTATTACAGTGGTCACATACAAATGTTTCCCATCCCTTCTTGGCAACGCCAGAACACAATTCATGCGCCCAACGATGACATTTTGTGCAAGGGATCCACTGTTCGCCTCTTGTGTCTAATTTCTAAGCGTGATTGCAGTATAAGAACTTCTCATCCATACTGTCTTCGTAATCAGTGGAGACGAGAGGAGCACAATCATCCTCAGATGAGTAGGAAGGTGAGTAACGCTGCCTTTTGTTTCCTTTTTTGTGTCTTGTTGCAGGCGTTCTTGATACTGCAGCTGTGACCTTTCCGAAGATGAACGTTCTGACGGGGCTCTGGCTGATTTTGTGTTTGATGGACCTAGTTTAGGCCTAGGCTTATATGTTAGGCCTCGTAATTGCAACTTTTCTTCAAGCGATTTCTTGAAAGACGAGATAGTGATTGTAGCGGCTTTACCTGTGGGACGTGCTGTTGCATTTGTTTGGCTGACTGTTGGAGGTGGACGCACATGGAAAGGTGAAACAAGTTTTTTCGTTTGGCTGGGCGCCAGGAGTTCAGGATCATTGTCAGGATTATTTTCGTGCCCATCGCCCAATTGGATAAAGTCCACTTCTGAAAAAACATCCCTGTTAAAGGGGACCATGCCACATTTTTTGAAACCACTCACCGTAATTTCAAGATTTGGGCATTTAGCACACGCCTTCCCCATCAATTCCCCGACTTTATATTCTGTAACTGCCCTAAAGGGGTGGTTAGACATTGTCATTTGTCCGCCCCTTATATTACTCGGTTGTAAATGATGAAAAGAAGAGTTGCTCTAGTCTGTACATAGTTAAATGAACACGTATAACGCTATTTTAATTTTGGCGCCCCCACTGAGATATCACCCCCTTCTCCACAGACGTAAATGTATCATCCGGGGGAATGCGTATCCAGTTAGTATACCAGCGCTTTAGTTCAACTAATGAAAGAACTACAGATCGTTTGACTCAAGAAAATCAATGGGTAGCTCAGTCAACTGAAACACTAAAGGATGGTTTCAGCTGAACAAAAAAACCGAGTACATGTTACAACCGACAAGAAAGCTACGTACTGATTTCATCTGAGAAGAAAGAATGAATAATTCCATAACTGTTCAAAACTACAACGACCTATATCGACAGTGTTTATTCGGTTGCTCCCACAGATTAATTTTGATCGAAAGGAATGAATGAATGAATCATTGAATGATCCAGCCGATACGTAGAACTCCAACCGTATGAATCGGTTGTTTTCATTCTGTTGTTACCATCGCTACTCTAGAATGGAGAAAGTTTTTCTCTGTAACAGTGGCATTCCATGAGACCAGGAAGCGCTTGCTGTTGGAGACACCAGGCAGCAGCTGGCTCGCTGTAGTCAGCAGCGTCGGAGATAAAAGTACAGCAGAGGGACTACTCGATGACCTGTAGGTTTTATGACTCAGTAGGACATGGAATTTTGCGGACGCCAGGAAAACTAAATACTACTCAGCGTCACACAGAAAGATGTTTAGAAAGGAACATTCTTTGCAAGTGTGTGTTTCTTCAGGCCCTGGAAAAGATGGCGTGATGCAATATCAACGATTTTTGCTAGAAATAATTCTATTGGTGTCAGGAAGACTGTTAAGATGGCCTGTCGGGTGTAAGGATGTACCCGTAGCAAATTAATGCAGAATGCTACGGCAGAGATTCTCTTAGCGTGGAGCATTTCAATACGACGCCTTATGCGAGTCTTGGAGGTCTGCTGAGAGGTGACCCAGAGCTGGATGCACGCGTAAACGATGACAAGCAGTCATTGCCGGTGGATGCCCTGCTCATCCCAGCTCCAAGATGACGCATTTTTCCAGGGCTCAGCGTGTCATTTCGCAACAGACTACGTCGCCTACACACACCCCGGTGCCTATAATGTGTATGTAGTGTGTGGGATGGTTTTGTATATTTAATGTCTCTAGTAATGATACACACTTAAGCATTTGAGTGAAAGTCCACCTACCAATGTTCCATCTGTCTCAAGTAACAACAAATGTCCCGGAAACCGACCCGAAGGCAGTTATAAACAAAAGATATTAAGCAGTTCAGAGCAAATTTTGTCTAGGGTAAACTGAAATATGAGATCCAAACACATATTTTCTCGAAATATTTAATGACGTTCCCGGAGCTGGCACGCAAACTCTTTTATCTGACACTGATTCCATATGCTGTAAACAAGTATAAATATTTATAAATTATAAATATAATTAGTAAATATTAATTTCGAACTGTACATTAATTGCACAGTGTGGAGTACGAAATAATTTTTTTGCTACTAAAATTTCTAGAATGCTTGAACGGACCGCAGAGGAGGCAGGCCGTGTTGCGACCCTGAGCCGGGGTTGGTGGCTGGCCGTGCCCGCGGCCCTAATGTATTCGGCGGGAACGCGCGTCGCTTTTTGTCAGCGGCGCGTGAGCGGGGCGCTGGCCACGGGCCCTCGCGTACGAAACAAAATAAAAGAGAAAAAATAAAAAAGCTCGCGCAGCCCAGACCTGCTCCGTTGCTCTGCTGTGTCGACCCCCGGGCACCTACCTCTTCAGTTCGTTTCTCAAGCCTCCCCACCCCATTCCTTAGCCTTTGGACGGATATTGGGCCAGGAGGTGTATTGCAGGGCACCTGCTGAAGCAGCACCACAGAAGGCAGGGCTCAGGTGACCTGTTGTTGGTAAAATCTCTTCTGAGATGGTTGACCACCAAGATCATGGTCTAACTAGATATCCCATCATAGGCCTTACCTGTCACATTCTAATGTTGCCCACATCCTGTAACACCTCACCTGTGCCGGCGGGCACCCCGTTTGGAACAGACTGACCTAACATCTACGTCTGCTTCTACGTCTATACTTTTTATCGTACCACGAGTTATAGTTTCTTCACATTCCATTGAGTGACAGAGTGCTCGTATACCAGTCAAACAAGCCTGTGACCAAAGCATTCGTTCCTTTGTGTGCAGTTCACTTCCCTGTCAGCTGCCGGCCGCTGTGGCCGAGCGGTTCTAGGTGCTTCAGTCCGGAACCGCGCTGCTGCTAAGGTCACAGGTTGGAATCCTGCCTCGGGCATGGATGTGTGTGATGTCCTTAGGCTAGTTAGGTTTAAGTAGTTCTAAGTCTAGGGCACTGATGATCTCAGATGTTAAGTCCCATAGTGCTTAGAGCCATTTGAACCATTTTGAACCCTGTCAGATGTGCCTGATGTGGGTTCCATAAACTTCAGCAATATTCAAATACATTCAAGTATTTTGTATGCAGTCTCTTATGCACACAAGCAGCAGTTTTCTAGTATCCTCTACAACTGATCGTAAGTGGCACTTCCATGTCTCTACACGTTGTTCACCCAAATATCGGTATAACGTGATTAAGTCTAGTTGTGACTCATTAGTCCTACAGTCAAAGTATGCCACGCTTTTACGTTTCGTAAAGTGCACAAAATCGCATTTTTTTACATTAAAAGCTACTCTAGTTGCGAATTTTTGCACCGGTCAAATATTTTGACGAGATCGCACAGGGCATTACTACAATTTCGCCGGATTGATTTCCTCGTAGATAATTGAATTTTGTGGGAAAGTCCTAACATTTCATTTAATACTATCCGCTCAGTCATTAATGTATCATTAACAATAACTGTCTCGTGATATTCACTAGGTCACACCAGTTACTATTTCAGTGTCAGTAAATTACTCTTCATTCAGGATGGCGTGATACGTCCTGCTTGCTACGAAATTTTCACTGCATTCGTAGATATGGTTACATGTCGTACATAAGGCGCTGGTTTCTCATTGTCAGTTACGGTCAACTGAGCAACTAATTTGGACGCTCCGTCCGGCCTAGTGACAATGAGTGGAGTCCGCAGAACGAATGTGGCACTGAAACCATGCTGATGCAGGGCGCTCAGCAGCCATCCAGGAATAAATAATTGGTCGTAAAGGATGTCAAACACATGACAAATGTGACCAGTAGTATTGAGATACGATGTGGTGTTGACCACACGGCAAATGGCATTATGTTCCGAGAGTGTTGGTGGTACATGTCCGACAATTCGAAAACGATGAGATGGTACTATTTTTTTATTTTTTATTTTATTATTTTTTTTTCATAAAGTTAAGCTACATAGCTGTAGTATCCAAATTACTTTGAAGTGCATGGCGAACGGTACGTTTTCGTTGCAGCATATATGGAGGTTACTTCCTATTCTGTTCCCGAATGATACTAGAGATAAAATGTCTGCTTCTGTATCTCTGCGCGTAGTACCTCTAATTTAGTTTCACTGTTTGTGCAACGTACTTGCAGCGTAAGTGTCCACAAAGGGATAGGGAGTCAAGGGGGGATGGGACACATGCCCCCGTGTGGAATCTTGTACAGGGTTTTTAGTCTTTGCAGAATTCTTCCAATTTGTAGCAACCATTGTGTGTTTGACATAGCCTATCTCGACAGAAAATACTGCACCTTTAGCAGTGACTGTGTATCTTGGCTTTTCTTACTTTTGGATTTGTTAACGTGAAATTTTGCCTGTTTATTGATGCGTATCCGGATTCGTCGTTGCTCTGCAGTCAAGTTTAATGTGAACTAGTACAGAACAGCGCCGAAATAATCTCTTCAGTTTATTTCGACCGCTTTTTAGTTCACCTCTTACCGACCTACAGAAAGAAGCTGGTCCAACATCCTGGTGGATTCCGTCATCAGTTCCCAACACATCATAAACATGGCGGCAGTAGAGGCGCTGGTCATCGCTGCCAAGTTTTCATAAGCACATCCCCTCTTTGCCTCACAGTGGAATCACAACAGAACTTTACCATTTGTCTGATTCTTCTTTAAGTTTTACTCGACAGATGTGTTGTAGCACACTCATAAGAACACAGCCATTCTATACTGTACGTTTGTATATCTACACTTAATCCTAAATACATCAGCTGAAAAAAGAAGATACTAATTTCTACGGTAGAACGCAGTGGAAGATATGAAATTTCGAGGTCGAAAACACGTTCCCTGTAAGACTGGGACCGTCTCAGATAATATGGATGCAAGACTACACCATATATAGTCACAGAGCTACGAATTCTACATTCCAGTTGGCATGGTTGCACAATAATGTGACACACTGTAGGGGCGAGAATTTCCTTGGTTCAGTCCTAGGTTGCTTAAAGTCGATTCTACAGGCAAATTAGACTGTGGTTTTGGGAGTTTTCCCACATTTATCGTGTCGTATACTGGCATTAGACTGCTCTTTACCCAATCATAAAATAAAAGTTGCAAAAAACATTTTGTTCAATTTGAGTGGCACCACTCACAATAAAAATCATAAAGTGTGAAAGTAAAGCCACAAACACATTAATATGATCAGATTTTAACTTTCTCACACAAAAACTATTTTGTAAATGACGTCAAAGTCAGTCAGCCCTTTTTTCTGAATTTTGTCTATCTTGCTGATATCTTTCCTTTTTAAAATTTTTAATCTTCAGTTTCATTCTAATGTTATGAAAATTGCAATAATTTTTGCGAATATTTTCTAGCTTTATTCTGTAACTTGTTGAATACTCTCGATTTCAAACGGTTCAAATGGCTCTAAGCACTATGGGACTTAACATCTGAGGTCATCAGTCCCATATACTTGAACCTGACTAACCTGACATCCCACACATCCATGCTCGAAGCAGGATTCGAACCTGCGACCGTAGCACCAGCGAGGTTCCGGAGTGAAGCATCTACAACCGCTCGGCCACAGCGGCTGGCCAGGGTGAAAGTGTTATAGCATATGGTAATTAATTCTGGAGCAAACTGCATCAGAGAATTTGTACGGATGGACAAGTTTGCATTGATAAAGCAGAGTATGCAGCACAGTTGGCCACTAATGAGTCCAAAAAGAAGAAAAGAAAAAAAACTTGGAAAAAGATCAAGTGGATGATATACAGGATGTTTCAGGGTGCTTCTGAGTGACTAAAAATAATAAAACATTGGCGTCTATTAAGTGAGTTACACTCTATTGAAACTTTAGAAGCCGTTCGTGAAAATTTACATTTTCTGTTGCATTTCTCCCTAAATCTCAGAAGCCACTTCGAGTAGAGAATTCAAATTTTCAGGGAGTAATAACATACATATCCTGAATCTACTGAACGAAAAAAAGAACATAATGTTATGTATAATTAAAATTATTTAGGATAGCGTACAAAGAAGTACACAAAATTTTAACCATGTAATTACAAAACTGTATATCCAAAAGCAGTGGCTGAAATCCAATTATTGTAGTTTAGTAGACTCAGAACATACAATTTAATGTCCTGTAAAAGTTTCATGTCAATGGCTACAATGGTTCCTGAAATACAGGGAAGCCAAGTCACATAATTTAACATTGTTCGGATAGAGCATTCCAGCTCTCCTTAAATTATTCTTTCGGTGTTGATCGTTGCGGCCCAGTGACTGTGAACACATTTATGACTCTAAATGCATACTTATCGCAACGTTCAAGTTTTCCCACACTGTTTCTTTTTCAGTTACTTAATCTACTAACAGCTGTCTCATTATGAAGAACCTTTTTTGTTTTTTTTCCTACTTCTGCTCCACATTATGTGCAAGTTTCTTATCAGACTACATTAGCAACTTTTTGTCATTAAAATTGAAACTATTTCAGTGCTCACATCTTGTCAACTCTTTGCCTTATATGTTAGTGTCTGCACTTTTCTGACCCCCTTTACAACACTGTCAGTTATGTAATCGTAAAATATGTTCTCAAATGTAAACTTATTAATACGCTCATTCTCTCGGTTCATGCTACTCATATACTGGGTTAACTAGCTTCATTACCCCGTACTTTAGCCTTTGAGGCAATCACCCTTGCCGCGCGGGATTAGCCGAGAGGTCTAAGGCGCTGCAGTCATGGACTATGCGGCTGGTCCCTCGGGCATGCGTGTGTGTGTGTTTGTCCTTAGGATAATTTAGGTTAAGTAGTGTGTAAGCTTAGGGACTGATGACCTTAGCAGTTAAGTCCCATCAGATATCACACACACACACACACACACACACACACACACACACACACACACACACAATCATCCATGCCTTATGTTCTTCCTGGTTAATTTTTTTGATTCATTTCAATATTAACCCTTAAACCAGCTTCTTGACTCACAGCACCTTTTTTCCTTAATTTGTCCTAAAATCATGATAGACTAAAAAGTGAAAGACCCTCTACACTACCTAGACCAAAAGACAGAAACTAGATCACAGAATAGACTAGAACAAGGAAAAGAGGAATTGCTCTAGACTGTTGAGGTACACACAGCTGCAATACAGTGCAGTCTCTCAAAGAGTGAGAGCGCCCCTAGGCTTCTCCATCCGGATCTTACTGCGTGTGTCTCCTAATTATTTGCTTCTGCCTTCTATAACCATGACCTGTTCCTTAATGACGCAAATGATTCTCTGTGTTGGAACTAATCTCTCCCAACATTCGCAGTCCTTAGCTTCGGAATATTGAGCTGCCGAGCTACTCCTTGCCAATCCTTTTGCTGCACAAAAGATAACAGCACTGGCTTACGATATACTTCATAACACACTAATCAAAATTTACTTCACAGCTATATGCATTTAACAAAACCAATCCAACGATCAAGTTAACATGGAGCTTGGGAATTATTAGCAACATGTGTTCAGCTACCCCATAATTTTCACAGATAATGTCACTTCATAGCTAAAGGCTTTGTATAGAAAGATACATTGATGGTAGCCCCAAAAATTTTGACACAGAAGGCTGGCCACCCTGCCACCCCATTTTGATGCAGCAAAACTGAAAAATGTTCTTCCTCCAGGCATCAGGACGTCTGCTCCCTGGTTGCTATAGGACCAACAGCTGCTATTCTTTTACGGCAGACCTTCAATCTTACCTGTGCCATTAAAATGCTTCAGACACCTGAACACTCTCCCAGTATACCAAATGCAGGACGCTTCTGAGATCCATCCATGTCGCTTACTCCTGGCTTACACTTGGAGAATACCTGACAAGACCTACATACACTACTTTCATTATTCCACAAAGTTCCATTCCGTTTCCCAGCCAATGTACCATTTGAGAACATTTCTAATATCCTATTTTGACTCGTTTGATTCTTAATCTGGATTTAACATTTTTAATTGTGAAGAACACAACAAAAATCACCTCTGCTAACTCTAAGAGAAGTTACAGCGTCAAACTCTAGTAGACTATGTAGTTTTGGACATAGCGCACTGTTACAGTAAGTGGCAGTTTACAGGCGTGTGTGATCCTCTATAGACTCTGTCGTTCCTGCCAGCACTGTACCTTTGAAAGCCAGCTGCACTTCCCCAACCTCTCAAGCACACCTCACCTTACCTCCACTGCAGTTGTCAGTAGACTAAATTCCAACAAGTCAATTCTGCCTAATTGAGTCTTCAAAACAACCACATTTGAGAAATTTTAATACACATAAGAAATTAATATAAGTAAATAAATATCTGTGTTGTGGCTGTCCAGAGACCTCACAATAAGTGGTTGTACATTGATAATTACATCAAAACAAAATCAGAGTTGGCACTGTTCAGAATTTCTTGAGCTTCTTAAGATGTACACGAGAGCCACACATGAAAAATTCACTCACATAAGAATTTATGTTTTGTAAATACCACAGGAGAGCTAATCTGTGTTAGGAAGATGCAATTAATGCTCTTTGCCAAATAGGTCTTATCACACTCCACCAGGGAAGTTTGAAAAAACTGGAAATAATCAATTAGATAATGTCCAAACTGACAAAATCCACTAAATTACAAGTCGCGACTGATATATCGTCAGTGAGAACAATATCAGGGCAATTGAGTAATTAACATTTTGATAATAGGCCCAACCTACTTTCATATTTGGGAGTGATGTGCCACAAACAGCCTAAGGTCCACTCATTAACTTGCATCAAAGTCTGAGCAGTTTGTCACCAGCACTTATATACTTCGAACATATTCATTAAGTTCACGGCCTGTGTGACCTTACTTGGACAACGTTACTGGCCTAGTATGAGCATTAGCAAAGCTTTTTGTGTAATACCGATGGAGCAACACTGGCTGGGGTTTGTTAATGTATGTGAGAATGTGAAAGTGGCACATCTGAAAAGGGATCGGGGGAAGATGTTAATAATGATGCAACTAAATTAATTTCATTCATAAAGATCAAAGTGATTGTCTTAATTGAAAAGCAAATAGTAGTACAAAAGAGAATATATCACACCGATGGTCAGAATGGGAAGCAGACACATCACTGAATTAAAAATGCAAGTCTTCAAAGTGAAGCCCGAAGTAGCTTCTGGCTGCAACTACTCCCGAACTCGCTGCCTTGCCTCCTTGCGTCACTGAGTGAATTCTTATAGGCGCGGTGAATTGAAATTCAGGTATCTCAGTTATTGTAATAAAACACTGTATCGATTAACATATGTCACAGCTAATTACTTATCTTGATTATTAAGTTTGTTAAATTATCAACGTGAGTATGTACATTGTTTCACAAGAGGCTACCACTTCTCGAGGTTGCGCAATTCCCGTCAGTCACAATGTGTTGCGTAGGGTTTGCGTCAAGCGAACTGGGTTCGTCAAGACATCTAACGTGAGTTCACTATCGCCATCTTCAAACCACTGTAGCTCTATTCTGCCTTGTGACACCGATCGATATCTCACTGGAAGACGCCATCATCGTTAAGGAAGACGTCAAACATGAAGGGATCTGTAATAATGTTCAAGTAGTCCACAGCGCTCTTGGTGCCTTCGGTTGGTGCCACAGGTCCCATGATACCCTGGTGAATGTTCCCGATGGCATAATACATAATACTATCCCTCACTGTGCTGAGGTGCTTGATTCCCCCAAAATCTCACCTGGTTGAAGAGATACCTGGTCCGACCATCGACTTGGAGTAACAAGAAACGTGATTCGTTTGCCCAGGAGACATATTTACGTCGACCCACTATCCAATCTCGATGGTTCTGTACCTACTGAAATCGTAACTAACTATGTCTTAAGGTCAACTTGGAACATGTATGGGTTGTCTGCTGTAGAGACCCATGTTCAGCACTGAGCGATGAACAATATGAAACTTCCTGGCAAATTAAAACTGTGTACCGGACCGAGACTCGAACTCGGGACCTTTGCCTTTCGCGGGCAAGTGCTCTACCAACTGAGCTACCCAAGCAAGACTCACGCCCCGTCCTCGCAGCCTTACTTCTGCCAGTACCTCGTCTCCTACCTTCCAAACTTTACAGAAGCTCTCCTGAGAAACTTGCAGAACTAGCACTCCTGAAAGAAAGGTTATTGCGGAGACATGGCTTAGCCACAGCCTCGGGGATGTTTCCAGAATGAGATTTTTCACTCTGCAGCGGAGTGTGCGCTGATATGAAACTTCTGTAAAGTTTGGAAGGTAGGAGACGAGGTACTGGCAGAAGTAAAGCTGTGAGGACGGGGCGTGAGTCGTGCTTGGGTAGCTCAGTTGGTAGAGCACTTGCCCGCGAAAGGCAAAGGTCCCGAGTTCGAGTCTCGGTCCGGCACACAGTTTTAATTTGCCAGGAAGTTTCATATCAGCGCACACTCCGCTGCAGAGTGAAAATCTCATTCTGATGAACAATATCTTCTGAAACACTTCTACCTTCGTCAGCATTGCTCTCAGTCGTCAGATCTGTCGCACATCGCCACCTATACTGATTTACAAAAGCCTGTGGTCTGTACGTTCTGTGATAGAGCGTGGACGTCCAACATCTTTTCGCTTACTCGTAGTTATACCGCTCTTCAATCACTTCATAGTTTCTGGGATTCCCAGGCGTCGGACACAACTAATCTTCCATTTGCCGAAGTCGGTTATGTCAGTGGAAGTCCCCACTTGTATTCCTATTCGCCTCTGCACCGCATATCCACTATCCTTGCCGCGCCACGCTACATTCAGTCTGGTGGAGGGTAGTGGTAAGAATGTCTTGCCTTCTCAAAATGTGCATTGAATGTGCAACGAGACATGTAAAAAAGGTTTTTATATGGCAGTTGTTTCTTACGGACAGAAAAGCAGAATTTTACGCTTCGCTGATGACATAGCAGTGCTCGCTGAAAATGAACATGAGTTGGCTCGGGTGCTTAATGAATCGGAACGTGTGGTAATTGTTGGCTGAAGTACGTACAGAAAAAAATTAAAGTGATAATGTGAACTGCAGATGCACACGCTGGATTGCTAAATGTTAAACTTGACGAAGAAACACTAGAAGAGGACGACGAAATTAAATATGTATGTTACATAAAGAAGAAATATTGGAGAAAGACATAGTAGGAATCATTACACAGGACAAAAGGGTTTCCCGTAAGAAGAAACAGTTGCTAACATCATACGCATAAAATGAAAATTTTGTAGAGAATACAGCTCAGTGCAGGCGCGAAACTTAGGCAGTGAGAAAGACAGAAACGAATCAATTAGAAGCTTTCGAATTGTGATGTTACCTGGGACAGCTGAAGATCAAATGGGTTTATCGAGTCAGACACACGTCCTACTAAAATGCGTAATAAAGCACATAATCTGTTGCAGAAATAGAATGTTTTGTCCACGATCCGTCGCTGAAAACTTTGGTTGATGGGATGGCGACAGGAAATAGTCGCAGAGACTGACATGGAAATGATTCGATAAGTCAGATCATTGATGAGAAAGGATGAAACAATTCCAATGAAATGGAAAGTATATTAAAGACAAGTAGTTTACTATTTATAAAGAGGCCTCATCAAATAACATAGAACATCATATAGGCTGCGCGTGCATGCCGAAGTTTACGTTTTTTTTTATCTGTGTTGTGAAATGTAATGTCTTCGAGAATCAGACAAGTACATAAACCAAGGCAGAAAATTTAAGTTCTACAGTATACCGTATTTCTCCTTTTATTTTACCTTAGCACCGTTAAACTTGCCACCCGCAACCGTTGCTACATTTTTCAGTGTTTCTGTCAAAGTAAAAGCCATTGAAGTTGAGCTGCGCGTCGCGCAGCGGTCGAGCAAAATAAAATCATCGTTAATGGCTATCACTACTACATTACTTAAATAATTCGCTATCAAAAAACCTCTGCGTTTGAGGTATATAAGCCGTATTTTTGTAAAACCAAACTTCGTGTCGGGAAGGGTCACGCTTCGGACGACGTTCCTTCTCAGTTTTGGGCTTTCACTGCCATGAGGCTACCGCTGATTGGATCGTGACCTGAGCTTAGAAGACCTCATTCACCAGCTGCACGATTCCTTTGTCACGCCTCTTGTCCGGCGATCTATTGTCACCGATAGACGGTGCAGTCCAGCCCTCTGGTGGTTGAGTGGACGCATACCGTCGCCGAAGTAAATAGTTTATTGATTTTTATCCAACATACAGTTGTTATCAAAACAATAATTCTCGCGGACATTGACGATTTGTACAAGTGTAAATAAAAGCGAGTTGAAATCCAAACGTACAGGGTGGTCAGAAACAATCTGAAAAACCTGTAAGGGTGCTGCAGAGTAGGTTGTGATGAGGAATAATTGTCACCAAAAAAGTTCGATACGTTGCACTGTTTTCGAGTTGATAAGCGCTGAAGTTAGCCAGTCAGGGCGCCGCGCGCACAAGCTCAGGCAGCCCGCCAGGTAGAAATAGTGTCAGTTCAGAGCGCGAGACCGCCCAACCTTTGGCTCGGGCTCGATCCTTACTACCGTCCCACGTACAACTTTTGTATCGCCCTGTTGTTCGGAGTTACGAAACCAAACGAAGAACACGTTTGGCGTGACCGTCTCCGGCAGGTCGCTTGAATTGGCGCGCGCAATGGCGTTATTGGTTAACTTCAGTGCTAATTAATTCGGAAACGATGTAACGAATCGAATTTTTTTCTTAGGAATTACTTCTCAGCACAGTCTATCCTGCCACACCCTTACAAGCTTTTCAGACCGTTCCGGACCACTCTGTATAGAAAATTGTTAACAATAATGAAGTGAGGACGAAAGTAACAAAAGGATGCACAAAATTTGAATATCTTATTGATGCACACAAGGGTAAGGACATGGAAGAAAGACACTAAGAAAAAAAGAACGACGCACCCCGGAGGAATTATCCGAATGGGACGGAAGTCGGTGCGTGTATGCACTTATACAAAAAGCAAATGATTACAATTTCAGAAAAATTGTATGATGTATTCAAGAGAAGAAGCTTCACAAATTGGGCAAGCCAATAACGCTTTGGTCCACATCTGACCATTATGCAAGTAGTTATCCGGCTTGTCATTGATTGATAGAGTTGTTGGACATCCTCCTGAAGGATATCTTACTAAATTATGTCCAATTGGCGCAATCGTAAAAATCATGAGCTTGTTGGAGGGCTTTGCTCATAATGCTTCAAACGTTCTTAATTGGGGAAGATCCAGAGACACTGCTCGCCAAATAGGGTTTGGCAAGCACGAAGACAAGCATCCCCGTGAAGGGCAACAAAACGGGGCGTAGAATATTGTTGACGGACCACTGTGCTGTAACGGTGCCGCGGATGACAACCAAAGGGAGGCTACTATGAAATGAAGGCACCTCCGTTCGTCACTCCTAGTCGTCGGTCCATCTCTCAAGGGACTGTCAAGTTGGCGTCCCACCACTGTTTGCGGCGTCTCCAAACGTACTAGCTGGTTGGCGAGGGACTCATCACCTAGGACAGTTCCACTCCCAGAGGTCAATGGCAAACGCCGCAAGGAGTCCCGGGATGTCAGCCCCCTTTCTGTAAACCGCCTATTAATGGTCCTCTGGTCATTAAGCTCTACTTGCACGTCGGATCGATGATAATGATGAACACGCGATCTGAGTGTCTCTCAGGTTGATCCTCACGTTCTATCGCTTCTCTAGATCGACAGCTTCCTTCCTGACGCTGTGGTTGGCCATGGTTCGCTTACTCTTGCCAATATCGTCCAATAGTGGCATCGCTCCTATTCACATGTCGAGTTATTCACCGATTCCTCCAGCTGGCTTCTTTGAACGCAACTACACGTCTTATCTCAAATGCTGACATCCGCGCTTATTGTTCACGCGCCTGTCTGCGAGGCACCGCGCGACCGCTACGGTCGCAGGTTCGAATCCTGCCTCGGGTATGGATGTCTGTGATGTCCTTAGGTTAGTTAGGTTTAAGTAGTTCTCAGTTCTAGGGGACTGATGACCTCAGCAGTTAAGTCCCATAGTGCTCGGAGCCATTTGAACCATCTGTCTGCGAGGTATAGTTACTGTCCAATTGAGTACACTGAATTCGCAAAGTGTCAATTAGACCGTCAGCGAGAGAAGATCGCTAGTTCCTTCTACTACTAAGGCGAGTACACCATTAGCTTTTTACATATTTTTACGAGCTTCAAACAGGAGGACTGCAATAATGGATAGGAACTGATTGTTGTGTGCAGATGCGAGCTGAGCTGGCGACCCTTCGCTCACAGCTTCAGGCTGCGTTGGCTTCCGTCACACAGCTTGAGGCTGCTGCCAAGGGGCGTCACTGTGGGGGATCGGACGCGGGGATGCGAGGGACGTCGAGCACGTCCCACGTGTCCTCCGATCGGTCCACTGCTGTGACCTCCCCGGGTACTGCCTGCACTGAGGTTGACCCCTCACCCGTGGTCGAGTGGGAGATCATTCCAAAGTCTGGCAGGCAGCGAAAAACTTCCTTTGGGGCCGATCGCAGGGCCTCCCCGGTTCGTTTGACGAACAGACTTCGGGCGTTATCTGTGGCGGGCGATGTCTCTGAGCCGGATGCAGTCGTCCACCCTGTTCCAGAGGAAGCTTCTCGGCCCGCAGGGTCTGGGCATTCACAGAGGGTGGGTTTGCTGGTAGTATGGTAGTAGGGAGCTCCAACGTTAGGCGCGTAATGGGGCCCCTTAGGAACATGGCTGCCAAGGAGGGGAAGGAAGACAATGCGCACTCCGTGTGCATTCCTTAGGAACATGGCTGCCAAGGAGGGGAAGGAAGACAATGCGCACTCCGTGTGCATTCCGGGGGAAATCATTCCAGATGTGGAAATGGTACTTTCGGATGCCGTGAACAGTGCAGGGTGCAGCCAACTACAGACGGTGGCTCATGTCAGTACCAATGACGTGTGTCGCTTTGGATCGGAGGAGATTCTCTCTGGTTGCGGGCTGCTAGTGGAAATGGTAAAGACTGCCAGTCTTGCTTGCGAAATTGAGGCGGAGTTCAGCATCTGCAGCATCGTCGATAGAACCGACTTTGGTCCTTTGGTGCAGCGTCTGAATCAGAGGCTCAGGCGGTTCTGTGACAGTGTAGGCTGCAGATTCCTTGACTTGCGCCATCGGGTGGTGGGTTTCCTGGTTCCGCTTAGTAGGGCAGGAGGCCACTACACACATGAGGCGGCTACACGGGTAGCGGGGCCTGTGTGGAAGGGACTGGGCGTTTTTTTTTAAGTTAGAGGGTCTCAGGGAACCACAGAAGGGGCGTCCGTCAGAAAGTGTGCAGGTGAAACAGTAAGGTAGTTGTAGAAACGATTGCTATTGTAGTTGTAAATTGTCGTAGCTGTGTTGGGAAAGAACCAGAGCTCCAAGACATAATAGAAAGCACTGAAGCTCAAATAGTTGTAGGTACAGACAGCTGGCTAAAGCCGGAAATATGTTCAGGCGAAATTTTTTCAAACGATCTAACAGTGTTCAGTAAGAATAGATTAAATACAGTTCGTGGTGGAGTATTTATTGCTGTCAGAGGTAGTTTGCCTTGTAGCGAAATTGAAGTAGATAGTTCATGTGAAATAGTATGGATAGAGGTTATATCTAACAATCGGACTAAACTATTCATTGGATCGTGTTACCGGCACCCCGACTGAGAAGATATCGTTGCTGAACAGTTCAGAGAAAACTTGAGTCTCATTTCAAATAAGTACCTCGTTCATACAATTATAGTCGGTGGTGACTTCAATCTACACTCGATATGCTGGAAAAATTATACGTTAAAGCCGGCGGTAGGCATAAAACATCATCCGAAATTGTTCTGAATGCTTTCTCAGAAAATTATTTTGAACAATTAGTTCATGAGCCCACTCGAAGCGTAAATGGTTGCGAAAGCATACTTGACCTTTTAGCAACAAATATTCCTGGACAAATAGTGAGTGTTGTGACGAATACAGGGATTAGCGACCACAAGGCAGTTGCTGCTAGGCTGAATACCGTAACACCTACAACCATCAAAAAGAAACGGAAAGTATATCTGTTTAAAAAAGCTGATAAAAATGCTCTTAACGCCTTTTTAAGAGACAGTCTTCACTCCTTCCGATCTGATCATGTAAGTGTAGAGAAGTTGTGGAATTTTTTCAAAGAGATAGTATCGACAGCAATTGAGAGATTTATACCACATAAATTAATAAGTGATAGTACTGATCATCCATGGTACAAAAAACTGGTCAGATCGTTGTTGCCTAAGCAACGAAAAAAGCATACCAAGTTTAAAAGAATGCAAAATCCCCAAGATTGGCAAAGGTTTACAGAAGTTCGAAATATGGCGCGTACTTCCATGCGAGATGCTTTTAATAATTTCCACAATGAAATTCTGTCTCGTAATGTGGCAGAAAACCCAAAGAGATTCTGGTCATACATAAAGCACACCAGTGGCAAGACACAATCAATACCTTCACTGCGCGATAACAACGGTGCGCCACTAATGACAGTGCCACTAAAGCAGAGTTCCGAAACTCCTTCACCAAAGAAGACGAAGTAAATATTCCTGAATTCCAATCAAGAACACCTGCCAAAATGAGAAACATAGAAGTAGATATCCTCGGTGTAACAAAGCGACTTAAATCACTTAATAAAGGCAAGGCCTCCGGTCCAGATTGTATACCAGTCAGGTTCCTCTCAGAGTATGCTGATAAAATAGCTCCATATTTAACAGTTACATACAATCACTCGCTCACAGAAAGATACGTACCTAAAGACTGGAAAATTGCTCAAGTCACACCAATACCCAAAAAGGGAAGTAGGAGTAATCCGCTGAATTACAGGCCTATATCACTAACGTCGATTTGCAGTAGGGTTTTAGAACATATACTGTATTTGAATATTATGAAGTACCTCGAAGAAAACGATTTATTGACACACAGTCAGCACGGTTTCAGAAAATATCGTTCTTGTGAAACACAACTAGCTCTTTATACTCATGAAGTAATAAGTGCTATCGACAGGGGATGTCAAATTGATTCCATATTTTTAGATTTCCAGAAGGCTTTCGACACCGTTCTTCACAAGCGTCTTCTAACCAAACCCTATCTTCATCCGTGTGACTTCTGGCCTTGGGGTTGTCTGAAAGATGTGTTCAGTGCTCCAAATACTGACGTAGCTGCCCTGGGGCCAAATAGTGCATAAAAAGCAAAATGACACCGATTTCTAACTGTGCTGAGACTGTCGCAAGACATGTTCAATATGCTGTCCAGCATGCAGATATCTTATCTAAATCATTTCGCAAGTCGTTTTGATCATCTGATGACTTTACAAGACGGTAAATGACAGCATCACCTGCAAACAATCTAAGACGGCTACTCAGATTGTCCCTTATGTCGTTAATATAGATCAGGAACAATAGAGGCTCTATAACACTTCCTTGGGGACAGCATATCGAACATGTCTTGTGACAGTCTCAGCACAGTTAGAAATTGGTGTCATTTTGCTTTTTATGCACTTTTTGGCCCCAGGGCTGCTGAAAACAAATGCCATTTTGCTTTTTATCAGGACAATTAAAAACCGATATTACCCATCCAGCATGGTATGACCTTGCTGTAATGGATGGGCTTACCTAACTAACAATGCCAGAACTATTGTCTGCCGAACTTGTGCAGTCATGGGCGTTGAACAGCACGGATGGTATAATGCGCAAGCATAATGAGCAACTGAACCCGTAGCCGCTATATTGCGAATCATTGTCATTTGTACTCGATCACATTTCCGTTGAGACCTGACAGAAACTCAGTATTTTTGAGATAGGTGATTATTACTGATATCCATTTCTGTATTTAAAAAATTATAAAATGTTGTACCCATGTCTACAGGTGTTTTATTTTCAACCCTCCGACGCAAAGGGCATCATAAAGCACTCTGCGTTTCCTCACCGTCTTTATTAACTTTTTTCCGCCATTATGAAACGTAAACTATTCATCCACTGCACGACACGATGGTCTGTGTACTGTCAGTAGCTGAGAATAAAGCAGGCGCGAAGACTGCGGAAGCCTTATGAGGGGAAGAGTGCACGTCGTTCGAAAAAAAAATTGTCATAAATGGAGGTCTGCCTTTGTCAGCAATACATTTCAACAAATTAAATATATTAAGTGACAACACTATTTCAGGATTCTCTTACGTACCGGTACGAAATAAGTCGACCACTTCTTCATTTGTATAGACTGTTGTATAATTAGTTTATTATTGAGTTGGGCTGGGCTGTTGTGGGGGAGGAGACCAGACAGCGAGGTCATCGGTCTCATCGGAGTAGGGAAAGACGGGGAAGGAAGTCGGCCGTGCCCTTTCAAAGGAACCATCCCGGCATTTTCCTGGAGCGAGTTAGGGAAATCACGGAAAACCCAAATCAGGATGGCCGGACGCGAGATTGAACCGTCGTCCTCCCGAATGCGACTCCAGTGTGCTAACCACTGCGCCACTACGCTCGGTAATTTATTAATGCTGATACTATGTATGCAACCACTGAAACGATTTTCTCATCGTGAAAAGTTTCTCGGCTGCTTCTAGCTTGCAGCGGAAATGTGATGTCCGCATGCATGTAATACAGTGTCTCTTATTACATTCACATCCAAGTAATCCAATGAAACTAATATACTTCAGATTTTTGACGCTTTTTACCGGGAGCACAAAGGGATCACACCTGTGGAAATTACCCCTTTTCGAATTTTTGTAATACATCGTAGGGATACGCCTCCATAATATAATACGCAGCACGAAGATAATCTTGTTACTTTCCTGCCTTTCTTTTTGATCACCTGATTTTATAATATTCCTTACTTCCTTATTCACTGCCCTCACGATGAATTGTCTGTCCCTTCTTGCGAGCCGGGTGCTGTGTCCGAGCGGTTCTAGGCGCTTTAGTCTGGAACCGCTCGACCGCTCCGTTCGCAGGTCCAAAAAAATGGCTCTGAGCACTATGGGACTTAACTGCTGTGGTCATCAGTCCCCTAGAACTTAGAACTACTTAAACCTAACTAACCTAAGGACATCACACACATCCATGACCGAGGCAGGATTCGAACCTGCGACCGTAGCGGTCGCGCGGTTCCAGACTGTAGCGCCTAGAACCGTTCGGCCACTCCGGCCGGCCGCAGGTTCGAATCCTGCCTCGGGCATGGCTTGTGTGTGATGTCTTAGGTTAGTTAGGTTTAAGTAGTTCTAGGGGACTGATGACTTCAGATGTTAAGTTCCATAGTGCTCAGAGCCATTTGAACCATTTGAACCTTCTTGCGATCTGAAAACATTGTGGGGACATTGTGTGGCAAATGACTGACCAGTTATTGAACTCTGCATTGTTCTCGACAAAAGAAAAAGAAATCAAAATAACTATACAGATGTAAGTAAATGAAAAATATAATGTAGTAATTAAAAAAGATGCAACACCTAAATGGCGAAAGATCTAGCACTGCTCAATGACAATATAATACAGTAATGCTCTATTTTTCGGATGTCCAATACTACCACTGCCCATATGGGCGGTGCAGAAGGGAGCATATGGGATGACTGCTCTTCCGCTCCCCGCCTCACCCCTCCCGTAGCTCTCGCGTGGCGCGCGTTGCGAGGAATTGTGGCACAACCACAAAAAGGCCGCGCAACCTGACGCAGGCGCGTGTCCCGTCACCATCGCGGCGCGACCCAATTTGCGTGGTCCCATTTGAACTTGTGAAGGTCCAAAAATGCTCGCTGCGTTACGTCGCACCACTCGCGCTATACGTGTCTCAATTTGTGCCGCGCGTAAAGAGCAACGAAGGACCATTTTTGCGGAATTTGTTGCGGCTACAAGGCTGACCATGGCAATTTTTTGTCGAACATAGTCACAGGCGATGAAACATGGGTTCATCACTTCGAACCGGAAACACATGACCTCCGAAGAAAAAGTTCAAAGCCTCACGCTCAGCCAATAAAAATCATGGCGACGGTCTGTTATTACGTTTGATGTCCTCCATCACGGTGCAACGATCAACTTCGAAGTGAATTTTGCTACCTCTAGGGAACTGATGAAACAACGTCAGTGCATTCGTCGCCACAAACATGCAGACGACTTTCTCCTACTCCACGACAGCGCATGCTCTCACACAAGTCTACACAGCCGAGAGGAACTCACAAATCCTCTTTGAACTGCTCTTCCTCATCCACTGTGCAAACCGGATCTCACACCATCCGACTTCCATCTGTTTGACAGAATGAAGGAGGCACTCCGTGGGATGCAGGTCGTGGATGTGGGGCACGTTACTGGTGCAGCAAGACGTTGGCTCCGAGGTCGACGAGTAGTGTGGTGACATGCGGTCGTACAGGCCGTCACAGTAAAGTGGCTTAAAACCGTCGCACTGACCAGAGATTGCATTAAAAAATAGGGTTTTATAGCCGAAAGAATGAAAATAACATTGTGCATTGGAATCCTGAATAAAACCAACTTGCTTTCAGAAAAAAGAAATATCTGTTACATCACTTACTGAAAGATCCTCACAATAATGTGTTCCGGTGTCGCTATTAAGTCAGTGGCGTTAGAATCCAATAGCAACTTGTACAGAACTGCCAGAGGTGCTGCTCTACACGATAGACTAACGCTGCCCCCGTTTCTATCTAATTACTCTGTCACTGAATATGAATGTGCAGCTATGGCAGAGGCAGTCCCAGGAAACCTGAAAAACCGAAAGAGGAAAACACGACGCAGAAGCAACAGATTCTTCACATTTGCAATACAGAACTTTTTGGCTCGTCCCTGACTTCCTAATCATCATCTAATTCTACGTCTCGCGCTAATGTTTTCTACGCCTCTACTGCACCTAACGGAGTTCTTGAAACTGAACATTTTGGAAAGATTTTTGTTGCTTTAGGGTTATGGTCTGATTCTGTCTAAACAACTTCTCTCTTGTTGGTGAGTTGAATAACACTGTATGAAGGAAATTGAAGCATTATGTATGTACTTACAAGTAACTTATAACTTTTGTTAGGAGAATGAAATTTTATTGTTCTTCCAGTTCTGAAAACAACTTTTTCTTCCTCTTTGAGAGTAAGACATTCATGTGTTTTAATTTCGAAATAACCTTTTCGTGTGAAGACTGTTAGACAACTAGTTTGCCAATTGTCGGTTAACTCAATTTGACGTGTAGAGTGCAGCCACTCTTAATTCCTAGACACAAGGGTAAGTCAATTATTATCTGCAATTTAGTTATATTTTTGTTTATTTTGGCAATACCGTCGTTTTACGTTGATGGCTCATGCTATGTTTATTTGTTGTTATACCTTTGCAGTTTTCAAGCTCCTAGGTTAGTTTCGTTATCGCAGCCGTGCTGTTAATCATGGATGACCAAAGAAGGTCAACGTTCAGTGATCCGTTTTTTGTGGTTGGAAGGCGCATCAGGGGCCGAAATTCATCGAAGACTTTCGGTACTGTACGGGAACAGTGTTTTGCCACAACGGAGTGTCTACGAATGGATTGAAAAATTCCGAAATGGTCGCACAAATGTTACGCACGATGAAGGACGACCGTTTACCGCCACAAATGAAGAAACCATTGATCGTTCACGTAAAATGATTCTCTTACCCAGACGATTAATTATTGACGGAGTGGCACATTGTCTGCAAATTAGTCACGGTTCTGCCTACGAAATCATCCACAACTGACTTAGGTTTCATAAAGTTTGTGCAAGATGGGTCCCAAAACAACTCACACAGTTGCAGAAACAAACGCGCTTGGACACCTGCAAAAAACATTTGGATCGCTATGGTAACGAAGGGGACAACTTCTTAGACAGGATCATTACTGGTGACAAAACATGGATCCGTCCTTACGAGCCGGAGAGTAAACGGCAGAGTATGGAATGGAAACATCGAAATTCGCCGTGCAAGAAAAAGTTCAAGACCCAACCGTCCTTAGGAAAACTGATGCTTACTGTTTTCTGGGACGCACAAGGTACAATGCTGGAACATTATGGGGAAAGGGGCACAACTATAAACAGTATACGTTACAGTGAGATGCTTACTATCAGGCTAAAGCCTGCAATTCGAAGCACAAGCTGAGGATTGCTGTCAAAAGGTGTCGTGTTGTTGCACGACAACGCCCTTGCGCATATTGCTGCCCACTGTGCTGAAACACTCCAGCAACTCAAATTTGAAGTACTGGATCATCCTCCATATAGTCCCGATCTTGCCCCTGCCGACTATCACTTGTTTGGTCCACTAAAACAGGCATTAAGAGGCCATCGATTTGCTTCCGACGAAGCAGTAAAGGAAGTGGTGTATTACTGGCTCGCAGCTCAACCGAGAACCTTCTTTTATGAGGGCATCAGGAAGCTCGTACAACGATGGACCAAGCGCGTTGAAACGCAAGGAGACTATGTCGAAAAATGATGCTCTTGTAAGTTTCCTATTTGATTACAATTAAATTTTATAACTACTTTGCGGATAATAATTGACTTAACTTTTTGCGTCTGGCCTGTCACGAATCTTTCGAACCATTCGCAAAAATTGGTGAAATATATCGTGAGAAGACGTTAATGCAATGCTGAATCAGATGCTTCCCGACTGTGTTGAAATACCGTATCAATCTTGTTTCCTCTACCAATGGCATCAGGAGTAGCACGTAGGATGAACGCGAGTTGAGTTTTATATGATCAATTTCTTGCGATTCTAGTGCTAATTTTCAAGCATAAAATTAGTTTTTCAAGGTCGGTTTTCATGTCTGAAAATAGAATATTGTACAGCGTGCTGCAACAAACACATGTTGGTGATATACGACGATACGATGTTGAAACTACTGTGTGGTGCATGTAAACTCACGCTATATGCATAATTTTGTTTATCTGAGAATGACATAGATATTAATGTAGGATTTTCCTCATCCGATCTAAAAAAAAAAATTATATCTGAAATGCCGTGACACCTCTTTTTAAGAAACGCCATTGCATAGCCGACGTCACCGTGGAAACGAAGCGGTATTAATGTGTCTGGTTTCCGCACTAATGGTGTCTCAACACAGAATGTTACATTTAATATACTCATTAAGACTGTTCTTGCACTGATGGAACAACAATACTTACAGATAATGTTTGCTCACTGGCCTGTACCTTGCCTTGTAACAAATTCACCTCAGTGACAAAATTTAAGGAACTTTGGAATTATTTCGCTACACATTAAACAGAAAATAGCGCAAAATTGATTTTTCGGCCTTCAATCTTTGTGGAAGAGTCAGATACTCGCTACAAAAATCGATATCTGGTAAGTTTTCTTAAATTAATTCTCCTGAAAGATAGGCCTTGAGATTTGAGGTGGTGTAAGCTTGGTAGCATAGCGCACAGGCGCTTCGTTCGCAAATTCCAGATCAGTGGAGGTAATTGTGCACTACGCCTCCTATAACATCCATGATGTATATATATTTTTTACTTATAACGTGACGAGTGGAATATGAACGTGTGGAAAATTACTTAACTCAATAATATTCATTCAGTTATGTAATTATTTCTTAAAAAGATGATAATTGTGTAAAACAGAGACAATATTTGTCTCACATTCTTTGTTAATCTATGTCATTCTTTTCTTTTGTTTTGTACCCTTTTGTCGTCTTCTTCTGATGTACGTCGCCGACGCAAGACGCGAATCGATTTGAGGTCTGTTGAACGGAAAACAATTAATGTAAAATTATTGTACTTTTATGTTCATTTGCTCGTAAAAAACAAATATAGCCAAATGCGTTAAAACTATTTAGATTAATTATTGAAAAATCACTTCCTCTTTTAATTATAATTTTGTGTTAATTGTTTTATTATGGCTGCAAGAAGCACAGCCATTGTTAGTTGCGATTATATAGCAACTTCGTCTGTACTTCTGGTCGAAATATCAAGGGTTTCTGTTAAAATAATTTGCAAAACAGTATTAATAATTTTTTTGGTGGCATCAATTTAAATGATTAATTATTTATTGAGCAAAGGAAAATCTTAATAAAAAAAAGAAATCCTTTATCTTTTGTTGGCCGCCATCTTAACTTTTATCTCAGCGGCAAATTTAGATTACTTGAAACTGCAAACAATATTCCGATGTGTATGAAGTAAATGTGCACCGGTGGTACTGAACTCTATTTATAAAAAAAAAATTAATGGAATCAGACTGCATCTTCTAAAAACAGTGCTGATGGTATTTATTGTTGAACAAAATTTCATTGCTGTTGTATGAGGCCAAAATTAAATTACGCACCCATCACGGGGAAAAATATTTCTGGTAGTATAGGTCAGTGTTGTGTGCGTGTGGTATTCTGTGGTTCCTTTTCATGATCAATTGACTAAGAATAATTAAATCCATCGAAGACAAAAATTATAAAAGCTCTGATGTACGATCTGTAATTTTAGTGATATTAACACAACTTACAGTCAACACTATTACACTACGTCAGGTGGAATTCTTGTGTAATTTGAACAAAATAATTATCCGGGAGAAGTTGTAGTATGAATATTGCATTATACATGTGTATAATATTGTTAGTATCATTTACTAAATCAAATCAATGCAACTGCTAAATATTAGAGTGAATTCAAACCGCAGAATACCATAGGGTATCATATCATCCATATTCATTGCATTTGTCCATGTTGATGATACGCAAAACCGCCACACTGCCTCACGAAAAAACTCCTGTATATGTGCATGAAGGGTGTGCATACCGTAGTACACAGTCATCATGAAGTCATCTTATTTATTATTGCTCTCTACATCTTTTCTTCTACCTAATTTGCTCTTTACTACTGTCTTCTTTTCCTCTTCCACATTTTGTTCTTGTTGTTGGTATCAGTATAATCCTTAGCTCTTTTTGCGTCCGCATTTGTAAAGCAGCATCAAGACGTGAAGACCAGATCCGTAACTCTGTTCTATATGTAGACAAAACGCGCTACCTTCTTTTGACAGGAAGCGGCCGACTGTAATTTAACAATACATTTGTGGTGACTTCTTGATCATTGCACCAAGATTTGATTATTCGTGCTGACCTACATAGCAGACGTTCAATTACTTTTTCTTAGACCAAATTTATGTCGGTTCCACTTTTACAAACAATTTTCCAGTATAGGTCATGTATACAGTAAGTTTCATTAGCAGTCTCAATCGGCCAAAACAACATTTCCTGTTAAGTAGAAAACGTAGGAGGTCGCCACTTCCTTCGTGCTCTTGTGTCCCAATGCGACCATATAATTTCGTCTATGCTCGAATTCTTACATCCATGCAATTTTATGAAACGACTGCCTTCCAGTCGTCAGCTACCTCTCCGATTATCTACTTACGTTCTGTCTTAAACAAAGTGTAATACTTCTAATATGCTGTATATCATGAACGTGTACGATTAAGCTAATATCAGAATAGTTAATGTCGTAGGCTACTTGGTGAGCATAATACTTTGCTCTTTCTAGTTACCTAAGGTGATTTGTCGCAGAAGACAGGAAACTCAAACCAACCGAAACAGAAATTGAAATTACTTTTGGGATTGTTTGCACGAGACAGTGTACCAAGATGGGGCATAAATTTATAATTGGATTTTTCTGTCGACCTCAAGGCTCACTTCGCTTCCCCCCCCCCCCCCCCCTCCCCCAATGGCCCCTAAAATTTTAGAGAAAACCTTAGTTAGATTCTTCAGTCATCACTGAAGGAGACTTTAATCATCCCAGAAATCAGTCGGAATACTTACAAATGGTGGGTGTGACAAGATATCCTGTAAAGCATTACTAAATGCCTTATCCGAAAACTACGTACAACAGATAGTTCGTAGGCCCACTTATGGGGCAAATACGCTGTATCTAATGTCAACTAATAGACACAGACATGACCTCTTCGAGGATATCCGCATCCGCCATGATATGTTTGTAACAAAAGTGATTAGCAGAGTACAAAGAGAATCTAAAATGAAGAGGAAGGTTAACATGTTCACGAAACTAAGTAAAGAGGCAGTGGTGTCGCATCTCAAAGAGAAACTTGAAACATTCATAAGGAGCATGTAGAAGAAGTGTGGGTGAAAGTCAGAAGAATAGTTAACTAAGAACTGGATACGGGATGTGTAACTTCAAAAGAAACAGCGACTACTGCACAACAGGGGTAAAACAAAGTGTAGGGCTTTATACAGAAATACACTAATGAAAAACATTAGGCTGTCAAGAGGGCAATAGGTGAAACCTTAAATGGTTATCGAAAGGTCTTTTACAAAACCCAAAGAAATACTGCTCGTGTATAATGACTGAAACAGCTGAAATCACTAAGACTGAAGATTGCCTCAGTGACCGATGGAATGTCTGTCGGATTAGATACTCCATAAGGAAATTTCAGCTGAGTTAGTCCCTCTCTTAATCACAATACACCGCAGTTCGCTCACAAAAAAACGTTGTCAAAAAGAAGTTAGCATAAGCTACCCACAAAACTACAATCCGCTGTCTTTGACTCAATCTGCTGTAGATTCTTTGAGCATATTATTAGATCATATATAATGCAGTATCTCGAAGAGAATGACTTCCATCATGACAACCAGTATGGTTGGTTGGTTGGTTGGTTTGAGGGATAAAGGGAGCAAACTACAGGGTCATCATTCCCTTGTTCCAGACGCAAACAAGGCTCAGGGTAAAACAACTCTCAAAGTACGTTAGTTAAAGGAAAAGGGGGAAAATGAATGCAGAACCACACCTAAAAAGAAAATGAATTGTACAAACAAAGAACGTGGAAAACATACACCAGAAGACTGTATTAAAACCATACAGCAGATGGTCTGGGCTGGCTGATCACAAGAATAGGGGAGGATGAGCCAGCCACTCTGCAACACATTAAAATATCCACCCTAGAAGACAAGGCGAGATGACACATGTAGGGAAAAGACGAACACAAAGACAAATAAATGCAAAGAAAGGGTGACAGTGTTAAAATGGAGGGAGGGTGGAGGCCCCAGAGAGAAGGCCAAACGCCCACCCTTAGATGGTACAATAAAAAACCCCTTCACGAATAAATCTTAAAATTAGATCTGCCGTTCAGGCATTGTCGCCCAACACTGAAGATAGGGTGCCGAGAAGGTTAAAAGTCCGCCGCAGAGCAGCTAAAATTGGGCAGTCAAGCAAGATGTGCACGACAATCAGAATGGAGCCACAGCGACACCGAGGTGGGTCCTCGCGATGGAGAAGGTAGCCATGTGTCAGCCACGTATGGCCAATGTGGAGCCGGCAAAGGACAACAGATTCCCTGCAAGTCACACGCATGGATGACCGCCACACATCGTCGTCTCCTTGATAGCACGGAGTTTATTTGGTGTACTCAGGGTGCACCATTCAGTATCCCAGATCGTGAAAACTTTGCGGCGTAAGACGGCTCGCAAATCCGTCTCCAGGAGGCCAATCGCCAGAGATGGTTTACTGGTGACCTGTTTCGCCAGGTGGTCAGCAAGCTCATTGCCTGGTATCCCGACATAGCCTGGGGTCCAAATGAAGGTCACTTAGCATCCACTGCTGCAGAGGGCATAAAGACACTCCTGGATTAACAGCACCAAAGGGTGCATAGGGAAGCACTAGTCGAGAGCTTGTAGGCTGCTTAAGGAGTCATTACAAATGACAAAGGACTCACCAGAGCAGGAGCGGACGTGATCAAGAGCGCGATAGATGGCAACCAGCTCTGCAGTGAAAATGCTGCAGCTATCCAGCAAAAAGCGTTGTCCAGTATGGCCATCGTGAGCATAAGCATAGTCAACAAGACCATCAACCAGTGATCCGTCGGTGCACATTACTTCCGAGCCCTCAAACTGGCCAAGAAGAGAGATAAAATGCCGACGGAGGGCCTCAAGTGGAACTGAGCCTTTGGGGCCTTGCAATGGTCCAGCTGAAGCCATGGCCGAGGTATGGACCATGGAGGGTTCGGAAGTAGGCCTGCAGGAAAGGTGGTATGGGGGAAGCGCTGAGTTCGTGAAGAAGTGACCGGATACGGACAGCAAAGGGAAGCCCAGTTCTAGGCCTCCGGTGCGGGAGACGGACCGCCGTGTCTGGGAAAAGAAGACTGTAATTTGGATGGCGAGGTGAACCATGTACAAGGGCTGTATAATTTGCGAGCAATAGCTGCCGCTGGAGCCGCAATGGAGGAACGCCAGCTTCCACAAGCAGGCTGTTCACGGGGCTAGATCGGAAGGCACCCGTCACGGGGCGAACTCCAAAGTGGTGGATGGGGTCTAGTAGCCTCAGTGTAGAGGGCCTGCTGAACCATATAGCACGCTCCTGTAATGAATAGGGGACTGTACGAGGGCTTGGTACAGCTACAGCATCCCAGTCGGTGTGGCTCAGGCAACGGATAAGGTAAAGGTGCCGCCAGCACTTGTCCTTAAGCTGACGAAGATTGGGAAGCCAACTTGAGTGGGTGTCGAAGACCAGTCCCAGAAAGCGCTAAGTCTTCACTACATCTAGTAGTTGGTCATCAAGGTAAAGTTGGGGATGGAGGTGGACGGTACGACGACGACGACAGAAGTGCATGACGCAAGTTTTGGTGACCGAAAACGGAATGCCGTGAGTGAGGGCCCATGATTGCGCATTCCATATAGCTCCCTGCAGACGGCGTCAGCCGCAACAGTAGAAGAGGAATAGAACGAAAAAAAAAAAAAAAAACGTCAGCGTATAGGAGAGGAGATACTGACGATCCTACTGCTAATGCAAAACATTGACGGCAATTAAAAAGAGTGGGACACTCAGGACAGAGCCCTGCAGAACCCCATTCTCTTGTATATGGGGTGCACTATGGGAAGCACCGACGCGAACTCTGAAAATGCGGTGTGATAAAAGTTCTGCATAAAAATCGGGAATGGTCCCCGGAGACCCTACTCATGCAGAGTAGTGAGGATGTGGCGTTGCCAGGTCGTATCGTAGGCCTCCGTGAAAAAAAAAAAAAAAAAAAAAAAAAAAAAAAGTAATGAGGTGTTGTCGCCGGGAAAAGGCTGATTGAATGGCAGACTCCAGGTACGCCAAATTGTCGATGGTGGGGCGTCCTAGGCGAAAACCGCCCTGGGACAGAGCGAGAAGGTCCTGAGACTGAAGAAGCCAATACAACCGCCAGCTCACCATACATTCAAGCAGCTTACACAGAACTTTGGTGAGGCTGATGGGACGATAGCTGTCAGCATCTAGTGGGCTCTTCCCACGTTTGAGCACTGGAATGATGGCACTTTCCCGCCACTGCGATGGGAATTCGCCATCACTCCAAATGTGGTTGAAGACAGCAAGGAGGCGGCGTTGGGAATTCACTGACAGGTGTTCCAGCATTTGCGAATGGATGCGATCTGGGCTAGGGGGTGTGTCAGGACAGGTGGCAAGGGCACTGATGAATTCCCACTCACTGAACGGAGCGTTGTAAGGCTCAGGGTGGCGTGGAGCAAAAGAGAAGTGGTGTCGATCCACCCTCTGTTTGAGGAGACGAAAAGTGGGGTGGTAACTCTCCAACCCAGAGATGCGAGCATAATGCTTAGCAATGCGCTCTGCAATTACGTCAGGATCGGCGGATACAGCTCCATTGTTGGAAATTGCAGGTACGCCTGCTGAGTTCTGATAGCCATAAAGTCGGTGGAGCTTGGTCCAAACCCAGGACGGGGAGGTTCCTGTTCCAACGGTGGAGACATAGCACTCCCAACAGTCCTGATTCCTTCGTTTGATGAGGAGGCGAACCTGTGCTCGAAGCCGTTTGAAGGCAATAAGGTTCTCCAGGGAAGGGTGGCACTTATGGAGTTGGAGGGCCCGCCTACTGTCTCTAATGGATGCAGCGATTTCAGGCGACCACCAAGGCACTGACTTCCTCCAGGGCAATCGGGAGAACGAGGGATTGCTGATTCAGCTGCGGCAACAGTGGTATTAGTGACGACATGGATCACTTCATTGATGGTGGCATGCAACGGATATTCTGTGTTGGTAGTGGATGTGAAAGTGTTCCAGTCAGCCTCGGGAAGAACCCACCTGGGCAGGCGTGGAGATAAGGGACGCCGTGGTAGGGACAGGAAAAGTGGGAAGTGGCCACTACCACATAAGTCGTCATGGGCTCTCCAGTGGATGGATGGGAGAAGGCCAGGACTGCAAACCGAGAGATCAATGGCCTAATATGTGCCATGTGGCACACTGAAATGTGTGGGGGCTCCTGTATTTAGGATCCAAAGGTCGAGGCGAGTTAGAAGCTCCTCAACATCTTTGCCACGGCCGTTAACTTTGGCTCCACGCCACAAAGGGTTATGGGCGTTAAATTCACCCAGAAGGAGGAAAGGTGGGGGGAGTTGCGAAATGAGAGCAGCCAAAACATGGGTGGTGCTTCACCATCTGGATGGAGGTAGACGTTACAGGTCGTAATTTCCTGCGTTGTCCTCACCCTGACAGCCAGAGCTTCTAAAGGTGTTGGAAGGGCCACAAGTTCACTACAGACAGAGGTAAGGACGAAAATACATACTCCTCCTGACAGTCTGTCATAGGCAGGACGGTTTTTGTAGTATCCCTGGTAGCCACGAAGGGCGGGGGTCCAAATTGCAGGAAACCATGTCTCTTGAAGGACAATGCAAAAAGCAGGTGTACTGCTTAAAAGTTGACGTAACTCAGCCAAGTGGGAGAAAAAACTGCCGCAGTTCCACTGGAGAATGACGCTGTCATTTGGGTGGTATGGAGTGACAAAGGAGGCCACTGGTTGAGTGTTCGCACCCAGTACCATGGCATCCGAGGTGTCAGTGAGAGCTAGATCCTCAGGGAACGCCAGAACGTCCACTTCGTCTTCGGACGCAGAGCCATGGGGGAGTGGTGGTGTAGGGGGCACTGGAGGATCCTGTTTCTTGGCGGACTTTTTCTTTGAAGATTTGCCCTCCCGCCGCTCTATATTGAAAAACACCGCACAAATATTCAGCCAAATACTGATAATATTGCAAAGTGGTGGAAAGTTTAACACCTTGCTTTAAACGTTAAGAAACAAAACGACAAAACACTTATACGGTCCGTACTTGTGTACTAATCAGTTGTACGGGATCCCTTTCAAACCGGTTGGCAGAAGATACCGAATTTGTATAAAGAACGGAGGTGCGAATGGTCAGAGGCTTGTCTGAAAGGTCTTTCGTAGACACATACACTCCGAGTCTACGAACCTCTTAAATGTGCGAGATGGTGGGATTCACACGGGTGGCTTGGAAGATCGGCTACTTATTTATCTCTGTACGAAGTGTTTCCTTACCCTCGTCTCTACCGGAGCTGTACACAGCAAATGGAAAAATATCGCAGATTCCGCTCTAAAATTCGGTTCTTGGAAATTTAAAAGTACGTTAACGCGAGGTATATTGCATCTTTCTTCAAATTTCTGTTAATCTTAATTTTCAGCTGTCTCGATTGGTTCAGACAATTCTTTGTCCATTCGCTCCACCTCATTCTTTTACACACTCTCTATAGCCCTTGGCAGTAATACCAGATTCGTGTCCCAATAACATGCGCTGTGTCCCAGTATACGGCGTGCAAGGATCCACGTATTGAACGCCGTCTGTATCTGCTAAATTCTTTAATTATGTTCTTTACGCTCTCTTTGAAACAGAACAAACCAATCACGAACTATGCGGCTCCTTTCAAACTCTACCATTGTATTGTGGCATTTCACTTTTGGTCAAGAAATTACACAATGGATTTGTGTCCGAATTTTCAAAGCAAAACGAAAGATCAGAAATGGGCAATTTATGTGCCAAATTGACCATCGTAAGATATAGTACAGTAAAAAAAAAAGATATAATTGCTTGAAAGGAATCAGGGTGATTAAGAAAAAGTTAATTATTGATTTGACGGGTAATTCAAATGTTTCACGAACTGCTGTTGCTAGCTATGTAAAAAAGTGTAAAAAAGAGAATCACGGGTAAAATTAAAACGTCTATATTATACCGACCGATATTTAAACATATTATGTTTCATGCTTTCTAAATAAAACTTGATAATAAAAAAAAATATTTGAGAAAAAGACTTGTCACATGTTTTCTGAAATTATAAGTCTAAGAATAAGAAATACTCGTAAAATACATTCGAGAAATATTTGGCGCGCCTTTGAAAGGTGCTTGAAATCATGTACTGCGATGAGGTACTGATTGCGAATTTAATGTTCAATGTTTAACTTAGGTTGTCTTGCGGAACACTCACATTAAACATTATTTGCCACCGAATGTGCAACTTGTTTTTAAAAGAACTCTTACGGTGGAAGGCTGGCAAGTTCATGTACTAAAACGACCAGTCTTACATAAAGTGTACAAACATGCTCTACATTACACATATACCGCCTCTCAAGATCATAGGCAAGATAAAACATATTTCAGGGATTCGGCCTTTACATCGTTAACACCGAATCCGACAAACATGACGTACGGGGACCGACAGACAGACACTAACTGCCTAACAAATGCGGACGAGAGACAGCCGAGCAAGCTGGGGACGAAAGACTGGCCAAGAAAACAAATAGAATTTAACGAATAAATGAAACCACACATCACAAATCGCTTAACTTCTAATAAACTGCGATGTCTGGCGAAGACCTGGCGCAGCACCCACGAAACGCTCTCCCGAACCGTCCGCTGTCAGCCGCTTCAACTGACGCAGGAAGGCGCGCCGATTTCCCGTCTCACGGCGTCGCAACTCGCCCCGGCCAGACTGATGTCGTGGTTTCGCTCCTGTTGTTCTCTTGTGAACCGCGAAGCCACTACCCCTCGCTATACGGCGCTGCCCACGGGACTCACGTGAGCACCTCACATGCGCCAGTGCGCAACCGACCAACCGATCGATCCAACCGCAAATGCCCATTTTCTGAGCAAACTCGAGCAGACTGGCGGCCTAACACATACTAGCACTCCGGACGACAGACAGACACTAACCGTCTCACCAATACGGACGAGAGACAGACCCAGACTCACTTGGCTGACCAACTGACCAGACTCCCCACAGACTGCCTCTCTCGCGAGCTTATCGCGCCCCTTAAATGGACGTGAACAGGCAACCTTTCCCCTTTTCCACCAGAGGGAGACACCAAAGCTGCGATTGCCACAGCGGCGCCACCGCCAGAAACGGAGGGCGACTGCTTCACACAATGCGCTGCGGCGCGCTCTTCAAAACAGCAAATTTTACCACGACTCATAATGAAACGTCTGTCACTGATGAGGCGAGGTTTCATTTATCCGGGTACATGAACTCGCAAAATTCTCGAATGTAGAGTACTGCAAATCCATTGTGTATTCATGAGGAACCACTTCATTCTGTGGAAATAGGAGTTTGGATTGCAATTTCTAGACGTCGGATTGTGGGTCCCATATTTTTCAGCCAAACAATAAACGCACAACGATACTGCAGTGATATTCTGTACCCACTCATAGGAGAACTTGCGTTAAGTGAAATGTGAACGGTTATTTTCAAAAAGATGGCGCAACCGCGCATAGAGGTCGCGTTTCAATGTCACTGCTAGCTGATGTTTTCGGTGATCACATAATATCACGGGAACTTTGGCCTCCACGATCGCCCGACCTAACACCACCTGACTTTTTCTTCTGGGGTGCAGCAAAAGCAACTGTCTATAAAAACCGTCCAAAATCCATCGATGAACTGAAAATTGCAATATCCACTTTCGCTGCTTCTGTTACAGAAGAAATGTTAAAGCTTGTGTTTGGAAACATGATTAGATGAATTGAACTGTGTATTCAGCAACAGGTGGGACACTTTCAACATTTAATGTGAAATTTGTATGTGAAGATGATTATTCAATAAATTAATAACTTGTATTTCACTGAGTTTCATTTCGGTATATTCACTGCGGCAAACGGAACGCGCAGCTAAGTCACACGGCACTGCGGAGAGACTTTCTGAACACCCTATATTTACCTGTCTTTTGTTTGTGAAAGAACATTCATCGGCAAATAGAACATTGGAGAAGAAGTTCGGGTTGACGAGGATTTGCCGCTGTGCCCGCTGACAGAACTGTACACGATTCTGGAAATAATTCCCATGCAATTCTTAATCTAGGTGTACATGGTAAGGATGGAACCGGTGACGTGTAAGAATACCATGTCCATTTATGAATGCCAGTCTCGTGTTCAAGCTGTCGTGTGCTCACGTGTGGATTCATAGCAACGGAAGCGAGAGCAGTAACTTCGGCAGCTTCGTCTGTGCGAGTGCTACGACGATGGCGTTGTCGTGAGTTGAAACTTCCCGTTTTCTGAAGCGTCGCAACAAGACGAGAAAACATCCGTCGGGAAGGTGGGTCCTTGTCAGTGTATCGCTCTCTGCACAGTTCCGCTGCCTGCGTAGCATATCGCCTACCTTCAACAACAACAACAACAACAACAATAAAAGAAACGTTATGTCGATGCAGTTCGTAGGAAGGACAGCCTTTACTGTGTGCCTACTCTTCACAACAGTATTTAAAAGGACTAAACTACAGTACTAAATGGTACACTGTGAGACATTTATGAATAGGTCCTTAGGAGAGGAAATGAATTACCGAATAAAATATACAGGGTGTCATGTTAAAAAGTCATACCGCTGTTCGTATCTTTGTGAAAAACAAAGCTACAACGAAGGCAGTCATGCTGATTGATGTCCCCCGGACGGCTACAGAACATTTGCTTGAAACATTTTGTAATTTGCATCTGGACAAAAAGATATTTAGGGTGGTCAAGATAAATGGACACCCTGTGTATATAGATATATATCACACACCGATCTAAATACACACAAAGATTGCTCGCGCGGTTATCCTGTAATCTTTTCCTCTGGCGAGGAAGCGCCATTTGTCTGACGCATCACAAGGACAGCAGTTCGGCATTAGTCTATAAAAGTATCTGTTTTTATTAATAAGTCATTTTTTAACATCCTGTCGAGATAGAGGTCATTAGAGAACGAGCACAAGATCATCTGTGTACGTGTGGTGCAGGAAATAGAACATGAGGGCTTTGAAGGAAACGACCGAGCATTCACTAGACGTGATATGAGTGAGCGACAGAGAGATTCCGCGTACTAGGTGCAGCCGCCTAATTGCATAAGTTATCTTTCCTGCTACTTTAAGGTACCTTCCTGTCCTCAGTGTATCGGTCTTATGTAAGTAAGTGATGAGTGAACGTCGAATTTACGTTCTGATTGCCTTGCTGCTAACGATGGGAGAAAGAAGAGAGAGACGGCCACTAAGAGGGCCGCAGAGCTTAGCGTCCCCACAACCCGATCATGGATCGTCCATCAACACTGTCACACCATGAGACGCAGCACATTTAGAAATACATTCGGGATATTGTCGCAAAGTCTGGTGAACAGAAGCGTTACTCTGCTATCTGTGCTAGCACTCCTAGCCACGCTGGTCAAATGTCGGCGATGAATTTTCTGTTTACACCATCAGGATTGGAAATGGACACCTCCCAGCTGAGAGCGACTTCCTCTGGTACGGGAAACTGTATTATACATTGTCCGGACACATTAATGTGACCACCGATCAAAAGCCTAAGTAATCGCCTTTTGCAGTGCGAGACTAAACTACAGTACTAAATGGTACACTGTGAGACATTTATGAATAGGTATATGAATAATACCAATTAGCAGATATCTGGTGCTGACACTAAGGAAAACACCAGTGATTTCCAGGGTCAGGATCAGGCTGCCAACTTCTGTCTCAATTTTATCTATCTGGGTAGTTATTGCATTTCCTATATTTCTGTTATACTGGCTGGATCATGATGAGCCGCAGAAGGGAGCACATTTCTGGCACCGTAGGGAGTGGCTGTCCAGTTTCAAAAGATAGGACGAGAGGAGTATTGTAGCCACAGGTAGCCAGTGTATAACCTACGTATTTTCATGGCGTGGTACCAGCCGGATGGGTACCGCAAGTTTTCTACGAACTGTGGCCAACACGACGTGAGATGCTAGTCTCTAGTTAAAAAGCGCTAATAATGAGCCATGACCAGAATCCGGAAGACCCTGGTAAATTGCCGTTTCATAGGCCAAGCTATCTGCTCAAACCACAGTTTCACAGAGTAAATTTTCTCCTCGGCGCCTTCCGGGAAGACAAGGGAAAGAGGGGCCAGTCAAGTGATAGTGATTTCTGTTTTTCGCGCGGAGTGATAGGTTGCTCTGCTTTGTTAGAAATTTTCCTCTCCCTATGATGGGTGAACTGCGTCACTCAGAGGGTACTTCATGCGGAATCAAGGTAGTCATTTTCTAGATTAGCAGGAAGGTGATTGGCTGATCGTAAAAAATTTGAGAAACAGACAGGCTAGTAGTTTCTTAGAGTTATACACACAGAAAGCCAGTCCATCGTCTGGAGTATAAAACTTTTCCATGGAGAATGATTTAACAGTTTTGCAAAAACAATCTCATTGGACAACATTTGACAGATCCTTCTGATTGGCAAAATTGATTTTACCCTGACTTTATGGGGATTAGAGAAAAATATGGAGAATTTTAGATGACTTTAGGTTGGTCTTCGCTTCAGAACTTGTCTTCTATTCACTGTGGTCTTCTGACTGGGCAAAAAACACGCTTCACTGAACTTCCACTTTTGGCTTGGAGCTGCAATGGAAGAGAGACTGATTTTCCGAAGAGAGGCTGCAACATTCAATGGCTGATGTGTGTTAGTGGCCGTCTGACCACCTCGCATGCGACGTTCAACTCTCCAGCTCACGAATGATGATGGGAACATGCAGCACAGGTGAACCAGGAATGCTGGTTGTTAGGCGTTTGCAGGCATATTGTTTTGACTTGATTAGGTTACACGATTTTTTACCTTTGGATCGGCAGCCGAGGGTTCATCAATGACTGGCCAGTTTGCCTTACTGGCATGTGGTTTCCATATCTGTTCTTGGTGCAATCAGAGCAATCTCCTTATGCCCGTCTACACTTACCTCTTCTCACGAATGACTTGTGATGTGGCGATCATTTTCTTTGCACCCAATCCTCGTGGACTTTGTCAAGACTTAACCTGTCATTAGTTTACAGTTGTTCTGTATTTGCAAATCACAGTTTTCCATTCTCAGTGGTTGATAGATCACGATAATGTGTAATTTTTTGGGTCATGTTCATGTATGTACTCAAAGAGAATATTGTTTGGACAGCTATTTCATTCCAGTAGTTAGATGAACCCCTTTACAGTTACTGAAATTTTAATGCTATTTGAAACAATTAAACTCAGGACTCATTTAATAGGACCACAGTTTTCACATACTTGTCCATTTGGACAACAGATTCATCACAGTATCTAAGTTCATGGGGAGTGGTCTGCCCACAGGTCAGTCCAACTGATACAGATCACAGCGACAGCCGAAAGATTCGTCAAACTCGGTCGACGTCTTTCGTGTTGATTGAAATGACTGGAAAAAGTCTGACGAATGTATTATGACTGTTTTTTTTTTCGTTTTAAGTTTATTGCAGCAACTGAATTAAGATTAAGACTGAAAAACCTATAATAATTGATTATAACATTGCTGTGGAAGATGGCCATGCATACTTATACAATGAAAACAAACATATTCCGACAATTCTGTTTGAACTAACAGAAACTGTGCCCTAGTCGCTTTGAAGATGTTGTTACAGTATTTCAGTGAGTACACTCAAAAACATCGTACTGCAGTCCCCTAATGCATAAGTCAGTTAGCAACGAATATATATCAGTGAATCCGAAGTTACTCCAATCTCACGACTGAAGTCAGAAAGAGAGCTGCTACTGCATATTCCAGTCTTCCCTTCAGTTTGGCCATAAAATCCTGATTCATAAAAGGAAAACTGATCGTAAATGTGATTCACTCAAGGTAAAACACTACTTTCGTGGCAGCGTAAAGGTAATACTACACATATAAACTTACGAGTCTTTTATTCGGCAGATATAAATTATCCTCCTCATTAGCATTCGATAAGAAAAACAGCCACTTGCATACCACTGTAATCTAAACTACTGGCAATTAAATTTTAATGCTCTTTTTACTACTTAAAATCTTGCCAAGGCGAAACCCTTTAAAGTTCACATTGAGAAGAAGAATGTTTCCATTGACAATCTAATGATGCGTTACATGGAGCTCTTTAGGAACAGAACAGTTGTAGAGGACGGGAAAGATGGGATTAAACCGTCTGTACTATTTTTGCAAGAACTGTGTGTCCTTCAGCAGCCTCCCACATAGGGTTCCTCTTTTCCAGCCCTTCCGCTCCGTGCTCACTTCCCACGTAGCGGCGCCAACATGTCGCCATCCTCCAGATACGCTCTTGCGAATGCTGCTTCTTTTTCTGCCACTATCCGTCCACTGGTGAATGAAGGCCTCTTCACTCTGTTCAGTCCCGTAGGGTACCAGCATGTTGCTGCAGGTAACATGAGTCTCCATCTTCCAGTGTCTCTTCCCTGTCTCCGAGGCTGCCAGTAAATTATCATAAATGTCACCTGTTGTCGCTATGTTCACAGCCTGTCGCCAGTTCAGTCTGCCATCTCTCTCCAGTAAGTCGTTTCTGCTTTTGTCACTGCGGTTAACGCCCAGTACTTGCGTTTCATATCTTTGTGCTAACCTCTCACTCCAAGAGTAGGAAGCCATTGACAGTTCTAACAGAGCTATTCGGTGTAGCTCCAAGTAAGTAGAACGCCTCCATTGCTCTCACAACAACCAGAATATTTATTAACGCCAAAGAGCAAAAAGAGTCATAGTATTGTATCGTATGTTAACCGGGGACCTAGAAACGACGGATAGGCTCCGTCCCCGCCGCAGCCGCAGTGGTCCACAACCCCACGACGACTACCGCAGTCCACTTCACCCCTCCGCCGCCCCACACCTAACCCAGGGTTTTTGTCCGGTTCGGCCACCGGTGGACCCTCCAGGGAACGTCTCACACCAGACGAGTGTAACCCCTATGTCTGCGTGGTAGAGTAATGATGGTGTACGCGGTCGTGGAGACTTGATTGAGCAGCAATCGCCGACATTGTGAGCTGAGGCGGAATCTACATCTACATGGATACTCTGCAAATCACATTTAAGTGCCTGGTAGAGGGTTCATCGAACCACCTTCACAATTCTCTATTATTCCAATCTCGTATAGCGCGCGGAAAGAATGAACACCTATATCTTTCCGTACGAGCTCCGATTTCCCTTATTTTATCGTGTTGATTGTTTCTCCGTATGTAGGTCGGTGTCAACAAAAGATTTTCGCATTCGGAGGAGAAAGTTGGTGATTGGAATTTCGTGAGAAGATTCAGTCTCAACGAAAAACGTCTTTCTTTTAACGATTTCCAACCCAAATCCTGTATCATTTCTGTGACACTCTCCCCCATATTTCGCGATAATACAAAACGTGCTATCTTTCTTTGAACTTTTTCGATGCACTCCATCAGTCCTATCTGGTAAGGATCCCACACTGCGCAGCAGTATTCTAAAAGAGGACGGACAAGCGTAGTGTAGGCAGTCTCCTTAGTAGGTCTGTTATATTTTCTAAGTGCTCTCACAGTAAAACGCAGTCTTTGGTTACCCTTCCCCACACCATTTTCTATGTGTTCCTGCCAATTTAAGTTGTTCGCAATTGTAATACCTATGTATTTAACACAATTTACGGCTTTTAGATTAGACTGATTTATCGTGTAACCGAAGTTTAACGAGTTCCTTTTAGCACTCACGTGGATGACCTCACACTTTTCGTTAGCCGGCCGCGGTGGTCTCGCGGTTCTAGGCGCGCAGTCCGGAACCGTTCGACTGCTACGGTCGCAGGTTCGAATCCTGCCTCGGGCATGGATGTGTGTGATGTCCTTAGGTTAGTTAGGTTTAAGTAGTTCTAAGTTCTAGGGGACTGATAACCACAGCTGTTAAGTCCCATAGTGCTCAGAGCCATTTGAACCAACTTTTCGTTATTTAGGATCAACTTCCACTTTTGCACCATTCAGATATTTTTTCCAAATCGTTTTGCAGTTTGTTTTGATCTCCTGATGACTTTATTAGTCCATAAACGACAGCGTCATCTGCAAACAACCGAAGACGGCTGCTCAGATTGTCTCCCAAATCGTTTAAATAGATAAGGAACAGCAAAGGGCCTATAACACTACCTTGGGGAACGGCAGAAATCACTTCTGTTTTGCTCGATGACTTTCCATCAGTTACTACGAACTGTGACCTCTCTGACAAAAAATCACAAATCCAGTCACATAACTGAGACGATATTCCATAAGCACGCAATTTCACTACGAGCCGCTTGTGTGGTACAGTGTCAAAAGCCTTCCGGAAATCCACAAATACGGAATCGATCTGAAATCCCTTGTCAATAGCATTCAACACTTCATGTGAATAAAGAGCTAATTGTGTTTCACAGGAACGATGTTTTCTAAACCCATGTTGACTGTGTGTCAATAGACTGTTTTCTTCGAGGTAATTTATAATGTTCGGACACATTATATATTCTAAAATCAGTTACATATCGACGTTAACGATATAGGCCTGTAAGTTAGTGGATCACTCCTACTGCCTTTCTTGAATATCGGTGTGACCTGTGCAACTTTCCAGTCTTTGGGTACGGATTTGTCGTCGAGCGAACGGTTGTATATGATTGTTAAGTATGGAGCTAATGCATCAGCATACTCCGAAAGGAACCTAATTGGTATACAGTCTGGACCAGAAGACTTGCTTTTATTAAGTAATTTAAGTTGCTTCGCTACTCCGAGAATATTTAATTCTACGTTAATCATGTTGGCAGCTGTTCTCGATTCGAATTCTGGAATATTTACTTCGTCTTCTTTTGTGAAGGCATCACGGAAGGCTGTGTTTAGTAACTCTGCTTTGGCAGCACTGCCTCCGTACTACCTCCATTGCTATCGCGCAGAGAAGGCATTAATTATTTCTTACCGCTAACGTACTTCATATACGACAAGAATCTCTTTGGATTTTCTACCAGGTTTCGAGACAAAGTTTCGTTGTGGAAACTGTTACAGGCATATCGCATTGAAGTCCGCGCTAAATTTCGAGCTTCTGTAAATGATCGCCAATCTTGGGGATTTTGCGTCTGTTTAAATTTGGCACGTTTGTTTCGTTGTTTCTGCACCAGTGTTCGAACCCGTTTTGTGTACCAAGGAGGATCAGCTCTGTCGTTCGTTAATTTATTTGGTATAAATCTCTCAATTGCTGCCGATACTATTTCTTTGATCTACACTTATATTATTAATTTGGAATGACTAAAGGCGTCAAGTGCGTTTTATCTGCTTTTCTGAATAGGTATATTTTTCGCTTAATTTGTCGGGTTTTTTGGGATTACAATATTTAATCTTGCTACGACAACCTTGTGTTCACTAATCCCTGAATCGGTTTTGATGCTCGTTATTAACTCAGGATTATTTGTTGCTAAGAGGTCAAGTGTGTTTTCACAACCGTTTACTATTCGCGTGGCCTCATGAACTTACTGCTCGAAATAAATTTTAAAGAATGCGTTTAGCACAATTTCGGATGATGTTTTATGCGTTCCTCCGGAATTAAACATGTATTTTCGCCAACAAATCGAGGGCAAATTGAAGTTATCACCAACTATAATTGTATGAGTCGGGTACGTGTTTCAAATCAAACTCAAGTTTTCTTTGAACCTTTCAGCAACTGTATGATCTGAATTGGAAGGTCAGTAAAAGGATCCAATTATTATTTTATTCCGATTGCCAACAATGACCTCTGCCCATACTAAATCACAGAAAGTATCTACTTCAATTCGCGACGAGTTAAACTACTTCTGACAGCAACAAACACGCCACCGCTAACCGTGTTTAGCCTATCCTTTCGGAACACCGTTAGGTTCTTCACAAAACTTTCGGCTGAGTTTACATTCTACTCTAGCCAGCTTTCAGTGCCTATAACGATTTAACAGCAGTGCTTTCAATTAGCATTTGGAGCTCTGGTACTTTCCCAACACAGCTACGACAATTTACAAATGTTATACCAATAGTTCCTGTATCTACGTTCTTCCTGTGTTCGGCTTGCACCCTTTGTGACTGAAGTCCTTCTTGTGCTTTCCCGAGACCCTCTGACCTAAAAAACCGCCCAGTCCAAGCCACACAGCCCCTGCTACCCGTGTAGCTGCCTCTTGCGTATAGTGGACACCTGACCTATTCAGCGGAACCCGAAACCCAACCACCCTTTGGCCCAAGTCGAGGAATCTGCAGCCTGCACGGTCGCAGAACTGTCTGAGCCTCTGATTCAGACCCTCCACTCGGCTCTGTACCAGAGGTCCGCAATCGGTCCTGTCGGCTATGCTGCAAATGGTCAGCTCAGCTTTCATCTTGCAAGCAAGACTGGCAGCCCTTACCCCTTCTGTTAGCCGCTCGAAACCAGAGAGAATCTCTTCTGATCCAAAGTGAGACACATCATTGGTACCGACGTGAGCAACCACCTGCAGCTGGCTGCACCCTGAGCTGTTCATGGCATCCGGGAGGACCCTTTCCACATCTGGAATGGCTCCACTCGGTATGCACACGGAGTGCACAATGGTTTTCTTACCCTTCTTGTCAGCCAAGTCCTTAAGGCGCCCCGTAACGCGCCAAACGTTGGAGCTCCCAACTACCAACAGTCCTACTCTCTGCGATTGCCCGGATGTTGCAGGGTGAGTGGTTTCCTCTGAAACAGCGACAGCATCTGGCTCAGCGACAGTGTCAGCTACAGACAGCACCTGGAACTTGTTTATCAGACAAACCAGGGAGGCCTTATGTGCGGCCGCCTGGCAAGTCTTTCGCCGTCTGCTTCGCCCTGGGGAGACCTCCTACTCGACCACAGGTGAGGGGTCAGCCTCAGTGCGAGCAGTAACTGGGTTGGCCACCGGTGAGGACCGATCGGAGGACTCTGACATGCTGGATGTCCGTTGGATCCCCAACGGCCGGCGCACAACAGTGGTGCCCATCCACTGCAGCTTCAAGCTGTGTAACCAAAGCCATCACAGCCTGATGCTCCGAGCGAAGTGTCACTAACTCGGCACAACAATCGCAGTTCCTGCCCATACCAAAGACCGTGGAAAACTAAACAATGCAGATAAACGGACTACCGGCACGTGCTGCGGAACTCGTCGGTAGACCCTGACGAAAACGCAGGAACTGTGTCTAGTAATACGCACATATTCAAAAACCTAACTACCGAAGCACTCAGCTGAAACTAAATAATTCGCCCCTGATTAGGTCACAAAATCGGTTTACTTTCTGACGCAAACGAAAACGCGAGAACTGCGGCTATCAGATATTAAATTTACACGCAGAAACTCAAGAAACTAAACTATTAAAGCAAACAAATGATGTAATTAAATTCGCTCTTGGTTAGGGACTCGTAAATGTCACAAAAGCGGTTACTTCCCTGTTGCTGCGTCTCTCTCGGTTGGCTATTGCTGAATAAGCGGAACCAGCCCGCATTCGCCGTGGCAGATGGAAAACCGCCTAAAAACCATCCACAGACTGGCTGGCTCACCGGACCTCGATACAAGTCCGCCGGGCGGATTCGTGCCGGGGACCAGGCGCTCCTTCCCAGTCCGGAAAGCCACCGTGCGGGAAAAAAAGAGTCATACTAAGATACTATAATACATTATTGTACTGTGCCACGACGTCCTCACCCTTGGACTACTTCCAACGGCATAGACAGTTGGAGAGGCCTGGTAATCTCTCTTCGTTCCAAAATAGTGAGAATCAATTCTACTGTGCCACTTTATCCTCCTCACCTTTGGACAACTTCCAACGCTACAGACAGTTGGAGTGGCCTGGTAACCTCTCTTCGCTCCAAAATAATGAGAATAACAGTCCAACATACTATGACCCGGCCAGTTTGTAAGTGCTCTAACGTCACCCTTTTTCTACAGGATAATACATTTTATTTATTTATTTATACGTCGAGTTCCGTAGTACGAAATTGAGGAGTAAATCTCCAAGGTCATGGAACGTTTCTGTAAATGAAATTACAACATGAAAGTATAAGAGATAAAAATAAAACGTTTATAAACCCGAAAAAAGTCCATTCATGAGTTTAAGTAAACGCAATCAACAATACAACAACAATCAGTTTAATTTTTCAAACAACTCCTCGAGAGAGTTGAAGGACTGACCCATGAGGAAACTCTTCAGTTTCGATTTGAATGCGCGTGGCTACTGCTAAGATTTTTGAATACGAGTGGTAGCATATTGCAAATGGATTTCTGCACAAGAGTTAAGGAAATCCGATCGAAATGCAATTTTGATTTCTGTTGAGTATTAACTGAGTGGAAGCTGCTTATTCTTGGGAATTCCTCTCTGTGAAGTAGCCAAGACTTCCTCCTACCGGAAAGCACGCTGGTGTAAGCAGTTTACCGAGCGGGGTGGCGGAGTGGTTAGACACTGGACTCGCATTCGGGAGGACGACGGTTCAATCCCGCGTCCGGCCATCCTGATTTAGGTTTTCCGTGATTTCCCTAAATCACTCCAGGCAAATTCCGGGATGGTTCCTCTGAAAGGGCACGGCCGACTTCCTTCCCCATCCTTCCCTAATCCGATGAGACCGATGACCACGCTGTCTGGTCTCCTTCCCCAAACTAACCAACCCCTGTAAGCAGTTCGTCATCAGTCTGGGTGACGAAGTGTCGAGTTGAGGCGGCTTCGACGCTTACAAGAAGAGTTTGAAGTCTCTCCTCGTGCATACTGCTTCGCCTGAGTACTTTACGAAGGCGACGTTTTAATGAACCAACCGTTCTTTCCCGCCAAACTCCCCAGTAAGCCGCACATAGCCCACTGAACTTACAGGTCCTGGGGCCTGCTTGTATCAAAATGGTTCAAATGGCTCTGAGCACTATGGGACTCAACTGCTGAGGTCATTAGTCCCCTAGAACTCAGAACTAGTTAAACCTAACTAACCTAAGGACATCACAAACATCCATGCCCAAGGCAGGATTCGAACCTGCGACCGTAGCGGTCTTGCGGTTCACTGCAGCGCCTTTAACCGCACGGCCACTTCGGGCGGCCCTGCTTGTATCCATGCTAGGGTTACGGAGGGGTCAGTCCAAAGCGTTGCATTGCCAATCTCACAGTCGGTGGCATTGCAGTAATAACGCAACAGACTTCCTCCCAACCATGTAGCTAGCAATTTGAGACGTCATATTGTTACTCGCTTGAGGGCACTAAACTGTTTCGCTGCAAATCAGATGTGCGTAAGTGTTTCCGTTTTCCTCACACGTGATGTACGAGGTTAGAAGCATCACAGAAAATGTGAACGCACGAGCTTCTGTTCCCAGAGGCTGAGATCCACCTGGGTGTAGAGATTATAAGAATCTGGAAGGAATGATACCCACTACGCCATTTCGATGCAAGTAGATTAGGAAAGATTTCGTCCGAATACAATTCTAACAGCCAAGTGTCTTGGAATAAAATTTTTCCGGTGATGGCCACTGAAGAGACCAAACCCAGAGCATTATAGAAGCTTGCAGTAACTCGTGAGAAATTTCTTTTGGTCGCTGTCACGTCTAATGCTTCGTTGGTGATAGCCGTTTAAGGTAAAGAAGACCTATGTTGTGCCCCATAGTACGCCTAGTAATGTGTTATTCGGTTTTACGTTTTGTCCTTGGGCCTTACATACTTGGGTCAAACGTGGTGAACTTGCCCACTTCGACAATGACAACCGTATTTGTTGCGTCAACAACACCAATAGAGAGACATCAGACCATTTCGTCCATTTCCAGCCGCAACACCATCCATGTACTTTTTCTTATGTACTAAGGCACCACCGTAACTTGTAGGTGGTTGACAGTTCCCTGAATGTGGTCGATAACAGGAACGACTGCAGTAAGACCTAAAGGAAGGCGTTTGAAGTGCTAAACAGTCGTCATCCGTGTCTGCATTGATCGTGAAGTTTCTCTAACGAAACCCAGACGAAGGCTTTATACCACAGGAGTGTCATGGGGTCTTGGTCATCCTAGTGCAAAGCAAGCTGAGGGAAAACTTTAGCGATATCAGCTATAATGGCGAAACGTCGTAGGCGGAATCGTAGGAGCACAGCCATTACTTCTGGTAGAAGGTTGGGACCAATTCGTAAAACGTCGTTCGGTGACGGGGCGCCTTCTTCATGAGCATATCGGTAAAAACCAACTCGCCATTTTACAGTTTCTTGTCTTTCTTTTTCGACCACGTTATGTGGCAAATAAAAGATATCTGTACGTGATGTAGGAGCAGTTAACATTATTTTGTCTGATGTATTCTGGTATCTGAGTTTTGTAAGCGTGTCTCAGCCGGTTGGATTTTAGTAGACGCTTTTTCAGGGCAGCTAATCGTCTTTCAGCTTTTCGGAAATGGCTAGGAAGAACTAATGTGGACTTATGTTGGAGACGAACTACTCATCGGGATAAGGTAAGATGTATTGAATTCTTCATTGAATTCTGTATATGTGCATATCGCCGTCCTATGACTTTTGCCACCTCAGTGTATTGTGGGTAATGCAGTGCAGAGTGGTAAAAGCCTGACTCCATGTTGGGTAAGAAACCACGATTGGAAAGTATTCAAGTAACTTAACATACAGTCACAGTTACATTGATCTGGAAATGTGTTCTAGGCTGAAAATAATGTTCTCTCCTGTAGTGTTCCTGTGTTCTGATAAGAGGTCACTCCGGTTACAACACTGTAGGCGAATGTTACGTATGTGAGCGAGTTCTGTTTTGTTATCCAGGTGATAGCGTTGTTAAAATTTGTGTTATGATGGAGGTCACATGAACGTCTTGTTTTAGCGTATGGGTGCATGAAAAGGAACGAACAAGTGAGAATATGATGAAATTTGGCAAACATTTTTAATCGCTTCAAGAAAGAAGCCTCAAAAAAAGCTAATCTTCGAAAAATGGAGAGAAATGCTTTGTAAGTGGGTCTGTGACAGATGCACAACGTAGTGGAAGACCGCTGAATGCTTAAATGCATCATTGCTTCGTTCACCAGCAAAATGGACAAGGAAGAAATTGGCGGAGATGAAATTCCCAGAACCTTCATGAGTCACTGAATGAAGAAAGAAGATTACCATTTATTTTGACCCGGCAGCGTCAATGAATTAAATGATCATGGTATGAATACTGGACGTGATTCGTGTGAACACTTACTTTTAGCATTTCCAACATCAGTGGCTCATCATAAGATTGTGACGGATGAACATGCTGTGCATCTAAGCTCGCGGTCTCGAAATGTTTGTACCCGAACGGAAGACAACATGAAACGACCGGTAAACCCGCTGGGCAGAACAGATAATAGGATTGTGGAAAGAGTCAAGGGTTGAGGTCAGTTTCTGCTTCTGATTGTCATTTATTGTAATTTAGCAACTCGTTCACGGCTGAAGGCCTCCAACAAGAAATCTTAACAAGATAATAATACAATTAAGATAACAATAAAATAATTGAAAAAACAACATGCGAAAAGTGCATTACAAATGGCTGAGGGCTACAAATAATTTCCAAAATTTTAGAATATATTACCATAATCTTTAAAGGCAGAAGCCCACAGTGTTAAAGCTTGAAAGCTAAATTTAAAATTAAGAAAAATTTTAAGAAACAAACAATAACCATAAGATAACTGAACCGGCGGCACTCACAAGGCCTCCAGGGAGGTCGGTCTGCCCTCGTTCACTTAGGTGAGACAGGTGGTGAGCTATACTTGATCCATCGGAACCCAACAAGGAGTCACCCACGGACCGACCGACACAACTGCTTGCTTCCCGTCAAACAGTACATGAGAACCCCAACCGGCAATGTTAGAAACGTGATAATCCACACTGGAGTATGTATTAGCTGTCAGAATCACACACCATGTTGGACACTGACAAGAGTTGAGGAAAGGACGCTGCCTGGAATTACGTTAATGGCCAGGCCAGGTAACCGGAACACTAACGGCCACTAGGCAGAAAATTCCGCTGGTACACTTGAATTTGAAACCGGTAATAGTTAACTCGCTGAAATGAACACTGCCTGAATTTACGTCAGTGACCAGGGCAGGTAAACAGAACACTGACGGCCACAAGACAGAAAATTCCACTGGTGCACTCGAATCGTAGTCGACCAAAATAGTTAATTGCACCACGTGGTGGCTAAATCTCAGCAGTAGAACTACTCGGTGTTGCTCACCGGAAAACCTCTTCAACAGCAACCCACCGAAACGAACCACCACAACATGAATACACGTGGCTTGTGTAGTTGAAACCACTACTCAACCTTGACGTCCTGAGTCGGCGAACCACGAAGCTCATAGCGATCGGACAGCTCCACACACGCTCCGACACTGCCCAGGGACTGCCTGCGGCCCCAGCCGACTGCACCGCGCGGACAACTTCCCTCGTCCGCAACAACCGACCGACTCCTCTCAGAATGCCGACAACATCTCAGATAGACATCAGTGGAAATAACACACAACCTGACAAACACTTGCACGAAGACTTGAACGATACCCAACAGTAACTAAGCACGCACGAAAACAAATCGGGAGTCGATGCACGCACGCCCGCACACACACACACACACACACACACACACACAGAGCCGACTCGGCGACACGTCGTCCAGTAGGACGACCGACCGACGACCACCAAGACCGTGGCCCGGTTCAGGTGATGCATGGCGGCAATGGTCGGGCGAGCCATGTCGACAAAGACCACACTGCTGGTCCAACCCGTCTGCACTAGTGCCGCATTGCAACTCCCCTACTGGCAGGTCCGGACTACACTCCAGACGCGTTCCAACTGACTGATAGACCCGAATCCGCAACCCGCACTGCGACCAACTAACTCACAACAGACAACAGAAGTAATAGCAGTAGAGCAAAGATACTACGAGAGGGGATATATCGATACGCGCTGCTAACGCCGCTCACGGTCAGGCAAAGCAGCAGCTCAGTGACAGTAGTAATTTAAATTAACATAGTGAGAAGGAAGTACGTTACAAAAAGGGTGTAAATATACATGATGGCGGGAACACGAGCCACGCACTGCTCACAACCCTCATTACAATAGAGAAATTACCTAACATCCTCCCCATGTTACGCTATGGACTAGTGTTACCAGTGACATTACCATCGTGACGTATTTCTTTGATGGGTCTGTGACAGGTGTATCGTTCCCGGCGTTATCTCACTGGCTGTTACCTCAACTCGACAAAGTTGACCTATTGAACGATGTTGTTATGCAGCAGGCTGGTGGCCCTTGGCACTACTGCACTCCTATTTGAGACTGGTTGGAAAACAAGTTTCCGTGATGGACTGGATGCGAAGGGCCTCTTGCATGGGCAATAAAAGGCCGAACTTAACAAAGAGAGGTAACTGGCTGTGGTCCTGAAAGGAAGAGCTACCCACCTCTGGTATGACTTCCGTTGAACATTTGAAAAACGAGTTAATGCATACCCTGAGAATGATCACCCCCGAAATTCTGCGCAGAGCAAGCAGACGCACATGTCAGTGAATCCAACTTCGCACCGAAATGATGGTCATTGTATACAGAGAGTTTGAAATACCGGATGATCAAGAAGTCAGTATAAATTTGAAAATTGAATAAATCACGGAATAATGTAGATAGAGAGGTACAAATTGACACATATGTTTGAAATGACATGGGGTTTTATTAGAACCAAAAAAATACAAAAGTTCAAAAAATGTCCGACAGATGGCGCTTCATCTGATCAGAACAGCAATAATTAGCATAACTAAGTAAGACAAAGCAAAGATGATGTTCTTTACAGGAAATGCTCAATATGTCCACCAACATTCCTCAACAATAGCTGTAGTCGAAGAATAATGTTGTGAACAGCACTGTAAAGCATATCCGGAGTTACGGTGAGGCATTGGCGTCGGATGTTGTCTTTCAGCATCCCTAGAGATGTCGGTCGATCACGATACAATAATCGCACGGACTGAGGTCTGGGGACCTGGGAGGCCAAGCATGACGAAAGTGGCAGCTGAGCACACGATCATCACCAAACGACGCGCGCAAGAGATCTTTCACGCGTCTAGCAATATGGGGTGGAGCGCCATCCTGCATAAACATCGTACGTTCCGACAGGTGTTTATCAGCCAGACTGAGGATGATGCGATTCTGTAACATATCGGCGTACATCTCACCCGTCACGGTAGCAGTTACAAAACCAGAATCACGCATTTCCTCCAAGAAAAAAGGCATGATAACGGTAGATGTGGTAAATCCAACCCATACCGTGACTTTCTCGTCGTGCAATGGAGTTCTAGGACTTGGATTTTCGGTAGCCCCAATTCTGCAGTTGTGGGCGTTGACAGACCCTCGGAGCGTGAAATGAGCTTCGTCGGTCCACAACACGTTACTCAACCAATCGTCATCTTCCGCCGTCTTTTGAAACGCCCACACCGCAAATGCCCTCCGCTTCACTAAATCGCCAGGTAACAGTTCATGATACCGATGGATTTTGTACGGATAGCATCGGAGGGTACGCCTCAGTGCCAACCAAACTGTAGTGTATGGAATGCCGGTGCGACGTGCGACTGCACGAGCGCTGACTTCCCCGTGCATAAACGAACCCGCTACAGTCTCCATTTCTTCCTGAACTGTCTCAGCAGCAATAAGCCTTGTGCTCGGTCGGCCGTTACAAGGTCTATCATCTAAACAACAACCCGTGGCTTCGAACTTCGAAATCATTCTTGCCACAGTTGCATTTGTCAACGGACCTTTACCCGTTCGAATCCCCTTCCTATGGCGATAGGATCGTAACGCTGAACTAGCACATTCCGCATTCTGATAATACAGCTTCATTAAAAGCGCCTTTTCAGGTAACGTCAACATGCTGCGACTGTTGGCGCACCTGATTCTCTCTCTCATTACAGCTCCTTTTATACACGATTGTCATGGGCAGTCACTGACGTTTTGCTGTCCAGCGCCATCTGTCGGACATTTTGTGAACTTTGTTTTTTTCTTTTTGTTCTAATAAAACCCCATGTCATTCCAAGCATGTGTGTCAATTTTTACCTCTCTATCTACATTATTCCGTGGTTTATTAAGTTTTCAAATTTATACTGACTTTTTGATCACCCGGTATGTAAGAAGTATGTAAGAACGTTCGTTTCTGTGTTCTTCCATTCTTACATGTGTAATTTTCTGTTAAATACAATTTCAGCTAGAGCTTAAATACAATTTCTGCTAGAGCGAGGTAGTCCTTTCATGTTACTGTTTGCCTTTTATGTTGCTGCTTGTTTCAACGCAACAACACTAAACATTCCCAATCGTGACTTCTAGCCCACTCTGTATATATAGTAGAACACGTTGGGGTATGAAGAAGTCACAAAGCCCGTCACTGAAGATGCTTTAAAAAACGTGAGACACGTTTGGTCCAAATGAGACTTCACACAGTCACGAAATGCGACATAGCTCACGTATTATTTGTAAAACGTAGATGAGTAAAGTGACGGCGTAGGTTTTACATGGTGTAACGTTTCGTGATATTTCTATCATAGTTGTCACTGCCTTCTAAAATCAACGTTATTTTTGGACTGCTGTAATATTACCTTATGGTGAACTGACACGCAGGACACAGTACATAGCAGACAAAATCCAAGTGTGATGTTTGTCTGCTTTGTACCGTGTACTGCATTATAATATTTCGTAATCGACTGTCGGAGAAATCTCGATTGCCACTAGTAAGATCAAATTAACGAAATTAATATGGAATGAATTCCAGTTGTTCTTATATATTAAATACATTTATGATATCAGGAATGCATTGTTGATTCCTCATTGATTCCATTGATACCATACAATCGTTCCAATACTAGCATATTGTATTTTATGATTACTGCAAGAAATTCACACTTTGCGCTTTAATAAGGCGTTCAGGGTCTCTTGGTGTATACAGTAATTCTCTACCCAAGGTGGATTTGGGTGCAGCAAAAGAAGGCATCACGTGGGTACAAGAGTAATGTGAAAGAGCGACTCCTGGTGCTGTCTGCTGGGGTTTCCAGAACTCCTCCCCCCTTCCAACTCCATCACCCTTTTCCCACTTCTCTAGGCCAACAGCGTAACTTAAAAGTGCTGGAAAAGCTGGTGCAGCCTGCATGGTTTCTTGATTCCCCTTCCGCCCCCCCCCCCCTTCACCCTTTCATCCCTTTTCCAGGCATGCCATCAGATGGACTCGTCACTTCTGACAGCCTTGCACACAGCAGCACTGCAGATGTTAAATTGGAAGAAGGGAAAATGTTGGGATGTTATTTGTAAACAATTACAATACTTTGATTGTTAACAGTTAGGGTCATAGTGCTAGAACTTCGAAGAAAACCACACTCCTCCTTGCAGACACTGTACGGTCACAGCAAGATGTTGGCCTCTGTCAGCACCTCCAAGCAGAATGAAACTGCATTCGATGACCAGCGCTTGTGCTGGTTCCACCCTTAACCCTAACTCCAGCCTTCTTCATCTCTAGCCTGCGACCCTTGTGCCAGCACCCCTTCCCATTCCTGCCGCCTCCGTTCTAAATTTTCCGCTTGTTACTTGACTGTTGCTTTGATGATGTGTCATATTCCTCACAAGTATCCAGATTTTTCCATATACTGCGTTTAAAGTAATATAGGACTTTCGTCTGCACATCGACAATGGCATCTCCTTTTCCAGTAGCAGTTTATATTCCTGCTTTGCAACATTGGTTTTCTTCTTATACTCTATATTTCGTTTTTTGACTTCGATTTCTTCCATTTTCTGTCTTGTACACATAACACATTAAATGTATTTAAATGTGTAATTTCTTTAATAGTGTGTGATTTAAGTTTTTCATGAATTGAATCTGTTTCTTAAGACATGTGGAATGAGTTTGTTTGTGGGGACCTTTGATGTGTTATATTTTTTTTAATATTTATAGTTTGATTAAATTATTATTCTCTTGCGAAAATACAGAAATCTGTTGTGAGTTTTCCACCACTTCTTGGCGGGAAGAGCAAAGACCTTTCAAAAAAAAGTTTATGTCAGCCGAAATCGTTTGCAGAAGGCGTAGCGTTCTCAAGATCAAGAACAGAGCTCGCATTGCCACTTAATTTATTTGTGTTGTGATCATTTTCGATCACGACCGGATGTGAGACATAGCAAGTACGAACAGAGAAACCTAAGGGACCGGACAGAGCTGGAAATTTTCTTTGCTATACTACACCACACGTTAAAAGAAATTGGATTTAAATCACAAACAAGGTAAATGGCAATGCGCCTTCTGCCGTAACTACGACGTTTGTGCCGACCGGAGTGGCTGTGCGGTTCTCGGCGCTACAGTCTGGAACCGAGCGACCGCTACGGTCGCAGGTTCGATTCCTGCCCCAGGCATGGATGTGTGTGATGTCCTTAGGTTAGTTAGGTTTAATTAGTTCTGAGTTCTAGGCGACTGATGACCTCAGAAGTTAAGTCGCATAGTGCTCAGAGCCATTTGAACCAACAACGTTTGCCGACATGCAGTCGGTCCCTTGTAGCTGTATGAAAACTATAAAAACACCGTTATTTCTGTTGCCATTAATAGGAGGTGGGTAGCATAGAAATACTTTAAGTAATTTAAGCAGGCACTACGGCATTTGAGAGCACAATAATAATGGCTCTGAGCACTATGGGACTTAACATCTATGGTCATCAGTCCCCTAGAACTTAGAACTACTTAAACCTAACTAACCTAAGGACATCACACAACACCCAGCCATCACGAGGCAGAGAAAATCCCTGACCCCGCCGGGAATCGAACCCGGGAACCCGGGCGTGGGAAGCGAGAACGCTACCGCACGACCACGAGATGCGGGCGAGAGCACAATAACCAATTTAATTACCGTAATCAGTATTGCTAACAATAGGCTCAGTACAGTTTTATGTTCTATTTCGGTAGTTCATCATAGATGCACACATAAATTCTTACGTATCACTGAACAATAGTAATATTTTATAATAACTAATTAGTGATTGCGGACCGCGCCACATACACGTTCGCCGTCTCTTAAAAAATATATCAGGACTGTGGTAACAGAAGAGGATTACAATTCTTCAGCTGTGAAAAAATAAGAAACACAAAATATCGTTATCGATACAATTAATGAGCTATTCGTATTCTGCGCCGTGGTGCGTAAGATATTCTTTGAAATATCAGGTGGTCGCTGCTCAGCGACGATCTAAGAAATTTTTACACAAATTGTATGGCTTTTATGAGCCTGCATGATTAGATTATCGAATGTAAGTTTATTTACTTTATCGAAACAGATACTAATACTACATTGCCTCCCATGAGGAGGGGAGGAATACTGGAAGTATTACTTCCGTCCTCATGTCACTCGTAATATTAGTGGCTTTCAATACACGTCTATTGCTGAAATTGAGCAGTCATATAGTATTATACACTTGACGTTTCATAAAGTTACCATAATAGAGAAAATATTCATTGTTAAGACCATTAGTAAAAATTGTCTTTGTGCAGTTCATCTGCATCTGTGTTTTGGTCACAGGATTTCTTAACATCTACATCAACATGGAAAGTATTACTATTCACAATAAAGAGCTATATACATTAAGTGGAGATGACAGGCATTGTCGCAGAGAAAAAAAATACATACACATAGAAGTACCTATATAATGCTAAAATGCTTACAAACTATGAGATTGACATGACATTTTCATTATTCTTTCACACGTTTTCCAAATTTTCAATGTCTCTACAAGCTCGATAGGCTCGTGTTTATTTCATCGTAATATTCTTTCTTATTTTACACACATTGTACATTGGTTCGTGGATCACACTGTGCCGTCGAATTGTTTGTCAAGAATTGCTCACGATGGGGGTCCCTTTTCTACCACTTCACTGAATGGAATTTGCCATTCTCCGTCAACTCATGGAATATGGGATATAAGTAGAGAATACTCTGCATTAGTATTACTTAAAATTATCGATTTATTTACAATGGGTTCAGGACGGGTAAGGATCATTTCTTTCTTTCTTTCATTTCGCACTGATTTCTCTTCTTGTTTATGACAGCGGTTAAGGCAAATATCAACCTTGTTGTGACCGCAACCGAAATTTGTTCTAGTCGTGACCATTTTATTCCTTGCTTAATAGAAATCATTCTCTTTCAGTCTCTAAAATATAATGTTTGCTATGTACATATAGAACAATGTCCTTCAAAGTAGTATGAAGTCTTCATTATTTTCGGAGCGAGCCACGCGGACCCGGCCATTAAAGTTTCACATTTCCATTGTTTCGTCATACGCCGCTGCGCGACATTGTTGACAGACAAACATCGGACAGTATTGCGCGCGAGATCGAAGATTGGGTGTGTGTTGTGTCGTCCGCCGATAACGTGCTGCGTTTAAAGCACGTTGTTTGAATATTGCTGCTGTTGCTTCACCGAGGAAGGCTGCACGAAGCCATCTCGTCGTACCACTTGTCAACTGTCCGTGAAGGACTCACAGGTAAGTGAAAAGAAGTTATTTTGCTGGCTTGCGAGGGCTGCATGACGAACGATACTTATTCACTGACCGTTGCACACGTTATAAATAAAACTGATACACACAATGTGTGGTATAAAGAGTCGCGACACAGACTCGCTTTTCGACTCACAAGTATTCACTTTCACTTTGATACGCGTTCGTGAACTAAACGTCGTCCTTCATCTCACTTTCTCTTTGCAAAAATAACACTTTCACAGAAGAATAACAAGATACCTTGACTAATAATATGTACATACTTTGCTTATATATTAATATACAGGGTGAGTCACCTAACGTTACCGCTGGATATATTTCGTAAACCACATCAAATACTGACGAACCGATTCCACAGATCGAACGTGAGGAGAGGGGCTAGTGTAATTGGTTAATACAAACCATACAAAAATGCACGGAAGTATGTTTTTTTAACACAAACCTACGTTTTTTTAAATGGAACCACGTTAGTTTTGTTAGCACATCTGAACATATAAACAAATACGTAATCAGTGCCGTTTGTTGCATTGTAAAATGTTAATTACATCCGGAGATATTGTAACCTGAAGTTGACGCTTGAAACCCCCGACGTTCAGTTGCGTGTTGTAACAAACACGGGCCACGGTCGGCGAGCAGCATCTGCAAGGACATGTTTACGATGACGACCGTGTTTACGAGTGTGGCTGTAGTGCACTGTTGTGGTTTGGTCTAGCTGTCGCAGTGTCCGCATGTAGCGCTTGCTGCTATTGTTATTCTGCATTCGTCTCCGCACGCAGACCAACTGTAGTACACCGTGTTACCAGACGTCTGTGATAGTGTAGTGTTGTAGGAACTGTGACCATGGTGTATTCGAACTCTGAAAAGGCGGAGATGATACTCATCTATGGAGAGTGTCGACGAAATGCAGCTGAAGCCTGCAGGGTGTATGCAGAACGGTGCCCGGACAGAGAGCATCCAACGTGCCGCACATTGAAAAACATCTACCGCCAACTGTATGCAACAGGTATGGTCGTAGCACGCAAACGGGTCCGTAACAGGCCCGTCACAGGAGAAGCGGGTGCAGTTGGTGTGTTAGCTGCTGTTGCCATGAACCCACACATGAGTACACGGGACATTGCTAGAGCCGGTGGACTGAGTCAAAGTAGTGTCATGCGCATACTGCATCGTCACCGCCTTCACCCGTTTCATGTGTCGCTACATCAGCAATTACATGGTGATGACTTTAATAATCGAGTGCAATTCTGTCAATGGGCATTAACAGAGAATACGTTGCAGTTCTACCCGTTTACCGATGAAACGGGTTTCACAAACCACGGGGCAGTGAATCTACGGAACATGCATTACTGGTCCGTGGACAATCCTCGCTGGCTCAAACACGTAGAGCGACAGAGATCGTGGACTGTAAATGTATGGTGCAGTATCATTGGCGACCACCTCATTGGTCCTCACTTCATTGCAGGGGCCCAAACAGCTGCAACATACATCGCGTTTCTACAGAATGATCTGCCAACGTTGCTCGAAAATGTCCCACTGGAAACGCGTCGACGTATGTGGTATCAGCACGATGGTGCACCTGCACATTCCGCAATTAACACTAGGCTGACCCTTGACAGGATGTTCGACGGGCGTTTCATAGGACGTGGAGGACGCATAAATTGGCCAGCCCGTTCTCCTGACTTCTCTGGACTTCTTTCTGTGGGGTACGTTAAAGGAGAATGTGTACCGTGATGTGCCTACAACCCCAGAGGATATGAAACAACGTATTGTGGCAGCCTGCGGCGACATTACACCAGATGTACTGCGGCGTGTACGACATTCATTACACCAAAGATTGCAGTTGTGTGCAGCAAATGATGGCCACCACATCGAACATCTATTGGCCTGACATGTCGGGACACACTCTATTCCACTCCGTAATTGAAAACGGAAACCACGTGTGTACGTGTACCTCACCCCTCATGGTAATGTGCATGTGCGTCAGTGAAAAAACCAATAAAAAGGTGTTAGCATGTGGACGTAATGTGCTGTTCCAGTCTCTTCTGTACCTTGGGTCCATCACCGTTCCCTTTGGATCCCTACGTAATTCGGTGCTCTCCGATACACACGATCGAGTGGTACTCAAGCGTCAACTTTAGGTTACAATATCTCCGGATGTAATTAACATTTTACAATGCAACAAATGGCACTGATTACGTATTTATTTATATGTTCAGAGGTGCTAACAAAACTAACGGGGTTCCATTTAAAAAAAACGTAGATTTGTGTTAAAAAACATACTTCCGTGCATTTTTTTATGGTTTGTATTAACCAATTACACTAGCCCCTCTCCTAAAGTTCGGTCTGTGGAATCGATTCGTCAGTATTTGATGTGGTTTACGAAATATATCCAGCAGTAATGTTAGGTGACTCACCCTGTATATCTTAATCTAATGGTCACGCCCGGTACAGAACTGCTGTCGATCATTTCCTTTATGGCTCTCTCTCGCCTACCAGTTAAAATTTACGTCTTTCACTTAAGACTATTTTTCAATCTCCTCTTATAAACTCAACTACCGTATTCTTTACCGTCAAATTCTTATTACATTTTTTAATTGTCTCAAAGACAAACTAATTGACTTCCTCTTTGAGAACACGCCTGTTTTTATCATTCTTTTCATTTATGTGTCCATTAACTTGTGTTTACGGTGTTATTTAAATTGAGGACAGCCTCCAGACTGAGAGACTGCCTCCTTTTCCATGCGGAATACTATTCGCTTAAAAATATACCGGCGATGACAGACCAACCACCGTTACAAAGACAACAAACTCAGTTGCATGCCAAACAAGTGGCCTGACTATAATTGGCTTCAACAAGCAAAATTTAACTGATCTTGTCGCGAACCAACACGCTTTTCATATGAGTTGCTTCGCTCAGACAGTATAAGAAAATCTCTTCGAGCTGATCCTTGGAATAGGATGTTTGAAGGATTATGAGGGATCGGTATTTTGAATAAGATTTTATAAAGGAACACAAAAATCAGTATTTAAATTATCTGGACATTATAAAAATTGTCATAATAAACAAGAAACATTTATATGCGAGCACTTATGCTGCTGCAATTGCTTTTTGCGCGTCATTCACTTAGAAAATAGAATTGATTCATTTACATGCGTCTGTGGCTGGCAATTCTTGAGTATAATATTTCCAAGAAACTTATAATATAGCGTTATCTCTGCCCCTTCTTTTACTTGCTACACCTTCGAATTTGCGTCAGCATAACTTATCTGCCGTAGACTTTAAAACTCTGTTCCTAATCAAGTTTTCCACATACATTACTTCTTCTAAGCATCGGAACTTACACATGTTCTTTAGCATATTATAAATTACTCTGTTTTTTAGGTTATGTGTCGCTCTCATTACGATATCCTCTGTTATTCTTTGATTCTAGCCACGAAAATGTATGCCCCTTTATTTTAGACAGGCCTACAACTTGTCCTCCGAGAGACTTTAGTTTCTCAAAAAAAAAAAAAAAAAAATCCTTCATTATAAGACCTGATAGAAGGGCACTGATCACTCCTTCCTCTTATTGGGGGCTGATTACCACACGAGCATGAATCGTATACTTATATACTAACTTAAAACTAAGTTCTCTCTTCGACATTTTCCTTTACCTGTATTCAATTAACAGATCGGTACAAACTTTCCTCATACAGTCAGCACTGTATGATGACCTCCAGACGTATTAACTATTGGCTTGTCATTTTTCTTGAGTTATTATTCGATGTCGACGACTTACCTTGTTCTCTGATGGTGCTCTGTAATTGCCTTGTACTACTAACACCTGTAAATTTCTTGTGTTACCATTGTGGGATTTTCTTAAGTCACTGTGGTGGAACAGACCTTTAATCCTTCCAGTCACGGGGTCGGTTAGCAAGTAACTTCCTGTGTGTGGCTTCCTGGCAATAACATAAGGGCCTTCATAAACGCGCTGCTACTTACGATTTTTCTTTCGTAGCTTCGATGGTTTAAAATGAACCCTTAGAAAGATTCTCTCACCTTCTATATATTCAATAACCTTATTTATCTTTTTGTCAAATGCTTCCTTATGGAGGTTTGCAACGTTGTCAGTGTAATCAACGCCTGCCTGATTTTGGTGTCAGCTTCTTATGGGGGCTAAAAAATGCTGTTTCTAGTTTTCCTGATTGTGGTGGTTCCCCCTATCGGATATCGCCCTTAACGTCTCCTCCGTTTCGTGTTGGTGTTGTGACTGTGGCACGAAGGGTGGTGGCCAAGGATCTTGTCCCGTGTACGATCCACTTTACGCATAATAGATTTGTGCAGTCCTTAGCCGTTTCGGCGTTGGATTTCCTGCATAATCATTTGAGTGACCGGAAAAAATTATATTTGTCGGAGGTCGGAATGTATTCTGGGTCATGTGGTGTATTGTGTTATTATTATTAACAAAATGTTGTTCTCCTCCACTTGTCCGATGCCATTTATTTGATTTCCACTCACGCGTACTGTTAAAGACTGGTCCGCTCTGATAATTTCCTGCTGTGGTAGTTTGTTTACGTACTGATTTTGTGGATAATTGTGTGTTGAGTTTCCTTACTGTGGCCGTTCTGCACTATCCATTGGATTGCACCGTTGTTTATTATTATGCTTCGGTCGAAATTGTCCATTTCCGTACGACACCTGTTGATTTTTGTAGCCGCCGGACGGTTGGTAATAAGCGTCGCTACCGCACTCTTCTCTCATTGCCATTGTTGACCGCATAACCTCCACTGTTTCGCCTGCTCACTTCATTCGCAGCGCTACCAACTTTTGCTACCGCGTCTTCGGGAAACAAATCCAATGAGTCCAATATGGAAAGAAATGCTTCGGTATCGTCCTCGGAAACAATTAATTTCTCCCTTATAGAGATGGGCAATTTAGTTTCCAAAATCATGATCGCGTCTTTATTTGTAATGGGCGAGTCCCAGAATTTAATTTTTGCTAAATATTTTTCGAAATACCTTCTGAGACTGCCGTGTTTCGAATTGAACATTTCGGGATTGAACACCTTATTTTTTAAGCGCTGCTGAACACCATCACTCCAAAATTTGTTCAGAAACATCCGCTCGAATTCATTATAGGTCCTGCACTTGTCTGTCATTTCTGTTCCCCATAAGGCGACCTCTCCTGTTATATACTATACTACAAACTAAATTCTTTTCTTGTCTGTCCAGCTCTTCGGGAATACTACAGAGAAGTTTCGCAAAAATACGATCGGGTGTAAGTCACGTTTTCGCGAGTGAAAGGTTGGAAATGTTTTGTGTTTCAATACACTGAATTTGGGTTGTAAGTGTTGGTGGGCTGTTCATTTCATAGTGGTTATGCACTGTGTCTGTCGGCCTGTGGTATGACGTGTGATCAAGTGGAGTACTGTAATGAATTTGCCTATTGTCATTTCGGTATGGGGAGTGATTCCATTTGCTACCCATCGGATGTGAGGGATTTTCTACTTTGTTGTTTAGTGTCTGCACCTCTTCAGTGACCTGCTGCTTCCATTGAGGAAGGTCTTGTGCCGAAGTTCGCCTTATCTGTCGTAGCTCAGATAACACGGTGTCTCCCGCTTCCTGGTTCCGCCAAAAGATCACAAGTAACTTCCCTTACTACTTCCTTCAGTTCTGTCTTTGTTTTCCATCAGATGGTCTTTGGTTTTTTTACGCTCTGTGTAGTGGTCGGGGCCGGCCGGTGTGGCCGAGCGGTTCTAGGCGCTTCAGTCTAGAACCGCGCTGCTGCTGCTGTCGCAGGTTCGAATCCTGCCTCGGTCATGGCTATGTGTAATGTCCTCAGGTTAGTTAGGTCTAAGTAGTTCTAAGTTCTAAGGGACTGATGACCTCAGATGTTAAGTCCCATAGCGCTCAAAGCCCCCTTTGTAGTGGTCGGATAACGCTTCGCTGTGAGCCTTTACCGTAATTTTTATCTGCTCCTCTATGTCAAGTGATTCTACTTGTTTCGTCAAATCATCTATCTCCTTTCCCATGTTAGTGACAACCAGTTTCACGGCGCTGACCTCCTTTGACATGGTATCACAATTACCCTTTAATGCCACAGTTTCGCTATGGTATGCTTCTACTGTGGCATTAATTTCATCCTTGGCTGCTTCTAGTGCTGCATCAAATTTACTAGATACCTGCTTGATCTCAGCCTCAACCTGTTTACAGATCTCAGTTTTTACTGCTTCGATTTGCCCACTTATTTCCGACTTGACCTCGCCCAACTGGGTATTCAAATCAGTTTTCAAGTCAGTAGTTATTTCAGCTTCCCCATGAACCATGGACATTGCCGTTGGTGGGGAGGCTTGCGTGCCTCAGCGATACAGATGGCCGTACCGTAGGTGCAACCACAACGGAGGGGTAGCTGTTGAGAGGCCAGACAAACGTGTGGTTCCTGAAGAGGGGCAGCAGCCTTTTCAGTAGTTGCAGGGGCAACAGTCTGGATGATTGACTGACTGACCTGGCCTTGCAACATTAACCAAAACGGCCTTGCTGTGCTGGTACTGCGAACGGCTGAAAGCAGGGGGAAACTACACCCGTAATTTTTCCCGAGGGCATGCAGCTTTACTGTATGGTTAATGATGATGGCGTCCTCTTGGGTAAAATATTCCGGAGGTAAAATAGTACCCCATTCGGATCTCCGGGTGGGGACTACTCAGTAGGACGTCGTTATGAGGAAAAAGAAAACTGGCATTCTACGGATCGGAGCGTGGAATGTCAGATCCCTTAACCAGGCAGGTAGATTAGAAAATTTAAAAAGGGAAATGGATAGGTTAAAGTTAGATATAGTGGGAATTGTGACGTTCGGTGGCAGGAGGAACAAGACTTTTGGTCAGGTGAATACAGGGTTATAAACACACAATCAAATAGTGGTAATGCAGGAGTAGGTTCAATAATGAATAAAAAAATAGGAGTGCGGGTAAGCTACTACAAACAGCGTAGTGAACGCATTATTGTGGCCAAGATAGACACGAAGCCCACGCCTACTACAGTAGTACAAGTTTATATGCCAACTAGCTCTGCAGATGATGAAGAAATTGAAGAAATGTATGATGAGATAAAAGAAATTATTCAGGTAGTGAAGGGAGACGAAAATTCAATAGTCATGGTTGACTGGAATTCGACAGTAGGAAAAGGGAGAGAAGGAAACATAGTAGGTGAATATGGATTGGGGCTAAGAAATGAAAAAGGAAGCCGCCTGGTAGAGTTTTGCACAGAGCATAACTTTATCATAGCTAACACTTGGTTCAAGAATCATGAAAGAAGGTTGTATACATGGAAGAATCCTGGAGATACTAGAAGGTATCAGATAGGTTATATAATGGTAAGACAGAGATTTAGGAACAAGGTTTTAAATTGTAAGACATTTCCAGGGTCAGATGTGGACTCTGACCACAATCTATTGGTTATGAACTGTAGATTAAAACTGAAGAAACTGCAAAAAGGTGGGAATTTAAGGAGATGGGACCTGGATAAACTGAAAGAACCAGAGGTTGTACAGAGTTTCAGGGAGAGCATAAGGGAACAATTGACAGGAATGGTGGAAAGTAGTACAGTAGAAGAAGAATGGGTAGCTCTGAGGGATGAAGTAGTGAAGGCAGCAGAGGATCAAGTAGGTAAAAAGACGAGGGCTAATAGAAATCCTTGGGCAACAGAAGAAATATTGAACTTAATTGACAAAAGAAGAAAATACAAAAATGCAGTAAATGAAGCAGGCAAAAAGGAATACAGACGTCTCAAAAATGTGATTGACAGGAAGTGCAAAATGGCTAAGCAGGGATGGCTAGAGGACAAATGTAAGGATGTAGAGGCTTATCTCACTAGGGGTAAGATAGATAATGTCTACAGGAAAATTAAAGTGACCTTTGGAGAAAAGAGAACAACTTGTATGAATATCAAGAGCTCAAATCGAAACCCAGTACTAAGCAAAGAAGGGAATGCAGAAAGGTGGAAGGAGTATATAGAGGGTCTATACAAGGGCGATGTACTTGAGGACAATATTATGGAAATGTAAGAGGATGTAGATGAAGATGAAATGGGAGATATGATACTGCGTGAAGAGTTTGACAGAGCACTGAAAGACCTGAGTCGAAACAAGGCCCCGGGTGTTGACAACATTCCATTAGAACTACCGATGGCCTTGGGAGAGCCAGTCCTGACAAAACTCTACCATCTGGTGAGCAAGATGTATGAGACAGGCGAAATACCCTCAGACGTCAAGAAGAATATAATAATTCCAATCCCAAAGAAAGCAGGTGTTGACAGATGTGAAAATTACCGAACTATCAGTTTAATAAGTCACAGCTGCAAAATACTAACGCGAATTCTTTACAGACGAATAGAAAAACTGGTAGAAGTCGACCTCGGGGAAGATCAGTTTGGATTCCGTAGAAATGTTGGGACACGTGAGGCAATACTAACCTTACGACTTATCTTAGAAGAAAGATTAAGAAAAGGCAAACCTACGTTTCTAGCATTTGTAGACTTAGAGAAAGCTTTTGACAATGTTGACTGGAATACTCTCTTTCAAATTCTAAAGGTGGCAGGGGGAAAATACAGGGAGCGAAAGGCTATTTACAATTTGTACAGAAACCAGATGGCAGTTATAAGAGTCGTGGGACATGAAAGGGAAACAGTGGTTGGGAAGGGAGTGAGACAGGGTTGTACCCTCTCCCCGATGTTATTCAATCTGTATATTGAGCAAGCAGTAAAGGAAACAAAAGAAAAATTCGGAGTAGGTATTAAAATCCATGGAGAAGAAATAAAAACTTTGAGGTTCGCCGATGACATTGTAATTCTGTCAGAGACAGCAAAGGACTTGGAAGAGCAGTTGAACGGAATGGACAGTGTCTTGAAAGGAGGATATAAGATGAACATCAACAAAAGCAAAACGAGGATAATTGAATGTAGTCGAATTAAGTCGGGCGATGCTGAGGGAATTAGATTAGGAAAAGAGACACTTAAAGTAGTAAAGGAGTTTTGCTATTTGGGTAGCAAAATAACTGATGATGGTCGAAGTAGAGAGGATATAAAATGTAGACTGGGAATGCCAAGGAAAGCGTTTCTGAAGAAGAGAAATTTGTTAACATCGAGTATAGATTTTAGTGTCAGGAAGTCGTTTCTGAAAGTATTTGTATGGAATGTAGTCATGTATGGAAGTGAAACGTGGACGATAAATAGTTTGGACAAAAAGAGAATAGAGTCTTTCGAAATGTGGTGCTACAGAAGGATGCTGAAGATTAGATGGTTAGATCACGTAACTAATGATGAAATATTAAATAGAATTGGGGAGAAGAGGAGTATGTGGCACAACCTGAAAAAAAGAAGGGACCGGTTGGTAGGACATGTTCTGAGGCATCAAGGGATCACAAATTTAGCATTGGAAGGCAGCGTGGAGGGTAAAAATCGTAGAGGGAGACCAAGAGATGAATACACTAAGCAGATTCAGAAGGATGTGGGTTGCAGTAAGTACTGGGAGATGAAGAAGCTTGCACAGTATAGGGTAGCATGGAGAGCTGCATCAAACCAGTCTCAGGACTGAAGACCACAACAACAACAACAGTTATTGCAGTTTTTACTGTGTCAAATTTTCCATTTACCACTTCAAATATTTCATTTACCGCATCAAATTGTTTATTTAAATCGGTAAAAGCTCGCATTAGTTCTTTTTTGTCTTCCTTCTCTCGTTCAGCTCTCTCTCTTGCTTTTCGTTCCTTTTCTAACCGCAGTTGTTCCTTTTCCCTATCATAATTTGCCATCCAATTTTGGATTTGATGTAGCATTGCATTCGTATCTACAGTTGGGTTGCTAGCTGCGGGAATCGTTTGAATTGTTTGGTCTGTGTCAATCATATCACCGGCGTTAGCCTCCGCCTCCACTCGCATACTAATTGCACGTGAGCGCAACGAATATTGAGTGCTGTTCATATCGTCACTGTCACCTGCTGTCGGGATTAATTTCTGTTTTCCCTCCGCCATCTCGCGGGGTCTGTTTGTCAACAGCATTACGTCAGCTACACGTGGTCTACAACGCTGTTCGTCTGTCCTTTGCTTGTGACGTCAGGTCACGTGCTGTCTGTCAAGTTGCAATCGCCTATCAAACGACTGTGAACTGAAGCGGAGAAGACAAGATGGAGGACGGGCACATTAAACAACTGAATTAGCACACAGCGCTAGCATTTTATACGTAACACGACGCCATATTTACACATTGAAATCAAGACTCAACAATGGCATTTAGACACTACGCCGCAAATCCTACTAAACTTTGACAAAAAATAATTTTAAGCTGATTTTTTTTAAATGTGGAGATGGAAATAAAAGGAAGAATGGTAATGTAGCTCGAAAGACAACTGTAGTACTAAGCGTCACAACTGCATATGAAAATTTTTTCGTAACGTACTTGAAAAATCGGCAACTAGATATAAAATATCTCTGTTTTCCGCCGTCGGCTCGGCTTTCCTCTTTGAAATTTTCGTCCGCAATTTTTTTAAGCGCGTAGCGTCCACATGAAAAATAAATGTGTTGTTAGATACATCTGTACCAACAGCAAACACAAGAGGACTGATTTTCGTGATTTCAGTAGAGTCCCTGTTCGGACGCCAAGTGCGTTTTTTTTAAATAGTTATATTTTGGTTAAATTATTATTCTCTTGTGAAGATTCAGAAATCTGTTGTGAGTTTTGCACCACTTCTTGGCAGGAAGGGCAAAGACTTCTAAAAAAAAACTTAAGTACTTTATGTGATAGTTTATATGTCACCTGAAATCGTTTGCAGAAGGCGCACCGTTCTCAAGATCAAGAACAGAGTTCGCATTGCCACTTAATTTATTTGTGTCGTGATCATGTTCGATCACGACCGGATGTGAGACATAGCAACTACGAAACCTAAGGGACCAGACAGAGCTGGAAATTTTCTTTGCTATATTACACCACACGTTAAAAGAAATTGGATTTAAATCACAAACAAGGTAAATGTCAATGCGCCTTCTGCCTTAACTACGACGTTTTACGACATGCAGTCGGTCCCTGGTAGCTGTATGAAAACTGTAAAAACACCGTTATTTCTGTTGCCATTGATAGGAGGTGGATAGCACAGAAATATTTTAAGTAATTTAAGCAGGCACTACAGCATTTGAGAGCACAATAACCAATTTAATTACCTTAGTCAGTATTGCTAACAATAGGCTCCGTAAAGTTTTATGTTCTATCTTCGGTATTTCATAATAGATGCACACATAAATTCTTACATATCGCTGAACAACAGTAATATTTTACAATAACTAACTAGTGATTGCGGACCGCGCCACATACACGTCCGCCGTCTTTAAAAAATATATCAGGTCTGTGGTAACAGAAGAGGATTACAATTCTTCAGCCGTGAAAAAATAAGAAACACAAAATATCGTTATCCATACAATTTATGAACAATTCGTATTCTGCGCCGTGGCGCTGCTCAGCGACGATCTAAGAAATTTTTACACAAATTGTATGGCTTTTATGAGCCTGCATGGTTAGATTATCGAATGTAAGTTTATTTATGTTATCGAAACAGATACTAATATTACACCATTCCTAATTAATATCTATGTTGAACGGCATTATGGAGAATAATATTCTAGATTGAGAAAAATACAGGGTGGCGCACGAAATGTGTTACCAATTGTATCTTTCACAATTTACGACGCACATTAGATATCCCGCTGGGATCTCTACAGCAGTACCAGCAGAGCTTGGAAAAACAAATGAGTTGCGAAATGACGTGTAATTCACGATACTGCCGCTAGGAGACTAGTAAGCAGCAATGGCTGAGAATGGAAGACTGACGACACAGCAATTGTGTTACTTTTTCATGAAATGAAAAGCCTTGTTGTGACTCAGAGGCGTTTTCGACAACAGTTTAACACACGATGGGTCCCTTGCAAGAAGACCATCCACGGGTTGTACGATAAATTTGTACAGGAAGGAACAGTATTGGGAGCGGAGCGATCTCGGCCTAAGCCTGTTTGTTCGCCGGAGAATATTGAAGCAGTACGAGTTGCTGTACAGAGAAGTCCCGGGAAATCGTGTAGAAGGCAGCAGCGCAACTGGGAATATCCAGACGCTCCGTTCAACACATTCTTTGACCTGTGCGCAGAAACTCACTGAAGAACACAAGCAGCAGAGACTACTGTTTGCTCAGTAGGCGGAGACAACTCTCAACAACGTTTGGTTTTCAGACGAGGCGCATTTTTATTTAGACGGTGTGGTTAACAAACAAAATGTACGCTTTTGGGCCACTGAAAGCCCACAAGTGCTTCATGAACGATAACATTATGCTCCGAGGATTACAGCGTGGGCAGCAATTTCCAGTCATGGACTTATTGGACCCTTTTTCTTTGAAGAAACTGAACAGCGAGCGTTATTTGAGCATGCTTCGCAATAGCTTTATTCCACAGCTTCTTGCTACTGCCTTGCCCTTCAACACGTAGTGGTTGATGCAAGATGGAGCATTTCGACATACGGATCATTTCCCTTAGGTTTCCAGGTCACTTCAATGACGGACAAAATTAGCCCCCCAATAGTCCAGACCTCAATCCATGTGACTTTTTTCTTTGGGGGTACCTAAAGGAAATAATTTTCCCGAAACGTCCACGTGATTTAATGGAGCTCAGAAGACTTATTCTTCAAGCTTGCAGTGAAATTACGGAAGACATGTGCCGTAGGGTAATCACTAACTTCAGTGTTCGTTTGAAGGAAGTTAGGAAACGAAATGGTGGACGTATTGAGCATGTGCTGAGTTAGAACAAATCTCCGTGGACGGCTCTTCATTGTAGTATATGTTCCTTTCAGATTGTATTGACAATAAAGTTTATATTCAAAAACAAAATGGCAACACATTTCATGCGCCATCCTGTATGTCTGTCCTCCATTAATGCAGCACTTCTGTATAATACTTACATCGTCATTATTGGAGCCTGTATTAATAATCTCCACATAGTTTACAGGTGAGTTACTAAAACTACGGGCAGACAGAACATCTTTTCTCAGTCATTATTGCCTGAAAGGTCTACTAACACACCAGCTGACTTTTGGGTTTCCTTATTGCCCCAGTATGCAAACCGCTGTACAATGTTAAATGCAACACAGCAGCTGTTCGGTAAATTCTGTGATAATTTATACCATACAGAAGCAATTGGCACAATGTAAATACTGTTTTTCGTCTCCTAATACATTAAAGCACTCTTGCAGAGGGTTAAACACACAGTCCATTCTTCCAGCCTCGTAATACCATGTTCTTTAGCCAAGAAGAGTGAAAAAGTTTCCTGTAGATACAGATCACGACACTTTATAAAGTCGATAAGATGGCTACTGATGTCTTCGTTCTGATCTTGGTTTGTGATTCGACATATAAACTTGTTATACGTCTTTACTCTACATTTGGAGCTCATGCACATTAAACGGTCTATTCTAGGTGTCTTACCATTGTTTACAATAACGTGCTGTGTCCTTGGTAGTATGCTTGCAGACAGAAGTCATGGTTTGATATCAAGTAGTCACACATCTCCATTTTGTTAAAAATCCGAGCAGTATCTTGCATTGGAGTGGCCGTGCTGTTCTAGGCGCTACTGTCTGGAACCAAGCAACCGCTACGGTCGCAGGTTCGAATCCCGCCTCGGACATGGATGTGTGTGGTGTCCTTAGGTTAGTTAGGTTTAATTAGTTCTAAGTTCTAGGCGACTGATGACCTCAGAAGTTAAGTCGCATAGTGCTCAGAGCCAGTATCTTGCATTATATACACACCCATAAGATAACAGTCTTCTACATGCAGATCTTGCAAAATTCCAGCAGTTCGTCCATTAGAATACCCATTTTAACGTAGCAGAATTCCACTTTACGTGGCATAACTACAGACGTTTTACATTATTTCTAAATGGTATCCAGTGCTTACTTGTCAGTTTTTTCCAATATACCTTCTGCTGTCACATTGCCATTCCCTGTAGGAAAAACGGCAGCTTCGCCTAAATGCCATGCCTCGGAAAGTTCGCCATGTAAATGGTTAGCAGACACACCACAAACTTCTTCCTTTAGCGTTACAGATTGCCCATCATCCAACTGTTGTCGAGATTCCATTTGATCACAGATTTTAACCAACTTAATGTTGTCACAAGATGGTTCTTTAGTAGATATAAGGACATGCACTATGTGATCAAAAGTATCCGGACCCACCCAAAATCATACGTTTTTCGTATTGGGTGCATTGTGTTGCCACATACTGCCAAGTACTCCATACTAGCGACCTCAGTAGTCGTTAGACATCATGAGAGAGCAAAATGGAGCGCTTCGCGGAACTCACGGACTTCGAATGTGGTCAGGTGACTGGGTGTCACTTGTGTCATACATCTGTACGCGAGATTTCCACCCTCCTAAACATCCCTAGGTCCACTGTCTCAGATGTGATAGTGAATTGGAAACGTGAAGGGACACGTACAGCACAAAAGCGTGCAGGCCGACCTCGTCTGTTGACTGACAAAGACCACCGAAAGTTGAAGAGGGCCGTAATGTCTAATAGACAGACATCTATCCGGACCATCACACAGGAATCTCAAACCGCATCAGGATCCACTGCAAGTACTACGACTGTTAGGCCGGAGATGAGAAAACTTGGAGCTCATGGTCGAGCGACTGGTCGTAAGGCACACATGGCGCCGGTAAATGGCAAACGACGCCTCGCTTGGTGTAAGGAGAGTAAATGTTGAACGATTGAACAGTGGAAAAACGTTGTGTGGAGTGACGAATCACGGTACACAAGGTGGTGATCCGATGGCAGGATGTGGGTGTGGCGAATGCCCGGTGAACGTCATCTGTCAGGTGTGTAGTGACAACAGTAAAATTCGGAGGCGCTCGTGTTAGGGTGTGGTCGCATTTTCAATGGAGCGGGCTTGCGCCCATTGTTTTTTTGTCTGGCACTATCACAGCACAGGCCTACATTCATATTTTAAGCACCTTCTTGCTTCCACTGTTGAGGAGCAATTCGGGGATGGCGATTGCATCTTTCTACACGATCGAGCCCCTATTCATAATGCACGGCCCGTGGCGGAATGGTTAACGACAATAACATCCCTGTAATGGTCTGGCCTGTACAGAGTCCTGACCTGATTCCTGCAGAAAACCTTTGGGATGTTTTGTAACGCTGACTCCGTCCTGGCCTTATCGACCGACATCGATACGTCTCCTCAGTGCAGCACTCCATGGAGGATGGGCTGCCATTCCCCAAGAAACCTTGCAACAGTTGATTGAACGTATGCCTGCAAGAGTAGAAGCTGTCATCAAGGCTAAGGGTGGGCCAACACCATACTGAATTCCAGTATTACCTGTGGAGGGCGCCACGAACTTGTAAGTCATTTTTAGCTAGGTGTCCGGATCTTTTGATCACATAGTGTATAATTCTTGTTGCTAAGAAGTACGCCATTTTAGGAGTAATTTATGTTACCAACGTCAATAAGAAGATTATCCAGGTACTCTGATAATAACCATATACCATAGCGTTTGTCCTCCCAAATAAGTGTAGGATGTTTAGCACTTCGGAGCAAGACATGTTAATACTTCCATCTACCACGGAGAACTGATCATCTGCGGATGTTAAAGCTTCATACAGACGCTAAAGATTCAAGATGTTGAACACAGTCGGTCATGTAATACGATTTCACTTCCAATTATACCTTCTAAATTATGAACACTGTTGTACGCTGTCCGGTAGTCCCGTACATTTAAAGCGTCTTGGAGGAGAGCACAAGAACTGGCATATCTGCCTGAAACAACTACCATAACAGAAGAACACAAACGCTATATGTAAAAGAACAGACCGTTGCAGATCTGCAGCCATGGTTTACATATTAATTTAAACACAGTGTATGGGACACTTTCTTTTTTTTTTTTTTTTTCGTCAAACACAATTTCACGTTTGTTTTCGCTTGAAAAGGGATGTTTGGTTGTATTTAAATGATGTGGGACTGGAGGTTACTGTTCGTCATACTGGGACCCTTATCCAGTGGAGACCAATTGTTTGGTTAGCTGGAGGCGTTACAAGAGGTGCGGTTTATTTATTTTTGTGATTATGATATCGGTATGTAGATGATGGGGATCGAGACAGCTCTTTATCTGACGGAATGGTACTATTGTACTATGATCGGTTCCTGAGAGCATAGTAGACTTCATAAACTTACAATGTGTAGAATTCACAGACACTAAATTAATTGATACTTTGGGTGTGGGAGACATCGAAGATGAGTAAATGTTTTGGATATTCTGCATAGTTTATATTACATTAAAAGTATACAGTCATACATCCTATGGTGGAGTAACGCCAGTGGCAGTTGCTGCAAGAGAGGCCTTACCTGTCTCTGGGGGGTTACTGTAAAATTTGTGAGAGTGAATATTCCAGGTAACATATCACTTCTTCCCACGTACGTCTCGCGAAATGATCGCAATAAGAAATTAGAATTCATACGGGGACTTACAAACAATAATTCTTTCCACATGGATGGATCAGGATACAGTCTGCATTTCGATTGGTAAACACACCACGTGCTATGTCAGCTAATAGACGTGCAGATACTTTTGATCAGATAATGTATCCACAATGTTGATCACACAGAGCACGGCGTGGAAAAAGAGTGGACCATTGCAGAAGTGCAAACAATGATTACAAACAGCTTTCCACGTGAATGGAGCAGGCACAGAGCTTAAATGTTTGTAGTACTGTGCACCACATATCACAAGGTGGGGTGCTGTTGTCATGCAAATGATTTCTTCAGTGCAGCCTTGGTTCAAATGGCTCTGAGCACTATGGGACTTAACATCTGTGGTCATCAGTCCCCTAGAATTTAGAACTACTTAAACCTAATTAACCTAAGGACATCACACACATCCATGCCCGAGGCAGGATTCGAAGCTGCGACCGAAGCAGTCGCGCGGTTCCGGACTGAGCGCCTAGAACCGTGAGACCACCGCGGCCGGCTTCAGTGCAGCCTTCATAAAGACAATATCATCATCTGGGAAAAGGTCATACGTACCATATTATCTTCTGTAAAAGTTTTGCATCGTATTAAGAATGGCATGCTTAGTCAGCAAGCCGAGGCAACTCGTGGAATAGTATTCTGTCACGATTTCTTACAATACTTTTAGCGGAGAAACAGGAGACCGTTGCAGAGGGGCACGAAACGCTTGCAACTTACATTCCATTAGATGAATACAGACAATCATCTTTTCCTTGACCAGCAGTTGTGTGTAATAAGTGCGAAAACCGGTAATACTGTTATGATGCACCCTCCACCATAAAGAGTATTATGGCTTGCAGGGTATATGTTTAGATGATGATCTAAGTCGTTTGCAGTTTATTGTTTCCATTACTTTCCTGCAAACTATAAGGAAACTCCAGCAATAATTTCCGCTTTGTTGAGAATCAGTATTTTATTTAGTGCAGAGCACTGTTGTTAAGACATTTAGTCCTGTGATAGACATGTTCTGTGCTCTTGTTACCAAGTAATATTGTTGCAGCGTATCCACGGATGAAGTGGCTTGATCGATACTCATAAGACTCAGACGCTTAACATGTTATATTAGTACAGAAGGCGTAAAAGATCCTATAAAGTGCGGAGCGTTTGGACATGGGATAGTTATGGGGGTGCTAAACAAACTCTGAGATGTTTGGCGAAACAATTGCTGCGAATGATAACACTGTATAAGCTTGCTACTGCGATTTCCTACAAATAATGTTATTATACAGGCTAGAGGCTGCACATGGTAAATATCCAACTGCATTACGTACCAACTAAAGCATGTATCTGGCTCAGAGGAATCTTAAAGAAATGTAATGCACTCACAAATAAAGTGGCTTACAAAATATTTATAGGACCTCGTCAGTCTCGATCTCTTAGCAGGCGACATTAATAGAAAAGGCGTGCAAGATCCAATCCACAGTGATATGCATATGAGTATCACAAAGAAACTAAACAACAAACTCCAGTGCGCAATCGTCCAGGATTGGCTTTACCTGGAAACCTACCAATGGCTTATGTCATTCATGGAAACTGCAGGGTTAGCTGTTGGTATCTGGATATTGTCGTTTTCCCACATCCATTGAAAGTAGCTTGTTGTATGCAGGGATAATAACGATCGTTAAAATTGTGTATGAAGAATGGCGAATTTTAGTATATACAGCGTTGTGACCGGTGCGACGTGAGTGGTTGGGTTGAGGTGACAGTGGAAACACTGTTGACGGTTAAGAATGACTTTTTTAGTTCAATACTTGATAATAATAATGTCGTGTGACGAGGGCGTCCCGTCGGGTAGACGGCTCGCCTGGTGCAAGTCTTTCGGTTTGACGCCACTTCGGCGACTTGCGCGTCGATGGGGATGAATTGATGATGATTAGGACAACACAACAACCAGTCCCTGAGCGGAGAAAAATCTCCGACCCAGGCGAGAATCGAACCCGGGCCCTTAGTATTGACAGTCTGTCGCGCTGACCACTCAGCTACCGGGGGCGGACTCAATACATGATGCAGTGTGGGGACCACACCTCTCTCTGTTGTCTCTGGCTAGTGCTGATGAGCGGGCGGTGGCTTCCACCCCGGCTGCTGAGCTGGCGCTCTGCGTTGCTGACAGAAGGCCTATTGTCGGCTTGCAGTCTTTAGAGGCCACAGCCTTTGACGTCAGTGGCGCGCTACGTTTCTCGACACTTTGGAAGCCCAGTGGACCCTCACACGCTCGTGTCACCACAGCAATGTGCGAAGATTGCTGTGCGTGGGGTGCCACTGAATGCCTGCTGGCAGGACTTGGACGGCAGCTGACACTGTGGCGCCACGTCCCACTGGAAACTCACCATTGGGAGCAGCAGGTGCGGATGACAGGTTGGTGGGTCTGTGGCACTGAATCCCGTAAAGGATGCAGTGCTGGTGGCAAGTGCAGTCTGGTCTCGAGCCCATGGATGGTGATGGCGGGACCCACTTGCCTTGCTGTCCTACATTGCTCTGGAATTGTGGTAGTGTTGCTGGTTTGCTCAAAGGCTGGGTACAATTTTAGAATACATCCACGGAGCAGTGTGAAGTATTTTTCGGTTTAGTAGTAGCAATACTGATTCTGGTTTTTGGCTGGTGGTTGCACACATGGATGGAATGTGTGTGACATGGTCAAAGCAAAAAGTACAGCCACAGCTGATCATAGGGGTGCTACCACGGGAGACACAGGTCACAGATTGGGGTTGCTCGGGCAGTGGGCTGACGATCGAAGCAGCACAAGCGCCGGCCTTTGGCTGTCGTTTCCTTGTGCATCACGCTGCCAGCTATGGCAAACACACGTGACTTTAATGTTGGCAACCAATGCTGTACAATCGCAATAAAGTCATGAGATGTTCAATTGACTCTTTTAGTAGAACATGTTACGCGTTTCGGGCTCACACCCATATTCAGACATCTGTTACAAAAAAGTACAAAAGACAGCACACTCAACACGTCTCAACGTTACAGAAAATGAGATCGGGTCATATGAATTACATACCACAAACTTCAGCTCCTTTCTAACCAACCAGGCGTACAACCATGACAACTCAAAGTGTCCAATAACATATGACTATAACTGAAACACAAGCAGTCTTGAAGCAGAGCGTATATTGACACTAAACAAGTCAACTAGCAGCGAAGCGCCCTCGGTAGGGGGCGCAGCATGGTCATGTGCTCCATGCGTTCACATGTAATTTGATAATAATATACTCAGCATGTAACATCTGACAGGGTGTAATTACGACTAGCCACCGGAATGGTACTTCCGTACACGTTAACACTAAAGGAATTTTTGAAAAATTCTTTAAAAACTCCAAAATTTTTACATTGCCATTCTATACCCACAGCCAGTAGTGGCACTAATACGAATCAAACCATATGTCAGTATAAAATAAATAATGGGGGGGGGGGGGGGAGAGAGAGTTCCTTCGTGAATAAACCTTTCAAGCTCCTAAATCTGTAAAGGAATACCACCAAATTAAATACAACCAACAGTATCCATCAGGAACTAAAACCCTGTGATCAGCTCGCGTGCGCAAACGTGTTAGGCGCCATCTGTTAAAGCCAACAGCAACCACGTCGGCGGCAGCCATACACCTATCGAATTACAGCCAAGTGACATTCGTGGGCCGTGATTGCCCAAATAGAGGCCTTCAAACAACAACTTGCACCCCTGTACCTCATGGAAAAAGTTTAATGGTGAGAAGAAGAGCATTTTCATAAAATCCCAAAACACACACGTGGGTTACACCTCATACATTCCTTATATAAAGTAGTGGCACGACAATTGCCCGAGTCCTACCTATGCTGTTCGGATACCGGAGAGCTCTAGATTTAAAAAAAAAAAAAAAAAAAAAAAAAAAAAAAAAAAAAAAAAAAAAAAAAAAAACCACACACAAAACATTAGAAGTGTTAAAACTTTAAAGTCTAAAATGAGTAAAATAAACCATTGTGTCACCAAGGACCACCCAAGGGGTACTGTGGTGAACAAATGTGTATACGCCAACCTATCTACCCATGTAACTTTCCCCATATGACTTTAAACTAGCCAACCACTCAGCAAAAAACCTAGCCTATCATAACGGTACGTGCACAGAACACCACCAGCTCCTATAAAATACACTATCACAACTTCTTATGAGGGGCTGACAGACACCAAACTCAAAATAGTATCCGTTCGAACAAGCCAAAAAGCCAGTTGTTCCCACCGGAAGCCTGTTCATTAAAGACTGCGTTGGCAGCATGCTGTATACGCGCATAGATCTCCAGATCTTCAAGGTTATCTAAAATCTTCCCTTTTTGTTCTAAATGCAGAATCCTTGGGCTATCTTCTATCGGGGCCAGCTTATGCCCATTCTCCCTCATATGGGACCCCAGCCCACTATTATTACTATATGTGGCCGAATCCCGACCCGTCTGGCCAATGTATGTCCCAGCACATCCTCCACATTTAATTTAGTATACACCGGATTGCTTAAACTTATCTGCTTCCCCTTCTTCCTTATGTCGTAATATTCCCCCCAACTTCTTCCTTGTATGGAAGTCTACGCGAACGCCTGCCTTCCTGAAGGCTCTAGTTATTTTTTGGCGACATGGTCCAACATATTCCATCGACACAAACTTACTATTTAATTTTTGGCGGCCCAGTTGCCGTGTCTTGCTAAGAATCTTAGCTACAAACTCTCGTACAAATTTTTTCGAGTACCCGCTAGCCCGTCCTATCCTTACAATCATTTCAACTTCCCTATCAGTGGCTTCTGTGCTCAAATTAAATCTGTATAACCAGTTAAACATTGACGAAAAGAACGCCCTTTTATGTGCGGGGGATGGGGTGGCACGAATCCGCCGCAATTATTATGTCTGTTGTCGTTGGCTTCCGAAATATGCCTATTTCCAGCCCATTTCTATTCTTAGTAATTTGTAGATCGAGATAGCTGAGGGAATTTTCGACTTCTACCTCTACTGTGAGCTTAATGTTCCCATGCATACTATTAAACTGGATAGCTAGCTGGTGTATCCCATCCAACCTCCTTTAAATACAATAAATATGTCATCAACATATCTCCTGTAAATTACAATGTCATTTAGCAAATTGCTCTGAGAGCTGAACAGCTTTAACTTTAGATTATTCATAAAAATCTCTGATAAAAGGCCTAAGAGGCTTGACCCCATAGTAAGGCCATCTTGTTGCTCGTAAGTCTTACTGTTAAATGTGAAATAATTAAATGACAAGTTCAGTCGTAACAACTACATAAACTAAACTACTTCATTATAAACCATCTTACCATTCTTTAGCAAATTTTTGTGGATAATCTCCAGTGTCTCACTGACCGGGATGTTCGTATACAAATTAACTATATCAAATGAGGCTAACACAGCCCCTCGGCCACCCTAATATTTTGTAGAAGGCCAACCATCTCAAAACTATTACAAACACTAAAGGTCTCCTTAAAAGTATAATATTCTTGCAGTTTATCGTGACAAAATCTATTCACACGAGTAATTTGGGCTTGTACAAGCACTAACAATTGGACGGATGGGCTTCTTAATTTTATGGAGCTTAATTTGAGCCCTAAACCGTGGCATTTTGTGATTCATCATGAAAAGCCTCTTTCTCTTTACATCTGAGTCAAATAGGAAATGCGAGTCACTGCATAACAAGGGGTTAGACTTTAATTTACCTTCACAGACTAATGGCAAAATCAGCAACAGGGTGATCGCCGAGGTTAAGAATGGATATGATGTAGCAAAAGAACCCAAAACTTTGCAGGCCGATATAACTGTGGCAACTTGTAACGCACTTACGTGGGCTAGACATACGCCACATTTTCCAGATACAGTTTCTGATACTGTGGAGAAACTACACTCCTGGAAATGGAAAAAAGGACACATTGACACCGGTGTGTCAGACACACCATACTTGCTCCGGACACTGCGAGAGGGCTGTACAAGCAATGATCACACGCACGGCACAGCGGACACACCAGGAACCGCGGTGTTGGCCGTCGAATGGCGCTAGCTGCGCAGCATTTGTGCACCGCCGCCGTCAGTGTCAGCCAGTCTGCCGTGGCATACGGAGCTCCATCGCAGTCTTTAACACTGGTAGCATGCCGCGACAGCGTGGACGTGAACCGTATGTGCAGTTGACGGACTTTGGGCGAGGGCGTATAGTGGGCATGCGGGAGGCTGGGTGGACGTACCGCCGAATTGCTCAACACGTGGGGCGTGAGGTCTCCACAGTACATCGATGTTGTCGCCAGTGGTCGGCGGAAGGTGCACGTGCCCGTCGACCTGGGACCGGACCGCAGCGACGCACAGATGCATGCCAATACCGTAGGATCCTACGCAGTGCCGTAGGGGACCGCACCGCCACTTCCCAGCAAATTAGGGACACTGTTGCTCCTGGGGTATCGGCGAGGACCATTCGCAACCGTCTCCATGAAGCTGGGCTACGGTCCCGCACACCGTTAGGCCGTCTTCCGCTCACGCCCCAACATCGTGCAGCCCGCCTCCAGTGGTGTCGCGACAGGCGTGAATGGAGGGACGAATGGAGACGTGTCGTCTTCAGCGATGAGAGTCGCTTCTGCCTTGGTGCCAATGATGGTCGTATGCGTGTTTGGCGCCGTGCAGGTGAGCGCCACAATCAGGACTGCATACGACCGAGGCACACAGGGCCAACACCCGGCATCATGGTGTGGGGAGCGATCTCCTACACTGGCCGTACACCACTGGTGATCGTCGAGGGGACACTGAATAGTGCACGGTACATCCAAACCGTCATCGAACCCATCGTTCTACCATTCCTAGACCGGCAAGGGAACTTGCTGTTCCAACTGGACAATGCACGTCCGCATGTATCCCGTGCCACCCAACGTGCTCTAGAAGGTGTAAGTCAACTACCCTGGCCAGCAAGATCTCCGGATCTGTCCCCCATTGAGTGTGTTTGGGACTGGATGAAGCGTCGTCTCACGCGGTCTGCACGTCCAGCACGAACGCTGGTCCAACTGAGGCGCCAGGTGGAAATGGCATGGCAAGCCGTTCCACAGGACTACATCCAGCATCTCTACGATCGTCTCCATGGGAGAATAGCAGCCTGCATTGCTGCGAAAGGTGAATATACACTGTACTAGTGCCGACATTGTGCATGCTCTGTTGCCTGTGTCTATGTGCCTGTGGTTCTGTCAGTGTGATCATGTGATGTATCTGACCCCAGGAATGTGTCAATAAAGTTTCTCCTTCCTGGGACAATGAATTCACGGTGTTCTTACTTCAATTTCCAGGAGTGTAAATTTAAAATTAGAGGACAATAAGATCTTGGTAGTCAAAGCCGATAAAGGATACTCCGTTGTGTTGATTAAGGATAGTGACTACATTGCTAAGACCCTAAGATTTTTCAATGAAAATGGTATCGTTGAAACTAGTAAAAAGCCCCTAACTCAGTTTAGCCGAGATATTAAAAAATGTATTAATGACTCTCAGTTCCTGTTTGACTCGGTTTATCGTGACAAAATCTATTCACATAGTAATTTGGGCTTGAACAAGCACTAATAATCAGACAGACGAGTTTCTCAATTTTATGGAGTTTAATTTGAGCCCTAAACCATGGTATTTCGGGATTCATCATGAAAAGCCTCTTTCTCTCTACAGTGGTCAATATATCTTTCGATCTTACAAATGTAGTTTTGCAGTTCAGAGATCATTCAACTTTCATTCAATTTTGTAACAACAGTATGAGGATTTTGCAATTTCATCGAATTTTGCTATAAATTTTCTATATAAATTTGCTGCATATGACTGCAATTCCTGTTCTGTAGTGCGTGTCAGGATGTTTCTCAGGGTATCAATAATTTGCAGATTGGCATGTATACCATCCTGGATAATAATATGGCCCAAGTAATGGACTGTTTGTAGTAAGAACTGGTATTTTTCCATATTGAATTTTAGCTGTGCTGCATATGAACGATCAAGGACGTGATGTAAACATATTACGTACTCCTAGATATCCAGGGAAAACACTATGATGGCATCTAAGTAGATCACACATTGCTTTGGTTTTAAGCCCTGTAATATCCGTTCTATAGTATGTCTGTAAATTCAAGAGCGAGCAGCGCTTTTGGTGGGGGAAGTGGCCTTTCCCGGAAGAACGCTGCCACCGGCCTACAGGGGTACCCAAAATCAGTTTCCTGTTACCTGTCTAGTGGTGTAGATCGGCGTGCAGTGATATACGTCTTTTCTGTTCGTGGGATCTTAGTTGCCAGCCTCACTCAGTTAACTTTGTATACTCACTGATATACTTCGGTATCCGGAAGTAATGCCTCATCGCCCTGCAGTACAAGAAAATGTGCAGAATACGAAGAAGAAAAAGTATTTGCGGAGTAACGAGCTTTTCGATCGTCTCTAATGTTATTACAGCGTGTGTTAAAGAGGCAACACAAAAAGGACTGTTGGCTAATATTTCCAGTCCCAATCAAAGGACTGCAATTTATGTAAACGGCAGTGTCACCACAATAGGACGCATAAGGAAGGAAAAGCGAAAATAAGCCGCATGCTTTACTGGAATCGCCAGAATTTTGGGAGGAAACCCATCGTTATAGACAGTTGCAGAATCACGTAAAACCTTTGATGCTTATGAAACAGTAGCATTTGAATGTATTCTGTCACTAAATCTCTATCTCGTTTACTATTCTCCTGATTCTAAGACATATTACTTAAAAAATGTGCGCAATAGCTATTCTAAACACTGCTGAAATTTCCTTCGAAACATATACACCGATTCCGAACTTCTAAGTTAAAAGCTTGACATACGAGGTGCGTTCACATATGAATTTTTATTTTTTGGTAAGAACTTTATTTGTTAATCTGCAACAATGTTATCGTCTTCAAAATATTTCCCATTACGCAATATACACTCATGACAGAGCTTTAACCAATTCCCGAAGGCCGCGCGGAGTAGCCGCGCGGTCTAGGCGTCTTGTCACGGTTCGCGCCACTCCCCCCGTCGGAGGGTCAAGTCCTCCCTCGGGCATGGGTGTGTGTGTTGTCCTTAGCGTAAGTTATTTTGTGTTAGATTAAGTAGTGTGTAAGCCTAAGGAACGATGACCTCAGCCGTTTCGTCCCATAGTCCTTACCACAAATTTCCAAATTTACCAATTCCAGACACGCTTTAGGAACAGTTTCCTCGAGATAGTTTATAGGTCTCTTAACTGTGCATTTTTAATCTCATCCGTGCTTGTAAAACCACTGTCCTTTAAGACCTGCTTTGAAATGTTTATACGACTTGTATGTGCTCGGTTTACTGATAACAGACTCACCAAAAGCAATATTTAACATATCTAAAAACTTCATACACTTCATTCAATTGTTACAACAAAATTTAATACAGATTCTCTAATTTGCTTTTATACAAAATAAATAATCGTTGATGCTACCAAAACACATGTAACCTTTTTGACAGCTGCCAGAGTAAATACCCAATATGCGTAACATTGTTCACATACTTTTCAGATATGTTTACGAAGACAGCGAGAAAAAATTAGTGCAAATCGGACTAACACAACACACAAAATTATAAATTTCTGCTTACTTTTTAAACACTCTTCGTGTTGGAAGAATTGTTAAGTTTCAATGCAGCCTTTCAAAGAAACTTCCATCTTTTAGTAGAAATACAAAGTTAGAAGAAGCCTTAAATTCTAGAGATTGATAGCGTTATATGGGGTTCGTTTTACGAATGACCAAAGAGGAACATACATTCACATGAACAGGCATTCGTTTCTATGTTTGTAGTAGAATCCAGACTTCGGTTCTTATGTTTATAAATATTACCTTATAATGTTGTGTTTCGGAAGAAGCTATCATCTTTTGTAACCCTTATAGTCTTAACGCATTTGCTAAAAATAAACGCAACAGCCGGGACGTATCTGCACACGACGTCGCCACAGATTTAAAGCCCGCGCCGCGGCAGGGCCGACACTACTTTGTGAAACAGACTGTAGAAGCACCTCGTGACGTAGGTGGCTCTGCACAGTAGGGACTCGCTCGCTCGCTCTTGAGTTTACCGACAGACTATAATTGGCTCTGTAAAGTTGCTGATCCTTTTTTCAGTCCATGTGGCATGCAGCAATACTGATATCGACCAGACACAACTGTGAATGCAGCCTTAGGACGGTCTCGCAATGTTATCTCTTATTGATGCTATCCATTTTGTATGTCCATAGTTGTAAAATAACGACATTGACCTAATATGAAACTTCCTGGCAGATTAAAACTGTGTGCCGGACTGAGACTCGAACTCGGGACCTTTGCCTTTCGCGGGCAAGTGCTCTACCGAGCACTAGGTTCGCAGGAGAGCTTCTGTAAATCCTGGAAGGTAGGAGACGATGTACTGGCAGAACTAAAGGACGGGGCCTGAGTCGTGCTTGGATAGCTCAGTCGGTAGAGCACTTGCCCGCGAAAGGCAAAGGTCCCGAGTTCGAGTCTCGGTCCGGCACACAGTTTTAATCTGCCAGGAAGTTTCATATCAGCGCACACTCCGCTGCAGAGTGAAAATCTCATTCTGGAGACATTGGCCTACATTATTTTGTTTATTAGGTACAGGGTAGGTATGTGTGACAATCCACCACTTCACATAACGGTAGATGCTGCAAAACGTGTATGCTTTACTGCCATCTGATGATTTCTTAGGCATGATTACAATTGGTGTGCCCTAGGGGCTATTACTCTCTTCTCTGTTCTCTTAAAATGTTGTTGATTTATAAACTGCGCTGCTAAATCTACAGAGTAAGAACCAACTCGTTTTGCCAATTTTTTTCTATTAAGAAAACTACTATTAACCACCAACAGTAACACACTCTTCAAAGCCAAAACACAATAAGGATCCCTTTTGCGGATCAAGCAAATAACAACTAATTCGAAAGAGCGAGGTGGCACAGTGGTTAGCACACCGGACTCGCATTCGGGAGGACGACGGTTCAATCCCGTCTCCGGCCATCCTGATTTAGGTTTTCCGTGATTTCCCTAAATCGCTTCAGGCAAATGCCGGAATGGTTCCTTTGAAAGGGCACGGCCGATTTCCTTCCCCATCCTTCTCTCACCCGAGCTTGCGCTCCGTCTCTAATGACCTCGTTGTCGACGGGACGTTAAACACTAATCTCCTCCTCCACAACTAATTCCTATAATCAGAGTGCCCTTCGACTCTATGCCCATACAACTGTTCCACGTCGATGTCGGCTGTTAGCAGCTGGTAGCCAGCCTAACACGACGGAAGCGACGTATCACAATCGTTGCGGAGGAGAGGATGGTGGAGGTGGCGCACCGCTGGACCAACCTATCTTCTCCGCAATCGGCGAGTCAACTACCTGCTGAACAGCTGGGCGCCGCCTGCTTATCTATCCCCGGGTGAAAGGATATTTCTGGGACTTTTTGCACACACTTGATTGCCAGAAAACAGTTCGTTAATCGTCGCGCCCCCCTTCCTCTGCTGCTGGTTGATGCCCTCTGATGGACGTTGACCGCACCTACGTATTTTTTTGTCAACTGTGGTACCTGCTTGTGAACACTCTTGCGTCAGCAGACTTCACAACGGAGTTGGCAACCCGTATCTCTGGTCTGTGTGCCGTGTTGCCGCTGCAGTAGGCGTCAGTGTTCAAAATGGTTCAAATGGCTCTGAGCACTATGGGACTTAACATCTGTGGTCATCAGTCCCCTAGAACTTAGAACTACTTAAACCTAACTAACCTAAGGACATCACACACATCCATGCCCGAGGCAGGATTCGAACCTGCGACCGTAGCAGTCGCGCGGTTCCGGACTGAGCGCCTTAACCGCGAGACCACCGCGGCCGGCAGGCGTCAGTGTTGACTGCAGCACGTGCCATTACAGTTTGTAAATGCTGTGGAATTCTTAAGGTTTCTTAAACACAGGTGAGTCGTTGCAGTGATAATATGATGCTGAGTAAATGGTATGTCAGGCAGTGGTCCAGGAGGATTAAATAACTCAGTGTATTCTCTCAGCAGTGTTTCCATGTCCTCATTATCCTGTCCCTCTAAATGTGATACTTTTCTCTTCAGTAGACCAAACATGATATACCGTCTTAGCATCACATGGACTGACATGAAATCTCTATTCAGTTCATCCTTGTTCTTTACTTCTAAGCTGGTTGTCAAAGTAGACGAAGGTCAAGATGGGAATCAAAGGCAAGGAATTTTGAATTTCTCTGATACCTCTACAGTTCTACATGTTCTGCGGGTATGCCTATTGAAGTAGGACCACTTGGTCGTTTTGTTTTGTGGAGGACAGTGGCTTGGAAGTGGACAATGTTTTCGTAACAATTGTTCCCAAGTTTAAGTAAGCTTCAAGTAAGTAATACTTTTATATTAATGAATTTTAATTGATTCCTCTTAAGCCTTATAGATTTACTGATGCTTAAACAACAATTTAATGAAATTATTCTGTAAGACTTAACGCACGTTTAAATCTGTATCTACAATCTCGACTGCAGTTAAGATGGTGAATTGTGCAGCGGCTAAGATGGCGAATGAGTCTTGTCACCCACTTCTCTCTGCTGCCATGCTTCTGATCCCTTTGTTATTGTATATTCATGTCATTTTGATTACAGGCTGCGTAATAAATATGGGGAAAGTATACAGGGTGGTCCATTGATCGTGACCGGGCCAAATATCTCACGAAAAAAACGAAAAAAAAACCAAAGAACGAAACTTGTCGAGCTTGAAGGAGGAAACCAGATGGCGCTATGGTTGGCCCGCTAGATGGCGCTGCCATATGTCAAACGGATATCAACTGCGTTTTTTAAATAGGAACCACCAATTTTTATTGCATATTCGTGTAGTACGTAAAGAAATATGAATGTTTCAGTTGGACCACTTTTTTCGCTTTGTGATAGATGGCGCTGTAATAGTCACGAATATATGGCTCACAATTTTAGACTAACAGTTGGTAACAGGTAGGTTTTTTAAATTCAAATACAGAACGTAGGTACGTTTGAACATTTTATTTCGGTTGATCCAATGTGACACATGTACCTTTGTGAACTTATCATTTCTGAGAACGCATGCTGTTACTGTGTGATTGCCTCTAAATACCACATTAATGCAATAAATGCTCAAAATGATGTCCGTCAACCTTAATGCATTTGGCAATACGTGTAACGACACTCCTCTCAAAAGCGAGTAGTTCGCCTTCCGTAATGTTCGCACATGCATTCACAATGCGCTGACGCTGATTGTCAGGCGTTGTCGGTGGATCACGATAGCAAATATCCTTCAACTTTCCCCTCAGAAAGAAATCCGGGGACGTCAGATCCGGTGAACGTGCGGGCCATGGTATGGTGCTTCGACGACTAATCCACCTGTCATGAAATATGCTATTCAATACCGCTTCAACCGCACGCGAGCTATGTGCCGGAAATCCATCATGTTGGAAATACATCGCCATTCTGTCATGCAGTGAAACATTTTATAGTAACATCGGTAGAACATTACGTAGGAAATCAGCATACATTGCACCATTTAGATTGTCATCGATAAAATGGGGGCCAATTATCCTTCCTCCCATAATGCAACACCATACATTAACCCGCCAAGGTCGCTGATGTTCACTTGTCGCAGCCATCGTGGATTTTCCGTTGCCCAGTAGTGCATATTATGCCGGTTTACGTTACCGCTGTTGGTGAATGACGCTTCGTCGCTAAATAGAACGCGTGCAAAAAATCTGTCATCGTCCCGTAATTTCTCTTGTGCCCAGTGGCAGAACTGTACACGACGTTCAAACTCGTCGCTATGCAATTACTGGTGCATAGGAATATGGTACGGGTGCAATCGATGTTGATGTAGCATTCTCAACACCGACGTTTTTGAGATTCCCGATTCTCGCGCAATTTGTCTGCTACTGATGTGCGGATTAGCCGCGACAGCAGCTGAAGCACGTACTTGGGCATCATCATTTGTTGCAGGTCGTGGTTGACGTTTCACATTTCTCTGAACGCTTCCTGTTTCCTTAAATAACGTAACTATCCGGCAAACGGTCCGGACACTTGGATGATGTCGTCCAGGATACCGAGCAGCATACATAGCACACGCCCGTTGGGCATTTTCATCACAATAGCCATACATCAACACTATATTGACCTTTCCCCCAATTGGTAAACGGTCCATTTTAACACGGGTAATGTATCACGAAGCAAATACCGTCCGCACTGGCGGAATGTTACGAGATACTACGTACTTATACGTTTGTGGCTATTACAGCGCCATCTGTCACAAAGCGAAAAAAGTGGTCCAACTAAGACATTCATATTTCTTTACGTACTACACGAATATATAATAAAAATGGGGGTTCCTCTTTTAAAAAACGTAGTTGATATCCGTTTGACCTATGGCAGCACCACCTAGCGCGCCAACCATAGCGCCATCTGGTTTCCCCCTTCAAGCTAGACGAGTTTAGTTCTTTGTAGTTTTTTCGTTTGATGCTTATTTCGTGAGATATTTTGCCCGGTCAACATAAATGGACCACCCTGTATGTAAGGAAGACAGATCGACAGAAATGGAGCAAAGAGGCATTGTGGCATCTAAGAAGTGGAATTCATGTTAATGGCCCCACTAGGAAGTTCAGCCTCTCTGAAGCTACTTTACATCACTTTGTAAAAGACATATCAGTGAAGTAAACCCTGTTATATTCATATTTAAATATAGCTGAAAATCTCATTTAAAATTAATAATTTATCTATTTATTGTTCATTAAAAGTAAAGTTAAAATAAAAGCTGTCACTTGAACTTTCGAAAATCTCATTGTGGAACTAATAATTCACATAGCATATTTTATTTCAGGATTTGACACAAAATGAGGACAGATTTAAAAATACGTTTGATGATCACCAGTTACAAGGATCAGAGCAATATCTCATCGATTTGGACAGAAGAGCTTTTCGATTGACATGGTCTGACTTCACTCGAATTATCCTCGATTATGCTGAAATTAAAAATATAGACCACAGATTCAGCAAAGCTAAAAAGATGACTGGGAAACATTTTACTCACACTTTCATAACACAGTTCAAGTTTTCTTTTTGTAAACCAGAACCTATGGTGGCAGCTAGAATGGCCGCATTTAATAAAGTGAATGTTGAGGGATTCTTTCATGTATACAGGAAAATAAGAATAAAATACAACTTTGAGTCCCGCCAGGTTTTTAGTGTTAATGAGACAGGATGTTCAACTGCTCCCACAAAGGTACCACCAGTACTGAGTCCTGTTGGGAAAAGAAGGGTAGTGAAGGTTTCCTCTGCTGGGAAGGGAGCAAATGTCAGCGCTGCTTGCTGTGTTAGGGCCACAGGTCAGTTCATAGCTCCATTTTTTTATTTACCTCTAGGCTAGAATGCAACCAGGATATCTTGATGTTGCACCACTTGTATCTCTAGGAGTTGACCAGGAATCTGACAGGATGAATGCTGAGAGCTTTGTAAAATAACTGGCGTATTTCATTAACCAAGTAAGATCATCCGAAATCCACTTCTTTTGCTTATGGATAATCATATTTAACATCTCACTTCCGAAGCCATTACTCCCTGCAGAGATAATTTCATAACTGTTCTAGGTTTCTCACCTCACACAAGCCACTGATTGCAGCTGTTGGATGTGTCACTTTAAGCACCTCTGAAGACTACCTGTAGTGACTGTCTTGCTAATCATCCAGGCCAGGTAATAACAATACCAGTCATTGCTTTTTTCAGCATTGCCTTTAGCAAAGCTGCATCTTTAAACCTCTACCAAGGCCTTTACCTAACCCTATACTAATTATATTTTATCTCCATTGCCCCATGTAGAGCTTGGTGCGTTATCAGTGTCCTCACCTACCTCTAACTTTACATAAACCTCTGCTTCACCTCTGTTATCTGAAGCTGTACCTAACGGAGGTGCAAGAAAACGAAGATATAAGTTGTCATCTATACACATAAACAGTCCACCCATGAAAATAGCTCTGGAAGGAAAGAGGCAGAGAAAAGACAACAATCAGAGGAAAGTACAAGAAAGTAAAATGAAGACAGATAAAAAAATAAAAGAGAATACAAATGCAAAGGCAAAAAAATGAACGAAGGTCCTAAACATAAACATGCGTTCGACGAAACTTTTGGAATGAAACCAAGAAACGATCCCTGAAGAGACCACTGAGACTCACCTTCAAACTCATCCATCGAAATTGAGTACGCCGACAGTGGTTCCGATTACGTCGATGGAAAAGACTGCATCCATCGTGAAAGACAGAAATGTGGTATCAGCGTTCGCGCTGTCAAGAATGGGCTCATGCGCAGCGTACAGGGATTAAATTAATGAAAAACAAAGGAGAAATGTTATATCGTGATTTTCGTAATGAATAGATAAGCACGAATAAAATGTCTTTCTTCTTTAAATAAAATGTTCACTCTGCGATCTTACCCATACCCCAGACTCATATTACCCTCCTTGTAGGGTAAGTTGACGAATGGTACTATCATTAACCAAAACAGGTCTATCTAAAAAAAAAATTAGTCTTAGGAAGCGTTTAAGAGCTTTAATCTAAAGGGGACACACGAAGTAATAATTTTTTCCACAAATAAACTATTTGACTTCAAAATAAACGTCAAAAATATCATAATATAACTTAATTTCTTCAACTTACTCGACTTTTTCCTACCATGGGATAACTTTGGTTCTGTAAAAGTAAAGCTATCTATCCTGGCAGGCACAATTTACTTTCCATCAATTTACTGTACATTGGAAAAACAACATCGTGCAAAACACTGTGCTTTATCCATCTCTTCATTATCAAACAAAGGCTCAACCATACTTAAAAACTTAATCAGTAGATCAGTTTCTACACCTACCCAGAGTAATTTTCCTATACCTTTAGGTACGATATCCAGTCAACTGACTTTAAGGAATCTTGTGCACAGTTTACTTGACCACCCATGACCTAGAGGTGATCGTGGTTACAGTGTTGCTTCTCTGGCCACAAAAGCAAGATGGAATTGTGTTCCATCCAGTTGTAATACACGCGTTTCTAAGTCAGCTTTTGTGTGATGTGCAACCAGAAAATTTAAATCAAGTATACTTCTACTGCTAACAACAGGAAGAACTGCAATGATTTGGAAGTTACTTCCCCACTACTTGAAACTCCAGCACTGCAAAACCAAGTGAGTGGAAATTTACCCTCACCTATATCACTTAACCTCCAGTGTGGTAGATTCAGTTTTACTTCACCAAGTACCCTTTCTTGGCAAAGTTACTTACGACCCTGTATCAAATAAAAATCTGCTTAATTTTCCTCTCAAGTAGCTGCGCGGAAAGAAGTCTACCAATAATCCCACGAAAGAGCGCCCCATGGTAACAGTTACTAGTGGCGTTGTACAGTGGCCACACTACCCCGTGCCTTATTTAATGGAGGGCAACGAGGCAAACCATGTGACCAATTTCCCTGTTTCTGTCAACTTTTGTGTATAAGGTTTTGTCTGGAGTGTCCACACCATTTTCATGCGTGACATTATTGACCTCGACGATAAAACAGTTGTCATTTGTACTAAATACCAATTTTTCCCATGGTTTAGTGACCACATCAGCTTCGTGTAATGCTCCTGCAGCATTTACTGCTTCATTTAAAACCTTTGGGGATTCTGTTTGCACCCTACATGAAATTTCCGATGCTAGACCGCGCAGAAATGCTTCAGGTACTCCCTTCTCGGCTTCCTGTAATATTGTCTTCTTGGCATCACCGTCTTTGGTCATTTCATAAGCGTTAATATCAATTTTCTGAAAGTAGTCTACAAAACTGTCTATCTGTTCTCTGTGCTTCTGAAATACGTCGTTAAGCTGATAATTGTAGTACATTCATGAATTTTACCTCTTAAACCTTTTTACTATCCCTTCTCTCAAGTTGTGAAATCACTGCGCATCTCTTAATTTCTTATGGTACATTACACAAATTCTGGCGCCCACCGCTAGATTGGAAAGAAACCATACGGGTCCAAGTAAAGTCTAAGTCGACACTTCTAATATTGCTGCGTAGGATACCCCTCATGCAAAACCATGGTACTGACTGTTGTCATCCATTGGTTGTCCATCATCATCTTCAGTAGTTATTTTCACACCAAATACATCGACATGTCTAGTACGGGGTGGTGTGGGCACTGACTCTCTACCAGTGGGGGATATGGACACAGCAGAAGGCAGCTTATGGATACAAGGAAATCTTTATTGCTTATTGACATTCATTCAGTCTTCGACAGTCTTCGATGCTGCTCGGGTTAATATGTGGCGAGTGTAGCAAATACGCTGGCACAGCATATCAACGTTTCTCGACAGCCCAGCACCACCCCTGTCAGTGGTACCAAGCACCTACTGAGTCCATCTCCATTGTGTCAGTAGATGTCTCGAGTAACCAGATGTAGCAGGCTGGTCGTAGCATTAGCAGCTGTTACAGTGAATACGGCACGCTACCTCTTGTGCCAGTGACAAAAGATCATGTTTTACACATAACAACATCAGCTGGATTAATATTAGTTAAAGATAAATCATAACATTAAATTCTCCATGATTTCAGAAATATTACACAGTTTTGGAATCAGTATGAAAATTATTTTATTATGCGACGATTCCACATTATATCTCAGTCTATAAATTTCATTTATTTATTTGGTAAAATGGTTGACCAGTTTGTGGGAATAAAACTGCAGTGAATTATAGTTGATAGTACTGTAATATACATTCAAACAAATTTAATATGGAACCCAAAAAAAGTTAATAGAGATACAAATTAAATTTAGCCTTCAGGCGGCTTAATTTTGTTATTAAATACATGTTTATAATTTGTTTCGAGTCGTCACATTCCTTAAGCTTGAGAAAGAGATTGGGATGTCTAAAAACTTTTCAGAGAGACGTCAAACGTTGATGTATTGGTAGCTCACTTAGATCTGGAAATACTTTCAATTTTTGTGAATTCCAGTCAAATGTAGGTTGGCAACCTAGCAACAGAAGTGAAGTTATGGAACAGAGACCTGGAATCTACTGAAACTACTAAATTCATCACGTTTCACTGATAAAACGCGCAAGTTGTAATTGTGGCAGTTTATATTGAGTAGGAGATCAGGCTTTTTTTCTATCAACCCTAAGCGTGGGTAAAGCAACTCCTAGGAGGCGTGCGCTGGCCAGGGGCAACCATCGCGCCAGTTGGGCGCGGGCTGTGTTTCTGGGAGCTGGACTGCCACCACCCCGAGGTGACAGAAGTCGGGGGGTACCTCCTAATAGTGAGTCCGACCTCCTTTTGCCCGGCGCAGTGCAAGTGAGGCAACTCGAAGTGGCATCGACTCAACAAGTCGCTGGAAGTCTCCTCCAGAAATATTGGACCATGCTGCGTCTATAGCCGTCCATAGCTTCGAAAGCGTTGCCAGTGAAGGATTTTGTGCATGAACTGACCTCTCGATTATGTCCCATAAATGTTCCGTGGGATTCATGTCGGGCGATCTGGGTGGCCAAACCATTTGCTCAAATTGTCCAGAATGTTCTTCAAGCCAGTTGCGAACAACCGTGGCCCAGTGACGTGACGTATTGTTATTCATAAAAATTTCATCTTGTGTGGGAACATCAAGTCCACGAATGGTTGTAAATGGTCTTCAAGTAGCCGAACACTATCTGTCCCCAGGCAGTGTTCGGCTCAGTTGGACCAGATGCACAGTGCGTTCCATGTAAAAACAGCCCACAGCAGCCACCAGCCTGTACAGTGCCTTGTTGACAACTTGGGTCTACGGCTTCGTAGGGTCCGCCCCCGGAGAGGCGCTGCAGGCGATTGTGTTGTTAGCAAAGGCACTCCCGTCCATCTTCTGCTGCCATAGACCATAAACACGTTCATCGGACGTCCCACATTGATTTCTAATATTATTGGTGGTAGTGGTGCAGCTCTACGCAAACGTCGTTGCTCTCGGTTGTTAAGTGAAGACTGTCGGCCACTGCGTTGTCCTTGGTGAGAGGTGATGCCTGAAATTTGGTTTTCTCGGGACCCTCTTGAGCTGTGGATCTCGGAATACTGAAATGGAATGTCCCATGCATCTAGCTCCAACTACTTTTCCGCGCTCAGAATCCGATAAGTCCCGTCGTTCGGTCATAATCACGTCGGAAACATTTTCGTCTGAATCGTCTGAGCACAAATGTCAGCTCCACTAATTCGCTACTCTTTTATACCTTGCGTACGCGGTGCTGTCACCATCTGTATACGTGCATATTCCTATCCCATCACATTTGTCGTCTCAGTGTATAGTTCCAACGGTGTGTTGCAGCTACCATAAATCGCACCGCTGAACGTTATAACAACGACTGAAGGCAGCTGTAATTTGGGCGATGTCCTCAAGCTCAAACGGATACGTTCTATTTACGGTAGTAAATCAGTTGGAAAGTCCAGAAGTCCAGGAACACGAGAGAGGATTAGACTTACCAGGTTGCATTATCAACTAAAGGGCTAAAGTTGTATTTTAGTGCTCAAACAGAGGGGTACAATTAATTCGATTCTATGTGGGGGAGTCCATAAGCAAGCACTGATTGCAGTAGATGTCTTTTGGTGATATGTGTACATTTGTGGATTTCTCGCCTATTTTAGGTTCGTCGGCATAAAAATTCAACACTTATTGTAAACACTATTTCCTTTTCAGTAATAATTAATGTTCTCAATTTAAAGTACGTATTTTCCACCCTTGTGGTATGCTTTTATTGACCCACGTCACTAACTCAGGGGTGCTCGAACAAATCATCATCATAACACGGATTCGTTTTAATTCTTCAATATTTCGCTTATAGGAGCAGGAAATCAGTGTGAAATAGCTACAGAACCATTTGGTCTCCTTCGTTAACCAACGGGACCATGTGCACGCATCGGCCTATCCTTACTGACTTTCTTTTGACCGACACATCTTTCAACACTTGCATTAATGATGCTGTCGCGCTGACAAATCTGAAACAAACGGGTCGTTATAGATAGATTCAATCATACACTCAACTGTTGAATTTAGAAATCACATGAAGAAAAAGAATGACCCTGCTTCGTTATACCCACGCCCACTGATAATGCTCTTTAAATGAAAATACGCATAGTAAGAAATCTTCTGCTGTAGTGGAGCAAAACTCTGCAGTTATTTTATTACAAAGGGAGATATACAGCAGCTGCAGAATAGAACCTCTACATAAGACTTGGCGTTCTTTAGGGCTTCCTTTTGTAATACAGTCCAGACTGCACAATTATCAAATAAAGGAAACTGGTTTCAGTCTTTCAGAATGGCTAAATATGAAGCAGGTAGGCCAACGTTTATTTGAAAATAGTGACGTTTGCAATATTTTTTGAAATAGTCTGTGAATTACGATCGTTCAACTGCTCTAAATCCACGTGGCTTGACTTTTTCTCTTTTCTAGTCATCTTGGTTCAGCAGAAGGTTAGGCAAATTCTTAACCATCTCAAGAGGTCTGGTTCATGAAGACAAGTTGGGAATTCTTGAAAAATTTGTCACTTCTCTAAATAGTGTAGCCCGAGGAATAAGAGTGGTAAGCCCGTGTAATGCTTACCATCCTTTAACAGATCTTTTGGGAGCAATTTCATGTATGAGTCATAGCTTTTGGTCTCACACTTTTTTCTGAAATGTATTTTGTGTTCCAAGTCAAATAAAGCATGTAAATTAATTTGTATAGCATAGGTACATATATCTGGAAGTAAGAATAAAGTAGAAGCTTATTTTTCCTGGAAGTTAGGTACACTATTATGTTTAAAGCTGACTTCTAACATAGATATTGCTGTCATAAATTATGATACAAAATTTTTTTTAATAATGATTATCAAAAACTTCAGTAATTAATTCAAAGTTTTTCTTTAAAACAGTTTTTAATTTTCAAATTTAAGTCGTAAGAATTGTCTACTTTTTAGTTAAATATGTTTTAAGAGAGACGAAATTTCAGCCATTGATCTTTAATAGTTTTTAACCAATGTGCGCCAGAAAATCAAAAAAGAATGAACTTCCTGGAAATTCAAGGTTACGTTTGTGTCTCCGCCTGCAGTGCATAACACTAACGCATCCCAGGTCGATATTCATCTTGTTTCTGGTGTTGTTCTCCTTCCATTTTCTTTTTCAGGCTTTGTATTCTTGCTTCTTTGGTGGCTTCCAACACTGATTTCTCTGCTTCGAATAGTCTCCTGGAATCAAGAGCAGTTAAAGGTTTTGCATGTTTATTCCATCAGGCACTCCCATCAATTCCGTAACGTTAAACCTTGACGTTGCACATCATGGAAATATAGCAGAACACCCAGTGCGGCAAGTGAAAGAGAGAGACGGATAGATAGCGAGAAGGATTTAAGTGAGAATCATAAGTCCTTTTCCTCGAAAATGTCCTCCCTTCACGCCTCCTCTGTGTTTCCAAATATGATATTGTGGTGTCACCGCCAGACACCACACTTGCTAGGTGGTGGCCTTTAAATCGGCCGCGGTCCATTAGTATACGCCGGACCCGCGTGTCGCCACTGTCAGTGATTGCAGACCGAGCGCCGCCACACGGCATGTCTAGTCTAGAGAGACTCCCTAGCACTCGCCCCAGTTGTACAGCCGACTTTGCTAGCAAGGGTTCACTGTCTACTTACGCTCTCATTTGCCGAGACGACAGTTTAGCATCGCCTTCAGCTACGTCATTTGCTACGACCTAGCAAGGCGCCATATTCAGTAGTTAGAATGAATTCTGAACAGACAATATTGTGAATCATGTACCGTCAAGAGCGACTTTCATCATTAATGGATCAAAGTTAAGTCTCAAACTAGGTACTTCCGCTTTCTGAATTCTAATTCCTTGTCATGTTCCAGACCTCACGACAGTATAGTTCTTCCCTCCTCTCGCCAGCCTGCGTGAGCTAAAACGCGTGCATTTCGGCCTCCTCTAGTAACACGGTGTTGGCTCTTCAGCCAACACAACAGATAATCACTGATCTCATTTACACTAAGATTACAGTACACGCTAGTTGCCTAGTTGCTTCTACCGCCCTGATGGAATGCAGAAGTTGTGAATATTATTCACTAATCATCATCATTTCATCCCCATCGACGCGCAGGTCGCCGAAGTGGCGTCAAATCGAAAGACCTGCACCAGGCGAACGGTCTACCCGACGGGAGGCCCTAGCCACACGACATTTCCATTTATACCAACCTGCGGTCTTCTACAGTCGTTGTCCCCTGAGCAGAAAACAGCACGCAGGTCGCGGGTCCTGTATCTTGAAGCTGTAGTAAACTATTAATGAGGAATTGGTATTATAAAAATAATTAAATTTTTAATTGGTTTGTTTAAACGGGGTGCTACTCGCTTTTTATTAGAAGAATACGAGAAACTGGACGATTATAGTCCATTTTACGTACCCCAAGTAATTTCCATGCTTCACACTTTCACAGAAAATGAACAGAATAACGAACTGCATGTTTGCATAATTACTATGAAACCAGTTTTCAATTACATATCCAAAAACCAAAGATTCCTGATTAAGTTCTTAACCACTATCGACCGTGGCCGACATCATATCTGTCCTCGGAGTCTACCGATCAATCTATCACATTTTTAAACCAGACATTGCTAATTAATTAATGATTGATACCGACCGCGGCAGACTATTTGTCTGTCCTCCGAGACTGCCGAACCAGCTCTTTTATTTACAAACCAGGGATTGTTAATTAAGCCATAACTGATACCGACCACGGCACATATGTCATTCCGCCGAGACTGCCGGTAGAGCTCTGATTTTAGAACCAAACCACTTCGCCTGCCATCCTATTTAGGCGCGATCTTCGCGATCCGAAGATCGAAATGCTTTGCCTGGCTTCTCGTCTAGCATTTTTTTATTATACTGATGGTAATTGACGCTTTTGTAATAATGGAATGATAGCATGCTACTGAGAGATGCTTTTACGTGAAATGTAAGTAAATTCATTGTTTGGTTTTTATAATGTTAGTAACATAAATTTATCATTTTGGCGCGCTACCTCCGAACACAGCAGCCACTAATTGCGGAGGAGAACCATAATTTAGGTGATCTTCCTCACGATACACGCACAAAATACACCATCTGTCACCGTTTCCTCAGAACACATTAAGTCATCTTTCCACTGCTGTCTTCTCAACTGTTCTAAGAGGACCTTCTTGTTGCTGAATTTGATGGCTTTAAGGCCAAAAATATTACACCAGCACACCTATTTTTCAAGGTAGTTAGTCCTGCCAGAAAAGATTTTGGTATCTGTTCCCGTATAAGTCACTAAAAAGTCACAAAAACAAGAAAGTGAGAACAGAATCCTGTTTTTAGCACAGCTGTATAAGTAACATTGGGGCTTTATCACGTGTTGAGAAACATTTAAATTCCTCTTTCTTCAGTACAGAATTTTTTAGGACAAAAATTAAAAAATCGATTTTTTGACTTATTCGCGTACTAGTCCCCTTAAAAAAGCAGACTACGCAACTGGCTTTTGCCACTGAGTGTAATGTCAGTGCTGGAACGATTATGTTCTCAAAAAATTCGTTTTGAATGTGGAACCCAAGCACCAGAAGTTATGTGTAGTTCCCCTTCTTTACTGCAGTAATAATATCAGCTATGAAGCCACATCTTCCTTAGCTTGAGAGATAGCGGAGGGACTGCTTGGGCTCAGTTGACATTCTACGGCGGCAGCCTGGAGGGCCGCGCAGGAGTCGACGCGATGCTGGCGCCTCTAGTGGCGGTTCTGGCGCTCGTCAGCGCGGCGTCGACATCAGCTCAGGTCCCGCATATCGTCGGCGGCACCAACGTGTCGATCGAACTCGTGCCGTGGCAGGTGTCCGTCCAGATAGGAGACACACACTTCTGTGGTGGTTCCATCATCAGCAAGTCCTGGGTGCTCACTGCGGCCCACTGCATCCGTATATATTTCAGTTACCGGATTCGCGCCGGCACCGCCAACTTGAGAACAGGCAGGCTATACGACGTCATAGAGAAAAAGATACACGAGAGGTACAACATGCTGGCGTACGACTGTGACGTGGCGGTCTTGAAAATACGGGGAGAGTTTCGGCTGGGAAAGAAGGCCAAGGTATGGGGTAACGGAATTATCTGTATATAGCTTATCGATTAGAATGGTAAACAGTTGGATAGATAACGTCAATCAACAGGGAAAAAACATCCATTTCTTACACTGTTGTTTGCGCTGGTATTGTATTTCGGTATTTCTTTATTCTAAGAGGTGCATTCAGTAAGTAATCCAGCATATAGTTTTTCTGAAAGCATGTTGCTTTTATTCTGGATTCCAGTACACCATATTATTCCACGCTCTTTGAGCTACAAAGCCCTATTTTTCAGTGTAATCTCCGTTCAATACGACGGCCTTAGGCCACGTTACTGCGAGGACCTGCATCAATAATCTCCCCATCATCCAACCCCTTGGGCCAAGCAGATGGGAAGGTGCGAGATCCGGGCTGTAAAGTGGACGAGGAAGAACCGCTCAATAAAATTTTGTGAGCTCCCCTCGCCAGCGAAGACTTGCCTGAGGCCTTACGTTGTTATGCAGAAGGAGAAATTCGTTTGCATTTTTGTGCTGATGAACACGGTGAAGTCTTTTCTTTAATTTCCTGAGGGTAAGAGAATACGCTTCAGGCTTGATCGTTGCACTGTGAGCGAAGACATCAGAAAGAATAACCACTTCCGAATACTAGAAGACCGTCGCCATGACTTTACCAGCTGAGGGTGGCGCTTTGAACTTTTTCTTCGGAGGAGAGATAGTGTGACGCCACGCCGTGGATTGCCGTTTTGTTTACGGTTCGAAGGGGTGGGCACATGTTTCACCGCCTGTGACGACATTTGGTAAAATGTTGCCACGATCAGTCACGTAACGCGCAAGCAATTCAGCACAGGCGGTCCTTCGTTGCCCTTTATGTCCTTTTGTTAGATAGCCAGGAACCCAGCGGGCGCACATGCTAGAGTTCAAATGGCTCTGAGCACTATGGGACTCAACTTCTGAGGTCATCAGCCCCTAGAACGTAGAACTACTTAAACCTAACTAACCTAAGGACATCACACACATCCATGCCCGAGGCAGGATTCGAACCTGCGACCGTAGCGGTCGCGCGGTGCCAGACTGTAGCGCCTAGAACCGCCCGGCCACCCTGGCCGGCACACGCTAGAATACCCCAGCTGATGGACGCCTGTGTCACTACTGCCCACAGAGACGTCCGCTTGTGCAGCGAAGTGTTTGGCGGTGATCCGCCGATCACCTCGAATTAGACTGACCGCACGTTCCAGCACTGCAGGAGTCACAGCTGCGTGCGGGCGGCCGGCACGCGAAACATCGGACAGCTTTGCGCGACCTTTTTGTGATCATGACAGATACTTCTCCCTAGGACTCAGCGTGCCAGGCCTCTGTACACATTCTGGGACCATCTACGAATATCTGTCATGCTGTGGTTTCCCAGAAAAAGAAACTCAGTGGCAACTCTCTGCTTGAAACGCACTGCTAAAACGAAACTAGTCTCCTCCTAATCTATTTTTGATTTCCCTTCCTTTTTTTTTACACCATGTACTGAAACATTCTGATAAATATGATACTGTGCTGGCTGTACCGCACTTTTACATCCCCTCGCAGTTCAGTTCTTTGGATGCGCAGAAATTGTGTCCTTTTCAAAACCTGATTTAACTTTCAGATTTTGAAACGTTTCACCATGAGTTTCGACAGTTCTTGTCCGCTCTTTGGCTCATGTTCGCAAAAGCTGAACTGTCATTTCATCAGTATCTGAGGATATATTCCTTCATTGATCAACAAAACGTCTTGAAATTCAGAAACAAGTGTTGAATCTCGCCTGTAATCTTCTTAAACTATGTCCTCATTTTCAATTGGTCAAAATTTGTCTGTGCAGTTATGAAGCCTCTTCAAGTACTGTTTCCATTTTCACACCTATTTTCTGCTTCTGTTACCAGTTTAATTTTGTCATCTCTATTCGATGTGCTTCTTGTTCTGTTCCTCATACTGTGATTGATTATTATCTGTGTGCAATATCTACGACACACTAGTTTAATTTTTGCGCTAGCGAGTCACTTCTGTTGACAATCTACTGTACCCTAGTTTTCCTACATTCATGTAGACTTTCGACATTTTGCATTTTATTTGTTTCTTTACGAATCCGTTGTATCATCTATTACCTATGGCTGCTTCTTTTTATGTTTTTTTTCAGTCCTAGTACATTTTATGTTGCATTTAACACGGCTCTTTCAAGACCATTCCGTATGGTCTTTCACGCCAGTGCCTCCTTGAAGTTTCCTTCTATATTTGTCACGTGGTAAGGCTGAGTTTTTGATTCGTTCAGCTTTTTTAGGTTCCAATAGTACAGCTGCTTCCTCTTAAACTTCTTTACTTTTAGTTGGCGTTTCACTACCTCTGTAGTAATATGCAGTAAAACAATACATGTCTCAAGGAAAACAAGAGAAGAATGGCACTGCCCAAGAGTGCATTCTAAAATAAGAATTCCACTTAACAAGCACATTTGGTTCCACGCTAAGATAATATCTGTAAAGACCATCACATGGAGTGTTCCCACACAAAGATGTGACACCTAAATGTTAGCAAAGTAAGAGAATGCTCGCCCCGAAACTGCGGAAATATGTTTGTGAAGGACAATTACACAAAATACGAATGAGATAACCCTACAAGAAATTGAAGAAAAGAAAGAATTAGTAATAGGTCAACATAAAGCAAAACTCACTGCACGCTGAATTAGACATCATATTCTTTTATACAATATTTTCGAGAGCAAGATGGTTGGGAAGAAAACGAGAAGACGACCGAGAATATCCCGTTTAAATAAAAAAAAACATAATCAGTGAGATAGCATGTTCTTCATAAATGGAGATGAAGAGGGCTGCTGAAGGATGGAAGCTACGCCTTCTTTTCGAAAAGAAAAAAGTAGAAGAGGAAGAAAAAGAAGGTAGTTCAGTAGTATTAGGTAAAGTTTACTATAAGTGTCAGCTCCTGGGTAACTGGTGAAGTCCTTAACTCGATTCCGAAAACTTTGTTTCAGGTAAGTATATTCAAAGTTAAATATTTATTGATCACTTGCTATCTTCGACGTTTTACTCGATCTCGAGGTGTTCTTGTGAAGCATAATAGCGACGGCTAACTTGTGCCAACTAAAGGGCTCTATTGATCTGATTCCCATGACGTTTCGTTTGTCAAGGCTGAGCTGTTCAGTTATTTTCTATTCCCTACCTCCAGCGACGATTGCACTCCAGTTTCCCGCAGTGATAGAATTCTGTTTCCCTTTTGCGTCGCATTACTGCAGCTATTAATGTTGTTGTGATCATGTCAACTGGTAGCATCACAAGTCTCTTACCAGCTCTTTCGCCAAGTACGACTACTGGAGGCGTCTTTAAGTTCCTCCATGACGAAGCCTGTCTGTGTATCAACCCCAACAGAAAGGAAAGTTGAGTCTGCACTGTGAGCGAGACAGGGAGGTCAGATTGGCGTACCCTCCTTCCTCTGAAACTTGCGTGCGTATTTCATAAACCTTCAACTCCTACGTGCGTCTCCTACCGTCTCATGAAACACGTAACATTCATCCTTAAGTGGCAAACATTTGAGAAAGCTAGCACTCCGCATGCAGTGTTTTGTTCGTGTCTGTGAAAGACCGTGAGCTCGACTTGTTCTCGTCATTTGAAAGGAGATGCATGCCAGATAATGTTGCGACCCGTGCCGCAGGTGGAAGGAGCTGGCTGCTTCCCTGCTACTGCTAGCTGATACGTCTATCCTGCTGCCAAGGCGCCTTCCACCGGAACACTACGTGGCAAGTTATTCCGCTGTGTCCTGATACACTGGAGACGAAGTCAGTTTACTTTCTCAAGTCAGGTTTACAGTTACCACTGTGTGATAGCATATTTTATATTTCAGTTTTGTTTTTAGGGCTCCGTTCCTCAACCGGTAAAACTGAACTAAATATCCTCAACATTTCGCGGCCTTTTCAGCAACTGTGTAAATATTAATTTTAATAATTAACAGCCTCAGTTGCACGGGATAGGCCAACGGTTTTCAGAATAACAGTAACTACCGTCTTTCCATAGTGGACATCGTCAAACTAAAACTACAAATCCTTAAATTATCGTCAGACTACAAAACTTATCTGGAACTGCCTCGGCTCCACTTCGCGACAGCGATGCGTCAGCCACGAGTGCTGTACTGGAACTGACGGTAGCGTCATGAGGCCCGCCTAGGCGGACACAATACCGTGCGCCTGCGCATAAACTGTATGATGGTTATTTGTTGGGACAAGACGTGAACTTAACTCGTGAACTTGAATCGACCCGCATCTCTTTTTGTTAAAAAAAAAAGAAAGAAATTGCTTTGTCCTTTCATTGTGGAAAGGTTCTACTGTCTTCATATACTAGAAACACCCGATTTTAAAGTGTTTCACTGAGACCTGCATTCTGTTTTTTATTGGTCAAAACTAATAATTATTAGCCACCCAAGTTTCTGTTGACAGCAAAGATTGTGGTACCTCCCAGGCGTGAATGGCGTTACTGTGTGCACACTGACCAGCCAGAACGTTATGACCGCCGCCATACACTATCGATGTAAATCCGTCCAGGCGATAGCAGCTTCACCTGGCGAGGAATGACTGCTAGTTAGACACATGCGTGGTGCCTACGGTATCTGTGAGGTGCTTATAGTAGGCCCATTCAGCAGTACCATTGCTAACAGTGTACATGGGCTTGTAACTCTCATGAAACTGTGGTGACAGAATGCCTCATGCCACTAGCTCCTACAACAGAACCTGCTGATAAGTCATGGTAATTCTAAAATTAATTCAAATTTAATAACATGAGCTGATTAATCTCGATTTTGTTTTTTTACCTCGAAAAATAAAAGTTAATCTAATAATTACCAGTAATTCATCTTCATCTTCTGAAAAGATTGTAGTATAATGATTTGGAAGAGTTATTTTATATTTATGATCTGAAAGTAATAAAACTTTTTACCATATTTTATTATTAAAATTACAGCTTTTGTAATATTCAAAGATATGTTTCTTTTCAGCTCTGTTAACTTAGTATACATGTCTGTGCAGCCATTAATATAACCGGTAAGTTCACTTACTAGAATTTCAACACTACCATTTGTGTTCATTTTGTTTTGCTTCTATTTACATAGAAAAACGTTTGATTTTCAAATTTTTGAAATTGGAAATTTTAAAAAGTTGAAAATACTAAATTTTTGAAATTGAAAAATATTTAAAGAGGATTAAATATTTTAATTCTTACAATCTAAATTCTTCAGTTTTTTCCTATCTTTGTGAAAATACTTCAAAAGGAAATGTAAACATGAGGTTAACTGTTCTATAATTTCTCTAATTTATATTCATTTATATAATTGAAATTTGTCATTTAAATTTCTGTATTGTGAACCATTAGTTGAATTCTTCTTACAATACATAATTACATAAGCAATTGCATCGTTTGGTATATTTTCATTAAAATACATGTAATTTCACTGTCCTTTTTGAGTGGTTGAAACATTCATTCTTCTAGATATATTTATTAGATAGATAGGAAAATTTTGAATAAAACTGCATTTATTTACATTTGCACTTTTATTTAACTGTGTTATTCCTTCAAATGCTCTAAAAACATTGTATTCTTTTAAAAAATTATTCAGTGGATCAAGATACCATAATTCTTAAGAAAAAACTTCACTTTTTCCATTCTTTACATAGACATTTTTTAATTATATGTGATTGAATAAAGAAGAAACATGTAATTGATTATTTTTTCTATTGGGAAACAAAGAAAATAAAGTAAGGCATATCAAATCCATCAGAATTATAATATTATAATAATTAGTAATATCTGTATCTAAATTTCTTTTTTCATTTAATGAAAAAACTTCAGTTGTTTGTAGTTCAAAGAAGGAAATTTTTATTTTCGAATTTATCAATTTCTCTTGTTCTAGTTCAAGTGAATATTCTGGTTCAAATTTAACAACAACAACAACACCAATTTCCATTATTTTTACAACAATTTTACGTTCATTTGGAAGTGCACTATCATCATTAGTAGTAGTCCTCCAAAGAATGGAAACTTCATCTTTTTTCCGTGTAACCCAATTGAAAATTACTTTTGGAACTCATTGCCAAATTATTTCTTTAAAATCCACCAAGTAATTCAAATAGATAAAGTAGTTGATTTGGTTTGTTTCTAATTTTATTTTTATCATTGTTAAAATGTGGCTTTCCACAGTTAATTCATTTGATAGAAATGAAGTTAATCAAACAGGAGTTGATGAAGAAATAATTACTTTTTCTATTCTACATAAAATATTGTTTTCTTTTTTAATTGTAATAATGACAAAGAGTTTTAACACATAAATATTTATTCGTGTAATACTCGATTTACCATCATACGCTGAAAAATCTGTTCCATGTATGTGAATAACATTAAATGTAATATAAAATTGTGAATAATTATTATAAAGATAAACATCACCGATATTAATATCGTCTTCTGCTTGTTTATAGGTATATTTACACTGTTTTTGTTTTCTCATTAACAGGAAATGAGTAAAATGGATAACCCTTGATTTTGTTTGTGATTTCTTAAGGAAAAAATTTATTAAATCACTTTTAAAATTACCATACTATTACAAGAGAACCATTGAAGTCAGTCTGGTTATCACTTCCATCAGTGATAGTAACCTTTAAATTTTGAAAGGTATTAAAAATTGGAATATCTATAGGATGATTTGGTACATATCTTATTGGTCCTACAATTTCGGCATTTGGATTTAATGAAGAAATAATATTACTTTCTTTATGAAAAATGATCAATATGTATAACAAACATTCCATCAGCTAATTTAAAATTAATACTTATTACTTCAAATGGAATAATTTTAGGAACAGTATTTACAATTGTTTTCTCATTAGGTTCAATAATCTGATTATTGAATCTCAAAACAGGACCAATACATTTTTCTTTGTTCATACATTGTTTAACTTATATTTTGATAACAACTGTTTTTTAAAATGTATCTTGCTTAACAACTGTTTTTTTTTAATTGTATCTTGCTTAAAGTGTATATTAGGTTTCTTCAACTGAATGAATTTTTCAAATTATATTGACCAATAGTATTTTCTTTGTTACTGTATAATTTAATATTTTTTTATGTAATACTTGCAGTTTAAAAGTTCTATAAAAACCAATTAGTGAAACATTTTTATAAGTGTCTCTTATTTGAATAGTTAATCTTTATTTAAGAACAGATGAATTATCACTCAACTGAGCAGTCTACTGATTTATATTAATAAAATTTATGTAAATAAACAAGAATTTCAGAGAAGAGTTAAAAATTATAGGACCAAGTGGTTGCAGATGAACAACACTAATGTTTGATAGTTAAATTTTAGTACATGGAGGGTTAAATTGTGAAAAAATTAAACATTTGTATCTGTATTCTAAAAGTTTAAATCAACAAAAAATTAAGAGTTTATAGGAAGATGTGAAAATAAAATAAAAGTTCATGAATTGCGACTTTTATTGAAAATAATTAAGAAATTGTTCCATTAGATCAATGCCAAAATAATTCACCTGTTGTTTTTGATGATTTCATTATTTAAAATAATGACATAATTAGAGAACATTTTACTGGAGGAAGGAATAAAGAAATAGATAATTTTTAACCTTATTGAAAAATACCAAATAATTAGTTACAGATAATCTGAATTTTTAAAATATTTTTGGAGAAGATGTCTTACATTTAATGCATACTTATCATGAATTTGTAGGGTGTGATTTAAATTTGATGATTTTAAACAAATGTATAGTAAATATTGGAATAAAGATAAAATTCGTTATATAACAATAGATACAACAAGAAAAATGGATAATGTCAAATGTAGAGGAAATATTTAAAAATTTTAAATATTAAATGTAAATGTTAAACAATAATGTAGAACATAAATGTTGATGATTATCGATGAACATAAACACTGAATATTAATGATGAATATAAATATTCAATGACAAGTAAAAATGATTATATTTTTGTGTCCTAATAAATGTTCCAAAAATATGACCCAGAGGTTGTTAAAAAAGCTGGACAAAATAGATAATAAAAAGAACAATTAAAGGAAGGGTTTAAAAAACTGAAAAATGAATTCTCTATTTTATTAGAATTTTGAATAATTTACCACATACATTTTGGGGTAGTGATTACGAAAAAGAATTGGTTAATACTTTAATTCATAATCACCATTTAAAAGCATTTACCTGGTTATTACTGGTGTGGCCCTGGAACTAAAGTGGATGAAAGATTAGCACATGGAGGTATAGGAAAATATCTATTAGTTGAAGCAAGTTAAAATGTGATAGTTTGTATTGAAATAATAAAGATTTAGAAAAGGGAATATGAAACAGATAAAGAAGTAATTAATTCCAAGAAACATTATATGCTCCTGATGCTTCAATAGTTGAAACCTAGCCACAACTGAAGTTCGAGGAATAATGTATGGAAACGAAAATTAAGAATTGGTTTAAATTTTGATGATAAAGAGTGCAGTTATATACAGAATTCTTAACTGATTTTTAATGCCTATAAATGAACAATATTTCAATTGATTTCATTTTGCTACCAAGTGGCTTACGGGGTCCCAGGTTCGATTCCTGCCTGGGTTGGGGATTTTTCTGCATGTATACTGAGTGTTTGTGTTGTCCTCATCATCTGATCATCGTCATCATCATCATCCATGACAGTGGTTAATTTGGATTGAGTAGATAATAGGACTGTGTAAAAATTGGGACTTTGTACAGGCACTGATGACCTCTCAGTTGAGCACCTCACAAACCAGTCATCATCATCACCAAGTGAGAAAACTAAAGCTAATGTTGTACCGGATACTATTGGTCAGTTTTAACTGATGCACAAAAAATGACAACAGCTAAAAGTGGTAATTTATGCATAACAGTAAGCCCACCTCCTGTGGGCAAAATGTGTTGATTTTCTAAATAGAAAGAAGAAGGTTTAGGCTCAACAAAACATGAAAATGGATTTTTGCGATCACTATTGTCAGCTTTACCATTTATGTTTGACACTGCTTCAACAGCTGCAGTTATTACAGAAGTATTTATAAATGAAATAGGTGATAAAAAATTACAAGAACAAAAATGGAACTGGAATAAGGGAAAAAAGAAATAATCACAAAATTTCATAATCATTTATCTAATTTTGACATAGAAGAATTAGTTAAACAATTAAAAATTAGATACTTCTGTGGTGTTTTTATGATTGATGAATTACCTGATAATGAAATAATTTGGAGTATGGAATAGTAAATTTAGATACATAACATGCTGGTACTCATTGTATTTGTTATTATAAGAATAAATGTATAAAATATGTTTTTGATTCATTTGGAAGAAATATACCAAAACAACTAGTAAATCATTTAGGAAAAATCACTTTTGTTCCAACACCAGAAGTATACAAAGTTCTAACGAATTTATTTGGAGACATTTGTATGTATTTCTTTTAAAGCTATTATGTACAAATTATAAGTTAACTGCAATTTTTACTTTAAGTAATGGGGATTTTTGGAAATAAGATAAATAACAAATTAATAGAGAGTTAAAAAATGAAGTAGCATCTGTTGAAGCAGTTAATGTAGTAGCAATATAAAATCCAAAAATAGAAAATATGATTAAATAAGTTCATAAGGAATTTCTTAACATTGTTGAAACAGCTAAAGTATATATTGATTTTAAAGGTAGCAGACTAGTACATTTAAAATACTCTAAAAGTGGTTTATGTTGCAGTTATGAAAAAATATAGAAAAAGAATATGATACAAAACATGAATGTACAAGCAGTTTAGTGCAGTTGAATAGTTATGTTAATAAAACAGATTTTAATGGTAAGAATATTCGACTTAATAAAACTAATTTATCAAATTACCTTACAAAAAAGGAAATAGAAAAAGGGTTTTCAGATTATTTCTCAAAAACATATTTAACTCCATACTGAAAAGATTTAAGTAATTTTAAGGAAAGTGTACATAATAAACAACTAATTTAAATTACTTTTATGACTCAAAAAATAAACAAAAGTGTATAGTTATCTCATATGTATCTATACCTAAATAAGTTCCTGTTATTGACAAAATATAAGTACAGATTTATCAACTAATGATTTAGTGTTTTCGACAAATTTTACGATATGATTCCTGACATCTGATCATAAAAATATGGCAGAAATAAAATTTTCTTACTATAAGATTAAAAAAAACTGTTAAAACTGTTTTACTTGATGTAAACCTATTACACTTGCTGAAATAATTTAAAATTTAATTATGTTTGGTTCTGTTTAGAGAATCATAATCATGTCTGCTGTTTTAACTGTACAAAAATTTACTGAAACGTATAATCGTCACTAATTGACAGCTAACATTGGAAAACAGGGAATTGAGGGAATTTGTTCAATTTGTAAAACGAAAAAGGTAAATTTGTTAAAAAAATTGTACATAATGGCTTACAATTATGAAGAAACGAATCATGAGTTATGTAAACCAAAGAGAGTGTATTTTTAATGGAATGAATGTAATTTCTTTTGGAACAGATGGTTCATCTCAAACTGAAATGATAATTAGATCGAAACCGTTACCTGCCAATATGTGTTGTATTCATCAATGGGGACAGCTGAAAATCTGTACCCTGACCGGGACTCAAACCCAGGATCTCCTGCTTACATGGCAGCCACCGAGAGCACAGAGGATAGTGCAACTGAACACACCAAGTAAGAAACTTGCTGAAACGTTGCTCAAGAACACCACATTGACTTGTCTGTCAACCTGAGAAGATTTTATCACAGATACCATCTTCACATAGTTAAAGGCTACCCAGTCATTGGCCTTTTTCTGTGCGAATGCACACACTTTGCCTGATATTTACAAGATTCGTCAGCCTAGTCTGGCACAAGAAATGAGTGAATGGGCAAGTATCTACTAGGAACAATACAAATGTAGGTTATAGACCGTTGGGAATGTGGTTCTCACAGGAAGCATGCAAGGGATAAGTCTCTGCAGTTGCACTGTCCTCGGTGGCTCAGATGGCGAGGGTGTCTGCCATGTAAGCAGGAGATCCTGGGTTCGAGTCCACGTCAGGGCACACATTTTCAACTGTCCCCATTGATGTACTAACTACACCTGTCAGCAGCTAAGAGTTTCAATTTCATTCTAGAGAAGCTGCATGGTCATCAATGGTATCTGTTCTTTTGGGAACAGATACCATCTTCACATCATTGTAAACTGATTTACTCGAAATGGATTCTACGAAAATAAAGTAAATAAAATTTGTTAAAGTAGATAGAAAATGAAACAAAACAGAGAAACCTTATTGAAAGGTTTCTGTGTAACAAGTTTGTTAGATACTAATGCTAAATATAAAATAGCTGATAAAATAAGAACAAGTAAATTAAAAGGAATTTTCGAAAAACGATGTGCAACAAAATGGTTAACTGAAATTTGTGGAGTCGACGAAATTATCCATTCTAATAGAATCACATAAAAATAAAAAGATATAATTGGTGTGGAAATAAAAGGAATTTTTTTAAGAACTGGAACTATCGAAAAAACATTTTCCAGATGTTTATGTCGTTGCCAAAGTTTTGTAAAAGGGAGGTAGTAAAGTATATCAGAGTGTATACGACCCAGGACAACCGGGAGATCCGGGAAAAACCCGGGAATTTTTTCATCCGGTAGAAAACCGGGAAAAACCCGGGAATTTTTTAGAATTCCGGGAATTTTTCATGTTTTAGTTTTTGGTTAAATTTTTGTAACTTTGACAGGTAAGAACCAATATTCTAAGAAATAATATTACTGTGTCTAGCTACTGTAGAATAATACTGCAGCAATAAAAAACGAACGAGACAAAAAGAAACGAAAAAAAAAATTAAGTTGCCAAGGAAATTTCACCACACTCAACAACAAAACACAGTGCTCTTACAAGCGTCTGCCAACAGTAAAATGTGTCAAAGGCTTTAGGAAGACTATGCAATGTTTCATAACAACAAATTGCCTCTGATGGGCGTGATGTCACAACTTTACATTAGAATCATTTGAGCGGTTGCGAGCGAGCTTATGCATGTGTGCAGTTGGCTCTTGTATGAATAGTACCTTCTCCTGCTTCTGGCTACAGAAGTGTGGAAGTTAGCTGTATATGCAATACTAGCAAGCAGTCAGATGCTCTCCGGAAAAATTTTACTGGTGCGCCTAAGCTGCCAGATTCACGTATGCGCAACAGGCCGGGAACTAGGGGGCGGTGGCAAACCGGGTTATCTGCCCCGGGCGATAGTTTAAGAGGGTGGGGGGCGCCAAATTCATATTATTGAAGAAAAATACCTTGTTTCACAAAGCCCCTAGCACCAAGCGGGCATTGGTCTATTGATTTCTCATATGATTTTGAACGCATTTTTAAACAAATTCTAAGTCGATTTCTGAAAGAATCGCAAGTTGATTTTTGAATGCGTGCATAGTGTATGTGATGTCTCTGCCATGGGAATCCCCGTCGCATCTAGAAATAAACTTTCCTGTAGACAAATGGGGACGGGTCTACACGAGCTGAGCGGAAAAAAGGCGAACAGATGAATGCCAGTCACTGTTTATGTGGTTGACTGGGTTTGCAAATGATCAACGTTGTTATAACTACTAAGGAATTCCATAGATTCAACTACCAGCGTCGAAAAAAATGACTAACAGGAATAACAGGCAACAAAGATTGCGTAGTGTCACCTCCGTGTATCCAAGAAAATGAAATTTTGACAGAAAATTTTTGGCCAGACCGTTACACTGCTAAGGGCCAGTTATACAGTCCCTGGCTGGCAGCCGCTAAAGTTCTATTCTGGGAGTAGCGTGGAAAACGCGTTGTACGAACACGTAATAATGCCCAACTGGATAACTAAACCGGTGACGAAATTAACCAGAGAATAAGTTTTGACAGTGGCAGGAATAGCTACAGAATTCGTGATAAGATTGTTTGTTAGACGGAGGAAGGAGAAGAAACGGGAACTCACACAAATTAGGGGAGAATATGACGATTCGAAATTTATTTAAAAATTTAGTACAACTACTTTTCGATCCCATGCTTCAGAAGCTAGAGAGTATGAATGAAATGTGAAAGTATTTCCTAACACAAAACTTTTTGCTTGTAGCAGGCCTAATAGGCATTTGATATTGGTACTTTGTGAATTATATTTCGTCATGTTATAAAAATGACCATTTGTGCCAAAACAGTCTCGTTTCTTTGGTGTGTGTAACAACTGCTGCAATATTGTGCAGGCCTATTTCATTTTATATAGCTGTAACAAAATACATGTAATCAGATCGAGAAACCACACCAGTCTTGGGTACAATTTGTATTAACAGCTTTTCTAGTATTAGGCAACGACATTTCGTTTTTTCATGTAGCAAAACTTTGACGAACTTTGATGAGGTAGTAGATTCTGCCCCAGAAAGGAAAGTGCGCCATATAAAGCTGTGGCAAGGTTAGAGAGAAAAGAAGCTAGGACTTAACGATTGAAGAAGCGTGTACTGTCTTGCTTGTCTCTTGTCTTTACTCGTTTTGTGTATCCTATATTTAATTTTGTGTCACACAAATCAGCAAGTTTTTAGGTAATAGGCAGTAAAGACTGTAAATTTTCTGAAGAGTTCTTGGTCTGCCGGTTACAAATAATCCCAACCAGTATTAATTCCGAGACTTTTTTAAAGAGGAGCAGGACGTCAATAAAGGGGAGCAGGATGTCAGACTGGCTGACTGGGAGCAGGAGAGGCACCACAGGACATTTTAATTTCCACTGGCGTTAACATAGTTTGGTGGCACCCATTCCATTACAAAATATTACATGTCTGAATTCCACAGAGCGAAATACAAGGGCATGCAATGGAAGAATGCTGTGTGGAGAGGTGTGGCACTGCACTTTGCCACACTTAAGACCAAAAAAACATGTCTTATGTTCCTTCGAATATATATGTTTTATGTATCAGACTCTTCAGAAAGATGTGTGCTGCAAAATGAAGTTATTTTTGAAAAGTCGATTTTTAAATTTTTGGCGTCGTACCACAAACGCTCAAGAGAGGGGGGAGCGCCACTGTCTTATATCGCCCCAGTTTGAAAATATCGTAGATCTGGACCAGATTTACAGAGCAGTCTGAGTTGTAGTGGGAGGTGGTAATCTCCACGTGACCTGTGTTTACGTTAAGTGATTTTGCTGTTTCCGCTTCGTTTATTGCTCTCACTTCAAATGAATACCAAACGGATTTCTGTGGCCAGGAGCTATCAAGTGAATTAAAATACATGGCCTTGCATAACAATGAAGTTATTTTTGTCGGTTTCTTAAAGAAATTTGACTTTTACTAATCTTTTCTGCTATATATATATATATATATATATATATATATATATATATATATATATATATATGAAAATGCATCAAAAATCAGACAACAAATAAATTTTTATTTTATAATATTTTGTTTTATAAACATCATGGATATACATTGTTCAGTTTTTCAAAACTAATTTTTTAATATTTATATTTTATATTTTTCTATTTCATTTTTTATATTTAATACTTTTTAAGAACTGAGATTAAATTCGTTTATTTTTAAAAGTCCATATGGTAGTTACTAATTCCACCTTGTAATATAAATCATTTATTGTCTTCAGAACATAAAACATTTTATTACATTCAGTCATGACAATTCATGCGTAAATGAACTAAGTAAATCCATTTTTCTATGTTGTTACATTTTGTCATCTAAACGGTTTTTGTAATTATCAAAACTAATTGTATGTTTTACAAAAGCGTTTTAATCTGCTTTAGATATTTTGTGTTCTTTACCTTCTAATTTTTAAGCATACATTTTCGATCTTCAAATTATGTGTTCAACATATTTTTTCCTGAACTTGCATGCTTCATTTTTCTTAAACTTTTTTTTTACTTGTGGAATTTTGTATAAATTATTTTTTGAGTACTGCTTATGTCAAATTCGTTTATAAATGATTTCATATCTATATAAGGATTTTCATTTTTTTATATCATGAATAAAATAAACTGTACCCATGTAAAATAAATCAAAAATTTTCCCCATAGTTTTGTTTTATTACATTGTAATAAAAATTGGTTTATTGAACTTTAGTATAGTTTTTCCATAAGAACTGCAAAGAAGTATGATCATAATTAGGTTCTGGAATTTATTTTCTCTTTTTTTTGTTTTAATATTTTGTCTATTGATAATATTTTCTATCGTTATAGCAAAAACAGAATTAGTAAATGATTTATAAATTTTTTGTCTATTTGTTAGCTGTGTTTTTGCTCATATCTCAGTTAAAATCATCATATGTTTTCAACTAATCTGTATGTTCTAGTGACGATATTCAATGATTTCTTGTTTACTTTTAACCAATACTTAAACACTTTCAGCAGATTCTTTACGTATTTGTTTTAACATTTCTGCTAATTTTTTGACAGTTGTAAACATCCTTTAAAAGACAATCAAATCCTGTATAAATTAAGTAAGGTATTCATAATGAATCACTATAATTTTTAAATTTAATTTTTCGCCTTCTAAGGGATATTATTTTTACATCTTTAAGTTCTTTGTAATCGTTTTTCTAACTGTCTAACTTTTCATGTGAATAAAAATATCTTAAATATTTATCACAAGAATAAATTTGATGTCCATTTTTGGTTGATTGTGAACTAGTTAATCAATATCGATTTTTATCAAACATTATTGAAAATTATATTCTTCTAAAATTAAAAGTAGATTAACATGTTTTTCATGTTAATTTTTTTATATTGTAAAGAGGATGTACACTACATTTTTCATCATAAGCATAAACATTTTTTGAAATATTAGACTCCATTTCAAATTTTAGAATATCTGCTAACTGAATGCGAAAAGTAATTTTCCCTTATCAATAATATCATCAAATTCTAATCCTATATTTGTATCATTATGAATCTTTTCTATGTGATCAATTGCTTTCTATAAAGCTGATTTTATTAAATAAAGAAAACGTTTTTTATCTCAGTTTTTACATTGATCACTGGTATTTTATTTTTAAGTACCTTTGGTGAATCGATATAAGAAGTACAGGAAATTGGTTTGTGTCAATTAACACTTAATTTTGAACTATTGACATGCAATAAATACCAATCTGGGTATTTCTTTGCATTTTTTTCCATTTTAGCATAAGTTTATGTGTTGATTTAATATAATAATCGTCTTAATTAGTTCTCCTGTATAAAACTTCATTTTTTAAATTTTATTTCATTTATTTCCCAATGTCATATACAATAACAATAAAAATTAATGTAAGCTTTAATCGCACTTCTTTGTTTAAAATCATTCTTGAATTTAGTGATTACACCTTTTTTAATTTGGTTAAAATATTCTTGTGGTTCAGCAATATTATCAACATATTAATTGTCCATTATTTAATCGTTATTCTAGACTATAATTCATAACCTTTAATATTAATTCGTTTTAGAAATTTTAAAAAAATCGTCGTAATCTAGAAAATTGTAACCTGAAAAATGTTTATCATACTCTTTCTTGATATTCATGTACTTGAAGGTTATATAAGTAATTCCTATTATCAATATAAATAATATTACCTCAGATGTGTTGATAAGATCTATTAATTTTTGTATATTAAGTTTAGAATAATTTTCGAATTTTTCTGTTTCACAGGTTTTGAAGATCTTATAAAGATTTTTTTTTCATTTAGTCATCGTTATTATTAATACTGTCCTCAGATCTTTCCATAAGAGCGATTAATTGTTGTTTATTATGTTTAGTATAATTTTTTAGATATTTCTTTTACAGGTTAGATGAAGTTCATTTATATATTTTTTATTCAATTCTTTATCATTATTATTAATATTCTCACCAGGGTTTTGAATAAGATCGAGTAATTTTCCTTGATTAAGATTTTTTGTTTTACTGGTTGATCAATGTTCTTTTATATATTTGTAACTTATTTAGCTCATTTTCATTTCTTTCATATTAAAATAAACAATAACTTCTAAGAGATCTTTTCCACTTCCATTTGAATAACAATTTTTTGAAGAATTTTCTAAATCTATATAGCTCAATCCATGATTTGCAATAGTTTTCTGAGTTTTGAAATAGCTAATCTTTGGAGTACATTTTGTTTTGCTTTTATTTTAATAAAAAGGTAGAGTTTAAATAAATTAAAACATTTAAAGGTCAAATGTATCTTGAGTTTTTAAATGGAAATTTAAATCACTGGAATACAAGAATATTTGACAGAACTTATTTATAAAAAAATTATTACATTTTTATTTTTTAAATAAAATGAGACTTCAAGTTATTCATTGAGATAGACAAGATTTTGTGATAATTATTTATAAAGAAAAAATTATTAGAAATTTAATTTTTTAAATGTAATGAGAATTTGGTTTGCTGTTATGGATGAACACTACCTCAGAAAACGTGTTTTTAAGGAAAAATTATTAATTTTTTTTATTTTTTAAATAAATGAAAAGTCGGTTGTAGATAGAGAGAAATTTTTAAATGAGGTTAACAACAAAACTAAAATCTTGATTTATATTAGGAAATTTTTAAAATACTGTTCTCTTTCCTCCAGATATAGCATATGCACATGTATACTACCATCATATTCTTCAGTTGTAATGTCGACTCATGTTATGGTCCAGACACATTTGACGGCTTAATGTGAGTAGCTACATTGTCTGCTGTGCTGTATTCTACAATAAGTGTTTCCATTTAGCATCAGTGAACAAATACCAATAGTATAACCAGTGTTTCTTATTGCTTCCTGTTAGGTCATTTACGAGAATAGCAGCAATATGTGCGTTTTTGATTTCATTCAGGGTTCTATCTAGCTGAGCTCAAGGAAATTTAGATTTTGTTGTAAACTTGGTGGTGAATTTTCGAAATAAAACGGTCATGTTACTTGTCATTGTCAACAAAATTTCTGCTATTAACAGATTTATGTCAAAGCACTATTAGTTTTCTATGTAAAGTTACGCCATCAGTGTGATTCCTTACTGTAGTTGTCATATACATAATAAAGCAATTTCCAAAGTATAGGTTGGTTTGACCCCAACTTCATTTTTATAAATGACAATGTATGACAAAACAGCACAGGTGGACACTCACTTGGAACAAAAGGATATTTGGTGAATGGATTTGGCTGCCAATTCTGCTGATTTAAATCCCATCCAATACATGATGGATGCATTGGAAAAAATATTGCATCATGTCTACATGAATCAACGACCATTCAGCTGCATTGGTGGAGCCATGGAACATCCTACCACAACAACTCCTTAGAAAGATTGTGGCTAGCTTGGGAGCTCATTACAGAGCATGCATGGCCATCCACACTGATCACACAGAAGCCGTCAAACCCTATGTTCTGTCAGTTTTAATGTACAGAATACCATCATGAATAACGATGACTTCAGTGTAACTATCGTTTTGCATGGAAGTCTCATTTCTGTTCATCTCAACATGTAATTGTTACAGTTACCTTCTGTACTATGCTATAGCAGTTCTTTCAATAAGTGGTCAAAGTTTCATTGAGCTATGTTACTTTGCAATGACCCAGCACACGAAAGTCGTTTTTGTCCATACATTTTGCACATTAGGTGTATGTCACATTGAAAACAATTTCAGTGTTCAAGACTAAATAACTGGCATGACCTCTGCACCATTAGTGTTCTGTCATTCTTTTTTTGCTGCCTAATAATGTATATGTGCACCTCCTTAGCTGAGTGGTCAGCTGTAAATGGCTGTCATTTGGAGGACCCAGTGTCCATTCCTGTTAATGCCAAAAAATTTTCGTTGGTGGAGGACAGGTTCGTGATGCACTCAGCCTCATAGTGCCAACTGAGGAGCTTCGTGACTGAGAAGTAGCTGCCTAAAGACGTGAAAAGGCGACCAAATGGCACAGAGAGCAGTGTGCTGGCCATATGCTTCTCCATACCACATCTGCATGATACCACATGGCAGAGGATGATATGGCGACCAGTCGACATCCCTCGACCGTCAGGACCTGGACGAGCTCACATTAAAAAAAATGTTTATACTACAATATCAAAGAAATTTTAAGTGTCACTATCATGAGACGCCATATCAAAAGTCTGAATGTATGACTTACCAAATGAAATTTGAGTTCATGGAGGTATGCTCCACCTTTGCAGTTACATAAAAAGCAGTTTTTTTTTGCCATATGCATTTGACATGTTTTATTCATGATCACAAAGCGTCTACTGTTTCCTATAGAACATAATTTGTTTTTACATACACATATCACAAATTGTATTGCATCACCCCAGTTCCCAGAACTCCTGAAGACAGACGTTGACTGTGGATATTGCATCACAGACACAGTCTGTTTGACAGTTCAGTGATGTCACTAAACCCACCCAAAGATGTAAATAACAATACATGAGCAGTGCCTATTAGATGGATGGGATCCGACAGCCGATCAATTCCAGTCATTCCACCCGGAAGGAGGTACATGGCTCTTGTTGTCTGTAGTTCAAGCACGCCTATATGGTCAATACCGCCGTTCGATCGCATCCGCATTGTTACTTTGTGCCAGGAAATGCCCTCAACAACGGAGGTGTCCAGGCATCTCGGAGTGAACCAAAGCAACGTTGTTCGGACATAGAGCAGGTACAGAGAGACCGGAGCTGTCGACGACATGCCTCATGCAGGCTGCCCAAGGCCTACTACTGCAGTGGATGACCGCTACCTACTTAGCATGGCTGGCACGAACACTGACAGCAACGCCACCATGTTGAATAATATTTTTCGTGCACCAACAGGACGTCTTATTACGACTCAAACTGTGTGTAGTAGGCTTCATGATGTGCCACTTCACTCCTGACGTCCATGGCGACGTCCATATTTGCAACCACGACACCATGCAGCAAGGTACAGATTGCCCAACAACATGCCAAATGGATCCCTCAAAATTGGCATCACGTTCTCTTCACTGATGAGTGTCACATATGCCTGCAACTAGACAATCATCAGAGACGTGTTTGGACTCAACTCTGTCAGACTGAAAGCCTCCGTCAGACTGTCCAGCGAGTGCAGCAAGGTTGAGATTCCCTGCTGTTCTGGGGTGGCATAATGTGGGGCCGATGTACGCCGCTGGTCGTCATGGAAGGCGGTGTAGCGGCTGGACGATATGTGAATGCCATCCTCCAACCAATAGTGCAGCCATATCAGCAGCATATTGGCGAGGCATTCATCTTCATGGACGACAATTTGCGTCCCCATCGTGAACATCTTGTGAATGACTTCCTTCAGGATACCAACATCGCTCGAGTAGAGTGGCCAGCATGTTCTCCAGACATAAACCCTATCGAACATGATGGGGATAGATTGAAAAGGGCTGTTTATGGACGACGTGACCCACCAACCACTCTGAGGGATCTACGCCAAATCACCATTGAGGAGTGGGACAGTGTGGACCTTGATAAACTTGTAGATTGTATGCCACGACGATTTTAGGCATTTATCAACGCAAGAGGATGTGCTACTGGGTATTAGAGGTACCAGTGTGTACAGCGATCTGGACCAGCATTTCTGAAGATTTCGCTGTATACTGGAACAATATGCAATTCGTGGTTTTCATGAGCAGTAAAAAGGGCGGAAATGGTGTTTATGTTGTTCTCTGTTCCAATTTTCTGTACAGGTTGGGAAACTCTCGGAACCGAGGTGATACAAAACTTTTTTTGATGTGTATATATAATAAATGCATTATGTAGTAGTAGTTACAAGTATGTTAATACGTTATGTTTTCTCATGTCACTCTCTCGTTTTACAGATTAGAAACTACTTTTGCAGCACGAATTTCGTGAGGTTGAATTATCGTTTGGTGTTGCTTAAGATTTCCAATGATGTTGATTCACTTGTGTCATTCTGGAGATGAGTTTGCTTGATCTCCATGCTCCAGATGACCGATTTTCGGCATTTACTCGACCACATTTATCACAATACTTCATTTGTTGCACCTTTGACTGTGGATTTACAGTGTATAATGTTGCCAAGTATCGCTGTGTGTTTATCTTTCGTCTTTTGTTTTTGTTTGTTATATGTATGTGTGGGTTGATATTACTTCCTTCTTTGCGTATGTTGTATGTATGTATGTATGTATGTATGTATGTGTGTGTGTGTGTGTGTGTGTGTGTGTGGGAGAGAGAGAGAGAGAGAGAGAGAGAGAGAGAGAGAGAGAGAGAGAGAGAGAGATGGAGGGAGGGAGGGAGGGAGGGGGAGAGAGAGAGAGAGAGAGAGAGAGACGCAGGGAAAGGGAAGATTAATTAGTTATTTAGTCTGGTGATGTGTTACAGTTGTTTTGTGGTTAACATGGTCTGCAAGTTATTGGTATATATTTATTTGATCATTCATTACTTTCCTTTTTTATTGCTCTTTCTATACAAAGGATTTCCTGTAACATCAGGAGTGTTTTGTTGTAATATTTCGCTTTAATAATTTCTATGCCTAGTTCTATGCTGTGGTCAGTAAATGCAGAATGGCTATATATTATTTGTTCCTTATACCTAGAGTTGAAATTTCTGCCTATCATTCCCAGATACATTGATTCACATTCTTGTTAGACTAATTGGTATCTAACTGCTCCTTCAAATTTTCCTGTTTTGTCTGTTGTTGTTTGAAAATGTGACTGGAGCATGTTTTTGTTCTGGAAGCAAAATGTAATCCTCATTTCTTTAGTATATTTGCTATTCTTTGTATGTTAAAGTGTACCATTTCTTTATGTTAGTCGAGCCAGTAGTATTGCTCTTTGCGATTCTGTATGTGGTGTAGTTTCTGTATTGTTTTTTTTACATCTGCATTATTTGTATTGTCTGCTGCTTCCATTTTTCTTTAGTTGTGTTTTGATTTTGTGGTTGAGTCTTTGTAGTTTATAGGATGAAACACCTAAAACTTATACCACCAATATTATGGAAATGTTAAGTGCTATTGAGGTGTGGTGTTCACAGAATGGATTGGTAATCATAGGTTCGTATTGTTAGCCAATAAACAGATTGTGTTAATAATTAAGGAGTGTATTTTTTTGCAAACATGTACTATTTTCAATAGAAAAATGCCTGTTGACATTAATAAACTAAAATTAGTATGAATTTGAAGTGTTGGCTGAAGAGCCAACACCGTGTTGCTAGAGGAGGCCGAAATGCACGCTGTTAAGCTCACGCAGATTGTCGTGAGGTATGCTTCACAATACTAATTATCAAATGCTATGGCGCCTTGCTAGGTCGTAGCAAATGACGTAGCTGAAGGCTATGCTAACTATCGTCTCGCCAAATGGGAGCGTAATTGTCAGTGAACCATTGCTATGAACGTCGGCTGTACAACTGGGGCGAGTGCTAATGAGTCTCTCTAGACCTGCCGTGTGGCGGCGCTCGGTCTGCGATCACTGACAGTGGCGACACGCGGGTCCGACGTATACTAATGGACCGCGGCCGATTTAAAGGCTACCACCTAGCAAGTGTGGTGTCTGGCGGTGACACCACAGAATTAGAATGTCATTGGTGTTTGTTGCAGGATTTGTTTACGAGATATAGTATTTTGAAAAGTTTCCACACTGACAATTTTTTGTGCTATTGAGTCTGTGTAGTTTCTAGGGACAATGTTCTTACTCATATATTTGTTTACATTTTGCTTGCATCTTCCTTGCGTGCATTGAAATTTGCTAGTAAGTTAGTGCATGACAGTCCAAGCAGCAGGTAGTGAGTGGCCAGTGGGATTTACCGATGCAGAAAAAACCAATATGCTCACAGTGTATGGAGAATGTAGGAAGAATGCATTTTGTTCTTGTATGATGTATGTGGCAAGGTATCCCAACAGACATCAACTATCTCGGGAGTTATTTATCAACCTCTTCAATGCATTGTGTGAAAGTGGTGGTGTAACACCTAGACAATGTAACAGAAGGAAGCAAGTGTTGACAGAAGAGGAGAAAATATTAATTTCTGTTCCTGTTGCAGTTGATCCACAAGTTAGCTCCCAAGCAATCGTAGGTGAAAGAGGCATAAGTAAGGGAAGTATCCTATGCATTCTCCATCGACGTAGGTTCCATCCCTATTACATCTCACTCCATCAGGAGCTGCATGAAAACGATTGTGAGAAACATGTTAACTTCTGTACATTAAGGCAAAATACTCCCAATGTATCATGTATGTTGTTTAGTGATGAAGCCACATTTACCAATTATGGCCAGGTAAACCGCTGAAGTGGTCTGCTGACAATCCCTGTTGGCTTCATCAGGTGGTACGTCAGAGTCTGTGGAGTGTAATCATGTGGTGTGAGATAATGAACCATCAGCTCAGAGGTCCATTTTTCATAGGCAGAACACTGAACGCACACAAGTATCACAGCCTTCCAACAGGCCATCTTCCACAGGTGCTAGAAAACGTTTCTCTGCAGACTAGGAGGAACCTGTGGCAACAAAATGATGGCTGTACACCCCATAGTGCACGAAGTGCTGCAGCATATCTGCACGAATTGTTTCCAAATCGTTTGACTGGACGCAGAGGACTATTAGCTTGCCCAACCCACTCCCCATATCACACTTTTTTTCTGTGGGGAAGGCTGCAAGACGCTGTCTACAACGACATACCAACTACACCCTATGACATGCAATGACGTATTACGGACACCTCCTCTGAAATGTTAGCATGTATGTAGCAGTTGTCCCATACCTGACTGGTAGCGTGTGTTGCCACTACTGGTGGTCATTTTGAACAGAACCTGTGATGATCAGTTATCTCGTTACTGGTCAGAATTCACATAAATAGAGTATACAGATACGTTGTTCTCTAATGTGTGCTACCACAGGTATTGTACAAGTGTCAGTGTGGGAAGTTTTCAGAATACGCGGTCTCGTAAACGACTCGCACTAGAATATTGCAACAAACACCAGTGACATTGTGATTTAACCAACTTCTAGTTTGTTAATGTGAATAGGCACTGTTCCATTTAAAAATTGTTTGTTTGCACAAAACATAAACATCCTAAGCATTATTACAATCTGTTTATTGGCTAACAATACAAGACCTTGACTACCAATCCACTGTGTGAAAACCGCACATGAATAGCACTATCCATTTCCGTAATATCTGTGATGCAAGTGTCTGCCTGCTTAGCTGGGTGGTAACGTGCTTGCCTCCCATGAAGCAGGCCCAGATTAGATTCCAGGCCAGGTTGGAGATTTTCCCCACCTGTAGACTGGGTGTTGTGCTGTCATCATGATCATCTCAACCTCATCGACATGTAAGTTTCCCAGTCTGAAATAAGACTTGCAGCATAGCGGCTGAATTTCTCCAGATGAGGGATCCCAGCCAACAATGTCGTACGATAGTTTCATTTATTTTGCACTGCGAGTCTAAGGTGATTCTCCTTGTATGGATATTATAACCGTGGCATGTACAATTGTATCAGCGGCTGTTGGCTTTATGAAGATGTGAAAAGTGTGCATATTATGGTCTCACTTGATTTTTGTATCCAAAGAATGCAATTGCTTTTGTGTTTCTTCTTCCATGGTGAACTGATTGTTTTTGTGTGTTCTGTTTATCTTTTTGCTCTGTTGGCTCATCTACCATATACATAATAGCATCCACATATCTGTACCCGTAAACAATTTTGTATCCTTTCTGTGTGATGATTGTATCAAAGATTGTGTATTCCCTATGGTTGATGAATATGTTTATCAGTGTTCCTGATATGGGGGATCCCACTGGAAGGCCATCTTTTTGTAAGTAAAATTTCTTTCCAAATTGAGTTATTTTGGGATGTCATTACTTTCAGCTGTTTGGTTATTTCTTTGATATTATCTACAGTTAGTGTGCTGTATGTCAGTAAGTTTTCTTTGGTTAGTTTTATTGTGTGTGTTGTGGGTATCCAGGTATACATATTCTCATTGTTGAAGGAAGTGAGTGACGCTGTCTGTGGAATATGTAAGTCTTATATGTGTTATGAGTTCATTTTTATTTTTCAGTGTTCTGTTACTCTTCATTTCATAGTATTGCATTATGATCTTACTCATGTGTTTTGCCACATAGTATGATAGTGCATTCATGAAATTAATTAAGAGGGCCCACTGGAGTAAGTGTTTTGTGGACTTTGGGTTGGCTTCTGAGTGTTGGTGCTTTTGGTTTCTTCTGGGTGATGTGTTCTTTCTGTTTATCTGCGAATACATGTTTAATGTCTTTGATGTTGTGTTTTGTGGCCATCGCCATCTGATTTCAGTTTTGTGATATTGTTAGGTGATATGAAATCTTTGGTTTTTCTACACATTGTTCTTTAAGATTAGTACTGTACTGTTCCTTTAATCAGCTTTTGTCACTATGATGTTATTAGATGAAGTTTTTTTTAAATTTATTACTGTAATTTTTTTCTGCTCGAAATTTCCTGTTTTTCTCCCTCTTTTACATTGTAGTTACGTTGTTTATTTATCTCTTCGTTAGTTCTTTGTTAGGCCAACAGAACAGTATTAGTATTATATAACTGTATCATACTTGCTCATCGCGTATTGTATTTTCAGTTTTACCTACTCATGGAGAGGTGAAGTTACTGCCAACTGAATAATGTTGTGAGTGGTTAATTGTGCAGTTTTTTTATTCTTCATCAAGTCTGGTAGATGCCTTAAGTAAACCAAAAAGATCAGTGAACCTATGTATCTAAATATCCATATGGTGTGGTTATCCATTGTTTTGATAACCTGCATCAGTACTTCTTCCACATCATTGTAGCTTGTAGATGCTTAGTGATGGCTACTAACGCCACGACAGACACGCGGTGTTGTAAGATAAGCTTGATATAAAGTGTCTGCTTAAGTTCAAAGTCCCACCATTACGCCAGTGGATATAGTTTCCAGTGCTCACTGAAATCCTCGACAGGAGCCAGCTCTGTATTGGCTTATGTTCTCTTAACGTAATTAGCATTTTGGGCTTTAACAACGCTCTCTCGAAATCTTTATGTTGTCGAGATGAAAGAACCTCTTTTTCCAAACTGGATGACTGAAATAATCGTTCCATTTATTAAAACTTGGAAGTACAACATCATAGATGCACATCACCTTTAAGGAAGGCCCATCTACAAATTGGGATGGAGTTCAAGAATTTTCTCTCAGAAACTAAGAGCAATTTTGGGAAATGTAAAGGACCTCTATACAGTCTCTGGTCTGCACTCTGAAATTCTCTGAACTTTCAGCAATCAGCATCTTCTTTTAGCGGCATGTATTGACATTAATAGTATTTTTTTTTCAATTTTGCATTAAGTGCTATAGTCATGTCAAAAGAATTTCTATTTGGTTTTCATACATTCCTGACACAAAAAAAACAAAAAAACATAAGTTGCCTGTTTCCAGAATAACTTAATCGGCCTTCGAGCCACACCGAGGGGACTGCTACAGGACTCCATTCATAGCCAGCTCTATTTTCAGTCTACATGTGGGAAATGGACACTATCTTTTCACTGGGCCTTAAAACTTCCCAGCTCATAAATGTTCCATGTGTATTCTCTACACAGCATAATGTTAAATCTCTGTCTGGCATTAGACAGCGCCATTTCTATGCGAGAGATCCAGTTTGATGACAAAGGCCTAACTATTTCAGGAAACCAATCTCCAGCAGTTCACTTCAGCCACAGAAAACTATCATCGATCAGTTCGGTCCCTTTAACAGAAGGGATCTCTTTCTGCTGATAAAGGCAATTTGTTTAGATGACATTTGGCCTACGTTTAATGCGACCTGATCATATCTGTCACGTTCTTAAGAAAAAACAGCATTGTCACAATGAGATCTATCGCAGAAACTTGGAGGGATGCAGCCCTTTACATTCCTCTGATCACGTTTAAGAGCCTTTCCCGCTGAGTCACCGGCCATGGAAGCTTCTTATATCATAAAGATTCCAAACTTACAACTCAGAAACTTGATGCAATTGAAGTGTGTTGTGTGTGGATGTTCGTTGGAGCAATGTGATCAATTCTGATGGACGCCAGTTAAAAGCACCTGAACTCCTGGAGAAAAATCAACATCAGTACATGAAGAAATATTTATTTGTCATAGGATTTAGCACACTGATGGTAGATTAATGACCCTCTTACGACCTGTTCACTAGATCCACATCATAAATGGAATAGCTTTACTCCTTCTAAGTGACAGTAGTGAACTTTATGAATTCCATAATACGTTGGACTGGATCAGATTCGTTACATAGCTCCACTTGAAATTCCATCCAGGTACCAGATGAAAAGCCTCGATGTCCACTATTACAGCCTTAAGGAAAATAGTATCAGCAGAGCTGCACCAAGTTTGATGGACTACTTTTTTCTTTATGAGGCACACTTCGCCCAAGTGTTTACTTATGGCCCTTAATATCAAAATACTTCATCAATAGGTTTTCCGTTCTTTATTTTATGTAGAAAATTTTCAACCTTTTTCGAATGATGCCACTTTGTTTTGTTTTCAGTGTGGAAGTGAGAGTAACACGAGATATCGAATTTGGTATTTGTTCAGGTTCCAGAAGAAAATTATGGTATCAAACCCAGTATATATCAGTCCATCAAAAATTCGAATTTTGTAACAGAATTAACTTCCAGATTTTGAGACAATATATGATAATCACTGTTGAACAAAGGAAGAAGTAAAACAAACAGCTTTCTATCGACCTAGCTTATGCAACTAGAGTGTTAGCAAAGAAGACTGGTGTGTCTCGTTCTACACTGATTTCAAGTATTTTTTCTGAAACTGGCTGTTGAAATGCAACAGAACACATATACAGGTGATTTATGCTGCTACTGTTTAAGATAGCCACGAGCTTCATCGAAATGGAAACAAAACTACTGATTTCTTATAATGCCATTTGTGTCATTTTGAAAGTTAAATCGGAAGACATCTATTTTGACCTCTATTCTCTGTGAATCTCGATGAGCTGTGCGGACGACGCTTCAAATAATTATACCATTTAACTTATTAAAGTTTAATCTCATGTAGTCCGTTTCAGCATATGCGTAGCCCAAGTAGGTAGTGGTCCAAGAACTTTATTTCTGTTTAAGATTAAGACACAAATTATTTGTAAAAGAGATGATAGTGCTTACATTAGTAAAACAAAATGTTTGTTGCACGTTATCTTTAAATTTTGAGTATAAAAAAAGTACATAATACTGAACTGTGGCCCCAAAGCTTGTCAGCACTACAGTTCCCCCGCGACCCTACACTCTTCCTGCCACGTTGCATTCTGGACCCTGTATTCAAGCCAGGAAAAGAAACAAATCGTGAACTTTATTTTTCAAATTTACATTTTGCGCCATGTTGCTACAGCGTTGTTACAGGTAGACAAAAGTAAAATTCTCTGGAATCGGTGACGAGGGAAATAAATCTTGCAGTCTCACACACACTAGTGCGTTTTATAGACTAGTTTTCGGAGGTCCTATCGAATAATTACCGTTTCCAGTAACGACTGCAGTCCCAAAACTCTCATCGAAAAAATTCGTTTAACCGTAAAAACGACAAGGAATTCTTAGCAATAAAATAGCAGAAAATCTCGTACCCTCTCGCTTGATACCCTGTGGAAATAAATGGGCATCAGTCTACTTAGCTAAATGTAATAAATAATAAACTATGTGAAAAACAACTTCAGTTATCTAAACTACAACTGTTGGCCTGTTGTCCATTACAGCTTTTTTTCTTCTTTATAACTATTTACTACATTAGCATATATTTCAGTTTTTTCAGATATCATAAGTTTTCACGTTTTATGTACAAAACTATAGATCTATATAAGTCGCTTTATTGTCACAGCATGTTGCAGAAGGGACCAGACAGCTAATTAACAAAACAAATAAAATCGATAGCTCGCTTGTCCCATGAAATGTAGCAATTCCATAATATCTGATACACTTATTAAATTCGTCTTTGGGAGGCTTATAAGTTTTGTTAAAGTGTTTCACGCCAATCTCAAAATGTCTACATTTAAGTCTGTATAATAAAATAAAACGTATCTTTCCAATCTTATTACTGTACTGACTCATACATAATAAAGTTACCAACTAAAACTTGTACTACTAGAGTTGGAAATCTTCTAGGGCTACACTACCTTTGGCTAGTCTTGCTATAACAAGCTGTATAGAATGGACGCAAGGAAGGGCTCACGCGATGTAACTACAGCATATAGACAGAGGGAGGACAGAATTTGTAGCCCGATGGGGGAAGAAAGAAAGGAAAAGCAAGAACGAGGACGTAAGAACCTAAGAAAGAAGATTGGCACCCTTGCAAACCTCATCACGGACACCCTTCCTGGAAAGGGGGACGGGGTCTTCATACTCTGCGAGCCACATATTTGGGGTGTGGCAGAGTGTACTTCTGGTACCTCTAAACGAGCACCTCTACCCTGTTCCATTCCCGTATGGGTCGTAGGGAGAATGATAGTCGTAAGCCTCTGCATCGCTCTAATTTCTCGAATTTTCTCATCGTGCTTATTGAGCGAGATGTATGTGGGAGGAAGTAATAGCAAACATCTCCATGATGCACAACGTTTCTCTTGTAACGTCTAACAGTGAAGTCTGTTGAGTATCCCGGTAATGCTCTCGCGCCGACTAAATGATCCCGTTACAAAACGCGCCGCTATTCTTTGGATCTTCTCTATCTCTTTTGTCAGTCCTACCTGACAACTATCCCAGACTGACGAACAATACCCAGCTGCTTTTCCTATTATTTGTTTTATGTCTTCATTCTACTAGATATTTTACAGTGGATATTCTTTCCATCAATTTATCATCAATAGCATAATTGTACGGTAGTCGATTTCTTCTCCCATGTATACACAGTATGTCATTTATTTACGCCCACGATCAACTGCCGGAGCCTGCACCATTCATCAATCCTCTGCTGGTCATTCTTCAGTTCGAAAATGTTGTTGTGGGGGCGTCGATGGACAAACTCGGGACTCAAGATGGCCGAACTGAAGTCGGGATCCACCGCGCCATTTTACGCCAGTAGGAAGAGAAAGTTAAATAGCGTCAAGGGGCAGTGCAGAGTGATACTGCGGTATTCTGAAGCATTTCTTGATTCACATAAGTTACAGTACTTCGATGGGTGCAGCACAGTGTCAGCGTGCCGCCCGCAGAGTTGTCCCGCGAGTCCACCCGGCTCAGCAACTCCCGGTATGCCGACACCGTTGCACCATCATCAAGGCTGCTCAGCTGGAACTCAGCCGCACTTGCCCAGTCGCCACCCACCGAGCGTCACGTCCTGCGCCGCGTAGCTGCCGGCGATTCCAGAAACTGCTACAGTCCCTGGTCCTCGCCGCCCTCTGCCCCGTTTGGCCTCTCTGTCTGACCGTGGGACGAAGGTGGTTGTACGGGTCACCCGTGGCCCTCGGCCGCTGCTGCTCCCAGGACAAGACCAGACTCGAACCCGCGCCATCCTGGACACTGTGCTGCATCTTGCCGCTAGTGGTGCTTGCCAGATGGCAACATCGGCTGCCGACTCTGGTGCTGACGCAGCGCACGCCTTGCCCGGACCCTGGTACGCCAGGTTGGAAGAGAACGTGGCCCATCCTGGATCTGCTGCAGACCGCTGTCACTGCCCTCCTTCAGGCAGTCTGTGCCATCTCCAAGTACCCGACTGCCGTTCCATCCCGCCCCAGTGTTGTGTCCCCGGAGGTGGAATACAGCCCAAACAGTACATAGAAATAAAGAACAGGTTACACAGAATATTTACAACATCGCTGCCAGACTGGCCCCTATAAGCATAGACCAGCACAGGTCCGTCCCGACTCTCGACTGACCTGGCACACGCTTGTCTCTAGTTAAAATTGCCCGTCTGTTTATACTGCCTTTCCCCTCACTTCTGACGTAGTGTCCGAGAGAGACAGAAACTATGGCAGCCCTCCTCGCTCTGGGCTAGTGTCCCGCCTCATACATCGCAATAGTTTCAAGCAACGCAGCAGTTTCCTGCCTCGTTGTTGCACCACTCAAAACACATCGTGTGTGCAATAACGCCACCGCAGCTCTGCGCCATGTTTACTCTGTCTGGCCTACTAGCTGCCAACTACCACTACATTCTGCCAGTAGCCCCAGACTTCATCGCCCAGCCGCGCCTTTGCTGAATTTTAACAACATTCCCCTTTTCTAGGACTAAGAATAATACTAGCGCAGCACTGTTTTCTGGCGTTGCTGCTTTCTTGTAGACAACCACATCATCTGTGAACAGTCTTAAAAAGCTTCTGACGCTTTCTATTTAATCGTTCATATACATTGTAAACAGTAACGGGTATTTTCTCGGGGTACCATAGACATTACCTTCATAAGTGTCGATTTTGTTCCATTAAGAGTGATTTGTGCTCTGTCTCCAAGAAAGTCTTGAATCCAGTTGCAGAGAGCTGGTCCGAATTCGATGAGCTCGTATTTTTTTCACTAGTGGAACGGAGAATAGAGCTGTTTGCCAACCGTATAGAATGATTACAATCAATTTCACCCCCAACAGATCTCATAAAGTGATACCCACGCCCTACTATGGAATGCCGCCATGAAATGTAGTGCAGTTGCCAACCTTGATTTCCGAAGAGCAACGGAAGAAAAGAAAACTTCAGACTATGGTAACAAGATCCTACAACAGATTATTGGAAGACTTCAAAGGTACTACTCCTTTCTGTAGACTTGGAATGACTTCTACTTAAGAGCTAAGTACAACTACCCTCCTGTAAGATATATTCGTACAGCCGATGCCATTCCTTTCCAATGAACCAATAAACAAAATAAGCACAATGGCTTTCCCTACAAAACTTATTCAAACTGTATTCACCTTCCCATAGAAAGAATACGAAAGGTCCCCATATGTGGTCAGGAACGGAAAAAATACCCAATAATAAATACTTAATATCATGATGTTCAAAGCCCCATAAACTTACAGAAATTTATATACTTACTCTATAATCCGACGAAACACTTATTAGGTTTAAATCCCGTCCCACTCAGATATGGAAAGTGGGAAAAGTATTTGCCTGTTCGCTCTGTTATTTGCCTAATTTAATGGTACAGTGGTTGAGTGACAGACAACGAATCCAAACGTCTCAGGTTCGATTCGTGGTAGTCGTAGGATTTTTATCTGTCTAATCGGTTCTTTCGAATGATAAATGTCATTTCCACCATGTTTGGTATCGCCATTAAGCAGCACGTCCTCTTCTAAGTGGTTAGGTAAGTCACTTCAAAGGTCGGAGAAACGAAATTGGCAACCATTTACAACAGCGCTGTGCCCAGTAAAGAATTGTAGGGCTGGCACCAACCTTCAGTTTGATGACAGAATTACCTTTCATCTGCATGCTACCTAAATGACTGACACGTAGGGTGTTGCAGAACATTTTTAGTTTCCGCGCTGCAAGTCGGCCTTCGACTTTAAGTAGTTCTCTCGTGCTTGGCTGCGGCTTTCATGATGTGTTTACCAGTTATAGTGGCTTGCAAGAAAGGAGGCGCGTGCGTGACGCTTCGTGGTCAGCGACTTTTCTATTACCCACAGCACTTGCTCTAGCCGTTTCCTACATTGTTAACTAGCGACGTCCAGATAGGTGCCACATTGGGAAACTCCGATCAAACTCTCGCAGGAAAAATTATATGCTGAGGAAACTATTGCTGTCCCTTGTTAACGCAATACTTGTTGAGTTTCCTTTACGGCACGAACAATTAACATTACAGTATGGCTGTGCTCCACATTTAGACCGGCATATGTATATTTTTTTAATTATAATTCATTTTATTGCTTCTGTAATACTCCGTTACATGTCTGTGTTACATGCAATATATGAATGCGAATATGTACAACCGTCGGCTGTACAACGGAATGACGACAGTGAAAATTTGTGCCGGACCAGGACTAAACCCGGATTTCCTGTTTTACGCGAACGTTCACCTTAGCCGCTTTGTTTTCTCTGTACGACTCACAGTCAGTCACAAACTTTCATATCGTCGTTGATGCGTTCTGCTTTAGTATCCCTCACTTCTATGTCTTACACATCGCCATAACTGTTTGTTTGTTTGTTTTTCTCTACAACTTACGATAATGCGTTACGCTATTCTAGACAGTGAATGGTTGCTTTGTGCTGGTAACACAACTTTTGTTGATCGCCCCCTTGCAACAAACGACGTATCCCGCTAATTGATAAAGTCTATCAACTAAAATTCGTTTAAATTACGCTTACGGAAAAATTTAGTTTACTTAGTGTATCTTTTGACATCTTGTTTTACTTTCTTTCCATTAAATTTAAGCGCAGTAGCTTTACGGTTGTTTCTCTACCATGTTCCACCACATTCTTCAAAGTTACCATGCAGACTTCAACATTTAATCCATTTAAATATGCACTTTTAGGTTTCCAGCTTCCACCCTAAGCAAAACGCTGATCAGCTATTCCCTACATGTGTATCACGCACTATGTAATTTCCGTGCAATGGGAGGACATTTCATTTTATCTGAAAGTCACTACCTGGTAACGGCAGATAAATACGATATTGAAGTATGCAGTGCATGCTTGTCCGGACCAACACTTCTAAACAATACAGGCACTGTAATATCGTATATGTTACATCAAGTTACCTCCTTTTGGTGACCTACAGGTGGAATACGTTGTCAACGATTAACATAGTCTCTAATCGCCCACTGTTTAATACACTATCTGATCAAAAGTATCCGGACACCCCCAAAATCATACGTATTTCACAGGAGGTGCACTGTGCTGCCACCTACTGCCAGGTACTCCATATCAACGACCTCAGTAGTCATTAGACATCGTCAGAGACCAGAATGGGGCGCGCCGCGGAACTTAGAGACTTCGAATGTGGTCAAGTCATAGGGTGCCACTTGTGTCATACGTCTGTACGCGAGATATCCATACGCCTAAGCATCCATAGGTCCACTGTTTCCGATGTGATAATGAAGTGGAAACGTGAAAGCACACCTACAGCACAACAGCATACAGGTTGACCTCGACTGTTGACTGACAGAGACCGCCGACAGTTTAAGAGGGTCGTAATGTGTAAAAGGTAGACATCTATCCAGATCATCACACAGGAATTCTAAGCTGCATCAGGATCCACTGCAAGCACCACGACAGTTAGGCGGGAGGTGAGAAAACTTGGCTTTATGGTCGAGTTTCTGTTCATAAGTCACACCTCACCCTGGTAAATGCCAAAAGGTGCCTCCCTTGGTGTAAATAGCGTAAACATTGTAATATTGAACAGTGGAAAAACGTTGTGGGGAGTGACGCATCCCGGTACACAATGTGGCAATCCGATGGCAGGGTGTGGGTGTGGCGAATGCCCGGTGAACGACATCTACCAGCGTGTGCCACCAGTAAAATTTGGAGGCGATGGTGTTATGGTGTGGTCGTGTTTTTCATGGAGGGAGCTTGCACTCCTTATTGTTTTGCGTGACACTATCACAGCACAGGCCTACATTGATGTTTTATGCAACTTCTCGCTTCCCACTGTTGAAGAGCAATTCAGGGATGGCGATTGCATCTTTCAACACGATCGAGCACCTGTTCATATGCACTTCCTGTGGCGGAGTGGTTATATGACAATAACATCCCTGTAATGGACTGGCCTGCACAGAGTCCTGACATGAATCCTATGGAACACTTTTGGGATGTTTTGGAACGCCGACTTCGTCACAGGCCTCACCTCTCCTCAATCCAGCACTCCGTGAAGACTAGGCTGCCATTCTCCAAGAAACCCTCACGCACCTGATAGTACGTATGCCTGTGAGAGTGGAAGCGGTGATCAAGGCTAAGGGTGGCCAACACCATATTGAATTTCAGCACAACCGATGGAGGACGCCACGAAATTGTAAGTCATTTTCTGCCAAGTGCCCGGACACTTTTGATCACATAGTGTATTTATACTTATAATTTCCATACTGTCTCTTAGCTCGTCCAGGCAGGGTGAGATTAGAACCAATCAGTAAACACATGGAAAAACGCGCTAAACCTCATGTCAACGCCGTAGCATTGCAAGCAAAGGTAGCAATTCCTTAGATGGAAATGAACGGTTAACTATGGACAGGAGCTATTCAGAATGAGGTTTGAACGGAGAAACGTGTTAGAACAACAAAGTAAAGAAGTGAATTGCAGCTGTGGAACATTTACTTGGTGAAACACACTAAATGCCTCAAACTTCATTTTCTGCTGTTGTTGACTCGCTGTTTTTCTTACAGATAGTGCCTCTGGCAACCTCCCGTCCGCAGGCGGGTGCTTCAGTGATGGTGTCTGGGTGGGGGGCGATGGTGGAGGGGGCCAGCACGACCAACTTCCTGCGCGCCACCACTGTGCAGGTGGTCTCCCTGAGCGAGTGCCGGAGCTGCTACTTCAGCGAGGCGCTGACGAGCAACATGGTGTGCGCCGCGGTGCCCTCTGGAGGCAAGGACGCGTGCCAGGGCGACAGCGGCGGCCCCCTCGTCCACGGCAAGAAACTCGTCGGAGTCGTCTCCTTCGGCAAGGGCTGTGCGAGACCCTACTATCCGGGCGTCTATGCGGACGTGGTTTCACTACGCAGCTGGATCACCGAAAACACCGGCATCAAATAACTGTGCATTGCGGTCCAGATGACAGTCGCTTTCGAGCACCAGGCGTACTTCCATATTACGCATACAGTCTTCAGTGTGTCCACTATAAACCTGTGGGTAGTTACGTCACCTGGAGCGGCATCGATGCATTCGACGTCCCGATAAGTGTCACGTTGAACTAAAATTACTGTAGGCAAGCCAGAAAAATGTGATTTATACTCACACAGCAAGTGAGGCGTACGCTACGGTTTCTGTGCTGTCGGGGTCCCGCATTCGCAATGCTCACTTTGTCGGGGATGATTGGCTGTAACCTGTATCGAACCGAAAATTGCTGTTGAGGACTGCGTCTGCAAGATTCTGTAGCACTGGAAATAAATGAATATGGACCCAAAATTCTTTTGGAACATTTGAAGAATATATTCGTCGTAGTTCTACTTTAGTATCCCTCATTTTTATCTCTTACATATCGCCATAACTGTTTTTTTTTTTCTATATGTTACTATCATGCGTCACACTATTCTAGACAGTGAATGGTTGCTTTATGCTTTACACTGGAACACATCTTTTGTTGATCACCCCTTGCAGGAAACGATGTATCCCGCTAATTGATAAAATTTAAGCTCAATAGCTTTACAGTAGGTTTCTCTACCATGTTCCAGCACATTCTTCAAAGTCACCACGCAGACTTCAACATTTAATCCATTTAAATATGCACTTTCGAGTTTCCAGCTTCCACCCTAAGCAAAACGCTGATCAGTTATTCCATACATGTTGTATCACGACGTTTCACTGTATACCATACTCCTATAGAGTGATTTTCGAAACTTGTTTCTGTTCAGAAGACTGACTTCAGAAGTTCGTATTATGATCCATTTTGCTTTTAATGGATTCTTTAGTAACCGACTGTTGGTTTTACAACCTGTACAGGTCGTGCCTCCGGAGGTGAGTAAATGTCTGTTCTGTCTGCCAAGAACCCGAACGTTACTAAAACTCTGGAACAGCTGCTGTGTTATTCTTCCTGTGCAGGGAAAACAATACTGAGAGAAACCTGTTCATGCTGTCAGTTTGAGCATATACGCAGCCTAAGTAGGTAGTAGTCCATTCACTTTATTTCGGTTTTAACATTCAGACACTAATTATTTGTAAAAGGAAATCTAGTGCTTATATTACTAAAATAAAATTTTACTGCACGTTATCTTCAAACTGTATATATAAACAAGTACATATTGCTGAATTGTGGCCTCAAAGCTCATCAATACTACGGTTTCTACGCGACCTTACAATGTTCCTTTCACTCTGCATTCTGGATCCTATACACAAGCCAGATAAAAGAAACACATCGTAAACTTTCTTTTTCAAATTTATAATTCGTGTCTCGACGCTACAGCTTTGTTACTGGTGGACAGAAGTAAATTTTCTGCAATCGGTGGTGCGGCAAATAAATCTTGCATATACGCTGAGTACTTGCACGATTTGCAGCCTTGTACATACTAGTAAGTTTTATCGATTAGTTTTCGGAAGTGCTGTCGGATAATTATCGTTTCTTGTACCAACTGTAACCACAAAACTGTAATCGAAAATTCGATTAACAATAAAAACTATATGAATTGCAACGATCTCCATCCTGATTGGTATGCAACCCGAGCAAAATCCAACTCCAGTGAAGTTAATTCTAAGTTTCCTTCATATAGCTATTTTACGATTCCTCGCCATGAGGTCAGAGAAAATTTGTGAATAATTGTGTTATGAGGATTATTTCTTTTACTCTACGTAGAGCATTTGCTGCAATGATATTGTACATTACAAGATACAAATATATGCTTGAGTGTTCTCGAAAGCCAGAGTGCTGTCTTTGAAAGGCAGTTCTTATATGCGTAGCTCTTACCTCAAGCAGGAATGTTCCAAAGTTCGGTCAGTGTGTGTGTTTCGAATAAACTACACATCTGCATTGTAGGAATCGTCGAACTCCCGATTAGGTGGAACCTTCTTAAATCTTAATTCAATGCCGGTGTCAACTAAATCAGTATTCCAGTAACTTGGCGTTACAATCGGAATTTATTAAATGCTGACTATACATCAGACAAGTCATTAGCCATTACCTGAGGCTGATATCCAGTCCAGACTATGATATTCAACCAACTGAACAACAAAAGAATTAGCCTGGGTTGACATTAATGCAGTATATTATGTTCGAGTCATTGATATTCCTAGGAGGCGCATGCATGCAGAACTCTCTTTGCTATACTTGCCATGACATCAAGCGCAGTGCTACGGCTCTCATCACCACATGAAACCCTTAAGGAGTGCCTCAAACAAATAAATAGAAGAGCCACAACAGAACGTCCTCCGTAATAAATCTTCACATAATAAGGATAGTCTAGCCCTCGAAACGACCTACCTACTTACGTTTACCTAAACGCAAAAACATGTTCGCTTGTTCATTTATAAAGCAAGCTCTTCCGATTAATCACATGGTTTTTACTCAAATTCTTATCATATGAATTTAAGAAATAATAAATTAATGTGAAAACTACTTCATTTATTTGCATTACAACTGTTAGACTGTGTCCAGTATATCTTTTCTTTTTTTCCTTATGACCATTTTGCACCAGCATATATAACAGTTTCTTTCAGGTCAATAGAAGCCTGTATGTTTTGAATACACATTATAAAGATACATGAGTTTTTTTCTACCACCGCATGTTCCAAAAGGGACCTGTTACATAAATAGGGAAACAAACGAAAACATATAGTTCGTATGTCCCATAAATTGTAGCAATTCCGTCTAACATTAGGTAATATGCCTGGAGAATTCGTTTTTGAGAGATTTATAAGCATTCTAGTATCAGTGGGTCAGATATTGCGGCCACAGAATGGGGCATCTATAGAAGAGAGACCAAGGGAAGGTTTAGGCTTCCTTCACTCTTCTTGCTAACCACAGTAAAAATTGCTTTATATTTCCTGCTGCAAACATTTTGTACAGTAAGCTTTATCTTAGAAATTCCCTACGCTATGATAAGAGGTACAAAACCTTCAACACTAAGAATTATCCATTTTCCCAGACCTGTTACTTCAATCCACACTTAAAAAACAATCTACTAGTCACCACTCGAATAAAAAAACTTTCAGAAAAAATTAAAATAAAATCTATGATTCACTACCCAGCCTAATATTGCATGTCGAGTTTCCTTATGAGTAGCAACATTCATGCACACTGTACAGTAAGTGTATATTACCACCCCTTTGTCAGGGCACCCACTAATAAAATACTTCCTTACCACTGTGCTATAGTAGTAGCAACATTATACACTATCCCTCCACTATGACAAATTTTTCCTTGTTACCTTATACAGAATAATATTTAAATAAGTATAACCCTCTTATTTATTATTTTAACCATAACCCTTTCCCCAAGAGCCCAGTAAGTTGTGAGAAGTTTTGGAACACACTTCTTACACCAATAATTTTGAAGAACATGATTTATAGTTCTTATTATTCCCTCATTTACTTAAGATTGCTCTCAAATCATAAGTGTTGTACATGCTTTTATCTTTCTCCATCCCTGATTTAGTTAATACTACTGTTTTGAGTATGGCATTTCAGTTACCAGTAATGGTCCTTCATTGAATGGGTAGAATCTGCTTATGGCAGTCTCTCTTTTAACGCTTTTCTTGTGCTTTTTAACTAAAACTGAATCGTTCATCTTGTACTGTTCTGGGGTACCTCTCACTCACCTCTTCTTCCTTTTCTCTGCCTCCCTTGTTAGCAAATCACTAATATAATTGTATGATACTGGTTAAATATTATCATTCACTTGTAGCCAGCAATTCAGCCTACCTCAGAATTTGTTCTGCTTGTACTTACCCTCCTAAAATTTCAATGGAGAGACTTTCATGATGGAGGTTGGTAACCTATTCAGTACCATTTCAAATTTTACTGCTAGTTCTGTCCACCTTGAATGTCTGCCCACACAATAAATTTAGCATAACCTGGCTGCCTCACATATGACTCTTGCAGTGAGGTTGTTTTGAGGATAGTACCTACAACTTAAAACTATGACTTATGTTTTTCCATGCTAGAAACTCTTTGAACTATTTGGTCATAAACTGTGTTGCATTGTTGGACAATAGATTATTAGGTTTACAAACATTTTTAAACTATGATTTTTTATTTTAGCTATTACAGTATTGGTAATTCTCTTTTTAGTTTTCTCTTTTTGTTTAATCAGTTAGATGCACATTCCATCACAACAATGATGTATCCAATTCCTCCACATCCTGTAAGTAGCTGACCACAGAAGACCACTGCTGTTAATTCCTGCAGTTTACTCAGAATGACGACATACTGCATTGTGCATACAGCAACAGTGTGCTCTTTAACTCTTGACAAGTAATGCAAAATTCCAGTAACATTTATTTCCTTGGTGACTCATGATCCTAAGGTAATAATACTCATTCATATGTATAATATATTTTTTGACATAAATTTGCAACACTTATTTGTACTTACCAAGTTACTAATTTTATGCCATCTTTGGGTATACATAGTAACCATTTCTCATTGTAATTCTTGCTGTGAAATAAAGTCCCTTGTACAGTTTCCACTAGTCACTGGTGATCATATTGTCTTGTTGTCAGTTATTAATATAAACGTTCCCTGCATTGTAACAGAAAGCTCTTGCATCTTTTTCACATCTGTAAACGTTTAAAAAAGGAATTTCAAAGTTTTCTCTTTCTTTTACATCTCAGTTTGACATTATGCCCTACAGGTAGCATAGATAGACAGTCTGGTACAGTACTGCTACTGTACACTGTGTAGTAGGAACAACTTCATCTCTATTTAAAATCGAAGTAGTGATGGAGAGGGATCTCAAGGCATGCCATCACACCCATGCTGCCCATGGTACCTCACCCACACTTACATTCTGCTTAGAAACTGAAAAATAAAGAGATGCACATACATCTTCCTAGCAGTGGATACTTGGGTGGTGGCTCCAATGCCAAAAAAAAAGTTCAAGTGCTACGCCTGTAAAATTCACTTCAAAATTTTGTGGATAATCACTGGCAGTCATAAAATCAGCCACTGAGCTGTCAAATACGCAAACTTACATGTGCCAGGCATACAGCAGCAACAGTTGAGAATGAGGCATGCTTGTACTAATTTAGAAGTCCAATCATAGCGTCAAAAACATGGCAGATATATATCACAGAGAAGTATGATATTTTTTATGAGAATAATGGTCAATACCCTTCTTGTACAACACATCTGGAGATAAAAAACTGAACTGATATCTCCAGCAGAGTGCAGCACCAACTGATGGTAGATGACTAAAATCCGATACAGCACAGGCTCTAACACCATCTAGTGGAAGGAATATGAAGGCTATACCTCAGGAGTGAAAGCAGATGTGGCCTGCAGCTTTTTCTTATACTGCAATAACATCTAACGTCCTGTATGAATTGTACATGGAGCAAGCTGACATATACGACAAATCACTGTATTTTCATGTCATAGATTGAGTTCTCCATAGTGATCCATTCTGCAAAGAACATATCACACAGTCGAAAAATAAAGGTATCACGGTACATCACACATACAATACCTATATACATATTTAACTCCTCATCCTTATCATGAACTTCACTTCCTGTGGCGATCAATAATGTGTTGTATAGGCTACATATGTTTGTGACACTTGGACACTTTAAATATACACGTTGTGTTGGGTCTTCAGATGTCAACTTCATCATATCACACTCAGACATATCGATAATGAATGCATTGTTGCTGTGAAGATAATAATGCATTGAGAGAATGGATTATACGCAGCTATCACGCCGTCCTCGATGGATTTCTGCTTGCTGCACGATTTATACTAATCCATATCACTGTAAATCACTGAATATTCCCCATTTTCTCTATAACTTCAAAGTCTATGTCAGGTACTACACCAACATTAACATGCTTTGGTGCATTGGCTGTCAGTTGATAAGTAGTATTGAACAAGAACACTCTTTAACAACTTAGCCGATGCTTTATGAGCAACTGTTGGACATAGTGATAGCTATAAGTCTGGAAACAATTCCATGTCCTACTCTGTTATATTTGGTACCACAGCAGAGATCTTTTCTGCCACTGACTTGGTAGTGGAGGTGATGGATATAGTGGAAACTCAAAGTCTGGAAAGAATTTGCCATGCTGGCTTGATTTCCACTTCAGCATATCAGGATCTGCATCAGGGAACTTTTTTGGATGCTGACTTGATTTCTGCATCTGCTGCTGATAAAACATATTTGATTTATAGTCATGTTTGTCGGGAACTGCATCACAGAGTGTGTCTGCATGTCAGCTTGATATATACTGCTGCTGTTCAACTATATCAGGCGCTGGATTGTCTGCACCATGGAGATGTTGAACTGAGGAAGACAGAAGAAAACCATGGGAAACTCATATATCCTCACACATAACAAATAATAAACATTGAGAGTGAGCAATGGTTTAATACTTACAATCAAGTGCACTAGACAGTTTCTTCTGGCTCAAGGTGGTAGATTCATAATTATCAGCCTTTCAATATGGAGTTTGTGGCATAAGTGATGGGTTCACTTGATTGTTAGTGAGCCTGAATGCCACAAATGAGTGGTGGGGAATGAACAACTACTGCACCTTAGGACTGGAACAACTATTTTGGATTGCACAAATATTCCTGGGTCAGGTATCTTGAGTGAAAAGTAGTCAAAGACGTCATGGATTCTAAACACAGAAATATACTGGTTAGTACCTGTAGGACAGTGTCATAAGTATACTGTTACCCCACTCAGTGGTTTAATGCACTGGAATGTCACATATGAATAATACGCTAGAAATTAGTGGGAGAGACTTCTGAAGTGATCTAGTGGATGGGCTCTATAACAGTTCCATAACATCTGTACACATAATATATTTTACACACTGGATGGATTCGCTGATATGTGTCAGGCTTTTGAAAATGAATTCATTGTATGGTATTATCAAGGCTGATGTATATTTTCACTGTTCCTGGGTGGGTTTCGTCTCTGTTGATATCAAATTTCCGTCACACCAAGGTGGATATACAATGAAAATCGGTGTTAGTTAAAAAATAATACTCTCACCCCTCAAAAGAGTTTGTGGGTCACTGCAGTACTTCTGGCTGAGAATCTTTGGCAACTAGTTGGGAACCTACTGCAATCTGAATTCACTTCAAGGTGTACTGCTTGCATCTATGGAGTCTACTATTGGTACTTCTACTACCACTAAAATCACTAGTACTATACCAACTGAACCACAATGACCCACGCATCTATATGAACTATGTAGCACATTTTCCTGTACAAGCACACTTACAAATCATCAGAAATGAGGGGTGTGGTGTGTGGGTGGTATGTGATGTGTAGTTTGCTTGGTGAGTGTTGTGTGTGCTGTGTGAGTTGGGTTAGGTGTGCAATGCACAATTTATGGTGTGTGTGGTATGTCATATAGGTGGTTAGTCATATGTAGTGTGTTGTATGTTGTGGTATGGTATGGCCTGGTGCAGTGTTTCCTGTGTTGTGTATGATGTTGAGTGGTGTGTGGTGAGGTATGATGTAGTATATATTGTATGGGATGTATGATTATGTTGTATGTGGTGGTTGTTGTGTGTGTTATCTGAGATGTGGTGTGTGATGGTGTTTTATGTGTGTAGCATGTGACATGTACTGTATGTGGTGGGTGTCATGTATGTTGTATGATATATGTTGGGTGTATGATATGTGACTTCTGATGCATGTGGTGTGAGATGTATGTGGTTTGTCGTCTGTGGTATGGTGTGTGATATCCTCTGTGATGTGTTGTCTGTAGTGTGCTCTGGCACTTGGTGAGTCATGTGTTTTTTTTTTTGTGTTTGGTGTGATGTGGTATTGTGTATGATGTACCTTGTGGTATGTTGTGCTATTTGTGTTTGGTGTGTGTTGTGGTGTGTGTTTTCTGGCATGTGTGTTGAGGTATGATGAGATGAGTGTGGTGTTCAAGACTTTGATGTTGCTTCACCTAAGCCTCACAACTTAGAAAAGTGGCTATGTATGCTCTCCAAACCTTCATACAACGAATTGCAGAGTATATGTTATTTCACTGCTAGTCATTCCCTTCCATATTCCACTCCCAAATTGGGCACTGCGAGAATAATTATGTGTGTCTGTACGTTAAGTGTTCTATGTAAGTTAATTTTCAAATGTTCAAGTGTGGTGAACCTGTGTGACTTATAATTTGCAAGATGGATTGCTGTGGAGAGATTCAGTCTGCAATGGACGTCTTTTAAACTGCTCTTCGGTTATATTTTCAGTGTGTACTTGAATATAAAGTTAGTGTTCCTGACATGTGGTCAGTATTAAATACTGTCTGAGACGTTACCACATGTGGAAATATGGAATATCATGTCAGATTTATGACTGGATTGAACAGAGGACCTGTATTCATCAAAATCTGTGTGAATCTCCCCAGTTCCTAGTTGTGGTTTTGGACCTGTAGCAGAAATGGGAACCCTTCAACGTAATAATTCAGAAAATACTACTGCCACATGTTATTCGAAGTACATTTAGTAATGTTCTGTATACGTGTTAGCTGTCTCCATTTGCAAATCCTATGGAGAGGTTACCACTACTGCCCTGATGTGGACACCATCTCAAGCATACTTATGGTGTACACAATGAATGTGACGAAAAGATTGTAAGAGGATATTACTGCCTAACGTTTCTGATATTTACACCCAGCAAGAGCATAAATAGAGCACTTATTTGACGGAGCAGACGCAAGAAAGAATCATGATAATATGGGGGACTGAATCTATACTTAAGTAAAATGGTTCTCTGAGCTCTAACTATTTAACAGCATGCGACTCACCGCCTTGTTAACATAGGATTGCTTGAGGCGCTTTTAGAACTTCTTAAAATTGATGTCTATGTGGAGTGTTCATACAGACCAAAAAACGTAGACATAATCTCAGGGATTGTGTTTCGTGTCATCACATTAAAATATCGCTGCAGGATATCTTTTCTGTAGTGAAATTTAATTAAAAGGAACCTTTGAATAAAAGAAAGTGTTTCCCTGTTTAAAAGTAATAATCTTTTTTTTTTTTTTTTACCAAAAAGCGGCATATGTTTGAAGTAAACTGAATGTTCTTAGTTTTTACATTAATACGACATAAATTAATATATTCATTTTCGTTTCCTTAATTATTATGCTGCGAGTCTTTTAAAGCGTCTGCGATGGAATTATAATGAAATTATTCCTACGCAAGCTGTCTGCTAAGAAATGGTCGATTGTTCGGCCGTTCTTGTTAGTTATCCAGCGTGCTGAAAACCTTACAAATAATATTTTTACTTCTGCATGAAGGTCACTACGGACATGCACAATCAGCATAAATTACCATATACTATTTAAAATTCAGGACTTACAAAGCAAAATGGCCGCCATAGCGTGCGTTAGCTTCGAGACTAGAACAGAGAGTGAGTAATAACGCTAGTCTTTTTAGTTTCTTTCGCCAGCGAGTAAAAGAACAATTAAATACGACAAAGATTCTATATAGTTATCTTATAGAGACTGTTTGTACCACTATTATTTCATTTCATTATAAATTACCGTTATGACAGCTACTTGCACGCACATTTTCAGAGTTTTTTGCAGTTTTCATTTTATTTTGTTTTGTGTCTGACTTGCCGTCGCACGATTTAATATTTTGTACCGTGTATCGGTACAAGAGACCTGATCCTATGCGTGCAGCATGGAACACATGGTGAGGTTGGAACTCTTAGATGTGGGTGGCATTCAGTTACAAAGTTGCTGTCATATGTCATTTGCTGGGCGGGTAATTTCATTTGGTTCTTCAGTGTGTATGTCCAACTATAGGGGGAGGTAGATTCGACATGGAAATTCCCCGATTTACGTGGAAAATTGATTGCAGGATTTATGATGAAATGCTGTGGATAGGAAGGGAGGAGACAGTTACTGTTATAAGATTGTTTCGGCGCTAACGATCATTTTATAGGAATGATGTGAACATACCCAAATATCTGAACTGTGCGATGGGTCACTGTGGAGAAGTCGTTCTGTGACATGAAATTCCAGTGGTATACTGTATATGACAACTGTCTCCATTTAGAAACCCTGCGGGGACATCTGATGTTAAGCGTGCACCGTAAGACACAATAACACAGCCGCAGACTGAGTCTACAGGTGGTTATGCCACGTGAGCTATCAGCAGTCAGCTTGCTGCAGATCAGTGAACTGGGTTCCTGGCCGAGTTGTGCTACTGTCCTCAGACCCACCTGAAGCAGATCTCTGCTGCCCTAGTGACGCATGACATAGCCATATGATTTCCTGTTAGACATATGCTTGCGCTCTCGAGATACAGCTTTCATATTCCTTCCACAAATTGATGTACTGGCCTGTGCTATATTGCTGGCGAGTCATCTGCCATTAGTTGGCACTGCAGTCTGCTACAGACAGCACTTCAAATTTCCGTCTTAAAATGTACAGGTAGGTTATCGACCAGTACTCTCATAGAAAATATCATAGTTCCCTTACACACGTATTTGCCATGTTTTTTGATGGCTATGATTGAACTTTTAAATAAATAAAAGCATGTTTCAATAACAATTGCTGCTGCTAAATGCCTAGTACATATAAGTTCGTGTGTCTGATAGTTCAGTGATGGCTGATATGTTACTGCCGATAAAACACCCACTGTCTACTCCGTACAAAAAATTTTGTGGTGAATTTTACAAGCAGAGCACCTGAATCTAATTTTTTTTTCCCCAGAGCCACTGCACAAATATTCACCACCAGGTCGACAAGTGTGCATGTCTCTGCAATTTCCTATTGAATGTATACGTGGGTTATAGGTTATATTGGCTTCCTACTATGGACTTCTCAGATGGTTTGGTACTCAAGAACTTTGTCACCTCAGAAACGAGACTAGCCCTGTGCAACCACAGTGCAGCTATTATATGGCGAATGCTAGCGGATATACGGTCAGCTATCGTGAGCAGTGCGGCCTCAGGGTCATGTCTGGAGGGTTAGCTCTGAGCACTATGCGACTTAACGTCTGAGGTCATCAGTCGCCTAGAACTTAGAACTAATTAAACCTAACTAACCTAAGGGCATCACACACATCCATGCCCGAGGCAGGATTCGAACCTGCGACCATAGCGGTCGCTCGGCTCCAGGCTGTAGCGCCTAGAACCGCATGGCCACTCCGGCCGGCCATGTCTGGAGGGTCATTCCACTTGTCCCAGTAAGATAGTAAATAAATATACGGTTGGTTTTATTAAACCGTATAGAGTATATATTTTAAGATGCTGTATTACGTTACAGTTAAATCAGGAGAACTAGCAGGCCAAGTAACTGTTCCTCCTCGATCAATCCATCTGGTAGGACACCTTCGGTTCAGAATACGACGTGCTGGACATCCATCGTGTTGATACCATACAAGCATTCTGGTTCTTGGTGGCACTTCATCCAGAAGAGGAGGAAGAATTCGTCTGCGGAAGTTGGCATACGCTGTGCCGTTTAGACTATTATTGATGAAATAAGGGCCAATAATTGTAGTACCAAGCATCCCACATTGTTAACCCTCCATTGACGCTGATGCTCCACCTGTCTAAGCCATCGTTGGTTGTCGCTAGACCAATAATGCATGTTCTTTGTATTCACCTGTTCTTTGTTTGTGAAAGAACATTCATCGGTAAATAGAACATTGGAGAAGAAGTTCGGGTTGACGAGGATTTGCCGCTGTGCCCACTGACAGAACTGTACACGATTCTGGAAATCATTCCCATGCAGTTCTTGATTTAGGTGTACATGGTAAGGATGGAACCGGTGACGTGTAAGAATACCATGTCCATTTATGAATGCCAGTCTCGTGTTCAAGCTGTCGTGTGCTCACGTGTGGATTCATAGCAACGGAAGCGAGAGCAGTAACTTCGGCAGCTTCGTCTGTGCGAGTGCTACGACGATTACGATGTCGTGGGTTGAAACTTCCCGTTTTCTGAAGCGTCGTAACAAGTCGAGAAAACATCCGTCGGGAAGGTGGGTTCTTGTCGGTGTATCGCTCTCTGTACAGTTCCGCTGCTGCGTAGCATATCGGCTACCTTCAACAACAACAACAACAAAAACAATAAAAGAAACGTTATGTCGATGCAGTTTGTAGGAAGGACAGCCTTTACTGTGTGCCTACTCTACACAACAGTATTTAAAAGAACTAAACTACTGTACTAAATGTACCCGTACATAAGGAAATACACTCCTGGAAATTGAAATAAGAACACCGTGAATTCATTGTCCCAGGAAGGGGAAACTTTATTGACACATTCCTGGGGTCAGATACATCACATGATCACACTGACAGAACCACAGGCACATAGACACAGGCAACAGAGCATGCACAATGTCGGCACTAGTACAGTGTATATCCACCTTTCGCAGCAATGCAGGCTGCTATTCTCCCATGGAGACGATCGTAGAGATGCTGGATGTAGTCCTGTGGAACGGCTTGCCATGCCATTTCCACCTGGCGCCTCAGTTGGACCAGCGTTCGTGCTGGACGTGCAGACCGCGTGAGACGACGCTTCATCCAGTCCCAAACACGCTCAATGGGGGACAGATCCGGAGATCTTGCTGGCCAGGGTAGTTGACTTACACCTTCTAGAGCACGTTGGGTGGCACGGGATACATGCGGACGTGCATTGTCCTGTTGGAACAGCAAGTTCCCTTGCCGGTCTAGGAATGGTAGAACGATGGGTTCGATGACGGTTTGGATGTACCGTGCACTATTCAGTGTCCCCTCGACGATCACCAGTGGTGTACGGCCAGTGTAGGAGATCGCTCCCCACACCATGATGCCGGGTGTTGGCCCTGTGTGCCTCGGTCGTATGCAGTCCTGATTGTGGCGCTCACCTGCACGGCGCCAAACACGCATACGACCATCATTGGCACCAAGGCAGAAGCGACTCTCATCGCTGAAGACGACACGTCTCCATTCGTCCGTCCATTCACGCCTGTCGCGACACCACTGGAGGCGGGCTGCACGATGTTGGGGCGTGAGCGGAAGACGGCCTAACGGTGTGCGGGACCGTAGCCCAGCTTCATGGAGACGGTTGCGAATGGTCCTCGCCGATACCCCAGGAGCAACAGTGTCCCTAATTTGCTGGGAAGTGGCGGTGCGGTCCCCTACGGCACTGCGTAGGATCCTACGGTCTTGGCGTGCATCCGTGCGTCGCTGCGGTCCGGTCCCAGGTCGACGGGCACGTGCACCTTCCGCCGACCACTGGCGACAACATCGATGTACTGTGGAGACCTCACGCCCCACGTGTTGAGCAATTCGGCGGTACGTCCACCCGGCCTCCCGCATGCCCACTATACGCCCTCGCTCAAAGTCCGTCAACTGCACATACGGTTCACGTCCACGCTGTCGCGGCATGCTACCAGTGTTAAAGACTGCGATGGAGCTCCGTATGCCACGGCAAACTGGCTGACACTGACGGCGGCGGTGCACAAATGCTGCGCAGCTAGCGCCATTCGACGGCCAACACCGCGGTTCCTGGTGTGTCCGCTGTGCCGTGCGTGTGATCATTCCTTGTACAGCCCTCTGGCAGTGTCCGGAGCAAGTATGGTGGGTCTGACACACCGGTGTCAATGTGTTCTTTTTTCCATTTCCAGGAGTGTAGTATTGCAATTACTGTTCTGCTACCTTACATTCCCTATAGATGATTAGCATTTCTACCTTCTCTTCGTTGGTGTACATTCTACTCATACAACTCTTCAACTGACGATGGTTGACAGAATGATGGGTGTGGATTCTACTTATGTTTACATTTGTCCTCTGTCAAAGGTAACACGTGCATGTGTTCCATTACCCCGAGTACCTGCACTAAGCGCTGGGAGCGTCAACGTCATTGTTGTGTTATATAATTAATAACGTTGTGTTTCAGTGAATGGGACACTGTGATACATTTTTAATAGGTCCTTAGGAGAGGTCTGGAACTGCGCGACCGAAACAGTCGCAGGTTCGAATCCTGCCTCAGGCATGGATGTGTGTGATGCCCTTAGGTTAGTTAGGTTTAGGTAGTTCTAAGTTCTAGGGGACTCATGACCTGAGATGTTAAGTCCCATTCTGCTCAGAGCCATTTGAACCATAGGAGAGGAAATGACTTACCGAATAAAATATACAGGGTGTCATGTAAAAAAGTTATACCGCTGTTCATATCTTTGTAAAAAACAAAGCTACAACGAAGGCAGTCCTGTTGATTGGTGTCCCTCTGACGGCTGCAGAACATTTGCTTGAAACATTTTGTAATTTGCATCTGGACAAAAAGATATTTAGAGTAGTTAAGATAAATTGACACCCTGTATATAAAGATATATATCGCACACCGATCTAAATACACACAAAGATTGCTCGAGCGGTTGTCCTGTAATCTTTTTCTGTGGTGAGGAAGTGCCATTTGTCTGACGCATCCCAAGGACAGCAGTTCGGCATCTGTTTTTTTTATTAAGAAGTCATTTTTTGACATCCTGTGGAGATAGAGGTCGTTAGAGAACGAGCACAAGATCAGCTGTGCACGTGTGGTACAGGAAATAGCACATGACGGCTTTGAAGGAAACGGCTGAGCATTCACTAGACGTGATACGAGTAAGCGACAGAGAGATTCCGTGTACTAGGTGCAGCCGCCTAATTGGATAAGTTCTCTTTCCTCAGCAGGTGCCTTTCTGTCCTCGGTGTATTGGTCTTACGTAAGCGATGAGTGAACGTCGAGTTCATGTTCTGATTGCCTTGCTGCTAACGATGGGAGAAAGAAGAGAGAGAGGGCCACTAAGAGGGCCGCAGAGCTTAACGTCCCCACAACCCGATCATGGATCGTCCATCAACAGTGTACCACCATGAGACTCAGCGAGCACATTTAGAATTACATTCGACATATCGTCGCGAAGTCTGGTGAACAGAAGCGTTACTCTGCTAGCACTCCTAGCCACGCTGGTCAAATGCTGGGCCGCGCGGGATTAGCCGAGCGGTCCAGGCGCTGCAGTCATGGACTGTGCGGCTGCTCCCGGCTGAGGTTCTAGTCCTCCGTCGGGCATGGATGTATGTGTTTGTCCTTGGGATAATTTAGGTTAAGTAGTGTGTAAGCTTAGGGACTGATGACCTTAGCAGTTAAGTCCCATAAGATTTCACACACATTTGAGCATTTTGAAATGCTGGCGATGAATTTTCTTTTTACACCATCTGGATTGAAAGTGGACACTTCCCAGCTGGGAGTAACTTCGCAGGGCCCTGTCCTCTGGTAACGAGAAACTGAGTTGTACACTGCCCGGACTCATTAATGTGACCACCAACGAAAAGCCTAAATAATCGCCTTTTGCAGTGCGAGATGTGCAGGAAGAGAGGCAGTGAGGTTCTGGAAGGACGCTGAGCCACAGCGACTCCAGTGAGTCTGCTCTAGTTTTCCCGCTTCAGGATCCATGGCGCGGACAGCCCGAACGAGGTGGTCCCGTAGATTATGAAGTGGGCTTAAATCCGGGAAGTTTTGTGTCCATAGGCGTACGGTAAACTCATCCTGCTGCTCTTCTAACCACACAGTACACTGCGAGCTGTGTGACACGTTGCATTGTCCTGCTGGTAGATACCGTCGTGTCGAGGGGAAAAAAACTGCATGTAGAGGTGGACGTGGACCTCGAGGATAGAAGCATACTTGTATTGATCCATTTTGCTTTCCATAATGAGGTTTCGAAAACAGACCTCCCAGTTGCAGGATGTTTGCTTTAGAAATTTCACGCCGTACATCCCAATAGTCATCTGTCTGATGGAGCGTGAAAAGTGATTCAACTGAAAAGGTCATTTTTCGCCACGTCGTGGACGTCCAGATGCGGTACTGGCATCGCTTATGAACGATAGTCAGCATGGGTGTATGACCCTGGTGCCTGCTGCTGAAGCCCATTCGCAGCAACCTTCGCTCAACGATCGCTGAGCAGACATTGTAGCCCCTTGGTTCATCCGGGCGATTGGGCGGTCATTTGCTCAACAGTTGCATATCTGTTCGCCCGCACACATCTCCACCGACGTCGTTCAGCACTGTTATCTATGGCCCGTGGTGCACCACAGTTGCTTCGGTTTTTTTTTTCTTCTTCTTCTTCTTTTTTCTTTATTGATTTTCGATTTCCCCCCACCTGGGGAGGGGCGGGCAGACAGCAGCTTAATACGCTGCTCTATGGCAGAGAGAAAAGTTAAACAAACAAACAACAGTGAGAGAACAAACAATATAAAAGGCGATAAAACGGTGACTTTGTTAATAACAGTAAAATGGCGGAAAGTTGCGGAACTTAAAATACAGAAACACGGCGTTGACGATTCTGATGAAGACACACAGGAAGGAGATATGCACAATTAAAAAATACGGCGACAGTCTGGTTTCTGTTTGTAGGAGATAAAAACACTACTGGCGACAGTATAGTGACTGTTTTCAACACTGATAGGGGAAACACAACACTGAACACTCACTTAAAACAGCACTATAGAGGCGACACGGTGGCAGATTGGGTGGGGGGGGGGGGGGGAGGACCCAGACCTATGAGGGGGAAAAAGGGTGGAGGTGAGGAAAGAGGAAAGGAAAAGAAAGGGGGGAGCCGATGGAGGGAGGGGAAATGGAAATAAAGGGGGAACTGGACGGAAGGGAGAAGGATTGGGGAAGGCAGTGGAGGGGAGATCTGCTTCGGTGCCAGTTTTCGATAGCGCCTTTTTGTCATGCACGGTTTACTTTAACCACGGCAGCACGCGAACAGTGTACAAACTTTGCCGATTTAGAAATGCTTCCACCATTGGCCCGAAAGGCAATGCTCATGGTCCTTTGAACATCAAATAAATCACTCCGTTTCCGAATTACGACAACGGCTGCACTGTTTTCCACGTTCCCTGCCCCCCCCCCCTCCCTTCCTGTTTATGCGCAATATGTTAAGTTTATTTACGTTGAGGTCAATTGGAAGTCCGCTACATCCTCGTTCCTCTGCTGATCTTCTTGCATTTGCAGACTGTCTATTGGTGTTGCAATTTCGTCCGCATCGTCCTTACGGATCTTCCAGAACTATCACCGAAGGTTATTTGTACGGGGGGGGGGGGGGGGGGGAGTGAGAAGTTCCCGTACCCCTAGTTTCGAATCATAATTAATTTGATTTGTTGTACCACAAGTACTTACTTACGTATTAAGTGTACGATATCTTAGTGTGTTCCCCATCACGCAGTAAACACATTTCCATACACTTCCATGTTGTTCAAATGGCTCTGAGCACTATGGGACTTAACATCTATGCTCATCAGTCCCCTAGAACTTAGAACTACTTAAACCTAAGTAACCTAAAGACATCACACAACACCCACTCATCACGAGGCAGAGAAAATCCCTGACCCCGCCGGGAATCGAACCCGGGAACCCGGCTGCGGGAAGCGAGAACGCTACCGCACGACCACGAGCTTCGAGCCCATGTTGTTCTTGACTTATTTTTGAGCATGTCGGTGTTCTAGTGCAAAATGCATCCTCAACAGCATTGGGCAGTTCTCTGTTTGATACATGCAACTTAATGACTTCCCATGACGATTTGTCGGGGATTGGTGAAGTCAGGACTTGTTGGCGGCCATTTCAAGGAAGCTGGTGTTGCTGATGAACTACGAACTATCCACAGTCCTGGAAAGTGTTCATTCAGGAAATCGCGCAAAACAAGAGCTTAGTGAGGAGGTACTCCGTCTTGCTGTTGCCATGTGCGTTCTGTGAGGCCCCTTTCCTGGAGCTGAGGTATTAACCATGGTTGCAACATATGTAAATAATCTGCGCCATTCACAGTCCCTCCAAAAAAGTATGGTTATCGCTGCCCATATCATTACATGAGGCTAGTTCCTTTCTAACTCGATTCTGTAATGTGAAGTCTCCTTGGCCCAAAGGACTATAATTTCTAGCAGGTGAGCTGCGATAAATGGCACATTTATCTGAAGACAAAACGGTGGTACGGTTCACTGCATTTGGAAATTGAGTTAAGGAGGTATGTAACGGAAAATGTAAACTTTTATTTGAAAAATCATTACAGCCATATTTATTAATGTACAAATCTAAAATGTTCCATGTGTAGAGCAAAAGAGCTTGTTTTAGCGGAAAATATAATAAAATATGTAGGATTAATATACTGCCAGAAATCTGAATTTTTTAATTTTTATTTTCTTTTTTATAAAAAGCCATAAATCAAATTCTAATCATGCAATTAATCTGAAAATTTTATTTTATTGTCCTGAGAAGGTTATAAGACCACTGAACTACGGTTATTAATTTATGGTACAAATTCTGTCATTCATAGTATTTTTAATTTTGCATACAAAAACAAGTATTTTTTTCTACATACAATCATCTAAAAATCAGAATGTAATTGCAGGACCTCGTATTTTTTAGTTCCAGCGAAACGTTGCGAACATTTCCTGAAAATTTCACAGCATTAGCGCATATACTGTGTAAGAAAAGGCTTCTAATAACGCAAAAAATGTAAAACAGAGAAAATGAGGTTCAAAGATTTTCTTCTCATACCTCTACATGTAATAAGTTTACCTCAGTTTTAACATTCTCCGTACTGATATTCCTCATCCTTAAGGTTTCCCCCCTGCGGGTTCGGGGGTAAGAATAGGCCCGCAGTATTCCTGCCTGTTGTAAGAGGCGACTAAAAGGAGTCTCAACTGTTTCGGCCTAAGGGGTTTGACCACTCCATTTCTAAACTTTTCCGTTAGTGCGTACCATTTGGGGAAGGACACCTTACGTGGTGCTTCTTAAATCCATCTTGCCCTAAAATCTGGCACACCTGATTTTTTATGGAGTTGGACTTACATCGAGCTTCTGGCCACATCCACTGCAGTGTGTTCTGGGTGGCATACATTCCCTCCAATGTGCACTTCCATCTTTGCCCTCATGATGTACATGGATATTTCGACACCCGACATCCAGCACAGTAGCCAGTCCGTTGAGATGGGGTTGTCATGTACGCTCTTGGTGGTAGCCCCCTGACTACACAGGGATCGCACTGCTGATGCCTGAGCTGCTACCTCCCCACGTATGCCGAGGAGTAGATGCCTATCCCTCTGGGGCATCGGGACTCCCGGCAAAGGCCATCCTGCCAGGTGGTCTTTGCTGCGGCTGGTTGGCGCCCGTGGGGAGAGCCCCTGGTCGGAGTGGGTGGCATCAGGGCGGATGACCCGCAATGAAGCGTGGTACATTGTCTCTCGCTGGTGGGCCTCCACCAGCAGTCTCTAAGCGATCGAGGTCTAACCTCAACGGGAAGAAATTTTATCAGAGATCGTTTCCCTCCCTGGCCACTCCAAGGGAGGAACGCCTGGCTAAAGAAGGCAGTGGGGAATATTCGCCCCGGTACCTCGTGTGTACGCGGGTTGATGGGGACTCGTTTATGTCGACCAAGCCCCAGTTTTTTGTGGAGGACAAGTTCGGGGAGGTGGAGGACTTGTCCAAAATGCGCTCTGGTTCTGTGCTCATCAAAACGGCATCCTCTGCCCAGTCACGGATGTTGCTCCATTGTGAGAAGTTGGGGGATGTTTCAGTTAGCATCACGCCGCATAAGAGTCTCAACATGGTCCAGGGTATTATATTCCACAGGGATCTTCTTCTCCAGTCCGACGATGAATTACGCTCCAACCTCGAACGACGAGGTGTTCACTTCGTCCAGCGCGTCCATCGGGGTCTGAGGGATAATCAGGTAGCCACTGGTGCCTTCATCTTGACCTTCAAGGGTGATGTCTTACCCAAAAAGGTTAAGGTGATGGTTTACTGCTGTGATGTGAAGCCATATATCCCTCCTCCGATGCGGTGTTTTCAGTGCTGGAAGTTCAGGCACATGTCATCTCGCTGTACTTCCGGCATCACCTGTCGAGATTGTGGCCGTCCTTCCCATCCCGATACTCCATGTGCCCCGCCTCCTATCTGTGTTAACTGCGGAGAACACCATTCCCCCTGCTCACCGGACTGTAGGATCTTCCAGAAGGAAAGGTAGATAATGGAATATAAGACTCTGGACTGCCTGACCTACACTGAGTCAAGTCGGAAATATGAGCGGCTACATCCTGTGCCCATGACATCCACCTATGCCACTGCTGCAACACCGGTACGATCCTCTCCCGTGTCATCACGTACTGTTGCCTCTCAGCTATGTCAGAATGAACCGGCCCTCTTGGTTGTGGGGGGCACTTCCCCCTCTGTTGCTCCTGCTCCATCTCCTCCAGGAGCAACACCACCCCAACCATCAGGGACATTCGTTCCCTCTTCCCAGCCGGAGAAGCGTGACACCTGCAAATTTTTGAAACAACAACCGGTCGCTGGTCATAGGGCTTCACGGTCGTCGTCCGTCCCTGAGACTGACCCAGTGGGGCCCTCCCAGCCAGACCCTCCAAAGGCACAGTGTGCAAAGCAGTTGAAGAAAAAGGCTCCCAAGCATCCTGACATTGCGGTGGCACCTGCCCCACCGCAACCTTCCAACTCTGCGCCTGAGGATGAGGTGGAGATCCTGGCGTCCGCTGGGGACCTCGATCTCGCCGGTGCCTCCGACGCTATGGAAAGCACTAGCACAGGTGCTCAATCGGAGGCAGCAGGTGACCCAGTGGCGTAATCTGCCTTCCCAGTCCCGTCACGCCTTTCCCAGCCACGAACAACACCATCCTCCAGTGGAACTGCAGCAGTTTCTTCCACCATCTAGCTGAGCTCTGCCAACTTATCAGCCTTCATCCTTTCCTCTGCATTGCTCTGCAGGAAACGTGGTTTCCAGCAATGCGAACCCCCGCCCTCCGTGGCTATCGGGGTTATTATAAGAACCGAGCAGCTTATGAAAGGGTGTCTGCATCTATGTCCTTAACTCTCTTCACAGCGAGCCTGTCCCTCTACAAACAGCTTTAGAGGCTGTCGCTGTTAGGGTGTGGACGCCACAGGCTATTACCGTCTGCAGTCTTTACCTTCCACCAGATGGTCATGTCACGCTGCATGTCCTGGCTGCACTGATAGCCCAATTGCCGCCACCTTTCTTGTTACTGGGCGATTTGAATGCCCACAACCCTCTATGGGGTGGGACTGTCTCCGATGACCGCGGTCGTGCAGTGGAGCATTTGTTGGCTCAGCTCGACCTTAGCCTCTTAAACACCGGTGCTCCCACGCATTTCAGTGTGGCCCATGGCTCGTTCTCGGCCATCGATCTCTCTCTTTGCAGCCCCGGACTTGTCCCATCCCTCCTCTGGAGGGTGCATCCTGACCTGTGTAGTAGTGACCATTTTTCCATCTATTTGTCACTGTCCCAGTGTCATTCTTCTGGGCGCCTGCCCCACTGGGCTCTCCACAGGGCTGACTGGCCGGCTTTTACTTCCGCTGCAACCATTGAGTCTCCCCCACAGGGTGACACTGACGAGGTGGTCCGTGTCTTAACCACGTCAATCATTTCGACGGCCGAGGCTGCCATCCCCCGCTCTTCTGGACTCCCTTGGAGGAAGGCTGTACCCTGGTGGTCGCCGGAGATTGCTGAGGCTATTCGCGACCATAGGCGGGCTCTCCAGCGTCACAGGCGGCACCCGTCTCTAGATACCCTCATCGCCTTTAAGAGGCTCCGTGCCTTGGCCCATCGTCTTATTGCACGGCGTAAGCAGGAGTGCTGGGAGAGGTATGTCTCATCCTTGGGCTCCCGTGTCTCCCCCTCGCTCGTGTGGTCCCGGATCCGGCGGATTTATGGATACCAGACCCCTATGGGTGTCCCTGGGATCTCCTTGGACGGCGCTGTCTGCACGGACGCTGCCGCCATTGCTGACCACCTTGCTGCGCACTTTGCTAAGAGCTCTGCGACTGCAACTAGTCCCCCCGCCTTTCGCTCTCTAAAGGAGCGAGCCGAGCAGACGCCATTATCATTCGACACGCGTTGTTCTGAAAAATACAATGCTCCTTTCAGTGAGAGGGAATTCCTCACTGCCGTCGCCGATTGCCCTGATACAGCACCAGGACCAGACTGCATCCACGCGCAGATACTGAAGCATCTCTCCAGGGACTGCCAGAGACACATCCTCACCATCTTTAACCGCATTTGGAGCGAGGGCGTGTTCCCGTCGCAATGGCGAGAGGGTCTTATTGTCCCCATCTTGAAGCCCGGTGCGGACCCACTGGCGGTGGACAGCTATCATCCCATTACCCTCACCAACGTTTTGTGCAAATTGCTCGAACGTCCGACGTCAGCATCTTTTTGCTGTATTTTTTGATCTGCAGAAGGCGTATGACACCACATGGAGGCATCACATCCTTGCTACGTTGCGTGAGTGGGGTCTTCGTGGTCGGCTCCCGGCTTTTCTTCAAACCTTTCTATTGCGCCGCTCTTTCCGGGTGCATGTCGGTGCCGCCTCTAGTTCATCTTATACACAGGAAAATGGGGTCCGGCAGGGCTCGGTGTTGAGCGTCTCCTTATTTCTAGTGGCCATTAATGGTCTGGCTGCAGCCGTGGGGTCGTTGGTGTCTCCTTCTTTGTATGCCGACGACTTCTGCATCTCCTTTAGCTCCACGACTACGGGAGTCGCTGAACATAGGCTGCAAGTAGCCGTTCGCAAGGCAGCATCATGGGCCCTGACTCATGGTTTTCAGTTCTCTGCAGCCAAGACTCGAGTTATGCACTTCTGCAGGCGTCGGACGGTCCACCCTCATCCTGAACTTTACCTCGACGGCCACCTGCTTGAAGTGGTGGACACTTGCCGCTTCTTAGGACTCGTCTTTGATGCCCGGCTCACATGGGTTCCTCATATTACCCAGCTGAAGCAAAAGTGCTAGCGGCACCTCAACGCCCTCCGCTGCCTGAGCCACACGTCTTGGGGTGCAGATCGCTGCACGCTGTTGCGATTGTACAGAGCCCTTGTGCAGTCCCGGCTTGATTATGGGAGCCTGGCCTATGGGTCTGCAGTGTTGACGTTGTTAGACACCATACACCACTGTGGGGTTCATCTTGCAACTGGCGCTTTTCGTACGAGCCCCGTGGATAGTCTACTGGTGTAGGCCGGGGTTCCCCCGCTGCGGATTCGCCGCCATCGACTGCTCGCCTACTATGCTGTCCACGTGCATTGCTCGCCGGGCCATCCCAATCATCGCCTGCTTTTCCCTGCCATGGTCCTCCATCTGCCCGAAAGGTGACCTAGGTCTGGGCTTTCCATAGCTGTCTGCGTCCAGTCCCTGCTGTCGGAACTGGGGTCATTCCCTCTTCTGCCTCCCTTCCGGGTCCGTGCACCTACGGCTCCCTGGTGTTTGCCCCGGCCGTCCGTTCGTCTGGACTTGGCACAGGGACCCAAGGACTCGGTTCCGCCTGTGGCCCTCCGTCGCCGTTTTCTTGCGCTCCTCGCCTCATTTTCGGGCTGTGAGACTGTCTACACTCATGGTTCCCTCGTTGATGGTCGCACTGCCCACGCTTTTGCTCACGCTGCCCATGTTGAACAGCGCTCCTTGCCGGCTGGCTGCAGTATTTTTACTGCAGAGCTGGTGGCCATATTGCGCGCTCTTGAGCATATGCGTTCCTGCTCAGGTACGTCCATCGTCATCTGCAGTGACTCCCTGAGCAGCCTCCAGGCCATCGACCGCTACTATACCTCTTCTCCTGTGGTGTCCTCTATTCAGGAGTCGTGCTTCGGTAGCTCAGTTGGTAGAGCACTTGCCCGCGAAAGGCAAAGGTCCCGAGTTCGAGTCTCGGTCGGGCACACAGTTTTAATCTGCCAGGAAGTTTCATATCAGCGCACACTCCGCTGCAGAGTGAAAATCTCATTCTGGAAACATCCCCCAAGCTGTGGCTAAGCCATGTCTCCGCAATATCCTTTCTTTCAGGAGTGCTAGTTCTGCAAGGTTCGCAGGAGAGCTTCTGTAAAGTTTGGAAGGTAGGAGACGAGGTACTGGCAGAAGTAAAGCTGTGAGTACCGGGCGTGAGTCGTGCTTCGGTAGCTCAGTTGGTAGAGCACTTGCCCGCGAAAGGCAAAGGTCCCGAGTTCGAGTCTCGGTCGGGCACACAGTTTTAATCTGCCAGGAAGTTTCATCATTTAATCTGTTTCTGTTTTATTTTATTGTTTTGTGTTGATTCTGGTCTTTGGCCTCCTGTTTTAAACTCAGTTTTTAATGTGTTTTCGGTGGTTGGCTTTTCCTTTTTTTTTTTTTTTTTGTTCCTATGGTCGGCCAACCACCGTCGCACTCCGTGTGATTTTATTTCGTTTTGTCTGGTCCTTGTCTACGTTTCTTTTGTTCTGTGTCGTCTGTCTCCTATTCTGTTGAACATTTTTTATTCTCTGTGTGTATTTTTAGTATTTTGGAAAAAGGGACCGATGACCTCTGCAGTTTGGTCCCTTTAATCCTTAAACCAACCAACCAACCATCCTCAAGGTTTTCTTTTCTCTCCTCTTCGAATCTGCCTGCCCTATATCTGCAGGCAAGACACTGAACTGTTAGCTTTCTTGACCCTGCTCTCGTCGATAGAGTAAAATGCTTTTGTTGTAAACAGACCAGGATCTACACCAACTCTCTTCAGTACTTCAATTCGGCCATTATTTCCGTTATTGTAACATAAATGGCATCACAGACACCTATTTTGAGTACTTCAAGTCAACTGAATGTTCCTTTTGAGCATCTAATCCAAAGTAAATTATTGAGGCTTTCATTTGCATTTTGTGTCTTTCCGTGAAGACACTTCCTCAATAAATCAGGGTTTGCAAGAAACCTGAATGTGGGCTTAATTACATTCATAACAGGTTTTGGTAATGAGTGCTTATGTGAATACGTCTAATTTCTGTTGTTGAACTTATTCCAATTGTCTTTAGGACACAGACACTGGTGTTTGGTCAGTGGATAGTTTGTGCAAAAAAATTTACCACATAGCACACCTCATTGCCTCAAAATTGCCTCAAAATTATGTGTGTTTCTCCTGATAGCGCTCCCATAAAATAACTGAAGAGAGTCCATTTCTTTCAGAGTAAGCCTGCCTTTCTCCTAATGATTTTCCATCCTCAAGTACTTCACCTACCACCAAGCCTGTTTTGGATGTGGCCAACACATTCCAACTTTTCTATTGTTGTATTGTACGGATTTTTATCTGTTACAGCTCTGAATGAAGAGGAGTCCCAACCACCAAGGTATTTAGTACATCTAAACCACACTGGTCCACAGATCTGGAGAACATCCTCACAACTGCAGCAGCCTCCATGCCCCCACTTGGGCTACTATAATTTTTAGAGAATGTTACTGCATGCTTTTCTAGCCGCAGTTTCTCAGTGTCTTCATTGTTGGACATTTTCCTTGTTGCACACTGGTAGCAGTATTTAGACATAATTTCTACATCTAAAACTTTACCTGAGTCAATTCCAATAATAGATGCAACTCCATACAGAGATGTGTGACCCCTTTTCATCCAGGTCCCATCTACAGACACACACAGGTCCGAAACGTTTGTAGGAGATTCACTGTCATGAATATCTACTCCAGGATCTATTTCTTTTCGGTTTATTTCCACCAGATCCTCCACTGCTTTCTTCATAGAAACTTTGGCGGTATCGCATACAGCATCAGACATTTCTTTATTTATCTTTTCAAACCTTGCACAAAGTGTAGGCATGTTCAGAAAATCATACAATAAGGTATCTCCTGCCCTGTCCTGTCCAAGGCATCTTAGAGCATATGCTAACCTGAAATTGCTTTCATAGATAGCAGTGTCAGCTTTTTTGGAGGAGGAAAACGAAAATTTATAGCCACAAGAATTACAAAGTGACTTAAAATCAAAAGGTATTCCCATTCTTCTTTCTTCAACAACAATCATGCATTCCGTATTTTTACAGATATGAAAATGAAAACTTTATAGCCTGGCAGAGAAGCTCTAAATCAGTAAGTCTTAATCCAGTGGAATTCATATCAACATCATTCACGCGGCTCTACAATCCTCCTGTCCCGAGTTTCTATGCTGAAGCTGAGAGCTTATGTTCTCCATTTCGAGCTGCTTCCTCTTTTTCGTTGGTAAACCGATTTCCATGAAACCTCTGTTTCCAAAATACAGTTTTTTAACCACCCATTATGCATAAATCTTGACTTCCACGTAAAGGTTAGCCAATTGAACCTTCAACCTACTAATACGTGTTACCTAATATTTGTTAGTATTGTCAAAACGAAAATAAATCACATGGAAGAAAGTTTTCAGGCAAAGATAGAGATGTCAGCCAGAGATGTACAGTGTGTATCACTAGCTATTGCCACCTAGAGTAACTCTGAAAGTATGATAGCTGAAAAATTTGTGGGACAAATATTGCATGGGACAACGGGGGCCATAATATGACGTTGGTTTTTTGTCCTAGATGGGGTCACGTCGGAGATATGAAGGTCAACTATGTTTTATTAAATGGCATGCTATAATTTGGTACTTATTTTCTGAAAGCGGCTATCGATACGAATCCAGTGATGTGTAACAGTAAGGTCTTTGAAGGTCAACGAAGATCAAAAAGACGGCATGAACGTCCATTTACAGAAGGTGTTCGAAGTGATGAGCATTGGTATCAATGCAGTGCTGCTATCTTCTTATCATGGGCTGAGTGGTATTCCTTATCACTTCAGCACTTATCAAAGCACATGCTCTGACAATTCTCTCTCATATATCGTGCAAATAGTAAACATTAGCTGAATACGGCGTATCCTTCTAAGGTGCCATTGACATGTAAACACCATTTGACGGTTTCGCAATATAACACTAATAGGAACGGTAAGACTAGTATCGTCGAATCAAGCGAATGTGAATTGTGTATTCCTTCGAAAAACAAGTCGACATGCTTCTCATTTATGGAGAATGCCAACGAAATTGAGTCAGAGCTAGAGACTTATACGCTGAAAGATATCTTCAACGCATACACCCTACTTGTCGCACATTTAAATATGTGTATGATAAATTGAGACTGGATCTTTAACGCATCGGAAATACACTCCTGGAAACGGAAAAAAGAACACATTGACACCGGTGTGTCAGACCCACCATACTTGCTCCGGACACTGCGAGAGGGCTGTACAAGGAATGATCACACGCACGGCACAGCGGACACACCAGGAACCGCGGTGTTGGCCGTCGAATGGCGCTAGCTGCGCAGCATTTGTGCACCGCCGCCGTCAGTGTCAGCCAGTTTGCCGTGGCATACGGAGCTCCATCGCAGTCTTTAACACTGGTAGCATGCCGCGACAGCGTGGACGTGAACCGTATGTGCAGTTGACGGACTTTGAGCGAGGGCGTATAGTGGGCATGCGGGAGGCCGGGTGGACGTACCGTCGAATTGCTCAACACGTGGGGCGTGAGGTCTCCACAGTACATCGATGTTGTCGCCAGTGGTCGGCGGAAGGTGCACGTGCCCGTCGACCTGGGACCGGACCGCAGCGACGCACGGATGCACGCCAAGACCGTAGGATCCTACGCAGTGCCGTAGGGGACCGCACCGCCACTTCCCAGCAAATTAGGGACACTGTTGCTCCTGGGGTATCGGCGAGGACCATTCGCAACCGTCTCCATGAAGCTGGGCTACGGTCCCGCACACCGTTAGGCCGTCTTCCGCTCACGCCCCAACATCGTGCAGCCCGCCTCCAGTGGTGTCGCGACAGGCGTGAATGGAGGGACGAATGGAGACGTGTCGTCTTCAGCGATGAGAGTCGCTTCTGCCTTGGTGCCAGTGATGGTCGTATGCGTGTTTGGTGCCGTGCAGGTGAGCGCCACAATCAGGACTGCATACGACCGAGGCACACAGGGCCAACACCCGGCATCATGGTGTGGGGAGCGATCTCCTACACTGGCCGTACACCACTGGTGATCGTCGAGGGGACACTGAATAGTGCACGGTACATCCAAACCGTCATCGAACACATCGTTCTACCATTCCTAGACCGGCAAGGGAACTTGCTGTTCCAACAGGACAATGCACGTCCGCATGTATCCCGTGCCACCCAACGTGCTCTAGAAGGTGTAAGTCAACTACCCTGGCCAGCAAGATCTCCGGATCTGTCCCCCATTGAGCATGTTTGGGACTGGATGAAGCGTCGTCTCACGCGGTCTGCACGTCCAGCACGAACGCTGGTCCAACTGAGGCGCCAGGCGGAAATGGCATGGCAAGCCGTTCCACAGGACTACATCCAGCATCTCTACGATCGTCTCCATGGGAGAATAGCAGCCTGCATTGCTGCGAAAGGTGGATATACACTGTACTAGTGCCGACATTGTGCATGCTCTGTTGCCTGTGTCTATGTGCCTGTGGTTCTGTCAGTGTGATCATGTGATGTATCTGACCCCAGGAATGCGTCAATAAAGTTTCCCCTTCCTGGGACAATGAATTCACGGTGTTCTTATTTCAATTTCCAGGAGTGTATATCCAGCAAAGGAAAGTTACTAACGAGGAAAGGAAAATTGTTACTCTTGACTCTGTGGTTCGAGATCCTTGTGTTAGTTCAGGTCATATCGAAAGGGAATCTGGCATGAGCCAGAGTAGTGTTGTTCGTGTTCTGCATCACCATAAACATCATCCTTACCACATCAGTCTCCACCAAGAATTAACTGGTACGGATTGTATGCATTGCATTGAATTCTGCAGTGGGCTCAACTTCAGATTCAGAGGGGTGACACATTTATTAATTTGATTTGATTGATTTACGAGACTACATTCACGAATCATGGAAATCTTAAATTGCGTGTCATGCATTATTGGGCAACTGAAAATCCACGTTGGCTGCGGCAAGTTGCACACAACAAACCGTGTTTAGGGAATGTTTGTTGTCGGATTCTGGAGGACAGAATTATAGGCCCCTAGTTCATCGAAGAAAATCTTAATGGTAGGAAGTACACCACATTCCTGCAAGTAAAATTAGGTCTGTTATTGGAAGAAATATCTTTAGGAACAAGGAACAGAATGTGGTATTAACACAGTGGGTGTCTGGCACATTTTTCGCTGATGGCTAGAAATGAGTTACAGAGACAATACCCACATCGTTGTATTGGACGCGGAGGAGATGTGTCGTGGCCGGCTCGTTCGTCAGACTTGAGGCGTCTGGATTTTTTTCTTGTGGGAATTCGTAAAAGACATTGTTTATAAAGACGTTCCAACTACATCTGAAGATATGCGAGAGAGAATTGTCAGAACACGTGCTTAGATTAGTGTCGATGTGATAAGGAATACCACTCAATCCATGATAAGAGGGTTGCAGCACTGCATTGATACCATTATGTCCGTACCTGGTAGCTGAGTGGTCAGTGCGACGGAATGTCAATCCTAACAGCCCGGGTTCAGTTCCCGGCTGGGTCAGAGATTTTCTACGCTCAGGCACTGGGTGTTGTGTTGTCCTTATCCTCATCCTTTTATCCCCATCGATATGCAAGTCGCCGAAGTGGCTCCAGCTCGAAAGACATGCACCAGGAGAACGGTCTACCCGACGGGACGCCCTAGCCACACGCATTTCCATTCATTGATACCAATACTCATCACTTCGAACACCTTCTGTAAATGAGCGTTCATGTCTCCTTTTTGACCTTCGTTGACCTTCAAAGACCTTACTGTTATACATCATTGGATTCGTCTCGATAGCCGCTATCATAAAATAAGTACCAAATTATAGCATCCCATTAAAAAAAAAAGTTGACCTTCATGTCTCTGAAGCGACCCGCCCCCATTGTCCCATGCAACTTTTGTCCCACAATCTTTTCAGATCCTATCATACTTTCAGAACTATTCTTGGTGGCAATAATTAGCGACTCACCCCATAGATATGAAACCTTCACGGGTTATCAGCCGAGTGGCGTCGTCTTCTAGTCGCAACATTTCAATGGACTGCGATCCATCATCTTGAAGCGAAGTATCGGGATGCTAACTTCTCGCGCGCCTTTGTGGCCGCTATCAGATGCCGCCAGCCGACCAATCACGTGCCAGCGGAATCGCACCGGGTGCTTGGCGCCAACGGTGGTAGAGGCGGGGGAGGGGGGGGGAGACGCGCGTGCGGGCGTCGATCTCCGGTGTCTGTTCATATTAGCGCCGGCCGCGCTCCCCTTCGGACCGGCGCATTCTTCCCGAATTTTCCTAACTGCAGGATCCCAAGCCGTACTGAGATGGTAACCACTGTCTCGATTAATTCAATTTTCGTGCAGACGAATGTCTACCACTTCTTTTATCACCGAATCCCAAAATCCGCTGGCGCTGCATAACTTCTTGGCTTCTTCAAATTCAAAGGTACGCTTTTCGTTGTGCTGTGTTCCGCCACCGCGGACTTGTCAACCTGTCCAAGACACATGTTTCTTACGTGTTCCTTACGGCGCTGTGTAAAGCAACATTGCGTCTGCTCTATGTATTGCATTCCACATTCGCATCCAATTCTATAAACAGCCGGTGTCCTTAGTCCTAGTGGGTCTGTGGTCGATCCGAGAATATCCTTGATTTTCTTTGCTGCGTGAAAGACGGTCTTCACTTGGTGCCTCTTAAGGATTCTTGCGATCTTCGCCGTTGGTGGTCCCGCATACGGCAGGAACACACAACCTCTTGTGTCATCCTCTCTTCTTATTGTTCCTCAAAGCTCTTCCTATTAGTTTCTAGCTGTAGCCGTTTCTTCTGAAGTTCACTCGGTAAGCTCTTCTTGTTGCAAATGGACCTCGCCCTGTGTACGAAGTTGTTAAGTACAGAGCTGCGTTGAGCTGGATAGTGACAGCTGCTAGTGTTGAGATATAGGTCCGTACGTGTTTCCTTCCTGTATACCGAATGTCCCAGCGTTCCTCCTGCGTTTCTAGTAACCAGGATGTCCAGGAAGGGTAGGCTTCCATTTTTCTATATCTCCATGGTAAACTTGATGTTTTCATGTATACCGTTGAGGTGCTGCAGGAACTCAAGTAGTTTATCTTTACCATGTGCCCATACCAAAAAGGGTGTCATTCATATATCTGTAAAATGCTTTCGGTTTCAGTGGAGCTCTGTCCAGCGCTACCTCCTCGAAGTATTCGATGTATAAATTAGCCATGCTTGGTGCTAAGGGAAACCCTTAGCAACTCCATCTGTTTGCTCGTAGAATTTCCCATAACATTTGAAGTAGGTGGTGGTTAGTACATACCGAAAGAGTTTGGCTATGTCCTCATCGAAGTGACACTTTTGCAGTGCTAGAGAATCTTCCAGTGGCACCAGTGTGAATAATGACGTCACATCGAAGCTGATTAACAGATCTTCATCCGAGCGCATTTCTTGCAGTACCTTGACGAATTCCGCCGAGTTTTTCACTTGGTGGGGACAGTTCCCTACAAGTGGTTTTGATAGCCGTGCCAGATGTTTGGCAATGCCGTATGTCGCCGCGTTTATCGTGTTTAAAATCGCACGTAATGGAACCTCCTTCTTGTGAATTTTTGGTAGGCCGTTCAGGCGTGGTGGTGCTGGTGCCCTCGGGTACAGTCTTCTGATAGTGTTCCTTTCTAGTCCTGAAGATGATGGATACGCAGTCCATTGAAACGTTGCGACTGGAAGACGACGCCACTCGGCTGATAACCCGTGAAGATTTCATAGCTGAAATACGCCGAGAAAGCCTGCAATCGCGTATCACCCTGTAGATGTCAGCAAAAGATATCGAAAGCAAATAGCCTTCACACTGACAAAAATGCCGCCAGTGCAGAATTAATCAGTTTAACAATTTAAAGACATTTCTAAAGCTGTTATCGCGATAAAATTTACACACAACATAGATTAAACTCTGTAGACCCAGAAAAAAAGGCCGGCCGCGGTGGTCTCGCGGTTCTAGGCGCGCAGTCCGGAACCGTGCGACTGCTACGGTCGCAGGTTCGAATCCTGCCTTGGGCATGGATGTGTGTGATGTCCTTAGGTTAGTTAGGTTTAAGTAGTTCTCAGTTCTAGGGGACTGATGACCACAGCTGTTAAGTCCCATAGTGCTCAGAGCCATTTGAACCCAGAAAAAAGTATTTTTGAAAAATCTATTTTTGGACCAAAATCTATTCCATTCCCCCTTAACAAAGCACGGAATGCTAGAAAGCGCTTATTCCGGTCTGTATCCGGTAACTCATTTACGAGCGTCGTCGAATACGTCTGACCTGGAGGTAGTTTTTCATGTTGTGCTCGGTATGCCGAGTTCCGAAGCATGTTTACCTGCCAACTTCTTAGGAGATTGTTCAATCGAAGCAGAGACTCTAGCATGTGATTCGTCTCGTGTATTCTTTCTTCCACTTCGCGACCTGCCAAAAGCAAAATCACGTCTTTCCGATTCCAAAAGTGTTGCCTTTCGCGGTGGACCCTTATTAAGTCTTTCCTGCAATGCTCCCACAATCTGTCGCACTGGCTGTCCTGCGTGTTGTCGTTCGTTCACCTACACACTTGTCACTAAGTGCTCCTCAACAGCGCAACTACGACAGCTCCTATGTGCCATACTACAAATTAAAACTCGACTGCAACAGCGACAGCGACAGCGACAGCGAAAACACGTAAACATGAATTCCAACAACTGATTCCCACAACTGCTAAGAACTAACTTAGATACCAACCTGCATAAGAACATTTGATACTAAACAGGCGTTACAGAGCTACGTGGATTTCTCCTCACACTGTATACTTGCTGAACATTAACGGCCCTACAACACTACCTTGAGGTACTGCCTAAGTTACTTCTAGACCAGTGGTTTTCGTCCCATAAACGAGAACTCGTGGTGGGAGAAGTTCCGCAACGCTGTCCGCTGTCGAGTGCTGCCACGTCACAATAAAAGCAGGCAGACAGGCAAACACTGGGAGAGGGCGGCACTCCACCTCGGCCGGGCCTCCATAACGGCCCACTGAGCACCCAGGTAAGCGGCGCTGCGATGCCAGCGGCGATTGGCGCGATCACACGGACCGTTACTTACCTTACGTTACGATACGCCCGCGGTCGGCTGCGCCTTGTCTGTGCGGTCGGGCTGCGGTTTACCTCATCAGCATTCGCGCCGTGGCTGCGCAGAGCACGCGATGCACCGCAACTGCACACCGCACCGCGGTCCTCCGCGGCCACCGACTTCCGCCTCTGCGGAGCTCCGGTATATGACGTCGCATAGACCGTCCGCCGACGCGCTGATGTTAGGTTAGCCTTGAGCTAGTCCCATATGGCTTCACTACATTAGGCCTACTGGTATCGTGGTGCGTATCAAACTCTATAAATTTGCTAGTAAATTGTACTCGTACGATGATTTATTACCAGTTTTTTTGTTTACGGAATCCAAATATTTGAAACGTGAGATAATGCGAAGCACAAGTCGTACACTGATCAGAAGCAGCCGGGCACTCCTATGTAACGCGCAGTTGATCACTAAATACCAAAAGAGGCGGACACACCACCATAAAATTCTCCTACTGAGGCGTCAGTAGAGAAGTACTAGCAGCACATTGGGTCAGACAGGACGGTTCAGTGACTTCGAATGTGGACTAGTCGCTGGAGGTCAACCTGAGTAATATATCAATTAGCGACCTGTCAACCCTTGTAAATCTGGCCAAGTCGACTGTTGATGTCATTGTGAAGTGGAAACGCGAAGGAACAACCAGAGTTAAACGAAGTCCACGCAGACCTCATGTACTGACCAACAGGGACAGTCGATCATTGCGGTTAGTCGTTGTCAAAAGTTGCCTTAAGTTAGCGGAGGGACTCGCTTGTGAGGTCCACAGTGCTACCAGCACTCCAGCAGGTAGAGTCCGTACAGAATATCGTGGCCGGTGGATACGCAATTGGCGGGGGCTGCGGGCAGAGGATGTACGTCAAATGGCGAACGCTGCATGGGAAGTGTCGTTCTAAGCTGAAGCCTACGCTCACATGTTTTGCAGTTATTAAGTGGAGCCCCTCCACACCCACACTTGCGTGGTGAATGTTCAAAAATATATATGTATATTGTTAAAGCAAACACGCGGAAAAGGAGTTTCAACCCCAAGATGAATATCCATCACCTCTGTTTTGGTTAGTATCTACTAACAATTCCACTCAAAATGCAACAATAGCAGCGATTTATTTTCGCCTTGCTTGTTAACCATTTGTAATTTTCATGGAAGCGCCATGAGTTGCGAATTTTGAGTGAAACGAACACATTTCTCTTGTACGATGTTGAAATTTGCACCTCTTGCCGAAACGCAGCGGAGTTTACGCAGTGTTACCTCACTAACACGTCGTTCAGACGCAAGTGCGAGAGAATCCTGAAACATTGCTTTATTAAGTTTAATAAGTGAGGCACTTTTACAAAATTTTACAAAAATATATTAATTTCATAATTTATAATTTAAAAAATAAATCTATAAATTAATATCTAATTTGTCGATCGATTCAAGGGCTGCCTCTGTCAGTTCAAGGAAAACTTCCAAGTTTCCATGGTAAGCCCTTCTGCTACAGCCTGTCACAGTGTGAAGTATCGTCTAGTGTTCGTTTCCACGGCCACACTGAGAGGATGAAGCCCTTCCCCATCGGTAGAGGTTTTCAGCACAGATGCCGTGGCCTGTACGGATCCGATTAATTGTTTCCCAGTTCCATACCGGCTGGTCTTGTGTCGGGTGTTTGGAGGATCTGATGTTCCTCATGAGCAATAGTGATTTCTGTCCACTTTTTGTTGATACTGAAAGTAGCTGCCTGTAGCGATTCTGCCAGTCGGACAGTTGGTTGCCTAGATTTTAATCGATTCATTCGGAGTGCAGGAACGTCAGAGTGCATTGGAAGCTCCGGAATTTTAAGTAATTTTGGGTATTCCTTGAGGAGGGCGTTCTGTCTTCGGAGGTCTGGTGGCGCAATGTTGCTTAGAAGTGGTAACCAGTATAGAGTATAATTGATTGACATCATAACCAAATGCATCTGGTCTGACAAAAAGAGGAAACATTTTTAATCACAAATTCAAGAATTTAAACACTTTCACCAAAGTGTGGCCGGCCGCGGTGGCCGAGCGATTCTAGGCGCTTCAGTTCGGAACCACGCGGCTGCTACGGTCGCAGGTTCGAATCTTGGCTCGGGCATGGATGTGAGTGATGTCCTTAGGTTAGTTAGGTTTAAGTAGTTCTAAGTTTAGGGGACTGATGACCTCAGCTGTTAAGTCCCATAGTGCTTAAAGCCATTTGAACAAAACTGTGCATCAGGTATTCATCACGTTGGGCCTTAAACTGCAAAGACCAAGAATCGCTTATTATGATCACTGTTTTATTCAGTTACTTTTAATACTAAATTAAGCTTTTCGCAAAAATGAAGTCTAAGCAAAGTAATTAATTCTTTTCTATACATTCCCACATTTACAATACTTGAACTATACACCTATGCAAGTTTACGTGGAATATTTCGTAAATAGAACTAACTGCACTTAACAGATTTGCTGCTGTACAAAAGTTAATGAGCACCATTAAAGCAGTAAATGCTCTGCAGTTCAGTGAAACAGGACAGTCGGGTGTACTGCATTGTTAGGATAAGGATCCTGGGCCAGCCGGAGTGGCCAAGCGGTTCTAGGCGCTGCAGTCTGGAACCGCGCGGCCGCTACGGTCGCAGGTTCGAATCCTGCCTCGGGCATGGATGTGTGTGATGTCCTTAGGTTAGTTAGGTTTAAGTAGTTCTAAGTTCTAGGGGACTGATGACCTCAGAAGCTACGTCCTATAGCGCTCATAGCGATATGAACAATTTGAAGGATTCTGTCGAGCTGATTGACTGCAGAGTGATTCAAGGTTCTCGACACCAAGTCGAATTAAACCAATTACTATCTCCAAATAAAGCAAATAACTTGACCATACGATTAACTACGGCACTAATTTTTCCTTGAGATGCTGGTGATGGAAGTGGCGATCTTCTGCTGCTAAAGTAAAGGCGACAATTTTACTCGTGGCTCTTGCTGTATAAAGGCTCTAAAAATTATCTTCTTGGCTCTTGGCGTCGGTTTTTTTATGATTCAGAGCTAACCAATAAGTTCCATGAATAATTATCCAATTATCTTCCACAACCAAGACATTCTTAATAGGTTTTACTGTTTTCCTAGCCTCATCCCCCATCACACAAGACGTCAACAAGTTGCATGTTAGCCACCGGCAGTCTGTATTACAAAGACTCTTTGGAGTTTTACTGCCAAATTAATTTTTCCTATTCCAGCTACGTGGGTTTCGTAGCGGCGGGATTTACCTCCAGGATTTACATAAGTAAAAACCTACGTGCCCTATGCATGAACCACTACTACAATTACTGTTTGAATATAACATCATTTAAATATGGCATGGGTTTGAAAATTACATTCACAGATTAATTATAGTGACGCTTAAAAAAGGAACATGGTGAAGCAGATGTCACATTACGCGTAATAAAGCAAAGAAGTTACATGACATAGCTATGGTCGATATTGGCCAAAAGTGTTAAACCATCTTCTATTAACTCAACGTGTCAGTCTTTTCCTGTCTCTTGGAATACAGAAAAGAGCTTCTATGGTCCATTTATCATACATTCGCGCGACTGCACGACGCGCCCACCAACGTTTCATTTTCTTGGCAATGATTACATCTTCCACTGCAGCCTGTTTCCTGATTTATTTTCTTGTTTTCCTGCACCTCCTACTACATTGCCGACGTGAATCTCTCCACTGTTCACCGAAAAGCTCTCCGGTTTTGATCGGAATCTCTCCTTCTCGGACACGTCGAGAGCTTATTTATTTTTATCGAAAGCTATCTACATAGTTTTATTCGTCCGTTAATTTCTCGCAGATTATGAATGGATTTGAAATTCTAGCTGTAAACAACAGTGATTCTACACTTTGGGCTGTATGGATGTGAAATTTCGAGTATTCAGAAAAAGGACTTAATTATTTTTTTCGTTTCTGAGTGGAAAGTTTTAAGAAAGATCTGTGATCCAGTACAAGATGAGATCATTAGGGAAGGAAGGATCCGGCGTAATTCTGAGCTGGACGAAAATTGCAACAGCCCGCACATCGCAGCCCCGATGAAAATCAAAAGGTTCGTGTGGAGAAGCCATGTCGCTCGGAGGTACTAAAGTTGATAGACTTTGAAATCTACAGATTTTACTCCCTGTCAGAGAAGACCACTAGGTAGGCCAAAGAAAAGGTAGCGAGACGGAATCCATGATAACTTGCTGCAGACCTGCACAGAAGGTGACTGGCGGCAGAAAGCAGGAAACAGAAGCCCGTGGGGCAGGGAGTGGGCTAGTGCTCCGCGCGGCCCCCTTGGCCTCGTCGCGTAAGTAATCAAGTGAACTTCTTTCCCGAAGCATGCAGTGACTGACTTCAACTGCCCTACATGTAAGAACTTATACATATTTTAGTGTGATTGTAGTAGATTTCGAAGCTTGCTCTACAACGTTCTTCTGTTCTTCGTTGAACTTTACCTGCTCTTCAGGCAAAACTGCAGGCTACTACACCATCAGAGAAACGTCAGTGCCTCACAAATACCCATTAAGATATATTCATTCTTCTTTCAGTGATACTCGCAATTTAGAACGGAAAACTATTACGATTTTTCTTTGAATTTCTGATTCTCCGTCGTATAACAAGAAGGCAAAAGTCCCGGGCTCGAGTCCCAACCCGACACAGAGTGTCAGTCTGCCAGGAAGTTTTAACAAAAATTCTCTTAGACGTGATAATGAACACTCGTTTCTAAACTAGTACCATTTCGTCTGTTTATAGCACTATAATTGCTAGTTGTTGTCGACATTTTTATCTCGTCACTCGCAAGTCTGACGAAACGTATTCACTCCTTACAATGTACAACCCTCCTGTGTTGCAAACTGATCGGAATATGAGCTATAGGTAAGGCTAGATCCGGTAAACCGAGAAATATAAGTGTATTAAGTATGAAAGCAATTTTGCTAAGGTCGAAAAATAAACTGCGTTTTTTATTGTTTTTCAACCTTAAATAAGAAATTTTCTACCAAGAAGTGGCGGAAAAGAAGTGCATATGAAAAATTATTCTACCAAATATGGCAATTAGGACATCTCGGTGACATAATAAATCTCCAGTGCCCCACCTCCCACCCATCAGGAGCGGTTCTTTTTTTTTTTTTTACGCTAGGCGACCATCACAGACCGTAGCTATAAAGGGGGATAGGGGGACTGAACACTGAGCGCGCCTTACGCTTTGGCCATGCAGACGCCCATACTCGAGAAAGTTTTCAGATGTCGAATGTTTGCTCGATTTCTTATGGTACTCGATTCCTTGAAGCTTTCGGTTATACGTATCACTAGCCCTAGTGCAGTGTACGTGAAACTGTTAATTGTCGCCGGCCGGTGTGGCCGGGCGGGTCTAGGCGTTACAGTCTGGAACCGCGCGACCGCTACGGTCGCAGGTTCGAATCCTGCCTCGGGCATGGATGTGTGTGATGTTCTTAGGTTAGTTAGGTTTAAGTAGTTCTAAGTTCTAGGGGACTGATGACCTCAGATGTTAAGTCCCATAGTGCTCAGAGCCATTTGAACCATTTTTTTTTTTCATTGTCCTCACCAAGGCTCAGTTCTATGTGATTACATAAGCGGCAAGCATTGTATGAATTCTGCACAACCGAAACCCAAATACACACTGTACGCATTTAACATCCATGAGCCTACATCAGCGCATAGACAGTGTCTAGTTTCACGAAAGTCTATCGCCACTGTGTCCCACTCTGGTATCCGTCGCGGTACTACGCAGACGTGTTTCACTACCGAGGATTTAATTTATGGCACTAAGAAAATTGCATCAGGGTTACCTTTATCTCAATGGAACACGGAGTGATTGTTTCCATTTCCTAAAATTTTCTTTGCAAATTTTGTTCTAACAAAATAGTGTTTAATGTATTGCTGAACAGTACCTGCCCATACTCGAAAATTTCAACCAATTTCTATTGGCAAGGTAGTTTTGGGATGCTGGGATGGCTGGACCATCGCAGCTGGAGTTTAAGAGTAGACCCATGACTTCTAGATGCGATCATGTTGCAAAGAAAGTGCGACGATTTAGTAGAAATATATAAAAAAAGATGTCAATTTCAAATGAAAAAAATTATTGTGGAATGCTACATAGGTCATAAAATCATAAACCTCCCATAAAAATTCACTGAATCATAAGAAACTCTAGTCAAGTGATATCATTAAACACACTGACCTACTTCACTCACCAAGTCAGAAAACTATGGAAACAAAACAAAAAAAGTTAAATATTTCAATGTTTGTTTGAGCATGACTGTGTCTGCTATCATTCAGCGAAAATTTATGAACAGAGAAGCAATTCTCTACATCATTTACATAATTTGTATGTAAGCAGCCAACAATATTCTGGTTATTTTCTGCATCCTCTGTCTGGATTTGTTTAAGCTTCTGTTTCCCATTACATTCGAGTGCAGCCTTCACATCTGTCAAAATGGCCCACTGTGCTTCTAACTCAAAAGAACAAGAAAACTGAGTTAAAATAAAGAGGTGAATGAATGTATAGTATGGACCCCAGAACACCCACATTATGAGCACAATCTAAAATCTGTAGAAAAAGACATGCCTATCTGTCCTGTAGACCATAGTATTGATCCCCTCTTCTACTGTGTATGCAAAATACTCAATTATTTACTCAAGTCCTACACATATGAAAAAATACATAATAAAAAATACACTGAACCAATCAACCAAATCAAAACTTGATCTATTCCTGATAACAGTACATTGGTTTCATTTGACATCACTTACGTTTACACCAATATTCCCATTAAAAAAACTCTAAGTATAAGAGAAAATGATTGTATTACACGCAAGATAGTAATTCCAGCTGAAATCCAAAGTTCAGTCAACTATTACAATAAGTCTTTCACTTAACTTCTTTTCTTTCAAGGTGATATATACTGCCAATTAGACGATTTAGCTAGAGGTAACTGCATGGCAAAAACCTTAGCCAACATATTCATTACGTATACTGAAGTAATTTTTGTTTTTTGAGAAATTTAAACAGACAGCAGACAAAATCGTTTATTAGAAACGTTACATTAATGATACATTCATCCTACTAAATGGTGCTGAAGAAGACATAGCCACAATGTATTCACAACTAAATAGTACACATTATAAAATCAAATTCACCCGTGAAATTGAAATAAATAACTGTTCTAGCTTAAAGAAATTTTTCGAGACCCAACCACTACAGGTAAATTAATCAGTAATGAACCATGCCACTCAGAAACCCATAAGAAGGCATATTTTCACCCAGTGATATAGAGATCAACAAAGAATTGGCAATAATGGAAAATTTAGCCTAAGTAAATAACTTTAATCTACAAATAAATGAAAAAATGTAACACAGAAATTAAAAGTTAAGCCAAAACGGACGCAAATGAAATTGATCTAGAAAGAGAGGAAACCAAATAAAAGACTATATTCATAGTCCTGCCCTATTATGAAACCATTTTCACGTAATAAAGCAGGCGAAACTTTTAAAAATACAAAAGTCAGAATTGGGATTCGTACTCAAAACAATATCAGTAATATTATAAGACACACCACCAGTACAACAGACTCATGTAATAAGTTAGGTATCTACAAAATTTCATGTCACGATTGTTACATTGTATACATCAGGCAAACTGGGTAGAAACTTTCAGATATATTTTAAATACCGCACAAAATCTAACAATAACAGTGTGAGTGCCTTTGCGCTACATCTCCTACACAACAAACCATACATCCAAAAACATTGATGAAAAGCTCTAAGTTTTGTATTATACTAAGAAAGAAAAGAAAATAAATATCTTAAAAGAAATCTAAATTTTCAGTCATTTAAAAAGGCCAGCCTGATATTCTAAATGCGCAAACAGATCTTCAGAACAAAAAAGTCCTCAATAGGTCCAATCACATTCTGCTAATACCCAATCAGAAATCATCTACACTTAAAATAAAATTTAACCTCACCTCATCTGTATTTCAGTATTTATTTTATTTTATTTTCGACTCTTTTTTATTTCATACTGTTTTTTAACTTTCTGCAACTACACACATAAATATGCAGTCATTCAATTTGAAATTATTATTCCATTTATTCCATGCTTAGCTTTATTCTTTGATGTCAAGCTGTCGAACCAACGAGATGGCATTCGTGAACCAAAATGAATGGACAACACATATTTGAAGATGTGGACACTTCAGCTTATGAGGCATAGTTTTCTACTGGAGGTAAATGTATTTAAAACAATTTGACACTCACACCACACATTTCTATTCGTCGAGGTAATATAATACATGAATTTTGTACAGTACCATAAAATTACTTGACAATGATCTAGAATGCTGAACCTGTTGTGAACAGATAAAACTAATACAGCAAAAGTGGAAAATGCAACATTCTTTTAATAAACTCATTGCTATGGCATCCACCAAGAAGAAAAAAACTCTTCCCCCAGTTTTATCATGGCTTCTGTCAGGAAGGAGAACCCATGTACAACATAACGTTCATTTTGCAGCTCTTGTCAACTTGAGAGTTGTTTAGCTTTTGTTAGAGTTGAAGAATCGTCTGGCAAAGCGTCTACAAATCTGCATACAGCCTGAGAATTATTACAAATATACTCTGCTGCTGTCATGTTAGTACCTGATCTATTGATCGTGGTGGTAAGTGGTAAAGGATGCAATGTAATCTGCATGTGTTTTTATATTCTAGCATGAGCTTTCTTAAAAATATTGTTAGTGCAAAATTCGAATTAGTTTAACTTTGAATTTTCCTCTTTTACTACTTTACTAACTTGGTGAATAGTTTGCACAGTGCTTGCAACTGTTTTAAATTGCAGAACGTAGACTTGAGATGTGAAAAAGCTAGTAACATGTGTGACGTTGATACATACGCAGTCGATACATTTTACGCCATCAATCCACATAACAAAACATGTATTTGGAAACTTTGCATCAGAGCGGCATTATCGGGTTTTCCCAAGACAACAAGTAAATAAAAGCTTGTGTTTCACTAGTTCTCCAGTGAGTGCTCCCATTAAAAGCTTCAGCACCTCGGTATCCGAGCGGTCAGCGTGGCTGACTGCCATGCAGGAGATCCACGTTGAAATGCTAGTAGCGTCAGGGATTTTTCCTTAGTGAGAGGACTGTAACCCAGTCCTCTTATCGTTGTGGTGCCAGTTGAGGAGTTATTTGAGGATTTACTTGAACTAGAAGCAGGGGGAGCGGTGTGCTGACCACACTGCATCTGCATGTCGCAGAGGATAGTATGTCGGCCGATTGTCATCACACATGCCTCTGCTCTTAATGGTGGAACTACATTTTTACACGATGATATGTTTTGCCTGTCAATGATTTCATCTAGAATAACACTGGATTGCCATTCACCACTCGCCTAACCTGCAATACTTTCGTTGAAGCTGAAGATATAACTTTCTTAAAATACTCTAGAGGGGAACAGGCTTTCCGGTGTACTCCAGATACGATTCCATAATGGAACTGTTGAACGTGGCATATGATCTACTATATTCTAAAAGTACAGTAGCTGTGTCTTCTACTTTTTGAATCTGAAGATGCCAGTGGTTCACCAATAACCTGCTATCTCACAACCCTGTTGATACGTTGTAGTTGCTTCTTGGCGTGCTTTGCGCTTTCTATATGTTGCCTAATACGATTTAATTTTTGGTTCTCATCAACTGATTGAGACTTTACAAATGGTGCATTTTTCAGCTGTTCTTTCACACTGAATAGTGGCTGTTTAACAATGTGATACTTTCTCTCAGTGCTCATTTAGGATTTCACGTCTTCGGTACAGACAAAAATAAAAAATGAATCAAGTAGAATAGCACCACATGTTCCATAAGCTACATGTTCCATCAATGTGTGTGACGTACTGAGACGCAAATTGCTGCAACTCGTGGAGTGGCTTCGTGACAGGCTCCCTGCAATTTATCAGCGCAGCAACTGTTGTTATAACCGCCATACTTAAGTTGCGTACTTCCCAAGAATTTTCGTAATTTAGTAGCGTAAGTAAGTGATGGTAATATTTTGTTTTTGTAGTTCATTGCCCGCATCTCGTGGTCGTGCGGTAGCGTTCTCGCTTCCCACGCCCGGGTTCCCGGGTTCGATTCCCGGCGGGGTCAGGGATTTTCTCTGCCTCGTGATGGCTGGGTGTTGTGTGCTGTCCTTAGGTTAGTTAGGTTTAAGTAGTTCTAAGTTCTGGGGGACTGATGACCATAGATGTTAAGTCCCATAGTGCTCAGAGCCATTTATAGTTCATTTTTTATTGCCTTACTGATATTTTATTTTCAGATCTTCATTTTTCTCTCGCTTATTTGAAAATGTTACTTCGTTTGCGCTACGGAGCGAAATCACACTTAACCACCACTGCCACTACCCACCCACTCCTGGAGATGCGCTGCGTGAGAGGCAGATCACGTGATCTACTGCTCCGCGGATTTAATTGGAGGCGTTTATTGCCAGGCCCGGGTATTTACCTGCACTGCCACACTATCCAGTTTGTCTAACCGAGGATCACCATCATCACTTTGACCAACGAGATATGGTAAAACTTCTCACAACTCTAATATCAATCACTCAAACCCTGTAGTCATCTAATTACGTTCAGAAAGATTTTGAGATGCGATCACTGAACTTGAATATGTACATCGTTAACTGTTCATACACTGGCTCCTAATAACTTCCTCCGATAATCTCAACCCGACAAAACAGGAATAAAGTCCAAAGTCGGCACATCATAAAACGCGGAAAAAAGCGTCACTAATATTTACACAGAAACGATTGAAATTTATTTCCTTCGGTTAAGCATCACCAAGTTAGCTTCGTTCAGTGAGCACTACTTCCACTTAGCTAAGGCCTCCACGCTTCAATTTACAGATCTGATCAGAAGTATCCGGACACTCCTATGTAGTGCAAAACTGGCCACTTGACGTTATGAGGGGCGGACCCCAAGGCAGGAGTGTTGCACTTTTAATAGAGAACCAATGACATAAAAACAGCTCCGTCAGGAGAGTCCAGTGACTTCGAGCGTAGACTAGTCATCAAATGTCACCTGCGAATAGCGCACCGATCACATCACAACCGTATCAGTGTTGCGATTCGAGCCAGCCTGATTAGGTGTGGAAACAGCTGACACAACAGTGGAAGAAGGCGGAAGCCTTTCCACACCATCAGCTGCTGAAGTGTTTTTAGCATACGTACCGCAAGGCTCAAAGCCCAAGCACGCGCAGCCTGAAAGCGTGTAAGTACCCAGCCATTTTGTACCAAAGTCACTTGCGTTGGTATCGCAGCTCTACTACCATGGACCTGTGACGCTTGGGCGCCGTCCAGAATGCTGTTTGTGGACTGAAGGTTTGCCAGTGATGTGACTGCGAAATGGAAACGTGATGTAAAACCCAGAAACAAACAAGTCGAGACAGGCCTCATTTACTGACGAACAAGGAACATCGAGCATTGTGGTAGGTGGTTGAAAAAAATCGCATGGAATCAGTGGAAGGAATCACTCATGAGTTCGAAAGTGCTATCACCAGTCCCACTAGCACAATGGCTGTGGGTGGGGTGATAAAAAGAATGAAGTACCATAGTCGAGCAGCTCTTCATAAGCCACGTATTTCTTTAGTAACTTGTAAGCAACACTTGAGATTTTTGGGTTTACCGAAAACCTGGAGAATGTTACCTGCCATTATGTGCAGTGCCAACGGTGAAGTATGGAGGTGATGTTGCAATATGACACGGCGTCTTTCATGGTTAAGGAATGGACAGTTGTTGCGCTTATGAAAACGCAAAATGCGGAAGGGTTTGAACACAGTTTACAGCATTGTGTACTATGTACAGTACAGTAAGAGTTCGGAGATGACTGTTTGTCATACAGTAGCATCTGTGTGGCAGTAGTTAGTAGACATTCCTGAAATGGACTGATCTGCTCACAGTCCCGACGTGAACCCAATCGAAGGGCTTTAGAATCAGTTAGAATGTTGACTTTGTCCAGACACTAGCGTGTAATATCACTACCTCCTTTGATTTCGGCTCTTGAGGAAGAATGGGCTGACATTCCTCAACAGACGTTCAGACATATCATTGAAACTGTCCCCAGTAGAGTTCAAGCATACATAAAAGCGAAGTGTGTACTCATCCCATATTATTGTCCACTATTAGGTGTGCCTCTTCCATTGAGCACTTGCACGCTCACCGAAACGCAACACTCACCTAGAAAACTGAAGGAGGACTAAACAGAATTCCACGCCAGCACATCGGAACGTACTTCCGGTTCTTGTAATCTTTCCGTATAACTTCGTTGATCACGCTAACTCGTGACTTCAAAATTCTAACTTCGACCCATAGGGCCCACGACTAACTATTACGACCCCCTAAGAACTACCAGGCGACTCTTCGGTTTCGCTAGCTCCAAGCGCCGCGCACAGAATCGCTTTTACATCCCTGCCTTTCATCCAGTCAGAGTTAGTGGACTCCTGCATATAGTTTCATTGGCCCCATCTCGGTTGCGGTAAAAAATGCTCCTTCCTGACAGGTTTTTGCACAAGTTTATTTCCGGAACGAGCCAGGGACATCTGTCATCCTTGGGAAAATCACTAGCCCTCGAGACAGCCCTTGAACATCTCTTCCACAGCCCATTTAGGAGGATTAGGGAAAGACCAGCACACCACCTTGAAGCTGGACAAAATCTCGTCCCCCTTGCACCGGAAACAGTCTGCGGCATGCTCAGCAACCACAGGATCAACACAAACGCGCAGCCGGGAAATGATGTGTTACGATGTTATTTCGGTTTTGCGTATTTGTTTCGTTAATCATCATTATGTGACAGAACTGGCCTATATTAGCTGTTAACGTCTGCACTACTTTAAGCCCTGAAACAATTCTTTAGAAAGGGTTGTGATTCCTCTTTTTTTTTACTTCAGTTGGATCAACTACAAAGAAAATAAGTTGCTAGAAATGCATGGCACTTATAAATTTCATGTAAAAGGTATCATTTAGTTGTGAAAAAAGTAAATAACTTAAAGAAATGTTTGATTCAGCACTGAATGTTCAGTGTGGCTACTTTTTGTAACACGACAAACATCCCAACTGTAGTCAGTTTCCTGCCAAATCCTACGAAGCAAATCTTGATGTATGGTGGCAACTGCTTGTGTTATCCGTTGTCACAGCTCGTCGACGTTTCGAGGAAGCGGAGGAATAAACACTTTGTCTTTAATGTAACCCCGTGCGCAGAAGTTGTATGGGGTTAAATCACGTGATCGTAGTGGTCAGGATAATATCCAACATGTCGAGTCCAAGTCGGTAAATTCCTACGGAGATATGCAACAACTTCACGATCATAACGTGAAGGCGCGCCATCTTGCTGGAAAATAAATTCTGTGCCTCTATTCAGTTATAATTGAGGCATTAGATAATGTTCAAGCACATCCCGGTACGTTATGCCAGTTACAGTTGACTTGGCAAAAAAGAAAGGACCGTAAATCGTGTTACAGCTTACTGTGCAAAAAAAATTTGCCTTAGGCGAGTCCCTTACATATTCAATTACGTGACGTGATTTCCATTCATCTCACATCCGAACATTATGCCCATTCGCTTTACGGCAGCTATGGAACGTGTCTTCCTAATTGCACACAGTTTTATTAAGAAAATCATCTTCAATTTGCATCTTGTTAAACATTTCTACCCTAAACTCACTCGTTTTTCTTTGTCAGTTTCTCTTAAAGCCTGCAACAATTCTAATTTGCAGAGTTTGAAAAGTGTTTCCGTAATACCTTCTATACTGTAAGACTAGGTATATTCAATTCTAAACTGCAAAAACTCGTTGATTTACGCGGACTACGAATGTGAGACTGCCGAACTTGTTCGACAGCTGCGTCAGAGACTGATGGCCGACTCTGACCTGGTGTCCTACGTGCTACACAGCTAGTTTCGGTGAAACGATTGTACCAATTCATAAAAGTTTGTCTTTGAGGTAGTAGCTTGCGATATTTACTCTTGAATAGTATCTGAACTGTAGTAGCAGATCTGAATTCGTGAAACCATAAACACTGCGCTCGCCGTTCACAATTATACGACTTCATGATGACTGTTGAAATAACTCAATCGCGCGTGCCACCTAGCAGAAACGTTGGGAACTAACATTGTTAGGTGCGAGTAAAACTTGAAGATATACTGCATTCAGTGCTGTATCAAACATTTCTGCAAGTTATTTAACCTTTACACAACTAAAGGTTACTTTTATAAAACAAATTTACAAACACTCTGTATAAGAATATTCCTGCATTCTCTCTCTGGGAATGAACGTGAGGTAGAAGAGGAGGAGGGTGACAAGAAACAGCAGATTGGCTTTTAGGCTTACAAGTGCCAAATAGTGAGGTAGAAGATTCCCATTGTGGTGGAATGAGCATTTCAGACGGATAAACTAAAATGCAGGCCTAACCTCGCTATGAGTAGTTGTTAAAAGTTCCTGGAGGAATAGTGACAACACAATTTGTGAATATAATCAAGAAAGAAGGCGCCGAAATGGAAAGAAATTCGTGGTATATGTGGGCCCTTTATAGTATTCTACAAACAAACAAAAATGGCATACGATCCATACAAGTCTGTTAACGAAATATCGCTAATATTTGCAGCTCGTCATTGATGACTGAAACCATTAACATTCCATGAGGTAACGCATATTTTCAGAATACGTCCTCCACATAACAGCCCACTTGATATCCAATGGAACATGTATGTCCTCCTTACTGTTTCTCAAAAATGAAAATGGTGGGCAAGCTTTTGAAAACTTATCTTCTATCATAAATTGTTTCAGGCCAAGAGCCAAACATTCATCAGGGTGTCTCGAAAATAGGGTACGCGGTATCTGGCGCGGAAGAAGTATAAGTGCTACAAAAGGTACTGACATTGAAAGAATGTGCAAAGGAGTTGACACTGAAAAAGGTATAAAAACTTTCAACAGATTTATAGTTAACAGTACCTGTTTCCTGCTTTCTTTGCTTAGTAAGTCATTTACAACTAATTATATGCCAAAAAAGTACGATCTAGCAACTAAAAATCCTATATGTACCATTGACTGGGGGCTGTTATGTTTACTCCACGTTTCTAATGAAGTGTAGGCCTCATACCTTCGAGCAATATTTCGATAGTTGACGATAGTAATACAAGTGAGTCGCAGAATACAAATCATAACTACACATTACATGCACATGTTGCTCTTATATAACATGTGATGTGTAGGGTCATGATCCAGATCTTACCCACAAGTGTTCATGGATTTCGGCGTGTGGCTATATATATATATATATATATATATATATATATATATATATATAGTGTTATGTGTAAGATGAACTATTCGCACGAATTAAAAAAGAATATTAAGAAACAGCCTTCATTGTGCCACGTTTTCATTTGTAAAAAAATAATGTATTAACAACCCGATTTAAAATTTTTTTGTTAAAATCTGAAATAATTTAACAACCTAATATTTGGTCTTTGTGACTGCGGCCTAATGGTTAAAGGAGACTGCATTTGTCACGAAAGGTGCTGCAGTGAATTTTGTCATTTCAATAACACTATACTCCGGAAGTATAGGCTTTGGGGTAGTCGAGGTCTTAATAACTTTGCACTGTGTAAAGTAATATATCCTTGTTGAAGGCATGGGAGACAGTCACCAAATTTGGCTTTCACGGTTACTAATGTTTACTCTCGACACAGGTCCGATACGTAGAAATATCGTCAAATGTTATTATAAGAACGTCCACGTCTGGTCCACAATGCAATTCATTAGAAGGCACGGTCGTCGCGAACTCAGTATTTTTCATATGTTCACTTTTTGATCAAAGCAGATACGGGTTTTTTTATACCAATCAGTGACAATTTACTGAGGGTCAACCGACTTCAACGGGGTGGCACTCACCCGATACAACTTCCGAGTTCCCATCCATCACCTTCCGCTACGCCATCACATCAACAGCTCGTTAAACTCAGCGACAACAATGTCACCCACACGGAGCTGTCGGCTCTCGACAATCGGTCCTTTACGTACTCGTTGCCTGTGTGAGCGAATTACGATTATCTCTGTGGAACAGACTTTGGATCCCTTACAGTTTGTAGCATAAAGTAAGTGACAGTCCCAGATCAGAACACTATGTCTCATTATTCTGTGGTTTCTGAAGTTCCTTAGATACCTATGATACACGAGGCAACATCGAAGACGAAATATAGAAATAGTTTATTTGGGCTAACAGCCTCCAAATGAAAAGATACACGAATATAAAAGACAATGTGAAGGTCGCATTTGTAGGATGGAGACTGGTAAGTTATCATTAATGCTACGTAAATAGAAACCAAGAAGACGAAGAAACATAAGAAGACCCACAACGTGATGGAAGGATTTAGATTAATTTGTATAATTAGGAGTAACAGCAAAACCTGATGTGTACAAAAGTAAAAGAATAACTTAGTTGATACTCCTGATGGCAGTCTCCACCGTAGTGCAGGTAACTCAGCTGTTTATGAGGAAACGTTATCTGATAGAAACTGCAGTCGTTAGCCAATCAGATATGGGTAAATATGAACATAATCTAACGACTGCCGACGAGCTCTTGGTGTAGAGAAATACATATTTGTGCTTTTCACAAAACGCAAAAATGTAGCAATTCGTATCTGAAATGCTATTGAATAGTAGCTAGGGTCAATCAAATAATGCAGTCACCTGTGACCCACAATATGAAATGGAAACATCATAGCAGTACAAATTTAAGTAAATGCGAATGGCAGGCTTCGACTTATCAGTAGGGTGTTATGGAACTATATTTTGTCTGGGGTACGTAAAACGCTTGAACGGATTATCCTGGAATACTAACTGTGTGTCTGGAACCCATACCGGACGATCAGGGGATACAGGGCGTATTCAAAGAATGGCAGCCCGTGCGCTCCCAGGCTTGTTTGCCTGGTGGTGAAAAGCTACAGAAATAGAGGATTCCAGGTGGTACACACTAGAGAGAAGTCCCCACTTACAAGAACTACTTATCCGTGCAGAACATACAAATGTTCTTCAGTTCTCTTCACCCCCCCCCCCCCCCCCCCCACACACACACACACACAAAAATCCTCTCGAAGCGACCTAACATTCTCCTATTGACAATTATGAAGTTAAAACATAGACATATAAGCGGTTCATCCATGAATGTAGAGCAAAGAAACACTAATGGGTGTACAATATCAGTAATTATTTATCAGTTTTCCCTATTTTGCTTCACTCCAAGTAAATAGCAAAATCATGACGTCATCAAACAAATGCCAGATATTTATCTGCAGACCTCTTTTAAAAACAATAAAGCGCTGAAGAAAAGCGTATGCCATGCCTGTACACAAGAAGAGCAAAAGAATGGAACCGCAAAACTACAGACCCATATCGTTAACGTCGATATGCAGAATTCTTGATCATATTGTAAGTTCGATTATAACACATTTCCTAGAGACAGAAAAGTTTCTGTCCACAGATCAGCAAGGATGTAAACGCGTAGCTCGTGCTGAACTCGGCTTGCTCTTTTCTCAGACAATATCTTGCGAACCATTGACGAAGGGCAACAGCCAGAGTCCGTACTCCTAGATTTCCGAAAAATGTTTGATACGGTGTCTCACTGCAGACTGTCAACGACGGTCCGAGCATGCAGACTGGGATCCCAGATATCTGAGTGCCTCGAAGAGGTCTTAAGTAGGTTGCTCTCGACGGCCAGTGTTCATCGGGGATAAACGGTATCGTCAGCAGTGCCTCAGGGACGTGTGATAGGACCGCTCTGGTTCTGTATAAACATAAATTATCTGACGGATATGGTGAGCAGCAGACTGACACTGTTTGCTGCGGAGAAGTATCGTCGTTGAGTGACTGCAGAAGGATTCAAGATGATTTAGACAGAATTTACCTTTGGTGTGACGAACAGCAGTTTGCTCTAAATGTAGAGAAATGTATGTTAATCCAAAAGGGGTAGGAGAAACCACCCTGTAACACTCGAATGCAGTATCAGTGGTCGACTTTCGTTTATTAGAAGAGTTTAGGAAAGCGTAGCTCATCTACAAAGGAATCCGCTTTAAAAAACTTGTGCTACGTATTTTTTTAATACTGCTGGAGTGTTTGAGATCGCCCAAGGTCAGATTCGAAGAAAACATAGGAGCAATTCAGAAGCGCGCTGTTAGATTTGTTACATATAGTCTGATCAACACTCAAGTGCTACGGAGATTCTGCGTAAACTCAGATGGGAGTCACTGGAGGGAAGACTGCGTTCTTTTCGCGAAGTTTAGAGAACGGGACATTTTGAACTGACTGCACAACGACTCTACTGCTGTCAGCGTGCATCTCATGTAAGGACCGCGAAGACAGAATAATAGAAATCAGGGCTCGCACGAAAGTATATAGTCATTATTCCCTCGCTCCATTTCCCAGTGGAATGGGAAAGGAAACAGTAGTGGTCCAAGATACCCTCAGCCATACATCGTACTGTGGCTAGCGGGATGTGTGCGTAAATGTAGAGGTAGAAAGTATGCGGATTTTGATTAATACAAATAAAGAAAGCTGAAGGCTGTATTTAGAATGAGAGCTAGTCTATGTACTCAGAGGTACAGATACAATCGAGAATAAGGCGTACTAGCGCTCCGACATATACAGGGTGTTACAAAAAGGTACGGCCAAACTTTCAGGAAACATTCCTCACACACAAAGAAAGAAAATATGTTATGTGGACATGTGTCCGGGAACTCTTACTTTCCATGTTAGAGTTCAATTTATTACTTCTCTTCAAATCACATTAATCATGGAATGGAAACACACAGCAACAGAACGTACCAGCGTGACTTCAAACACTTTGTTACAGGAAATGTTCAAAATGTCCTCCGTTAGCGAGGATACATGCATCCACCCTCCGTCGCATGGAATCCCTGATGCGCTGATGCAGCCCTGGAGAATGGCGTATTGTATCACAGCCGTCCACAATACGAGCACGAAGAGTCTCTACATTTGGTACCGGGGTTGCATAGACAAGAGCTTTCAAATGCCCCCATAAATGAAAGTCAAGAGCGTTGAGGTCAGGAGAGCGTGGAGGCCATGGAATTTGTCCGCCTCTTCCAATCCATCGGTCACCGAATCTGTTGTTGAGAAGCGTACGAACACTTCGACTGAAATGTGCAGGATCTCCATCGTGCATGACCCACATATTGTGTCGTACTTGTAGAGGCACATGTTCTAGCAGCACAGGTAGAGTATCCCGTATGAAATCGTGATAACGTGCTCCATTGAGCGTAGGTGGAAGAACATGGGGCCCAATCAAGACATCACCAACAATGCCTGCCCAAACGTTCACAGAAAATCTGTGTTGATGACGTGATTGCACAATTGCGTGCGGATTCTCGTCAGCCCACACATGTTGATTGTGAAAATTTACAATTTGATCACGTTGGAATGAGGCCTCATCCATAAAGAGAACATTTGCACTGAAATGAGGATTGACACATTGTTGGCTGAACCATTCGCAGAAGTGTACCCGTGGAGGCCAATCAGCTGCTGATAGTGCCTGCACACGCTGTTCATGGTACGGAAACGAACTGGTTCTCCCGTAGCACTCTCCATACAGTGACGTGGTCAGCGTTACCTTGTACAGCAGCAACTTCTCTGACGCTGACATTAGGGTTATCTTCAACTGCACGAAGGATTGCCTCGTCCATTGCAGGTGTCCTCGTCGTTCTACGTCTTCCCCAGTCGCGAGTCATAGTCTGGAATGTTCCGTGCTCCCTAAGACGCCGATCAGTTGCTTCGAACGTCTTCCTGTCGGGACACCTTCGTTCTGGAAATCTGTCTCGATACAAACGTACCGCGCCACGGCTGTTGCCCCGTGCTAATCCATACATCAAATGGGCATCTGCCAACTCCGCATTTGTAAACATTGCACTGACTGCAAAACCACGTTGGTGATGAACACTAACCTGTTGATGATACGTACTGATGTGCTTGATGCTAGTACTGTAGAGCAATAAGTCGCATGCCAACACAAGCACCGAAGTCAACATTACCTTCCTTCAATTGGGCCAACTGGCGGTGACGAAACTAAAATGAGCTCTAACATGGAAATTAAGCGTTTCCGGACACATGTCCACAAAACATCTTTTGTTTATTTGTGTGTGAGGAATGTTTCCTGAAAGTTTGGCCGTAACTTTTTGTAACACCCTGTATACAGGGTGATAGTTACTAATGTTTTAAAAACGTCCAAAGTGACGTACATGACACTGAGACAAGTAATGTTCGGGGGTAACGACAAGCTCCCACCCGAAGACCAAGAACGATGCAGCAGAGAAGGCTGTGAGGCGATGTCAGCCAATAACATGCTGACCAGGACGTCACCATGACAGGAGCGGCATCTACACGAAGAGAATAAAAGCGACGCACCGCCTAGCCTCGGGCGCACTAGAAGAGATGGCTAGAAGTGTAGCACTGGAAGAGCCGCAGTGACTTACGAACTTGTGTGATTAGCTTGCATGGAAATTGTGTCTATCAAAGGACATTGATTATTTGCATGTCGCCAACTGCTTGCAACCCATCATGTAGAAACGAAAGTTAAGTATTGTCAAATCAATTACTATAACAAAGTCCGTTAAAATGCTTTGCTTTTACGTTATCTAGCTGCCGGCCGGTGTGACCGAGCGGTTCTAGGCGCTTCAGTCTGGAACCGCGCGACCGCTGCGGTCGCAGGTTCGAATCCTGTCTCGGCATGGATGTCTGTGATGTCCTTAGGTTAGTTAGGTTTAAGTAGTTCAAAGTTCTAGGGGACTGATGACCTTGATGTCAAGTCCCATAGAGCTCAGAGCCATTTGAACCATTTTGTTGTCTACTACCCGATAAAACAGCTTCTTAGTCACCCTATAAGAGAAGAGTGGGCAGTATCCCGGAAGTACTTTAATATAAGAGTCGGGGTCCCAAATGTCGGGAAATACCCCGAAAGTAGATGTCACATGTTGAGCATGTGACGTCACCAAATGACGTACCTCGCCCCACGCGCAATGGTTGAGCCTATCGCTCTATCGCAAGTCAAATATTAACATCGGTGTGGCTCCGGGTCAGGTACACGACTTAAGTGCGTGGGGATCTGGGTTCGAGTCTAAAAGGCTGTATTTTTCCTTTACTGCTTTTGACAGCCATTTTTTTACATTGAGGTAAGATCAATTACTCTATTTACCGGTCTCGCGCTCTCCGCTGGTTTATTGCAAAGTACAGTACAACAAAAACCTGCCGTATTGCGTCACGTCACAAGTAAATGAGTACAAGCTTCCGAATCGCATCGTTACCAGTAAATATCCTACTTTTTCTGTGCTAAATACTGTCTGTAATCAAAAAAAGAAGGGACAAAAGGAAAGAAACACAAAATAAGAACAGCTTTCACTTGGTCACAGCGCGGACAATAATTCTGTAACTTAAACGTATACGACGGATCACAATTACAAAAGGTGTTAGAAATTTGTACCTTTTGTTCGAATGCAAGTATTGTATCGCTCAATCATCCATTCGCGTCAAAACCGAACCGCTGCACGTGCGATGAAGTACGTCATCTGGTGACTTCACATGTTCAAGATTTATCATCCATTTTTGGGGTATTTTCCGATATTTGCGACCCTGTGTGTCTTATATTAAATTGCTTGTCTCAGCCTCATCTACATTGCTTTGGGGATTTCTAAACGTAAATAAGAATCAACTTGTATCATGTATCCTCCTTGTCGGGGGACCAAAAACAGAAAGACGAATACCTCACGTCCATCAGACAAAAGAAGAAAACAGCAGCAGCGATACAACTGTTCTAAGAGCATTATACCCTCAAAATACCTTCATGAAACATCACCTACCGCGAAAGTTATTGAAAGACTACCGTCGCTGATGGGGAAGGCTCCACACGATACGGGACACAGCCTACATAGAAGATCGCCGAGTTGCGTACGGCTCAGGCGCAACATAGCTAATGTTCGACTCCAGAGAGGACGCACACGAACGGGACTACGTTACGTATCCGCCCGACGGCACAAAAATAGCTCTACAGGGAACAACCATTCGCAAACGCGAATATAAGCAGACACTTGACTCCTCTCCAGCGCAGTCTCTAACACACTCGTCGGAACATAGTGACGACAGTGTCTCGGGACTTACCTACAGCCTCCGTTAAGAAGAGCTAAAACGGACATTACACAAATGATGATGATCATCGTTCAGTGTTCAAAGACAGATCAGTACAAATGAACAGTGAACTCCGTACATTGAAATGCATAATCTTCATACTGCAGTTAATTATTGTAAAACTTTTAGCAATAAATTGTTGTAAATTGTTGCTAACCTGTGTTTGTCATAGGTGCTGCCTAACACACTTTGAACCGTTGTCGAATCTGATAGTTGATACTTGCAAACTTCCCAACACGTAACAACAACCATTTATATGTTTGGCACCAAGTGCCTTTGATGAACACACAGTGCGTATATTCCAGCTGGCACAGAGACTATTGTCTATCTTGCACTTCACAGTGTCCGCAGCTCGTGGTCGTGCGGTAGCGTTCTCGCTTCCCACGCCCGGGTTCCCGGGTTCGATTCCCGGCGGGGTCAGGGATTTTCTCTGCCTCGTGATGACTGGGTGTTGTGTGCTGTCCTTAGGTTAGTTAGGTTTAAGTAGTTCTAAGTTCTAGGGGACTGATGACCATAGATGTTAAGTCCCATAGTGCTCAGAGTCATTTGAACCATTTTGCACTTCACAGTGGTTCGCTGTGTATAGAGTCTGTTCCCATGACTACTACTACTACTACTACTACTACTACGACGACGACGACGACGACGACGACGAAAACGACGGAAATGATGCTGATGACGAATCGACTGAGCCAGAAGTCATCTTCGAAAACGAGGAAATTTGAAATTTACTTTTGGTCTTGTAGTGTTGTTATCAGCCCACTCGGACACTCGTGCGTGTTAAAGCGCTGCTTCCAGGACTAGAAGGTGCGCCGGCCTCGGATCGAATCCGCCCGGATTACGGACGAGGGGCAGTGTACCGGCCAGCCCGGATGTGGTTTCTCAGGCGTTTTCCCAAATACCACTAGGCGAATACCGGGCTGGTACCGAAGTCCAGCCTCAGTTACGCGGTTGGCAAACAGAAAACTTCCGCTCACTTCCACACAGACAGTCCCGCGGAGGGGAGGAGTAACGGGAAGGTAGGTAAGTGGGTGGCGACAGGAAGCCTTTAATAATCGTGCCGACGCTGCGCCGACATGTGACGAAGACACAAGAAAAAGATTGTGATGGTGGATTGTCTTGTAATGTTCCTAAGCCCCACACTGTTCGCCTTCGTTTTATAAAATGTATGAATTTTCTAACGGTAAGGCACCACGCTGGCACCATTGTGTTGTAAAGCATTTTTGATTCAATCAAAAGTACATTTATTTTGTTATAGAGACTATGTTTGCAGCATTAGGGAAACACAGTGGTCATATTGTAATTTGCTATAACGTTTTTATTTTATTTTGTTGCATATTTTAGCCTGAGATCACACAAATGCTATCAGTATCAACTCATAATGATGACGAAACCTGTAATGATACCATTTGTGTTGTCTGAGTCTCAAATATTCACTGGAAATACTGGTTATTTATAATAATGCATTCACAATGCGAGTAACTTGGAGTTTCCCAGCTTCTATGCAAACATGATAACGTCACAGCCGGTCTTGTTTGAAAAACGTCACAGGATATTCTTGGCAGGATATCGGTTTTAGCCTCGATATGTGTCTTGTACAACTCGTGTGACATCACATGGAGGAAAAGAGTCGGGGTCAGATCAAGTAAACGAGCTGGGTAAGAAACAATGGGTTCTCTGTTTAACAATCTTTCAAGGAGAGACTACGGAAGTGTTCACAAACAAGATGTGCAAAATGAGCCGAGTCTTGAACCTTGTTGTCACCTCATACTTACAGGAAGATAAAGTGTGGTATCTTCCTACAGTTTGGTAACCATGTCTGTCAGAAACACAGTGCGTACTGGGGCAGTTAAGCGGAGAAGACACTGTCCTGTTAACCAGAACTGAAGATGCCTGCCCACGAATTCACGGGAAACCTCTCTTGATGGCTCTCTACAACAAGAACGTAGATATCCTCAACGGATCACACGTGAATACTGTGATTACAGAGCACTCCATCTCTAATCAAGTTGGCTTCATCCGAGTAAAGAACGTACACAGGAAAAGGAAGATCCACCATATGGCACTAAAGCAGCGATTAGCTCAACACGCCAGGAGGTCATAAATCGGCAAGAGTCAAAACTTACACTTTCTGTGAATCGTAGGAGTCTACCTGATAAATAGTTTCACTAATAGTTTCTTCACAACCGTATAGTGCTGTGGGAAGACCCTATTTCACGCTTATGAAGCCTCTAAAGCCCCTCAGACAAGAACGCGTATCCTCCAAGTCGGACACTTACATTTATGCAGACTGAACCGACGAATGAAACTTTGCACAAAGACTGGGATTCGAGCCTGCGCCTCCTGCTCGCTAGGCAGACCGTGGCGGGTGGTGTGGTGAGTAGCGGTACGTCATAGATGTGTGAAACTTGAAAAGTCTCATACTTACATTTCCTCCTCCTCCGACGCCGTGTTGTGGCACCACCAGCTATGTTTGCTTAACTGCCAGAACAGTCCCGGAAACGTGCTTTGGATGTCTACTATGAGGGCGCTTCGCAAAAACAGTCTTCCAAGTTCTCTTACACTTACCGTTCACTTCTCGGTGTAGAAAAATCATACCGTTTCGCTACAGCCGATCTTTTGCATACTTCATCTAGTGTTTTATATGCTACGTATCTTATAATTATCTTATATCTTATATATTTGAAACATCTACGGCAATCTTGTTGTTGTCGTCGTAGTCGTTTCGGAGGTGTTAGTGGCGTACCGGTGGTGGTCATGGTCGGGGTGATGGGAGGTGGTGGTGTCTGCAATCCAAAGACTGCTTTGATGCAGTTCTCCATGTTAGTCTGTTTGTGCAAGTTTCTTCATCTTCACGTAACTACTGCAACATGCGTCTTCTTGCACTTGCTTACTGTATTCTGGCCCTGATCTTCGCTTATAGGTTTCACTCAGGAACGTCTGTCTATCATCAGTTCAACTATTCCTTGATGTCTATCAACATCCCTTGTTTTAGTTAAGTTGTACCATAAAGCTCTTCACTTTCCAGTCTGTATCAGTACCACTTCGATGGTCATAAGATCTAGCCAACTATCTTCAGCACTGTTCTGTGGCACCACGTTTCATAGCTTGTACATATCTTCTTGTATTGTCTGATCTTCAGGATTCATCTGTTGCACCCCACTTCGGAAGTTTCTATTCTTTTCTTGTCTGTACTGTTCTTCGTCCACCTTTCTCTTCCATCTAAGTCTATACTCCAGACAGAAACCTTAAAAAAAGACTTCGTAACTCCAAACGTATGATGAAATATTTCTGTTTGTTAGGAACATTTCCTCTGCAATTGCCAGAGTGTATTTTATACCCTCTTCACTTCAGCTACCATCAGTTATTTTGCTACTATTAGCAAAGCTAATCTGATACTTTTAGTGTTACATTATCTAATCTAATTCCCTCAGCATCGACAACATTCCGCTATCCGTGTTTTACGTGTGCTGACGCTGGGCTTACAGCCTGTTTTAAAGACGACACCCATTCCGTTCAACTTATCGTGCAAGTCACTTGTTGTCTCTGGCAGATCTACAATATTACGGGAAAACTTCGAAGTTTATTTCCCTTCTTTCTGAACCTGAAGTTCTTTTTCCAATTTTTCTTTAGTTTCCTTTACTTAGTGTACAGAGAGGTTAATCAGCTTAAAGATATTAAACGGTATTTCCGTTCATCTACAAATCTATAAATGGTATAAACTTAGATTTTTGCTTCTCAGTCTTAATCGCCAGTTGACCGTAACGCTGACGATCTAGTGTGTGTAAGCAGACATAGACGGTTAACCTGTTCCGAAAATGAAACAATTCCTGGCGATTAGCCTATGGAGTATTGTAGTTAGAGGCGAGGTGGCTTTACGACTGCATTCGCGGAGAGACACGTGAATCATAGTGGGAGAGAGTAGCAGCGGCAGCGCGGTAGGACAGGTGCAGGGGGCGCCAGAGGGCGTGGCCCGGGCAGGGGTGGCTCCAGCCCTCAGGCGGCGTTGCCACGGCGCACACACCGACACACACAGCCGCGGCCCGGCACAGCGCGGATCGAGAAATCACACAAGTTTCCAGGAAGCCACAGTGGTTTCGCTTGAGACACAGACAAAGTAGAAGGATGGAGAAAAGCCCGGTGACTACATTTATTTCGTTTTTTATTTGTATCCTTATTTCTTTTTCTAGTTACCCATAGATAAGAACAAAATCGGTTGTTTACAAATTTCTAAATATTCGTTAAAAAGGTAAACAAGGTATACTGCATAAGCACGAAAAGAAACTTAGTAAACTTTTTTGTCTGTATCCTGCTGAAAAATGACCTCAAAGTACCTTTAAGAAAAGCAGCTATCTATTTTATAAAAGAATTTTAAATAAGACTAACATTATTTTGACACAGAGTGAAACTGTCTTACTCGAAAAAAGCCTAAAGCACAATGTCATGCCCATCTTGGCAGGCAAAAATGTAATAGAAAATATGCTTGTCGACCTAAAAACTAATCTTAATTGTATAAAAATGGATAATTCATGTCACACTAGAATTGCCTGTGACGTAGCTAACATTCTTGTAAAAACACGGCCGATTTTCAAAATGTTACGCATAACGATAGGAAATTGGTTAAATCTATCAATAATAAACCTAAAGAAGCTGGCGCTTTAATAACTAAGTCTGACAAAGGTTGCTCTTTGGTTATTCCCTACAATTCTGAATATATTTCTATAACATTAGACTTTTTTAACGAAAATAATATTTCGGAACTGCATGAGGATCCGACTCCGTGATTACAAAAAGACGTCAGGTCAGCTATCAATGACACAAAAATTTTAATCAAAGCTTTCCAGAAGAAAATACTTATCAACATGAACCCTCAGCCCCCAAAACCTCGTTCTCAATTGAAAATCACAACCTAACCATCCAATACGCTCGATTTCTAATAGTATGAATAGCGCGTACCATGATTTGGGGAAATTTCTTCATAAAACTCTGAAAAAATCGTTCGTTTTCGAGAACAATTATTCCATCCCCAATAGTCACGTCTTAGTCCATAAAACAGAAGGTTTAGAATGCAGCCCAGATACCAAGTTGTTTTCACTAAACATCAATAATCTTTATATGCAAACGTTCCCGTACAAGAAACGCTTACACTCGTGGAAAAAAATTACGTGATTTCAAAAACGAACTTTCAGATGAACAAATCATTGACTTTATGAATGCAATTACAGTCGTAGTCAAATACAACTATTTTGAATTTAATGAACAATTGTATCAGCAACCCGACGGTCTCGCTATGGTAAATCCGTTACCTGGTATCATTGCTGACATTTTCATTAACTCTCTAGAACAAAAGTTCTTCACATGCTTCTCAGTTACAGCGCTAGGCATTCTGTCCTATTTCAGATGTGTCGATAATATTCTAGTCATCTACAAAGATCTGTTGATGCCATTGACCGTATTTTCAATCTCTTCAATGAACTTCACGAGAAAATATCCTTCACCAGCGAACTCGAAAACGAGGCCCGTCAATTGTATTTTTTTGATCTGACGCTTACAGCAGAAGAAAATAAAATCTCATTTAATGTTTTTCGTAAAGAAACATATACCGATCAGATCGTACCTGTATCTTCTATGCACCCACAGTCTCATAAGAACGCTTTCTTTCACTCTGCTATTCACAGAGCTACTACTATTCCACTCTCGAAAGAGAAATTCGAGGAAGAAATTAATATAATAAAAACGATACCAGTTAATAACCAATACTAAACTGCCATCGTGGATAACATCCTTAAAACGAAAACTGTAAAAAGAGTTACCACACTCGGCACCTCCATCATTGAGTCCAGCCTAAAGAAGAAGTTTTCTTTTTATTCCTTTCTTGGAGCCCATCTATCAGCTCCAACGCCTTCTTCGTAATAAATACAACTGTAATGTCGCCTTTTCAACCAATAATAGCTAGAAAACAATTTTATTCATAGTTTAAAATCGACCCATTCCCCTTTGAAAAACTCTGGTATCTATAAGATTCTTTGCAACACCTGCTCTTGTTACTGCATAGGACAAACATGACGTGCCTCTACAATCACATATAAAGAACATCTTTTAAGAAAAAATGGTACTAACACCCACAATTCGTCTTTTGCTGACCACCTTCTAATTACAGGTCACGCGCCTAAAGCTGTTCACGATATCAGCATTTTGCACACTGAGAAGAAAGGGCGTGGATTAGATGTTCTCGAATAATTAGAAATTTTTAAACATCTTTCTCGAAATGATGGCCTCATTCTTAATGAGCAGCTACAATTACGTAATAAAAGCTTCTTCTCGGTATAAAACCGTTACTTGATATTTGATTTCGTGTTCCCTCGTGCAGTTACCGAAATATTTCTTTTATTTAAGTCGATTAATAACTGTTTGTTCACTAAATGGTTTATATTAACTACATGTCATGTTATACCGTTTTTATATTCGCTCAGTTATTCAGCTCCTTTTGTAATTCTGTAACGGCGTTTTCCAGCCTTTAACCTGTACTTCTAATCTCTTATGTAGACAAATTATCATGCCTGCTGCTGTCAGATAAAAATATTGCCTCTAACTTCAAGTATTACACTTTTCACCTGTCTATATTTGGAATGTTAAGTAGCCAGTTTGTATTTGCGGCTCCTAGATGGCAGTTTTGGTATAACGTTCTCCTGCTAACGCGGGCGCCTCAGTCTGATGCTACCGCAGCTCGTCATGTGGTGCAGCCCTTACTGGCCTGCCTCTATGTGTTCTACTTTAGTATTTTGTGACAAAAGCGTTATCGCTTCATAGTTATTTTACACGTGAAATGCCAGTTTTAAATGTTTTATTTCTGATGAAGTCACTCTTAGAAGTGTCCGAAACCTAGGTCAAAAAGACTTTATTTTCGCGATCTTGGGCTGCAGTTCTTTTACTTTTAACTGTTTGAATTGTTTCTGTCAGTTAAAATTCTTGCACGGAAAGTCAAGTATAAAGTTCCTGCTGCTGGATTCTCTGTTATGTTATTTTTATTTATTTTAACTTGTAGGTCTTCGTTTTTGAATGTTTCTTTGCACAAAGTATATTGGTATGTGCTTATAAGATGTAATCTGACTGCTACGCGATGCTTGTGAAAGCATCTGATACAAGCATCGTCGAAATTCCAATGTCTCCATCTTGAAACAGTGTTCTGCTACATAAGCGTGTAGTCTGCTCTGTGTGATCCTTAAGAAGATGAAGAATTCAGTTTGAGAGGTGTCGATCTTTTCTTGCTGTTGATTCGTAGGTAAGTGATTAAATGAAATAATAGACCAACCATTATTCATTTTGAGTTTTTACTTATTATTTCCCGTTTGTTTCCAGCACTAACTGTTATCATACAACCTTACTGTTTATTCCACCACATTATTTCAAATAAAACTCGTTTGGTAATTTTCTTATTGAACAGTCACACCTAACCTGTAACCTCAGTGCTCTACGTAAACCGTTAATTATCTCAGTATTTCAACAGCAGTCCCATGTCTTTCACCACCGTCACTCTTATGTCCACCAATATCCGTATCTATTCTGTTCTGAAGCAACTGACGCTGCTTTGCCATCCGCTAATAATGGCTTCAGACGCTATGCTTCTCACTGACTTGTACCACATAGCTTTATATGATTTTCCGATGAATATAACGTCCTTCTAAACAATTTCCTTTTCTTACAAGTTCTTTTTATTACCGAAATTACACATAAAATTTTCTTGGGCTCTACCTATACAAGAGTTTCATTTATTTGTCAGTTAATAAAAGTGTTCCCGAAGATATTGTTACGTTAAGTCTTATTGTTATTGGACAGGAACTAGTACTTATAGTCCCCCTGGAAACTGTATAGTAACTAATTACAAATGACAGAGTTCTAATTCAACAATGTATTAACATCACCACAAACCACTGACTTTAGTCAGTGTTCACTCACTGTGTGGCATAGCTTCAACATGTGAGTAGAAATGCTATCGATGAGACCCTTACACACAAGATGAGAAGTGCCCAAGTTTCAAAGTGATTCAAACATATTACTTCCTCCAGTATACACGTCTCGTTATGGCTGCGGTGCCAAAAGATGGAGACGTTCGAGTTCGTACACAGGAGATAGCTACCAGATAGTCTTTTCTTCACAGGCGATTCTCAAAAGCAGTAGGAAGGGAGGAAAAGCAACTGAGACTCTGTCTGCCCTCCTTAGAGTCTGCTGATAGTAAGTTACAGGAGGGCTATTCGGAAAGTAAGGTCAGATCAGTCGCGAAATGAAAACCAAAGTGAAAATCAAAACTTTGTAACAGTTTACTACGCTTTCCAGCTAGTTCTCTACACAGTCGCCATTCCGCCATTCTATCGTGGCGTTGTATGAAGGAACAGCCTGCTCTTTCCGCCACTTCTCTACGTGTTGTCGGTGCCAAAACGTTGTCTGCCAAACCAGCGGTTCATGTGAACAGACATGAACATAAGCGGGAGCTAAGTCCAGGCCGAATGGTGGGTTATCAAACACTTCCCACTGAAAACGCTGCAGGGGCGTTCTCATTGCCCCTGCATTGTGCGGCCGGCAATTGTCATGAAGAAGGAAATGCATGACAGATATGTTATGTGGGGTTGCATGAGATCAGGTGAAACTCGCAGCGGGTATCCATCTTAGCTGGATACACTATTGTTCTAGGCATCTTTACGTGCTCATTGTGTGCTCAGAACTGAAAAGAGCGAGCTGACTCGATCGACAGACATACCAGAGGCACTGCCCAACACATCTGTGCAAAGCTTCATCGGATTTTCATTGTCGTTTCCATTTCGCGACGTATTGGAACTTACTTTCCGATTGTCCCTCGTATATATCAAATGGTTCAAATGCCTCTGAGCACTGTGGGACTTAACATCTCAGGTCATCAGTCCCCTAGAACTTAAAACTAATTAAACCTAACTAACCTAAGGACATCACACACATCCATGACCTTGGCAGGATTCGAACCTGCGACCGTAGAGGTCGCGTAGTCCCAGACTGAAGCACCTAGAACTGCTCGGCCACAACGGCCGGTTTCGTATATATCGTCCCACGCTAAAACTACTGCACAACATGAGTCGCGCATTGTCAGAAGAGAGCAAATCTTCTTGGTTTTCTGCATACACAGTTCTGTTGCGGTACCGACAGAAGATGCTTCACAGTGTGAGAGTAAAATGTTGCAGCAACTGGGAACATACTTCCAAGTTCATTTACGTGGCACAGCACGATTCTTGTAAGCTAAAAACGTAAATTGCTTAAAGATTCACCCTCAAACTCTGGTGCTATAGGTAACAAATGCAAGTCGCGTCCAGCCATAGTCAGATGGTGATAATTTGGTCAGGGCCACACAGACACGGATGAGGGAAATCGGGAAGGAAAGCTATCCGACACTGACCACAGATTACGAGTCGTAAGAAAATGAAACACCTGCAGAAGTCATTATGTTGTCATTTATTGTGTAGTACTAGTTTAGGGCTTCAGTGCACCATCTTCAGGTCTGTTTGCAGCAACAGTTATGGTAGCATTATCAACTTATCAACAATGCAATACAAAGACAGATTAAAAACAGAGTAAGAATCAAGGACAAGACTCTACAAGGGAATCTACAGTAATCGTTTGGTAGAACGAACAGATATGTTCATTGTCACATACCTAAACTATACCACAACGAATTCCCACTCATTACGTTGTACAAGTACACTATTCATAAATAACTATATATATATTAGCCAGTCGGATGATACGTTATCTGCACAACCCTGGAATAACCTACTGAACAACAAAATACCTGTGGAAAATGATAAGTGTATGAAGGAGACTACAACCTCAGAAACAAGTAAAGCGAAGAAACATGATCTGTGGGTTGTGTCAAAGTATAAAATGTTGAAGTGTAAACCATTTAGGGGCACACTTACGTCATATTCATACAATTAATGTCCAAGACGTGACAGACGACCAAATATAGGACACCACCTATGACCATAACATATGTAAAACATATGAAAAAACCCCACAAAAATTGTCCGTGGTGAACAACACTCATGTGCGAATGCGCCCATATATCATGTACTACACTGAAACAATATGACACGTGGACGCTAACTAGCCTTCGAGGGTGCAGTGCATCATAAATGATGGCTCAACAGTCAGAAAAATGTACTCAAAAAGTACTCGTATGTATTAAAGACAAGGAAAACCGAAAAAAAAATCAAATCTAAAGTTACCTGTTGTTGTTGTTGTTGTGGTCTTCAGTCCTGAGACTGGTTTGATGCAGCTCTCCATGCTACTCTATCCTGTGCAAGCTTCTTCATCTCCCAGTACCTACTGCAACCTACATCCTTCTGAATCTGCTTAGTGTATTCATCTCTTGGTCTCCCTCTACGATTTTTACCCTCCACGGTGCCCTCCAATGCTAAATTTGTGATCCCTTGATGCCTCAAAATATGTCCTACCAACCGATCCCTTCTTCTAGTCAAGTTGTGCCACAAACTTATCTTCTCCCCAATCCTATTCAATACCTCCTCATTAGTTACGTGATCTACCCACCTTATCAAAAATGGCTCTGAGCACTATGGGACTTAACATCTGTGGTCATCAGTCCCCTAGAACTTAGAACTACTTAAACCTAACTAACCTAAGGACATCACACACATCCATGCCCGAGGCAGGATTCTAACCTGCGACCGTAGCAGTCGCGCGGTTCCCGCCTTATCTTCCGCATTCTTCTGTAGCACCACATTTCGAAAGCTTCTATTCTCTTCTTGTCCAAACTAGTTATCGTCCATGTTTCACTTCCATACATGGCTACACTCCATACAAATACTTTCAGAAACGACTTCCTGACACTTAAATCTATACTCGATGTTAACAAATTTCTCTTCTTCAGAAACGCTTTCCTTGCCATTGCCAGTCTACATTTTATATCCTCTCTACTTCGACCATCATCAGTTATTTTACTCCCTAAATAGCAAAACTCCTTTACTACTTTAAGTGTCTCATTTCCTAATCTAATTCCCTCAGCATCACCCGACTTAATTTGACTACCTTCCATTATCCTCGTTTTGCTTTTGTTGATGTTCATCTTATATCCTCCTTTCAAGACACTGTCCATTCCGTTCAACTGCTCTTCCAAGTCCTTTGCTGTCTCTGACAGAATTACAATGTCATCGGCGAACCTCAAACTTTTTACTTCTTCTCCTTGAATTTTAATACCTACTCCGAATTTTTCTTTTGTTTCCTTTACTACTTGCTCAATATACAGATTGAATAACATCGGGGAGAGGCTACAACACTGTCTCACTCCTTTCCCAACCACTGCTTCCCTTTCATGCCCCTCGACTCTTATAACTGCCATCTGGTTTCTGTACAAATTGTAAATAGCCTTTCGATCCCTGTATTTTACCCCTGCCACCTTCAGAATTTGAAACAGAGTATTCCAGTTAACATTGTCAAAAGCTTTCTCTAAGACAACAAATGCTAGAAACGTAGGTTTGCCTTTTCTTAATCTTTCTTCTAAGATAAGTCGTAAGGTCAGTATTGCCTCACGTGTTCCAACATTTCTACGGAATTCAAACTGATCGTCCCCGAGGTCGGCTTCTACCAGCTTTTCCATTCGTCTGTAAAGAATTCGCGTTAGTATTTTGCAACTGTGACTTATTAAACTGATAGTTCGGTAATTTTCACATCTGTCAACACCTGCTTTCTTTGGGATTGGAATTATTATATTCTTCTTGAAGTCTGAGGGTATTTCGCCTGTCTCATACATCGTGCTCACTAGATGGTAGAGTTTTGTCATGACTGGCTCTCCCGAGGCCATCAGTAGTTCTAACGGAATGTTGTCTACTCCCGGGGCCTTGTTTCGACTCAGGTTTTTCAGTACTCTGTCAAACTCTTCACGCAGTATCGTATCTCCCATTTCATCTTCATCTACATCCTCTTCCATTTCCATAATATTGTCCTCAAGTACATCGCCCTTGTATAGACCCTATATATACTCCTTCCACCTTTCTGCCTTCCCTTCTTTGCTTAGAACTGGATTGCCATCTGAGCTCTTGATATTCATACAAGTGGTTCTCTTCTCTCCAAAGGTCTCTTTAATTTTCCTGTAGGCAGTATCTATCTTACCCCCAGTGAGGTAAGCCTCTACATCCTTACATTTGTCCTCTAGCCATCCCTGCTTAGCCATTTTGCACTTCCTGTCGATAACATTTTTGAGACGTTTGTATTCCTTTTTGCCTGCTTCATTTACTGCATTTTTATATTTTCTCCTTTCATCAATTAAATTCAATATTTCTTCTGTTACCCAAGGATTTCTATTAGCCCTCGTCTTTTTACCTACTTGATCCTCTGCTGCCTTCACTACTTCATCCCTCAGAACTACCCATTCGTCTTCTACTGTATTTCTTTCCCCCATTCCTGTCAATTGTTCCCTTATGCTCTCCCTGAAACTCTGTACAACCTCTGGTTTAGTCAGTTTATCCAGGTCCCATCTCCTTAAATTCCCACCTTTTTGCAGTTTCTTCAGTTTCAATCTGCAGTTCATAACCAATAGATTGTGGTCAGAATCCACATCTGCACCAGGAAATGTCTTACAATTTAAAGCCTGGTTCCTAAATCTCTGTCTTACCATTATATAATCTATCTGATACCTTTTAGTATCTCCAGGATTCTTGAACAAAGTGTTAGCTATGATTAAGTTATTCTCTGTGCAAAATTCTACAAGGCGGCTTCCTCTTTCATTCCTTCCCCCCAATCCATATTCACCTACTATGTTTCCTTCTCTCCCTTTTCCTACTGACGAATTCCAGTCACCCATGACTATTAAATTTTCGTCTCCCTTCACTACCTGAATAATTTCTTTTATCTCGTCATACATTTCATCTATTTCTTCATCATCTGCAGAGCTAGTTGGCATATAAACTTGTACTACTGTAGTAGGCATGGGCTTTGTGTCTATCTTGGCCACAATAATGCGTTCACTATGCTGTTTGTAGTAGCTAACCCGCACTCCTATTTTTTTATTCATTATTAAACCTACTCCTGCATTACCCCTATTACCTATCATTATGAATAAATCTGTACCAATACACACATTGGCCTTTGCACCGCATTAAAACCAAAAGCCATTAGATCCAGAGAACAAAAATTTCAAAAGGATCATATCGGCCATACATATCGTCTGAAAGACAAATCACATTGTTAATCGGCCAGAGAGGAGGCCTCATAATATGCCGATAATGAAATCGTTAGTAAATCCAATGCTTGTATTTAATGTAAGATTGTGAACACGTTACAATAAGCTATGAGTTGACCATATATCCACTACTGCAACACAAACACTGCCAGTGCCATAAGTCACGTCCAGCGGAACATGAGTGAGGGTAAATGCAAACCCACGCACATTTAAAGATGGGTGCATAACCACTAAATGTGTCACATAAGACTAACATTATTGCATGTTACAGAGAAGGAGACATTTACAGATGTCTAGTTGTAATTATGGGGCTAACACACACAGTTCTACAACCGAATACCTAACTGGAGCAACCCCAGCATAGATCATTACCCGAAAAACCCTCTAAAATACACTGCGAACTATTGATCATGTACGAAACTAAGCGCGATCAGATAACCAACACTAACTCTAGTAACAATTGTGTCATAAAACGACCAAGTACCAATGAGAGTGGGTAAAAGGCACGTACCTAGTCAATGCTATAACAGTTATAAATGGGCGGAAACATGACCTGTAAAAGTTACATACCTCTTACCCACTATCATTGGTAGTTGGTCATTCCATGATACAATTGTTACTAGACTTAGTTTGGGTTATCTGACGACGCTTTGTTTCGTGTAAGGTAAGTAGTTCGTGGCATACTTTAGGGGGCTTGTCGAGTAATCATCTAAGCTGGCGTTGTACGTTGTTGTCATTGGCCTCCAGTTCCGTGCTCAGTGGTAGAACTGCGTGTGTTAGCCCTAGAATTACGACTAGATACCTACAAATGTGCATCCATCTTTAAGTTTACATGGGTTTGCATTTACTCTCACTCAGATTCCATTGAACATGGGTTACAGCATTGCCAATGTTTTTGTTGTAATGGTGGATGTATTGTCAACTAATAGCTCATAGTCTTACACTAACAGATGAATTGGATTTACTAACAATTTAATTATTTGCATGTTGTGTGGCCCCCTCAGTGGTCAATTAATAATGTGGTTCGTATGTATGGCAAGTATGGTTCTTTTGAAATGTGGTGTTTGGATGTAATGGCTTTTTGTTTTGATGTTGTTGTAAGACCAATGTGTGTGCTGGTTACAGTACATTTGCTCATGAGTATAAGTAATTTTAAATTTCATTTTCTTTCTTCGTGTGTTCACTTTTGTGTAATACATATGATTACCTTTTGAGTGGTTGTTAGTCAGAAAGTTAGCTGAAGTGAAGGTGGCTGTCATTGGCCTCTAGTTAGGTGCTTGGTAGTAGAACTGTTTGTTAGCCCTAGAATTATAACTAGATATCTTTGAACATCTCACCCAGTTATTAAGAATTATAACGAGATATCTTTGAATGTCTCCTTCTATTTAACACCCAATTATTTAGAATTATAACAAGATATCCTCTAATGTCTTCTTCTCTTTAACACGCAATTATTTTAGTCTCTTGTGACACATTTAGTGGTTATGTACCAGTCTTCTACTTTACATAGATTTGCACTACCCTCACCTAAGTTTCGCTGGACATTACTTGCATCATTACCAGTGTTCTTGTTGTAATAGTGTATGAATTGTCAACCTCTACATTGCTCTCACGTGTTCGTAGTCTTACTTTTAACAGACGTATTAGATTTACCTGTGATCTGATTACTGTAATGTTGTGTGGCCACCTCACTGGCCAGTTAATAATGTGGTTTGTCTTTTAGACGATACGTGTGACCAGGATATGGAAAGACAAATGTGTGCTCTTGTACAGTAAATTTATTCATAAGTTTATGTAACTTTAGAATTCATTTTATTTTTTGTGTTTACTTGTCTTCAATACAAATGAGTCTTTTTTGAGTGGTTCGCTAGTCAGAAAGTTTTCTGATACTTCATGAATAGATACCGTTGAGTCATCCTTTATGGTGCACTGCATCCTCAAATGCTACATAGAGTCCTCGTGTGTGTAGTACATGATATATGTACGCAGTCGAACATGAATGTCGTTCACAGTGGACAATTTTTGTGGGAGTTTTACATATGTTCTACATATGTTATGGTCATAGGTGGTGTCCTATATTTGGTCCTCTGACACGTCTTGGACATTAATTTTATGAATGTGATGTTAGTGTGCCTCTCAACGGTTTAAACCCTCAACATTCTGTACTTTGATACAACACATAGATCATGTTTCTTCGCTTTACTTGTTTCTGAGGTTGTAGTCTCCTTCATATATTTATAATTGTCCACAGTTATTTTGTTGTTCAGTAGGTTATTTCAGTGCTGCACCGATAATGTATCATCCGACTGACCAATAAAAATGATGGAATATTTGTCTAATATAGTTATTTATAAATAGTATACTTGTACAATGTAATGAGTGAAAATTCATTGTGCTACACTTAAGGTATGTGACAATGGATATCTGTTCGTTCTACGAAATGATTACTGTAAATTCACTTGTAAAGTCTTGACCTCGATTCTCATTCTGTTTTTAATCTGCCTTTGTACTGCGTGATTGATAAATTGGTAATGCTACCATTACCGTTTCTGCATACAGGCCTGAAGAAGGTGCAGTGAAGCGCCGAAACTGGTAACTACACAATAAATTACAACATAAGGACGGTTGTAGGTGTTTCATTTTCTTACGATAGTGAGCGGCCGTACTCCCCCCAGACCTCCAGGCACAATGATGGACATACAAAAACGGATGACGAGGACCAGGTAGTCGAGGAACTGATTAGCAGAAATCGTAGAGGCGAAAGTTTTTCAGTGATGAGGACTTTCACACAGCGGTTCTCGAATGGCTCCGTGACTAAAGAGCGAATTTCTGTCGTTGATGAACTGAATAACTGGCAGAACGTTTCGACCATTCGTTCCAGAGGCTCGGACACTGTATTCAAAATTAGTATCATGTTTTGGTATCTCTTTTAAGTGTAGTTCAGCATTCAATAATAGTTACTTGGCTTACCGTAATAACGCGTAACTTAGTTTTGAAAGCCCCTCGTACGTGTAGTTATATACTTTATTAGCAACTATCCAGCATCCGTTGCAATGCCATACAAAGAAATTTAAACTCTCTTACCTGAGGTTTTTCGGATGCATCATATTTTTGTTTTCTTTTTCCGTCTGCTGAGTACACAAATAAATCAGATGCTTTCGCGATGCTTGCCCAAAGATGTAAACAACCACGCATGAGCAGCGCCTATTAGACGGAGAGAGTCCGACAGCAGATCAGTTCCAGTCATTCCGCCACGAAGGAGGTACACGGCTCGTGGTGTCTGTAGTTCATTCATGCCTAGACGGTCAATACAGCGGTTCGATCGCGTTCGCATTGTTACTTTGTGCCAGGAAGGGCTCTCAACAGCGGACGCATCTCGGAGTGAACCAAAGCGATGCTGTTCGGACATGGAGGAGATACAGAGAGACAGGAACTATCAATGACTGCCTCGCACAGGCCGCCCAAGGGCTACTACTGCAGTGGATGACCGCTATCTACGGATTATTGTTCGGAGGAACCCTGACAGCAACGCCACCGTGCTGAATAAGGCTTTTCGTGCAGCCACAGGACGTCGTGTTACGACTCAAACTGTGCTCAATAGGCTGCATGATGCGCAACATCACTCCCGACCTCCGGGTCGAGGTCCGTTTTTGCAACCACGAAACCATGCAGCGCTGTACAGATGAGTCCAACAACGACCCGAATGTACCGCTCATGATTGGCATCACGTTCTCTTCACCGATGAGTGTCGCGTATGCCTTCAACCAGTGTTTGGAGGCATCCCGGTCAGGCTGAACACCTTAGACACACTGTCCAGCCAATGCAGCAAGGTGGAGGCTACCTGCTGTATTAGGGTTCAATATGTGGGGCCGACGTACGCCGCTGGTGGTCATGGAAGGCACCGTAACGGCTGTACTATACGTAAATTCCATCCTCTGACCGATACTACAACGATATCGGCAGCATATTGACGAGGCATTCGTCTTCATTGACGACAATTCGCGCCTGCACCTTGCATATCTTGTGAATGACTTCCTTAAGGATAACTATATCGCTCGACTAGAGTGGCCAGCATGTTCTCCAGACATGAACCCTATCGAACATTAGGGGATGGATTGAAAAGGGCTGTTTATGGACGACGTGACTCACCAACCACTCTGAGGGATCTACGCCGAGCCAGCCTGTGTGGCCGAGCGGTTCTAGGCGCTTCAGTCTGGAACCGCGCGACTGCTACGGTCGCAGGTGCGAGTCCTGCCTGCATGGATGTGTGTGATGTCCTTGGGTTAGTTAGGTTTAAGTAGTTCTAAGTTCAAGGGGACTGATGACTTCAGATTTTAAGTCCCATAGTGCTCAGAGCCATTTGATCTACGCCGAATCGCCGTTGAGAAGTGGGATAATATGGACCAAAAGTGCCTTGATGAACTTGTGGATGGTATGCAACGACGAATACAGGCATTATTAGAGGTACCGGTGTGTACGGCTGTCTGGGCCACCACTTCTGAAGGTCTCGCTGTATGGTGGTATAACATGCTATCTGTGGTTTTCGTGAGCAATAAAAAGGGCGGAAATGATGTTTATGTTGATCCGTGTTCCAGTTTTCTGTACAGGTTCCGGAACTCTCGGGACCTAGGTGATGAAAACCTTTTTTTGAAGTGTGTAGCATCGATAATGCTATCATCATCCTTCTCACTGAAAGCTTTGTGTCGTTGCAAAGTCTCGGTGGCTTTATGTTTCAGAGAAGACTCATAGGCATGTTAATACATGCGGTGGCTTGCCTGGTGACAAATCAAGTGAATTCAAGAGTTAAACTGGATAATTGACAGTTTCGTCTTGATTCATTACAACATTGCTCAATTGATAGGTTGTCGCTTCGCTTGATTTTCGTTGTGAATGCTGAAATTGATGCACAGTCTGACGTCGTCGGTTTTAGCTGTGGATGGACTGAGGCACTGGCGATTTTTGTAAGTCTCTGCAAATGGAATGTAGCGTCCCAGCTGATATTCGTTGATTTCACTGATAGTTGCTGTTGCATTTCCTACTCTAAAAACTGTCCTACCGTTTTCTCTGTTGACATGTTTGCAACCTGACTTGATCGATTTCATTGAATTACAGTTTTAAACATTTATGTGTGCTTTGTAAGTTTTCGAAAGTAGCTATGAATACGGTACAATGCAACGATTATCAACTTCAACAACATTGTTTCGTACTTTTAAAGTGATGGATTTGCCACCATCTTCGCTTCATCGTCGACGAAAGAGTGGATATCCGTCTCTGACAGTGATAATGTCGGCACATAAGTTTCGTGCATTTTCCGTCACACACCAGGCGTGTTGAATAAATCACATGGACCTTGAATCATGTTTGATGGCTTTAAATACAGTAAGTCTGCATCAGTGTCGAAATCTGGTATTTCTGCTGGGTTGACTTGATCATTTTGATTTGGTGTGGGTTTTTCGATCAGCCAATCAAAATGTGTGCTTGTGGCAACAGTCTCTTGTGGCATTCAATTGAATGGGTTAAGCGCTATCTATCTACAAAAACGTGGTGCTTCGCAATGTAATCCATTACAGATTTTAATTTTTGTTTGAATACACGATCCGATTGTGACAGTACGGTTAACTGTTGTTTTATTTCGTGCCATCTGGGATTGCATTTGAATATAAATGTAGTGATTCAGAAACCTTCAGGCAGTGCGTACGGGAACTCACCAAAGTTTCATCTCAGTCAAATGAATGGTACAGGAACGCATACTGGACGAACAAAGAAGCATTCATTGTTATACTTGCAGATAACACAATCTACAAGCTGTTCATTATGAAGACAGCATATTAAAAGTGGGTGTTGTTACACTGTATATTAAAGAATTTTATGAGACTGATTAGCAGTTATGCATAATATCAGAATGCCATTTACAGGGGAATCTTTGTGGTTTCTTGTCTTGGTAGTGGAAGACAGTACCTGTGTGCCAAAAATTTATCACTTGCTCTAGTCACTAAATTTACCTGCAGTGGGGTACAATTCCCCACATTTAGTGACACTCATTCTACTGTGCGATGGTACCAATTTGAAACTATATTCCTATCGTCAGGGACTTTCAAAGTTATCACTGAATAAAGTGGTCGCCTCGTCTACATCGTAGGGGTCACGATCGCGCTGATACTGCCTGTCCCTCTCAGTAACAATTAATTTAAATTTCACTGATACGCATAACGAAGTAAATATGTCTGTTCTGGTTGGATATATGGCTTACAAGTAATGACATACGACAACATTGTAGGTAATCGAATATTGCCTCTATCTATTAATCAGTTTTACACATTCAACGGTGGACTGGTGAAGACTGCTCTAATTGCCGACACAACTTCGACCTAAATATGTCTCCAACCCCCATATTGTGTGCCAGGGTTGATTCGTCAGCCGATGGTGGCACCAAAAATATCCAGGTAGTAATGATTGAAAGAGTTTATTTATCAAAGATATGTTTCTATGTGGATTGAAACAAAACATAAATAAGTCGCTTCATAAAATACAACAATCATACTTCTGGCAGTTGGAGACCAGTTAGATTGTCACTTAGTCTAAGTTCATTTAACACACAGTTTATAAAAAGTCCCGTGGGGTGCTCAAAGTACAAACTGAATGAACGACGTTTAAGTTCTGTAAGGAATAAACCTGTCTAAGTCCGACACGTAGCCATTAAGAGGTACAATTTTACAAGTCCACAAGTTTGCCACGATGACAGGCGAGAATGCCATGAACACTGTTAACAAGTAAATCCACAGCTGGCAACTGCTGTTCCAAGTCAGGCGTTAACGGCAGCGACATTGTGCAGGCGGCTCTTGTGCGAGAATCCTGATTGATGGAAGTCTTAGGGAGTCGATGCCTGGCCGAGTAAAACTCACTCGGAGTGAAAAGGCCTGGCCCGAGCGCTGCCCTAAATACCACTTGGTGCTAGAATTCAGCCGGGGCTATTTCCGATCACATTCAAACGTATCTGTTATTATCAGGGGAGTAACTAAGTAAGCTACATCTACATGTACACTCCGCAAGCCACCCAATGGTGTGTGGCGCAGAGCATTTTACTTACTGTCATTACCTCCCTTTTCTGTTCCAGTCGCATATGGTTCGCGGAAAGAACGACTGTCGGAAAGCCTCCATGCGCGCTTGAATCTCTCTAATTTTACATTCGTGATCTCCTCGGGAGGTATAAGTAGGGGGAAGCAATATATTCGATACCTCATCCAGAAACGCACCTTCTCGAAACCTGGCGAGCAAGCTACACCGCGATGCAGAGCGCCTCTCTTGCAGAGTCTGCCACTTGAGTTTGCTAAACATCTCCGTAACGCTATCACGTTTACCAGATAACCCTGTGACGAAACGCGCCGCTCTTCTTTGGATCTTCTCCATCTCCTCCGTCAACCCGATCTGGTACGGATCCCACACTGATGAGCAATACTCAAGTATAGGTCGAACGAGTGTTTTGTAAGCCACCTCTTTTGTTGATGGACTACATTTTCTAAGGATTCTCCCAATGAATCTCAACCTGGCACCCGCCTTACCAACAATTAATTTTATATGATCATTCCACTTCAAATCGTTCCGTACGCATACTCCCAGATATTTTACAGGAGTAACTGCTACCAGTGTTTGTTCCGCTATCATATAATCATACAATAAAGGATCCTTCTTTCTCTGTATTCGCAATACATTGCATTTGTCTATGTTAAGGGTCAGTAGCCACTCCCTGCACCAAGTGCCCATCTGCTGCAGATCTTCCTGCATTTCGCTACAATTTTCTAATTCTGAAACTTCTCTGTATACTACAGCATCATCCGCGAAAAGCCGCATGGAACTTCCGATACTATCTATTAGGTCGTTTATATATATTGTGAAAAGCAATGGTCCCGTAACACTCCACTGTGACACGCCAGAGGTTACTTTAGCGTCTGTAGACGTCTCTCCATTGATAACAACATGCTGTGTTCTGTTTGCTAAAAACTCTTCAATCCACCCACACAGCTGGTCTGATATTCCGTAGGCTCTTACTTTGTTTATCAGACGACAGTGCGGAACCGTATCAAACGCCTTCCGGAAGTCAAGGAAAATAGCATCTACCTGCGAGCCTGTATATAATATTTTCTGGGTCTCATGAACAAATAAAGCTAGTTGGGTCTCACACGATCGCTGTTTCCGGAATCCATGTTGACTCCTACAGAGTAGATTCTGGGTTTCCAAAAACAACATGATACGCGAGCAAAAAACATGTTCTAAAATTCTACAACAGATCGACGTCAGAGATATAGGTCTATAGTTTTGCGCATCTGCTCGCCGACCCTTCTTGAAGACTGGGACTACCTGTGCTGTTTTCCAATCATTTGGAACCTTCCGTTCCTCTAGAGACTTGCGGTACACGGCTGTTAGAAAGGGGGCAAGTTCTTTCGCGTACTCTGTGTAGAATCGAATTGCTATCCCGTCAGGTCCAGTGGACTTCCCTCAGTTGAGTGATTCCAGTTGCTTTTCTATTCCTTGGACACTTATTTCGATGTAAGCCATTTTTTCATTTGTGCAAGGATTTAGAGAGGGAACTGCAGTGCGGTCTTCCTCTGTGAAACAGCTTTGAAAAAAGGTATTTAGTAGTTCAGCTTTACGCGTGTCATCCTCTGTTTCAATGCCATCATCATACCGGAGTGTCTGGATATGCTGTTTCGAGCCACTTACTGATTTAACGTAAGACCAGAACTTCCTAGGATTTCCTGTCAAGTCGGTACATAGAATTTTACTTTCGAATTCACTGGACGCTTCACGCATAGCCCTCCCTACGCTAACTTTGACGTCGTTTAGCTTCTGTTTGTCTGAGAGGTTTTGGCTGCGTTTAAACTTGGAGTGAAGCTCTCTTTGCTTTCGCAGTAGTTTCCTAACTTTGTTGTTGAACCACGGTGGGTTTTTTCCGTCCCTCACAGTATTACTCGGCACGTACGTGTCTAAAACGCATATTGCGATTGCCTTGAACTTTTTTCATAAACACTCAACATTGTCAGTGTCGGAACAGAAATTTTCGTTTTGATCTGTTAGGTGGTCTGAAATCTGCCTTCTATTACTCTTGCTAAACAGATACACCTTCCTCCCTTTTCTATATTCCCATTTACTTCCATATTCAGGGATGCTGCAACGGCCTTATGATCACTGATTCCCTGTTCTGCACTTACAGAGTCGAAAAGTTCGGGTCTGTTTGTTATCAGTAGGTCCAAGATGTTATCTCCACGAGCCGGTTCTCTGTTTAATTGCTCGAGGTAATTTTCGGATAGTGCACTCCGTATAATGTCACTCGATGCTCTGTTCCTACCACCCGTCCTAAACATCTGAGTGTCCCAGTCTATATCTGGTAAATTGAAATCTCCACCTAAGACTATAACATGGTGAGAAAATTTATGTGAAATGTATTCCAAATTTTCTCTCAGTTGTTCTGCCACTAACGCTGCTGAGTCGGGAGGTCGGTAAAAGGAGCCAATTATTAACCTAGCTCGGTTGTTGAGTGTAACCTCCACCCATAATAATTCACAGGAAATATCCACTTCTACTTCACTACAGGATAAACTACTACTAACAGCGACAAACACGCCACCACCGGTTGCATGCAATCTATCCTTTCTAAACGCCGTCTGCGCCTTTGTAAAAATTTCGGCAGAATTTATCTCTGGCTTCAGCCAGCTTTCTGTACCTATAACGATTTCAGCTTCGGTGCTTTCTAACAGCGCTTGAAGTTCCGGTACTTTACCAATGCAGCTTCGACAGTATTTGAGTGTTGAGCAATACCGGTTGCTGCTTGGCGCCCGCATGTCCTGACTTTGCCCCGCACCCTTTGAGGCTGTTGCCCTTTCTGTACTTTCCCGAGACCATCTAACCTAAAAAAAACCGCCCAGTCCACGCCACACAACCCCTGCTACCCGTGTAGCCGCTTGCTGCGTGTAGTGGACTCCTGACCTATCCAGCGGAACCCGAAACCCCACCACCCTATGGCGCAAGTCAAGGAATCTGCAGCCCACACGGTTGCAGAACCGTCTCAGCCTCTGATTCAGACCCTCCACTCGGCTCCGTACCAAAGGTCCGCAGTCAGTCCTGTCGACGATGCTGCAGATGCTGAGCTCTGCTTTCATCCCGCTAGCGAGACTGGCAGTCTTCACCAAATCAGATAGCCGCCGGAAGCCAGAGAGGACTTCCTCCGATCCATAGCGACACACACCATTGGCGCCGACATGGGCGACCACCTGCACATGAGTGCACCCTGTACCCTTCATGGCATCCGGAAGGGCCCTTTCCACATCTGGAATGCCTCCCCCGGTATGCACACGGAGTGCACATTGGTTTTCTTCCCCTCTCTTGCTGCCATATCCCTAAGGGGCCCCATTACGCGCCTGACGTTGGAGCTCCCAACTACCAGTAAGCCCACCCTCTGCGACCGCGCGGATCTTGCAGACTGAGCGGCAACCTCTGGAACAGGACAAGCAGCCATGTCCGGCCGAAGATCAGTATCAGCCTGAGACAGAACCTGAACCCGGTTCGTCAGACAAACTGGAGAGGCTTTCCATTCAGCCGTCCAGAATGTCTTTCGCCCCCTGCCACGCCTCGAGACGACCTCCCACTCTACAACGGGTGAGGGGTCAGCCTCAATGTGGGCAGTATCCCGTACAGCCACAGTCGTAGTCCGATCGGGGGATGCGTGGGACGAGCTGGCCGTCACCGACAAACCCCCATCCGGACACCCCAAACCCCCATCTGGACGCCCACAGTGATGCCCATTGGCAACAGCCTCAAGCTGTGTGACCGAAGCCAACACTGCTCTGAAGCTGGGAGCGAAGGGATGCCAACTCAGCCTGCATCCGAACACAGCAGTTGCAGTCCCTATCCATGCTAAAAACTGTTGTGCAAAGAACGTCTGAACTAATCTACAGAGAGCACAAACAATTCGACACAAAAGTTAAACGGTTATTAAAATACAAGATTGCCTAGTAAATGCAGTAATGCTGCTACTTGCGCACTGCTGACACACTGCTCGGCGGCGGAAGGAGACTACGCGATTTTACACCATTCAGGTACTAAAACGCGATGCTACAACTCTCAAATACTATAATACGCCCGAAATTTATGAATTAAACAATGCAAGTACCAAAAACACGCAAAGAAATTAAGAATTAAATTATGTAACGAATAAGTGAGCTAAGAGTATACGACTTGCTGCGGCAGCTGCTTATACAACGGCTGCAGGGAGCTAATGATTCAGTACAGGGTCGTCAGGTGCCAGAGCATCAGTAAGTAATATAAAATAAAGACATATATCCTATGGCCTTTATGCTGTTTGGAAGCTATCTACATCTACATCCATACTCCGCAAGCCACCTGACGGTGTGTAGCGGAGGGTACCTTGAGTACCTCTATCGGTTCTCCCTTCTATTCCATTCTCGTATTGTTCGTGGAAAGAAGGATTGTCGGTATGCCTCTGTGTGGGCTCTAATCTCTCTGATTTTATCCTCATGGTCTCTTCGCGAGATATACGTAGGAGGGAGCAATATACTGCTTGACTCTTCGGTGAAGGTATGTTCTCGAAACTTTGACAAAAGCCCGTACCGAGCTACTGAGCGTCTCTCCTGCAGAGTCTTCCACTGGAGTTTATCTATCATCTCCGTAACGCTTTCGCGATTACTAAATGATCCTGTAACGAAGCGCGCTGCTCTCCGTTGGATCTTCTCTATATCTTCTATCAACCCTATCTGGTACGGATTCCACACTGCTGAGCAGTATTCAAGCAGTGGGCGAACAAGCGTACTGTAACCTACTTCCTTTGTTTTCGGATTGCATTTCCTTAGGATTCTTCCAATGAATCTCAGTCTGGCATCTGCTTTACCAACCATCAACATTATATGATCATTCCATTTTAAATCACTCCTAATGCGTACTCCCAGATAATTTATGGTATTAACTGCTTCCAGTTGCTGACCTGCTATTTTGTAGCTAAATGATATAGGATCTATCTTTCTGTGTATTCGCAGCACATTACACTTGTCTACATTGAGATTCAATTGCCATTCCCTGCTCCATGCGTCAATTCGCTGCAGATCCTCCTGCATTTCAGTACAATTTTCCGTTGTTACAACCTCTCGATACACCACAGCATCATCCGCAAGAAGCCTCAGTGAACTTCCGATGTCATCCACAAGGTCATTTATGTATATTGTGAATAGCAACGGTCCTATGACACTCCCCTGCGGCACACCTGAAATCACTCTTACTTCGGAAGACTTCTCTCAATTGAGAATGACATGCTGCGTCCTGTTATCTAAGAACTCCTCAATCCAATCACACAATTAGTCTGATAGTCCATATGCTCTTACTTTGTTCATTAAACGACTGTGGGGAACTGTATCGAACGCCTTGCGGAAGTCAAGAAACACGGCATCTACCTGTGAACCCGCATCTATGGCCCTCTGAGTCTCGTGGACGAATAGCGCGAGCTGGGTTTCACATGACCGTCTTTTTCGAAACCCATGCTGATTCCTACAGAGTAGATTTCTAGTCTCCAGAAAAGTCATTACACTCGAACACAATACGTGTTTCAAAATTCTACAACTGATCGACGTTAGAGATATAGGTCTATAGTTCTGCACATCTGCTCGACGTCCCTTCTTGAAAACGGGGATGACCTGTGCCCTTTTCCAATCCTTTGGAACGCTACGCTCTTCTAGAGACCTACGGTACACCGATGCAAGAAGGTGGGCAAGTTCCTTCTCGTACTCTGTGTAAAATTGAACTGGTATCCCATCAGGTCCAGAGGCCTTTCCTCTTTTGAGCGATTTTAATTGTTTCTCTATCCCTCTGTCGTCTATTTCGATATCTACCATTTTGTCATCTGTGCGACAATCTAGAGAAGGAACTACAGTGCGATCTTCCTCTGTGAAACAACTTTGGAAAAAGACATTTAATATTTCGGCCTTTAGTCTGTCATCCTCTGTTTCAGTACCATTTTGGTCACAGAGTGTCTGGACATTTTGTTTTGATCCACCTACCGCTTTGACATAAGACCAAAATTTCTTAGGATTTTCTGCCAAGTCAGTACATAGAACTTTACTTTCGAATTCATTGAACGCCTCTCGCATAGCCCTCCTCACACTACATTTCGCTTCGCGTAATTTTTGTTTGTCTGCAAGGCTTTGGCTATGTTTATGTTTGCTGTGAAGTTCCCTTAGCTTCCGCAGCAGTTTTCTAACTCGGTTGTTGTACCACGGTGGCTCTTTTCCATCTCTTACGATCTTGCTTGGCACATACTCATCTAACGCATTATATACGACGGTTTTGAACTTTGTCCACTGATCCTCAACACTATCTGTACTTGAGACAAAACTTTTGTGTTGAGCCAGCAGGTACTCTGAAATCTGCTTTTTGTCACTTTTTCTAAACAGAAAAATCTTCCTACCCTTTTTAATATTCCTATTTATGGCTGAAATCATCGATGCCGTAACCGCTTTATGATCGCTGATTCCCTGTTCTGCGTTAACTTTTTCAAATAGTTCGGGTCTGTTTGTCACCAGAATGTCTAATATGTTATCGCCACGAGTCGGGTCTCTGTTTAACTGCTCAAGGTAGTTTTCAGATAAAGCACTTTAAAAAATTTCACTGGATTCTTTGTCCCTGCCACCCGTTATGAACGTCTGAGTCTCCCACTCTATATCCGGCAAATTAAAATCTCCACCCAGAACTATAACATGGTGGGGAAATCTACTCGAAATATTTTCCAAATTATCCTTCAGGTGCTCAGCCACAACAGCTGCTGAGCCAGGGGGCCTATAGAGACATCCAATTACAATGTCTGAGCCTGCTTTAACCGTGACCTTCACCCAAATCATTTCACATTTCGGATCTCCGTCAATTTCCATCGATACTATTGCACTTCTTATCGCTATAAACACGCCTCCCCCTTCACTGTCCAGCCTGTCTCTGCGGTATACATTCCAATCTGAGTTTAGGATTTCATTACTATTTACATCTGGTTTCAGCCAACTTTCTGTCCCTAGTACTATATGGGCGTTGTGACCGTTTATTAATGAGAGCATTTCTGGGACCTTTCTGTAGACGCTCCTGCAGTTTACTATTAGCACATTAATATTGTTATTCCCTGTTGCATTTTGCCTACTCCTACCTTGCTGCGTCTCAGGAGGCGTCTTGTCGGGCCTAGGGAGGGGATTCTCTAACCTAAAAAACCCCCATGTGCACTCCACACGTACTCCGCTACCCTTGTAGCCGCTTCCGGCGTGTAGTGCACGCCTGACCTATTCAGGGGGACCCTACATTTCTCCACCCGATAGCGGAGGTCGAGAAATTTGCACCCCAGATCTCCGCAGAATCGTCTGAGCCTCTGGTTTAAGCCTTCCACTCGGCTCCAAACCAGAGGACCGCGATCGGTTCTGGGAACGATACTACAAATAGTTAGCTCTGATTTCACCCCGCGAGCGAGGCTTTCCGCCTTCACCAATTCCGCCAACCGCCTGTACGAACTGAGGATGACCTCTGAACCCAGACGGCAGGATTCATTGGTGCCGACATGAGCAACAATTTGCGGTCGGGTGCACCCAGTGCTCTCTATCGCCGCCGGCAGAGCCTCCTCCACATCTCGGATGAGACCCCCTGGCAAGCAGACAGAGTGAACACTGGCCTTCTTCCCCGACCTTCCCGCTATTTCCCTAAGGGGCTCCATCACCCGCCTAAGGTTGGAGCTCCCAATAACTAATAAACCCCTCCCCCCGTGTGCCTGCTCGGACCTTGCTGAAGGAGCAGCCACATGTCCACTCACAGGCAGAGCGGGCGATGCCACACGGCCAGCCTCCACATTGACCCTCCGCCTCGTGCGCCGTGAACGCCGCTGAACCCGCCACTCCCCTTGGGGAGAGGGTGGCCCAACCGCGCCCAGTACACGCGAAGATGTCTCGACAGCAGGGACAGTGGGTGAAGCATGTAACACCTGGGGTGTACCTTGCGACGCACCAGACCCCCCACTGCCGCTACACTCCGAGGCAGCAGCCTGAAGACGGCTGACCGCGGCCATCAACACGCTCAGCTGTTCGCGAACAGTGGCCAGCTCCTCCTGCGTCCGTACACAGCAGTCACACATCCTATCCATCCTAAGGAATCAATTTACTGAAGAGAGTTAATCAACCTTTAACTAGACTGCTAACTCACTAAAGGCGGCTGTTTATTAACTAAACTGTGGTTGCTAGGCACTTCTTGTAGAAAACAATGAAAATAGCACTACCTGTCTCTGGACTGTATTGAAAACAAACACTAGCACTACTGGCACTATGGCTGACTAAAGGGACTCTCTCTGACTGTATTCAAAACAAACACGAAATCTATGGAACACTATTAATAGCACGCGACAATTAAAGCTTCCTAAAAGCAAAAACACACGGAAGAAGAAGTGACAAGTAAGAAAAATACAGTTAATACTTAAATTAAGGTAGCTCGCTGCACTGCACAGCAGACGTGAAGCATACGGCAGTTACGACGACACTGTTATTCAAAAGAAAATTTGCAGTTGTCTTAACAACTCTGATGTAAGTATGGCTGATGGCCTTGGTTAAAAACGATATCAAGTGAGATGGGGTTACTACATATTTATTTTGCGAAAATCGACACACATTGGTAAAACTCAACATGGCGAACATGTTATTTCAAAACAACTAGAAATACATGATGTATTAAACTGTCTCAGATGCAAGTAATAGACTTATGGTGGGTACGCAAAGTACTGGAAAAGACAGTACAAAAGAGGCGTTACTCCACAGATCGTGACTGAAACGATTTTAAAAATGACAGAGATAACCGCAATACCTTTGGTATTAAGGAGAAGTTAGACTTGCGCCAGAATAAAAACGTGACGGAGTAAGTTAAGGAGGAAGTCATGGTAACTCAAGATACACCGTAACAAACGTTGAGTCCCGAATCGTGAATGAATTGAAATAAAAATGCAGGATCGTGACTATGGTTCTGAAACGAATCTGATTTGGTCGCAAGGCCCCTAAAGTTCAAACCTCATCGCATCGAGAATGCTCACTACTTTGGCTACCGACTAGGATCTCGAATGAACGCCAATTAGTCTCTATCGATCTCAGAAACAGGAAGCTGCTGTTTTCCAGTGATCTCCAATACTTAATCTGCTCTCCTCCGCTCTCCGGAACAGAACGTTCTCTCCACTGTTATCCAGAACATAATGTTCTCTCTCCTTTTCGTGTCTCTAACTATGGCGTCCCACCAAAAATAATTTTACCAGAAAAGCTGCGTCTGCCAACCAGAGCTTATGCTTATTTGTTGACCTACAAAAAAAGAGAAAATTTTCCACACGGGTCATCTTCTCTTACCTTATAAGGCTCACAAAGAAGCAGCCCACTTATTAGCGGCCAATGAGAGGTCTAGTCTTGCCGTCAGCAAATGCTCGTTTCTCCCCCTACCATTCCGACTATTATTCGGAAGCTTCTTCACTCGTCTCACAGTCTTGTGAGGTCATGCTTCCTACCTCATCAGCGGACTGTCAACCCTCGACTGGCGCCAGCATATTACTTGGGAGTGTAAACGATCGCCAGTTTCTGAACTGTCTCTTGGTTGCAGGAGCCATCGTGTCTGCAAGAGGTGTGTCTCCACCGTTAATCAGTGAAGTGTCCTCCTGGGTACGTACCACTGAGAACTAACCATTACGAACCTCTAGAGGGCTTGTAAAGTGATCACACAGGCCTCAGGCTCTGCTGTATACATTAAGTGAGCACAATAGGCCACCTTGCCGAAAGAGGCGTGCTACTCGCTTGCAAAATTCAGCCAACCAAACATTACCTCACACGAATGAAAAACTACTATATCAATAATATCTGACTTCCTTGTTCCTTGAACTGTTAAGAGGCATGTGAAATTTCTATCTACATTCTATTAAAAAGAACTAATTACGAAAGCGACTGAAATTACTTCTGCTCAAATTGAAATTACAGATGGAAGCCAATCTGAACCGATTTTTAATCATAGCAGACGAAGGTCTCCGTCAAAGTGAGACACATGCCAGCATCTCCCCATGCTCATTACATTAATCTATATCTTTGTCGTTCGTTGTCGCACTGAATTTGCATATTAGCTGGATTAGGAAAGGAATCAGAAGTGAGGACCCAGATTATTATTTAACAAACATGCAAACCTAAAAATTACAGTGGCACATTTCTTTCACAGAGGTTGGTTATATTTGAAAACATTTAACAAATGACAATGCACAGTTCAGAAAAATAAGACATGAGAGGGAGCTCACAGATCATTCTCAATGTGTCTCGCAGAACGTAATGGGTACACGTGTCCTGCAGCTTCTAGCAGTGCTATAGTTGCCTCTTGGTGGATGGTCGGAACATGGTCGTCTGTCTTCTCGGAAATTGTACCGTTGTGGCAGGCATCTTCGAAGCACTGATGTGATGTTGGTTGTTGACACTGCAGACGTTAAGCCTCAATACTACATGCCCCCACCCCCACCACCACCACCACCACCACAACCACCACCAACACCACCATCTGCAGAGAGGAGGAGATGGCGAAGCTCAGTTCAACGCCCCTGGAAGAAGCAGGTTCCGTGCTGGCAGCTGGAGTAGTTGGGTGAATGACATCCACATCCATTGGCGTTGGTCCCGACGTGGTTTCTGGAACTGTTGAAGTTTCCTCTGGTGAGCTGGCCCCCCACAGCAGTTGAGATGGCCCAGTGGGGACCAGGTTGGAGATGGCGGGAGAGCAAAAGAATGGTTTTTCGGTGTTAGGAGGAGGACCACTGTGAGATAGTAATTGTTTGACATGTTTGTGGCATAGTGTGCCATCCTGAAGGGTCACCTTGACCAAGGGCCTTCCTACTTTGCCCACTAATGTGGAAATTACTGCCAGAAATTAATAATGGCGTGTATTAATAAAAACATGGACTCTTTAAGTGGAAAACAGTGGTGGTTAGATCACATAGTAAAGGGGTTGTGAAATTTGGAGTCAATCATAGAAAGTTGGGACGGATGAGACTGGTTGTGAAGTCTTCCAGCAGGAGATGAGCCATCCTGTAGGGTCATCCTGCGAGTTGTCAGAACATCCAGAGGATGGTGATGGTGAAGTTCAAAATTTTTTTGTTTTAAAAGTACAGACCTTGATGCAGTAGCACGCCCTTCAGTGTTGTGAGCTCATTCCAATGATGCCAGTAGGCCTGAACCTACAGCTGCTGGATCTGTTTGCAGTCTGGCAGTGAACCGCGACACACCAGGTCGAGGATCTTGCTGAGGGTTGTGTCCACTGTGGTGTGGCACGCGATGAAGCTGTCCAGCGAGAGGTTGGCCATGGCTTCTTCTACAGCGATGTCCAGCTGGAAACACACTTTAGATCCTTTTCGAACACTGGGACTGGTAGACGTCATCTGTTTCTTCATCTTCCACACCCAATGCTACATACCTTTCCTTGGTTCTGGCTTCTTTTTGACATATATAATATAACAGATTTATTGCAGCCTAACTGACCATTTAGTGCGTGAAGTACAGGAATTATTCTCTATTCACTATTATTATGCTTAGTCAGTACAGAATTTCAGCAACGATTCTGTTCTCATGCTACAAATTAACAACTGAAATCTCTGACACTGGTCACCGCACCTCTCACATACACAGCTCGTGCTGGGCTCGTGACAACTCTGGGTGTTGCTCCGTTTGTGGTGAAATACATTTAGGAAGAATCTTGTCAGTACGTGGCGGAATTCGTATCCTCCGTGCGTCCATTCACGGATTTTCACGGCGCCTTTAACAAAGAAATCCTTTTTGACTTATTGTTTGCTGCAATCTCTGCCTTCATGACGCATAGTTGGTCGAAGTCCAACACACTTCTAGTGGTGTTATAACCTTTATGAATTCCATGACGCTCAAAAACCTTTAGTCTCCCGGAAAAGTCATCATTAAAAGTAAGAGGAGCGTTAGAAACACCAAGTTCGAAGATTGACCTTCCAAATGGTTCAAATGACTCTGAGCACTATGGGACTTAACTGCTGTGGTCATCAGTCCCCTAGAACTTAGAGCTATTTAAACCTAACTAACCTAGACACATCACACACAACCATGCCCGAGGCAGGATCCGAACCTGCGACCGTAGCGGTCGCGCGGTTCCAGACTGTAGCGCCCAGAACCGCTCTGCCACTTCGGCCGGCTTGACCTTCCAAAAAAACATTTTTTTGGAATCCTTGACCATACACCACTGTTAAAAGATTCGGTTGGCTTGTTGTGTTTTGCCTTTCAGACATTTCTTTAACAGCTCTGGATGAGCAAGATGCTGAAAAACAGTTTTCATGGCAAGCACAAACAGCATGTGTATAGTCACTTTTAGAGGGAATGTCTACTTATCTTCCTCTTTTGCTTTCACGTGTTTACAGCACTCATTGGAACACAGGCTGTGAACTGGTTCAGCATCTGTAGACAGCTTCTGGAAATAAACTGCCCAAATAGCTCTCTTCATACTATCTACGTTGTCCTTGTTACTTCTAATAGCCATACCATAATATTGTGTAACGTGATCAATTTGTTTCTCAGTCGGTCGACGGCTTATATTTAGACCATGTGATAACTTAGTAGTGATGCCCATTGGCAACAGCCTCAAGCTGTGTGATCGAAGCCAACACTGCCTGAAGCTGGGAAGCTGGGAGCGAAGGGGTGCCAACTCAGCCTGCATCCGAACACAGCAGTTGCAGTCCCTATCCATGCTAAAAACTGCTGTACAAAGAACGTCTGAACTAATCTACAGAGAGCACAAAAAATTCGACACAAAAGTTAAACAGTTATTAAAATACAAGATTGCCTAGTAAATGCAGTAATGCTGCTACTTGCGCACTGCTGACACTGCTCGGCGGCGGAAGGAGACTACGCGATTTTACACTATCCAGGTACTAAAACGCGATGCCACAACTCTCAAATACTATAATACGCCCGAAATTTATGAATTAAACAATGAAAGTACCAAAAACACGCAAAGAAATTAAGAATTAAATTATGTAACGAATAAGTGAGCTAAGAGTATACGACTTGCTGCGGCAGCTGCTTATCCAACGGCGGCAGGGAGCACACTGGCTGTGACCAACCGACACTGGCCGTTCAAAACAAAAAGAGAAGACAGACGACTACGCGAATTTACACTATTCAGGTACTAAAACGCGATGCTACAACTCTCAAATACTATAATACGCCCAAAATTTATGAGTTAAAGAATTCAAGTACCAAAAGCACGCAAAGAAATTAAGATTACTTAGGATTTCCCAATTGCTATTTTAGTCTTCGCAGTCTCGTGTCTACCCTCTTTTTCATGTGATTAATGCACTCTAGTTTTGTAATTGACAAGTCACCATAGGGTTTACTCCCCACGAATGGTGAAAAAAAAAATCCCAGAAATTTCACACAATGATTATTTTCAAATATCTATTTCAAATAGTAAATATTCGAATATTTCAAAAAAGAAACACCAAATTAAGCATAAATATCCTTATTTTAATGATCTGCTCGAAAGTAAAAATGTCAAATTTTGTAATTTTACGCGGTATGCTGATGATGAAGTCCTATATTCCTTGACAGAGCGTAGGGTACGATGCGGGAGACCCGCACCGCTGTACTAGGCAACGTCCTAGCGGAGGTGGTTTGTTAGGCGGTACGACTCCCCTTAAAGACATCGTCGAACTTTTTTATGTTTATCTCTCTTCTGTTAGGCACTGCGCCATCTACTGACTTAACAGGCGATGTGTGCTGTCTACTCAAAATATGTTTGTTTTCTGTTCTCTTCATACTTATATACTCACATCATAACATGGTTATTTACATGTAATGAATAACTACTGCCCTATTTCATAGTGAGGATGACGGTATTGTATACCAGAAGATTGCATTGTGAGAAAATAGATGCGAAATAGAGAGAAATCTGATGTTACACAAAACTTTGCTATTAATACAACCCAATGAAATACCATTTCCAAATGCAGACGAAGAGATCTGATATAGTTTGAGTCAATATAGCCACGCAGAGTCTGCAACCAGTCAGCTTGATTTAATACTCTCGGGCATGCATTCAGCGTAATATAGAATAACGAGACAAATGCAGGAGTGGGAAATGCAGACATCAACGGGAGATTCATTGGAAGTATTCCCACAAAATTTTATTTAGAAAACTCTCGATCGAACGATTCTTAAGTACTGTTCGTCAGTGTGGATCCTTGGGAAGTTGGATTAGCAGTAGAAAGTGAGGAACGAAGGCCGATTATGGTTTAACTTCATTAGAAGCAGGCTAAAGTGTCGGCCTGGGGAAGGAAATCAGCAGTAGCGTGTCAAAAGGAGCGATCCGACATTTGCTGTAGGCTATTTAAGGAAAATTGTACCTTAGCACTGGTTGCCACCAGACCACCGAAGTTGAGCGTTGTCTGGATTGGCTAGACCTTGGATAGGTCTGCCGAGTGCTGTTGGCAAGCGGGTTGCACTCAACCCTTGTGAAGACAATTGAGGAGCTGCTTGACTGAGAAGTAGCAGCTGCTTCGGTCACGAAGATTGACACCGGCCAGGATAGCTGTGTGCTAATCACATACCCCTCTATGTCTGCATCCAGTGACACCTATCGGCTGAGGACTACGTTGCGGTCAGTCGACACCGATGGGCCTTCCGAAGCCTGTTCAGGTGGAGAGTTTATCAAGGAAACATTGTAAATCATGAATGTGAATAGCTACACGGGTTTTTGAACTACCATCCAACTGAAAGCGAATCTAGTGTGAATTAACAGAAAAAAATTGGGAATTTTATGAGATCTGCTCGAATTTTCGAGATTTATGTAGTCAGAGCGATAGCGCCACAGAAGTACTCAGGAACTGCAGTGAAAGATTATACAAGACAGCCGCCGATGGCCACGATGGTGTCTGGTGTCACCGTAACGCACGTCAAGAGACGTCTGTAGTAAATATGACAGTAAATGCATAGAAATTAGATGACGTACGGAGTCGACCGATTGTTTTGCTTAGTCTTTCCATGAATCCCACAGGAAGCGGAAAAACTGACAATTCGACACTACGTTCTCTCCTCCGTGAAATGTACGAATGGTTTTACAAGTACATCTACATACATACTACGTACGCCACCGTACGTAGGTGGCGAGTCGTACCTGTACCACTACTCGTCATTTCCTTTCCCGTTCCACACGCGAACAGAGCGGGAGATAAATGAGTATCTAAATGCCTCCGATGAGCCCAAATTTTTCGCATCTTATCTTCGTGGCCCTCACGCGAAATGTATGTTGGTGGCAGCAGAATCGGTCTGCAGTCGTCTTCAAATGCCAGTTCTTTAAATTTTCTCAATAGTGTTCCTCGAAAGGAACGTCCCCTTCCCTCCAGGGATTCCCATTTGAATTCCCGAAGCATATCCGTCATACTTGTGCGAACCCAACGGTAACAAATCTATTAGCAAGCCTCTCAATTGCTTCGATGTCTTCCTTTAATCCTACCTTGTGCGGATCCCAAACACTCCAGCAGTCCTAAGGAATAGGTCGCACTAGCGCCCATGTGTGGTCTCTTTTACAGATCAATCACACTTTCCTAAACTTCTCCCAATAATCCGAAGTCGGCCTTTCTTCTTCCATTCTAAAATCCTCACGTGCTGGTTCCATGCCATATCGTTTTCCAACATTACACCCAGAGATTTAAACCACATGACTTTATCAAGCAGGACACTATTAATGCTGTGTCGGAAAACTACGGATTTGTTTCTCCTACTCTGTAACACCCCACCCGTCACTTAGCTGGTTTTGGCGTGTGTTCACCCCAACTAATTGACAAATAGATCAACAGAGAGTGCAAAACTGCCGCAATATCGGATAACGCAAAAAAGTAATATGGCCCTGTGACTACTGATTGAACTGCGGTGGCAGTGGTGACATTAATTGGTTCAGAATTGATCCCTTTTTAATTAAAAAGGGGTGCACATTGATGTTATATTCAGCTATTGAACACCAGATGGAAATGTGAACATAAAATTAATTAAGAAAGTGACTTGGGATTTCAACTACTCGATTGAAAACAGATGCAGTCGATTAGCACAGATTTATTTTAACTCACGACCTTCAATCATCACATTACATGACTCTCCTAACAGGCAGTGGTAATAAACTGCGTTTGCGTGGAGTAAAGCGCGATAAATCAAAAGTAATTTCTGTCAACTGACCCAGGTGTAATGCGAAGTGCGAGAAGAATTCTACAATCCACGGCCCATGAAACCCTCGTGGAAACTTTGCCGACGTGATCCAACAAATTAATCAGTGGCCGGAGCGGGCGCAATATCGCCGAATACAGTGTGGCGGAGCGGCGTCGTTGTGTGGACGTCGGCCGACCTCGTGGTGCTGCAAGGCTGCGCTCGTCTATTCACTCCTAGCTCTCTTGCTCAGTACATAGCTGAACCAAAACTTCCTATCTCCAAGCTCCATCGTTCCATTTGCGAAATCCTAAACTGCAGAGATGCTCACTCTCTCTCAGGCAAGCTGAGTAAAGAACGCCACGTCCGCACTCTAGGCAAGCTGGGAACGGAAGACCTCTACCGAGACTTCTGCCAGTCCGCTCTTCGCCTCAGTTTCCCCTCCAGCAAAATCACTTACGCCAATTGCAGCGCAAGATCCTGAACGTGGGCTTTCCACCACAGTTTACTGTCTATCTGAACACCTAGAAATTTGAACTACTCAGTTTCACTAATCATATGCCCATTTTGTGAAATGAAAACGTTGATTTTGTGTTAGAAACTGTAAAAACTTATTACTAGCCGGATATATTTGCGGTGTCTCATCTCTGCAAGCAATCGTTTATCGACAAAAAGCAACAGTGCTTCCGCTGCATGTCGAACTACTACAGTGCTTGACAACAGCTACGGAGCAGAGACTTTGTCGGACAAGAATAATTACAGGCAGTGATGGACGACATGAGACGCAGTACATTCGTAATAGAGATGGAGTTATGTATTTATAACGAAAAATGGTACAGATTTCACGACCTGAGAAAACAGATAAGAGATATAAATAACGTTCATGTTCGGAATCCCAACATAAAGGTCGGTATCGGACTCTCAATAAGGAATATGCGCTCCTCTGGCACTAATACACACTTTGCACCTGTTATTCGTGCTGGCTACCAACTGTTGAGGAATCCTTTGGAGAGATTGTTCTTCTCCTCTCTCAAGGCGGTTCTCAGTTCTTGCACTGTTCGGGGAGGGGTTCTTCGTTGAGAAATACATCTGCCAGGAAAATTCCAGGCATGGATTAAAGGGTGTAGGTCTGGGGAGTAGAAAGACCATTCCACACGTACTGTACCCTAACTTTCCAGTGTGTCCGACACCTCAGTGGTCCTGCTAGGGCGAGCATTATCGTCCATAAGCAAAGATTCAGGACCTACCGCACCACTGAACAGACGGACATGATCCAGAATAATCGCCCCGCAATGTCGCAATGCCGTAAACGCAGTTCGTGCAAAGATATGCAGTGGTGTTCGGCCATTATGCTTAATGCCTGCCCACACCATAACGCCTAGGCCATACTGGTGAAGTTCATGAACATTCTACGGCGTGTAGCGTGTCCAGTCACTTGCCGCAGTGAAGTGACATTCGTCGAAGAACTTAATTCTGGACCACAGTTGCTGATTCCCACCCAATACGCTCCCTACACAAATGAAGTCTTACTCGACGATGGCATGTTGGGGATGCTTTTAACAGGCTTCTGAGCATACAAACCAGCCTCATTTAATCGCCGCCAAATGGTTTTGTCAGAGACACGTAGTGGTCGCAGGGTCAGCACCGATCTGTCTAGCAGTGAGATGTCTGTTCCTTTTCCCCGTTAAGTCTACGCTAGGCATATTTTTTGGTAGTAAGATTGTGTTGATCACAAAATATTGCTCCAGAAGTTGGACCATTATAGAATACGGGGAGTAGGTCACAATTGGTTCACCTCTTACTTTAGCAACAGACAGCACAAGATCATTATTCACAATGTTGGCAATGGCTGTGATGTGGGGTCTGAGTGGGGTACAGTCACGTGGGGGGTGCCCTAGGGATCAGTGTTGGGGCTACTCCTGTTATATAAATGATGTGCCCTCTGGTATTACAGGTAATTCTAAAATATTTCAGTTTGTTGATAACACTAGCTTGGTAGTAAAAGATGTTGTGTGCAACATTGGCTTCGTTTTCTAATAGTGCAGTTCATGACCTAAGTTCATGGCTTGTAGAAAATAAACTAACGCTAAATTACAGTAACACTCAGTTTTTACAGTTTCTAACACATAATTCAACAAAGCCTGACGTTTCAATTTCACAGAATAGGCATACGATTTGTGAAACTGAACAGTCCAAATTTCTAGGTGCTCGTGGAAAGCCTACGTTCAGGAACTTGTTCAAAGACTTAATGCTGTCATTTTTACTATTTGAATGATGTTCGAAGTGAGTGATCGTTCGACACGAAAATTAGTCGACTTTGCTTATTTTCATTCGCTTATGTCGTATAGTACTATATATTGGGGTAACTCTTCCCATTCTCAAAGGATATTTTTGGCTCAGATACGGGCAATAAGTGATATAAGTTCTCGAGCCTCTTGTCGACTACTATTCACTAGTCTGGGTACTCTGACACTGGCCTCTCAATATATATATTTTCTTTATTGTAGTTTCCTATGAACAATATCACCTTATTACCAATAATAAGCAGCTTTCACTCAGTTAACACTCGACAGAAATCAAACTTTCATTTCGACCAGACTTCCTTAATTCTTGTGCAGAAAGGTGTGCAGTATACTGCTGCATCCATTTACGATAAACTACCAGAAGAATTCAAAATTCTTAGTAGTTATCCTCGCGCTTTCAAATCGAAACTGAAGAACTTCTTCATGGGTCACTCCTTCTGTTCTGTCGAGGAGTTCCTTGAAAAATTAAGCTGATTCCTATGTTTTATTGTTCATTGCGTTTACTTAAACTTATGGCTTGTCTTTCTTTGGGTTCATAACTTTTATGATGCAGTTTCATGTGCTGACACGTTCCATGACCTTGGAGATTTCTCCTCAATTTGGTCCTACGGAGAAAATAAAATAAAATAAACACCGATTACCACAGTAGTGACACTTTGACCAGCTTCGGTCCGTCGAACTGTTTGTCCACGATCGTAAGCACTCAGAGAGACGTCTAGAGACATGTTTGCGTACCACACTAATCAGTTCCACAATACCTTCTTTGAATAATGTACTGCATGAAATGATGAATGCATACAGAGCGTTGGTGCACAAGTTTCACTGCAGTTAACATGTCCCGCCCTCTGCGTTTCCTTTTACTATCTTTGGTCGTGAGTTCCGTAGCAATTATCAGTTGTTCCGCAGCAGTTGGTAGTTGTTCCTTAGCGAATGTCTGTTCCTCCTTACCAATTGTCAAGCAGTGTAGGTTCGTAATTTTTGTGTATGTATCCTGATGTTCATAGTTGTTCTTTCCAGACGTACTTGTTTGTCCAGATTTTCTTGGTTAGCTCCCTCAGGTAATTAATTCTTCTTCTCCTCCGTTTTTCTGATGTCTTGGCATTTAGTCTGCAGTTTTGATTGGGCCCCTTTGATGTTCCCCATTCGCTGTGTTTTCTGGTAGAATATCTGTAAGTTGGTTGGTTCATCTATTTTATTTAGCTGCTAGATTTGGACTCTAGCGGTTTCTACGCCATATGACACGAAGGCATTTTTGTTGGGAAAATGCTGACAATCTGCCGCGATCACTTTAATTTTTGTTGCATTCCCGATGGGCTGTTAGCGTTCTTTATTAGTTTTGACCACCAAGTTACGATGATGTTTTAGAAGACAGTTGTAAAACAACAGAGACTGGCCATCACGTCGTAGCGCACTGATTCAAACGAAAGCTGGAGATAGCCAGGGAACTTCGCTTTGCATCTCGTGTCTCTTAGTGGGGCAACTGTAATTAAGGCTAAAAGTTTCCGGTCATGATTTAAATAATGAAAAACTGCACTATTACTTGTTTCCTTCATGCTTAGCACAACTCGTTTCAGAATTTATTCTCAATTTCTAGCGTATTTGTTTACGTAAAGATATGCACTTGAGAATCAGTTGTACTATGCATGAAATGAATAAGTAACTGGTGCAGTTTTTCATTATTTAAATCATAAATGACACAGTTCCAGGCTTTCTGAAAACATCGATTATGATGAGCAAAACTGAGCTTCCACTCAGCTCCGAATTCATTAATGACGTTTAACAAGATCTCACGGTCCATCGAGTCGCCCGTTTTCTGAAAGTCTACAAAGAAAGCGACGTAGTATTAAACCTGAGCGTTAATATCTGATTTTCTTTTACGTTTTCGTCGCATGTCTCAGGCGGGGCTCAAGACGCAGCGGCAACGCCGCCAGTGCGCCTGCGCCGAGGCGAGCCGAGCAGCGGCGAGTGTGCGCGATCCTTGCCGAGCGCAGCGCAGGCCGCGGCCATTAATTACCTGCGCGAGATGCCCGACGCGATAGCAGCCGGTGCAGAGGTGGCTTCCTGGCGCGAGCCCCCTCAATCCCGCGGCTGCTGCTCCTCGCACGTAGCGCCAAATATTTACCACTTCACTTTAAAGACAGCACGTTTAATACTTCTGAGCTGCAACCGTGTTTTATTGTCCGTACAGTGGATACATTTCGCAACAATTCCATTATCAACAGTCATCGTGTGGAAAGGAAAAACACATATGAAGAATTGTTTGCAGATAGCCTCGATATACAGCGTGACAGTTACTGAACTATATGAGAAAAACGTAAATTAGTTAAAAACTACGCCGTGCACACTCTTTATTGAACATGTAAACGTCACTACAGATATTCGGGTTTAGGTTATGACATGTTCGATATGCTTGTCATCATTGGCGATGATATGGCGCAGACGAATAGCGAAATCCTGCACGGCCCGCTGAAATTTCGGAACATAGACGCTGTCTATGGCCTCCTGAACGACTGTTTTTAGTTCAGCAATGGTTTTGGGGTTATTGCTCTACACTTTGTCTTTCGTCCAGCCCAACAAAAAGGAGTCGTACATGTTGAGAACATGAGAACGTGGCGGCCAATCGAGGCCCATGCCAGTGGAAGTACTCCTCCAGGACATTAAACATTCTCCTGTTTTAAAGGAGTCGAGTTTCGTCTTGCATGAACCACATCTTGCCGGAATCAGGGTCACTTTGGATGATGGGAACGAAATCATCTTCTAGAACCTTCACATACTGTTCGGTAGTCACCATGCCATCAATGAATATCGATCGCACCGATTATTCCGTGACTGGGCATTGCGCACTACACAGTCACCCGTTGAGGGTGAAGAGGCTTCTCTATAATGATATGCGGACTCTAAGTCCCCGAAAAGCGCCAGTTTTGCTTATTTACAAACCCATCGAAATGAAAGTGGGTTTTGAAGCTAAACTAAACAATATTCACATCAAAGTCCTGTTCTTCAGTTGTGTGGACAGAAATGTTGGTGAAACACAACCACTGTTCCATGACCCTGGGACTTAATGGCTGATGGGCCGCCCGGGGTGGCCGAGCGGTTCTAGGCGCTACAGTCTGCAACCGCGCGACCGCTACGGTCGCAGGTTCGAATCATACCTCGGGCATGGATGTGTGTGATATCCTTAGAGTAATTAGGTTTAAGTAGTTCTAAGTTCTAGGGGACTGATGACCTCAGCAGTTAAGTCCCATAGTGCTCAGAGCCTTAATGGCCCACCGAGCGAGGTGGCGCAGTGGTTAGCACACTGGACTCGCATTCGGGAGGACGACGGTTCAATCCCGCGTCCGGCCATCCTGATTTAGGTTTTCCGTGATTTCCCTAAATCGCTCCAGGCAAATGCCGGGATGGTTCTTCTGAAAGGGCACGGCCGACTTCCTTCCCTGTCCGTCCCTACTCCGATGAGACCGATGACCTCGCTGTTTGGTCTCTTCCCCCAAAACCAACCAACCAACCTTAATGGCTGATGGGTTTCAATTTTATACGGGAAAAGACGCAGGTCTTCAACAGCAATTAGTTACATTGTCTCCCGGTTGATTACCATCTGCTTTGCAGCTCGTCTGATCGATTTCCTGGAGCTTTTTTTTTCAAAAAAGGAAAAAAACGCCTGCAAACGTCGAGAAGACACACGCATGATATTGCCAACACTGTCATCACGAACACTACCTGCTCTCTCAAACTTGCGAATGAATTTCTTGATTGTTAGCTCAGTTGGATTGGTTGTCTTCAGCTTGAAACGGTCGCAAACTTCCTTTGAGCCGCAGTTGGGACCTTCAGAGGTGGTGGTTCACACCACACCGGGGTACCTCTAATACCCAGTAGCACGTCCTCTTGCATTGATGCATCCATATATTCATCGTGCCATACTGTCCACAAGTTCATCAAGGCACTGTTGATCCATATTATCCCACTCCTCAACGGCGATACGGCGTAGATCCGTCAGAGTGGTTGGTGAGTCACGTCCTCCATAAACAGCCCTTTTCAATCTATCCCAGGCATGTTCGATGGGGTTCATGTCTGGAGAACATGCTGGCCACTCTTGTCGAGTGATGTCCTGAAGGAAGTCATTCACAAGATGTGCAAGATGGGGGAGCGAATTGTCGTCCATGAAGACGAATGCCTCGCCAATATGCTGCCGATATCGTTGCACTGTCGGTCGGAGGATGGCATTCACATCTTGTACAACCGTTACGGTGCCTTCGATGACCACCAGCGGCGTACGTCGGCCCCACGTAATGCCACCCCAAATTAGAAGGTAACCTCCACCTTGCTGCACTTGCTGGACAGTGTGTCTAAGACGTTCATCCTGACCGGGTTGCCTCCAAACGCGTCTCTGACGATTGTCTGGTTGAAGGCTTATGTGACACTCATCGGTGAAGAGAACTTGATGCCAATCCTGAGTAGTCCATTCGGCATGTTGTTGGCCTCATCTGTACCGTGCAGCATGATGTCGTGCTTGTAAAGATGAACCTCACCATAGACGTCGGGAGTGAAGTTGCGCATCATGCAGCCTATCGAGCACAGTTTCAGTCGTGACACGACGTCCTGTGGCTGCACGAAAAGCATCATTCAACATGGTGGCGTTGATGTCAGGGTTCCTCCGGGCCGTAATCCTTAGGTACCGGTCATCCACTGCAGTAGTAGCCCTTGGGAGGCCTGAGCGAGGCATGTCATCGACAGTTCCTGTCTCTCTGTATCTCGTCCATCTCCTAACAACAGCGTTTTGGTTCACTCCGAGACGTCTGGACAATTCTCTTATTGAGAGCCCTTCCTGGCACAAAGTAACAATGCAGACGCGATCCAACCGCAGCATTGACCGTCTAGGCAAGGTTGAACTATAGACAAAACGAGCCGTGTACCTCGTTCCTGGTGGAATGACTGGAACTGATCGGCTGTCTAACCCCCTCCGTCTAATAGGTGCTGCTCATGCATGGTTGATACATCTTTTGGCGGGTTCAGTGACGTTTCTGAACAGTCAAAGGGACTGTGTCTGTGTTACAATATCCACAGTCAACGTCTCTCTTCAGGAGTTCTTAGAAACAGGGGATGCAAAAAAATGGATGTATGCATAGGGTGATTCCATGATATTACAAACTTTCTATAATGATGGAGATGGATAAATATATCATTTTTAGTTGAAGGTCCCTCGAACGAGTCGAAATTTATAAGCGAAAACTGATACCTCTGACATAATACATGTATTGGTACTGTAGTTGCTAAAATTTTGGGGCAGGAAACTTCCAGAGGTGGTAGTACGGACCAAAAAAAAAAAATGGAAATCATGGGCTCTAAAACGGATACCTTGACAGCTATGAGCACTTGTTCGGTAGAGAAGGTGGGTTTCTTAGTACGAAAGAAGAACAAGTGCTCATAGCTTCTCAGGTAAGCATTTTAGAGCCCACGTTTACTGGACATTTTTTCCTTGTTTTGGTCCCTACTGCCACCTCTGAAAGTTGCCTACCCTACAGTCTTAGCAACAACAGTATTCCACTGTCAGACGTAACATCACGGTTTTCACTGTAACTGTCGACTCGTTCGCTTCCGGTACGGGAATCCTTACCTCAAACTGATACATTTATCCGTCTCCATCCAACTAGAAAGTTTGCAACACCATCACGGAATCACCCGGTATATACATATATTTACAGGCACTGGTGCTTATAACTTTTACTTTCTGCAATCGCTGAATGACGTTTCCGAACATGGGTTCCTATCCCACCCCTGCAAGTCCCACAAGTTTCTAACGAGAATTTCCGAACACCCTCTATATTAAAGAAGTATGTACTCTATGTCCATCCGAAAGATTACTAGAGTATCGTATAAAAATTCGAAACAAATCTGTGAAGAACTTTTCGAGATATTTATAAAAATCTTTCCATTCCTTAAGTAGATATACCGGGTGATCAAAACATTAGTACAAATGTGAAATGTGAATAAATCACGGAATAATGTAGATAGAGAGGTACAAATTGACACACATGCTTGGAAAGACATGGGGTTTTATTAGAACCAAAAAAATACAAAAGTTCAAAAAATGTCCAACACATGGCGCTTCATCTGATCAGAACAGCAATAATGATGATGTTTTTTACAGGAAATGCTCAATATGTCCACCATCATTCCTCAACAATAGCTGTAGTCGAGGAATAATGTTGTGAACATCACTGTAAACCATGACCGGAGTTATGGTGAGGTATTGGGTCGGATGTTGTCTTTCAGCATCCCTAGAGATGTCGGTCGATCACAATACACTTGCGACTTCAGGTAACCCTAAAGCCAATAATCGCACGGACTGAAGTCTGGGGACCTGGGAGGCCAAGCATGACGAAAGTGGCGGCTGAGCACACGATCATCACCAAACGACACGCGCAAGAGATCTTTCACGCGTCTAGCAATATGGGCTGGAGCACCATCCTGCATAAACATCGTACGTTCCAGCAGGTGTTTATCAGCCAGGCTGGGGATGATGCGATTCTGTAATATATCGGCGTACTTCTCACCCGTCACGGTAGCAGTTACAAAACCAGAATCACGCATTTCCTCGAAGAAAAAAGGCCTAATAACGGTAGATGTGGTAAATCCAACTCATACCGTACTTTCTCGTCGTGCATTGGAGTTTCCACGACAGTTCTGGGATTTTCGGCAGCCCAATTTCTGCAGTTGTGGGCGCTGACAGACCCTCTGAGCGTGAAATGAGCTTCGTCGGTCCACAACACGTTACTCAGCCAATTGTCATCTTCTGCCATCTTTTGAAAAGCATCGGAGGGTGCGCCTCAGTGCCAACCAAACTGTAGTGTATGGAATGCCGGTGCGACGTGCGACTGCACGAGCACTGACTTCCCCGTGCACAGACGAACCCATTTCTTCCTGAACTGTCTCAGCAGCATTACGCCTTGTGCTCGGTCGGCCACTACGGGGTCTATCGTCTAAACAACAACCTGTGGCTTCGAACTTCGAAATCATTCTTGCCACAGCTTGATTTGTCAACGGACCTTTACCCGTTCGAATCCCCTTCCTATGGCGATAGGATCGTAACGCTGAACTAGCACATTCCCCATTCTGATAATACAGCTTCACTAAAAGCGACTTTTCGGGTAATATCAACATGCTGCAACTGCTAGCGCATCTGATTCTCTCTCTTTTTTTTTTTTTTTCCTTTATTGTTATTTTCATACCTGTACAATCAGGTAGGCTGTCAGCGGCATGCTACGGCGCTCTTCAGCCATAGAGTTGACAATGATATAACACAGAATGGAGATCCAGAATAAACATAGTGACGGGCAAAAAATAGTGGACACAGAAATACAAAAAAACACGGAGCCATTCACACTCGACGATAACGACACTGAAAACATGTTGACACGGCGCGCATAACATTGATGAATCCGACGGCACAAGTGAACGTATGAGCGTGACGGCGGACACTAAAAACACAAAACGACGGCACACACACGCGAAACTGATGGCGATGATCTCCGGCGCGCGAATGTCCACAGAGCATGTAGGAGTCCGGGGTCCTGCCAAGAGGGAAGAAGGGGGAGTGGGAGGGAGAGAGTGAGCAAGGATGCCAATGGCGGAGGAGACGGAAGTAGGAGACGGAGGAAGGGCTGGAGGGGAAGCCCGAGGTTGGAGTGGGGAGAAAGGGAGGAGGGAGGGAAGGGGGAGAGAAGGGAGGGAGGGTGCCCAAAGGAACAAACGCAGGACGAGGGAGGGAGGATCAAAGTTGGTAGGAGGGGTAGATGGAAGGGAGGAGGGCATCATCAGGAATGGGGAGCTGGCGGAAGCCACCTTGTTAGAGGATAAGGAGGGTGGAGAGATGGAGAGCAGGTGGGGCATGGGAATACAGGCGCAGCAGTGGGTGGGGGTGGGAGAGGATGGGGGAGACAAGCGTGTGAGGAGGATCGAGTTTACGGGAGGTGTAGAGGATCCATATCCCTTCAAGGAAAAGCAGGAGGTGGGGGAATGGAATGAGGTCGTACAGGATCCACGTGGTAGAGGGGACATGGATGCGATAGACTAGGCGGAGAGCATGGCGTTCAAGGATCTGAAGGGATTTGTAAAAGGTAGGGGGGGTCGGAGATCCAGGCAGGATGGGCGTAACAGAGGGTAGGGCGAATGAGGGATTTATAGGTGTGGAGTATGGTGGAGGGGTCCAGACCCCACGTACGGCCAGAAAGGAGCTTGAGGAGTGTGCCTTGGCTTTGATTGTCAGGAGATGGGGGGGTCCAGGAGAGGTGACGGTCGAGGGTGACGCCAAGGTACTTAAGGGTGGGGGTGATGGGGATAGGACGGCCATAGATGGTGATGTAGAAATCGAGGAGACGTAAGGAAGGAGTGGTTTTGCCTACAATGATCACCTGGGATTTGGAGGATTGACCTTAAGCAACCACTGGTTGCACCAAGCAGTGAACCGGTCAATATGAGATTGGAGAAGGTGTTGTGAGCGCCACAGGGTGGGGACAAGGGCAAGGAAGGCACTGTCATCAGCCTACTGGAGAAGGTGGATGGGGGGTGAAGGCCGCGGCATGGCCACCGTATACAAGAGGCACAGAAGAGGGCAGAGGACGGAACCCTGGGACATACCAGCGGAGGGGAAAAAGGTGTAGGAATCCGTGTTGTGGATGGTGACATAGGAAGAACGGTGGTAAAGAAAGGAGCCGATCAGACGAACGTAGGTGATAGGAAGGGCGAATGTTTGGAGCTTGAAGAGCAGACCGGAATGCCACACATGGTCATAGGCTCGTTCAAGGTCAAGGGAGAGGAAGATAGCGGAACGACGGGAATTAAGCTGTTTGGAGAGGAGATGAGTGAGGTAAAGGAGAAGGTCATCGGAAGAGAAGGACGGCTGAAAGCCACACTGGGTAATGAGAAGGAGGCGGTGCTGGCAGAGATGTTGGTGGATATGTCGGGTGAGGATGGATTCCAGGACCTTGCTGAAGATCGAGGTAAGGCTGATGGGATGGTAGGAGGAGGCAGCGGACGGTGGTTTACCGGGTTTGAGGAACATCAGGATACGGGAGGTTTTCCACAGGTCGGGGTAGTAGCCGGTGGACAGGACGACATTGTAGAGCCTGGCCAGGGTGGAGAGGAAAGAGGCAGGAGCTTCGCGGAGGTGGCGATAGGTGACACGATCATGACCAGGAGCAGTGTTGCGTTTTGTGCGGAGTGTAGCGATGAGATCCTGTGTACTGGTAGGTTCATTGAGTTCTGTGTGTGCAATGTTGTCCAAGTACTGGAAACCAGGTGCGAGGGGAGGGACAGAGGTGTCAGTTCGATTGCGGACATCTGGGAAGAGGGAGTAAATGAACGGGGGATCGTCAGGAATGGTAATGACATTGGAGAGGTAGGAGGCAAAGTGATTGGCCTTACTAATGGCGTCAGGGAAGGGTTCGTTGTCATGAAGGAGAGGAGAGTAAGGAGGGGGTTTAGATCCAGTAAGACGGCGGAACGCTCACCAGTACTTGGACGAGTTGATAGGGAGGGTAGCGTTTAAATGGGTGCATGTCTGTCGCCAGTCCCAGCGTTTCTTAGCTGCGAGCAAGTTGCAGATGTGTCTTTGGAGTTGCCGGTGGCGTCGTAGTGTGTCCGAGTCACGCCCGCAGAGGAAGGCACGGTAGAGACGGCGGGATTCACAGAGGAGGAGAATGGCCTGTGGGGGTAAGGTAGGACGGTGGGGCTGGATGGCGACAGAAGGGATGTGGGCCTCCACAGCCTTAGACAAGATCTGCTGGAGAAAGGAGGCGGCATGGGTAATATCGTCGGGGTGGAGGTAGGTGAAGGTGTGGCCATCGACCTCGGTAGAGAGGGTATCCCGGTAGGCATTCCAGTCGGTGTGGTACTAATCACGGACATACTTCGGGCGAGGGTCATGAAGTGGGTCAGGGTGGGGGCGACGATCGTCTGAAACGGTGAGGAGGACAGGGAGATGGTCACTACCAATGGGGTCCAGGACATCCACCGTTATGCAGCCAAGGAGGTTAGGGGCGGAGAGGATGACATCAGGAGTGGAGTTGGATTTGGGGCGGGTGTGCTGGGGAATGGGGATGAGTTCACCTTGGAGGGAGGAGAGGAACCAATGCCACCGCCATAACTGGGAGGCAGAACGACTATGGATGTTGAGGTCGGCAGCAATCACGTAGGAGGAGAAAGTATGGTCAATGTGGGAGAGGAAGTCAAAAGGAGTAGGGGTGTTAGGGCGGACATACATGATGGCGCAGGTGACGGTAAGGCCAGGGAAGAAGAGACTAAGGATCAGGTGTTTGGTGGGTTCGGGAAGGAGAGGTTGGAGCCGAACTGGGATCTGGCGGTGGTGACCAATGGCAACTCCACCACGCGCTATCAAGAAGGGATTGTCGGAGCGGTGAAGGAGGTAGGGCAAGGTATGAATGGTGTGGTGGGGCTGGAGAAAGGTTTCATTAAGCAGGAAGGCATCCATGTGGTGGGTGGCGAGGGTGTGCATGAAGAGGTTCTTGTTGGCGGGAAGGGAATGGATGTTGTTGAACAGGATACGGTGCTGTCGCGCCATGACAGGGAATTAGACGAGGGTGTCGAGATGGGAGAAGGTGAAATGGGCCTGGTTGTGGGAGTAGGTGGCATACATTTTTAGGTGGAAGACGGAATGGGCAGCGAAGGAGATCTGTTGGAGGGTGTGAGGGCGCTGGAAAGGGTGGACGTTTTGCAGAACAATAGTGAGGAACCTGAAGATGTCCTCAGCAGTGGGGAGGGATGAAGGGAATTGCCAGGAGGGGCGGGGGCGTCCAGAGGTCGGACGGTGAGTTCAAGAGTGGTCAGAGGGGGTTGGGCTTTACATTTTTGGGAGTAGGTGGGATGGGGGAGATAGCAGGCATTACAGGAGGGAGGGGACTGAAGGTTAGTGCACTGCCAAAGGAAGTGCACTAGCTTACAATGCGGGCAGGTGGGGGCCTTGTGGCACTCAGCTGTTGTGTGTGCATTGTAGCGCAGACACCTCTGGCAGCGAAGGGATTGAGGAGGGGAATGGGAGGGGTCGACCTTATATCACTGGTTGAAGAGGAGGGCACCCTCCTTCAGGAGGCAGTCAATGGAGGGGGCGTGCTCTGATAAAACCCGCATAAGGTGGATGGGGCCGGCCGAGTTAAAAATGCGGCAGACTGCTCGCACCTCCAGCGAGGGATGCGCCTTGAGCCTCACCAACACCTCCTTCTCCGTGATCATCGGACTAAGCCTAGTGATCATGGCAGTGAGGGTCGGCGGGCGATGTGGGGGTTGAGGTTGGTGGGTAGGAGATGGGGAAGATGCAGGGGTGAGGGAGGCGTTGGGTCCAAACCGGGTGATGGGGATGCGGGAAAAGATGTCAGTATGGAGGGTGGGGCTGGAGGAGGAGATGGGAACTGAGTCCCGTCTGGGAGTGAGGAGTGAGACAGGGACACCAGGGAAGTGTTGGCAGAGGAGGAGGGAGAGGTTCTGAGCCTCGAGGAGGGAAGGATCGGGATGAGAGAGGACGTATTTGTAGGAAGAGGGAGAGGAGGAGGAGGAGGAGGAGGAGGAGGAGGAGGAGGAGGCGGAGGGAGCAGGGCCACACTGGGAGACATCCATGGCATCCTGGGGGGGGGGGGTGGAAGGAGGACAGGGCAGGGCCTTTTTGGGAGCGGAGGGTGGTGGTGCCACTAGGGCATTTAAGGGCGGCTGAAGGGTGAGTGGTGACATGAGGAACGGGAGCTATAGGGAGGAGGCGGGAAGTGGCAGGTCCCGGCATGGACGCAGTAGTTGGCGCCGAAGATGGTGATGGTGAAGGCGACGGCGATTGCGGTGGCGGTGATGGCGAAGGCGATGGGGAGAGCTGGGCATGGGCAGTGGCCCGTCGGGCCACCACCCTAGTTGGAGCTGCAGTGACAGGCTGGGGGAATGGGGGGAAAGGATCAGAGGTAGAGGAGCGGGAGGAAGAAGCTGGTGAGGGGGCGACAAAGAGCGAGGGAGAAGGGAGAGTTAGGAAAGGAGGGATGGAAAGAGGGGGGGGGGGCGACTGGGCACACCATGTAATGGTGGTGGTGGTGGCGGAGCGCGAAGTATACACTATGGCAGTGGTGGTAGTAGTGGCAGTGGTGGTGAGGGCTGACATGATGACAGGGAAGAACTAAAACAGTACAGGACATAAAAGAGAGGAAAAAACCGGGGACAGACGAAACGGACAAAGACGGACGAAGACGAGGACCAGAGTCCCACGCTGCTGGCGCTGCCGACGGCTGGCAGGAACACTGCAGCTGCTGCTGCCGTGGACGGGGCCAGGGCCTCTGCTAGGTGGACCGCTGCTGCTGGCTGGCTGGACTGCTGCTGCTTCTGCTGCTGCTGCTGCTGGCTGGACCGCTGCTGCTATTGCTGCTGCTGGCTGGACCGCTGCTGGCTGGGACCACTGCTGCTGCTGCTGCTGCTGCTGCTGCTGGCTGGACTGCTGCTGCTGGCTGGCTGGACTGCTGCTGCTGCTGCTGGCTGGACTGCTGCTGCTGCTGGCTGGACTGCTGCTGCTGCTGGCTGGACTGCTGCTGCTGCTGGCTGGACCGCTGCTGGCTGGGACCACTGCTGCTGCTGCTGCTGCTGCTGCTGGCTGGACTGCTGCTGCTGGCTGGCTGGACTGCTGCTGCTGCTGCTGGCTGGACTGCTGCTGCTGGCTGGCTGGACTGCTGCTGCTGCTGCTGGCTGGACCGCTGCTGCTGTTGCTGCTGCTGGCTGGGCCGCTGCTGGCTGGGACCACTGCTGCTGCTGCTGCTGCTGCTTGCTGGACTGCTGCTGTTGGCTGGCTGGAATGCTGCTGCTGCTGGCTGGACCGCTGCTGCTGTTGCTGTTGCTGGCTGGACCGCTGCTGCTGGCTGGACTGCTGTGACCGTTGCTACCGCTGCTGCTGCTGCTGCTCGGCTGGACCGCTGCTGGCTGGCTTGCTGGCTGGCTGGACGGCTGGCACCTGCAACCCTAGCGCTTCGATTAGTGCACGAAAACACAAATCGAAGGGCGGTACTCGTAGCGAGGTACCGCCGGAGATGATTCTCTCTCTCATTACAGCTCCTTTTATACACGAATTTCATACGTTTTGCTGTCCAGCGCCATCTGTCGGACATTTTGTGAACTTTTTTTTGTTCTAATAAAACCCCATGTCATTCCAAGCATGTGTGTAAATTTTTACCTCTTTATCTACATTATTCCGTGGTTTATTCATACTGACTTCTTGATCACCCAGTATAATTACGAGTATATAGCATATAAATTAAAGAGGTGTGCAGCCTATGTCTGTGTGAACGTTTGTTAGGCCACTGCGTAAATATTTGAAATATATTGATCAAGAAGTTTTCGAGAAGGTGCAAATGGTTTTGAGGACTATAGGAGTTAACATCTGAGGTCATGAGTCCCCTAGAACTTAGAACTACTTAAAGCTAACTAACCTAAGGACATCGCACACATCCATGCCCGAGGCACGATTGGAACCTTCGACCGTAACAGCAGCGCGGTTCCGGACTGAAGCGCCGAGAACCTCTCGGCCACCGCGGCCGGCAACTTTTAGAGAGATTAGTTAACAATCTTTCCCCTTTTTATGGTACACATATATTTATACACCATATATATTAAGGAAATGTATAACCTATGACCGTCCACGCTTTATTTAGAGTATCATGTAAAAATTTGAAGTAAATTGGTCAAGTATTTCTGGAGATTTGTTCTAATACTCTTTCCCCTTTTTATAGTATATGTACTATATAGTATATATACGAATTACATACCATTAAAGAAATGTGTAGCCTATGTCCGTCCGATCGTTTATTAGGGTATCGCGTAAAATTCTGAAATCGAGCAAGAACTTTTCGAAGTTTTTGCTTACAACGTTAAGCGGCCTGTCTTTATACAGTGGAGTATAGATTACTGCAACATAAGCATCAATGTCAAAGCTCAATATCAAAAAATTACTCGTTTCTTACATATACTGCTAGGTATTCACCATGAGATTTGCCTTACTAATTTTTTTGTGCATTAGTAACAGCTGCAGCAGCTGATTCATATTTTATCCTTTTCGTGTTACTAAATTCCATTTACACATGACAAATCAATTTTCATCTCTCATTATGTACCGAATACTTCACTTTACCCGATGACGCCAGGTGCTGTGCCCCAAGACCATGAATGCAGTCTGGTACGTCGTTCTCCTCGGAACCTACATGTACGGCGCAGTACTTAGAACCGGACCTCGTTTCAAAGCCTGTCAAATGTCAGGTAGTTTCTTTTCCTGAAGACAACATCCACCAAACAAGTCCACCTCGGAAATACGAATGCGGTATTATTTCACGTCTGCAATATTTTATCGATGAAAATAAATAATATGTTTCAAAATCAACAGTCCATTGCGAGACTAGCACGTCTCATGTTAACATTACATCTCACATAATTTATCACAGGATACAATGAAGGCTTTCACGACCGGATGTCATAGTAGCTGAGGAGACATCGTGGCTGTACCACCATGGTCGAAGAAACTTTTTGTCCAGAATTGTGCCGTAGCAGCTCCATACACGTCCAGAGCTGCGCTGGACAAAAAGTCGGGAACCGGAAAATTTTTGCGAACACGACGGTAGAGCCATGAACTCATCAGCAAAATGGTTCAAATGGCTCTGAGCACTATGGGACTCAACTGCTGAGGTCATTAGTCCCCTAGATCTTAGAACTAGTTAAACCTAACTAGCCTAAGGACATCACAAACATCCATGCCCGAGGCAGGATTCGAACCTGCGACCGTAGCGGTCTTGCGGTTCCAGACTGCAGCGCCTTTAACCGCACGGCCACTTCGGCCGGCTAACTCATCAGCAGTTAATCAGAACCTGTGTTATTTCGCATACCAATTAGCAGATATCTGACGCTGAAATCAAGGACAACAAGGATAACACCAGTGATTTCAAGGGTCAGGCTCATGCCGCCAACGTCTGTCTCAGTTTTATCTATCTGGTAAGTTACTGCATTTCCTATATTTCTATTATACTGGCTGGAAGAGAGGAAGCCGCAGAAGAGGAAGCGAAGGCCGATGGTCCTCGCACGTTCCTGACACCCTAGGGAGTGGCAGTCCAGTTTTAAAAGGTAAGACAAGAGGAGTATTGTAGCCACAGGTAGCCAGTGTATATAACCTACGTATTTTCACGGCGTGGTACCAGCCGGATAGGTACGGTACGTTTTCCACAAACTAAGGCCAACACGACGTGAGATGCTAGTCTCTAGTTAAAAAGCGCCAATAATGAGCTATGACCGGAGTCCGGGAAACGCAAATAACCTGCCGTTTCATAGGCCAAGCAATTTGCTCAAAGCACAGATTCACAGAGTTCATATTCTACGCGGCACCTTCCGGGAAGACAAGGGAGAGAGGGACCAGTCACGAAATAGTGATCTCTGTTTCTCTCGGGGAACGTTAGGTTGCTCTGCTTTGTTAGAAGTTTTCCTCTCTCTGCGGGGGCTGAACTGCGTCAGTCAGAGGCTACTTCACGTGAAGTCAAGGTAGTCATTTTCTAGAGGAGCACGAAGGTAATTCATTGGCTGATCTTAAAAAAAATATGAGAAACTGACAGGCTAGCAGTTTCTCAGAGTTATACACACAGGAAGGCAGTCCATCGTCTGGAATATTAACTTTTCTGTGGAGAGGGATTTAACAGTTTTGCAATAATAATCTCATTGGACAACATTTGGCAGATCCTTCTGACTGGCAAAATTGATTTTACCCTGACTTTGTGGGGATCAGAGAAAATATTGCAAAATAGAGATGACTTTAATTTGATCTTCGCTTCAGAACTTGTCTTCTATTCACTGTGGTCTTCTGACTGGGCAAAAAACACGCTTCACTGAACTTCCACTTTTGGCTTGGAGCTGCAATGGAAGAGAGACTGATTTTCCGAAGAGAGGCTGCAACATTCAATGGCTGACGTGTGACAGTGGCCGGCTGACCACCTCGCATGCAACGTTCAACTCCCCAACTCACTAATGATGACGGGAACATGCAGCACAGGTGAACCAGGAATGCAGGTTGTTAGGAGTTTGCCGGCATATTGTTTTGACTTGATTAGGTTACAGGATTTTTTACCTTTGGATCGGCAGCCGAGGGTTCATCAATGACTGGCCAGTTTGCCTTACTTGCATGTGGTTTCCATATCTGTTCTTGGTGCAATCAGAGCAATCTCCTTATGCCCGTCTACAGTTACCTCTTCTCACGAATGACTTGTGATGTGGCGATCATTTTCTTTGCACCCAATCCTCGTGGACTTTGTCAAGACTTAACCTGTGATTAGTTTACAGTTCTTCTGTATTTGCAAATCACAGTTTTTCATTCTCAGTGGTTGATAGATCACGATAATGTGTAATTTTTTGGGTCATGTTCATGTATGCACTCAAAGAGAGTATTGTAATAAATTGGGGTCTGTTTGGACAGCTATTTCATTCCAGAAGTTAGATGAAACCCTTTACAATTACTGAAATTTTAATGCTATTTGAAACAATTAAACTCAGGACTCATTTAATAGGACCACAGTTTTCACATACTTATCCATTTGGACAACATATTCATCACAGTATCTAAGTTCATGGGGAGTGGTCTGCCCACAGGTCAGTCCAACTGATGCAGATCACAGCGACAGCCGAAAGATTCGTCAAACTCGGTCGACGTCTTTCGTGTTGATTGAAATGACTGGAAAAAGTCTGACGAATGTATTATGACTGGTTTTTTTTCGTTTTAAGTTTATTGCAGTAACTGAATTAAGATTAAGGCTGAAAAACCTATAATAATTTATTATAACATTGATGTGGAAGATGGTCATGCATACTTATACAATGAAAACAAACATATTCCAACAGTTCTGTTTGAATCAACATAAACTGTGCCCTAGTCGCTTTGAAGATGTTGTTACAGTATTTCAGTGAGTACAATCAAAAACATCGTACTGCAGTCCCCTAATGCATAAGTCAGTTAGCAACGAATATATATCAGTGAGTCCGAGGTTACTCCAATCTCACGACTGAAGTCAGAAAGAGAGCTGCTACTGGATATTCCAGTCTTCCCTTCAGTTTGGCTATAAAATCCTGATTCATAAAAGGAAAACTGATCGTAAATGTGATTCACTCAAGTTAAAACACTACTTTCGTGGCAGCGTAAAGGTAATACTACACATATAAACTTACGAGTCTTTTATTCGGCAGATATAAATTATCCTCCTCATTAGCATTCGATAAGAAAAACAGCCACTTGCATACCACTATAATCTAAACTACTGGCAATTAAATTTTAATGCACTTTTTACGACTTAAAATCTTGCCAAAACGAAACCCTTTAAAGTTCACATTGAGAAGAAGAATGTTTCCACTAACAATCTAATGATCCGATACATGGAGCTCTTTAGGAACAGAACACTAGTAGAGGACGGTAAAGATAGGATTAAACCGGCTGTACTATTTTTGCAAGAATTGTTTGTCCTGCCACATAGGGTTCCTCTTTTCCAGCCCTTCCGCTCCGTGCTCACTTCCGACATAGCGGCGCCAACATGTCGCCATCCTCCAGATAGGCTCTTGCGAATGCTCCTTCTTCTTCTTCTGCCACTATCCGTCCACTGGCGAATGAAGGCCTCTTCGCTCTGTTCAGTCCCGTAAGGTACAAGCATGTTGCTGCAGGTAAAATGAATCTCGATCTTCCAGTGTCTCTTTCCTGTTTCCGAGGCTGCCAGTGAATTATCATAAATGTCACCTGTTCTCCCTATGTACACATCCCGTCGCCAGTTCAGTCTTCCATCTCTCTCGGGAGGTCGTTTCTGCTTTTGTCACTGCCCAGTACTTGCGTTTCGTATCTTTGTGCTAACTTCTAACTCCAAGAGCATGAAGCCATTGACAGTTCTAACAGAACTATTCGGGGTAGCTCCAAGTAAGTAAAACGTCTCGATTCCTCTCACAACAACGAGTATATTTATTTACGCCAAAGAGCAAAAAGAGTCATACTAAGATACTATAATACATTATTCTAATGTGCCACGACATCATCCTCACCCTTGGACAACTTCCAACGGTACAGACAGTTGGAGTAGCCTGGTAATCTCTCTTCGCTCAAACATAGTGAGAATAACAGTCCAATATACTACGTACCGGTCAATTTGTAAGTCCTCTACCACCACCCTTTTCTACAGGGTAATACATCTTACTTATTTATTTTCACGTCAAGTTTCGTAGGACCAAATTGAGGAACAAATCTCCAATGACATGCAACGAGTCTGTACATGAAATTACAACATAAAAATAATAACAGATAAAAATAAAATGTTTATAAACGAGAAAAAGTCAGTCAATAAGTTTAAGTAAACGCTATCAACAATAAAACAAGGACCAGTTTAATTTTTCAAGCAATTCCTCGACAGAATAGAAGGAGTGACCCATGAGGAAACCCTTCAGTTTCGATTTGAATGCGCGTGTTACTGCTAAGATTTTTGAATTCTGAGTGGTAGCATATTGAAAATGGATGCTCATTTTCACTAATCGTGTGCCCAGTGTGTGAAATTAAAACGTCAGGTTTTGTTGAAGTGTGTGCTAGAAACTGTAAAAACTGATTGGTACTGTGATTTAGCGTTAGTTTATTTTCTACAAGCCATGAACTTAGGTCATGAACTGCACTATTTTAAACCAAGACAATGTTGCACACAACATCTTTTATTACCAAGCTAGTGTCATCAGCAAACAGAAATATTTTAAGTTACCCACGATACTATAGGGCATATCATTTATATAAATAAGGAACAGGAGTTGCCCCAACACTGATCCCTGCCCCCCCCCCCCCCCCCCCACTTGACTGTACCCCACTCAGACCCCAAATCAAAGCCATTCCCAGTATGGTGAATAATGACCTTTTGCTGTGTGTTGCTAAAGTAAGAGGTGAACCAATTGTGAGCTACTCCTCGTATTCCGTAATGGTCCAATTGCTGGAGCAATATTTTCTCATCAACACAATCAAACGCCTTAGTTAAATCGAAAAATATGCCTAGCGCTCGAAATCTTTTGTTTAACCCATCCAGTACCTCACGGAGAAACGAAAATTTGCATTTTCTGTTGTTGAACGACTTCTAAAGCCGAACTGTAGATTTGAAAGTAAATCGTGCGATATAAAATGATTAATTATCCTTACATACAAAGCCTTTTCAGTAACCTTAGCAAACACTGATGGCATAGAAATAGGTCTAAAATTGTCTACATTATCCCTGTCTCCCTTTATATAGAGCGGCTTTACTACTGAGTACTTGAATCGTTCAGGAAACTGACCATTCCTAAAGGAAAAACTACAAATATGGCCAAATACAGGGCTTACATGTGCAGCAAAATATTTTAATATTCTGCTAGATACTCTACCATATCCATGGGAGTCCTTAGTCTTCAGTGATTTAATTATTGACTCCATCTCCCCCTTGTCTGTATCACAGGGGAGTATTTCAGACATCAATTTCCGAAAGACATTTGCCAAGGAAGTTATATGATTTCCTGCAGGAACTAAATTTTTATTTAATGCTCAGAAAATGATTGTTAAATACTGTACATACATCTGATTTATCAGTAACAGAAATAATTTTACTACGAATTTACTTTATATCGTCGACCTTGAGCTGCTGACCAGACACTTCCTTCACAACTGACCATATGGTTTTAATTTTCTCCTCTGAATTAGCTATTTTATTTGCATACCACACACTCTTTGCCTTCCTAATAACATTTTTAAGCACCTTACAATATTGACTACGAAGTCTTATGCAACGGAGTCCTTGCATAAAAAGTTCTCGGTTTACTTGCCGCGGAGGTAGTAATCGAAAGCTTGGGATTTGGTCCAAATTTGACGCGGCAAGTAAACCGAGAACTTTTTATGCACCTTACAATATTGTTTGTAATGGCCTACTATAGCTTGATTGTGACCACTTCTAACATTTTGATATAATTCCCGTTTGTTGATAACCTTATCCCACTAGTCAGCCACCCAGGGTGCCTATTACTCCTAGTACCCCGTTTAGAACGTTCTAGTGGAAAGCAACTCTCAAAGAGCATGAGACATGTGTTAGGGAAAGCATTATGTTTATCATCTATGTTACTGGCAGCACTACAAACATCCTGCTACTCTTGATCCTTGACAAGGTTTAAGAAACTCTCTGTTGCTGTTGGATTAACTTTCCTACATAGTTTCTAATTATATGTGACATTTGTTTGGGTACAAAAGCCTTTTAATGTTAAAATTTGCGCATCATGGCCTGAAAGGCATTCACCCTTTTACTAACAGAATACCCATCTAGTAATGAAGAATGAATAAAAATATTGCCTATGGCTGTGCTACTTCTTGGAAAAGGGAAATATCGCCAATTCTAATCTTCTGGGGTCTACCGATGTTCTGAACTTGATGAAAGCTCCTAAGTAACAGTACGTAGTCTTTGTTCCAATGATTCTAGAAGTCTTCAGTTAGTTTCTGCTGTATCTTGAATTCTTTTACAAAGTCAGCTCATTCTGAGGGCTTGAAGCCTCTCGGTAAAGTATCCAAGACTTCCTCCCTACCAGAAAGCACCCTGGTATATGCAATTCGTCATGAGTCTGGGTGATTAAGTGTCCAGTTGAGGCGGCTTCGACGCTTACAAGAATAGTTTTGAAGTCTCTCCTCGTCCAGACCGCTTCGCCTGAGTACTTTACGAAGGCATCGTTTAAATGAATCGACCGTTCTTTCCCGCCAAACTCCCCAGTAAGCCGCACATAGCCCTCTGAACCTACAGGTCCTGGGGCCTGCTTGTATCCATGTTAGGGTTATGGAGGGGTCAGTCCAAAGGGTTGCATTGCCAACCTCACAGTCGGTGGCATTGCAGTAATAACGCAACAGACTTCCTCCCAACCATGTAGCTAGAAATTTGAGACGTCATATTGTTACTCTCTTGAGGGCACTAAACTTTTTCGCTGCAAATCAGATGTGCGTAAGTGTTTCCGTTTTCCTCACACGTGACGTAAACGGTCAGAAGCATCGCAGAAAATGTGAACGCATGAGCTTCGGTTCCGAGAGGCTGAGATCCACCTGGGTGTAGAGATTATAAGGATCCGGAAGGAATGATACCCACTACGCCATTTCGGTGCAAGTTGATTAGGAAGGATTTCGTCCGAGTACAATTCTAACAGCCAAGTGTCTTGGAATAAAATCTTTCCGGTGATGGCCACTGACGAGACCAAACCCAGAGCATCATAGAAGCTTGCAGTAAGTCGTGAGAAATTTCTTTTGGTCGCTGTCACGTCTAATGCTTCGTTGGTGATAGCCCTTTGAGGTAAAGAAGACCTATTTTGTGCCCCATACTACGCCTGGTAATGTGTTATTCGGTTTTACGTTTTGTCCTTGGGCCTTACATATTCGGGTCAAGCGTGGTGAACTTGCCCACTTTGACAATGACAACCGTATTTGTTGCGTCAACAACACCAATAGAGCGACATCAGACCATCTCATCCTTTGGTTCCAGCTGCAACATCATCCATGTACTTTTTCTTATGTACTAAGGCACCAGCCGTGGGGAATTGTGACTTGTAGGTGGTTGACAGTTCCCTGAATGTGGTCGATAACAGGAACGACTGCAGTAAGACCTAAAGGAAGGCGTTTGAAGCGGTAAACAGTCGCCTTCCGTGTCTGCATTGATCGTGAAGTTTCGCTGACGAAACCCAGACGAAGACTTTATACCACAGGAACGTCATGGAGTCTTGGTCATCCTAGTTCAGAGCAAGCTGAGGGAAAGCTTTAGCGATATCAGCTATAATGGCGAAACGTCGTAGGCGGAATCGTAGGAGCACAGCCATGACTTCTGGTAGAAGGTTGGGACCAATCCGTAAAACGTCGTTCGGCGACGGGGCGCCTTCTTCATGAGCATATCGGTAAAAATCAACTCGCCATTTTACAGTTTCTTGTCTTTCTTTTTCGACCACGTTATGTGGCAAATAAAAGGAGTCTGTACGTGATTCCGGAGCAGCTAACTCAACATTATTCTGTCTGATGTATTCTGACATCTGAGTTTTGTAGGCGTGTCTCAGCTGGTTGGTTTTTAGTAGACGCTTTTGCAGGGCAGCAAATCGTCTTTCAGCTTTACGGAAATTGTTAGGAACAACGCATGTGGACTTACGTGGCAGACGAACTACTCATCGGGATAAGGTAAGATGCATTGAACTCTTCCAGACTCACGATGTCCCTGGCGCTCATTGATGGTTGCTGTTCAAGGCTAACACTTATCGATTCTAAATCCCCAAAACTCCTGATATTATGATCCGTTGGCTGTTGTGACGCGAGTTTACTAAGGTTAACAGCAGTGTAGATTGCTGAAACACCTGGTCGACTTCCGCGAAGTACCCAGCGAAACTTCGAGGACATCAAGACTGGAGACGGAAATAGTCGTATGGGCGATGCATTATGAACTATTTTCCGTTATTGATCGGCTCCTATAAGTAAACGAGTGGGAACGTGGTATGTCAGCAGGATCAGTCAGTGACAGGTTACATACGTGTTGTGCAATTGTGGTATGTTGTGGTACAGACGTGTGACTGCTGAAGGAATGTGAACTCACAAAGGCGTTGATACTAATGTGCTCGCTTTCCATGTATAAAGGTGTTATAGCAGTACACTACCGTAACAACTCTGTAACTTGTTAGAGTTAAAAAGAAGGTGCGTGATGATTTGAGTTTGTGTGGTGTTCTTTTCCTGCGTAACGGAAGAGGGACAGTACCTTAGAACCTCAAAAACGATGACTACAGTTCAAGAGAGAGAGAAAAACACGCATGCAAACAGCGTACATAATAATCATGCAGATATTTGCTATTGACAATGAGATTAAATTCTCGAAATGTGTTGTACTAAGCATGAAAAAATACGTAACTTGTGCAGTGTTTTATTACGTAAGTCACGCATAATACGGTTGTGGCATCCGCTTGTTATTACTAGACGGAATTTGGTTAGACTGAATATTACGCGCTGAAGCCTAGGGTAGCGCGTTTAAATTTGGTCGTACTTCTCCGTGGATACTCTGACTAATCGGCGCTCCGTCTACTTCTTCCGCTAGAAACTCCCTTCGGATAAGTTATGTCTTTTTACGCGGATTATCCAGAGATGACAGATTTCTTCTGGGAGGGCACGCGATATCTGGCGAACTGTCACTCCACCATAGGCACTGACGTCTTTGCCCAATGAATTGAATGCCTGTATTCTTCGGTAATACTCCGTGAACGTTAAATTGAGGTTTTCCGGAGATACGAAGTGAACAGGCACAATCGCTTCGAAATAATCCAGGTGCACCTGAATGATTTTATTACTATCTCCGTGTCGTTCCCGAAGAACTTTCTTTGTATCCTTGAAAGCGGACACGGCTACGGCGATACCATCGACTAGCATCTTAGGTTCACTTTCGAGGTAGCCTCGAACAAATTCATGCTTATTAACCGTAGAAGGGGAGGAGTTGCTATCCACCGAGCTCTCAAGTTACTCCCAAAATTTAGGCCAGCTCTCCACGTCTCTTGAGAAGGGCTCTGATTTAATGGACGATAATTCAACTGTCCTGGTAACTGCATTGGCTGAAGGATCGCCATTCTTTGTGCTTGATGATGACGTGGATTCAGAGAGTTTTCTTTCGGTACCCTCAGATAAGCTGACATGGGAGCGCTTCGTTTTATCAGCATAATCCTTACATAGCATTGTTGTAATCATTCTCTGACGTAAGATCGTGTATTTGGTCGTCCAGCAGTACAACAGTTGACAGCGTGTCCTCCAAAAGAGCCTTGTAGTATCCAAATTCGGTCAACGGCGTCGTAGATGAGAATTCTCCGATCGCGGTGAGAAATAGAGTAAAATTTGATCTCTGATGACTTCGCTTTCTTTGTAGAATATGCAGTTTTTCTATCGCTGTGTCTACAGTACTGTCACAACTTAATGATCTTTTCACAAGACTGTAGTTGTGTACAAATAAAAGTCCACTGCGTTGACATGCGACACTGCGACACATCTTCCGAAACATGAAAACCTAAGTTAGGAAACCGTTTTCCGCTGTCGTGTTTACATGACAAGGTAGAAGCGAATTTGCTAGCCCAGTTAAATATCGCGCTTGGAAAAACAACTGTTATAGTTTCTATTAAAAATGAAGAAATTCCTAGAGCTGTATTCAAGGTTCAAAAAATGGTTCAAATGGCTCTGAGCACTATGGGACTTAACATCCATGGTCATCAGTCCCCTAGAACTTAGAACTACTTAAACCTAACTAACCTAAGGACATCACACAACACCCAGTCATCACGAGGCAGAGAAAATCCCTGACCCCGCCGGGAACCGAACCCGGGAACCCGGGCGCGGGAAGCCAGAACGCTACCGCACGACCTGTATTTAAGGTGACGATTTTATTTTGGCAACTAGCTTCAACGTTGTAAAAGCGTCATCTTCAGGCCCATACACTTGCTGAGGTCAACTGTATGCGGCTGATACTAGAAGTCAGTGGTGAGATACAGAGTGCTCCGTGTGGAAGGTGCTTACTCCCCACGTTGTTACAACTAGTTGCTAAAATAAAATCGACACCTTAAGCACAGCTGGAGGAATTTCTTCATTTTTAATATATATTTATACCAGCTGACTTCCCACGTCCTCCATTTCAGCTATGGATGCTCCAAGGTTATAGTTTCTGATTTAGTTCCAATGGTTCAAATGGCTCTGAGCACTAAGGGACTCAACTTCTGAGGTCATTACTCCCCTAGAACTTAGAACTAGTTAAACCAAAGTAACCTAAGGACATCACACACATCCATGCCCGAGGCAGGATTCGAACCTGAGACCGTAGCAGTCTCGCGGTTCCAGACTGCAGCGCCTAGAACCGCACGACCACTTCGGCCGGCTCTGATTTAGTCAGCATAATCGTAATTTCTCTTCAATTTGACGAGATGCAAACAGCTTCAGTCTAATATTTCTACTTATCCCTCACTGTACAAAAAGCCACTCCGAACCTATTAGCCGAAAATTTGGATAAACAAGACGAAGACTGACGGCCCAAGCTCGTTTCAAAACCGGCTGCGTTTACATGCGGAACTGGAAAAACGGCGACTAGAAACGGATTTCCTGACCCGATTTTGAAGTGTTTACACGACCACCCAGAAGCGGTATTGAGAAATCGGTTTACGAAATCCGGCTTTGGCAGCCCCATGTAAACGGGGTGATGATGACAGTAGCAAATGTACAAAAGTTAGTAGCTGCTGTTGACAAAAGGAGTGCGGAAGTCAATCATAGATAATAACAACCGCTAATTTGCGGTACATGTGCCACAGCAGTATTACCAGCAGCGTTATATGCAGAATTATTTGCAAACGACTTAAATCGAGCGCACGCCTGTCATGGCGGCATATATCAATTAGTTTTCGCTTTTGTTTATAACGTTGACGACAGGACATCAGTCAGCAATGGTGTAGAGATGAACGAAGCCGATGCAGTGTTGGCTTCCGCTATTGGCGGGCGTTAATTCTGAGATTGTTTACTGTGGAAAGTGGATTAGATTTGATTTGGTGCCGAATCAAGATTTTAGGAATTGCGTGGCATGTCATGGGGAGAAGTGTGTCAGACTTGGCGACAAATATAACTAGAGTGTACACCGGCTACGGCAAACCAGGACTGCTCCCGGCTGCATACACAAGAAGCGGAATTGTCGATGATTAACAGGTGGATCACTTGCAAGGTAAGTTAAAATTATTGTCAGTTTTTGTGGTACGTCTTTTGTCGGTGTCTTTAACTCTGTAATGGATACCTGGCGTCGTGACAGTCGCGTGCTTGATTGCTGTTGCTGTCAACACAGTCAACAAAATCGATATCTGGCATCAGGACAGTCACGCGCTCGATATGTGTTGTTTGTGAGTAATCTCGAAAATTACTTATAATAGTAATGGCCTTGAAGTGCTTTCGAAAAGCGGATTAAGGCTGCTATATAGCAGAGCGGAAACAGTCCCTTCCCGCAACCGTGAATACGACGTCGCTCACCATATCTTATTATGATTGCGCGGCTGCTCCTTATTATTGGAAGTGTTACTCGCAGAAATTCTTCCACGTGTCGGCTGTGGTGATCCTTTCCCGGGTTTCAGCCTCAAAATATACGATGTAGCTGCAAAGTTAAATCAGTAAGAGGCGCCACTTGCTTTCACAACAATAAGAACATTTATTTACACCAAAGAGAAAGAGTTATACAAAGATATTGTAATAGATTATTTTACTGCTCCTCGAAAAGAACTAAGCTAACATTACTGTCACCGGAACACCGACAGTTATACCTGATACGGAGACCTAGGGAAATGTAGAACAGGCTTTTGTGACTACTTGGGACGGTGAATTCCAATCATCCACACCATGCTGTATCAGGAAGCTATAAGTTCTTTTAGGGAAACTGCTAATTTAACTAGCGATAGACGCATTTCACACTATAGACGTTTAATTGCAATGTATGTACTACGTATTCCAGAGCGTTTAAAGGTGATATTGGCCGGTTATGGGACGATCTCTAGATTGTAGTAACGGTCTTCGATTCGCTCGTCTATTCCGTCACCGTATTCCATAGATCCTATGGTGGAGTTCCTACTATGATAGGAAAAAGTTAGGGTAAAAATCTGCAGGGAAAAGCGATAGTCGGAAACTATTTTGTAGGCTGTCCTAACAATTTACGGCTATTACATTGCTGCGTTCTATTTGCGCTTGCCTAGGCTATCAATGAAATAACTAAAATTTGTAGTGAACCTGAAACTCGTCTTGAGTGGTCTTTGATGCCTTGATCTCGGTGACGCCCAGTTTGAAGTTATTGGTATCTTGGTTTACTCTTCATCGGCCGATATTTTCCCTTATCTGTGCAGTCGGATCTGACCGTTGGAAATCGGTCAGATTACCGGTCGGTCGTGAACCGTCCCTACGTTGTGTAGCCGTCCAATTAAGAGGTTGTCGGTCTGGCTGCCTGCCTCACCCAAACGTGCCTTAGTGTTACTTCCCAGGCCGATCCTTGGAACCTTCCGAGCGCCGCTCCTTGTATTTTGCATAGTGATTTCCTTTTTAGTCTTACACTTAAGACCTTCAGCTGACTTTTCCAGCTTAAATTAAAAATTAGAAATTTCTTTGTCTGGGCTTTAAACCTTGAGATGCTTTGGGTTTCGTATGTGGCCTTCAGCCGAGAGTTATGTGAAGCATTTTAGGACAAAACCTTTAGCCTATCGTAGTTCAAATTTAGAAGCTCCTCCCTTTAAGCCGTATGCCGTAAAATTGTTTTCTGCGTGGTGTGTGGCCTTCATCCGAGTTTTAATTTCTCTTAAATTAAAAATTAAAAAATCCTTATCTTGCCCTTAAGTCATAAGATTTTTATTGTTTAGTAAGAGGCCTTCAGCCGAGTATTACACCAATATTTTAAGATAAGGCCTTCAGCCTTTCCAAATTGAAAGCTCTTCTTCCTAGGCCTTAAGCCGTTAAATTGTTTTGTTGGTATGCGCCCTTCAGCCGTGTTTTCAGCCTATCTAGATTAAACTTTGAAAATCTTTGTCTTGGCCTTAAGCCGTAATACTGTTCTTGATTAATGTGAGACCTTCAGCTGAGTTCTATGGGAAAAATTTAAGCTAAACCTTTCAGCCTATTTATATTGAAGAAAACAATATTTTTCTAAAGAAGTGAAACTTCCAGAAGAACTCCTGTACCTCAGTTCCTTGCTTAGGCCTTGTGCCTTGGATTTTCGATATGGCCTTCAGCCCATCTAAATTAAATCAAAGGAGGTCTTTCATTAAAACCTTGAGAGTTTTTGATTCTTGCTTGTGTGATTGTTTTAAAAAATGAAGTTTATATGTTGAGTTATTTTGGCCCCTTTCCACAAAAATAACCGCATCTGCTCTGTCCTGCTGGCCCAGGGATTTCAATATTATCTGTTGTAACCAGCATAAAGGAGGGCAAGTGTGGATTATCTAGAAGTTGAGACATTATTCTGTCTTGTTCTTCTCTAAACAATCAGAGTTGTTTTTAGCGGTATATTATTCTGATTGTGATGTCAGCTTACATAGTCAGCGAGAGGTTGGAACGATAGTTTTGCATGGAATTAAGAATCGCATTCTTAGACAACAAGCCGAGGCAATTCATGGAATAGTATTCGGTCACGATTTCTTACAATACTTTTAGCGGACCGTTGCAGATGGGCACGAAACGCTTACAATTTACATTCTGTTAGATGAATACAGACAATCATCTTTTCCTTGACCACCAAGCGTGTGTAATAAGTGCGAAAACCGATAATACTGTTACGATGCACCCTCCACCATGCAGAGTATTATGGTTTGCAGGGTATGTGTTTAGATGATGATCTAAGTCGTTTGCAGTTTATTGTTTCCATTACTTTCCTGCAAACTATAAGGAAACTCCAGCAATAATTACGCTTTGTTAAGAATCCCCATTTTATTTCCTGCACAGCACTATTGTTAAGACATTCAGTCCAGTAGTAGACATGTTCTGTGCTTTTGTTACCAAGTAATATTGTTGCAGCGTATCCAAGGATGAAGTGGCTTGATCACTGCTCATGAGACTCAGACGCTTAGCGTGTTATATTAGTACAAAAGGCGTCAAAGATGCAATAAAGTGCGGAGCGTTTGGGCATTGGATAGTTATGGGGGTGCTGAACGAACTCTGAGATGTTTGGCGAAACAATTGCTGCGAAGGATAACACTGTATAAGCTTGCTACTGCGATTTCCTACAAATAATGTTATTATACAGGCTAGAGGCTGCACATGGTAAATATCCAACTGCATTACGTACCAACTAAAGCATGTATCTGGCTCAGAGGAATCTTAAAGAAATGTAATGGACTCACAAATAAAGTGGCTTACCAAATATTTATAGGACCTCGTCAGTCTCGATCTCTTAGCAGGCGACATTAATAGAAAAGGCGTGCAAGATCCAATCCATAGTGATATGCATATGAGTATCACAAAGAAACTAAACAACAAACTCCAGTGCGCAGTCGTCGCAGGATTGGCTTTACCTGGAAACCTACCAATGGTTTATGTCATTCATGGAAACTGCAGGGTTAGCTGTTGGTATCTGGAGATTGTCGTTTTCCCACATCCATTGAAAGTAGCTTGTTGTATGCAGGGATAATAACGATCGTTAAAATTGTGTATGAAGAATGGCGAATTTTAGTATATACAACGTTATGAGCGGTGCGACGTGAGTGGTTGGGTTGAGGTGTCACTGGGAACACTGTTTACAGTTAAGAATGACTCCTCTATCTTCAATACATGATGCAGTGAAGGGACCACACCTCTCTCTGTTTTCCCCGGCTAGTACTGATGAGCGGGCGGTGGCTTCCACTCCGGCTGCTGAGCTGGCGCTCTGCGTTGCTGACAGAAGGCCTATTGTCGGCTTGCAGTCTGTGGAGGCCACAGCCTTTGACGTCAGTGGCGCGCTACGTTTCTCGACATTGTGGAAGCCTAGTGGACCCTCACACGCTCGTGTCACCACAGCGATGTGCGAAGATTGCTGTGCGTGGGGTGCCACTGGATGCCTGCTGGCAGGAGTTGGACGGCAGCTGACACTGTGGCGCCACGTCCCACTGGAAACTCACCATTGGCAGCAGCAGGTGCGGATGGCAGGTTGGTGGGTCTGTGGCACATAATCCCACAGTGCAATGCTGGTGGCAAGTGCAGTCTGGTCTCGAATCCATGAATGGTGCTGGCATCACCCAGTTGTCTTGCTGTCCTACATTGCTCTGGAATTGTGGTTGTGTTGGTTTGCTCAAAGGCTGAGTAGCGGCACTGCGATTTTAGAATACATCCACGGAGCAGTGTGAGGTATTTTTCGTTTTAGTAGTCGCAATACTGACTCTGGTTTTTGGCCGGTGGTGGCACACAGGGATGGAATGTGTGTGAGACGGTCAAAGCAAAAAATACATCCACAGCTGATCATAGGGGTGCCACCACAGACTGGGGTTGCTCGGGCAGTGGGCTGACGATCGAAGCAACACAAGCACCGGCTGCCAGCTATGGCAAACACACGTGACCTTGGCCATACAGCATCCATGAGGCGTGGAGTGGCTGTCTTCAAAGTTATGGCGTTATGGCCCTAACTATTTTCAGTCAAAGTGCTTCATTGTTTACAAATAACATCACAACGTAATGTCTGCAGTGCTCCTGTGTGCGAGGCTAGTACAGTATTTCCTACAGTTTGTTATTATAAGAGCCGCTGCAGTGTGGCTTTTTAACATAATACTGGTACGTATCTAGTGTGACTGTTCAGTGACAAGAATTTGCTTAATGTGCTTTGTAGGATTATACAATCTGCTGCAGCGTATTTTTTACGCTAATACTGGTGTGTGCATGGTGTGATTGTGCAGAGGCTAAAGTGTACTTGATATATGCAGTGTGGTAATAAAATTTCAGCCGTTTTTAGACTGTATCATTGTGTGCTATGAGCATAATGCAACAGTAACTGAGCTTATAAATTGTAAACCTTGAACTTAGTTGCAGTTTAACCATCTTGGTGGGTCAATTAACCTAGTCTGGCAACTATGTGGAAGGAATGGGTTAATGATTACATGGCAGTTTTCCCCTCTTATTCTGCCTGAGTGTGTTGGCTGTTCTCTGCTGGTGCTGGCGCTCCATGATCCTTTCACTTTAGTGATGAGAACATGATTAACGAGTCCATCTGACATTAGCATGCCTGGATAAGGCGGAAGGGGACAGGAAATCAGGCAATGATGTGTCTGCATGAGCTTTCCCCCCACTTCCAAGTCACACAATTGGTGTAAAGAGGTGGGGAAGAACTGTTGGAGGGTGAGGTAAGAGATTAGGCACCAATGAAATCTGCCCGGGGAAACGCTCAGTCACGTTATTGAAGAGAAACCATTTATTGTTGTTTATTAACATTTTTCAGTCTTTGTTGCTGCTAAAGTTGATCCCTGGTGGGTGCGGAAAATATACTGACACGGCGTCTCACAGTGTGTTGGCCTCAGAGCGCTGGCCTAGTCAATAGCAATGAGAACCTACTGAACAGACCACTACTGTGTCAGGATGTCTGGAGTGCCTGCGACAGTTCATATAGGAGGTCTTTACTCTGGAGTTACAAGTAAGCTCCAGTAAGCTCCATACTGGTCGCACTTTGGCTAAAGGGGCAATGTGGGAAACTGGCTACACTGATCAACAGGAGAATCTCTCCCTGAATAACGGTTTGGTGTAAAAGTCTGGAAACATTTTGTATTGTACAATGGCCAGGGAAGCCATGAGCCCAGCTTGCTGCACACTTGGGGCAAGGCCCATAAGAACACTGAACACAGTCAAATGTGACCTGTTCACAAAAGTGTTTGTCACAACTCAAGATGCCTGTGTGATTCCTTCAGTTGTTATGGAATTGTACTATTTTGCAAACAAAGAATTGATGTGTGTCAGCAGCTTCCTAGTATTATTTTTCTGTTGATTGTAATCGCTGTGATTGCCAGACTATTGTTATACAGCTAAATTCGTATGGGAGGAGCAAGCCAGGCAGTGAGATAGCAATTACTAACGAGAGCTCGTCTGTATGATTTTTTATGAGATGACCAATGAGAAGAGGGAAAAGGTGAGGATATGTATAATAGGCTACAGGAGCTAGAGAGGTAGTGAAGACAGTCGGTGGTGGTCCAGAGTCAGGGCAACAGGTATAAACGGAAAGTGCATACTTTGTTGTGATCAGTTAGAATCAACTTGTAGGAAGTGGGTGGCTGCTCGACCTGGATCAGTGGAGAGAAGAGAGACGCAGCGCTCACTGTTGGAGGTAAAGCACCGCAGAAAACGTTCTGAGGTTTTGTTTACGGGTGTGAGCAACTAGCTCTAATTAGACTAAGACTGGCGGACATTTACTATTTCCGTTTTACTAGCTGTCAGGGAGGAGGGAGTGCTACAGGTCTTACAGAATCTGGGTTAAATATTGTGTGTTCTAGTGTGAAGAAGATAGAAACATTAATTAAAAATGTGAATAAAACCATTTCACTTAATCGAGCTATGCATCATTTCCAAATCTAACGCCCAAAGTTGTAATGTCCATATAGTTAAACGACTTGTCAGATCATTGAGTCCCATTAGCCATTTCACTGACACATGATCAATTATTACCTTAAAGCATCATCTGTACAATTATGAGTGGAAAAAAGTTACTTCATATATTAACACTAGCATTTCCTTTTCTATAGTTAAATAATTTTCTTCTGCCTTACTGAGTTGTCTTTACATGTGTGCTGTTCAGTGTTCTAGTCTGAACAAGGCAAAACTGCTGGCATAACATGATAGTCTGAATTGCTATTGATAGTCCATAAAAGTAAGAACTGGACCAGTGATCAATAAATCTTTCAATCTTACAAATTTAGTTTTACAGTTCAGAGACCATTCAACTTTCAACCCATGCTTTAATAACAGTGTGAGGTTTTTGCAATTTCATCGAATTTTGCTATAATTTTTCTATATAAATTAGCTAAATATGACTGCAATTCCTGTTCTGTAGTGGGTGTCAGGATGTTTCTCAGGATATCAATAATTTGCACTGGACTCGCATTCGGAAGGACGACGGTTCAATCCCGCGTCCGGCCATCCTGATTTAGGTTTTCCGTGATTTCCCTAAATCACTCCAGGCAAATGCCGTGATGGTTCCTCTGAAAGGGCACGGCGGACTTCCTTCCCCATCCTTCCCTAATCCGATGAGACCGATGACCACGCTGTCTGGTCTCCTTCCCCAAACCAACCAACCAACCAATAATTTGCAGATTGGCATGTACACCATCTTGGACAATAATATGGCTCAAGTAATGGACTTTTTGTAATAATAACTGGTATTTTTCCAGATTAAATGTTAGTCGTGCTGAACACGAACGATCAAGGATGTCATGTAAACATATTACATACCCCTGAATATACAGGGAGAACACAATGATGGCATCTAAGTAGATCACACGTTACTTTGGTTTTAATCCCTGTAATATCCCTTCTAATTGGCTCTGTAAAGTAGCTGATCCATTTTTCAGTCCATATGGCATACAGCAATACTGATAGCGATCAGACACAACTGTGAATGCAGCCTTAGGACAGTCTTCCACTGTTACCTCTAATTGATTCTATCAACTGTGTATGTAGTTGTAAACTAACGACATTGTCCTAGATTATTTAATTTATTAAGTATGGAGTAGGTATTTGTGACAATCCACCAGTTCACATAACGATAGTTGCAGCAAAATGTGCATTCTTTACTGCCATCTGATGATGTCTTAGGCATGATTACAATTGGTCTGCCCTGCGGTCTCATAAAATGTTGTTGATTTATAAACTGTGCTTTTAAATCTACAGACCAAGAACCAACTCGTTTTGCCAACTTTTTTCTGTTAAGAAAACTACTATAAACCACGTCCTCCTTATCCTGTCCCTGTAAATGCGATGCTTTTCTCTTCAGTAGGCAAAACACATACCGTCTTCGCATCACATGGACTGACATGAAACCTCTGTTCAGTTCATCCTTGTCCTTTACTTCTAAGCTGGTTGTCAAAGTAGGAGAAGGTCAAGGTAGTTGACAGGGACGAAGAATTTTGAATTTCTCTAATAACTCTACAGTTCTACATGTTCTGCAGGTATGCCTACTGAAGTAGAATCACTTGGTCATTTTGTGGAGGTAAGAGGCTTGGAAGTGGACAATGTTTTTGTAACAGTTATTCCACAGTTTAAGTAAGTTTCAAGTAAGTAATACTTTTATATTAATGAATTCTAATTGATTCCTCTTAAGCCTTATAGATTTACTAATGCTTAAACAACAATTTAATAAAATTATTCTGTAAGACTTTATGCACGTTTAAATCTGTATCTACAATCTCGACCACAGTTAAGATGGTGAATTATGCAGCATCTATGATAGCGAATTAGTCTTGTCACCCACTTCTCTCTGCTACCATGCTTCTGATCCCTTTGGTATTGCATATAGATGCCATTTTGATTACAGGCTGTGTAATAAATATGGGGAAAGTGTATATAAGGAAGAGAGATCGACAGAAATGGAGCAAAGATGCAATGTGGCATCTAAGAAATGGAATCCATGTTAATGTCCCCAACTAGGAAGTTCAGCCTCTCTGAAGCTACTTTAAATCACTTTGTAAAAAAACATACCAAAGAAGTAAACTCTGTTTTATTCATATTTAAATATACTTGAAAATCTCATTTCAAATTAACAATTTATCTATTTATTTATTATTAAAAGTAACGTTAAAATAAAATATTAGCCACTTGATTTTTCGAAAATCTCATTGTGGGCCTAATAATTCACACTGCATATTTTATTTCAGGATCTGTCACAAAACGAGGACAGACATAAAAATACATTTGATGATCACCAGTTACACAGTTACAAGGATCAGATCAATATCTCATTTATTTGGACAGAAGAGCTTTTCGATTGACATGGTCTGATTTCACTCTAATTTAAGAATATGGAGCACAGATTAAACAAAGATAAAAAGATGACTGGGAAATATTTTATTCACACTTTAATAACACAGTTCAAGTTTTCTTTTTGTAAACCAGAACCTATGGTGGCAGCTAGAATGGCCCCATTTAATAAAGTGAATATTGAGTTGTTCTTTAATGTATGCGGAGAACTAAGAATAAAATACAACTTTGAGTCCGGCCAGGTTTTTAGTGTTAATGAGACAGGATGTTCAACTGCTCCCACAAAGGTACCACCAGTACTGAGTCCTGTTGGCAAAGGAAGGGTAGTGAAGGTTTCCTCTGCTGGGAAGGGAGCAAATGTCAGCGTTGCTTGCTGTGTTAGGGCCACAGGTCAGTTCATAGCTCCATTTTTTTATTTACCTCTGGGTTAGAATGCAGCCAGGATATCGTCATGGTTCACAACTTGTACCTCTAGGAGTTGACCATGAATCTGGCAGGATGAATGCTGATAGCTTTGCAAAATATCTGGAGTATTTCATTAAACAAGTAACATCATCAGAAATCCAATCGTTTTGTTTATGGAAAATCATATTTAACACCTCACTTTCGAAGCCTTTACTCCCTGCAGAGAAATTTCGTAACTCTTCTAGGTTTCTCACCTCACAGAAGCCACTGATTGCACATATTGGATGTGTAACTTTAAGCACTTCTGAAGACTACCTGTAGGAAAGCCTGTAGTGTCTGTCTTGCTAATCATCCAGGCCAGGTAATAACAATACAAGTCATTGCTTTGTTCAACATTGCCTTTAACAAAGTTGCATCTTTAAATAATACGATCAAGGACTTTATAGACACAGGAATCGAGCCATTAAATTCACGGATATTCAGTGCTGAACACTTTGTACTGTCACTAATAACAGATGACGCCATCAATGTAATTCCATCAGAAACTGATGCTCTGCCTGGGATATCAGCAAACCCAATTGCAGAATTTGATTCACTACCAAAGCCTTCATCTATATCTATAATTACCTCTACTTTACCTCGTTACTACAAGTAATCTCTACCAGGGCCTTTACCTAACACTGTACTAATTACATTTTATCTCCACTGCCCCAAGTAGAACTTGGTGCTTTATCAGTGTCCTCACCCATCTCTAACTTTACATATACCTCTGCTTCACCTCTGTTATCTGAATCTGTATCTAATAGAGGTCCAAGGAAACGAAGAAATAAGTTGTCATCTATACACATAACCTGTCCACCCATGAAAATAGTTCGAAGGAAAGAGACAGTGAAAAGAGGACAATCAGAGGAAAGAACAAGAAAGAAAAATGAAGAGAGAGAAAAAATTAAAAGAGACTGCAAAGGTAGAAAAGTGAAAGAAGTTCCTAAACATAAACTTGCGTTCGACGAAAGTTTTGGAATGAAACAAAGAAACGTTCCTTGAAGAGATCACTGAGACTCACCTCCAAACTCACCCATCGAAATTGAGTACGCCGACAGTGGTTCCGATTATGTCGATGGAAAAGACTGCATCCATCGTGGTGAATCTGGAAAGGGAGAAATGTGGTATCAGCGTTCGCGCTGTCAAGAATGGGCTCATGCACAGTGTACAGGGATTAAATTAATGAGAAACAAAGGAGAAATATTATATTGTAATTTTCGTGATGAATAGATAAGCACCAATGAGATGTCTTTGTTCTTTAAATAAAATGTTCACTCTGTGATCTTACCCATACCCCAGAGTCATATTACCCTCCTTGAAGGGTAAGTTGATGAATGGTACTATCATTAACCAAGAGAGGTCTATCTAAAACAATTTTAGTCCTAGGAAGCGTTTAAGAGATTGAATCTAAAGGGGATACACGAAGTAATAATTTTTTCCACAAATAAACTATTTGACTTCAAAGTAAAAGTCAAAAGTATCATAATATCACTTAATTTCGTCAACTTACTCGACTTTTTCCTACCTTGGGATAACTTTGGTTCTGTAAAAGTAAAGCTATCTATCCTGGCAGGCACAATTTACCTTCCATCAGATTACTGTTCCTTGGAAAAACATCGTGTAAAATACTGTGCTTTATCCCTCTCTTCATTATCAAACAAAGGCTCAACCATACTTGAAAACTTAATCAGTAGATCACTTTCTACATCGACTCAGAGTAATTTTCGTGTACCTTTAGGTATGATATCCAGTGAACTGACTTTAAGGAACCTTGTACACAGTTTACTTGACCATCGATGGCCTAGAAGTGATCGTTGTTACAGTGTTGGTTCTCTGGCCATAAAAGCAAGATGGAATTATGTTCCATCCAGTTGTAGTATATGACTTTCCAAGTCAGCTTTGGTGTGATGTGCAACCAGAAAATCTAAATCAAGTATACTTCTACTGCCAACAACAGGAAGAACTCCTGCAATGATTTGTAAGTTACTTCCCCACCACTTGGATTTCCAGTATTGCAAAACCAAGTGAGTGGAACATTATCCTCACCTGTATCACTTAACCTTCAGTGTGGTGGACTCAGTTTTACTTCACCAAGTACACTTTCTTGCCAAAGTTACTTACGACCCTCTATCTACTAAAAATCTGCTTAATTTTCCTTTCAAGTAGGTGGGCGGAAAGAAGTCTACCAATAATCCCACGAAACAGTGCCCCGTGGTAACACTTACTAGGGGTGTTGTACAGTGGCCACACTACCCCCTACCAGTGATGGATATGGATACAGCAGAAGGCAGCTTATGGATACAAGAAAATCTTTATTGTTTTTTATTGACATTCATTCAGTCTTCGACAAACTTCGATGCTGCTAGGGTCAATATGTGGCTAGTGTAACAAATACGCTGGCACAGCATCTCAACGTTTCTCGACAGCCCAGCACCACTCCTGTCAGTGGTACCAAGCACCTACTGACACCATCTGCATTGTGTCAGTAGATGTCTCGAGTAACCAGATGTAGCAGGCTGGTCGTAGCATTAGCAGCTGTCACAGTGAATATGGCACGCTACCTCTTGTGCCAGTGACAAAAGATCATGTTTTACACATAACAACATCAGCTGGATTAATATTAGTTAAAGATAAATCATAACATTAAATTCTCCATGATTTCAGAAATATTACACAGTTTTGGAATCAGTATGAAAATTATTTTATTATGCGACGATTCCACATTATATCTCAGTCTATAAATTTCATTTATTTATTTGGTAAAATGGTTGACCAGTTTGTGGGAATAAAACTGCAGTGAATTATAGTTGATAGTACTGTAATATACATTCAAACAAATTTAATATGGAACCCAAAAAAAGTTAATAGAGATACAAATTAAATTTAGCCTTCAGGCGGCTTAATTTTGTTATTAAATACATGTTTATAATTTGTTTCGAGTCGTCACATTCCTTAAGCTTGAGAAAGAGATTGGGATGTCTAAAAACTTTTCAGAGAGACGTCAAACGTTGATGTATTGGTAGCTCACTTAGATCTGGAAATACTTTCAATTTTTGTGAATTCCAGTCAAATGTAGGTTGGCAACCTAGCAACAGAAGTGAAGTTATGGAATAGAGACCTGGAATCTACTGAAACTACTAAATTCATCACGTTTCACTGATAAAACGCGCAAGTTGTAATTGTGGCAGTTTATATTGAGTAGGATATCAGGCTTTTTTTCTATCAACCCTAAGCGTGGGTAAAGCAACTCCTAGGAGGCGTGCGCTGGCCAGGGGCAACCATCGCGCCAGTTGGGCGCGGGCTGTGTTTCTGGGAGCTGGACTGCCACCACCCCGAGGTGACAGAAGTCAGGGGGTACCTCCTAATAGTGAGTCCGACCTCCTTTTGCCCGGCGCAGTGCAAGTGAGGCAACTCGAAGTGGCATCGACTCAACAAGTCGCTGGAAGTCTCCTCCAGAAATATTGGACCATGCTGCGTCTATAGCCGTCCATAACTTCGAAAGCGTTGCCAGTGAAGGCTTCTGTGCATGAACTGACCTCTCGATTACGTCCCATAAATGTTCCGTGGGATTCATGTCGGGCGATCTGGGTGGCCAAACCATTTGCTCAAATTGTCCAGAATGTTCTTCAAGCCAGTTGCGAACAACCGTGGCCCAGTGACGTGACGCATTGTTATCCATAAAAATTTCATCTTGTGTGGGAACATCAAGTCCACGAGTGGTTGCAAATGGTCTTCAAGTAGCCGAACACTACCTGTCCCCAGGCAGTGTTCGGCTCAGTTGGACCAGAGGCACAGTGCGTTCCATGTAAACACAGCCCACAGCAGCCACCAGCCTGTACAGTGCCTTGTTGACAACTTGGGTCTACGGCTTCGTCGGGTCCGCCCCTGGAGAGGAGCTGCAGGCGATCGTGCTGTTAGCAAAGGCACTCGCGTCCATCTTCTGCTGCCATAGACCATCAACGCCAAATTTCACCGCACTGCCCTAACGGATACGTTCATCGGACGTCCCACATTGATTTCTAATATTATTGGTGGTAGTGGTGCAGCTCTACGCAAACGTCGTTGCTCTAGGTCGTTAAGTGAAGGCCGTCGGCCACTGCGTTGTCCTTGGTGAGAGGTGACGCCTGAAATTTGGTTTTCTCGGGACCCACTTGAACTGTGGATCTCGGAATACTGAAATGGAATGTCCCATGCATCTAGCTCCAACTACTTTTCCGCGCTCAAAGTGCGATAATTCCCGTCGTGCGGTCATAATCACGTCGGAAACATTTTCGCCTGAATCATCTGAGCACAAATCTCCTCCACTAATTCGCTACTCTTTTATACCTTGTGTACGCGATACTGTCACCATCTGTATACGTGCATATTCCTCTCCCATCACATTTGTCGTCTCAGTGTATAGTTCCAACGGTGTTGCAGCTACCATAAATCGCACCACTGAACGTTATAACAACGACTGAAGGCAGCTGTAATTTGGGCGATGTCCTCAAGCTCTAACGGATACGTTCCATTTACGGTAGTAAATCAGTTGGAAAGTCCAGAATTCCAGGAACACGAGAGAGGATTAGACTTACCAAGTTGTATTATCAACTAAAGGGCTAAAGTTGTATTTTAGTGCTCAAACAGAGGGGTACAACTAATTCGATTCCATGTGGGGGAGTTCATAAGAAAGCACTGACTGCAGTTGATGGCTTTTGGTGATATGTGTACATCGGTGGATTTCTCGCCTATTTCAGATTCGTCAGCATAAAAATTCAAGACTCCCTGTAAACACTATGTCCTTTTCAGTAATAATTAATGTTGTCAATTTAAAGTACGTATTTTCCACCCTTGTGGTACGCTTTTATTGACCCACGTCTCAGGGATGCTCGAATACATCATCATCTTTTCACGGATTCATTTTAATTCTTCAATATTTCGCTTATAGGAGCAGAAATTCAGTGTAAAGTAACCACAGAACAATTTGGTCTCATTAGTTAACCAATGGGACCATGTGCACCCATCGGCCTATCCTTACTGACTTTCTTTTGATCGACACATCTTTCAACACTTACATTAGTGATGCCGTCGCGCTGACAAATCTGAAACAAACGGGTCGTTATAGATAGATTCAATCATACACTCAACAGTTGAATTTAGAAATCACATGAAGAAAAAAAAAGACCCTGCTTCGTTATACCCACGCTCACTTGATGATGCTCTTTAAATGAAAATACGCATAGTAAGAAATGTTCTGCTGTAGTGGAGCAAAACTCTGCAGTCATTTTATTACAAAGGGAGCTATACAGCAGCTGTAGAATAAAACCTCTACATAAGACTTGGCCTTCTTTAGGACTTCCTTTTGTAATACAGTCCAGACTGCACAATTATCAAATAAAGGAAACTGGTTTCAGTCTTTCAGAATGTCTAAATAAGAAGCAGGTAGGCCAACGTTTATTTGAAAATATTGACGTTTGCAATATATTTTGAAATAGTCTGTGAAATACGATCGTTGAACTGTTCTAGATCCAGGTGGCTTGACTTTGTCTCTTTTCTAGTCACCTTGGTTCAGCAGAAGGTTAGGCAAATTCTTAACCATCTCAACAGGTCTGGTTCATGAAGACAAGGGGGAATTCTTGAAAAATTTGTCACTTCTCTAAATAGTGTAGCCCGAGGAATAAGAGTGGTAAGCTCGTGTAATGTTTATCATCCTTTAACAGATCTTTTGGGAGCAATTTTATGTATGAGTCATAGCTTTTGGTCTCACACTTTTTTCTGAAATGTATTTTGTGTTCCAAGTCAAATAAACCATGTAAATTAATTTGTATAGCATAGGTACATATATCTGGAAGTAAGAATAAAGTAGAAGCTTATTTTTCCTGGAAGTTAGATACACTATTATGTTTAAAGCTGACTTCTAACAAAGATGCTGCTGTTTTAATAATGATTATCAAAAATTTCAGTAATTAATTCATGGTTTTTCTTTATAACACTCTTTAATTTTCAAATTTAAGTCGTAAGAATTGTCTACTTTTTAGTTAAATATGTTTTAAGACAAACAAAATTTCAACCATCTATCTTTAATAGTTTTTAACTAACGTGCACTAGAAAATCAAAAAAGAATGAACTTCCTGGAAATTCAAGGTAAATTTTGTGTCTCCGCCTGCCATGCATAACACTAACGCATCCCAGGTCGATATTCATCTTGTTTCAGGTGTTGTTTTCCCTCCATTTTCTTTTTCAGGTTTTATATACTTGCTTCTTTGGTGGCTTCCAACACTGTTTTCTCTGCTTGGAATAGTCTCCTAAACTATTTATGAGGAACTGGTATTATAAAAATAATTAAATTTTGAATTGGTTTGTTTAAACGGTGTGCTACTCGCTTTTTATTAGCAGAATACGAGAAACTGGACGATTATAGTCCATTTTACGTACCCCAAGTAATTTCCATGCTTCACACTTTCGCAGAAAATGAACAGAATAACGAACTGCATGTTTGCGTAATTACTATGAAACCAGTTCTCAATTACACATCCAAAAACCAAAGATTCCTGATTAAGTTCTTAACCACTATCGACCGCGGCCGACATCATATCTGTCCTCCGAGTCTACCGATCAAGCTATCACATTTTTAAACCAGACATTGCTAATTAATTAATGATTGATACCGACCGCGGCAGACTATTTGTCTGTCCTCCGAGACTGCTGAACCAGCTCTTTTAATTACAAACCAGGGATTGTTAATTAAGCCATAATTGATACCAACGATGGCACATATGTCATTCCGCCGAGACTCTGATTTTAGAGCCGAAGCACTTCGCCCGCCATCCTATTTAGGCGCGATCCGAAGATCGAAATGCTTCGTCTGACTTCTCGTCTACAATTTGTTTATTATTCTCCTGGTAATTGACGCTTTAGGTATAATGGAATGATAGCATGCTACTGAGAGTTGCTTTTATATGAAATGTAAGTAAATTCATTGTTTAGTTTTTCTAATGTTAATAACATAAGTTTATCATTTTGGCGCGCTACCTCCGAACGCAGCAGCCACTAATTGCGGAGGAGAACCATAATTTAGGTTATCTTCCTCACGATACACGCACAAAATACACCATCTGTCACCGTTTCCTCAGAACACATTAAGTCATCTTCCCACTGCTGTCTTCTCAACTGTTCTAAGAGGACCTTCTTGTTGCTGAATTTGATGGCTGTAAGGCCAAAAATGTTACACCAGCACATCTATTTTCAAGGTAGTTAGTCCTGCCAGAAAAGATTTTGGTATCTGTTCCCGTATACAGTTATTAAAACACTCATTTGAGTTTTCAGTCCTACCATGTTACTACGTGTCTAATAATCTTGTGTCACTAAGCCATTAGAGACTAAAAAGTCACAAAAAACAGGAAAGTGAGAGCAGAATTCTGTTTTTATCACAGCTGTATGAGTAACTTTTGGGCTTCATCACGTGTGTAGAAATATTTAAATTCCTCTCTCTTCGGTACAGAATTTTTTGGACAAAAAATAAAAAATCGATTTTTTGACACATATTCACGTACTAGTCCCCTTAAGAAAGCAGACTACGCAACTGGCTTTCGCCAGTGAGTATAATGTCAATGGTGGAACGATTATGTTCTCAAAAAATCGTTTTGAATGTGGACCCCAAGCACCAGAAGTTATGTGCAGTTCCCCTTCTTTACTGCAGTAATAATATCAGCTATGAAGCCACGTGTTCCTTAGCCTGAAAGCATTAATCCATACAGTAGTGGCTGCAGGACGGGAAGAGATAGCGGAGGGACTGCTTGGGCTCAGTTGACATTCTACGGTGGCAGCCAAGAGGGCCGCGCAGGAGTCGACGCGATGCTGGCGCCTCTAGTGGCGGTTCTGGCGCTCATCGGCGCGGCGTCGACATCAGCTCAGGTCCCGCGCATCGTCGGCGGCACCAACGTGTCAATCGAAGAGGTCCCGTGGCAGGTGTCCGTCCAGAAAGGAGGCAGTCACTACTGTGGTGGTTCCATCATCAGCAAGTCATGGGTGCTCACCGCAGCCCACTGCATCTTTGTGACATACAGTTACCAGATTCGCGCCGGCACCGCCAACTTGGAACAAGGCCAACTATACTCTGTCGTAAGGAAAACGATACACGAGAAGTACAACGTGCTGGCGTACGACTGTGACGTGGCGGTCTTGAAAATACGAGGAGAGTTTCAGCTGGGAGAGAAAGTCAAGGTATGGGGTTACAGAATTACCTGTGTATAGCTTATCGATTAGAATGGTAAACAGTTGGATAGATAACCTTCACTCACAGGAAGAAAAACATCCATTTCTCACATTTGTTGCATCAATAACTTCCCCATCAACCAACCCCATTGGGCCAAGCAGATGGAAGTCGGAAGGTGGGAGATCCGAGCTATAGAGTGGACGAGGAAGAACCTTTCAATAAAATTTTGTGAGAGAAGACTTGTCTGACGCCTTACGCTGTCATGCAGAAGGAGAAATTCGTTTCCATTTTTGTGCTGATGAACGCGGTGAAGTCATTTCTTTAATTTCCTGAGGGTAAGAGAATACGCTTCAGACTTGATCGTCGCACTATGAGGCAAGACATCAGAAAGAATAACCACTTCCGAATCCTAGAAGAGCGTCGCCATGACTTTACCGACCGAGGGTGGCGCTTTGAACTTTTTCTTCGGAGGAGAGATAGTGTGACGCCACGCCGTGGATTGCCGTTTTGTTTACGGTTCGAAGCGGTGAACTCATGTTTCATCGCCTGTGACGACATTTGGCAAAATATGCCACGATCAGTCTCGTAACGCGCAAGCAATTCAGCACAGGCGGTCCTTCGTTGCCCTTTATGTCCTTTTGTTAGATAGCCAGGAACCCAGCGGGCGCACATGCTAGAGTTCAAATGGCTCTGAGCACTACGGGACTCAACTTCTGAGGTCATCAGCCCCTAGAACGTAGAACTACTTAAACCTAACTAACCTAAGGACATCACACACATCCATGCCCGAGGCAGGATTCGAACCTGCGACCGTAGCGGTCGCGCGGTGCCAGACTGTAGCGCCTAGAACCGCCCGGCCACCCTGGCCGGCACATGCTAGAATACCCCAGCTGATGGACGCCTGTGTCACTACTGCCCACAGAGACGTCCGCTTGTGCAGCGAAGTGTTTGGCGGTGATCCGCCGATCACCTCGAATTAGACTGTCCGCACGTTCCAGCACTGCAGGAGTCACAGCTGCGTGCGGGCGGCCGGCACGCGAAACATCGGACAGCTTTGCGCGACCTTTCTGTGATTATGACAGACACTTCTCACTAGGACTCAGCGTGCCGGGCCTCTGTACACATTCCGGGAGCGTCTACGAATATCTGTCATGCTGTGGTTTCCCAGCAAAAGAAACTCAGTGGCAACTCTCTGCTTGGAACGCACTGCTAAAACGAAACTAGTCTTCTCCTAATCTATTTTTGATTTCCCTTCTTTCTTTCTTTTAAATTTTATTTTACCAGGTACTGTCACATTGCTGATGAATATGATACTGTGCTGGCTGTACCGCACTTTTACATCCCCTCGCCGTTTAGTTCTTTGGATGCGCAAAAATTATGTCCTTTTAAAAACCTGATTTAACTTTCAAATTTTGAAACATTTCACCATGAGCTTGGACAGTTCTTGTTCCGCTCTTTGGCTCATGTTCGCAAAAACTGAACAGTCACGTCATCAGTATCTGAGCATTTATTCCTTCATAGATCGTGCAAAACGTCTCGAAATTCAGAAATAAGTGTTGAATGTCGCCTATAATCTTCTTAAACTGTGTCCTCATTTTCAATCCGTCAAACTTTTTCTGTGCAGTTATGAAACCTCTTCAAGTACTGTTTCCATCTTCTTACCTATTTTCTGCTTCTGTTACCAGTTTACTTTTATCATCTCTATTCGATGTCCTTCTTGTTCTGTTCCTCATACAATGGTTGATTATTATTTGTGTACGATGTCTATGGTATATTATTTTAATTTTTTCGTTAGCGCGTCACTTGTGTTGACTATCTATTGTCCCCTAATTTTCCTACATTCATGTAGACTTTCGACATTTTTCGTTTTATTTGTTTCTTTACGAATTCCATTGTATCATCTATTACCTATAGCTGCTTCTTTGTATGTTTTTTTTCCAGTCCTAGAACATTTTATGTTGTATTTAACACGGCTCTTTCAAGGCCATTCCGTTTGATCTTTGACGCTAGTGCCACCTTGAACTTTCCTTCTGTATTCGTCACGTGGTCAGGCTGCGTGTTTCATTCCTTCAGCTTTTTTAGGTTCCAATAGTTCAGCTGCTTCCTCTTAAACTTCTTTACTTTTAGTTGGCACTTCGCTACCTGTGTAGTAATATGCAGGAAAACAATACACGTCTCAAGGAAAACAAGAGAAGAATGGCACCGCCCAAGAGCGCCTTCTAGAATATGAATTCTATTTAATAAGCACATCTGGTTCCACGCTAAGATAATGTCTGTAAAGACCACCACATGTAGTGTTCTCACGTAATGCCGTGACACCTAAATGTTAGCAAAGCAGGAGAATGCTCGCCCCGAAGTTACGGAAATATGGTTGTGAAGGACATTTACACAAAATACGAATGAGATAATTCTACAAGAAATTGAAGAAAAGAAAGAATTACTGAATGCACTCGTAATAGGTCAACAGAAAGCAAAACTGACTGCACCCTTAATTAGACATCATATTCTTTTACACAATATTTTCGAGAGCAAGATCGTTGGGAAGAAAACGAGAAGACGACCGAGAACATCCCGTTTAAAGAAAAACATAATCAGTGAGATAGGATGTTCTTCACAAATGGAGATGAAGAAGGCTGCTGAAGAGAGGAAGTTACGCCTTCTTTTGCAAAAGGAAACAGAAGAAGAGGAAGAAAAAGAAGGTAGTTCAGTGGTATTAGGTAAAGCTTACTATAAATGTCAGCTCCTGGGTAACTGATGAAGTCCTTAACTCGACTCCGAAAACTTTGTGTCAGGTAAGTATATTCAAAGTTAAATATTTATTGATCACTTGTTATCTTCGACGTGTTGCTCGATCTCGAGATGTTCTTGTCGGCTAACTTGTGCCAACTAAAGGGATCTATTGATCTGATTCCCATGACGTTTCGTTTGTCAAGGCTGAACCGTTCAGTTATTTTCTATTCCCTACTTCCAGCGACGATTGCACTCCAGTTTCCCGCAGTGATAGAATTCTGTTTCCCTTTTACGTCGCATTACTGCAGCTATTAATGTTGTTGTGATCATGTCAACTGGTAGCATCACAAGTCCCTCGATTTTCGCTTTTAAGTATGACTACTGGAGGCGTCTTTAAGTTCCTCCTTGACGAAGGCTGTCTGTGTGTCAACCCCAACAGAAAGGAAAGCTGATTCTGCATTGTGAGCGAGACAGGGAGGTCAGATTGGCGTACCCTTATTTTGGCGTACCCTCCTTCCTCTGAAACTTGCGTGCGTATTTCATAAACCTTCAACTCCTACGTGGGTCTCCTACCGCCTCATGAAACACGTAACATTCATCCAGAAGTGGCAAACACGTGAGAAAGCTAGCACTCCGCATGCAGTGTTTTGTTCGTGTCTGTGAAAGACCGTGAGCTCGACTTGTTCTCGTCATTTGAAAGGAGATGCATGCCAGATAATGTTGCGACCCGTGCCGTAGGTGCTTCCCTGGTAGCTGATACGTCCATCCTGCTGCCAAGGCGCCTTCCACCGGAACACTAAGTGCCAAGTTATTCCGCTGTGTCCTGATACACTGGAGACGAAGTCAGTTTACTTTCTCAAGTCAGGTTTACAGTTACCACTGTCTGATAGCATATTTTATATTTCAGTTTTGTTTTTAGGGTTCCGTTCCTCAAGCGGTAAAAACTGAATCTTTATAAGATCACTTTGTTTTCTGTCTGTCCGACTGTTAAGACGTATCAAGCTGAAATTTGTGCCAGATGCTAAGCTCAACAGTCTCTTGCCGGTGTAGAAAACGTAAGCTTTTAACTCGATGCAATCAAAAGATACAGCCATTATTACCACATATTTTGATACTCGCAAACTCACTCATCAAAAACTATAGGGTACTTCACGTTTATCTAGAATCAAAATTTGCCAAGAATGAAAGTTGAACTGTACAACAAAACGAAAAAATTCGAAAACTGTGGATTTGTAATCATATCACATGAAAAAAATATTCGTTTTTTCATTTATTGTCTGACTTCAAGCTTGAAATAGAAACGTTCTCAAACTTTTGGAATCCCTGGGATTGATACCTTGCCAGTATAAATGTCGATGACAGGCAAAGATCGTCGACATTCTTGATTACCGAAATGGATGAATTGTCTGTATACATCTTAAGTTTGTACGGTACCCTCAGAGCGCCCGTCCAATCATTCTTATTTTTCCTGACACTCTACCTTCTCTCTAAAGATGAAATTTGGGGTTCAGCTCGAATATTTAAGCACTGTAATCCAATCGATCCTCCTCTTTTTTTTTTTTTTTTTTTTTAATACAAAATGCTTTGTCCTTTCATTGTGGAAAGGGCCTACCGAAACACCCGATTTTAAAGTGTTACCAGAGTGTGAGAAGATGCTATTCCATCAAATGTTTCACTGAGACCTGCATTCTGTTTTTTATTGGTCAAAACTAATAATTACCAGCCACCGAAGTTTCTGTCGACAACGAAGATTGTGGTGCCTCCCAGGCGTGAATGGCGTTACTGTGTGCACACTGATCAGCCAGAACGTTATGACCGCCGCCATACACTATCGATGTAAATCCGTCCAGGCGATAGCAGCTTCACCTGGCGAGGAATGATTGCTAGTTAGACACACGCATCATGCCTCCAGTATCCGTGAGCGTGCTGGTTATGCGTGGCAGACTGTGATGAGCCGGAGGCTCGGCACTAGCATTTCGGATACTGCACGACTTCTCGGATATTCGAGGAGTACTGTTTGTGAGTGTCTTCAACATGAGGCGAAACGAAGGTAAAACCACGTCCATACGTCATGGGGTTGTGCTGCCACCCCTTATTACAGATGTCAGATGTCATAGAGTGGGCAGACTGGTAAAACAGGACAGGACGCGAACTGTGGCAGGACTAATATCAGACTTTAAGGCTGGGAAGAGTGAAAGTGTGTGTGAACACACAGTGCTCCGAAAACGCCTAAAATGTGCCTCTGGCCGACGATCCATGTATGTGTCAATGTTAACACCACACCACGTCATCTATAACAGAAGTTGCCATGTAACCATCGGTACTAGACATTGGCGTAGTGGCAGGGCTTTGCGTGGCCTACTGATTCCCAATACCTTCTTCATCGTGCCGATGGGAGCGCGCGAGTTGGTCGTCTTCCAAGGGAACAGCTCGTTGACACCTGCACTGCAGAACCGAATCAAGCCGGCGACGGCTCCACTGTGCTTTGCAGAATATTCACATGGACATCCATAGGTCCATTGGGGCTCGTGCAAGGCACCATGACGGCCAAGGAGTATCGTACATTGCTTGCAGATCACATATACTCCTTCATGACGATCATGTTTCCCAGCGGCAGTGGCATTTTTCAACAAGATAATGCGCCATGTCACAAGGGCTGGATGTGATGGTTTTGAGGAACACAGTGACGAGTTTCAGTTGCTGTGCTGGCTACCAAACCCGCCATATCTGAAACCTATCGAACACATCTGCAATGTGACTCAACGTGGTTCATAGCTCATCGCCCTCTCCCTGGAATTAACGGCAACTAGGAGACTAGTGTGTGCAGATATGGCGCTAGCTCTCTCCTGCGACCTACCAAGGCCTCATTCTTCCATGCTACGATGCGTCCGTGATAGATGTGGTCATACCGGCTTTTACTTAGCTGGTCATAATGTTCTGGGTGATCAATGTATATTTTACACTAGCAAGATTACAAATTATCTGTGAAGATTGCAAACAAAAGAGTTGTGCTGATACATTAGAAAATTAAAATGAATGTGTATTTATAAAAGGGTACTAGTAAACTGTCTGTTTGATGGAGTGGCTGAATGCAATTACAAAAGAAAAACGGAATGCTGATTGTGGACACAACTGCGCGAGTGACCACGTGGTTTGAGGCGTCTAACAACCCTACCACAACAAAGGTCAAAATTTAATAATGATTGTAGTGTTGCTCACGCTGCTAAATACTGCATTTTCGGGCAACAACAAAGTTATTATGTGGCAGGTGTCATTAGAGCACAGTTAATAAAGACATTTCACGTAATAATGAATAAACTAAATGTTTCCCACGCTGGTCTCGTTGTAAAATGATGGCTCAATCGTCGAAAATCTAGGTGGTGATGATTCCAAGCTCGGATGCAAAGAGGCCTAGGTTTTATTCTGCTATATTCAAAAGTTTTATAGATGTGTTTCACAAACCATTCTTGAAGATTACACTTTTGCAGGACAATGGTGATGTAAAAAAGTAATCAGCACTCCGAATATAAGTTACACTTCCTTTTTATTACTTTTGCTGCAATATCACGTAACACACAAAACATTACTTCACAATACAAAACATACTTGAAAACATCTTCCTCACTGTTGAAGTTCACATTTTATAAGCTGACTACAATATGCGTCTTCTCCACATGACGTCCAAGACATGACTTTTTCAAGGTCCTACTCTCACTGACTAATAATCGCTTACGCGCCCAAAAATCAGAGTTACAAGTACGTCAAAGATCATAGTGACAAAAGAAAGAATACGCATAAGAATAATATCATTGCAATACAAACATATCGATGTATCAAAGTACCTCTACATTAATGAAATCAAATCTGAATGTTGTCTTTGAAATATGTAAACTACTTTACAGAAACACAGTAGGATATTACTGGTATCGAGAGGTTCAGATGAGGTGCCGTAATGGTTACGTAATTCAAGTACCATTACAGGCGCCATGTCAGGGATTGCACAGCCCCTTCCGCCGGAGGTTCGAGTGCTCCCTCGGGTATGGGTGTGTGTGTCGTTAGCATAAGTTAGTTTAAGTAGTGTGTAAGTATAGACACTGATGACCTCAGCAGTTTCGTCGCTTAGGAATTCACGAACACATTTGAACATTTGTGGAGACCAACCACTAGGTTAGACAGGGGGAGGTATCACGTGCTGTGACTCATCACTGCATGAAGAATCGAACTGCTTTATAGACCAATTGTAGCTTCGTCGACTCCTGTCATGATGAAAAGTGGAACAGTGAAAATACAGGGTGATTCAAAAAGAATACCACAACTTTAAAAATGTGTATTTAATGAAAGAAACATAATATAACCTTCTGTTATACATCATTACAAAGAGTATTTAAAAAGGTTTTTTTTTCACTCAAAAACAAGTTCAGAGATGTTCAATATGGCCCCCTCCAGACACACGAGCAATATCAACCCGATACTCCAACTCGTTCCACACTCTCTGTAGCATATCAGGCGTAACAGTTTGGATAGCTGCTGTTATTTCTCGTTTCAAATCATCAATGGTGGCTGGGAGAGGTGGCCGAAACACCATATCCTTAACATACCCCCATAAGAAAAAATCGCAGGGGGTAAGATCAGGGCTTCTTGGAGGCCAGTGATGAAGTGCTCTGTCACGGGCTGCCTGGCGGCCGATCCACCGCCTCGGGTAGTTGACGTTCAGGTAGTTACGGACAGATAAGTGCCAATGTGGTGGCGCTACATCCTGCTGAAATATGAATTGTTGTGCTTCTTGTTCGAGCTGAGGGAACAGCCAATTCTCTAACATCTCCAGATACTGTAGTCCAGTTACAGTAGCACCTTCGAAGAAAAAGGGACCAAAAACTTTATTGGCTGAAATGGCACAGAAAACGTTCACCTTAGGCGAGTCACGTTCATACTGAGTTGTTTCCCGCAGATTCTCAGTGCCCCATATACAGACATTGTGACGGTTGACTTTCCCGTTAGTGTGGAAAGTTGCTTCATCACTAAACACAATCTTTGAAACGAAAGATTCATCTGTTTCCATTTGAGCAAGGATAAAATCACAGAAATCGATTCTTTTAATCTTATCAGCTGCAGACAGTGCTTGAACCAATTTCAGACGATAAGGTTTCATAACTAACCTTTTTCGTAGGACTCTCCATACAGTTGATTGTGGAATTTGCAGCTCTCTGCGAGTCGATTTTCCTGGGCTGCGAACAAATGCTTGCTGGATGCGTGCTACATTTTCATCACTCGTTCTCGGCCGTCCAGAACTTTTCCCTTTGCACAAACACCCATTCTCTGTAAACTGTTTATACCAACGTTTAATACACCACCTATCAGGAGGTTTAACACCATACTTCGTTCGAAATGCACGCTGAACAACTGTCGTCGATTCACTTCTGCCGTACTCAATAACACAAAAAGCTTTCTGTTGAGCGATCGCCATCTTAGCATCAACTGACGCTGACGCCTAGTCAACAGCGCCTCAAGCGAACAAATGTACAACTAAATGAAACTTTATAGCTCCCTTAATTCGCCGACAGATAGTACTTAGCTCTGCCTTTTGTCGTTGCAGAGTTTTAAATTCCTAAAGTTGTGGTATTCTTTTTGAATCACCCTGTAGATTAATATCGGCTCTCGACGGTGCTGTGCTTAAAGTACTAGATACCTTTGAGAGGAACTTGACTCAGATCTCTGGACAAACACACAGTTCTATGTTTTCCGAAATAATGTAAGAGGAATTCTGAAATGATTGATTTCCAGCTCCATCCATGTCCAATTAGAGCTGTTACTTTGTCTCTGAGGACCTTGTTCTTTGTTAGCTGGAACAGAAGCTCTCGATAGTATCTGTGAAATACCCTACAATAGGTGCTTATGGTAGGCTCATTCGACAGTACCATTGCTAACAGTGTACAAGGGCTTGTAACTCTCAAGAAACTGTGGTGACAGAATGCCTCATGCCACCAGCCCCTCCAACGGAACCTGCTGACAAGTCATGGTAATATATGCATGCCATTTCTGGAACAAAGAGAACATTTTTTATCAAATGTCCTAATATAAATAAAGATTTTAGCTTTGTCCTTTCCCCATTTAAAAATTTATCTATATCCATGAACGAAATTTTCATTTTAATAAAAAATAATTTTTTAAAATAAACTTCAGTATTCAAAAACCAAAATTTAAAAAATGCAAATATTCTAATATTTATTCAAATTCAGTAACATGAGCTGATTAATCTAGATTTTGTTTTTTACCTCGATAAATAAAATTTAATCTAATGATTTCCAGTAATTTATCTTCATCTTATGAAAAGATTTTAGTATGATGATCTGGAAGAGTAATAAAACTTTTTCACTATATTTAGTTCAAAATAGCTTTTGTAATATTCTAAGATATGTTTCTTTTCAGCTCTGTTAATTTAGTATACATTTGTGTACAGCCATTACTATAACTGTTAAGTTCACTTGCTAGATTTTCAACACTACCATTCATGTTCATTTTGTTTTGCTTCAATTTACATAGAAAAAAGTCACATTTTCAAATATTTGAAATTTCAAATGTTAAAAAGTTGAAAATACTTTATTTTCGAAATTGAAAAGGATTTAAAAAGGATTCCTGCCTCGTTGTTGCACCACTCAAAACACATCGTGCGTGCAATAACGCCAACACAGCTCCGCGTCATGTTTACTCTGTCTGGCCTACTAGCTGCCGACTATCACTACACACCGCCAGCGGCCCCAGACTTCATCGCCCAACCGCGCCTTTACTGAATTTTAACAAAATTCCTCTTTTTTACGACGAAGACTAATACTAGCGAAGCACTGTTTTCTGGCATTGCTGCTTTCTTACAGACAACCACATTATCTGTGAACACTCTTAAAAAGCTTCTGATGCTTTCTACTTAATCATTCATGTACACTGTAAACAGTAACGGACCTATCACATTTTCTTGGGGTACCATGGATATTATCTTTACAAGTGTCGACTTTGTCCCGTTAAGAGTGACTTGTGTTCTATCTCCAAGGAAGCCTTGAATCCAGTCGCAGAGCTGGTCCGATATTCGATGAGGTCGTAGTGGAACGGAGAATAGTACTGTTTGGCAACGCTATAGAATGATTTCAATCAATTTCACCGCCGTCAGGCCCCAGAAAGTGGTACCCACGCCCTACTATGGAATGCCGACATGAAATGTAGTGCACTTGCCAAGCTTTATTTCTGAAGAGAAACGGAGGAAAAGAAAACTTCAGGCCATGGTATAAAGATCCTACAACAGATTATTGGAATTCAAAGGTACTGTTCCTATCAGTAGACTTGGAATGACTTCTACTTGAAAACTAAGTACAACTACCCTCCTCTAAAATATAATCGTTCAGCCGATGCCATTCCATTCCAACGAACCAGTAAACAAACGAAGCACAATAGCTTTCCCTACAAAACTTATTCAAACTGTATTCACTTTCCCATAGAAAGAATACGAACGCTCCCCAGATGTGGTCAGGAACGGAAAAAAAATCACCTATAATACTCAATAGTATGAAGTTCAAAGCCCCAAAAACTTACAGAAATTTATTTTATTACTCTATAATCCGACGAAAATCTTATTACATTTTCATCCCGTCCGACTCAGATAGGGAAAGTTATTTGACAGATTTGATGGTACAGTGGTTGAGTGACAGACAACGAATCCAAACGTTCGAGTTTCGATTCCCGGTAGTCGTAAGATTTTTATCTGTCTAATCGATTCTTTCAAATGATAAATGTCATTTCCACCATTTTTGGTGTCCACATTAAACAGCACGTCCTCTTCTAAGTGGTTAGGTAAGTCACTTCAAAGGTCGGAGAAAAGAAATTGGCAACCATTTCCAACAGCACTGTGCCTAGTAAAGAACTATAGATTTGACGCCAACCTTCAATTTGATGACGGCATTACCTTTCATCTGCACGCCATCTACAGGACTGACACGTAGGGTGTTGCAGAACATTTTTAGTTTCCGCCTTGCAAGTCAGCCTTCGACTTTAAGCAGTTCTCTCGTGCTTGGCTGCGGCTTTCATGATGTGTTTACCAGTTATAGTGGCTTGCAAGAAAGGAGGCGCGTGCGTGACGCTTCGTGGTCAGCGACTTTTCTATTACCCACAGCACTTGCTCTAGCCGTTTCCTACATTGTTAACTAGAGACGCCCGGATAGGTGCCACATTGGGAACCTCCGATCAAACTCTCGCAGGAAAAATTATATGCTGAGGAGACTATTGCTGTCCCTTGTTAACGCAATACTTGTTGAGTTTCCTTTACGGCACGAACAATTAACATTACAGTATGGCTGTGCTCCACATTTAGACCGGCATATGTATATTTTTTTAATTATAATTCATTTTATTGCTTCTGTAATACTCCGTTACATGTCTGTGTTACATGCAATATATGAATGCGAATATGTACAACCGTCGGCTGTACAACGGAATGACGACAGTGAAAATTTGTGCCGGACCAGGACTAAACCCGGATTTCCTGTTTTACGCGAACGTTCACCTTAGCCGCTTTGTTTTCTCTGTACGACTCACAGTCAGTCACAAACTTTCATATCGTCGTTGATGCGTTCTACTTTAGTATCCCTCACTTCTATGTCTTACACATCGCCATAACTGTTTGTTTGTTTGTTTTTCTCTACAACTTACGATAATGCGTTACGCTATTCTAGACAGTGAATGGTTGCTTTGTACTGGTAACACAACTTTTGTTGATCGCCCCCTTGCAACAAACGACGTATCCCGCTAATTGATAAAGTCTATCAACTAAAATTCGTTTAAATTACGCTTACGGAAAAATTTAGTTTACTTAGTGTATCATTTGACATCTTGTTTTACTTTCTTTCCTCTAAATTTAAGCTCAGTAGCTTTACGGTTGTTTCTCTACCATGTTCCAGCGCATTCTTCAAAGTTACCACGCAGGCTTCAACATTTAATCCATTTAAATATGCACTTTTAGGTTTCCAGCTTCCACCCTAAGCAAAACGCTGATCAGCTATTCCCTACATGTGTATCACGCACTATGTAATTTCCGTGCAATGGGAGGACATTTCATTTTATCTGAAAGTCACTACCTGGTAACGGCAGATAAATGCGATATTGAAGTGACTGTCTTGTTAAGAAGTGCGATTCAGTGCATGTTTGTCCGGACCAACACTTCTAAACAATACAGGCACTGTAATGTTACATCTAATTACCTCCTTTTTGGTGAACTACAGATGGAATACGTTGTCAACGAATAACATAGTCTCTACCCCCCACGGTTTAATACACTATCTGATCAGAAGTATCCGGACACCCCCAAAAACATACGTTTTTCATAGTAGGTGCATTGTGCTGCCACCTCCTGCCAGGTACTCCATATCAACGAACTCAGTAGTTATTAGACATCGTGAGAGAGCAGAATGGGGCGCTCCGTGGAACTCATGGACTTCGAACGTGGTCAAGTGATTGGGTGTCACTTGTGTCATACGTCTGTACACGAGATATCCATAGTCCTAAGCATCCGTAGGTCCACTGTTTCTGATGTGATAGTGAAGTGGAAACTTGAAAGGACACATACAGCAGAACAGCGTACAGGCTGACCTCGACTGTTGACTGACAGAGACCGCCAACAGTTTAAGAGTGTTGTAATGTGTAAAAGGCAGACACCTATCCAGACCATCACAAAGAAATTACAAACTGCATCAGGATCCACTGCAAGTACCACGACAATTAGGTAGGAGGTGATAAAACTTGGCTTTATGGTCAAGCAGCTGCTCATAAGCCACACATCACCCTGTTAAATGCCAAACGATGCCTACCGTGGTGTAAGGAGCGTAAACAATTGACGATTGAACAGTGGAAAAACGTTGTGTGGAGTGACTAATCACGGTACACAATGTGGCGATCCGATGGCAGGGTGTGGGTATGGCGAATGCCCGGTGAACGTCATCTGTCAGCGTGTTCCAACAGTAAAATTCGGAGGCGATGGTGTTATGGTGTGGTCGTGTTTTTCATGGAGGGAGCTTGCACTCCTTGTTGTTTTTCGTGGCGCTATCACAGCAGCAGGCCTACATTGATGTTTTATGCACCTTCCCCCTTTCCACTGTTGAAGAGCAATTCAGGGATGGCGACTGCATCTTTCAACACGATCGAGCACCTGTTCATATGCACTTCCTGTGGCGGAGTGGTTATACGACAATAACATCCCTGTAATGGACTGGCCTGCACAGAGTCCTGACATGAATCCTATAGAACACCTTTGGGATGTTTTGGAACGCCTTCCCAGGTTCGATTCCCGGCGGCGTCAGGGATTTTCTCTGCCTCGTGATGACAGGGTGTTGTGTGCTGTCCTTAGGTTAGTTAGGTTTAAGTAGTTCTAAGTTCTAGGGGACTGATGACCATAGATGTTAAGTCCCATAGTGCTCAGAGCCATTTGAACCATTTTGGAACGCCGACTTCGTCACAGGCCTCACCTCTCCTCAATCCAGCACTCTGTGAAGACTAGGCTGCCATTCTCCAAGAAACCCTCCAGCACCTGATAGTATGTATGCCTGTGAGAGTGGAAGCTGTGATCAAGGCTAAGGGGGGCCAACACCGTATTGAATTTCAGCACAACCGATGGAGGACGCCACGAAATTGTAAGTCATTTTCTGCCAGGTGCCCAGATACTTTTTATCACATAGTGTATTTATGCTTATAATTTCCGTACTGTCTCTTAGCTCGTCCAGGTAGGGTTAGATTAGAACCAATCAGTAAACACATTGAAAAACGCGCTAAACCTCATTTCCACGCAGTAGCATTTTAAGCAAAGGTAGCAGTTTCTTAGATGGAAATAAACGGTCAACTATTGACAAGAGCTTTTCAGAATGAGGTTTTAACTGAGAAATGTGTTATAATAAAAAAGTAATGCTGTGGAACATTTACTTGGTGAAACACACTAAATGCCTCAAACTTAATTTTCTGCTGTTGCTGACTTCCTGTTTTTCTTACAGATAGTGCGTCTGGCGACCTCCCGTCCGCAGGAAGGTGCTTCAGTGCTGGTGTCTGGGTGGGGGGCGACGTCGGAGGGGGGCAGCACATCGAACTTCCTGCTCGCCACCACTGTGAAGGTGGTATCCGTGTACAAGTGCCGGATGTGTTACCCCAGCGTGGGGCTGACGAACGTCATGATGTGCGCCGGGGTGCCCGCTGGCGGCAAGGACTCGTGCCAGGGCGACAGCGGCGGCCCCCTCGTCCACGGCAAGAAACTCGTCGGAGTCGTCTCCTTCGGCAAGGGCTGCGCGCGACCTGGCTATCCGGGCGTCTATGCGGACGTGGTTTCGCTACGCAAGTGGATCACCCAAAAAGCCCGCATCAAGTAACTGTGCAATGCGGTCCACATGGCAGTCGCTTTCGAGCACCAGGCGTACTTCCATATTACGAATATGGTCTTCAGTGTGTCCACAATAAACATGTAGGGAGTTACGTGACTTGGAGTGGCATCGATGCTGAGATTGCTGTAGACAAGCCACAAAAAGGTGGTTTATACACATAAAGCACGTGTGGCTTACGCTACGGGTTCCGTGCTGTCGACACCTCGCATTTGCAATGCTCACTTTGTAGAGGATAATTGGCTGTAACCTGTATCGAACCGAAAATTGCTGTTGGCGACTACGTCCGCAAGATTCTGTAGGACTGGAAAGAAATGAATATGGACCCAAAATTGTTTTGGAACGTTTGAAGAATATATTCGTCGTAGTTCTACTTCAGTATCCCCCATTTTTATGTCTTACACATCGCCATAACTGTTTTTTTTTTTTTCTACATGTTACGATCATGCGTTACACTATTCTGGACAGTGAATGGTTGCTTTACACTGGTAACACATCTTTTGTTGATCACCCCTTGCAACAAACGACGTATCCCGCTAATTGATGAAGTCTATCAACTAAAATTCGTTTAAATTACGCTTACTGAAAATTTACTTAGTGTATCATTTGATATCTTGTTTTACTTTCTTTCCTCTAAATTTAAGCTCAATAACCTTACAGTAGGTTTCTCTGCCATGTTCCACCACATTCTTCAAAGTCACCACGCAGACTTCAACATTTAATCCACTTAAATATGCACTTTCGGGTTTCCAGCTTCCACCCTAAGCAAAACTCTGATCAGTTATTCGCTACATGTTGTATCACGACGTTTTACTGTATACCATACTCCTAGTGATTTGCGAAACATGTTTCTGTTGAGAAGACTAATTTCAGAAGTTCATAATGTGATCCATTTTGCTTTTAATGCATTCCTTAGTAACCGACTGTTAGTTTTACAACCTGTATAAGTCGTGCTTCCGAAAGGGAGTAAATGTCTGTTCTGTCTGCCAAGAACCCGAACGTTAATAAAACTCTGGAACAGCTGCTGTGTTATTCTTCCTGTGCAGGGAAAACAATACTGAGAGAAACATGTTCATGCTGTCAGTTTGAGCATATACGCAGCCTAAGTAGGTAGTGGTCCATTCACTTTATTTCAGTTTTAACATTCAGACACTAATTATTTGTAAAAGGAAATCTAGTGCTTATATTACTAAAATAAAATTTTACTGCACGTTATCTTCAAACTGTATATATAAACAAGTACATATTGCTGAATTGTGGCCTCAAAGCTCATCAGCGCTACGGTTTCTACGCGACCTTACAATGTTCCTTTCACCCTGCGTTCTGGATCCTATACACAAGCCAGATAAAAGAAACACATCGTAAACTTTCTTTTTCAAATTTATAATTCGTGCCTCGGCGCTACAGCTTTGTTACTGGTGGACAGAAGTAAATTTTCTGCAATCGGTGGTGCGGCAAATAAATCTTGCACATTCGCTGAGTACTTGCACGATTTGCAGCCTTGTACATACTAGTACGTTTTATCGATTAGTTTTCGGAAGTGCTGTCGGATAATGATCGTTTCTTGTACCATCTGTAACCACAAAACTGTAATCGAAAATTCGATTAACAATGAAAACTACATGAATTGCAACGATCTCCATCCTGATCGGTATGCACCCCGAGCAAAATCCAACTCCAGTGACGGTAATTCTAAGTTTCCTTCATTCAGTTACTTTGCGATTCCTAGCCATGAGGTCAGAGAAAATTTGTGAATAATTGTGTTATGAGGATTATTTCTTTTACTCTACGTACTGCATTTGCTGCAATGATATTGTACATTACAAGATGCAAATATATGCTTGAGTGTTCTCGAAAATCAGAGTGCTGTCTTTGAAAGGCAGTTCTTATATGTGTAGTGCTTACCTTAAACAGGAACTTGCCAAAGTTCGGTCAATGTGTATATTTCGAATAAAATACAGATCTGCTTTGTAGGAATCGTCGAACTCCCAATTACATGGAACCGTCTTAATTCTTAATTCAATGCCAGTGTCTACTAAATCAGTATTCCAATAACTTGGCGTTACAACCGGAATTTATTAAATGTTGACTATACATCAGACAAGTGATTAGCCATTATGTGAGGCTGATATCCAGTCCAGACTATGACATTCAACCAACCGAACAACAAACTATTTCGAAAAGAGTTAGCCAGTTTTTACATTAGTGCAGTATATTATGTTCGAGTCGTTGATATTCCTTGGAGGTGCATGAAAAATTGAAGAGAGTGTTAAACTGTGTTGCAACTTTCCCGTACCTACCAGGATACTGTAAATCAAAATACGTTAGTCTTAAAGTTGACTATGTTGAAAAATAGATGTATGATTTTGATGCTTAACAACTCTTTGTTAATGTACTTTTTGTCCGATCTTCCTATTTTATTTTTTTTTTTTTTTTTTTTTTTTTTTTTTTTTTTGTCCTGTTCTACAAGCGTGTGTGCATTAATTTTCAACCTATCCTCGCGTACATTGTGGTAATTGCTGCAGTGGTTCACTTGGCGATTCGTATTGGGTGCTGTAGGCTAGTCTTAATTCGGAATGTTGCTTGTTTTCAAGGAAATCCTGAAGACTAAAATCCGTCAGAAGATTTTGGTTGTAGTTCCTGTCATAAGTGCACATTCTGGCAACATTTTTAACTATTTGGCAACATTATTGCCAAATGGATCAGAAGTTTCTACATTATCCTCATTGTCACAAACTGCTGGCTGTAAATGTTTCATATCCTTCATGGCATTTACAAGCCTTTGTTTAGTTTCGTTTTTTAGTGTTTGGAAAGAACGAACAAGTTTCTCTGTTGACTTTTGCTGATGCTGTTGGTGGACCTTCATTACTATCACTTGGCCATCATTAATCTGCAACATAAAAAGAATGAGAATTTATTAATAGTAAGATGTAAGTGTGTTAATAATACTGATAAACTAAAATTTCAAAAAATAAGGAAAATTATTTTATATTAGACATGCCATCAAATTGTGAAGAGTGGAAAGTGGTGAAAACTGGCTCAAACACAAGATGAAATTTCCCTGTATGCATTAGTAGAATTGAGATAAAAAAATGTTACACATCAAGCACCTCCAAATTGTGGAAGGAACTTTTGGAAACACAAGGCCCACAGTAGCGTTTTGCTGCAGTAGCGTTGTGCTGCTTGATATGGTGGATCATGTACACTGCTTCCATTATATCAGTGTTGTTTAAGATGGAAGGACTCTTTAATGAATGAGAAAGTGGAAAGCGATTTGAAACTTTGTGTGTCCAACCGGGACTCAGACCTGGAGACGTTGACTTTCGTGTTCAAGTACTTTAGCGACTGAGTTATTCAAGCACAACTCATGACCCGTAATCAAAGTTTCTCTTGTGCCATGAGCTCTCTCCTACCTTCTGAAGTTGTCAGAAATTCTCCTTTAAATGTTGTGACCCTACCACTCGTGGTAGAAAGGATACTGTGGAAAAATATCTTAGCCGCAGCCTAAGGGATTCTTTTCAGAATGATTCGTTGCCAAATCGTGGGTTCTAGTTGGTGATGAAAGGTGATGCTTTTCCACCGATTACATATTTGTTAAAGCCCTATTCACATTAACCTTTAACTTCTCAGTAAGGGATTTTTACTAATCAATAGTCAAGTGCCCAAAAATTAGTAGGAAACCAGTTCAAACTTTATCAATTACATTTAGTACATCTCAAAAGGCTATAATGACTAGTGCAGAAGTAACTGTTAAAATTATTTGTACTTCCTGTGCACTGCATAGTTAGTTGAGAATGACGAGTACGAAAAAATATCTTCCATAGGGCAGCTGAGACAGTGCATTGTGTAATTAGTTGAGAATGATGAGTACGAAAAAATATCTTCCACAGGGCAGCTGAGACAGTGGGGATGTGGGTGTAATAATATCCCCTTCTTGGAGGCAAGTTTGTAACAACCAACTGCCAAATATCAATAATAATAATGAGGCAAATTATATACCAAACAAGCAATACGGCTTAGAGACAGATTTGGCGACTGTTCCAGAAACTCTGGAGCACTGCCTTGGCAGAACAGTATGGCTGAAGTCTATAAGCGTAAATAAATACAAAAGTAAATATTGCCATAACCAAAATTATGCACCTACTTCAAGTAGTAGTATATGTAATAAATAATGTGACTTACATTATTATGTATTTCTCTCTTCGCCAATGGTCATGGCAGCTTCCAGTTCCTTCAACCATTTCATACTAAATGCTTCAACTGATCCTTTCAGAATCTTGCGACTTTTCTCTTTTCGTGCTTACATGTGGATCACAGATTTTTAATTTTATTTTTTACATTCAGCGCACCAAATACGGGTAAATTTATTGCTTCAACATATTTAGATGAGCAGCGTCCATTATGTTGCAATCTTTCTACATATCCGATCTGAAGTCTCACAAATATTCACGTGTTTTGTACTCTTAGACAAATTTTAACGTCATTTTATAATGAATTATTCCAGGCAAGCTGCAAATAGTTGAATTACTAGTGCTTCTTCCTTACTGTAAGCTGATTCGCCTATGGCGTCATTTTCAAGTAAACATCTATTTGGAATACAGGTCCATATTGCATCAGAGAGACAACTGACGATTGTCTATTTATTGCTAGACTGTTATAAATCACGCAGTTTTTGTTTGTGTAGAGTTTTTTCTTGAAATACTTTTGAAAAGTGCACTGACAGTTTATTCTCGTTGATAAACTGTCAGTCTGGCTATCAAAAGTATTTCACGAAAAAATTTTAATTAAGTAGAAATTAAGTGACTTATAATAGTCTAGCAATAAATAGACAGTCGACAGTTTACTCGCTGATGAATAGAGGCTTCTTACTTGAGAGTGGCGCTGCAGCCCAAGCAAGGAAGAAGAACTATATTTAAACGATTTGCAGTTTGCCTAGAATAATTCATTATAAAATGTTATATTATGACGTAGTCTACGCTCTCGGCCCGGCCGAAAAGAAAATTTTAACGTCGTTTCACTGGATCACTCAGACATTTTTCTAACAATTTAGAAATGTATCATAAAAGAACGCTCACATCAGACTTCATTTCACTGACACGACAGTTCACACCGACCGGGTAAACAGCGAGCAGACCGCCGAGGCTACATCGGCCGAGGATGAGGTACTTACTCGGGTGAGAAAGTGGAACACCTGTCTGTGCATTGTCTTGGCAAGATCGCTTGCCCGTTGTTGGGCCGAGCACAGGCTGTAGTTACCACATTAGCCGAGCATTCCGCCGAATGCACTGGCTCGGCCCAGCAGTCGGCAAGTGTAATGCCTCCCTCCGCAGCCTTTTATGGGACCCGCACTCCGGTCAGTTCGCTCGGGCGCCTACTGCAGGCAGCCGCGCCTCCGCGCATTGCGCGTGGCAACTACCTGACATCGAGCGAACGAAATTTGTCACAGGGACACCAAAATGTCACAAGCGCAGGTCCCATGTTACGGTACGGAAACAGAAACCGACAGTAGCGCTCCGAATAGCCTGGCAGAGAAGTTCGGATTCGGGAAAATATGGCGGGATAATCTGTACTCTTGCTTTGCGAAATCCGGCTACTAAATGATAATATTTTTCATTTATACTTTATGGGTAGGTCTTGTAGTGTGGCGGTAAAGCGTAGCTACTTGTAAAACCTACTACTGGAATTTCCTCCGCGTGGCTGTTACCAAGCGGATATTATGTTCCTGATTACGACCTTTTTGTGTATATTGCACTCTTCGAATTGTATTTTCAATGTATTTTTCGTATTTTGCTTAATTTTTCCTCTCGTCCATATTGGATGGGGTAAATATTCCACATTTGTTTTTGTTTCATATGGAGCAGAAACTGGTTTCGTCGTATGGTATTCAGTGGACTCATCGTTATGAATCGGTATGTGAACTGCTCGATTTAAATTTTAAGTATATTGCTCGTAGCCTACGTTATTTTTCCCCATCTGTTATTCGTACTATCGTATTTAATGGAGGCCACCGAAATATTTATTGACTACTAGCAGCTGTTAATAACATGTGAAAGCATTTGCGTAACTACTGTAACATTTTTGGCATTTGCAAGGAAGAATGTTCTAGTCGCCAAGTCTATAAAAAATACTCATCTACGTCCATACTCTGCGAGCCATTATGAAATGGAGTGCACTCGTGACAAGACACTACGCCATTCAAAGCAAAATTACAACGCATTCCGTGACAGTATATAATAAAGTTGCATACCAGTACCGTCAAAACCATCAAATGAGAGAAAATACGGAAAGCAATACACTTAGCAAGCATTTAAATCGAGCAATTCACAAACAGCTTCCTAAGCAGCAACAAATGCACAGAATCCGCAGAACACCATGAGACGAAACCAGCTTCTGTTTTGTGTCAAACAAAACCAAATATGGAATCATTTACCCCATGTAATATTACGTATGCGACCAAAGTATCTACAATGTAATTCAAAGAGTACAACAAACACGAGAAGTCGTAACCAGAAGTAGAAAGCCCCAATGTGATTAAACCAGCTTCTGTTACTACGGAACGGAAACAAAAATGGAAGACTAAAAATCAGCCAATAAGAAAGCGAGATGATAGATTGTTAAACCTGCGGCGCCCCAAGTGGTCTGACAGTGAAACGGCGTCGTGTTATAGGTGGTTCCTATGTGCTTGGGTTATCCCATGACGGTGGCAGAGACTAGCTGTGATCAAATGGTTCAAATGGCTCTGAGCACTGTGGGACTTAACTGCTGTGGTCATCAGTCCCCTAGAACTTAGAACTACTTAAACCCAACTAACCTAAGGACATCACACACACCCATGCCCGAGGCAGGATTCGAATCTGCGACCGTAGCGGTTGCGCGGTTCCAGACTGTAGGGCCGCTCGGCCACTTCGGCCGGCCTGCTGTGATCCTCAGAGACGTTATGAATTTTTCGGAACCACTACTCGTTGCGCTACCCGCTGTCCCACGTACCCCAGTTGCCAGGGCAAGACCGTCCTGGAAACCGTGAAGTGTTAACTGAAGCGCCATTGGCGTTCTCAGTGACTTTCTACTAAAAAGTACCCTTCAAATTATCTCTCCCTAATTCACCTTCGGGCCCAGCAGCTACCTGAATGTCTCGCGCCATATGGAAGGGAGCATCATTACTGCCACAAAATCATGACTTAGAAACATAATCGTACGACGAGAATGTATCGTACAGAGCCCTCACACTCGCTAGTAGGCCAGTTGCCGCAGTGTAGCATACGAGTACTTGTAGCCACCAAAGCCCGCACGAGGTGCAACGGCATGTGGCGCACCGAGCCTGTCAGTTCCCGCTGTGCACAAAAGGCTCACTCACACTCGAGCGCCTTTTGCCACAGTGCTATGACGATGGAGGAAGACCTTCGACAAATGTTAGCAGACAGAATGTACATTCTATTGGACAGACCCGGATTAAGCCGGGGTAGTTCCAGCCGGGATAATTTCAAGCCACTAATCGTATAACATTATTAGGAATTTGTGTCATTTAATGTCAAATGAATGAAGTCTTTCTTGTTCACTCTTACTGCCGTTGCAAATGAGAGTGTATGAGTTTACGAACAGTGATGTGTTAAAATTAAAAAAAAAAAAAAAAAACTGATACACTTCATTCGCTCATCGTCTTATATAAATAATTCCGTCCCACAAAAAGGTAAACAGTTCAATTACGGACATAGGTTCGTGAACATTGGCAGATGTCGCGTTCAAAAAGTTAAAACGGAAGCGGCAACGTAAACTGAATTTTGAGAATTGATTTAGAAAAAATATTCGTTTGATTTCAACGAAAACTTTGAGTAATGTTTCTTATTTACCGAAGCAAATGTCCACTAGGTCTCAGTTTGGAAAAATTGTGTAAATAACCATAATAATTTCTTCCATTTTTTTTATTTTTTCCCTCTTATGTGAAAAAAATAGTTTCGTTATTTTAAACAAGTAAGAGAAAAAGTTAGAACCATTCTTCCACAGAAACATTGTTTAACAATGCTGTTTTCAATTTCCGTTAGTGGTTGAGAGGAATGTATGTTTGTTATGTGGGTTATGTCCAGTGGCAAAGAGTGGGGTGCAAATCGGTACTCGTATCTCATATCTTACAGAAAACTCACTGAAATCGTAAAATAACTTCACAAATTTTGCCTGATCATAGCAGACAAAAATTTTCCGTTTTGGCGTGGCATGTATGTAATATTGAGGTACTCCTGTCGCAGTACAGCCCCATTTACTGTCGCGGGATGTAAAATTTGTAATTGGGAACGTCTGTCACTAAATTGCACGTAACGCCACAAATAAATATGTAACGAAGAGATAACCAAATTAATGATATATTAACTCAACCTGCTGCCCTCACTCCTATTGCTTAACCTCCGTCCAGAGAAAAGCTAGTTTATATATGAAGATGCCATCTGTTCTTTCGGACATGCCGCGAGTAATGAGTATGATGGGCAGGGGCACTATAAATATCCGGGACAATAGGCTGCGAATGTGGGTCTCACGGCAGGCGTGCCAGAGATAAGTTCCTGCAGTCGCACTATCCATACACTTGGAGATTATAGTGATCATGCGGCCAGATATAGAACACAAAATTTCAGATAAACATGTTACTATATCGTACTAAAAAGCGGTTTGAATATTTGAAGATCTTAATGGACAATAAACAGGAGCACTTGTCGGAAGGGGCAACTACAACTCCGTAGATAACTCGTATGAAGTCTCTGTTTTCCCAGTTATAATATCGAAAGTCCTCGTTATGTTTCTCTTACAGCACTTTCTCATGCAGCTATCAAATTTTATGGCAGTCGTTTTCCTCCTGGGTCACCTTAATTAGCAACAGCACGCGATCATAAGCAATTTACATTAAGTACAGTAGTTCATGTGACTGAAAAATAAAGCCGCCAAATTTGCCGCAGTCTGAATTAATTGAGGAACTTATCTACATTTATTAGTGTGTAAAATCAATGACATAGATGCTTTGGCCTTCAGTATTGTTCTTTATAACCATCATTCATCCTTTTGGTTTAGCACCATGCCTCGTTACTTTATCTAATTATAAACCTTTGTCATACTACTTTAACTTGTACATAAAAAAAGTTAGTATATCAGTTTGTGAGGACTTAGCATCTTAAAGAGGCGTTATGTAGAGAAGAAGACACAGAATTTCTTCTTTCGACATTTAATTTACTTTCAACTGTGACATTCGCATCAACAATACTACGAAGTAATTGATAAAATTTTCGTTAATGCTCTTCAGTATATAAGTTTACTGTGGGTGCCGTTACTAATTGAGTACCAGCCCAGCTGGCCAAATACTAATGTTGACAGTACTTGCAAACAAATAAGGAAGAGACAGAACACTTTAACTGATCTTTGCTCGCTATTTGGCAGAACAATATAATTATAAGTGAAATGCATAATATTGTGCAAGTTGTACAGTAATAATTTATTTTAATAAAAATAAATGAAAAGTGCTAATTTGCTTTTGTTCTAAGGTATTACTTTTGTTGTGTTAACCGATTTTCGGTTTACAATGCCATCTCCAGATATTTACTGACTCTTGTCGTCAAACAGATTACAATGTTTGTAAACGATATTGGAAAAGAAGTGACACATCCAGATTGAAGCAGAAACGTACAGTAAATAACATCTTTGCCAGTATGGTCGTAATGCAATGTACAAAGTAAAAAGTTGAGCAATACATAAATGTAAAAGGAATAAACAGTAAAAAACTTTAACACGAAACTGGATAATTCTTGCTTTTAATTGGTTTGTGTAGCATTCTCCATACTTTATACCTCCTGAAGCATCCTTCTGAAGTCCTCATCTTATTTTATTTTATCGTTTTTGGTTATTAATATAAACTGTTGTATAGGCTTGGTTATCCAGTTTTGTGTTAAAGTTTTTTCCTATTTGTTACCTTTATATTTATTTACTGTTCAACTTTTTACTTTTTACATTGCATTACGACCACCCCATCAAAAATATTAACTGTACGTTTCTGCTTCAATCTGGATTTGTCATTTCTTTTCCAATATCGTTTTCAAACATTGTAAATTCTTTTGCAACAGTAGCCAGTAAATATCTGAAGATGGCCTTGTAAGCCGAAAACCGGTTAGCATAATAGAAGTAATACTGTAGAACAAAAGCAAACTAGCGCTTTTCATGTATTACAATACCAAGAAATGATGAACGATTCGGTTAACAAAATAATTTATAAATTTCCTTTACTTTACGTCTATGGTGACAAACTTTTTGCCAACAGATTACCGGTTTCGGTCAATAATGACCATCTTCAGATCTGCAGCAAAATATGGGAAAATATAAATATACTAGCAGATTGTCTACAGCTTAAAATAGTAAAATAGATCATAATGAAAAGTACTACTGACATACATATACATTTGTACGCTTTAAGTATGAAGAGGCACATCTGTTTTATAAAAATAATGTCCTTATGTACTGCAGCCATAGAGGCATCGTCAAATGTTAAACACAAAATCAGCACCAGCATCTTCATACACATGAAGATGCTGGTGCTGATTTTGTGTTTAACATATATAACAGCGCATATGAAAGAGTCATCTTGTCAGCAGCACTACTGTTCAAAACAAACTGCCGTACAGTGGCCACAAGAAGTGTTGTAAGTTCACCAGATGTCTCTACTGTAGGCATACACAACTCTTCAATGATTAATTGAACAACGTAAAATAAAGGGGGATACAATCGGTAAAGTCTGCTGGTGTATTTATTTTCCCATATTTTGCTGCAGATCTGAAGATGGTCATTATAGACCGAAACCGGTAATCTGTTGGCAAAAAGTTTGTGACTATAGACGTAAAGTAAAGGAAATTAATTCTAGATTCGGGTCATTGTTTTATTTGTGACAATGTCGCAGCTTGTGCAAAATAATTTATTTCCTTAACAGTAATCCGGAAGTCGGTTAACGAAAAGAATTAAGACTGTGGAACATTGACAGTATTGTGCTTTTCATTTATAAGACACAGATCCGTAATATATCCAGTCACTAACCAACTTCAAGTTGATTTCTACAATCAGTGACACTCAAGTGGACCACGACTGACAATCTAACGGAATGCATTATTTTTTCTGCATCGGTCACATGATTACTTATCCACTTCCACGGTTACATCATCACTGTTCTATGGAAGATATTTTTTAAATGACAATTGTTCCAGAAAAACACTGACGATTTTTCCCAGCGCAATTTGAGATGGACGCTAATTACATTTTCTCTTGTGCTGGTAATTACAAACTAAGTTCACCGCTGCGAATATAGGAAGGAGGCTTCGAACTGCTGTACACATATAACAGGTACTCACTGTACAAGAGGTACACCTACCGTGTGGTATTTTGATGACAGGTGTCTCATAAGCTTGTTTCTGTGGCAGAGCTGATACAATGTTGTGTTCTTGCTGCAAAAAAGTTACATTTTTCGCCAAAGATTTACATTAAACACTATGGATGTGGACAGACCGTGTCAGTAAAATCTGGAGGCCGTAATGCCTAGGAATTACAATCGCGAACAACTTAAATTGGAAAGAACACATAGAAAATGTTGTGGAGAAGGCAAAGCAATGTCTATGTTTTATTGGCAGAACATTAGAAAATGTAACAGACGTACTAAAGAGACTGTACACACTACGCTTGTCCGTTCACTTTTGGAGTAGTGCCGCGCGGTCTGGCGTCCTTGGCGGACAGTATTAATGGAGTACACCGAGAAAGCTCAAAGAAGAGCAGCACGTTTTGTATTACGGCGAAATAGCGGAGACTGTGTCACTGACATTGCTACTGCGTAAAGTCAAGCACCGGCACGCCAGTCGGGAACGACAAAGAAGAGAGGGCTGTGAGAAGAGGTCAGCCAATAGCATGCTAACCGACCTCCCTCCAAGACGATAACGCGACAGCACAGACCCTAGATGAAGAGGACATAAGGGCCGTGCCCGACTGGTTGCGGCCTTGTTCGATAGCGGCGTCAATCACAGCCACTTCGTTAGCTATCTCTAAGTAGCCCAGACTTGTGTTTGACTACTCTGAAAGAGACCGATTATTTTGTATGTCACCCTCTGCTTGCAACACATTTATCAAAGTTAAGTATTTGTAATTTTTTTATTGTAAAAAAACTCATTAATACGAGTTGTTTGACTGTTTGTCTAGCGAACCGAGTAGGCAGATTTCCTAGACACAACAGAGATGGTACAGGATTTGGGATGGACATCGTTAAAACAAAGACGTTTTTCGTTGCGGCGGAATGTTCTCACGAAATTTCAATCACCAACTTTCTCCTCCGAATGCGAAAATATTTCGTTGACGCCTACCTACGTAGAGAAAAACGACCATCACACTAAAACAAGGGAAATCAGAGCTCGCTCGGAAAGGTATAGGTATTCGCTTTTTCCATGCGCTGTTCGAGGTTGGAATAATAGAGAATTATTGTGATGGTGGTTCGGTGGACTCGCTACCAGGCACTTAAGTGCGATTTGCAGAGTATCCACATAGATGTAGGTATGTAAACATTTATGTACGTAAGAGACAGATGTAAAAATAAATTGGGAAGGACTGCAAGGGGATGTTATGGGGACTTTGCTACTCACAGCATATGTAAATGAGGAATCGAACGATCAACGTTCTAGGGGCCAAATCTCACATTTGTCCGGAGAATAAAAAACAAGGTAGCTCGTTTTGTGCATAATTTTTGCTATCCAAAAAATTAAGAAAGTATTCCTATCGCACAGAATTAAGCTGCCCGTCTCATCACAGCAACAATTGAGATATATTACGAACTAAATGATTCATTAACACCTTGCTGAGTACCATACCAGGAAACCGACTGGTGATAAGATCCAAAAAGAGAGTTTTTTTCCAAGTGCCTTTAATGCAGAGGCACCACGTTTCATTTGTGATAATACGAATACAGAATCAGAGCAGTAATGTTTTAACTAGTAGAACTCTTGTGACCAAAAACAATTCCTCATTTTATTAACATTTTCATAAGAGAATAACAAAATTAAATTCATAAAAAATCCAATACTGACTTCTATTTCTTACAACATTTCATTCTTGGGATCAGATACTGCAAAGTTTACTCCAGAATTCCCTGTGCTTTGAGGAAGAAATGGCAACTCCGTCAACAGGTCTTTTTGTTTTGCAACTGGTCTTTAAGATGAAGTACGACATCGCAAATATCCGCAATGGTCTTTTCTATTTGAAAACACTGACGTTTTTGTCAATTCTTCTATTTCAGAGTAAGAATTTTTATCGGCTATTGGAGACGGATTTGTCTGACACACTTTGATTATACTACATTTGGAGATGTTACACGCCTGCATTGATAACAATGTCTCAGCAGGATCTCTAAAATCAAAACGTCAGTTGAAGCATATATACAGCCACGAGAAAACATAATACAGTGTGAACTCATACAGTGCATAAAAAAGTTCTGCTTAGTGCAAATCTGTTTTCTGCCGTTATTCTTTATTAAGAACATTCCAACTGTCAGAAAAAATATAGTATTAATTCTCGTGTATACAATGTGCTATATTATTTCTATTTTATAATATTCCATATAATGTAATTAGACAGTCACTAATGCACTTATTTGATAAACATATAGAGCACGTTACTCCTAAACAATTTCAGTTCTTTTTAGTTGTACAAAAACCTTTAATCACAATACAATTTTGACAATACCAAAACCCGTAAGTAAAATATAACCTTTGAACACAGATGTATTTTTCGGATGGAAACAAATATGTCAGTCGGCAGCATGGAGGGCACTGTCCCGTTTCCGTGCAAAACAAAAGTAAAAAAAAAAATTGTTTTTGCCACATCCATAAAGGCACAAATCGGAGAAACAACAGGTGGAGTAGAAAGTAAATACACCTAAAAAGCAATAATAGGTAATATGCAACAAGCGAAACGTAGTAGGTAACAAAATTGTTATTCTGACAGGTCAGCTTGAAAGGACTCTGTTGGATTCCTTTCATGTTAATTTCTTAAATATGTTGTCATTTACGACATAAATTCCTCTTCTAAATTTACTGTGGTGTTTCTGACTATCTGGGAGGAGACTGAGCAGTGGAACGTGTTACTTTTACACATAAACAAGAACGACCTGTCGCACTACTACACTTTAAAACACAGTTTATATGTAATTCATGTCACACAGTCTCATACGGAACCTACATCCGCTTTCTTTTATATACTGTATATGATAAGAAGCTGTCATCCCCCTTCCCTTCTGTGTGAGAGGATGAATGAGCAAATGTATTTCTAGTTGCATGCTGGATGGTAGTAGAGAAGCCTGTCTGCTAGAGAACAGTAGGACCAACGTCGTAACAGGTAGCTACGCTTTCTAAAAGCAGAGAGGTTTCTATTCTTAGTATGGTCCTGTCCATCCCTTGTCATGTTGGTATAGGAAGCTGCCCCTCTGGCCACTTCCGTTTGTATTTGTGAGCCACCCCTCTGGAAGGGACCTCGCCAGTGTGTCCGCGGCGAGCGTCTGAAGTGGTAACATCTCTGGCTAAGCGCGTGTCTGCTAAGTCCGTAGGACAATGGATTTCTTAAGTTCAGCCTAACTGAAAATTTAATCACCTTTATTTCAGGTTTAGCTCTAAAATATCTAACGTTATCTTAAATTGCAACGCAGTGTAATTCGAGTCACAGTTCAGAATATCTTCCGGTAGTTGCTTTGTCACTACTTTATGAGTAAAGTGGAACCACGTGTTGATCAGCAACTCTAACTAAGATCATCAATCATAAATGCCAATGTGCGTGAGATTATAACGTCTCGTCTTGACAATATTTTTCAATATAGCAACTTTTCTTTATGTTCAACCTACGTGGGGTGTACTTTGTGAGACCAGTACCACGTGCTTATACAATTGTTTGACCCATCAGGTTAATAGTAAGACGATAGTAACCAGTTCGAGGTTTTTCTTTTGTAAATTGCTTTTCGATCTAATTTTATTTTAATTATCAGAATTATTGTGGAGTTACACTCTTTGTGTAAACCAAGTTAACCACGTGAAGCATGTGGTGTAAGCATCAAAGTAGCCCTCAGCTATTCTTTTCGGGAAGATTTCACAGAGAGTTAGTATGAATTTAGTATACCAGTGTGTGGTAATTACATGACGGACAGGATTGCGCTACGAACGTAACATCTTTGGGTGAAAATTGAATTGGTTGGTAGTGGTTAATTTCCTCTTGCATACGTTTCAACGTTCTTCGTGTGTTATTATATGAATGCAGTGTTGTATGCAGTCTCCCAATCTTGGCTCCATATTTGATGTGTTCTGTAAGATTACAAACTCACATTTTCACAATCCTTAATAAGACACCAGTTTAGTTATGAATCAAGTTTAATATGCTGAAATTTCAATGATCAATTTCCAAATATAAACTGATTTATTTCTTGTTATTTAAATTCTCTTTTTTATATATGTATCACCGGTTGTCGTGTGACTATTAAAAGATTATAATTAATGTTAGTCTGGTTGGTAATTTGGTAAGCTGGACTGGATACCTGGTGAAACAGTTGCTCAGTAATGCAAGGTTAACTTCCCCAGACAGCTCACAGCTTTTAACCAGCTTTTATTGTCTATCTGTACCGCTTTCATAGCAAATTAAAGCAACAACGTTACAAACTGCAGCATCCAGTCTGCTATCGAAGTGTAACTATGTACTGACTGAAGACTCAAATATGTATTACACTAAGTAAGGTGGGTGAAAAATCGAAACGCGTATTAGCTTAAACAAAAAATGCACAACCGAGTTGCTCGTCGCTGTATGTATGACATTACGAAAGTAACTGCAAGAAACGCAAAATATCTAAGAGTAAGCGATAGGAGTGACCTGAAACGGAATGACCACATCAAACTACTCGTAAAAAAGGCAAATGCCACTCTGAGGTTCATTGAAGGAATCCTATTGGGTTGTGGTGTTCAGTCCAGTGACTCGTTTGATGCAGTTCTCCAAACTACTCTACCCTATTCTTCTCCGAATAGCTACTGCAACCTACATCCTTCCGAATCTGCTTAGTGTATTCATCTCATTGTTTCTGTCTACGATTTTTACCCTCCACGCTTCCTAACAGTACAGAATTGGTGATCCCTTGATGCCTCAGAACGTATCCTACCAACCGATCCCTTCTTCTAGTCAAGTTGTGCCACAAATTCCTCTTCTCCACAGTTCTATTCAGTACCTCCTTATTAGTTACGTGATCCACCCATCTAATCTTCAGCATTCTTCTATAGCACCAAAATTTCGACAGCCGGCACGGTAACTCAGCGTGTTCGGTCAGAGGGTTAGCTGCCCTCTATAATAAAAAAACTGAGTTAATGGATCAACGACGAACTGAAACGGATATCTCGTGACATCCGCCCCGAGCAGATGCAACGAACGAAAACGAACAAAATGAGATTACACAAAAAAAACCTTCAGCATTCTTCTGAAACACCACGCTTCTAAAGCTTCTATTCTCTTTTTCTCTATACTGTTTATCGACAAGTTTTATTTTCATACATGGCTACACTCCAAACAAATACTTTCAGAAAAGACTTCCTGACAAAACTATACTCGATGTTAACAATTTTTTCTTCTTCAAAAACGCTTTCCTTGCCATAGCCAGTCTACATTTTATATACTCTCTACTTCGACCATCATCAAATAGCAAAACTCATCTACTACTTTAAGTGTGACACTGTGTCCCATTTCCTAGTCTAATTCCCTCAGCATCACCTGATTTAATTTGACTACATTCCATTGTCCTCGTTTTGCTTTTGTTGATGTTCATCTTATGTCCTCCTTTCAAGACACAATCCACTCCGTGCAGCAGCTCTTCAAGTCCTTTGAGGTGCCTAAGAGAATTACAATGTCGTCTGCAAACCTCAAAGCTTTTATTTCCTCTCCATGGATTTAAATTCCTACTCCGAATTTTTCTTTTGTTTACTTTACCGCCTGCTCAATATACGGATTGAATAACAGTAGGGATAGGCTACAACCCTGTCTCACTCCATTCGTAACCACTGCTTCCCTCTAACGCCCCTCGAATCTTATAACTGCCATCTGGCTTCTATACAAATTGCAAATAGCATTTCGCTCCCTGTATTTTACCCCTGCCACCTTCAGAATTTGAAAGAGAGTATTCTAGACAACATTGTCACAAGTTTTCTCTAAGTCTACAAATGCTGGGAAGGTAGGTTTGACTGTCCTTAATCAATCTTCTAAGAGAAGTCGTAGGGTCAGTATTGCCCCACGTGGTCCTACATTTCTCCGGAATCGAAACTGATCTTCTCCGAGGCTGGCTTCTACCAGTTTTTCCATTCGTTTCTAAAGAATTCGTGTTAGTATTTTACAACCACGACTTATTAAACTCATAGTTCGGTAATTTTTACACCTGTCAACACCTCCTTTCCGTGGGACTGGAATTACTACATTCTTCTTGAAGTCTGAAGGTATTTCGCCTGTATCTTACATCTTGCTCACCAGATGGAAGAGTCTTGCCATGACTGGCTCACCCAAGGCTATCAGTAGATCCAGTGGAATGTTGTCCCTGGAGGCTTGTTTCGATTTAGGTCTTTTTGTGCTCTGCCAAATTCTTCACGCAGTATCGTATCTCTCTTTTCATCTTCCATTTCCATAATGTTGCCCTCAAATACATCGCCCTTGTATAGCCCCCCCCCCCCCCCCCATGAACCATGGACCTTGCCGTTTCTGGGGAGGCCTGCGTGCCTCAGCGATACAGATGGCCGTACCGTAGGTGCAACCACAACGGAGGGGTATCTGTTGAGAGGCCAGACAAACGTGTGGTTCCTGAAGAGGGGCAGCAGCCTTTTCAGTAGTTGCAGGGGCAACAGTCTCGATAATTGACTGATCTGGCCTTGTAACACTAACCAAAACGGCCTTGCTGTGATGGTACTGCGAACAGCTGAAAGCAAGGGGAAACTACGGCCGTAATTTTTCCCGAGGGCATGCAGCTTTACTGTATGGTTAAATAATGATGGCGTCCTCTTCGGTAAAATATTCCTGGGGTAAAATAGTCCCCCATTCGGATCTCCGGGCGGGGACTACTCAAGAGGACGTCATTATCAGGAAAAAGAAAACTGGCGTTCTACGGTTCGGAGCGTAGAATGTAAGATCCCTTAATCGGGCAGGAAGGCTAGAAAATTTAAAAAGGGAAATGGATAGGTTAAAGTTAGATATAGTGGGAATTAGTGAAGTTCGGTGGCAGGAGGAACAAGACTTTTGGTGGGGTGAATACAGGGTGATAAATACAAAATCAAATAGGGGTAATGCAGGAGTAGCTTTAATAATGAATAAAAAAATAGGACTGCGGGTAAGCTACTACAAACAGCATAGCGAACGCACTATTGTGGCCAAGATAGACACGAAGCCCACGCCTACTACAGTAGTACAAGTTTACATGCCAACTAGCTCTGCAGATGATGAAGAAATTGATGAAATATATGATGAGATAAAAGAAATTATTCAGGTAGTGAAGGGAGACGAAAATTTAATAGTCGTGGGTGACTGGAATTCGAAAGTAGGAAACGGAAGAGAAGGAAACATAGTAGGTGAATATGGATTGGGGCTAAGAAATGAAAGAGGAAGCCGCCTGGTAGAGTTTTGCACAGAGCATAACTTAATCATAGCTAACACTTGGTTCAAGAATCATAAATGAAGGTTGTATACATGGAAGAAGCCTGGAATACTGACCGGATTCAGATAGATTATGTAATGGTAAGACAGAGATTTAGGAACCAGGTTTTAAATTGTAAGCCATTTCCAGGGGCAGATCTGGACTCTGACCACAAGCTATTGGTTATGTACTGTAGATTAAAACTGAAGAAACTGCAAAAATGTAGGAACTTGAGGAGATGGGACCTGAATAAACTGAAAGAACCAGAGGTTGTAAAGAGCTTCAGGGAGAACATTAGGGAACGATTGACAAGAATGGGGGAAAGAAATACAGTAGAAGAAGAATGGGTAGCCTTGAGAGACGAAATAGTGAAGGCGTCAGAGGATCAAGTAGGTAAAAAGACGAGGGCTAGTAGAAATCCTTGGGTAACAGAAGAAATATTGAATTTAATTGATGAAAGGAGAAAATATAAAAATGCAATAAATGAAGCAGGCAAAAAGGAATACAAACGTCTCAAAAACGAGATCGACAGGAAGTGCAAAATGGCTAAGCAGGGATGGCTAGAAGACAAATGTAAGGATGTAGAGGCTTATCTCACTAGGGATAAGATAGATACTGCATACAGGAAAATTAAAGAGACCTTTGGAGAAAAGAGAACCACTTGTATGAATATCAAGAGTTCAGATGGAAACCCAGTTCTAAGCAAAGAAAGGAAAGCAGAACGGTGAAAGGAGTATATAGAGGGTCTATACAAGGGTGATGTACTTGAAGACAATATTATGGAAATGTAAGAGGATGTAAATGAAGATGAAATGGGAGATACGATACTGCGTGAAGACTTTGACAGAGCACTGAAAGACCTGGGTCGAAACAAGGCCCCGGGAGTAGACAACATTCCATTGGAACTACCGACGGCCTTGGGAGACCCAGTCCTGACAAAACTCTACCATCTTGAGAGGAAGATGTATGAGACAGGCGAAATACCCTCAGACTTCAAGAAGAATATAATTATTCCAATCCCAAAGAAAGCAGGTGTTGACAAATGTGAAAATTACTGAACTATCAGTTTAATAAGTCACAGCTGCAAAATACTAACACGAATTCTTTACAGACGAATGGAAAAACTGGTAGAAGCCGACCTCGGGGAAGATCAGTTTGGATTCCGTAGAAATGTTGGAACACGTGAGGCAATACTGACCCTACGACTTATCTTAGAAGAAAGATTATGGAAAGGTAAACCTACGTTTCTAGCACTTGTAGACTTAGAGAAAGCTTTTGACAATGTTGACTGGAATACTCTTTTTCAAATTCTGAAGGTGGCAGGGGTAAAATACAGGGAGCGCAAGCCTATTTACAATTTGTACAGAAACCAGATTGCAGTTACAAGAGTCGAGGGGCACGAAAGGGGAGCAGTGGTTGGGAAGGGAGTGAGACACGGTTGTAGCCTCTCCTCGATGTTATTCAATCCGTATATTGAGCAAGCAGTAAAGGAAACAAAAGAAAAATTCGGAGTAGGTATTAAAGTCCATGGAGAAGAAATAAAAACTTTGAGGTTCGCCAATGACATTGTAATTCTATCAGAGACAGCAAAGGACTTGGAAGAGCAGTTGAACGGAATAGACAGTGTTTTGAAAGGAGGATATAAGATGAACACCAACAAAAGCAAAACGAGGATAATGGAATGTAGTCGAGTTAAGTCGGGCGATGCTGAGGGAATTAGATTAGGAAATGAGACGCTTAAAGTAGTAAATGAGCTTTGCTATTTGGGGAGCAAAATAACTGATGATGATTAGATTAAATTAGATTTACTTTCATTCCAATTGGTCCGTACTGAGGAGGTCCTCCAGGATGTGGAACATGTCAGAAAAACAACAATACATGACAAATGTTTACAAGTAAAACAAATAAGCTAATGTACCATTCCACAGGTCCCAAGTGGAATGATTGTCATTTTTTAATGAACACTAAGAGTCTTTTTACAAATACTAATGCACTGAATTTAAAATAAAAAAGCTTTTTATTTATTTATAAGGTAATAAACATGTAATACAACTACTGTAATACTTACTTACAATGAACACATTACTGCACTGAAATGGTGCAGAAGTTAGATTATACTTACACGCACACACACAAATTTTTAATGAACACATTACTGCACTGAAATTGTGCAGAAGTTATGTTGTACTTATATACAAATCAGTTGGTTTTACTAAGAAATTCATCAATGGAGTAGAAGGAGTTGGCCACCAATAAATCCTTTAGGCTTCTCTTAAACTGAATGGTCGAAGTAGAGAGGATACAAAATGTAGACTGGCGATGGCAAGGAAAGCGTTTCTGAAGAAGAGGAATTTGTTAACATCGAGTATAGATTTAAGTGTCAGGAAGTCGTTTCTGAAAGTATTTGTATGGAGTGTAGCCATGTATGGAAGTGAAACATGGACAATAAATAGTTTGGACAAGAAGAGAATAGAAGCTTTCGAAATGTGGTGCTACAGAAGAATGCTGAAGATTAGATGGGTAGAACACATAACTAATGATGAAGTATTGAATACAATTGGGGAGAAGAGGAGTTTGTGGCACAACTTCAGAAAAAGAAGGGACCGGTTAGTAGGACATGTTCTGAGGCATCAAGGGATCACAAATTTAGCATTGGAGGGCAGCGTGGAGGGTAAAAATCGTAGAGGGAGACCAAGAGATGGATACACTAAGCAGATTCAGAAGGCTGTAGGTTGTAGTAAGTACTGGGAGATGAAGCAGCTTGCACAGGATAGGGTAGCATGGAGAGCTTCATCAAACCAGTCTCAGGACTGAAGACCACAACAACAACAACTGTATAGATCCTCTATATACTCCTCCCACCTTTCTGCTTTCCTTTCTTTGTTACGGACAGGTTTTCCATCTGAGTTCTTGTTATTCATACAGATGGTTCTCTTTTCTCCAAAGGTCTCCCTAATTTTCCTGTAGACAGTATCCATCTTTCCCCTAGTGATACAAGCTTCTACATCCTTACATTTGTCCTCTAGCCACCCCTGCTATTTTGCACTTCCTATCGATCTCATTTTTAGACGTTTGTATTCCTTTTTCACCTGCCTCATTTACTGCATTTTTATATTTTCTCCTGTTATCAGTTAAATTCGTGTCTCTTCTGTTACCCAAAGGTTTCTACTAGCCCCCATCTTTTTACCTACTTGATCCGCTTCTGCCTTCATCATTTCATCCCTCAAAGCTACCGATTCTTCTTCTACTGTATTACTTTTCCCTGTTCTTGTCAACCGCTCCCTAATGCTCTCATGTTTTCTCTGAAAGTCTATATAACCTCCGTTCTTCCAGTTTATTCAGGTCCCATCCCTTAAATTCCTACCTTTTTGCAGTTTCTTCAGTTTTAAGCTACAGTTCACAACCAATAAATTGTGGTCAGAGTCCACATCTGCCCCTGCAGATGTCTTACAATTTAAAATCTGGTTTCTAAATCTCTGTCATTACATAATCTATGTGAAACCTTCCAGGCCTCTTTCACGTATACCACCTTCTTTCGTGATTCTTAAACCAAGTGTAAGCTATGATTAAGTTAAGCTCTGTGCAAAATTCTACCAGGCAGCTTCCTCGTTCATTCCTTACCCCCAGTGCATATTCACCTACTACTTTTCCTTCTCTTCCTTATCCTACAGTCGAAATCGAGTCCCCCAAGATTATTAAATTAACTATCTGAATAATTTCTTTTATCTCATCATACATTTCTTCAATGTCTTCATCATCTGCTGCGCTAGTTGGCATATAAACTTGTACTACTGTGTTGGGTGTTAGCTTCGTATCTATCTTGGCTACAACAATGCTTTCACTATGCTGTTCGAAGTAGCTTATCCGCCTTCCTATTTTTTATTCATTGTTAAATGTACTCCTGCATTACCCTTTTTTGATTTTGTATTTATAACCCTGTATTCACCTGACCAGAAGTCTTCCTCCTCCCACCGACCATCACTAATTCCCACTATATCTGACTTTAACCTATCCATTTCCCTTTTTAAATTTTGTATCCTACCTACCTGATTAAGGGATCTGACATTCCACGCTCTGATCCGTAGAACGCCAGTTTTGTTTCTCCTGATAACGACGTCCTCCTGAGTAATCCCCGCCCCGAGATCCGAATGGGGGATTATTTTACCTCCGGAATATTTTACACAAGGTGACGCCATCATCAATTAATCATATAGTAAAGCTTCATGCCCTCGGGAAAAATTACGGCTGTAGTTTCCCCCTGTTTTCAGCCGTTCGCAGTAACAGCACAGCAAGGCCGTTTTGGTTGATGTTACAAGACCAGATCAGTCAATCATCCAGACTGTCGCCTCTGCAACGACTGAGAAGGATGGTGCTTCCCCAACCCACCCCCCCTCATCCTCAACCCCCACCCTGCGGGAACCACACGTTTGTCTGGCCTCTCAACAGATTCCCCTCCATTGCGGTTGCGCCTACGGTACGGCTATATGTGTCGCTGAGGTACGCATGCCTCCCCACCAATGACAAGGTGTCCGCCCCCGGTAACTGAGTGGTCAGCGCGACAGAATGTCAATCCTAAGGGCCCGGGTTCGATTCCCGGCTATGTCGGAGGTTTTCTCCGCTCAGGGACTTTGTGTTGTGTTGTCCTAATCATCATCATTTCATCCCCATCGACGCGCAAGTTGCCGAAGTGGCGTCAAATCGAAAGACTTGCTCCCGACGAACGGTCTACCCGACGGGAGGCCCTAAACACACAACATTTATTTTAATGGCAAGGTCCATGGTTCATGGGTGGGCAAGAAACCTAAGGATATGCAATTCGTCCGCGAAAGAAGTGGCTTTCGCAACCCTCGTTCTATCGATTCTTGAGTAATGCTCGTCGGTCTGGGACCCTTAGCAGATAGTGTTAATACGAGAGATAGAGGGGATGCAACGAAGAGTGTCGAGTTTCCTCAGGAGTTCGATCAGTAAGCGTGAGAGCGTTAAGGAGAAGCTCAACAAACAAGAGATGAACTGTGAATAATTGAAAAGTTTGGTGTACCCTTCAAGAAGTCAGGCAACATGTTACGACATTCCACATACATAAACATATCGCGATATGCCGATGGCTAGAAAAACAGAAAAAGTAGAGTTCATTTGGAAGCTTTCCGAGGTCGTTCATCGCTCACATCACTTGAATGGAACGGAAAAGGGGCAGGGAAAAGGAGGATATAATGGTTGTAGAAGAGGTATCCTCACCCAAACACCATAATCTTGCTTGCTGAGTAAAGATACTGTGACAACTTCAGATTAATTTTTTAAGCTAAGACAATGGACGCAGCAGTATATCTACAAGGTGGAGTTGAGACGGTTTGGCCCATTTTTCTGTGACTAATATCGAAACTATTGCAGAAACAAGGCATGTCCTCAAACGACATACAACGTACCTCAGCTAAGAAAAGCGCTAGAAAAATTTATCTGTAATACTCTTGTTCACAAGGTTCTTGGACGTACTTAATTGTATGATGCTGTGGAAGTCATTTAATTTTACCAGGTCTGTCTTTTAATTAAAACTTATGGACTGTGTTGTCACTTTTTCTACACACAGTTGCTGCAAAGTGCGTTCTAGCATAAAGTCCACCGAAAGAACAGTAATAATTAAAACAGTTTGTACTAAACTTTTCACACTTAGTGCACAGTCTCTCATTAGTAGCCAGTTTAAAATTTTCACTCAGACCAGATACTGAAAAAAACACAATTTTCATCTGTTTATGATTAGATTGCAAAGATACATGGTTTTTGACAGTTTTGATGCTCACTCAAATACTACACAGACCAGCACATTTGGACTTGATTATTACTGCACAGCAGGCCATGCGAATTTTTGCCTCTCGGAAGATACTTTTAGTTCTCAATAAAGAAATCCGATACATTCATAGAAGTCGTCATCGGTTGAGCGTAAACTTTTACCGATAAATCACATTCTACGAGAAATCACTATTACTCAGTTGTAACGAAAATGAGTAGACCTGTCGTCACGAAAGCTGACAAGCTTTCGTCAGTTTGTTGACAACCTCTGTTACTTTTGCCGGCGTCTCATCCAGACTGTCAAATCTTTTCTTCTTAAGCACCGTTTTGCCGTTAGGCTACTGAAAAGAAAAAAGAAAAAAAAAAGCAGGGAGCCAGTCGGGCGAGTACTGTAAGCGTCCAACACGCCGCACTGAACGACTTTACAGACAAGGCGTATGAGGCTGCTGGGTCGGCACCATTTTGTACAAATTTAGTTCATGTTGAATGATTCGTGCAAATTCTAACGTACACGTTCTCTTGTTAATTCCCGAGATATCAGCAAGGGTTCGAACACTCAGACGACGATTTTCACGGATCGGTTCACCAATTTTCTCGATGTTCTTGTCGGTTGTTGATGCGAAGGGTCGTCTATGGCGCGAATAATCTTCGGTCGCTTCACATCTCTCAATAAACCTTTTTATAACTCCAAAACTTGTGCCCGCGATAAACATCCGCTTTCCTTACACCTCCTTTAATATGGCACGATGTTCTGTAGCCGTTTTTCCCAGTTTCGCAAGAAATTTGTGGTTAACTCGTTGCCCCGTCTCTACAATTTGCACATTCCGGTGAAACGGTAGCACAAGTGTCGTGTAGGACCTATAGAAAGAAAGCACAATAAACAATTAACAAAAGTAAAGCATGATCACTTTATCAGTTAAGGAACAATATAATTTTCATTAATTAGTCCAACCGTGACAGATTACTATCGTGTGTGGTTTGGTTTGATACTTCGTTGGCCAAATTGTTTCAAGTATACAGCAGCTAAATAACAACTGTGCTGTGATGTAACGGTGGTCTGAAAAGTCCACCCCACTCTTGCGGATGAGTGGAGATGTACACTGTTCACATTCAGTAATAACGAAAAATTTGAAGGCAATACCGTAACATACAGTAGTACAGAGAAAACTTCTATGAACTATTTGGTTGGTGCCCAATAAGAATTTATACCACTTGTTAGCCTGACAGCAGTACTCCAAAGCTGACCCGACAATGGTTACTGACTAGTAACACTCGAGGCAGCCTGTTCCGTCAGATACACAATAGCACAGCGAGGCAAATTCACAATGCACTAGAGGCAATTGTCTGCTGTGGCCGTTCTTATAACAAGGCCGCGGAAAGGTGGCGCCTGGGTTGTTTTGGGAGAGGAGGCCAAACAGCGAGGTCATCGGTCTCATCGGATTAGGGAAGGATGGGGAAGGAAGTCGGCCGTGCCCTTTTCAAAGGAACTATCCCGGCATTTGCCTGAAGCGGTTTAGGGAAGTCACGGAAAACCTAAATCGGGATGGCAGAACGCGGGACTGAAACGTCGTCCTCCCGAATGCGAGTCCAGTGTGCTGACCCCTGCTCCACCTCGCTCGGTGTGGCGCCTGGGAACTTCTAAGCGGTGTGGCCAGAGGCCCGCACGGATTGTCCCTGCCATTGAACGCTGCGCTGGCATACGGCATCTTTGCGGTTATCAGCCTCTCGCTTTGACTGTCGATGTTAGACAGCAGCCTACAACCATGCCCGTCTACCTCAGGACGAGACAAGCGTTAGCTGACACAGACATATTCAAACGTGCCGCGGAACGCTCGCTGTTTATCGGTAGCAGCACCCGTCGGCTTATTATTTAACTGCCACACCTAGTATGTTCGAGCAGGAGTCAAATTATACACATACATAGCCTCATATCAGCCTACACATAGGTCCACACTTCCGCAGGACAGTGAATAAGTACAAGACAGAGAATGTCTACACAGACTAGTGCTGATGGAGATACAGAGTGCTTCTGAAAATAGTCCGATGAATGGTCTCAGAAAGCAAAGGAACCAAGAATTAAAAACAAAATATGTTCACTAGCGTCCAAAGCAATTACCATCAGTTACAACACACTTCTGACATAAGCTGTGAAGCTGTTGGAAACTCCCAGCAAACCCTTTCTGTGGAATCGCTCGGAGGAACGTAGTCACGCGTTGTTGGATATCCGCAATGTCTGTGTGTGTTCGTGGACACTGTGTTTGCCTATCGTCGACTCTAGTGTTGCTGCTGCCAAAGACTGCCGCCCATCAACCGCGAGCGTCCGTCACAGTCGACCGATGTTGTATGGGACTGTGAGTGTTGACTCCATCACAGCTCATCCTAAGCACCGTTTTTTCATCCCTAAAGCGTTTCTTCCACTCAAACGCAGACTTTCTACTCACTATTTCAACACCGTACACTTGTGCACTAAATTACATGAGTCTCTGTCGCCATTTTCCCCACTTTGAAGCAAACCGTCATGTTTTTGCAACGACACGAGTGCAACGGATGCCTGCGGAAGACCGGTGCCTGCTCTGAGAGTGACGGTAGAAGAGTTGAAGATAAGCAAAGTCAATGTAGGCACTGTTGTTCACGAACAATCTCACACGTTGCAGGTATCCGGCAATGCGCGACCACAGTGCTCCGAGGGATTCCAGAAGAAGCGGTTGATGAGAGTATCAGCAGCTTTACGACCGATGTCAGAAGTGTGTTGCAGCTAACAGTGATTAAAGTCGAGCACAGGTATTTTCTTTTTAACCCTTGTTTCATATATTTTCTGGGACCATTCAGACGCACCTTGTAGAATATGACGTGTGGTCCTGAGATATCTTGAGAGACAGCGTTATACGAGGAAATAATCTTGCATTCTCAAGCTCAGGAGCTATTTATCTGCTCATGTAATGAATTATTTAGGGGTGAATTTAAGCTTGCAAAAAAGTAAGACGTCGACTAATGTCAGAATAATTTAATACGAGAATTTTAGTGCACGTCGTTGATTGCAACAAAACCAGCAGATATGAACCATGTACAAATTTCAAACAATTTTCTAACGCTAGATAGCTGATAACATTTTGCGTGTGCTTTTACATTACGTCTTTTGTTCTCTCATGAGCATTTTATTGAATAACTACGGACGATACTTGTAGGTGTATTTAGAAAATAATTTGTGATGTCAATATCAAATGACTCCTTCTACATCATTACGATTTATCGCCCGAATGATCCACCGAACACGAAACTAAGTAGCTGGAGGAGTAAAGCGTTCCCAGTGGTTCAAAATCCACGCAGATCATTCACATTTATAGGAACTGTCGTCGAACAGACGTATACAACTAAAGGCCTATATCATTGACGTCACTCTGCAGAATTCTGAAACACGATTTGTGCTGGTGAAAAGGGAAATACTAAGGCTCAATCTAGATGTAGTGGCAGTCAATGAAGTGAAATGGAAAGAAGACAAGGACTGCTGGTCAGACGAGTGTAGCAGAAAATCGTATAACGGGAGTGGGAGGGAGGTAGGGCAGGGAGTGAGATACGATGAACAGTTCAGTGATAGGCTTGTTCCCATCAGAATCGACCGCAAACGAACAAACACAACAAGGGTTCAGGTATACACGCCAACTCGCAAGCAAAAGATGAAGACAGGAAAAGTATATGAGGATGTTGAAAGGATAATTCAGTATGTAAAGGGAGATGAAACTGTAATAATTATGAGAGACTAGAATGTTCAAGAGACACAAGAGTACGAAATACACTTGGAAAAGGCCAGGGTAAACTGGAAGACTCCAGTCGCTTTACATCATGGTCAGACAGAGATTCCGAAATCAGATTCTGAATTCAGGTATTGGATTGTAAGGCGTACCTAGAAGCAGTTGTAGACTCAGATCGCAATTTAGTAGCGGTCAAGAGTACGCTGAAGTTTAAAGAGAGTAGTCAGGAAGAATCAACGCGCAAAGAAGTGGGATGCGGAAGTCCTAAGGAATCTTGAAGGGATACCCTTAAAGTTCTCAGGCCATAGATACTGCGACAATGAATAGCTGACACTGCATTTCAGTTGAATTGGAGTCGACACCTCTGAAAAGCGCAGTCACACAAGTTTGAAAGAAAAGGAAGTTTACTGCGAAGAAACCATGGGTAACAGAAGAAATACTCGAGTTGATCGGTGAAAGAAGGAAGTACGCCACTGTTCAGAGAAAGTCAGGAATATAGAAATACGAGTCACTTATAAGTGAAATAAAGAGGAAGTGCAGGGAAGCTAAAACGAAATGGTTGCATGAATAATGTGAAGAAATCAGGCCCGCATCTCGTGGTCGTGCGGTAGCGTTCTCGCTTCCCACGCCCGGGTTCCCGGGTTCGATTCCCGGCGGGGTCAGGGATTTTCTCTGCCTCGTGATGGCTGGGTGTTGTGTGCTGTCCTTAGGTTAGTTAGGTTTAAGTAGTTCTAAGTTCTAGGGGACTTATGACCACAGCAGTTGAGTCCCATAGTGCTCAGAGCCATTTTTTTTTTTTTTGAAGAAATCAGAAAAGAAATTACTGTCGGAAGAATGAACTCAGCATGTATAAAAACCAAAACAACATTCGGTGAAATTAAGAGTAAGAGCGGTAACATTAATGGTGCAATGTGAACTGCACTGTTAAATGTAGAGGGGAGAGACGATACGTTGGAAGGGTAGACTGAAGAGAACTTATGTGATGACGTACTAGAAGAAGAAACAGGAGTCGAAAAATAAGCCGTATTGGATGAAGTATTAGAACCAGAATTTAAAAGAGCTTTGGAAAACTTAAGATCAAATAAGTTATCGGAATTTCTAAACTCTTTGGGGGTGTTGACTACAAAACGACTATTCTCATTCGTGTGTACAATGTATGAGATTGAAGATATACCATCAGACTTTCGGAAAAACATCCCCAACACAATTACGAAAATTGAAAGAGTCGGCAGGTGCGAGAATTAATGCAGAATCAGCTTAACAACTCATGCGTTGACAGGAATAATATACAGAAGAATGGACAAGAAAATTGGGTATATGTTAGATGACGATCGTTTCGGCTTTAGGAAAGGTACCAGGGAGGCAGTTCTCACGTTGCGGTTGATAATGGAAGCAAGACCAAAGAAAAATCAAGATACGTTCGTAGGATCTGTTGATCTGGAAAAAGAAGAAAAATAGGAGTAAACTATAGGTAAAGAGGGTTAATAAACAATATGTACAAGAACTAAGAGGGAAAAATACGAGTGAACACCAAGAACCAAGTGATCGGATTAAAAAAGGTGTAAGAGAGGGATTTAGTCTTTCGATCCTACTGTTAAATCTATACATCAATGACAGAAATAACAGAAAGGTGTGCGAGTGGCATTAAAATTCAAGGTGAAAGGATACCAATGACGAAATTTGCGGATGATATAACTATGCTCAGTGAAAGTGATGAAGAATTACAGGATCTGATGAATTGAATAAACAGTCTAATGAGAACAGAATATGTATTTGAGAGTGCATCAAAGAAAGACGAAAGTAAGGAGAAGCAGCAGAAATGAGAACAGCGAAAAACTTAACATCAAAATTGGGGATCACGAAGTAGACGAAGTTACAGAATTCTGCTACCTAGACAGCAAAATAACCCATGGTGAAGGGAGTAAGCAGGAAATAAATAGCAGACTAGCACTGACAAAAAGAGCATTCCTGGCCAAGAGAAGTCTACTTGTATCAAATATGGGTCCTAATTTCAGTAAGAAATTTATGATGATTTACATTTGGAGCTCATAATTGTGAATCTTGGGACTGTGAGAAAACCGGAAGAGAGCAGAATATTTGAGAGGGGTTGGGTTGTTTGGGGGAAGAGACCCAGCGAGGTCATCGGTCTCATAGGATTAGGGAAGGACGGGGAAGGATGTCGGCCGTGCCCTTTCAAAGGAACTATCCCGGCATTTGCCTGGAGCGATTTAGGGAAATCAGGATGGCCGGACGCGGAATTGAACCGTCGTCCTCCCGAATGCGAGTCCAGTGTGCTAACCACTGCACCACCTCGCTCGGTGGAATATTTGAGATGTGGTGCTATAGAAGAACATTGAAAATTAGATGTAATGATAAGATAAAGAATGAAGAGGTTTTCTGCAGAATCGGTGAAGGAAACATACAGAAAACACTGACAAGAAGAAAGGACAGAATGATATAACTTGTTTTAAGAAATCACTGGAGAACCTCCATGGTATTAGAGGGAGCTGTAGAGGGTAAAAATTGTAGGGAAGACAGATATTGGAATACATCCAACAAATAATTGAGGACGTAGGTTCCAATTGCTGCTCTGAGATGAAAAGGTTAGCACAACGCGCCACTCCTGATTGCTGCTTCCATTCGATACAACACAGTTGCATTGCGGCAAATTTGGATATTTGTGGTAAGTTCCTACGGGATCAAACTGCTGAGGTCATCGGTCCCTAGGCCTACACACTACTTAACCTAACTTAAACTAACATACACACCAATACCCGAGGGAGGACTCGAATCTCCGACGAGGGGAGCCGCGCGAACCGTGCAAGGCGGCCGAGACCGCGCGGCTTGCATTGTGGCCCCGGCTGCTGGAGATAACGGCCATGTGTGCTTGCTTGTGGAAATGTGTTTTCCTTTTTAAAGAAGTCTTCCGCCGGAAGTGCAGTGTGTAACAATCTTTTCATTGTGCCTGTCTGCAACTCAATGTGTTACCTTTGTAATGAATAGCGATCTATCCTTTTCATAACATCGTTGAAATTCCAACCTGGACTTTCTATTGTTTCAGATAAAATTTTTTGTTGAATGTCAAACCAATTATGTTTCTTTGTTAAGTTTGTAATCCTAAATGTGTAATTCATGATAGAGGTTTTTTCTAAACCTCTTAGCAAACGAACCGTCTTCCGAACTGAATTTTGGTCAAATATTTGATTTGTGTGCTACGTTTGCAAGATTACTGAAAACAATTAGCAGTTCGGCACTTCTACACTTATTGTTGACAAATCAGAGAACAACTGTGAACGCTGCACTCCAGTATTCGTTTGAAAGGTAAGTGTATTTCTTTATATCAAAATACTTTCAGGGAATCATCAGTTTAGTGTCACAAACAGAATAATTATGCAAGTTACTTTTACGCTTTGTTTATTGGTTCCATATTAGCTGTAAGAGGCAAAAGAATGTCACCTGAAGTCGGTTCAAACGACTGAAATTTCGAAACAATTATTTAAGAATGGTTGGAAGATGAAGTTGTCTTACTTCAGGAAGATAGCCATGATCCAGACATTGGTGGTACCCAGTTTAATTAATTTGCATCTGCAAGCGCTCCAAGCGAAGAACCCAGTTAAAAATTGGATGAGATAATCTACAGAAATACAGATTTCTGTATCGGTCGTGATGGAACTCAGTGGAGCAAAATCCGTCATCAGTGAGCAAAATTCAAATACACTTTATCATAAACATTCCATTTCATCTAATAAGAGGTACGTAACTGTCTCTCGTACGGACGCGTACGAAAATTTTATCACGCATAGAATGTTAAAGGAGATCAAGCATTATACCAGTTTAGCTGCAATTCCAGTATCAACAAAATAATGACGCGGTGTTACCTCTGATGAAATGAATGCATTTTTGGACTCATGATTACGGCTGGTGGTGGTAGAAACATGGATGTGTCTTTCAGAGAGCCATAACACGACAGCTGCGCCAGTTCTGCATCCTTGATCACATTTTCGTTTAACATATTTGATGACATATAATGAACCTTGAGAGGCAATGACAAATGAATAAGTAAGAACGGGAGCAAGAATGGCAACTTGGCACCATTTCACTACATTTGGAGATTTTTCATGCAAAATTGCCAGCAAAAGATGCATCGCGTGAAATGTTAACTATACATGAACTACCTGTGCCCTTCAGAGGCCGTTCCAAGTTTATTCAGTATATTCACAGAAAACCTGGGAAAAACAGAAGGAAAGCACTTTGGCTTTACATTTCTTTGATTTAACACACGAGAGTTGGTTTAATTTGTACTGGTAACTCCCTCATCAGACAAGACAAAGCAGTGTTGCTTCTGCTACAGTAAAGGGACAACAAAGAGATCGAGAGGAACCTCACCAAATATTACAGTGGATAATTTTTGCACAAGTGTTATGTCATTTTAAATGCTGCAGGATAACATTACAGTAATGGGAAGAGTCCAAAGAGGTTCCTGTAAGGTTTATAATTCAAGCAACAACTGACCACAAGTATTGTTTAAACACGTTTACTTAACTCAGAAGAACTCCGGGTTCGAATTTATTACGAATCCATCTTACATCTTTCCTTTCTTTTGCGGTCACGTTTTCTGCTCGTTAATGGTGTGATGCCTTGGTAGATGCTCCGGTGCGACTTATTCGTCGTGTATTTGTGTTTTGTTTTACAAATTATATTATTATAAATTATAAACCTTATAATTGTACAACAACAACATGTCATCTTTTTCCACGTTAGGCAAAGAGGATTTATCATCGTCATTTTTACAGAGAATTAATAATTGTAAATTACGTGCCAAAAAACCACGTGTATACGGGCCATAGAAATTGCGTACCGCTGATAATATAATCGAGCTATGTGGTCTGACAACACAAATTGCCACTACATATGTGGCAACTTTACCGGCTACTGCTGGCTGGCAATCGTTGCGGTAATACATTCGCAACCCAGAAGTATTTACACGGCCGTAGTAAGGCCGCGCAATGGATGAAATCGAGCTAGTGGAAGTGAGTGCACTCTCTTGCATTAGCATTTCAAAAAGAAAAAACTTTGCAAGAAATGTCTTATTTAAGTAAGCAAATTGCTTTCGAAACAGTAACTCGTGGATACAGAAAGCTTCCAGAAAAACGATTTTGAATTTGTCATAAAATCTATCCGTCTGTGAACTGGTAAGACCAATACCAATGTGAAAAATGTGTACCGGTTAAAACAACACAAGCGACCACCCTTCAATTTTGACAAATGGTGATTCATGGTGAAGTCTGATGAAACTCTTTACAGTGTGCTTCTCATCAACACGCATCCTGGTACCAGAAGTTCGCACCGTTTAGATAGAAAAATCAAGGAATCCAGTAAGGTACCGGTAGTTTGAAATAACAGTCAAATATTTATGCTAACATTTTAATGTGGTTCACAAGTACAGTGTGGATTTCTTAGCCGCTGTAGATCTACGACCAGATTTACGGGACGCGAAAATAGTGTATACAAAGATCATTATAGAAAAGGTTAATTGGCAATCAGTTGCTCATGAAAATGGAAACACACGTTATGAAGTTAAAACAGTTCAGTAGTCTTACGATCCTACGTAGAATATAACTATGGCTCTCTATTGTAGACCGTAGCAGTGGGAATATCCTTTTCTAGATTACGGTCTTTGCATATAATACATTGCGCAACAAAATGAAAGTATCATTTTTTTCGAAACCCCGTAACTGTCTCCGTTGCGATACATAAGTTTTAAATTTGGCTCAAAGATGCCTGCTATCTTCCTCTGTAATCAGCGTTGATCCATCTGTAATGGTGCAAAATCGTGGCGATATCACTATCGAGCTCGGTGAAGCTGCAAACAGCAAGGGACAAAAACCTGCGGAAGAAAGGTTACAGCCTAGAAGTTCACGTGAGCTGTAAAGTGAGTTGATGATATCACACTGAGACCAAATTTCATCATAATTCTGCCAATCGCCACGATATGGAGGACGTCACACTCCCTGTTAGCCACATTTCACCCTTCTTTTTTCGCCTCTGCGATGGAGGTAAGAACTGCGATGTCCAGCGTTGAAATCCAGTTTTCTTATGCGTGGCCGAGGAAAACGTTTCAGACACACCGATGCTCAGTATCGACCAAGACCTCGGGGGAGGGGGGGGGGGGGGGGAGGAGACGTAAAGGGCGTCAACGACAAGACCCCTTCCCTTGGGGCGTTGACTCTCACACGTTTCGCGGTCGAAAACGTCAGCTGGCAGAGCGATGAGCAACGGGAAGATGTTCTTGACATCCTTTGACACTTCTGTCACCCTTGGACGTTTCGGCCTGTTTAAGGACATTGTGGGGCTGCATCCTCGCTGAACTTTATCACATCCCTTTGGAGAGCAGCGCGTCCACAATTTTTGCTCTCGTGTGGAAGTTAACACCACTAGGGACCGTTGAAAACTATTCGATGGAATTTGAACGTGATCCGAAGCAGTGAAGGGTACTTAAGCTTTTTCGGCATTCCTGCTTTCCACCCTCCTGTGGCGTGATGACACGGAAATGCAGTAAGTGCGTGAATAAAACGGCAGTAGGTCCCTTTAAGACCCCCGCAGGTCGAGAACATCTGCGGTGCCACACACTCAACTTTATACAATGAAGGCTTTCACGACCGGATGGTACTGTTGTTGATAATTCTTCCGGGTTACATGGCCGTGGTCCATGGAATTCTTCTATTCCTAACGTTTCGTCGAATACTACGTTGGACATTCTCAGAGGTTTGGCTGGTCCTGCTGAGTCCTGCCGACAGGACTCAGCAGTAGGCAGGACTCAGCAGGACCAGCCAAACCTCTGAGAATGTCCAACGTAGTATTGGACGAAACGTTAGGAATAGAAGAATTCCATGGACCACGGCCATATAACCCGGAAGAATTATCAACAACACTCAACTTTGTTGAGCACGTTGAAAATGTACCTGTCAGAAATTTCGACACCATATCAGCCTGGCGGCTGCTCTAGGACCTGAGGTCAAGGACCACTTCGACACCCTTGCGTGCGGTTTGCTTATCTCCAGGCGTGAAGGCAGCCGCCGCATTGAATTAATGTCTAAGTCAAAGGATGTCAAGAACTTCGTGTTGTTCATCGAACTGCGAACTGCCGTTTTCGACCGCGAAAATGTGTGGAAATCAGCGCTCCAGGGAAAGGGTTGGTTTGATTGAGATCCTTTATGCCACCCCCTGAGGCCTTTCCGTGTCGATACTGAGCCGCAGTGTGGCTGAAATGTTTTCCTCGGCCACCCATAAGAAATTTGCATGATTTCAATGTTGAGTATCGCTATTCTGACCTCCATCGCAGAGACATCAAAAGATGGGGTGAAATGAGGGTAAGAGGGGCTGTGACGACCTTCTCATCGTGTGAATTTCCTCAGTGGCGTTGACTAGAACTGTGGTAACATTGGTGCTAATGTGACTCCATTAACTCACCTTGCAGCGCACATGAACGTCTTAGCTGTGGCCTTTCTTTCGCATGTGTCGACACCTTGCTGGTTGAAGCGTCAAAGAGCCCGAGAGTCATGCTGGGCGCCACGCCTTTGCGCTATGACAGAGGACTGCAGTTGGCACCTTTAAGCGAAATTTCAAAATTATTCATCGTAATAGGATGTAATAAGGGGCTTCGAAAGAGTGATCCTTTAATTTTGTTGCGCGGTGTACTTTCTGTGTTCCGTAACTCTGATAGTATGTGTACATGTCACATTTATGACACTCGTCATTCTATCGCTTGCCCACTTTTTCACTGGCGCAGACAAAAAATGGGTGCCTCTTCATACGCGCAGTATCTTTCGAACTGAAATTGCATAATATTGTTGCTCCTCTCCAATTACAGTATTTGGCACGGCCTCGCTGTCGGCACGAGAAAGAGCAAGCAGGGCTGAGAGTGACTGGAAAGCATTAACACACAAGCACAGATCTGGCTATGGCCGGGCGGTATCAAACGTTCTCCCCATCTTTGTGGACAGGACCAGCTACACCACGGCCGTACATCGGCAACTATCTGCAACAGCCTGTAAAATCAACAATATTGCCCGGATATAACGCAATGTTGCCGCACACTGAAGCCAAATTGCAGCAAGTTTGACGCCAACAATATTGCGGCCACACATCGCTGCTAAATATCTCCGGTGTAAATGCAGCGAGTCGTTAGTCTTCTGACTGGTTTGATGCCGTCCACCACGAACTCGTCTCCTGTGCCAACGTCTTCATCTCAGTGTAGCACTTGCAACCTACGTCCTCAGTTATTCGTTGGATGTATTCCAATCTCTCTCTACAGTTTTTACCCTCTACAGCTCCCTCTAGCACCCTGGAAGTCATTCCCTGATATCTTAACAGATGAAATACCATCCGCCCCCTCTCTTCTAGTCAGTGTTTTCCATAAATTCCTTTCCTGTCTCAGTCTGTGCAGAACCTCCTCATTCCTTATCTTATCACTCTACCTAATTTTCAACATTCTTCTCTAGTAGCACATCTCAAATGCACCGATTTTCTTCCGGTTTTTTCACAGTCCAAGTTTCACTATCGTACAATGCTGAGCTTCAAATTTACATTCGCAGAAATGTCTTACTCAAAATAGAACCTATGTTTGATACTATTAGATTTCTCTTGGTTAGGAATGCACTTCCTGCAAGCGCTAGTCTGCTTTTTATGTCCTACTTGCTCCGTCCATCATGAGTTATTTTGCTGCCTAGCTAACAGAATTCCCTATCTTCGTCTACTTTGTGATCCCCAATTTTGATGTTGTTTTTCTTATTACTTTCGTCTCTCTTTGATGCATTCTCATTCCATATTCTGTACTCATTAGGCTGTCAATTCCTGTCAGCAGATCTTGAAATTCTTCTTCACTTTCACTGAGGATAGCTATATCACCCGCGAATCTTGTCATTGGTATCCTTTCACCTTGAATTTTAATCCCACTCTTGCATCTCTCATGTATTTCTGTTTTTGCTTTTTAAATGTATGCATTTAACGGTAGTGTCAAAAGACTACATCACTTTCTTACACCTTTTTTAATCCGAGCACTTCGTTCTTGGTGTTCCACTCTTGGTTCTTGTATATGTAGTATATTACCCGTCTCTCCCTATAGCTTACCCCTATTTTCCTCATAATTTCGAATATCTTCCTCCATTTTACATTTTCGAACGCTTTTTTAAGGTCGAGAAATCCTATCAACGTGGCCTGATTTTTCTTTGGTCTTGGTTCCATTATCAACCGCAACGTCAGAACTACCTCTCTGGTGGCTTTACCTTTCATATAGCCAAGCTGGTCGTCATCCAACAGACCTTCAATTTTCTTCTCCATTCACCTGTAAATTATCCTTGGCAGCAACTTGGATGCATGAGCTGTAAAGCTGATCGTGCGATAACTCTCGCAATTGTTAGCTCTTGCAGTATTCGGAACTGTGTTGATAATATTTTTCCGAAAGTCAGATGGTATATCGGCGAACTCATACATTCTAAACATCAACGTGATTAGTCGTTTTGTTGCCACTTTCCCTAGTGATTTTAGAAGTTCTGATGGGATGTTATCTATCACTTCTGCCTCATTCGATCTTAAGTCTTCCAAAGCTCTTTTAAATTCTGATTGTAATACTGGATTCCCTATTTCTTCTGTACCGACTCCCATTTCTTCTGCTTCGCCCTCATAGTAGCCTCCAGCATACTTTTTCCATCTATCTGCTGTCTCTTCTGCATTTGCCAGTGGAATTCTCATTGCACTCTTAATTGTGCCACCTCTACTTTTAGTTTCACGGAAGGTTGTTTTGACTTTTCTTTACACTAAGTCAGTCCTTCCGACAATCATTTCGTTTTCATCACATTTTCCATCCAGCCATTTCGCCTTAGCTTCCCTTCACTTCCCATTTTTTCATTTCCGAGCGACTTGTATTTCTGTATTCCTGAATTTCCCTGAACATTTCTTCTTTCATCGGTCTACTCGAGTATTTCTTCTGTTACCTTTGGTTTCTTCGCAGTTACCTTCTTTGTACCAATGTTTTTCTTTCTGTGATCGTCCTTTTTTGAAATGTTCACTCCTCTTCAGCTGAACTGTCTACTGAGGTATTCAATATCGCCGTATCTAAAGCCTTAAACAAATTCAAGGGTATTCCTTCAAGATTCCTTAGTACTTCTTTGTGGATTGGTTCTTCCTGACTAGTTTCTTAAACTTCAGCGTACTCTTTTATCACAACTAAATTGTAATCTGAGTCTATATCTGCTCCTGGGTACACCTTACATTCCAGTATTTGATTTCAGAATCTCTGCCTGACCATTATGTAATCTAACTCAAATCTTCTCGTATCTCCCGGCCTTTTCCAAGTACGCCTGCTCTTACTATTTGAAATTTACTGCAGAGCTCAATTAGTCGTTCCTCTCTCTCTTTCCTGGTACTAGGCCCATATTCTCCCGTAATCCTTTCTTCTACTCCCCCCCCCCCCCCTTACAACATTTCGATCTCCGATCCCTTATGACTATTAGATTTTCATCTCCCTTTATGTACTGAATTACCCGTTCAATATCCTCATTTACTCTCTCTATCTCTTCTTCTGCCGCTTGCGATGTTGGCACCCTACCTATCGTTTCGATGATGGTTTGCTGTATACTGTGATTAGAACAAACTTATCACTGAACTGTTCACAGAAACTCACTCTTTGCCCCTACCTTCCTACTCATAGCTAATCCTGTTCCCGTTATACCATTTTCTGCTGCTGTTGATATTACTCATGTACCCAGAAATCCTTGTCTTTATCCATTTCACTTCACTGACCCCCACTATACATAGACTAAGCTTTTCGTTCCGCTTTTCAGATTTTCTAGCTTCCCTACCACGTTCAAACTCCTGACATTCCATACCCCGACTCGTAGAACGTTATCCTTTCGTTGGTTATTCAGTCTTTTTCTCATGACCACTTCCCTTTGGCAATATCCCTCCCGGAGATCAGAACTGGGAACTATTCCGGAATCTTTTGCCAATGCAGAGATCGTCATGTTCTGTGGGCACATATTATTTGTCTTTGATGAAGCGATTTCCATTGCTTTCTGCTTTCTCATGCCGTTGATCATTGCTAATTCTTCCATATTTAGGGGCAGTTTCCCACCCTTAGGACAAGGGAGTGCACCGAATCTCTGTACGCTCCTCCGCCCACTTGACGAAGCTGTTGGTAGAATGACGGTGATTTCTTGTGCCGGAAGCCTTCGGTTGCCAATGCTGATGATTTTTAGTCAAAATTAAAGCGGTAGCGGAGATCGAATCCAGGCCAAGGACGCTTTGTTTATTAATCAAAGACGCTACTCCCAGGAAACGGGTGGATGTAACAGCCAAAAATGACCTGTGCTTATTTTCATAGCAACATCATACATATCAGAAAGGATAAAAGAAGAAATTCTCCTGAAGAAATTAAAGTAAAAAATGCTAAGTCTTTAGTTTGAGAAGAGAGTGAGCAACTCACGCTTCCAAAAGAATATCAGTAAAAAGAAGATGCTTCATTTTGCCACACTGGCTAGATAAAAAAAGTGCTCAAAACAATTGAAACATATTGTATTATTTGTAATAACTGGTGTTGGTTTTATTTATTTAAGGAGAAAAACTTCTGTTTTGACCTCAGTAAAATTGAAAGTTTGTTTTTAATCTCAGGAAAACTAAACTTAATTTGAGATGCTCTGTTCTAAAGCCAAAACAATGAACGCAATAAATAATTTCTTACTCAATCTGTGTCGCCAGACCCATCATAATTTGATACTTGTTCTAACACCAACGTAGGGCTCTTATAGACCCCTTTCATATACACTCCTGGAAATGGAAAAAAGAACACATTGACACCGGTGTGTCAGACCCACCATACTTGCTCCGGACACTGCGAGAGGGCTGTACAAGCAATGATCACACGCACGGCACAGCGGACACACCAGGAACCGCGGTGTTGGCCGTCGAATGGCGCTAGCTGCGCAGCATTTGTGCACCGCCGCCGTCAGTGTCAGCCAGTTTGCCGTGGCATACGGAGCTCCATCGCAGTCTTTAACACTGGTAGCATGCCGCGACAGCGTGGGCGTGAACCGGATGTGCAGTTGACGGACTTTGAGCGAGGGCGTATAGTGGGCATGCGGGAGGCCGGGTGGACGTACCGCCGAATTGCTCAACACGTGGGGCGTGAGGTCTCCACAGTACATCGATGTTGTCGCCAGTGGTCGGCGGAAGGTGCACGTGCCCGTCGACCTGGGACCGGACTGCAGCGACGCACGGATGCACGCCAAGACTGTAGGATCCTACGCAGTGCCGTAGGGGACCGCACCGCCACTTCCCAGCAAATTAGGGACACTGTTGCTCCTGGGGTATCGGCGAGGACCATTCGCAACCGTCTCCATGAAGCTGGGCTACGGTCCCGCACACCGTTAGGCCGTCTTCCGCTCACGCCCCAACATCGTGCAGCCCGCCTCCAGTGGTGTCGCGACAGGCGTGAATGGAGGGACGAATGGAGACGTGTCGTCTTCAGCGATGAGAGTCGCTTCTGCCTTGGTGCCAATGATGGTCGTATGCGTGTTTGGCGCCGTGCAGGTGAGCGCCACAATCAGGACTGCATACGACCGAGGCACACAGGGCCAACACCCGGCATCATGGTGCGGGGAGCGATCTCCTACACTGGCCGTACACCACTGGTGATCGTCGAGGGGACACTGATTAGAGCACGGTACATCCAAACCGTCATCGAACCCATCGTTCTACCATTCCTAGACCGGCAAGGGAACTTGCTGTTCCAACAGGACAATGCACGTCCGCATGTATCCCGTGCCACCCAACGTGCTCTAGAAGGTGTAAGTCAACTACCCTGGCTAGCAAGATCTCCGGATCTGTCCCCCATTGAGCATGTTTGGGACTGGATGAAGCGTCGTCTCACGCGGTCTGTACGTCCAGCACGAACGCTGGTCTAACTGAGGCGCCAGGTGGAAATGGCATGGCAAGCCGTTCCACAGGACTACATCCAGCATCTCTACGATCGTCTCCATGGGAGAATAGCAGCCTGCATTGCTGCGAAAGGTGGATATACACTGTACTAGTGCCGACATTGTGCATGCTCTGTTGCCTGTGTCTATGTGCCTGCGGTTCTGTCAGTGTGATCATGTGATGTATCTGACCCCAGGAATGTGTCAATAAAGTTTCCCCTTCCTGGAACAATGAATTCACGGTGTTCTTATTTCAATTTCCAGGAGTGTATTTTTAAGATATAGTCACTCACGCTTCCAAAGGCTAATGCGGTAACCATTCAAAAACTGAGGGGTGTTCGGTCAGCAGTGGAGAGACAAATGTTGGGAATTACTAGGAGAGGCATGACAACAAATAAATGGATAAGGGAGCAGAAGGAATGGAATAAATAATTACTAACACAATGAAAACGAAACCGATGTGGGCAGGTCACATAGTCAACCAAAGGCAACTAGGGATGGGCGAAAGCAGGTATTCGATGGATACCAAAGAGTCGATACGACAACCGAATGGAGGATGCGTAGGTAAGGTCGAAAAACAGCGGAGCAACATGGACACGTGTAACTGAAAACAGTATTGCATGGAAAAAACCAAGAGTAGCAGCATATGTCGATAGGCTTATTACTTTGAGGATGATTATGTTGAGAATTATGAAAATGATGACAGAGAGTCGGCCGGTGTGACCGAGCGGTTCTAGGCGCTTCAGTCTGGAGCCGCGCGACAGCTACGGTCGCAGGTTCGAATTCTGCCTCGGGCATGGATGTGTGTGATGTCCTTAGGTTGGTTAGGTTTAAGTAGTACGAAGTTCTAGGGGACCGATGACCTCCGATGTTAAGTCCCATAGTGCTCAGAGCCATTTGAACCATTTTTGATGACAGAGTAAGCAACCACGAACTCTGGACCATTTCACTTCCGTGTCATTGAAAACATATAAATGCATAGGTTTGGCGGTGTGGCCTGGTAAACCCACGTGCAGCGAGTGGGAACTGATCCCTGGTGCCCCGCTGTGATTTGTGTTTGAGGCAACAGCAGCTGCGCGCTGTGAGAGGTTGCTGCTGTGACATCAGAAGAACCGCGGATTTCCAGGAACAGCCCGGGGCAGCAGGCGGCGGGCAACCGTTTACCTGCGCAGTAGGTCTCGGAAACTTGCCACTCGGCCCTCCCTCCTCCGAGAGACCTTTCCCGCACTATACTAACGTCGGTGCCACAGTGCGCGCCAGGTGTGAGCGAAATCGCATTACCTGCCATCTCCGCCTTATATACGGGGCAGCAGCCACAGTTCTGTAACCAACACGAGACGTGGCAGATCTTATTTAAAAGAAAGATACTAGTCACCCCAGCGCCCCACACTTCCACACAATGGAATAAGCAACATAATTACATAAAATTATCTCAGCACATCTGGATACTCCGCTGATCACTGTGAAGTAAGTGGAAGCGATAGTTTTCATTGTACCTCTTATTTATGATTCTTCCGTTACGTATGAACTGTGGTAAGATTCACTGCTTATACACCTCTGGGCCAGCTGTTATTTGCCTAATTTTATCTGTACAATCTCCGTGCGATAAAACTAAATGGTATGAAGACTTTTCGAAGTGTTTTACTTTTTCCTGAATGATGTTTCTTGAAGTTTTCTAAACAGTTTTCGCGAAAGTTACTGTTTCTTTCTTAGATTGTTTCCACCTACAGTTTATCAACCTTTCTGTTACAATCTCTCATCGGTGAGATAGGTCTGTAATCAACATTTCTGTTACACTATCTCGTCGGTGAGATAGGTCAGTAACGATGCGCATCACGCTGCCTCCTGTTAGTCCGACGTGATACGGGTTTCATGCACTTAAGTAGTTCTCAAGTATAGGCCTTAAAAGTGTACCGTATCTAAACTCCTTTGTACATTAACTGCATTTCCCAGTATCTTACTTATGAATAACAAGCTGCTTAGCTACGACTAACCTAATACACTGAAGAGTCAAAGAAACTGGTACATCTACCTGGTATCGTGTAGGGCCCCCGCGAGCACGCAAAAATGCCGCAACGCGACGTGGCATGGACTCGACGAATGTCTGAAGTAGTGCGGGAGGAAACTGACACCATGAACCCTGTAGGGCTGTCCATAAATCCGTAAGAGTACGAGGGGGTGGAGATCTCTTCTCAACAGCACGTTGCAAGGCATCCCAGATATGCTCAATAATGTTCATGACTGGGGAGTTTGGTGGCCAGCGGCAGTGTTTAAACTCAGATGAGTGTTTCTGGAGCCACTCTGTAGCAATTCTGAATGTGTGCGGTGTCGCATTGTCGTGCTGGAATTGCCCAAGTCCGTCGGAATGCACAGTGGACATGAACGGATGCAGGTAATGAAACAGGATGCTTACGTACGTGTCACATGTCACAGTCGTATCTAGGCGTAGAAGGGGCCTCATATCACTCGAACTGCACACGCCCCAAACCATTACAGAGCCTCCACTAGCTTGAACAGCCCCCTGCTGACATGTAGGGTCCATGGATTCATGAAGTTGTCTCTATATCCCTACACGTCCATCCGTTCGATACAATTTGAAACGAGACTCGTCCGTCCAGGCAACATGTTTCCAATCATAAACAGCCCAATGTCGGTGTTGACGGGCCCAGGAGAGGCATAAAGCTTTTTGTCGTGCAGTCATCAAGGGTACACGATTGGGCCTTCGACTCGAAAGACCATATCGATGATATTTCGTTGAATGGTTCGCACACTGACACTTGTTGATGGACCAACATTGAAATCTGCAGCAGTTTGCGAAAGAGTTGCACTTCTGTCGAATGATTCTCTTCAAATGGCTCTGAGAACTATGGGACTTAACATCTTAGGTCATCAGTCCCCTAGAACTTAGAACTACTTAAACCTAACTAACCTAAGGACATCAGACACATCCATGCCCGAGGCAGGATTCGAACCTGCAACCGTAGCAGTCGCGCGGTTCCGGACTGAAGCGCCTAAACCGCTTGGCCACCGCGGCCGGCCGATTCTCCTCAGTCGTCGGTGGTCGCGTTCTTGCAGTATATTTTTCCGTCGGACATTTGATGTTTTACCGGTTTCCTGATATTCACGGTACACTCGTGAAATGGTCGTACGGGAAAATCCCCTCTTCATCACTACCTCAGAGACGCTGTGTCCCATCGCTCGAGCGCCGAGTACAACACCACGTTCAAACACACTTAAATCTTGATAACCGATCTACCAACTCCGCCAGACACTTGTTGTCTTATACAGGCGTTGCCGACCGCAGTCCGTCTTTTGCCTGTTTACATATCTTTGTATTTGATTAAGCATGCCTACAAAAGCTTCTTTGGCGCTTCAGTGTATAATCGTTACACAGATTGCTTGTGCAAACTTCCTTGAAGCTTATAACTATGTTCCCGGGTTCGATTCCCGGCGGGGCCAGGGATTTTCTCTGCCTCGTGATGACTGGGTGTTGCGTGATGTCCTTAGGTTAGTGAGGTTTAAGTAGTTCTAAGTTCTAGGGGACTGATGACCATAGATGTTAAGTCCCATAGTGTTCACAGCCATTTATAACTATGAGCCAGAACAGGAATCGAATTTGAACTCCAGATTCTGAAAAATTTGTCAGTGTGCACCTTGTCTTTGACCCAGCCGGACAGTGGTTTAAGTAAACTTGACAAGTAATTCTGTAAACAAATCAATATTGCTTCAAATACAGGAAGGCATTCAACTTCTTTTATACGCTATTAACAAAAGAGAGACAAATCATAATATTCTTCTCGGGTGTGCAGCCGGATTATAACGTCATCTTGATAGAATATTTCAGCGGCCCATCTGGCCGCCATCTTCAGGTGAGAGTGCTTGTACACGATCTCGCCGGAACTGACTTCTCAGCACAAGCGGCGGCCCCTACATAGGCCGCAGAAGGCCCACAACGCGTGAGCGAGAAGTTGCGTTACCGCCCTCTAGAGCAAGTAAACATACAACGCCCAGTGGTGGAAACAGGCGAAATCGAGATATCGCTAACAAAAAATTATAAATTATTCCTACAGTCGAAACACAGACCGTTGTTTTTCAATGTCTGATAACACTGGGTTCCAAGTCTTACTTAAAAGGTAACCCTCGTCACTAATAATACACTACTGGCCATTAAAATTGCTACACCACGAAGATGACGTGCTACAGACGCGAAATTTAACCAACAGGAAGAGGATGCTGTGATATGCAAATGATTAGCTTTTCAGAGCATTCAAACAAGGTTGGCGCCGGTGGCGACACCTACAACGTGCTGACATGAGGAAAGTTTTCAACCGATTTCTCATACAGAAACAGCAGTTGACCGGCGTTGCCTAGTGAAACGTTGTTGTGATGCCTCGTGTAAGGAGGAGAAATGCCTACCATCAAGTTTCCGACTTTGAAAAAGGTCATATTGTAGCCTATCGCGATTGCGGTTTATCGTATCGCAAAATTGCTGCTCGCGTTGGTCGAGATCCAATGACTGTTAGCAGAATATGGAATCGGTGGGTTCAGGAGGGTAATACGGAACGCCGTGCTGGATCCCAACGGCCTCGTATCAATAGCAGTCGAGATGACAGGTATCTTATCCGCATGGCTGTAACGGATCGTGCAGCCACGTCTCGATCCCTGAGTCAACAGATGGGGACGTTTGCAAGACAACAACCTTCTGCACGAACAGTTGGACGACGTTTGCAGCAGCATGGACTATCAGCTCGGAGACCATGGCTGTGGTTTCCCTTGACGCTGCATCACAGGCAGGAGCGCCTGCGAGGGTGTACTCAATGACGAACCTGGGTGCACGAATGGCAAAACGTCATTTTATCAGATGAATCCAGGTTCTGTTTACAGCATCATGATGGTTGCATCCGTGTCTGGCGACATCGCGGTGAACGCACATTGGAAGCGTGTATTCGTCATCGCCATACTGGCGTATCAACCGGCGTGATGGTATGGGGTGCCACTAGTTACACGTCTCGGTCACCTCTTGTTCGCACTGACGGCACTTTGAACAGTGAACGTTACATTTGAGATGTGTTACGACCCGTGGCTCTACCCTTCATTCGATCTCTGCGAAACCCTACATTTCAGCAGGATAATGTACGACCGCAAGTTGCAGGTCCTGTGCAGGCCTTTCTGGATACAGAAAATGTTCAACTGCTGCCCTGGCCAGCACATTCTCCAGGCCTCTCACCAAATGGAAACGTCCGGTCAATGGTGGCCGAGCAACTGGCTCGTCACAATACGCCAGTCACTACGCTCGATGAACTGTGCTATCGTGTTGAAGCTGCATCGGCAGCTGTACCTGTACACGCCATCCAAGCCCTGTTTGACCCAATGCTTAGGCGTATCAAGGCCGTTATTACGGCCAGTGGTGGTTGTTCTGGGTAGTGATTTCTCAGTATCTATGCACCCAAGTTGCGTGAAAATGTAATGACATGTCAGTTCTAGTACAATATATTTGTCCAATGAATACCCGTTTATCATCTGCATTTCTTCTTGGTGTAGCAATTTTAATGGCCAGTAGTGTAAGATTATCAGATAATCGAATATCTATGGATTCTTTTAAAACACATTGCCAATAGCGACATGCAGGGGCAACCATTTGTGTCTCGTCATACAGCATTCTATGTCCCACGGTGAGACAGTGCGCCACCACTGCAGATTTGTCAGGCTGAAGCAAACGTGTGTGCCGCTGGTGCTCAACACATCGGTCCTGAATGGTCCGGATTGTCTGACCAATAAGCCTTCCCACAGTGGCAAGGGATCTTGTACACACCGGGCTTCCTCAGACCCAAGTCATCCCTAACTGAGCCAAGAAGCGCTCTAATGTTGGCTGGCGGACAAAAAATACTTTTAAAATGATATCTTTTTAGAATTCTTCCTATTTTCGAGGAAATGCTCCCAGCAAATTAATATTGCAGAACAATTAAGTTATGACAGTAGTGCCACATCTCTTTAGTACTCATAATCTTTGTGTACATAATTAATAATTTTATTTTGATGCAAGTACCATATTTTCGAGATATAAAACTTTCATCTATGTGAGGAATCTTGTCCATAATTGTCTTATGCCATGTTGTGTGCTTGGAATTCGAATGTGTTGCATTACAAAGTTATCATTGCACATAATAGAAATATGTATTTAAATAATACAATGCATCATCTTCAGTACCGGTTGTTGTGCTAAAGTGCGGGAAAATATAAAGCTAGCAGAGGTATGTCCAAGATCAAAAGGTAGTAATGTATCTGTAATAGCCAGTGAGTAACATAGATTTTTTCCTAGTGTAGAACATAACGCATTATCTTCTCCCCTAAAATGGTTCCAGTTTAGGTGAAGCACTACTGAAAAATTTGTAAAAACGTAAGGTGATGAAAGTTCAAGCTATGTAAACATAGACCTTGTATCGAAATGCCAATATCTTTACGTATTTTCATAAATCGTACTTTGTCACGTAATATGAGAGTCAATCGTCATGTTTTAGGTGTCAAATGCAAATTATACATTAACTGCATGCTTCCAGTAGCTAATAGGTATGGAACAGTAATTCCGATTGCCTATTGGTTTGTGTCAACTGTCATTGCTTTCTTGCTTAGCATTGTATCTTAGACAACATCTGTTTCGTACAGTTATGAGCCTGGCCATGTTCGTTTTTATACATAGCCTCATTTAGGCAGAAAATGAAGTGTCAGCTGCCTCCTTAGCATAAGGCACAAATATAAGATTGTTTGGATATTTTCGAACATGGCGGCTACAAACTCACTGGCTGTTTTGTCTTGCCAGCCGAAGTGGCCGTGCGATTAAAGGCACTGCAGTCTGGAACCGCAAGACCGCTACGGTCGCAGGTTCGAATCCTGCCTCGGGCATGGATGTTTGTGATGTCTTTAGGTTAGTTAGGTTTAACTAGTTCTAAGTTCTAGGGGACTAATGACCTCAGCAGTTGAGTCCCATAGTGCTCAGAGCCATTTTTTTTTTTTTTTTTTTTGTTTTGTCTTAGTGGTTTGTAAAATATTGCGCTTTGGTTGCTTGTTTCGATTTCGTGATAGGTATTTTGGGTGATTTTTTGGCAGTGTGACGTCTTGTAAATGGGTTTGGTCTATGGCGTCATGATTATGAGCTCACGGAAAATTAGGCGTTGCTTGCCACGTCGTGATAGTGAAGACGTATAATAGAAGTGTGTATTGTAATGTCATGGATCAGGTTCCCTCCAGCCATACTACTCAAGAGTAACAAATAAAAAGAGTTGGGAAAGTTACATTCTGAAAGTAATTAAGTTACAGTTTAAGTTACTTCCCAGGAACAGTAACTTAGCTTCAGTTATAGTTACTATACATCTCAAGCAACTGTGTACTTACAGCTACCATTACCGTTAGTTTCGCAGTTACTTTTAAAAAAATATATAGTTTTAACTCAGCTGTAAATAAAAAATGGACACTATACAAGTAGGAACGAAACAACCATGAATCTCCATCGATAATTAAAAACATTACCTACAGCCTCTTCTATTTCAATCCGTCACATGAACTGAATGTTTATTTTCAAAAAACAAATTGTTTTTCAAATGTTTCGTTGACCTCAACACAATACCCCCAATTACCGAAAACTTTCTCTACGGCTGCACTATTTGGTATGCCTAATTACATTTAATAAAGAGGGTCTTGAATGTGGGAAACACAGTGAGCATCTGTATATCAGTTAAAAAATTTAGTAAAAATTATTCACGATCCTGTTGAGAACATGAAGTAAGTGTATTTTGCTTCAAGAACATCTGTTTCTTCCGTGGCTGTTGTTTGCAGCATTGGTTCCAGCGTATGTTCCCTGGTACACAGGCATGCGGTTGATGAATCCAGTTGGTTTTGAATTTTGGGTGAAAACATGCTGCCAGGTTTAGATCTTTATCTTCAAATGCGTGTTAAGTCTTCTTCGGCAATAGCGGAACTGTATCAAGTAGATGTCTGCACAGTGTCATCTTAGTGGATAACTCATTCTTATTTACGTCGAAGTTGGGAGAGAGAAACCCATGAACATGTTATGCTCACCTTGTAGCAAGTTCATAGCCTGTGCCAGTGGTCTCAACAATTTACAGTGCTCTGTCACGAATGTAACTTCTGTAGGTGATGGTCTTGACAATGATCGAAAACCCATGAAACTCTATTTTTTTTTTCATTGACACTATCCGCAAATCTGTAGACCCGTCGGACAATCTCATGCATTGAATTCCTTCTCATAATTACAGGCATTAACTTTTCCATGGTGTTCCTTGTACTGTTTTGAATCTCATATTTTCAAGTGCTTGTATAGAACCTTTCATGGCAATCAAATTTAATATATGAACTGCATAACGGTGGTGAGGGAGCAATACTACGTCTCCTTCAGCATTTCCAGTTCCACTTACTGCTCATAAATAAATAAGTTACACACGATTAAAAAAGAAAAGACACATTTATTAAATCGTTGCCGTAAAAGTAACTTAGTTGAAGTTACTTTATGGAAATAATAATGCCGTTATCGACCGTTATCCTTGAAAAGTAACTAGTATGGGTGTTACAAGTAACGTGTCACTCCTCAACTCTGCAAATAAATAATAGGAAGGAGGTGGTGGCAGCAATGGTAAAGTTCTGTCTGGGGAAACTATGGCCATCGTTTTCCCCCCGCTTGCCGCAATCTGCATTTCATTATTAACTGCCATGTGATATTTCCCGCCTTACTGGGCCTCAACGTTGCTTGTGTAACATAAGGAGTATTGTGTATTTTCATAAGTCTCGTACTGAATAATGCCACAAAATTCTGTAGTTTCGACTATACTTTTCAAGCGCAAAATGAGGGGTAACTTCATAGGCTTCCTTCTAGATGAAATTGTAAAATGTAAAAGTACTCTTAACTCCTGGTAAACAGCGCTGATTTAATCCCAAGTTGTTGTTCTTTCTACATTAGTTTGTGATCTACCAGTATGTATAGAAAAGTAAAATTGTTATGTACACCCTGAAGGCAACCCACGGTAATGCCATCTTGTTTTGATATGCAACATGTACGCTTTCGTCATTGTTGGGCATGGTGTTATAACGATAAAACGCTTGCTTGGAAACTGAAAGAGCACAAAATCGAATCCCGGTTGGGCCATGGATTTTTTTTTTCGGTCTCTCTTTTACCATTCACCTCTCAGTGATATGAAGCTTTGCCGGAAACGACATGTGATTCGGATTAAACTGCAGATCTCCTTTTCGCAATTATATAACTGGGGCTGCCTAGGGAACATACGTTGCCAAAGTGGCGAAAAGTTGGAAGACCTGCAGCCAGCTGCTAACCGCACAAAGTTACTATAAACATCTGTCATTACTTTCATTCCTACCCTCACATTTAATGTGAAGGTAGCATTATATAAGCAGAAAGCTCGTAACCTGAGTACAGTAATCTGTGTGTGACACACACATCAATTACACTGCAGTCGAAATATGCATGTGTGGTCCGTAAGCTGTCATTCTTTGTTGATGTAGCTGTAAGAAGGGTGCTGTTCATTGTTCTCTCCGTTATCCATGATCCATTTCTTTTTATTTTTTTTTTTTTTTTTGTTTTTGCTCAGTACTTTGCTAGGGCAAAAATATCTTGTTAAGAGTAATACAAAACTCTTACTACGTACAACAGTGTATAATGTACTGTGATTCTGTCCTGATAATGAATGAGCGATTATGAAGACGGTGTAACAAAAAATCTTGTAGGTGGAAATCTACCATCTGGCCTTTTTTTGGGACCCTACTGCGAGAAATGCATGGCTGTTGTACCAATATATGGTTTGTTTTCGCTAATTTCTTTTAAATTGTCACGGAAACTGCTGCAAAATTACAGTTTTTGTCCCGAAGCTTTCAATTTTCTTTGTAAAATCGATGTTGTACGACCTGGCCCTTATGCAAGCACTTTTCGGCTTGACATTGATTGACAGAGTTGTTCGATTTCCTCCTGAGGGGTACTGTGTCACATTCTCTCCAATTGGCGTGTCAGCTCGTCAAAACCCCGAGCTACTTGGAGAGCCCTGCCCGTGAGGCTCCAAACGTTATCAGACGAGGAGAGATCTGGCGACCTTGCTGACCGAGGTAGGATTTGCCAGACGCGAACACAAGCAGTAGAAACTCTCGCTGTGTGCGGGAGGGAATTATCTTGGTGAAATGTAAGCTCAGGATGGCTTGCCATGAAGTGGAACACAACGGAGCGTAGAACATTGTCGACGTACCGCTGTGCAGTAACGGTGCCGCGGATGACAACCAAAGGGGTCCCGTTTTGAAATGAAATGGCACGCGAGACCATCACTCCCGGTTGTCGGACCGTACAGCGGGCGACATTCAGGCTGGTACTCCACAACTGTCTATGGCATCTCCAGCGACGTATTCGCTCGTCGTCGGGGCTCAGTTTGAAGCGTGATGTATCGCTGAGGACAACTGTACGCCAGTAAACGAGATTCCAGGCCTCAGACGTGTCTCGAGACGCTCCAGACAGCGGAGGGACACCAGCCTGACGGTCCCCTGCCATGCGGCCCGGCAGCCACGAGTGACTGTCTGGGGTGCCATTTCCTTTTTGGCAGCACCCCTTTGGTTGTCATCCGCAGAACCCTTACAGGACCGGTACATCAATGATATTCTACGCCCAGTTTTCTTGCCTTTCATGGCAAGCTATCCCAGGCTTACATTTCAGCAAGGCAATGTCCGTCGGAACACGGCGAGACTTTCTACTGCTCATCTGCTCATCTTCGTGCTTGCCAAATCCTGCCTTAGCCAGCAACGTTGCGAGCTCTCTCCCCAGTTAAGAACGTTTGGAGAATTATCGGCGGGGCGCTCTAACCAGCTGAGGATATTGACAATGCAACGCGTTAATTGGACAGAATTTGGGATGATCTCCCTCAGGAGGACATCCAGCAACTCTCTCATCCAATGCCAAGCCGAATAAATGGTTGCATAGGGGCCAGAGGTGAACCAGTGCATTAATGACTTGCTCGGTTTGTGAAGGTCTTTCTCTTGAATAAATTATCCAACTTTTCTGATTGTAATCAGTTTTTTGTTAGTACATGTGCATCACATCCATCGATTTCCGTCCCTTTCGGGTAGTTCTTACCTGGTACGTCTTTTTTTCTTTTCCTTAGATGTATTAACAGAATTCGATTTTATTTTTGCCGCATGATAAAAGACATAGACTGAGGGAGATTCGAATCAACTAAATATCCAGATGTTACTGTCAGGAATAGCTTTAGTTGGAACAAGCATTTAGAAGACTGATAGACTGTGTCTTTACGGTAGAAAACAAAGAAGGTGAATAAATTCACTGCTTACGATATGCGTGTCCGTCCTCTCCTGGGTATTGCTGTGCAGTATGGTATCCTAACCAGATAGGATTAACCGAAGATATCGAAAAATTTCGTAAAGGGCAGCTTGTTTTGGTTCTACGATGTAGGCGAGAGTGTATCACGGGTGTGATAAGTGAGTCGGGATGGCGCCACTAAAAGATGAGCTTTTTCATTGCGACAGAAGCTTTCTAAAACATTTCAGCCAAGAACTTTCATTGGTCTGGGTACTGAGAGGTTTGTTTGCGCGCCGTGTAGGTGGTCAGGTGCGCGCTTCATAGCGCGGCGCCGCATCGTGGGAACAGAACAGCTAGCCTCGCGCGCTGCAGCTGCAAGAAAATGGGCCTCGTAAGGCAACTGACTACTGCGCTCCATAAGTCACACTACACCAGTCTGTAATCAGCTGATTTGAAAGCCGACAGCTCTGTCGCATAATCCATTTTTCAAGATGATTAATAATTATCCCTTCACGCGTACAGTAAAATAAAAAATTCACGTCTAAATTCGTAGTATCCCAGTTGTGAATTTACAAAGAGCAGTGAAGAACCTGATGGCAGATAGAACGAATGGGCAAAGAGACAAGGGTGCTGTTAATGCTCTTGCTCGGGTTGGAAGCTCCTCGTAAAAACTAAAATTTATAAAGTTGCCACTAACTAGGGATTGTATTCAATGACTGATTTTCAGGTTAGTTTTTCTTAAAAGAATAATTATAATGGTTTAACTTGTGTGTAACATACTGTTGTGGTTCAAATGGCTCTGAGCACTATGCTACTTAGCTTCTGAGGTCATCAGTCGCCTACAACTTAAACTAATTAAACGTAACTAACCTAAGGACATCACACACATACATGCCCGAGGCAGGATTCGAACCTGCGACCGTAGCGGTCGCTCGGTTCCAGACTGTAGCGCCTATAACCGCACGGCCATACTGTTATGATTATAATTGAATTACTTAATTTTTTGGGGGGTTTTTCCAACTATCCATCTGTGTTAAAATGTTCAAATGTGTGTGAAATCTTATGGGACTTAACTGCTAAGGTCATCAGTCCCTAAGCTTACACACTACTTAACCTAAATTATCCTAAGGAGAAACACACACACACACACACACACCCATGCCCGAGGGAGGACTAGAACCTCCGCCGGGACCAGCCGCACAGTCCATGCTGCAGCGCCTTAAACCGCTCGGCTAATCGCGCGCGGCTCCTATCTGTGATGGTAGCGAACCTCAAGGAGGGAAAAGAGCTATGTTTTTCTTCCAATCACTTCATCTGTTTATTGACCTAAATCATTTTCCGTAGAGTGGTTGGGCAGAAGGACAGAGAGGTTTAGTACCAGGCAGCACTGGACTTCGGCTCAGCGCTCTCCGCCTCTCTGGTTTCTGGAGTGGGCAAGTGCTGGTCAACGGAATCGTCGGACACTCTTGTTCCAGGTCTTGGTAACTCAGGTTGTATCTCTTGTAGACACTCGGAGATGTGGGTACATGTAGCAGAATGATTTTGGTATACTGTAATTTTGTTTTAAAGTGAGATTTCAGACATACAAGAGAATGATCAAATTCGATAAGACGAAACATACCGTCACATCTTTTTATATTGGAATAATACACTGAAAGAAAGACCCTGTCAAAGTTTTAACTGCTAATACGCACTGCAAGTATTTTTTAAAAATGTTGAAATTTGCCGAATTTATAGCTCGCCAGGCGGCTGGAGATATGCATACCCCTGCCGTAGCTGAAGCGGAGTGCACGTGCGCAACATGACAGGCGCGTATCCTTGGTTTACGGCGCATCGGTAAACAGATAACACTATTCGGGGCGACTGTAGTTTATAAAGCAAATTTCAGTTTCCATTGATAGTTGCTCTGAAAGAGCTGCCCGCACCTACTGTTAACTCAAATTCGCAATTCATTTAAAGTCCATAATAATTACAGTTGCTTTTGCAGGAGTGTAAGTGTAAACAATTGAATTAAACTGAATTAATATTCATTGTGTTTAACGCTTAATGTTAAGCACAGCCTGCAAACTCAGTTTTGCTTTGTAAAATCCGGCCATGAACTGCATAAATGGAGGAAAAACCTATATGAACTATAAATATGCGCCAAAATGAAACTCGCAAAACTGTAAAAGAAAAACTATCCGAAGAAAGATCTAGTGTACAGTGTGGCCACAAAGTGCCGCTATCCCGCTCCCCAATTAATAACCAACATAAACCTCTAAACTTGAATAAATACGAGGGTTCGGACTTAAATAGTGGCAACTATTTATTCACAACCGATACAACAACAACAAAAAAATGGTTCAAATGGCTCTGAGCACTATGGGACTCAACTTCTGAGGTCATTAGTCCCCTAGAACTTAGAACTAGTTAAACCTAACTAACCTAAGGACACCACACACATCCATGCCCGAGGCAGGATCCTAACCTGCGACCGTAGCGGTCTCGCGGTTCCAGATTGCAGCGCCTAGAACCGCACGGCCACTTCGGCCGGCCCGATACAAAAGAGTTACATGTTTCCACCTGTAGTAGTCACCAGCGATGTATAGAACCCGTTGCCAGCGATGTGGAAGGCGTAGTACACCGTTAGCAGAGCCTGTTCTGATGATGGTGCGAATGGAGCGGTCTAAAGTTATGGTGATTCTCCTGTACGACTGCGATGGTGTTATCCTAACGCATTACGTTCCTCCACTGCAGACCGTCAATGCACAGTATTACAGTTTGTTTTTGGAACATCACCTGCGACCAGCTTTGCGAATGAAGCGGCGACACTTTCTGCGCAACCCACCCATCATCTTGCACGACAATGCGCGGGCGCATACAGCGCAAGCTGTGGCTGCTCTGTTCGGTCGATGGGACTGGGAAGTACTGTACGATCCACCATACTCCCCAGACTTAAGTCCTTGTTACTTTGATTTGATTCCGAAGATGAAGGAACACTTCGTGGCATTCGCTTCAGAACTGTTCCAGAGATTCGACAGGCAGTAGACGGCTCCACTCGCACCATCAACAGAACAAGAGGCTCTACTAACGGCATACTACGCCTTCCACATCGCTGGCAACGGGTTCTACTTAACGCTGGTGATTACTTTGACGGACAGTAACAGGTGCAAACATGTAACTCTTTTGCATCGGTTGTGAATAAATAGTTGCCACTATTTAAGTTCCAATACTCGTAATATGAACAACAGTTCTTTACAGTAGTATTCTTATGATATGAACCGTGTAGAGCTGCTCATGAGAGGCACTGCATCATTACCGGTGGAAAGAGCTCGCAAAACAAAGAAGTTTACTTCAAATAAAAGTACAGAAGAGATGTCATTAATTCGTAGCTGACGGGAAGGCGAAGAATGCTGTTATCTTCACATCTTCTGTGTCGAACAATGATCCGTCAAGTGTCATGAAAATTGCGAGCTAACCGCATTTTATAATTTCGAGGCAAAAAAACACAGAGTCTGTTGAACATTCGATTAATGCTATGACACATTCATATGCAACAAAGACAGTGATACTCATATGAGCATTCCACAGCATTCTGTCTGTCTCCAGCGACCTCAGGATATATTAGGACCAAAAATAAAAAGTGAGTATTTGAAATAAACGAGAGTAAGCCGGGGTACATTTCCTATAATTTTATGTTTATGGTTATCCTTAATGTGAGTGCTGGTTACTGTCTTAAGTAGAATGTTGATTGCCTCATGTGAACTTTGGCTCCTGATGAAATTGAAAATGACTTACAATCGTGACGTCTTAAACAACCCCTAGTTCTTCCACTTTGCAAACCCACGTTCTATCTGATCAGTTCAAATTCTGTTAATCTCTACAGTACTTGTCCTAGTCTTTTTTTTTTTAATCTTGCGTCTCCGATATCACAATTAAATTTGTATCTTGGTAAAGCTTGATTTATGGCCAAAGATAGTGAATTTGTCCCCCTGTAGTTACAGAGCTCAGAAATAAAGTTCAGTTAAATGAGACTAGGCAAACAGTGTGTTTCACTAAAGTACAGAGCTCAGGACAATCTAAACCCTATAAACAGTAGGAAACAGGTAGCTTACAGCCCAGTACGCACACTGACAAAAAGACTGTACATCCAACCAGAAGTAATGATGTCGTAAACTGGCTGCAACAACAGATTTAAGAACTTGAAGAATGCATTAAAATCTCACCCTCGAAAAGCTGACAATATCCTAACGCGAGGTATACTACTTCAAAGCGTCCAACACAACGATAACCGGTGATGACATCGACGTGGGGTTAAGAGAAAGTCTTTAGCTTAGAAATGTTGTTTTTTTCGTTCAGATTCACGAGATTATCTGAGTGAAAGATTCCTGCTCTTGGAACGAATAAGCACATAGCAGTTAACAGTGTCCTGATAGTAAAAGAAGGTTGGGTAGAACAGTCTTGGTATAGGCAACGGAAGGTTCCAAAATACTTAGACGAACCAATGTACCGAATAAATGGAGTATTTAGGAAAGAAGACCATCAGATTAAATCTGAAACTTTTTTTATTTTTATGCTGCCAATTTTAATTTCCATGGAAACTTATTGCAAGTGTAATTTTCAGGTTGTTGCGCAATTGCACCAAAATCATTTGGACAATATTATTGTAGTGCATATTGTTTTTGTATTGACTGATCGATTGCCACAGCTGCTTCTGAATAATTTGAACGTATTGGGATGGCAGTATTCGGATTCCCAAAACTTTCTGTTAAATTCTTTCTGGAAGAAGATTATGATCTGTAAATTAAGATCTTCTCCAAAACCCACTTCATAAGTGGTACTCAGGAAGTCACGGATTCCTCTAGTTTTGCCTTCAGGTCATTGTGTAATGTTTTTGTCAAAAATGGGTCTGAGCACTATGGGACTTAACATCTATGGTTATCAGTCCCCTAGAACTTAGAACTACTTAAACCTAACTAACCTAAGGACATCACACAATACCCAGCCATCACGAGGCAGAGAAAATCCCTGACCCCGCCGGGAATCGAACCCGGAAACCCGGGCGTGGGAAGCGAGAACGCTACCGCACGACCACTAGATGCGGGCAATGTTTTTGTCGGATAAGCTAATATATGTTTAGCAAATTATTTTGTAGTGTATAATCCCTGTAGTGCGTCACACGGGAACTTGCTGAGAATTTAATCCACACACATATTCCGAAAATTACTGGATAGTTGGGTAAGTGGTATCAATCTACAAATCCAAAGCCTCGCCTCTGGCAGTTGTTTTTCGAGACTGATTCGTAATACGCTGAACTATATTCGAAAATAGCTACCTCAAGAGTTATTCTTGGAATTTTTGAGGTAGATTTTTGGTCGAGGGTATAGAAGGGTCTTCCCTCGAATATCTTATAACTGCGAATTTTCTGCGTGTCTGTTACGCTCTACCGTTAGTCAAACAAGATTGCGACCGTTCTCGCTGATCATATGCGCTCGATGCACCTCGTTCCATTCGCGTGCGGAATACTTGAGTTGTTTTGTGTTCCACTATATTTGCAAGAAAAACAATATTCATTTTTCACGCGAACTCTATTCCGGTGTCTGACGGCTCACAAGCCTGCACCTAAATGAATCGTTTGATCGACGAAATTGTGACTGACTACGGTGTTGCCCTAGCCGCTGTGATACTATACACAAATGGATTTAATTCAGAACTAAGATTTAATCTCCATTTCTCGCAGCAGATAGTACAAGGACAAACCAATTCTTGGTTGTCAGGATATCAAAACCATTCACAATTACATGTGTTGTTGTTTTTGTGGTCTTCAGTCCTGAGACTGGTTTGATGCAGCTCTCCATGCTACTCTATCCTGTGCAAGCTTCTTCATCTCCCAGTACCTACCGCAGCCTACATCCTTCTGAATCTGCTTAGTGTATTCCTCTCTTGGTCTCCCTCTACGATTTTTGCCCTCCACGCTGCCCTCCAATACTAAATTGGTGATCCCTCGATGTCTCAGAACATGTCCTACCAACCGATCCCTTCTTCTAGTCAAGTTGTGCCACAAGTTCCTCTTCTCCTCAATTCTATTCAATACCTCCTCATTAGTTATCTGATCTACCCATCTAATCTTCAGCATTCTTCTGTAACACCACATTTCGAAAGCTTCTATTCTCTTCTTGTCTAAACTATTTATCGTCCACATTTCACTTCCATACATGGCACTCCATACAAATACTTTCAGAAACGACTTCCTGACATTTAAATCTATACTCGATGTTAACAAATTTTTCTTCTTCAGAAACGCGTTCCTTGCCCGTGCCAGTCTACATTTTATATCCTCTCTACTTCGACCATCGTCAGTTATTTTGCTCCCCAAATAGCAAAACTCCTTTACTACTTTAAGTGTCTCATTTCCTAATCTAATTCCCTCAGGATCACCCGACTTAATTCGACTACGTTCCATTATCCTCGTTTTGCTTTGTTCATCTTATACCCTCCTTTCAAGACACTGTCCATTCCGTTCAACTGCTCTTCCAAGTCCTTTGCTGTCTCTGACAGAATTACAATGTCATTGGGGAACCTCAAAGTTTTTATTTCTTCTCCATGGATTTTAATACCTACTCCGAACTTTTCTTTTGTTTCCTTTAATGCTTGCTCAATATGCAGATTGAATAACATCGGGGATAGGCTACAACCCTGTCTCACTCCCTTCCCAACCACTGCTTCCCTTTCATGTTCCTCAACTCTTATAACTGCCATCTGGTTTCTGTACAAATTGTAAATAGCCTTTCGCTCCCTGTATTTTATCCCTGCCACCTTCAGATTTTGAAAGAGAGTATTCCAATCAACATTGTCAAAAGCTTTCTCTAAGTCTACAAATGCTAGAAACGTAGGTTTACCTTTCCTTAATCTTTCTTCTAAGATAAGTCGTAGGGTCAGTATTGCCACACGTGTTCCAACATTTCTACGGAATCCAAACTGATCTTCCCTGAGGTCGGCTTCTATCAGTTTTTCCATTCGTCTGTAAAGAATTCGCGTTAGTATTTTGCAGCTGTGACTTATTAAACTGATAGTTCGGTAATTTTCACATCTGTCAACACCTGCTTTCTTTGGGATTGGAATTATTATATTCTTCTTGAAGTCTGAGGGTATTTCGCCTGTCTCATACGTCTTGCTCACCAGATGGTAGTTTTTTGTCAGGACTGGCTCTCCCAAGGCTGTCAGTAGTTCTAATGGAATGTTGTCTACTCCGGGGGCCTTGTTTCGACTCAGGTCTTTCAGTGCTCTGTCAAACTCTTCACGCAGTATCATATCTCCCATTTCATCTTCATCTACATCCTGTTCCATTTCCATAATATTGTCCTCAAGTACATCGCCCTTGTATAGACCCTCTATATACTTCTTCCACCTTTCTGCTTTCCCTTCTTTGCTTAGAACTGGGTTTCCATCAAAGTTCTTGATATTCATGCAGGTGGTTCTCCTTTCTCCAAAGGTCTCTTTAATTTTCCTGTAGGCAGTATCTATCTTACCCCTAGTGAGATAAGCCTCTACATCCTTACATTTGTCCTCTAGCTATCCTTGCTTAGCCATTTTGCACTTCCTGTCGATCTCGTTTTTGAGACGTTTGTATTCCTTTTTGCCTGCTTCATTTACTGCATTTTGTATATTTTCTCCTTTCATCAATTAAATTCAATATTTCTTCTGTTACCCAAGGGTTTCTACTAGCCCTCGTCTGTTTACCTATTTGATCCTCTGCTCCCTTCACTATTTCATCCCTCAAAGCTACCCATTCTTCTTCTACTGTATTTCTTTCCCCCATTCCTGTCAATTGTTCCCTTATGCTCTCCCTGAAACTCTGTACAACCTCTGGTTGTTTCAGTTTATCCAGGTCCCATCGCCTTAAATTCCCACCTTTTTGCAGTTTCCTCAGTTTTAATCTACAGTTCATAACCAACAGATTACATAAGAATACTATATATTCAGTTCATTACACATAACCCTGTTCTAAGTAATCTCTTACTTTCTTAAAACAGAGAGTCAGTAAAGCACTTTGAGACATTAAATTTTCAGGGTTCTTGATAGATATGAAGATTTAACGTAATTAGAAGTGGAAGTCTTTGTCTTAAGATTTATCTTAGGATGAAAATAAGGTCTATATAGTTACGAGCTTTGTTTTGAGAATAGTTCCTCAGACACTTTCAGTACAAATGTCCATGAAATGTTTTGCGATTTGCGTATGTAATAGTAAATATACAAGGGGGTACGAAAAGTAATGCCTCTGCGTCACACAAAAATATGCAAAATTATGAGATCTCCATAACTAGATTGTGTACAACAAGAAGAGAAGCTGTTAGGACGACTCAGAACACTTACTCGAGGTTGGAGATTTAACGGAGCGAAGGCATTTTAAATAACTAAACGTAATATGTTTTTTTAAAAATAAACCACAAATCCGTTCCTGGCAAAACAATCTTGGTGTTAGTTTGTAAAGAAGCGGAGAAAATTCTGTCTGAAAATGGAAGTATTTGTGTTGTTCGCAACATGTACAACAAGAGTACACAACACACGTCAACATCGGAAACATAGAAGACTAAGCGACTTCCTGTTTTACTTCCTTCGCTCCCAGAGAAAATTCAAAATAGGTGTAAAATGCTTTTTCCCCGACTGAAAACTAAAATGGTTTGGTTGTCGCCGAGAACTGCAGTGTTCGACTATGGAATGGTTGCGATTAAAGTTATAAGAACAGTATGCTCCGAAACATGCATTTTCGATTGCAACCTTCACTTCAGCCAATGTTTGTGGAAGAAGTTAGAAGGCTTGAGATTAAGCCTTTGAGTACCAGTGACATACGCTGTTCTAGTTTATCTATTTATTTACTTATTTTTAAGTGCCGGTGTCTTTCCTGTCAAACCACCGACGCCATGTATTGCAGGACACAGACATCTAGTGATGCACTGAGGTATTTCTACTAATGTGGCGCACTGTAGCATTCGCTTACAGCGTTCAGAACAACAGTGGGCGCCGAGGCTGTGCTACGTGATAGTAGGAAATGGTGAGATGTAGTATTTTTATAGTGATCATGCAGAGGAGATAACTGACAGTGGAAGTAAGTATATCTACAGTTACTGTAACCTAAATTTGAGTTTATACTAGTGCTTTTATGAACAGTTTCGAAATGAAACCACTTTGGTAGTATATACTTGTAACACAAATTTATTAAATTTTATCCTCATTTTTGCTTGTTGTTTAGGGCTGTAACTTGTTTTAAGCGTTATAAGTTCATGGAAGTTTCGAGATGTGGGATTGTTTCTAGGAAAACTGAGAAATTACTTTCAAATATGTGTCATGAAATAATGGGTGGTTGAAAACACCATGTGCCAGTGGTACCAAAGCGAAACCGCTTCCTTAAATCAGTTCATTGTTTACTTGTTGCCAGTGTCTTGTGTTTTTTCCTTATGATGAAAATGAAGGTTAATTCTGTAAAAAAATTTAAAATTATATTCCAAAAGGAAACCACCTCCTTGAAATACTTTGCTGTTTACTTTTTCCCATCTTCTTCTCGTATTAGTTGCTAATTCTGATGATAATAGTCCGTTTTGCAACAATTTTGAAATTAATTTTTTATATTTTTGGTACTCAAAGGGTTAACGGAGGAATACAGGGATTGAGAGAAGGCCAATTACTTTGTCGCATGTGTGCTGCAGTGGCACAACTGGCATTAAACTGTGTTGTGTTGATGAAGCGTGATGGCAATAAATGTTGTCCAGTGGAGAAAAAATCCACGCAGTTCGCAGACTACGTGCTCAATCAGTGAATAGAAAATGTTGTATAGCAACTGAAATGTGCTACGTTTTTAACCAGCAGCACAGGACCAAGAACACTCTCGAAGGCTGGTACAAGAAACTCTTAATACATCAAAACATTCTAAGTATGCTTTGTAATAAATAAGCTGAAGGAAGATATAGTAAATGCTGTCTTTGAAGTTAAAAAGTATTCCATTAGCCTGTGTTTCCAAAAAGGAAAAATATACATAAATCTTGACAAAAGATTAAGACATTATAAAGATATATAACGACTCGCGGAATGTAGGAATATGTTTAAAATCTGGCTTTTCTAGAAAAATTGAGTAAGAGGCTAATATACATTAAATAGGATAACATGTTTAGTCATTTTCTGTGATAACTGCAGAAAAATAAAAAAAGATAAAAAAATAAAAATTAAAAAATAAAATTAAACTTAGCCAGTCCTAAGCCTGGATAAAATGTGAAAAGTTGTTCTTACTACTAAAACGATCGAAAAATCCACAGATAAAATATTTGTGGTCAGGAGCACTACATTCACGCGACTGGTCGCAAATTCCGCAGTTGGAAAGTTGCTCGTTTGATGTTAAGATAGTCGCTGTCTGAATTCTTGATTCCTATGGTACATCTCGATACTTTTAGGACCTCTGAACAGGTAATTAGATATTTGTAACGACACACTAACAAGATTTGTTATTGGTGTTTAGCTACAAACAAAAGAAAGGACCTGCTGCCTAGTGCTCAAGCAAGCGTACTGTATAATGCATCATAACTTCTTATACTCTTGAAGACCTCGTGACAGTAAACGAGAAATCTTTACTTTCAAACGTCCAATTCAAAATTTTTCTTGCACTATAGTTCTTCAGTTTTCCGCTATCGTATTTCAAATGTAATGAGTTCCACCGTAGTAAATGCATTCTGCAAGTGCTAAAAACCCTGTAAAGAGGAAATTGATGCAGATGCAGGATTTTCTGCGTCGCCGTGGATGAATTCTAGGATGATTCCGCATCTGTAATCTCTCGTCAAGTAACGCACTGATGTCCTACACCATAAATCAGTTAACCACGATCACCAGAATCCGGGGAAAAAAATAACTTCAAGCTCCAATTCGTGTCCTGTTTTTCTTTTTACTATATCACGAACCAAAAATTGTACTGATTGTTAGCAATTTCGTTATTACCCCTGAGAAAAAAAAACACACACACACACACACACATACGCATGCACGCACCTACGCGCTTGTGCACGTACCTGCGAACATGATTTTAATCGAGAGTGAGAAACACAACGAGAGATAAAGATGTAACTTCAGTTACGGAATGAGGAAATTCCTCGTCTTGAATTACTGGAGGGCTCTGAGCACTATGGGACTTAACATCTATGGTCATCAGTCCCCTAGAACTTAGAACTACTTAAACCTAACTAACCTAAGGACATCACACAACACCCAGCCATCACGAGGCAGAGAAAATCCCTGACCCCGCCGGGAATCGAACCCGGGAACCCGGGCGTGGGAAGCGAGAACGCTACCGCACGGCCACGAGCTGCGGGCTTGAATTACTGGAGAGACGTTTCCCACGGTTCGTGTCGCTTATTCCGATTTTGAGGTTATCATTGAATGGCGAAGAAGAAACTGTTTTTGTCGCGAACGCGTAATGTGTGTTTACCGGAGCAGCGCCAAGGGCGGCGCGGGCGAGGCGTCCGGAGACTTGGACGCCCGGTAGGGAGGGGAGCGCGGCAGGAATGCGACCTTGGGGAGCGGGCTGCTCCTCTACCTGCCTAACCCCCGTCTTTTCATTAGTTTTTTACAGCTCGCCGAGCCTGCTGCCAATGGCACGCGAGAAGTGTACTCGCAGCCGGCCAAGCCGTCTCCGCAATTTAAAACTCTGCGGCCAACGCATTCCAATGACTGTCGCGAGCGGTAGCATGTTGTTGCACGCCAATGATTTCTAAGTAAATCTAGGCTTACCTTCGGAAGATTTTGAATAGAGCTTCTTATAGCAACTCGTCCTTTGTGCACACAGACCGCTCATTATGAGCCAAAAACATCCGACATTTTGCCGATGTATCCTCCGAACATAGTCAAATCAATAAAAGATCGGGTGCCTATTCAGGAAAGCAAAAGTCACATTATTATTTATTCAGGCTTCTGTCGTAATTGTGTACAATTTCTCGGTGGTGACTGGTTTCGAATATTAACGTTTATTGCGAGTATTTCAAATGTTTGTTAGAGGGTAATTCCACTGATTCACTTACAAGACGCGAACTTTGGCTTAAGTTTTGTTTACATTATCGTATACTGCCAGTTACCGGATTGTTTCAGTAAAGTACAGTTTGTGTTGTTAGTCCAGCTCAGAAATAAGTGAGAAGTTCATACAGTCTAGACGCAGTTTCTTGTTTTCGTTTGTCTCGTCACGTAAACAGTGCGAAGTTATTTTATTTAAAAACTTTCGAACTAGTCTTTTGTTTACATACAGTGCGCGTACAGTAAAGTATATTCAGTTGTGATTACGTTATTTAACAGATACTGAATTTAAGTGAGTGCTAAGTTCGTGTTGTAAGCGAAAGTAAATAACTTTTTCCGTTTTAGAAAACACCTGAGGCGCTAAACGGTAAGCCCATTTTTGCTGCTCATAAATAACGAACATTCGTGTAGTGTGAAGCGTGCTAAGTGATTTAACCCTGTTTTTAAGCGTGTAATCTGTCTTGCAATGCGTGATAAGTGTGGATGGTGCCGTAGGATAGTCAAAGAGGGAGTGGTATGTGTAGACTGTGGGATGGAATTTCGCTGGGGTGATTGTAGTGTGGAACTGAATGGGAAACTCAGTGAGGCTCTGCAAAAAAGACAAGAGAATCGCTGAACAGGAGACAAAGATTTGTTCCCTTCAGGATGAATTAGATCACGCGAAATTGGAACTAGACAGACTGAAGTGGGAAAAAGGTCGTGGGAACTGGGTAAAGGTAACACGCAATGGGCGAAAGGGGAACAGCTCATCAGCTTCTTCTATATTTGAACTATCAATATCGAATAAATTTGGCTTGTTATCTGAAGTGGGGAGGGGAGGGGGGGGGAGAGTCTCATACAGCTGTGGGTTACAGTAGAGTGCAGCAGGTTTCTAGCCAGAAACTCAAAGTAGGTCGGTACCAAACGAGAGTAGGAAGAAAAGAGTCTTGCTGCTAGGTAGTAGCCTTGGGAGGGGTGTAGGCCAGGTGGTGCAGAAAAAGTGAGGAGCAGGGTACCAGATCACAAGTATTGTGAAGCCAAGTGCTGACCTTAGCCAGGTGACACAGAACATTGGAAAACTGTGCAAAGGTTTTGGCAAAGAGGATCATGTCATTATAGTAGGTGGAGCAGGAAATAGCCTGGCTAAGAACAGAAATATCAGCATTAGGGGTGACCTGGATAAAATAGGAGTAGCAACTATACACACAAATGTGAACTTTGTGGAAGTCCTGCAGCGCCATGACCAGCCCTGGGTTAACACTGCTGTGAGCCGTGTTAACTCTGAGTTGACCAGGTTACTGGTGACTGAAATGAATTATCATACGAGAGCAGTGCCCGTTGCTACAATTTGGAAATGGGGTTGTACTAGACACGGCCTGCACCTAAATAGAAGAGGGAAAGATAAGTGCCGGCCGAAGTGGCCGTGCGGTTAAAGGCGCTGCAGTCTGGAACCGCAAGACCGCTACGGTCGCAGGTTCGAATCCTGCCTCGGGCATGGATGTTTGTGATGTCCTTAGGTTAGTTAGGTTTAACTAGTTCTAAGTTCTAGGGGACTAATGACCTCAGCAGTTGAGTCCCATAGTGCTCAGAGCCATTTGAACCATTTGAAAGATTAGTTGTCTGAACTTCTTGCAGGAAATGTACAGGGGGCCACCATCACACAATGCAAGATCCCTGTGGTTAATGGTGTCAGAGCGGCACCTTATCCTTAGGTTAGAATCAAGTTTCAGGCATCCTGTTTTGAAAGAAGTCACTATAACAGTAGAGCCCCACAAGAGTGCTCAGAAAAGTAAGGTTAGCTTGTTCCACCAAACTATTAGAGGATTGGGTAACAAGGTAGAAGAGCTTCTAGCCTGATTGTAAAATTTAGAGGAAAAGATAGACATCTTGTGCCTGTCTGAGCACCACATAACCAAAGGATTCGATAAGTTACATATAAAAGATTACAGTCTAACAGCTTACTCCTGCAGAACTAATATGGGTAAAGGAGGAGTTGTTGCATATATTAGGGTAGAACACAAGGTCAAAAGCTTTGACACAAGTACATTTTGTAGTGCTTAGCACATAGTAGTGTGTGCTTGTGGATTAATGCTGAAAAACAGTTCACTTTTAATTGTAACAGTATATGGATTGCCACTGGGAAATTTTGAATCATTTATGAGGAACCTGGATTCTTTACTGTGCTGCCTGTCAGACATCAGCAAGCAGTTAATAATCTGTGGTGACTTCAATGTAGATTTTCTAAACGAATCTGATAGGAAAAATGATCTGGAAACCTTATTTGAATACTACAACTTGCTGCCAATTGTAGATGGAGATTAAGGCTTGACTACAGCAAGCAGATTCGAATCGATCTACGTAGTTTTGCGGAAATGGAGAGGCTTGCACAGGACAGGCAGCCCCGAAGAATTGCATCATACCAGTTATCAGCCTGAAGACTACAGCAACTAAAGCAATATTTATTCGGACGTAGAATACGAAAGCTAAAATTCTAAGGGTATATATAAAGAATGGGACCAACCATATAGCCAAGAAAAATTGTAGATTTCTGTGGAATTCACATTATAGTTAAAATTAGGGCGATAGAATAGTCCACGGCAGTAGCAGAAGATTATCTGTTGTCCATAGTACAATTATATCACAATATCAGTAGATGGCAACACGCATCACTTGTCCAAACCTGTCATTTATTTAGCACAGCACATTTCGGGACGACATGATCCCATTAAAAATGTCATTACGTACAGTATGAAATACACTGAAATGATAGAAGTCATCGGATGCTCTTAATATCGTGTCATACCTCTTTTTGCCCTGCGTAATGCAACAACACGATGTGGCATGTCCTCAACAAGTCTTTGGAAATCTCTTGCAGAGATACTGAGCCATGCCTGTCTCTGTGGCCATCCATAATTGCGAAAGTATTGCCGGCGCAGGATGTTGTGCACGAGCTGACCTCTCGGTTATGTCCCATAAATGTTCCATGGGATTCGTGTCGTGCGATCTGGGTGGCCAAATCGTTCGCTCGAGTTGTCTAGAATGTGGCCTGATGACATGACATCGTTGTTTGGGAACATAAAATGAATGAATGACTTTAAATGATTTCCGAGAAGCCAAAGATAACCATTTTCAGTCAATGATCGGCACAGTTGGACCAGGGGATCCAGTCCATTCCACATAAACACAGCCCACGCCATTATGGAGCCACCACCAGCTTGCACGGTGTCTTGTTGGCAACTTGGCTCATGGCCCCGTGGGGGGCACCACACTCGAACCATACCATTAGCTCTTACCAACTGAAATGGGACTCATCTGACCGGCCACGGTTTTCTAGTCGTCTAAGGTGCAAGCGACAAGGTCACGAGCCCAAGAGAGGCACTGCTGGCGATGTCGTGTTAACGCAAAGGCACTCGCGCCGATCGTCTGTTGCCACAGTTCATAACGCCGGATTTCGCCGCACTATCCTAACGGGTAGGTTCATCGTACGTCCCACATTGATTTCTGCAGTTACTTCACGCAGTGGTGGTTGTCCTTTAGTACTGACAACGCTACGTAAACGTTGCTGCTCTCGGGCGTTGCCCGTGGTGAGTGGCAGTAACTGAAATTCGGTATTCTTGGCACACTTTTCACATTAAAGATCTCAAAATATTGAATTACCTAACAATTTCCGTTATAAAATGTTCCATGTGTCTAGCTCGCAACTACCATTCCAAGTTCAACGTCTCTTAATTTCCGTCTTACGTCCATAATCACGCCGGAAAGCTTTTCGCGTGAATCAAACAGTACAAAAAACAGCTCCGCCAATGCACTGCCCTTTTATACCTTGTGTACGCGATACTACCGCAATTTGTATGTGTGCATATCGCTATTCCATAACTTTTCAGAGTAATAAGCAAGCAGCAGACATACAAGATTGTGTGTTATGCATATCATGGTATAACATTCATAATTTCTGTTCATGCCAAACACTCTCCCAAAGCTCCGTTTACTAACGAAACTAAGTCAGAGAACAGAGCTCTGGGAGATTGTTAAGCGCTGCTGGCAATTATGAACGTTTTACCACGATACGCACAACAGAGAATCTCGTATGTTTGATAATGCATATTTGCTGCTCGCTTATTATTTTTGACTGTACCTAGTGTCAAATTAATTTTCAGAACTTGATAATGGGATTATGTCGCCCCAGAACATGTTGTGTTAAATAAATCACATATTTGGGCAACTGATGAATGTTACCCTGTATCACACAGTAATAGGAGAGCTGGAAGAAGCACCGGTATCTAAACGTGAAATTCAAGGCAAAAAGTTTTAGGCAGAAAATTCGCGTCTAGATAGTTGGATAGGCGGAGAAAACCAAGAATATCTGAGCCACTTGGTCGGATGCTAGAAAAAGAGCCCATTCTGAGAGAATGAAAGTAATTTGTGCAAAAAGAAAGTAAAAAAAAGATATACTAAAAACCCTTTCGTTTTGCGTTTTGTGGTCCTGGAGAGACCACCCCTGAATAATAATACTGTAGTATAGTGCTCTTTACAAGCCTGCTCCTCCTCTTGGACAGCATGCACGAAGGGTAAATGGACGCACGAACGGCCCGGGGTCTGCGGATGACGCGGTTGCAGCGCGAGGCGGTCTGCGCCTTGTTTGGAGGGAGGGTTGCGCCGCTGCCAACAGGAGCCAGCCCGCCCTCATCGGTATTCTCGAGGGCAGCGCGACATTCCTGGCCGGCCCTTCCCCAGTAATTGGACCAGCGAGTGCCCCCCCCCCCCCTGCGAGTCTCCGGCTCCACTGCTCGCACACTCCCCTGTGCTGCGGACGACACCCAAACCTCTGTCGTGCACTCTTTGCATTCACGAGAACACCTTGCGAAAAGAAGCAGAATTGCGCTGTGACGCTTTTGCTCCCAGGTAGTCTTGGTGCACACGCTCCAAGATTTTTGATCTAGACTGGCACGAGGAACGAAGCTTTCTCTGTTAGAAGAGCTATACTGGTATCACTTTTTTTTTTTTTTTTGTCATCAGTCCACTGACTGGTTTGATGCGGTCCGCCACGAATTCCTTTCCTGTGCTAACCTCTTCATCTCAGAGTAGCACTTGCAACCTACGTCCTCAATTATTTGCTTCACGTATTCCAATCTCTGTCTTCCTCTACAGTTTTTGCCCTCTACCGCTCCCTCTAGTACCATGGAAGTCATTCCCTCATGTCTTAGCAGATGTCCTATCATCCTGTCCCTTCTCCTTATCAGTGTTTTCCACATATTTCTTTCCTCTCCGATTCTGCGTAGAACCTCCTCATTCCTTACGTTATCAGTCCACCTAATTTTCAACATTCGTCTATAGCACCACATCTCAAATGCTTCGATTCTCTTCGGTTCCGGTTTTCCCACAGTCCATGTTTCACTACCATACAATGCTGTACTCCAGACGTACATCCTCAGAAATTTCTTCCTCAAATTAAGGCCGGTATTTGATATTAGTAGACTTCTCTTGGCCAGAAATGCCTTTTTTGCCATAGCGAGTCTGCTTTTGATGTTCTCCTTGCTCCGTCCGTCATTGGTTATTTTACTGCCTAGGTAGCAGAATTCCTTAACTTCATTGACTTCGTGACCATCAATCCTGATGTTAAGTTTCTCGCTGTTCTCATTTCTACTGCTTCTCATTACCTTCGTCTTTCTCCGATTTACTCTCAAACCATACTGTGTACTCATTAGACTGTTCATTCCGTTCAGCAGATCATTTAATTCTTCTTCACTTTCACTCAGGATAGCAATGTCATCAGCGAATCGTATCATTGATATCCTTTCACCTTGTATTTTAATTCCACTCCTGAACCTTTCTTTTATTTCCATCATTGCTTCCTCGATGTACAGATTGAAGAGTAGGGGCGAAAGGCTACAGCCTTGTCTTACACCCTTCTTAATACGAGCACTTGGTTCTTGATCGTCCACTCTTATTATTCCCTCTTGGTTGTTGTACATATTGTATATGACCCGTCTCTCCCTATAGCTTACCCCTACATTTTCATAATCTCGAACAGCTTGCACCATTTTATATTGTCGAACGCTTTTTCCAGGTCGACAAATCCTATGAAAGTGTCTTGATTTTTCTTTAGCCTTGCTTCCATTATTAGCCGTAACGTCAGAATTGCCTCTCTCGTCCCTTTACTTTTCCTAAAACCAAACTGATAGTCACCTAGCGCATTCTCAATTTTCTTTTCCATTCTTCTGTATATTATTCTTATAAGCAGCCTCGATGCATGAGCTGTTAAGCTGATTGTGCGATAATTGGTATCACATGTCGGTGTGGAAATGACGAAGAAAATCGTGAAAGTGTACGTCTGGAGCACAGGCTTGTTGTTGTTGTTGTTGTTCTGGTGGTGGTGGTGGAGGTGGTCTTCAGTCCGAAGATTGGTTTGATGCAGCTCTCCATGCTGCGCTATCCTCTGAAAGCCTCTTCGTCTCCGAACAAGTACTGTACAATGGATCTTTCTGAATCTGCTTACTGTATTCATCTCTTAGTCTCCCTCTACGATTCCCCCTCCCCCATACACACATACGCCGGCCGCTGGTGGCCGAGCGGTTCTGGCGCTACAGTCTGGAACCGCGCGACCGCTACGGTCGCTGGTTCGAATCCTGCCTCGGGCATGGCTGTGTGTGTTGTCCTTAGGTTAGTTAGGTTTAAGTAGTTCTAAGTTCTAGGGGACTTATGACCTCAGCAGTTGAGTCCCATAGTGCTCAGAGCCATTTGAGCCATACACACATACACATACTTTCCTCCAATACTAAACTGGTCATCCCTTGACGTCTCAGAATGTGTCATACCAACGATTCCTTCTTCTAGTCAGGCTAGTTCCTTTCTCAACAATTCCATTCAGTACCTCCTCATTAGTTACGCGACTTTGCCTTCTAATATTCAGCATTCTTCTGTAGCATCACATTTTAAAAGCTTCTGTTCTCTTCTTCTCTAAACTGTTTATCGACCATGTTTGATTTCCACACATGCCTATAGTCTATACAATTCGGTACAAACAAATTTCTCTTTTTCAAATGCTCTTCTTGCTATTGCCAGTTTACATTTTATATCCCGTCGACTTCGGTCATCATCAGTTATTTTGTTCCCCAAATAACAAAACTCATCTACTACTTTTACTGTCTGGTTTTATAATCAAATTTCCTCAGCATAGCCTGATTTAATTCGACTACAGTCCATTATCTTCGTTTTGCTTTTACTCATGTTCATCGTATATACTCCTTTCAAGACACTGTCCATTCCGTTCAACTGCTCTTCCAAGTCCTTTGCTGTATCTGACAGAGTTACAATGTCACTGGCAAACTTCAATCTTCTTGTTATTTCCCCCCCCCCCCCCCCCCCCCGCCCTGAACTTCAATCACTGCTCCACGTTTCATCTGGTTTCCTTTACTGCTTCCCCAGTGTACAGTTTGTATAACATCGGGGATAGGTTACAACCCTGTCTCACACCCATCTGAACCGCTGCTTGTCTTTCATGCCCCTCGAGTCTTATAACTGCCACCTAGTTTCTGTAAAAGTTGTAAATACCGTTTCGCTCCCTGTATTTTACCGCTGGTACCTTCAGAATTTTAAAGAGAGTACTCCAGTCAAAATTGTCAAATCTTTCTGTAAGCCTACGAAAGGCTTCTATGGAAATGAAATACGAACTATTGAAAATCTGGAGCAGACGATGTCTTACTGGCAAAGAATGTCAAAAATTAAACGGTCAGATTAAAGTATGGCGTGATCTAATGAAAAGAATAGGCGAGGAAAGAACCCTATTTGAGACCCTTAAGAGAAGAAGGGACAAATTAGTGCGACACTTGGTACGACGTCCAGGAATAGTTGATTTGGCGCTGCAGGAGCAGTAGAGGAAAAACTTACAAGCAGTTGTGCATAGATGAAAACATTATCAGAACAGAGCAAAAGACGGAAGAACAGTGTCAAATCAGTCGAAACTACGATGACATAAAAAAAACCAATCGAACTTGGGAAGTATTCTCGATTGACTAGTAATACTCAAGAACTGGTTGAATGATAGTACTTTGAGCGGGTTTATTTGTGGCTGAACAACATTTTCTTGGCATCATTCCACTTATCCTTCACCTCCCATCTCAGTGTGTTTGTACTACCCTACTCGCGGAAGAAAATTTGAGCGCATTGTAGTGGAAATTACATTCAGTTGATTATGAAACACAGTAACAGAACATTTAAATAATGTGTCACTGAGAGCACGATTCACTATGGTTTTGAACTGCACTTTTATGGCGCCACTATGATCCATTTCACAGCTTCAGAGCGTCAGAACTCCGAGTTAACTAGGGCTTTTTTTTATATAGACATGCAAACACACACACACACACACACACACACACACACACACACACACACACACACAAGGCGCGCGCGCGCATTGTCCCGCAGCCCGACTGGCATTTGGCTAAAACAACGATGCTCGGCAGTGGGCCTGAACTCGAGCATCCCCCTTGACCAAGAACAACGCCGCGACCATAACGAAACAATTTCCTTCTCTGCATCATCAAGTGGGCTGTACCACTTCTCTGTCTGCGCTCTACCAGAGACATTACATAGAAACATTCGTAATTTAGTCATTCCGTAAATGATGAGGAAGCAAACCGAAACCATTCCGGCATTCGCACTAACAAATTTAGAGGGACGCGGATATAAACCACAGTCGTCTCGAAAACAATCTTCCCACTAGGCTACGTCGTCTGATTCGAGCCGTGGTGGAAGGCCTCAAGTTTTCTTTCTTCCTATAATCCAACAAAGATTTTTGTGCTACCTCTTTCTACAGACCTATTACCTCAATCTTAAAGATCCTTAAATCCAGCCTCTACAAGCGCATCAACAAACATCTCGAATGATATCTCTCGCTCCGCACTATCCAGTATGCCTTCATGGCACTTCTTACATCTATTATAGCACCTGTACTAACAATACAACAAGAATCTTTCCGTCTTCTTTCTAATCCTAGAAACTCAAAAAGGTCTACAATCATGTATAGCATTCCGGCCTCTTGATGAAACTCTCTGGTCTACCTAATCTTTCATGGTGGGTTGTTGATTCTTGGCAGCAATAAACCACACCCACCATTATATTTTCAACATACCTGCAGGCGCATCTCAACGAACCGACATATCACTGCACCTCTGTCTCCCCCAAACAGCTGACGCCCAAAAGCTCGCCATTCAAATTTACCAACTCAAATGCTCTGATGGCAGCACCTTTTTGCTGTCCATCCCGCCCTGTATTCATCCCAACTGTCTCTCTATCTTCACTACAACAATTGCTCCTCATCAGTCCTGCAAAAACCCAATTAATACTCATTAAAAACCACCTATGCTTTCGAGCAATGAAAACTAACCATCAAAAAGAAAGACCGCAATAGCCTAAAAATATTAACTAGCCAAACATGGGTACAACGTCTCAAGACCATCATCCATACATATAAGACCCTTATCCGGCACATACTCAGCTATGGAAATGTAACATAGATGTTGACTCCTTCCAAGTTTGGCCAATCTCTCCAGATCCTTCAAATTCATGAACTGCATCTCACTTTGAGTATCTACCTTCTTCCACCCGTGTCTGGTAAAGTAAAACCGTCATAAAGCTAAAGGTTGGTTTGAACACTAAAGTGCTTTACTATTCATTGTTCTATTGGAAATGGTATACTCTTGTCTTTCTATGAACTGACTTACCCAGACAATTACAGGGGCACCTGCAGTTTAAGGTGGACTCCGAATCACACGTTAACAAACATTTCCAGAGGCGAAACAATTGATAAAAAATAGATGTATATCCTAGAACTGATTGGGCATCGAAACCCAGGCCTTTGGCTCCTTAGTCTAACACTTGACCACTAAGCCACCGAAGCACACCCATCTCTTGTATTGGTCCACAAAGTTGTAACAACACCTCAGACACCGTCACCTGCACTTTATCTCCGTGTAACTCGGATCCCAGCTCTTCATTGCATCCACCATCCTTGACAACCCCGACCAGTTGCCACACAGCACATCTACTTTTCTTCAACACAAAACTCTCAGCATCTTTTTACATCTAGACCATGAAATAATTTATGAGATCTAACTACCCTATTAGCTACAGCCTATCCCAGCGAAAGTATCCTAAGCCAAGATCCAAGCGACCCTACTTTTGGCTAACAGAAATGTTATGCACAAGTTATTTTCTACAACCCAAGTATCAGTTTTTCCCCCATCCTAAGTCGTGTAATATTCCCAGATACAAATTCGTTACATACAGTTACCAGAAGCCCACGATCATCATCGTCATCGTCGCTTAGAAAAACGCACGTTATAAACATCACGTCATGTATATAATCACTGTTTTACAGTTATAAAGTATATTTTATATTCCTTTTTATTTTGTCAGCCAAAGGCCGAAAAGCGACAGCTTAGGCGCTGCCATTCCATCCCCAAAAGCGGAACGCAAATCATAAATAAAAATCATATTGTTAAACTACCCACACCACACATTTATTTCTCGTCTGAATCCATTACCCCTACGTTGATATTAGTTTACGAGTTGTGACGCCTCTAATTAGTGATAAAAGTAATTACAGTGATAAAAGCTTAAAAAAATATTTATCACAAGTGGTGTATTGAAACTTTAGATTTCTCGGTGACATATAAAGATTTCATGAATTACTATATAAAGGAAAGACGCCATGCTATCTTTTTCTTGTCGTTTGTCTTTTCGATTTGTTGCTTACTTCTTGTCTTGTCTTGCGTTTGTTGTTCTGTATGTCATCCGATGTACAGAGCCTTGCTGCCTATTCGTGTAAGTTGAATTACCGTTAAACAATAATTATCATTGTTGAATTTTAAAATTTGGTTCTTACTTCTCCTTACCATTTATGTAAATGTGGCCAGCGATTTGTACGGGTGGAAGTTCGTGTGGTATTTTAATTTTCAAAAGTAGCTTAAAATTACTTTTCTTTCTTTCTTGCGCTCTGCATTCTGAACAACCTACAGTGTGAAGTTATTTACAAAGTACGACTTTCAGTTAACACCGCACGATTATCTCTGATTGTTCAAAATTTATTATTACGTAAAACCACACTAGCAGAAGCTTGTATTAACTTTGGCTTGAGACTGGCGAAGTAATATTTCAGAATTAAAAGAATTTTGAATTTATTTTGAGTCAGAAAGAAAAATATTCAATATCCATACCAGAAATAATTTTCCGTGGCAGTAAAATACATCTATGATCTCAGAATAATAATTGCTAACATTGCGCTATTTTTCACTTTACGTAAAAGATGTATTTTAAGTTCAGTTTCCATTATTGAATGTAACAGGAGAAGTTCATAAAAATAAAAGGTATTTATTCTTGGTTTCCCAATAATTGTTTAGGCAGATACTTTCTCAGTTTCCCGCAATAAAAACAGATAGGCTCTAGTTTAGAGTGACCTGCTCGAACAGCTTAACAGACCGCGCGCCAGACTGCGAGACAGGGAAGTGAGCCAGACGCGGACCGCCGGTCAACACCGGGCATCCTCACCGTGCTTTTAAGGCGGTTCTAAATGTTCATATGTGTGTGAAGACTGCTGAGGTCATCGGTCCCTACACTTACACACTACTTAAACTAACTTACGCTAAGGACAACACACACACGCTTGCCCGAGGGAGGACTCGAACCTCCGGCGGGAGAGGCCGCAGTTCTTGACATGGCGCCTCTAACCACCCGGCTAAAGACGGTTCTCCACGATCGTTTCGGCAAATACTAGACTGGTCCACAACCGCTGCCTCAGAGAATAAGATAAATAAATAGTTAAAATACGTTAACACACGGAAATAAGCGTAAACCATTCAAGACAGATGGCGATAGCGCTAAAACAAAATAAATTTGAGAAATTGTGAAGGCAGCGGACCGACGTCATAGAGGCTTAGGAAATAGATCAGGTATCAAGTCTGTGATCTCATATGTTATGGAGACTTTCTAGAATTTGCATCTGCTTTACTTTGACATTAGTTTATGGGTACCAGAATGAGATTTTCATTCTGCAGCGGAGTGTGCGCTGATATGAAACTTCCTGGCGGATTAAAACTGTGTGCCGGACCGAGACTCGAACTCGGGACCTTTGCCTTTCGCGGGCAAGTGCTCTACCAATTTTTTTTATTTTTTTATCCCATTTTGTTCTGTATTGTTCGTTGAATTTGGACGGGGCGGGCGTGCGATGATACCCGTTCGGTTTCTTCGTTGATCCGTTCACTCAGTTTTTTTTTTTTTTTTTTCACAGAGGGTAGCTAACCAACTGAGCTATCCAAGCACGACTCACGCCCCGTCCCCACAGCGTTACTTCTGCCAGTACCGGGTTCATGTCAACATTATCGTACTACCGTATGACATACCTGGAAATGTTCTGAACGGTCAGTAGTGAACAGAGTAGTAAACTGGAGAGACCACTGTCATATTGTTCTGCTACGCGGGAGAAATTAAGTTACTGTTTACGACACCAGATATACCCTAAAAAGAACAAGAAGAAAAACCGATGGACCAAGAATGAATTATTCTAATGGGACGTAAATCGACAGATGTGATGTTCATCTACGCTAAACAGACGATTACAGTTACAGAAAAATTGGATGATTCATTCAAAAGAAGGAGCTTCACAAATTGAGCAAGACAGTAATGTGTGGCCCTTACGTGAGCAGTCATTCGGCGTACAATTGATTGATAGAATTGTTGAATGACCGCCTGAGTGGCATCATGCCAAATTCTGTACAACTGCACATTCTTTATTTTTTACCCTGTACAGCTCCCTCTGGTAGCACAGAAGTTAATCCCTGATGCCTTAATAGATGTCCTATCATCCTGTCTCTTCTTCTTGTCAGTGTTTTCCACATATCCCTTTCCTCACCAACACTACGGAGAACCTCCTCATTTATTACCTTATCAGTCTACCAAATTTCAACATTCTTCTGTAGTATCACATCTCAAATGCTTCGATTCTCTTCTGCTCTTATTTTCCTACAGTTCATGTTTCACTACCATATAATACTGTGCACCAAATGTACATTCTCAGAAATTTCTTTCTTTCTCAAATTAAAGCCTATTTTTGATACTAATGGATTTCTCTTGGTCAGGAATTCTCCGTTTTGCCAGTGCTAGTCTATTTCTTATGTCCTCTTTGTTCCGTCCGTCATAGGTTATTTTGCTGCCTAGGTAGCAGAATTCTCTAATTTCATGTACTTCGTTTCCATCAATCCTGATTCTACGTTTCACGCTAGTCTCATTTTTGTTACTTCTCATTACTTCCGTCTTTTTTCGATTTACCCTCAATCCATATTCTGTACTCATTAGTGTGTCCATTCGATTCAACACATCCTCTAATTTTACTTCATTTTCACTCAGGATAGCAGTGTCTTCAACGAATGTTATCATTGATATCATATAGCCCTGAATTTTAATCCCACTCGTGAACCTTCCTTTTATTTGCGTCTTTGCTTCTTCGATGTACAAATTGAATAGTAGGGGCGAAAGACAACATCCCTGACTTACACCCTTTTTAATACGAGTACTTCGTTCGTGGCCTTCCACTCTTACTGTTCCCTCTTGGTCCTTGTACATATTGTATATGGTAATTCTTTTCCTATAGCTTATCCCTATTTTTCTCAACATTTCAAACATCTTGCTCCATTTTACATTGTCGAACGCTTTTTTTTTTTTTCAGGTCAACAAGTCGTGTGAACCCTTGTCGATTTTTCTTCAGTCTTGCTCCCATTATCAACCGCAACGTCAGAACTGCCTCTCTGGTGCCCTTACCTTTCCTAAAGCCAAACTGATCATCATATAACAAACCTTCAACTTTCTTTTCCATCCTTCTGTATAATTTTTATGAGCAACTTGGATGTACTAGTTGTTAAGCTAACTGTGCGAGAAGTACCGCACTTGTGTGTTCTTGCTGTCTTCGAAACTGCCGCATTAGGTTGTCAAAACCCCGAGCTGGCTGGATCGCCCTGCCCGCAATCCTCCAAATGTTCTCAGTTGGGAAGAGATCCGGCGACCTTGCTGGCCAAGCTAGGGTTTGGCAAGCACGAAGACAAGCCGTAGAAACTCTCGCCATGTGCGGGTGGGCATTAACTCCCCGAAGTGTAAGCCCAGGATGGTTTGCCAGGAAGAGGAACAAAACGGGGCGTAGAATATGTTCGACGTACTGGTGTGCTATAAGGGTGGCGCGGGTGAAAAGGAACGGCACCTTGGACCACCACTCGTGGCTGTGGGGCCACGTGGTGGGCGACAGTCAGCTTGGTATTCCGCCGTTGTCCGGGGCGTCTGGAATCTCACTGACTGGAGTAGAACTGTCTTTACCGATGAATCCCGCTTCGAAGAGTCCCAATGACCAACAGTTTTCGCGAAGTTTTAGCGGACTATATGGCGAATTTCCTGACGTTCTCAAGTAATTTTTATCGTTTGTAGACGCCGAATTACGACATCAACTTCTTTTTCTAACGGAACTATATAGTTTTTTTCTGTGGTATTTGAAAGAATTTTCTAAGAGAACTTCAAAGACGTAACGTGTATGGGACTTGATCAAACAGTGTCAAGAAAACAGGGCCGCAAACCACTGTCGCGCCGTCAGGAGAAGGGGTTCCACGAACTTCTGCCCTTTACGCCAAATGTAAGCTAGCTCGAAACCCAAGTTCGGTTCGTGTGTTTATTATTAGGTCTGTCGTACCAAGTGCTCAAAATGTTGGACGTGAGCATTGCTACGCGTTATAAAATAATTCTGGAGAAACCGCAGTGTACGTTGAATTTAGTTTGCAGTTCACGGCAGCACATGCCCATTTTTACGGCATTTTATTTCTTCGCTAGTCTTCGGTTATTCCTGACAAAACTGTTGTTTTAATTTTTGCCACAAATAAAAGTATGGATTTGTTAGTTTGATGGGTGTGCTGACCATTTTGCTATTTCTGAATGACCTATCCAATGCTTTTCAAATGATCACTTAAGAGGGTCTGTCATTACATGCGCAGAATGGGTACATCAGTCATGCTGGTAACTCACTGATTGTCTTACGTACAGTAGGGCAGCAGCATATCTTAGGAACTTGAGATACTTGAATGTATTCAGATTCCTATCTATAAAAAGGGGACCAATGATGCGGGTCTAGAAAAACAAGCTCTAAACGTTGATAGACTCAGACCGTTTTGCTTTCATTCTTTGAGTCAGAGTGGGTTTTCAACTGACTGTCACTGTGTATTGTGAAGATGGACTTGCCACTTGTTCGTAAGCGACACTTCTTCCTTAAACAAAATTTTGCATGGATATGCCGCATCACTTTGCACTTTACGTAACTAATTTTGGAAGCCATTGCCATGAAATTGTAGGTGCAGCGAAATGTGAAGAGGATGGACTATAGTGTTCGCAGAACACTCGCTTGGTTGATCTCTCTCGTGCTTTCGAGATGCTTCTCTGTGGCATTTGTATTGTGCCTTACTGCTGCTAAAATGTTAGTTTCATTTCTTTCATCAGTTGCCTTTGTTATTCTCCACATTTCCAGTTTCTGGAACATTTTTGATAATGTTTGCAAAGACATATTGTGAGTGCCTGGCACGATGTGGATACTCCTCAGCGTACAACCGCACAGCTGCTCTAGTGGTTGGCAAAATTCACCGTAGCCGGCTGCGGTGGCCGAGCGGTTCTAGGCGCTACAGTCTGGAACCGTGCGACCGCTACGGTCGCAGGTTCGAATCCTGCCTCTGGCATGGGTGTTAGTGAAGTCCTTAGGTTAGTTAGTTTTAAGTAGTTCTAAATTCTAGGGGACTGATGGCCTCAGCAGTTAAGTCCCATAGTGCTCAGAGCCATTTGAACCATTTGAAATTCACCGTAAACGGCATTCACTTCTTTGAATGTCGTATACATTGCGAATGTCTCAGTAGCGTTACGAGCAAGTTGCCTGGTTGTTACAGCAGCAGAACACAGACTGATGGGCTTCAAGCCTACAGATAAACACAAGAACCATATCTGAGTTGCATGTATGCCTACCTTTGGTATAATAGTGTAGACGTATGAGGAACCACTTCTCGTAACGGCGAAACAGTGCCGTGCGCCCCTATTATCTTAATACTATTTGATCAAGTCACATATATGCTATGTAGTAGAAGTTCTCTTAGACGCTCCTTTCAAATGTCATAGAAAAAAGTACATAGTTCATCTACGTCTACATCTACGTCATTACTCTGCTATTCACAATTAAGTGCCTGGCAGAGGGTTCAATGAACCACCTTCAAGCTGTCTCTCTACCGTTCCACTCTCGAACGGCACGCGGGAAAAACGAGCTCTTAAATTTTTCTGTGCTATCCCTGACTTCTTTTATTTTATCTTGATGATCATTTCTCATTTCTCCCTATGTAGGTGGGGGCAAACAGAATGTTTTCGCAATCGGAGGAGAAAACTGGTGATTGAAATTTCATGAGAAGATCCCGCCTCACCGTTCAATTATGGAAAAAAATGGTGTCGTATTTCGGCGACTACAAATGATGATAGTTACTTGCGAATGTCAGGTAATTCGCCATGTTCGCTGCTACAACTTGGCGAAACCGTACCTCGATATATTTATTCATTCTGGGTATATCTAGGTGGCTCATCTTAGTTGCCCCACCATGACCTTGCCATGACCTTGTGGATAACATCGGAAGTTCACTGAGGCTTTTTGCGGATGATGCTGTGGTATATCGAGAGGTTGTAACAATGGAAAATTGTGCTGAAATGCAGGAGGATCTTCAGCGAATTGACGCATGGTGCAGGGAATGGCAATTGAATCTCATTGTAGACAAGTGTAATGTGCTGCGAATACATAGAAAGAAAGATCCCTTCTCATTTAGCTACAATATAGCAGGTCGGCAACAGGAAGCAGTTAATTCTATAAATTATCTGGGAGTACGCATTAGGAGTGATTTAAAATGGAATGATCATATAAAGTTGATCGTCGGTAAAGCAGATGCCTGACTGAGATTCATTGGAAGAATCCCAAGGAAATGCAATCCGAAAACAAAGGAAGTAGGTTACAGTGCACTTGTTCGCCCACTGCTTGAATATTGCTCACCAGTGTGGGATCGGTACCAGCTAGGGTTGATAGAAGAGATAGAGAAGATCCAACGGAGAGCAGCGCGCTTCGTTACAGGTTCATTTAGTAATCGCGAAAGCGTTACGGAGATGATAGATAAACTCCTGTGGAAGACTCTGCAGGAGAGACGCTCAGTAGCTCGGTATGGGCTTTTGTTGAAGTTTCGAGAACATACCTTCACCAAGGAGTCAAGCACTGTATCGCTCCCTCCTACGTATATGTCGCGAAGAGACCATGAGGATAAAATCAGAGAGATTAGAGTCCACACGGAGGCATACCGACAATCTTTCTTTCCACGAACAATACGAGACTGGAATAGAAAGGAGAACCGATAGAGGTACTCAAGGTACCCTCCGCCACACACCGTCAAGTGGCTTGCGGAGTATGGATGTAGATGTAGATGTATTTGACGAAATACTGCACGACAGCATCGGACGCCTATTGGAAATCTAGGAGGGACAGAGTTACCTGTTCATCTACGTTTATTATTTGCAAGGTAATAATTGGTGGAAAAGTAAGCTCTGTTTTACAGTAGTGACTTTTCTGAAATGGCATCTGCTTGCAAGGCGGGCGCATAAGGACATTTGGGCCACAAGCTGTGTTTACGGTAATGGCGTAATGGAACGAGAGTAGCAAGTGTGAGGAATTCCTTTCACTGGCTGATTATTAGATGGGGGGAGTCGCCCAGGCGGCCAGGCCAGCCCCGCAGCTATGCGCTTCCCTGCGGCTCCCGCGCGCCTTCCAAAAAGAAGACGCGCGCCGAACCAGTCGCGGGCCAATGGGAGCGCGTCACGTGACAGGCGCAGCCGCTGCACCGAAGCGGCAGCGGTCGCCAGTCGCTGCCTGGAGGGCGAGCGTTGCGCATGTGTGCCGTACGAGGGGCGCTGCGGAGCCGTGAGTGCGTGCCGCGAGCGTAGAGCGTGTGCGAGCGAGTGGAGCGCGGCCGCCGCGGCCGCTGGCGCGCGGGCTTCCGCGAGTGATGTGCCGCCATGGCGACGCTAGGCCTCTCCAAGGTCTTCATCCTCGACAAGTATTTCACCGAGCTGCAGAAGTTCTGGGAGACGGAGAAAAAGCTGCAAGGTAAGCCGGTGTGCGGTGTCAGCAGGGCAGCTGCGCTGCGGACGAGCCGTTGACCCCTGGAGCTACCACGCACGCTGTGACGTTTCAAAAGCGGACGGCGCGAGGTGGCGCAGTGCCAAAACTCGGGACTCGTATCCTTGAAGGGTTGAGTTCAAACCCACATCTGCGGCAGTAACCTATGTTTTCCGAAAATCTACGCGAAGTCTACGTTCAAAAGCTGCACGATCCCTACGACAAGGTCATGGTCAAATTCCTTCCTTAATCGCCTAAGCCACTACTGCTCCATTTTTAATGGACTTGACCCAAAAATCTAACAGAGAATAATTTTAAACAAAAAAATGTGAAACTGTATTCAGTAAATTGTGAAAAGAAGGACGTAGAGAGACCGAAATGTAATTTCAGACTTCTCATTTTGCTGTTGAGAATAAAGAGTGAAACACGCAATTTGTAAATAAACATTGTAAATGTCCTTTAAGTGGCAGACGATAGCATAAAACCAACAGACAACGAAAAAAAAATATTTCCAAAATTATCGTTCTGGCTACTTAATGTGGTATCGATATGTCTTACTTTAATTTGTATTCGAATATTAAAGCTTAAGTTAGCAATTTAAAAAATTATCTGTCTTTTATGAAAGAGTTATTTCTTGATGATGGTAAAATATGTTTATTGTCTTTTAAAACAACTGTTGATAAAGAAAGTAAAGCACTGCAGTAACAATGTTAGTACGTGCGTAGAGCGACTGATTCTACTGTGGTGTAATGTGGCATTGGGACGGGTAAGTTCATGTGTGGCAGAGTGGTTGGTAGGACACATAGGACTGGTTGCCATATGACGTAAGAAAAATAAGGATTGTGAATAGGCCGTATGATTTAGTACTTGTAAGGCTTCGTTCGGAAATGTTCATTAAGTCTGTTCCAAGCTGCTACGTATTTTTCTCGTGTTTAAGAAAACGTGGCCTTTACAATATGTGTGAATAACCAACGTTAGGTTAGGTGTGCATCTCCTAGAGGCACTCCCTTACCGTCATCCGTAGCCAGAAGCTCCAGCGGAAAAGGCTACAGGGATGTGCCGATGCGCGAATGATTCAGACCCTCTTAGGAGTAACCGTGCCTTCATTACGGATAGGCATGAAATAAACGAATTCCAGCTCTCTCTTAGATAGGCTACAACAGCCAGGAAGAACATCTATTCACAACAAATCTCCTGAACATGCCAAGAATTTTCTGAAGAGGTATGCACATGAGCTTTTGTAGTTCGCGTTTGCGTTGCGTTTTGTTTCACAAAGAGCTGTCATTCGTGAACCCAGCAAGCAATAATTGTTTAAGACACCACACATTCTTGAGGAACACGGTTTACGAGGAAAACCCAATCCTTTCATTCCGGTATGGATCTACTGTATTAACTACGATGTTGACGAGATTTTAAATTCTAATTTTACCATCGGAAATCCTTCCATCAGGAGATATCCTTTCCAGTTTCGAGGCTCTGAGATACGGTCAGAGAAACAACAGAGCTCATAAAGTGAGTCCCTTGTCGTAAAACAACGTATATACTCTGATTCCTTTCCATCAAAGCTAATATGAATTGCTTCCCGCCCCCCTTTCTCCCTAGCTCACATCCGCGGTAAGTTGCTACCACGAACTGTTCACTTCATTGCATTGGCAGAAATAACACACCAAATTAAGAACGAGATACACTCCTTGCTTAAGGAGGCAGCATTCGCTTAGCCAAATGAATAATCCTAAAGCATGTATTACCTACGGACTTCATCGTTAATTAAAGTATAAGATGAAACAACTAATACCATAGAGTATTTACTTAAGATAGACTTTAAGGCGAATCATATTTTATTAGGATTAGTGGTCTCACGTTAGGAAAACGACCTTTCCACCGTGGTAGCACCAGTTCCCGTCAGATCACCGAAGTTAAGCGCTATAAGGCCGGGCTAGCACGTGGATGGGTGACCATCCGAACTGCCGAGCGCTTTTGGCAAGTGGGGTGCGCTCAGCCGTTGTGAGGTAAACTGAGGAGCTACTGGATTAAGAAGTAGCGGCTACGGTCTTGTAAACTGATACACGGCCGGGAGAGCGGTGTGCTGACTACATGCCCCTCCGTATTCACATCCAGTGGCGCCTGCGGGCTGAGGACTACACGGCGGCCGGTCGGTACCCTTGGGCCTTCATGGCCTGTTCGGGCGGAGTTTACTTTAGTTTTTAAAGATCCCATGCTAAGAGATGTGACAGTTAAAATGTATTACCAAACGAAAACCACACCAAGTACAAAGCGTTTCTTTAACATGTTTTACGACCTTGCTCTTCGGAGTGAAACACAAAAGCACGTATGTCACTGTGCAGATATAAGTAGGACGGAGTCCGCAAAATCTCGAATGATGAGTATATCCCTCTTTGAAAAGTCGTGATTTTATAATACTGTCACCCCGCTGGAATCCCGAGATCTGTTCATCAACCACGTAAGCACATGCTAATTTACAGTATTACCACTTGTAAAGAGATCTGTTCGTATGGTACACAGCCCAAAAAAAGCAATTCCTTTGAGACCCATAGTTAGTGCCATTAATTCACCCACGCACGAAATAGCGAGATATCTAGCAACTCGTTAACAACCATATATTGGGAAAACTGACTCATATATAAAAGATTCGCGTCATTTGATTGAGAAACTTCAAGGACTAATTCTTGCTCCTGAATATATACTTGTAAGTTTTGACATAGTGTCCTTATTCACTATGATTCCAGTTAATGAAGTTATGATTTTCATAACGGATATTTTTCCAAGAGATTTGACTGCTCTTTTTAGACATTGCCTTACTTCGAGTCAGTTCCAGTGAGACAATGAATTTTTGAGCAAGTTGACGGTGTAACGATGAGTAACCCATTAGGTCCTCAGATCGCTATTTTCAATCGGCTCTGGACAAAGCAAATAAGAAACCATCTCGCTGATTTCGGTTTGTAGATGACACATTTGTGGTTTGGCCCCATGGTAGAAAGGCTTTGGACGAATTCTTTGGTCATCTAAATAAAATTAATCAAAAAATCCAGTTCACCACACCATGGTAATGAAAAATGATAATGGAATATTTTTCTTGAATGTTTTAGTTATGAGACGGTCCTATGAAAGTTTGGAACATAAAAGTTTTTCGGAAAGTAAAACATACCGATAAATATTTGCATAAAAATTCCAATCACCATCCATAACAAAAGAGAGGTGTCATTAAAAGTCTTGTCGTAGAGCCGAGCGGATATGCACATCAGAACTCCTGGACGCTGAAATAAAACATTTGAAGCAGGCCTTCGAGAAAAATGGCTACTCAGGAAAATAGGCAAAGAGAATTGTGCGACCAAGGAACAGAAGACCAAAGGACAAGGATGAACCACAACGACGGAAAAATACAATTTCTCTCCCTTTTATTGAAAAGGTAACGGATCAGATCGGTAAGTTTTTACAGAAACATGACATCAGACCGGTCTTTAGACCAACAAAGAAAATAAGTCAAGTACTCCGTCAGATCTGCGAAGGATAAACGCCCTCCTCTGTCGACATGTGGTGTATACAAAATTCCGTGTTTGTGTGGTAAAGTTTATATTGGAACTACCAAGAGGAGCGTAAATACCCGGCTAAAAGAGCACAAAAGTCTTTGTCGACTAGGAAAAATAGAGAAATCAACAGTAGCGGGGCATGCTCTTCAGTTATACCGCAGTGAAGTTTTCTGAAACAGAAATTTTAACTACAACGACGAATTATCATCCACGACCATGTAGAGAAGCCATTGAAATTTGTAAGCATCAGGATAATTTTAATAGGAAAGGGGAGGCAATGAAACTTAGCGGCATATAGACAGTAGCTCTGCAGAATCGCTAGACAATTTTATCTTTGACAAGATGACAATCGATAGTTAAGTTTCAAAACCAGACTTCGACCGCATTTAAATGTAGAGGTTTTACAGTTTCCTGGGGCTATATTGCATCCTAAATTATCTGTGAAATATATCGACAGTAACACTTCCTGCCTACGCCGAATGTTACGCTATAGTGCTTCCAATTTACTTATCTGCCGACAACGTTCTTCCCTTTGGAAATATAGTTTCTACTTAAGCAGAAAATCGTTTCTTAACATGATAGTTTTTACCATGGTCGTGAGAAAGTAAATAATTACTTCACAGACTTCACTGTCTAATCCAAGAAAACATTACTGGAAATCATTAATTTGTAATGACTGAGAACTGACCATACGTTCACACATGTGACTAACCTTTGGCTTGCTGACCGGATTAGTGCTACCAACCATATTCCTCGAGCACTTGTTAAACATCGATTAAACAAGTACATAAACTGTTAATTCAAGTGGAGATCGCTGTATCTGTCAGATATACTCTAGAAGGTGTGGCTGATTTATGAGTGAGAATGTTGAAAAGTCAGTTGTGGGAACTATCTTCATACCTACTCGATGAGGAGTCACTGGCAAGCCGGATAGTCGCTGCGTTTTTGAAATGTTCTGGCCACTCCTCAGGAACGAATGCAGTCTTCATTTTAATATTATGTGCTTTCGTTTCTGTTTTGATGAAGAATGAAAAACAGACTGTAGCAATGAGTGGATCTTTATGACAAAATTCTGACTTCGTTCATGATGACTGTCGAATACCTTCTCGTCGATGTGCTTGCTTTACTTTTCTGTATGTTCTTTTGAAGACACATATTATTGTATGGGCTGTGCGACCTTGAGGCACCGAAAACTCCTATTTCCCAGACAAGTTATACCAGTCGCTCCCCCTACAAGACAATGCCTGCTCTTGGTAAACTCCCATATCTATTAGTTCAAGGTCACATAACGCATGTAAGGAACACAAATACGCCTTCGAGAAGCTAACAAATGGAAGGTAATGCACTGGCGCAGAAACGAAACTGTTTTGGATAACCAGAGATTAACTACTGTATCAGCGACGACACTGTAGAACGTAGTCATCGAATAAGTATTGCAACAACTTCGTACTCTTCTTCTGCGAGCTACGTCTCTCTTCCTCCATATGCTCATTAATAAGTTGCATAGTTACTCACAAGACCTTTTCTCGCTACAGTGTAATTCGAGTGTTTTCTCCTTCACCTAGAATTTCGCGTGGCGCTACATCAGCCTTCAGGGCTTCGTGTGTTTCCCTTCGCACACATCTGTTATGGCGCCGTTGTTTCCGCTGACCGGAAATACGTCTCTTGCTCGTTTCGTCAGCTATATTACTGTTCCCCGACCTGCAAAAACAGGAGGTTGTTTTCTGTAAATTCCGACAGCCTTAACTTTTTTTCTCACTGATCAAAATTTTAATTTCGCGCCGTTCAGCACAAGTTAGTATTTTTCTTTTCCTCCAGGGATCCGTTTGGCACAGAACAACCATTTCCCTTTAAAACCTGCGTTTCTTACTGTCTAGTATAAGATACACTGACACTCCTTACTGGTCTAGCTTCCTAAACCTAGACAAACTTCGCATTGCGCATAAATGACTCTGAAGAAGAGGAGTGGAGAGGACATTCGCTGACTAAGTAACTTAGTTTACAGTATAACCTTTTAGACTTGTTGACACAGTGGCATATTTAGCGTTGTACTAAGTGACATTGTTTAGTGTACGTGTTGTGTAGGTATCTGTGATGAGTGCGCACTATTGTGTTGTTGACAGGAGTGCGAGAGAAGGGAGAAAATGAAACCGTGTGTCACAGAACACCATATTAAACAATCTCATGTTCCCACACGCCCTGTGACAGAGCAAAGGGATTTGGGAATCTGCCTAGTTTCACCATGTAATGATCAGAAACTGCACGCTACCGCGTCTCCTATCGTGTCCTTGCCGGCGAGATACTGGCGAGTACGGTGATGAGGCGAGCATCATGACCACCTGCCTAACATCGTGTTGGTTTACTTTTTGGAACGCAATAAAGCAGCGATTCTGCGTGGCAAGGATTCGAAAAGTCCTTTGGTAGGTTTGTGGCACCAAATGTCTACACACAGTTCCCGTAAATTACGGCCGGTGAATTGCAGGGGCGGAGCTGGCGCACGATAGCGAGCCACGTGCGTTCCGTCGAGTTTAGACGCATTTGGTGGCTGAGATAACAACATGAGTTTACAACCATGCTCCTCAAATCACTGTAGAATGATTGTGGCCTTGTGAAGATACCATCTTCGTCAGGGGAGACATCAAACATGAAGGGATGCAGGTAGTCCCCAATAGTGTTATACAGCTGTTATGGTGCCTTCGATTACTACCACAGGCCCCACGGAAACGGGCGGTGAATTCCATCCCCCCCCCCCTTCCCTAATTATATATCACTGTCCCCAGCGACCTGCGTCCGTGGCACAGTGTATGTTTCGAGCAGCTGTTCGCACGAACGGGGGCGTATGTGACCCGACCACCTATCTGATGTAATAAGAAACCTAAGTCATCCGATCAAGGGACACATTTCCATTGATCCATGGTCCAATCTCTATGACCCAATATCCACTACACAAGCAATTTGCCACGTCGTTAAATCAACATGACAACACGCAGTGGTCGCCTGTTGCGGAGCCCCGTGTCTAACAATATGTGGTGACAGGTGTGCTCCGAAACAGTTGAACCTGCGCCAGCACTGTACTCGGTCGTCAGATGGTTGCCTATCCTTCTTTACAAAATGGGCAGCCTCCGACCTCCACGTGCTGTGACGAGGCGTGGACGTCAAGTACCTGCTGGCAGACTCATGGCTCCACCATTCTTCAACCACTTTCCAAATTCCTCACGACAGTAGCAAGTGAACATCGGACCAACTTCGTCGTTCCCGATATACTCGTTCCCCTGTGCAGGACCATAACACTCTACCCAAAATTGCTTATGTCAGTGGATTTCTCCATTTTCGGATAGTATCATCGCTAAAACTAACCGTTCGTCTATGCTAAACTCGTATGCTTTCCTTATCGCGTAACAGGCCCACAAATACACCAGACGGCATTCGATCTCCCGGTAAACAGTGATGTTTTGGCTCATCAGTGTAAGTCTTCCAACATAATGACTCTAAATGGCAATTTGGAATGGTTATTATCGGTTCGTATGTGGTAATGTTGATGTAATAGGCTCTGCAGATAGGCCTCAGAGAAATGCTGCTGTCAGATCATATCCTTAGAATCCAGTACCCAAGTATCCGCCGAAATATGAAATCAGGTGGAAGTAATCGATATAGTGCTCTAAATTATTGATAGAAGAGGACCAACGCATAGAACGCTCTCATGTGACCCACTCACGAGTATCCCTCCAGAGTTTGCCGACGTCATCGGGAGCGGTCTGAAAAATGAGTTCGGAGACATCGTCAGGAGGAAACAGATCAGAACATCTGATTTTAGGCGACAATGTGCTGTCGGCAATAACACAGATTAACTATATAAAATGTACCGTCTAAGTTAAACTGTTAACCACTTCGAGACAAACACCACTTTACGTACGTTCACTAGTGTGATCAATCAGTGGAAGTGTACAGATGGAAACTGATGTCCGAGGACGCTCGGAAGAAATATTGGCTCTTGAAATTTCAGATGAAAAGCAGCAGCACTTTCTGGCTAAAGGCAAAAAGATTTTAGTCTAGAATCAGACTTGCGCTCACTTTTCACTTGAATACTTGAGAATTAAAGGAAAACCATAACACTGAAAATAATTATTCGAAATGTTGGTCGTAGAGGCAGAATTGGGAATAACATCTGAATGGATAACGAAGTCGCCCAACCGAACACATTAGAATGATAAGCGCAAGACATATAACGAGAAGATCAAACGACAAAGTGAACTTACGTAATTATAGCTGGAGAAGCGAAGAAAAACGAAGAAGATGGTGAGATGAGTTTGGGATGTGTGGAACACGGCGATGGCCAGAGGCAACACAATACAGGGGCTTGCCAGTGAGACACAAATGACTAATGACTATAACACCAGAAAATCTCTGAACTATTTTAGATGCCAGACGTACAGCGAAAGGTCGAAAGATATCTTATTTCACCAATCTCTGCTAAGACTCAACAGGTGTCTTTGTTTTCGTAATGCGTTAACCGAAAAAAACGCTGTTTACTCAGTATGCGGTGCCAGTTGTCAGCAGATACTGTTCTGGTTGCCATTACAAAACGAAACCTTGCTTAAACTACATGTGCCCATTCAGTAAGTAGATGGTGCTCGAAATAGTCCGGCGCAGTATTCGGGGTAAGGTTATTTATAGACGCTAATAGCAAAATAAAAACTGCAATAATAGTTTCCAGCAGCGACCTTGCACACAATGATCTTCACGGCCACGTGATGCACTAGTCTTCGTTTGTGGTGACAATAACCACACAACACAATAACGAAACCGAAAACATATCCAGAAACACAAAAGAAAGACGCTCTTGATCACTCATAAGAGAGACACGTGATATGTATATAGTCCATCTTTACTGGCCTTGATAGTAGTGAGTCTAAATTTAAACTTTCGCCCATAAGATATATATTGTATACTTGCGAGGAATTGAATCAGACATAACTGGAGTTTAGAGAAAAAGAGAAAGAGAGAGAGCGAGAGAGAGAGAGAGAGAGAGAGAGAGAGAGAGAGAGAGAGCTTCTGTCATCAGGAAGAATGGGATAGTTTGAAGTGTTTTGGAGGTATCAGACATTGCACTGGCCGCCCGTGCGACTGTGAAGCAGAGTGGAACGTGATCCCCTTTGAACGCGATCATATCGTGGGTGCCTAGCACGTCTCTGATTTCAGGACACTAGCCTTTTCCTCGCCGCCGTGCAAGGATGTTGGTGAGTTTCTCGATCGAGGAACCCGGTGCTCCCAAAGTTCACTGCCTTAGACAACAATGTATTGATGAAAGCCGCCATTGAATTTCACAGTTTGTAACAGAGAACAAGCAAATCACAGTGCAGTAAATCACACGCCAGTCCAGTGCTGGACAACAGGCACCACCACCTGTGAGCAGCAATGCCACCAGATGCATCTCCACGTTATGGGGTAAGGAAATCGGTGTCCCAACGTGTGTACCTTTGTTCACCGCAAGTTCTAGAATATATAACTTAGTTTAGACGGAAAGACACCGCCATTGCCAGCTCAAAGCATGGGACACTTCCGTCTGCACTGATTCGTGTCAGCACCATCCAGGCGGGTGTTGTCAGAAGTCTTTACCTGACGTGCAATGCGACCTGTGTTACGTATGCCACCGTCTCTCACCAGCAACTGATACATTACCCAAATGTCAGATAGCCGTTTTTCTCCTACAACAGTATGTAGCAGACTCGTACCTTTAGCAACGCAATGCCTTGTGCCGGAATGCTTTAAGGAACTCTGCACGGCCCCGAGGGTGCTACTATGACCTGACCTTAATCCTACCGAGCACACATGTGACGTCATCGAGCGAGACTTGCATCCCTCGGACCCAGTTTTATGCTGACCCCCGAAGCAGTCGGTGTCTTGTGGAGTTCATATCACGACACACCGTCGCTGTCAACTGATTGAAAGTTAATCCTCCGCGTTGATTGTCTCATTGAGTTTCTTACTAGCATACATCATCGAAAACGGTGACTGGAAGACGACGTCCACCAGACCGTCGATCAGAGTATATGAGTCACTGTTTTCCGTTTCAAATTTCTGTATTTCGATAGGGCAGAAGTCAGTGCAATCTTCGTACATTGACTGCACGGCTGTTACAAAATCATGTGTGGCCACAAAATGATCAGACACTGAGACTGCTTGGCACCTTTGTACCTTCCGACTGCCTCTGTTAGCGGTTGCCTCATGGCGTAGCCTTTCGTTTTTCCTCTGCTTCGAAGATCGTCCGTTAACCGCAGCCCGACGTGCACAGCTGGTTCTGTGCTCGCGGTCACATATTACAATCCAGATAACAGGGTATGCCAGTCCCATTCCACAACATCATTTCTGATCATTCTGCACGACCGCGTACGTTTCTTGCTGCTCACCAAGAGGTCGTCGCAATTCTGGATTACTGACATTAGGAAAAAAAATCACTTACACGCCATAGCATTGTGCTCCTCGACTCTTCTGAAAGTTCGAGCTGACGAAAGTAGTTGATGTTTCCAGCCGAAAAGATTACCTAATTGAAGCGTAAGGAAAGTAACGACATTCCAGTGCGCGTGATGTTGCAATGGTTAAGACATCGCAGTCGCAGTCCTGAGGAACGGGGCTCAGTGGCTGAAACGATATTCAGTTGTATCAGTCTCACATAAGCTAACGACATAAATAAATCAAATGTCAAAATTTGTTCTAAAGTTTTGTTTCGCAACAGTTTTTATCAGGTTAGTGCCCAACAGTATTCTGGAACTGGAAGCTGCAACCAAAGAGGATAATTAAAGTCTTATTTATCTGACGATGACTTTAGTGAAGCATGAAATCGGTCACAGTAGCTTCGCCTGGAATGAAAATATGTGAATAAAATGTATGGAGTGGTTGCCAAGAGATTTGAGAAAAAGCTCCTAAGAGTAGCGCAATATGTCACAGATTTAACAGGATGTACACTGAAGCGCCAAAGAAACTGGTACAGGCATGCCTAATCAAATACAGAGATATGTAAACAAGCAGAAGACGGCGCTACGGTCGGCAACGCCTGTATAAACATCAATTATGTGGCGCAGTTGTTATATCGGTTACTACTGCTACAATGGCAGGTTATCAAGACATAAGTGATTTTGAACGTGGTGTTATAGTTGGCGCACGAGCGATGCGACACAACATCTCCAAGGTAGCGATGTAGTGGGGATTTTCGCGTATGACCGTTTCACGAGTGTACCGTTAATATCAGGAATCTCGCAAAATATCAAATCCACGATCGCTGTGGCCGGAAAAAGGTCCTGCAAGAACGGAAACAACGACGAGACGTTCAACGTGACAGAAGTGCAATCCTTCCGCAAATTCCTGCAAATTTCAGTGTTGGGGCATCAACAAGTGTCAGCGTGCGAAACATTCAAGAAAACATCATCGATATGGGCTTTCGGAGCCGAAGGCCCACTCGTGTACCCTTGGTAACTGTACGACACAACGCTGTACGCCTTTCCTGGGCCCGTCAACACCGCCATTGGTCTGTTGGTGACTGAAAACATGTTGCCTGGTCAGACGAGTCTCGTTTCAAATTGTATCGAGCGGATGGACGTGTACGGGTATGGAGACAACCTCATAAATCCGTGTCAGTTGGGAACTGTTCAAGCTGGTGGAGGCTCTGTAATGGTGTGGGGCTTGTGCAGTTGGAGTGATATGGGACCTGTCATATGTTAGACACGACTCTGACAGGTGACACGTATGTAACCATCCTATCTGATCACCTGCATCCAGTCATGTCCATCGTCCATTCCGACGGACTTGGGCAATTCCAGCAGGACAATGCGACACCCCACACGTTCAGAATTGTTACAGGGTGGCTCCAGGAACACTCGTCTGAGTTTAAACACTTCCGCTGGCCACCGAACTCCCCAGACTTGATAATTATTGAGCATATGTGGGATGCGTTGCAACGTGCTGCTCAGAAGAGATCTCCACTCCCTCGTACTCTTACGGATTTATGGACAGCCCTGGAAGATTCACGGTGTCATTTCTCTCCAGCACAACCCCGGACATTAGTCGAGTCCATGCGACGTCATGTTGCGGCACTTCTGCGTGCTCGCGGGGGCGGTACACGATATTAGGCAGGTGTACCAGTGTCTTTGTCTCTTCAGAGTATACACTGATGTGCAAAACTTAAAGATAAAAGCAAGTTTCATATTATGTGTCACTGCCAAGTAAAGAACCTCGATGAAACGTGGACCGTAGAACTGCTAAAAAATATTGCAGAAGGAAAATGATAGACATACACAATGAGACGAACATAAATGACACTTTCATTCAAAGACAATAATTACACCGAAGTGACCGCGATTTATAATGGTCCCCTGGACATTACAAAAGGCGGGACATGGTTCGTAATAGGGTATATGATCATCTGGACGGCAATGCATGTACTGCAAAGTGTTCCCATGCCGGTCACAAGGTTCGAAAAATGTTCTTGCGGTTGGGCTTTCCATTCCTCAACCAGCGCAGTTGACATCTGCTGGAAGGACCTGCGTGCACGTGGACGTGCTGCAAGACGTCTCGCCAAGGCATTCCTCCCGCGCTCGATGGGATATGAGTCTGGGGAGCGGGCAGGCCAGTTCATTTGCCCAGTATCCTCTCACTCCGTGAGCTCTTACACCTGAACTGTCGTGTTACTTTATCTAGTTCGTCCTTAAGTTTTGCAGAGCTTGTACGTCCGTAAAACACAACTAATATCAGTCGTTTTCGTTTCATGTGTAGACTATCACACAAATCTTGAACTAATGCGTGCATTCAATTACACGTCGTACTGGAAGTTTCTGCAGATACCAAACGAAATTTCTAAACGAGAATATTTTCACATCTACTCCACAAGTCAATGTACCGCACATGACGAAGGGTACTTAGTACAAGTATTAGCGATTTTCTATGCTCTTCCATTCACGTATTCAGCGTGGAAAAAATGACATATATGTCCCTGTACGTGTCCCAATATCTCTTAATTCTCATAATTATTATGCTAAGTGTACGATAGTACAGCAGAATTTTCCCACAGATTTCCTCGAACACAGATTCTCTAAATTTATCGAACATGATTTCGTGAGGACAATAGCACGCGAGGTGGCGCAGTTGTAAGACACCCAGATGCAGATTCGGCGCGATTTCCCAAAATCACTTAATGCAAGTTTCGTGACGGTTTGTTTGAAAGGGCACAGCCGATTTCCTTTCCCAGTCCGGTCTTATGTTTCGTCTAAATGACACCGTCAACTGGACATTAACCCCTAACGCTTCTTCCTTCGATGACTACGTCGGCCTTCTTCTGAAGATTCATCATTTACGTCTCTTGAGAATTTGTGTTACAGTTTCATATGGGCTACGTTGAGTTCGTACGATCCTAGCATTGCGTCTCTGATTTAGTTCGATATCTGCTGTCATGCCTACGTGATAGGACCTCCAATCGTTGAAGTGAGTACTGTATAGTGCACGCCTCCACAACTAAGTGACTGACATGTCTTACTGCAACGCGGAGGACCGGTTTCAATTCCTGCAACTGAAAAGAATTTTTTCTTGATTGAAGGACCGAAACGTGTCGCACTCAGCCTCGAGATGTTAGTTGAGAAACTGTTTAAGTGAGTAGCCGTGGCTCAAAGGTCTGCCAAACTGACAACGGCCGGGACAGCGGTGTCATGATCCCACGACCCTCGATGCCCCATCCGAATGACGCCCCTGGCATTGACAGGCTGGTTGGTTCTGTCTGAATGGCTCGTCAGGGATAGTACACGAGCTGGTATAACAGGATGCTTCATAATAAGTCGCAGTAGCGTCCCTGTGTTGTTTTCTTTACTCGTGCGGCGCACGTACCGAGAACTCCTCCAACAAATACTGGTATTACGTTAGCCATAAAATTTCGGAAGTGCAGACGCATTTTCTGGTATTTCGGCTGTATATCTTCCGGCCATCTTCAGAGCGAACCGACTGAAGATACAGTATGCTACAGTACATTTTCCCGTCGTTTTAAACCACAGAAACACCCAGGTGCATTGATATCGCGACAGGCGGTGTTTTTTTACCTTTTTTTTCCTTTGGTTTCTTTTACTGTTTACTTTATCACAGAGTGACTAGCTTCTAAGCTAGCTCATGTTTTCGTCTCGCAACTAAGTGCAGTCTGTTTTCTGTACGACTGTAGATAGCCTTTCGCTCCATGCGTTTCGTACCCGATAATTTCAGAATTCCAAAGAGTGTATTACAATTAACAATGTCAATCTTCCTTCTACCTTCTTACCTGTAGATAAGCTGTAGGATCAGTATTCTTCGCGCGTTCCTACATGTCTCCAGACCCGGAAGTGATTTTCTATCAAGTCGGCCTTTGCCATCGTCCCGTCCTTCCGTAGATAATTCGTACCAGTACTCTGCAACATACAGGGTGACCCAGAAGTCTGTTAATGATTGAAAATTCAACACTTCACGGAATAATGTAGGTAGTGAAGTAAAAATTGACACATATGCTTGAAATGACATGGAGTTTTACTGACTCAAAAAAGGTTTACAAAAATGACGAACAGATGGAGCTTTATATTATTCAAAAGCAATAATTGGCGTAACAAATGGTTTTTGGGAGAGACGATATTCTTTATAACAGTTGCTCAACATGCCGGCCGTCATTCATGAGCAATACCTGTATTCGAGGGACAATGCTGCGAAGAGCGCTGTACAGCATATCAGTGGGAACAGCGAGAAATAGCCGTCGGATGTTGTCTTGTGGCATCCATAACGAGGTAAGGCGATTACGGTAGACTTGCACCTTCAGGTAAACCAACAATCAATAATCCCACTCATTGAGGTCTGGGGACCACTCAAGCATGACGGAAGTGGCAGCGCAGCACGCGATCCTAACCAAACGTTGTGCGCAGCGTACCTGTCACTCGCTGTCTCGCTACAGCTCATTTTGTCACCGACGTGTTGCTGTCGGGCGCCATTTGTTGACCACTTTTTGCATTCGTGTTTGGTTTCAATAATACCTCATATCATTTCAGGCACTTGTGTCAGTTTTTATATATATACCTACCTTATTCCGTGAATTAATGTATTTTGCAAATGGTAAAGGATTTTTGGGTCATCCTGTACTTATTAAACCAATTATTCGGCGATATCAAAGACGGTTTATCCATGTCCCTCCACTGGTTGGGGCCCGCAGCAGCACTGCCCAGATTTCTAGAAAAAATTATTAGTTCCTAGCTTTGATTTGGGAATAATTATATATCTGATAACTACATGATTATTAGAGTAGATACACCAAATCGGGGCTTATAATAAGTAATCTTTGTTTATGTATAAATAAAATATAAGTATATATAAAATAATTAAGATTACTTATTATAAGCAGGGATTTTGTGTATCTACTCTAATAATCGTGTCTTTATCAGACACATGTTATGCTGCTGGCCCTAAAGAAGAAAAATTGTTAAGAATAATTATATTATCTACTGTAATGCAGTCATGACTGTGCGGCAGTGGAAATAATAGATCGTTGATAGTTTTGAAAGTTCGAAAACTGCAATCTTCGTGAGTTTACTTCATTAAATCGCATTCTACTTGTTAAAAATGGTGAAAGAGTTTTATGTACGTATTATGTTTCACTCTACTCTGCTGTGCACTGTTTTGAACTTACGCCGCAATATTGTCGACAGGGATTGATTGCGTTGCATTGTTCCCTGAGCTTGTCTAAAAATCACTTGTTTATATACCCTCACACTAAGTGACTCAATCCACAGAAACCGTAGACTCCTGTTCAACCAAAATTGGTTTGATTTAAGGTTACTGATGATGTAATTCACTAACTACCGTACTCTGTTTTACTTTCTTTCACGAATTCGAACTTAAAACGCAGTATCTTTATAGTTACGGCTCTCTGTACATTTTTCATGCATACCGACACAGGTAAGCCAGTGTGTTCATTCTCTTCCACCGAATATTGCAATATCGTGTTTCTGGCTTCAAAATCGTTCAAATGGCTCTGTGCACTATGGGTCTTAACTGCTGAGGTCATCAGTCCCCTAGAACTTAGAACTACTTAAACCTAACTAACCTAAGCAGTTTTAGAGTTCAAGGCTATACATGTGCCCGTAAATTGAACTGAGCTAGATTTCTCTATGTGAGATTATAAATGATGTTAAAATTTCACATGAAACATCAGAGCATAATGAATATTAAGATATAATGGTATTGGTAAATTCTTGCATAAACTATCATAGATACAGGAAGTATTCAGGTAGCTATGTTTAAACATAATAACATTCCTCTATTCAAAATTTAAAAATTAAATTTAAATATGAGATAACATACAAATCAGCAATTGTTAGAGATCAGTGGTTACAAAAGTTAATATAATTAATAAAAAGAATATAATTATACTTAGTATAAAACAAAATGAGTATAAATAGTGAGTTTTTTAAAAACCATGGTGTCTCCTAAAACCTGATTCTCACACATGCAATTCCTGAGTGTGGGGGCTATGTATGTGCCTGTAGATTGAACATAACTAGATTCCTCTATTTGACATTGTAAATAAGGTTTGAAATTTCACGTGAATAATAAAACAATATGAACATTAACATACAGCAATACAATTATACCTTTGCAGGCTATTAATCATAATTGATACCAAAGTTATCCCCAACACAAATGAAAATACAAAAATATTCAGATAGCTGAAGGTTATACATGATCAATTCCTCTATACAAGATTTTATTTAGGACAGTAGATTACTAAAGCAGAAACAATGTTAATATATCTTAAAAGCTAGAAGTGTCTATAGTAGACAAATCAAAAATTAAGTTTCATAGAAGTCTAAAATGTGATAATTCAAGTGTAAAGTTACTTAAATTGATTACAACTAAATCCAGTACATGTGGCAAGACAAGTGACAAGGTTGTGAGCCAGGAAGGGGAACCTGCATGAATGTCCAATGAAATATCAGATATTCATGTGAGCCAAAACTGGGAGCCTACATTATATGTCTAATGAAGTACATCATCAGTTGTGTGACACGGTCATTGTAAGTTTGGCCCATCTACATCCACATAGTATTAATCAGTATCTATTTCGTTGCCCTTCTACACCTTCTGTCAATATTAAATCAGTATCTGTTCTAGTGTCTGCGTCAGTGTCGGAGCTTGTATCTTCCCAAGTATTGTGTTGAGGTTCTGTTACTGTCTGTGTTCTTGTTCTGGCAATAGGATGTTGATTTTTGTATATGTCAAGCAGTGTCGTTGACAGACTATTTAAGGTGTTCCATTTATCTGGGTCTCGAAGAACCGCACTGACCTCGTCGTCTCTTACAGCAGATCGTGCATGGTCGAGTAAGTTACACGTTAACACAACATGTTCAGGCGTTCCAAGAATGTCACATGTGCAAATCTCGGTTTGCCTACTCCCATACGGTGTAGATGTGTTGGGTATAGTCCATGCCCAGTCAAGTAGTGAACCATCCAACGACTTGGATCAACATGTTTTAGTTTTAGCCTCCCAGATACATTTGGGAAAAAGGAGAAGACACGCCGCCCTTTATCTGATGTCTCCCATTCTCTTTGCCACGTGTCTAATTTCCATTTGTGGAGCTGTTGTTTAGTCTGTATGTTTTCTCCTGTTATTTGGAATACCGTTTCGAAGTCACTATTCTTCAACCAATATGCGGCAGCTCTACAGCGAATAGGGAGGTCTATTGGGCATGTTCCTAGAACCACATACAGGGCCCCAACTGGTGTTGTGCCAAACGCTCCCGACATCCTGAGTAGTACACTTCTTTGTCCTATCCTGACTATTGTTTTGGAAGTCACTAGACATAGACGATGTGCCCAGGCACTAGCTGCAAAACATGCAATGGACTCAAATAGTGATGTGTGATACATCCGCATCGTTATTAGTGGTAATCGAAACTGCACTGAATTTAATCTAGCAAGTTTATGCATAATTTTAGCAGATTTGTCTACAGTAAGTTTTATATGTTCTTTAAAGGCGAGCCGTTCATCTAGGTGGAATCCTAAATATCTTGTTACCTGTTTCCTTTGTATATTAATGTTATTGAATTTTATGCTAGGATTCCGCTGTAGTACTCCCAAAGCAATAAGTAAACTGTTTTATTTCTTGCTACTTTCAATTTGTTCTGATTGCACCAGTAATTGATCATCTGTAGTGTTAATGGACATTTATTTTCCAATTACAGTCTAGACGGTGCAGAAACAACAACCAAAAGATCATACGCGTAAGCGACAACACCTTCTATAAGTGTGTCTCTATCTAAGATGTCCAATAGGGGCTCAGTCGCTATATCGCAAAAAATGGGCCCACAGATTGATCCCTGTGGACATCCCTTGGTTATTCTCTTAACCACCTTCTGTGTTCCTGCTTACCATTCTACAATTATTCCCTTACAGTAGTCCATAAAACTGGAATACAGGGCAGTAGTTAATCGTATTTCCCTTAGTCTGGCGAATAGTGACGGCCACCAGAGATTATAAAAAGCTCCAGCGATATCAATAAGTACAGAGACCGCATACTTCTCGGTCGTATTCCCCACAATTTGTAGGGCGCGGTTTATGGCGTCATCTATCGATTTGTGTTCTCTAAATCCAAATTGGTGGGGAGTTAGACAAAAAGGCGCCTATGTGCCTGTAGTCTATCGCACAGGAGCCTCTCCTGCACCTTGGCAAGTGTGTTCAGGAGACAGATAGGTCTATAGGATTTCGGGTCAGTTGGGTCCATATCTTCAGACTTTTTAATAATAACCGCATTAGCCGTTTTCCAGAGTGTAGGGATTCTTCCTTGTAGAAGGGCTTCATTAAAAAGGTCAGTCAGATACGGGGTGATCGATGTACTGACATTCATCAATGTTTCATCGGGGCCTGGCGCCTTTCTATTTTTAAGTTTATCTATTGCTAAGGCTACGAGTGTGATACTCTGATTTACATATGCAGTTTCCATTCCATCACGTAAGTCACGATGATGTCGCTCGTCCTGTGTGTATGGGTCATCTGGTAGGAGCTTGTGGAGTGTAGATTTTCTCCTGTTCAGAAGTCTAAGCTGGCCATCGGATGACTTTAACCGGCTCTGATAACATACACTACCTGGGATAGTTACTGTTTTCTTCAAGACCGAAAATATTTCGCGTATCCCAAACATCAGCGTACCAGGTGCAGCAATTTTGCCAGGTCGGTTCTCCGAAGAATTTTAATAATTCTGAAGGTGTGTTGTGTACTGTAGGTGCTTTGTTTTGGCTTAGATCTTTGAGTGTTCTATTATCGCTGTATTGCATCACACATGTCATCTCAATTTACTTATTGTTCTCTTTCCACAATATTGTCACCAAGTTTAAAAGCAATCGTAGTTCAGTTTCTTAACCTCTTCGTTCCTTCGTTTCACACATGTGAACCGTCGTTCATATTTTTTCTCCGTAATTAGGCGTACTTTTCCTCTTATTGGTTGATGGTTCGTGAGTGTGTGCCGTCTAGTTCTTAGTTTTAAACTCAGGGCGCAGCCCATTGCAAGGAACGATTCGCGTGTTAGTTTACAGCTGCTCGTATGCAGGAAATGGTTACTTCTACGAACAGAAAAGGTATGTAAATTATTATTATGCCTTAATATCAAACTGAGAATCTGCCTTTTTTACCTAACGTTCGCTAACTATTCTAGATGTCGAGAGTTAGTACAGATTTGTATAAATTTTGTCCATTATTATGAAATAACCCATTTTCTTAACATCATCTGGTCATAATGTATATTTGGTAATTTCAATGTGGTCTTCGATAATGGAATACAGAAATAACCATTATTATACTGTGCAGCAGTGCATGAAACATTAACTGACGAGCAATTAAAAGCTCTTCTTAGTTTCTGCAATGTGGAATTATTTGATTGGGAAGTCGACGAGCTGCTACGGTCGCAGGTCCGAATCCTGCGTCGGGCATGGATGTGTGTGATGTCCTTAGGTTAGTCAGGTTTAAGTAGTTCTAAGTCTAGGGGACTGATGACCTCAGATGTTAAGTTCCATAGTGGTTAGAGCCATTTGAAAACAACGAATTCTCGTTTTTTACTGACGATTGTCCTGCAGAACGTGACTAAGCTGACAGATAAACAATAAGAACGTTAAGATTCCATGCCAGTAGACAGTAGAAGAGGACGTCTTTCTACAGCGAACTCCTCTGATACTGAAGAAGTAGACGACGTCGAAAATGTGAATAAAAGGCCAAGAAGAGCTGTGTTGCAAGTAATTTCAGAAGTTAGGTTTTATAATGTTTGCTAAATACCAAACTCTGTTGAGGCAAGGAATGCCTCAAAAGGCAGGAAACGCGGCTGCTTTTCCAAGACAAGAGACACGTGCATCGAATGTGGAATGTATTTATGTAGTGTGAAAAATAATTGTTTTGAAACTTATGGTAGAATGTACCGTAAAAGATTTATTTACTGGCAGTAGCAATTTATTATTTGCCAGAAATTATTGTATGACTGTTATCTTCTTGCTTTTATGAAGTTGTTTCAGAGAGTCCAAAAAAACCTGTATTGGGAAATTATATAGTTCAAAAATATTAACATTAAGAATCATATTTTCTGTGTGCATTAGAAAATACAGTTTATTGTTTCAAATAAAATATGTAATTTGCTGAATAACATGATTTTATTGGAGAAAGGGGAAATAATATACAAAGTTAAGTCTAGAACATTTTCACGAGAAGTGATGCCTAAGGTCCACAAATCTGGAGCTTCATATATGGCTTAGTGACTAATCAAAAAATATTTCATTTGCATTTGTGATATGCTTGTATACTGGTTTGCCGGGAAACACGAAAAGAAAAATTTCATGCGATCTTTTTTATCTCAAAAGTGAATGTGTTAATGTCTTTATGCTTCCCATTTTCAATAGATTAGAAGATGAAGTGCATTCACATGTAGAAAAATACTCGCCCCCTCCCAATATTGAAAACCTTATTTAGATACGTTCAGCCGGCCAGAGTGGCCGAGCGCTTCTAGGCGCTACGGTCTGGAACTGCGCGACTGCTACGGTCGCGGGTTCGAAGCCTGCCTTGGGCATGGATGTGTGTGATGTCCTTAGGTTAGTTAGGTTTAAGTAGTTCTAAGTTCTATGGGACTGATGACCGCAGCAGTTAAGTCCCATAGTGCTCAGAGCCATTTGAACCACATACGTTCAATGCTTACAAATACATTTTAGGGTAGCGGCTTACGTGGCGTATAGCGTAACCTGAGAACGAAAGCGGTCGTACTCGACGGTGCCTTCGCTTCTGATGAACACTCGCCGTCCAGCATAACGTGTTAAGTTGTATGACTGAAATTTTCAGAGCGAATCACGCATTTGTGACAATACGCCGTGCACTTAAACCATTCTACATCTGCATCTACGTTTATACTTCGCAAACCACCCAACGATGTGTGGCGGAGGACACTTTACGTGCCACTGTCATTAACTCCCTCTCCTGTTCCAGCCGCGTATGGTTCGGGAAGAACGACTGCCGGAAAGCCTCCGTGGGCGCTCGAATCTCTCTAATTTTACATTCGTGATCTCCTCGGGAGGTATAAGTAGGGGGAAGCAATATATTCGTTACCTCATCCAGAAACGCACCCTCTCGAAACCTGCACAGCAAGCTAAACCGCGATGCAGACCGCCTCTCTTGCAGAGTCTGCCACTCGAGTTTGCTAAACATCTCCGTAACGCTATCACGGTTACCAAATAACCATGTGACGAAACGCGCCGCTCTTCTTTGGATCTTCTCTATCTCCTCCGTCAACCCGACCTGGTACGGATCCCACACTGATGAGCAATACTCAAGTATAGGTCGAACGAGTGTTTTGTAAGCCACCTCCTTTGTTGATGGACTACATTTTCTAAGGACTCTCCCAATGAATCTCAACCTGGCACCCGCCTTACCAACAATTAATTTTATATGATCATTCCACTTCAAATCGTTCCGCACGCGTACTCCCAGATATTTTACAGAAGTAACTGCTACCAGTGTTTGTTCCGCTATCATATAATCATACAATAAAGGATCTTTCTTTCTATCTATTCGCAATACATTACATTTGTCTATGTTAAGAGTCAGTTGCCACTCCCTGCACCAAGTGCCTATCCGCTGCAGATCTTCCTGCATTTCGCTGCAATTTTCTAATGCTGCAACTTCTCTGTATACTACAGCATCATCCGCGAAAAGCCGCATGGAACTTCCGACACTATCTACTAGGTCATTTATATATATTGTGAAAAGTAACGGTCGCATAACACTCCCCTGTGGCACGCTAGAGGTTACTTTAACGTCTGTAGACGTCTCTCCATTGAGAACAACATGCTGTGTTCCGTTTGCTAAAAACCCCTCAATCCAGCCACACAGCTGGTCTGATATTCCGTAAGCTCTTACTTTGTTTATCAGGCGACAGTGCGGAGCTGTATCGAACGTCTTCCGGAAGTCAAGGAAAATGGCATCTATCTTGGAGCCTGTATCTAATATTTTCTGGGTCTCCTGAACAAATAAAGCGAGTTGGGTCTCACACGATCGCTGTTTCCGGAATCCATGTTGATTCCTACAGAGTAGATTCTGGGTTTCCAGAAATGTCATGATACGCGAGCAAAAAACATCTAAAATTCTACGACAGATCGATGTCATACAGGCCTATAGTTTTGCGCATCTGCTCGACGACCCTTTTTGAAAACTGGAACCACCTGTGCTCTTTTCCAATCATTTGGAACCTTCCGTTCCTCTAGAGACTTGCGGTACACGGCTGTTAGAAGGGGGCAAGTTCTTTCGCGTACTCTGTGTAGAATCGAATTGGTATCCCCAGTAGACTTTCCTCTGTTGAGTGATTTCAATTGCTTTTCTATTGTGCGGACTTTGCGTATAGGACTGGACAATTGGGTTTGTTGACAAGCGCGCTAGCGCCAGTAGAGGCGCGGATGGGTTTCCGCGCACCTCTGCGTGGGCAGCCGGCGTCCCACGCGCGGCGCGGCTCCCAGTCGCCCGACATGCAGCAGGTGCCGCTAACGGTCCCCTGCCCAGGCCCGCCTCCTCCATGACGTCCACTGTGCAGCCGAAGCGATGCCCGGCCGCCACTGCTCCATTTACCCTATCATTACTCAGCGCCTAGTCTCTATCTACGTAACAAGCTATGCGAAGCAGTTTCAGCTGTAGTGTAATCATCTCATGAAGAGTGACGATCAGCTTGATGAACGGAATGAGACTTTTCTGGGGACATTCTGTGTAGGTACACACATATGCGTAAGCAGAGGGTGACAGTGATCTTCACAAACGAATTTTTCCAGAATGGTTAAGAGAGCGATGGGGAGACTACGTGAAAACGTGTCTCACACTTCATAGTGGGTAATTTCTTCAGACTGGCCTGAATAAGAAAAATACTCTTTCTGCTGACTTTGACTGCTACTGTACATTACGCACCTTATATTCCTATATCCTCAGATTCGAATCGAAGGGCACTTATAACCTACTATAACTTGGGAGGTTAGGCGCTTCGAATATGATTTTGAAATTCCATAATTTCGAGAGCTACGGATCGTTCTGTGATTGCACGTCTTTTTTATAATTTAGGGATGCAGAATCCCTTTGCAGTGCAGCCTAGGTTTTGTCTAGCGAAGGAAAACCTTAATGTGAAATCTTACTTTGACGAGTAAAAACCTCATAAAATTCGCGGCAGTGGGTGCAGAGATTCGCATGAAGATTGCGTATGGCTCTCCATCTTGCATTTTTTGTTTATTTCTAAATAAACTGCATTTCTTTTACTAATCCTGTCCAACGCCAGTGGTAGTGGCCATTGTTTACAATGAAAATGTAGTGATGTTGGGCTTGTGGATTTTTTCCATCGTTATTTACCAGTCTGCTACAATCCTATAGTGTATGCAGTACCAATAAAAGGTATCCTTTAGCACTCGAGACTGTGCAGCAACAGTTCCTAGACACAGGAACGGGGCTGGATATTTAACGACCGTGTGCCTATACCCACGTACCTGGTCGTTCCCGCAACGGTTCATCTGCCTGCTCTGATGTGTCCTGTAATAACTATTGTCTAACAGGGAGAGGACCCACTAACAAAAGTACCAGGTTGATCTGGTAGAATTCACTGTATTCTGTTAAACACTCGCACAGGGTGGGGCTGCACTGTTCCCAATTAACATTATTCCAAAATGGACGTGATCAGTATTTGTACTCCACGTACATGTCCGTTGTGAGGTACAAGGTTGATGTCTAAATTATGGCATCCAATGCCTCCAAAGAACTGATTTTTTTCCATGACGTCTTGCAAATTTGTTTCTGTGTAGCACGTCTGGTATTCTTCTAATAGTTCTTCGTAGGCGGCATTTTATTGATTTGTGCGCGTACACCCCGTTGAGAATTGATTTCAGAGCGATTCGTCGCTTTTGCAGCGCTCGAGAAAGTCCATCACTGCTTTGTTCATTTCCAAAAGTAGAAAAGTGAACTGAGAAACGTGTTTATCTCTAGAAAGGAGCAAAGACGAACTGAAAACATTAACAGTAGACACTGAAATCGTGTGTCTGGTTCACGAAGCTCTGGCAGGATTTGAAAGGCGAATATTGTCAAACTGCCAATGCTCGACCTCAACACGCTCAGTACGTATTGACAATGGAGAATACCTCTGGGGCCATCAATACTGCTCGTCAGTATTTATATTACTGACAATACGTCAACAGCAAAAGAAATAAAGACAAGCAGCAATGCTTTAGTTTAACTAAAGAGAGTTTTCAAAACTAGTTCCCAGTTTTGAATTACGGGAGTGAGACATGAACTTCAAAAGCAAAAATTATTTAAAAACTGATGGTTTCTCAGAGACCAATGGAGCGTGTTATGAATTACTAGATTTCACAGGAAATGTAACAGAGACCTGAAAGGAAGTGAGGTACACGTGTGCCGGACAAGTAGCCAAGTGAATGGACAAGTCCTCTTCTGAATTCCAAGAGATAAGAAAAGGCTGAGACCACTGTGTAATATTAGACTCCAGCGAAATAGTGACAACAGAGATAATTTTAAAAAAAATGAATTTGGATCATCAATAAATTGTAATCGAGCCGTTTTTTATTTTTTCTAAAGAGGAATTTCATTTTGCCCTAAGCGGTCAGTAAGACGCATAGGACTTTGGCTGTCCGAGACACAACAGACAACCTTCCCGCAGTTACCCATCCCCGATCACATTGCTGCGGAAGGAAAATAGGAGCGCTGCAGTTCTACATACACCTGCCGAGGAGCTGACTGGATCGCAGGGCTCTACGGCTGATGTGAGGCGTTGTGCTACCTGCCGCCAGTGTATATGGGCCTGCCCTCACCGTGTTGGCAGGTTCCGGTCCCCCGCTTTGTGCGGCGTCCCGCCCTCACAGAAAGCAGCGAAGGGTCGGCCGCAAAAACCGGTCGCGCTTTGTGTCCCGGTCTTCTGCTGACGGCTGTCGCGGCAGAGGCCACAGGGTCGGAAGGGCAGCCGCCGCCCCACGTCCGCCACTCCCCACCTGCGGAGGCTGGCGGACGAAAACACGCCACCATGCTGCCGTTGTAACACACCAGTCTGACTGAACCGAAAGAAACAACGCACCACGGAGGAATTATCCGAATGCGATGGGAATCGGTAGATGTGATGTACATGTAAAGGCAAACCAATTATTACATTTCCAGAAAAATTGGATTATTTATTGAGAAGAAAGGGCTTCAGAAACTGAGCAAGTCTGGCCCTTATGCAAACAGGCATTTGACTTGGCATATATCGACAGAGTTGTTGGATGTCCTTCCTATGGAATGTGGTTCCAAATTCTGCCCAATTAGCGCGTTAGACTGCTCAAATTCCGAGATAGTTGGAGGACTCTTTCCATACCATTCCAAACGTTCTCAGTTGGGGAGAGATCCGGCAGTTTTGCTGGCCAAGATGGTGTTTGGCAAGCACGAAACCAACAGCAGAAACTCTCGCTGTGTGCTGGCGGAAATTATCTTGCTGAAATGTAATCTTAGGATGGCTTGCCATGAAGGGCAACAAAACAGGGCGCACAATATGGTCGACGTACCTCTATGCTGTAAGGATGCCGCGGATGACGAGCAAAGGGGCTCTGCTAAGAAGTGAATTGGCGCCCAGGACCGTCACCCCTGTTTATCGAGCCGACAATCTGCTTGGTATCCCACCGCTGCCAGTCGTCTTCGTTGGTCATCGGGGTTCAATTCGAAGCGGGACTCATCAATGAAGTCAATTCTGCTCCGGTCAGTCAGATTCCAGGTCAAAGAGTTTGACGATTTGACGCGCCAGTTGGACAGAATTTGGTACGACATCCCTCAGGAGAACATCCAACAACTCTGTCAATCAATGCGCGAGGGTTACCTCGTTGTGATCTTAACCTCAGAGTAGTCTGCAAACCCCGACATTCTTCTTATCTGTAGAATAACTTAATTTTTACTACAAACCCTCTTGGCAGTACACATCTTTTAAGACTTTTATTGTGGCTTTAACTACAACACATATTAGATGATAAGTATCTAGTTACAGGATACATTCTGGGGAATGAATAAGAAGCGTGTTTTTTTTTTCTTTTCAATATATAAACTTCTGGTCATTGATATTCCCTGGCTGGCGTGGAAGACTGTTTCTTGTCTTTGACTACTTTGCCCGTCAACTCCAAATACGTCTTCAGCTCTCTCGTAATGCCACGGAGACCGGGCGGAATACCTCATTCAAATAATAAAATATGTACAAAAAACAGGACTTGTTCCCTAGTAAATTTTCTGACATAATAATTAAAGCTTTATATTCTGAACGATTACCCTGGATAAAAAAATTAGGTATTATTTGATAGGTAAGTACATCGTATATATGAATATTTAAAGGAGACTGACAGCCGGCCGCGGTGGCCGAGCGGTTCTAGTCTGGAACCGCGCGACTGCTACGGTCGCAGGTTCGAATCCTGCCCCGGGCATAGATGTGTGTGATGTCCTTAGGTTAGTTGGGTTTAAGTAGTTCTAAGTTCTAGGGGACTGCCCGTTTGTACCTTGTGTACGCCATACTACCGCCATGTGGATATGTGCATATCGCTATGCCATGACTTCTCAGTGTACATCGGCCACGATGCGGTTTCGCTGCGGAACTGGCTTCGCCAACGCCTCCCATTCGTCGTTGCAGTATACAGCAAGGCATCGCTGTATTTTGCGGCATCGATGCGAGTTGTCGACTTCGTTATGCCACCTTGATCTTTGTACGACACCAGCAGAAGGATCGAATGGAATTTGTTGTCCTCTGTAAGACCTCTGTAAGCCTCGTTGCCACAAAACACCGCCTTCACTTAGCTGACGCCTCCACGTTCGGGCACGAGGTCTCTGTCCACTGGGCAAGTGCTCACACTCATTTCGCCGCACGTTGAAAACTCGCTGAGCCCTTTCACGGGAAACGCACTCCCCAGCTTTTTCAGTTTTCCATAGCAGAAGAACAATTTCCTTGATCATTGAGGATCACTCTGTTCCGACTCCAAACGAGCGACACTTTCGAAACCTAAGTAAGCTGCTCTGGCGGCTGACCTGTTCCGCGAGCATTAATGCCGCTCCAGGAAATTATTTCAATATTAAAGCCTTGCGACCAGTCAGTCTCATGTACGGAACTCAAAACATTTCCCTTCGACGTTTCCAGTTCCCACTAATAGAATTCAACGAAGAGCTGCTCTCTGCGACGGTTTTTCAAGTTTGTTTTGCACAGATGCTGCGAAACACCGGCGTCATGGGGAACTCACTCGTGCTGGAAAACAGCATACTCGCTCCAGACCACCACCCATTTAGCAGGATTAAACGAAGACCAGCATATTCTCTTCAGAGTGGATAAAATTTTCCTTCCCCCGCAGACCAGTCTCTGGCGTACACAATACGACAAGCGCAAAGTTGCGGCTAGGAAGTCATATGTTACATACAGATATGTTCAACAGTGGGCGTTAGGGCTTTTATGTTGCATCGATGTCGAGGTCGTTAAAGGCGGCGAAGTAAACAGGGGAGGAGAGGACTCGATATGGTGCGGGCGATTGTTGAGTCGGTCAAGACTATGGACTCGCATTCGGGAGGAGCGAGGTTCAAACCTCCGTCTCGTCGGCGTCTTTAAATCCTTAAAGGTGCGTCCCGGGGTATTTTCTATTCAAAAAGATGCTGTCTATTTCCTTCGCCATCTGCATCCAATGCGACCTTGTGTTCCACCCGGTATAACATGGTCGTCGACGTGTGACTAACACGTCCCCGGCTCCTTTCGACTTCCCCAGTAGCGATTGGCCGCCGACGCGCATGACTGGACGGCGGCAGCGTGAGCGCAGGTCACGCGCAGTCTCCGCTGACTCACTCTGTGACGTCACGCCGGCTCACCTCTTGTCCTGGAGCACGCAGTACCGTGGTCAGAATCCACGCCCCCAGACGCTACGAGCCTCACGGAACGACCAACAGATTAATTGGCAACTGAGCAGACAGCACGTTTTAGGCTATCTTACATTCTTATTTTCTTGAAACAATCCCCACCCTTATTCCCAAAGCAGTCGCAATTGCATAGTTAGCAGGAGGTGAAGGTATGAGGGCCTGACAACAAATGGAAGATTTCCTGAAATTGTACGTGTACTTATGTAGTTAAACTGAAACGGCGGTCAGTGGTCACTGAGTGACGAGTCCTAATCTGATACTGTTTTACCCATGATAAGTTGTTATTATCCCAGTCGCGCCATTCTCATGAGAAATGAACCCTGAAAGCGTAATTAAGATTAATTTTTGGATGACATTAGTAACTGCAATTCGACACCCACAAGAGTATATATAAGGTCCGCATTAAAAAAAAAAATAAACGGAACAGTGAGCCTTTGCTTAAAAATTACGTTATCAATGTATTTAAAAAATTGCGTAAGGGTTTCTTGTGTGTTCCGGAGACGAGACGGAGACGGAAATTAGATAATATTTTTCGCCAGGTACGGCAATTTTTAGTTATTCTAATTTTGATGTGGCTCCTAATAATTTACAATTATTTACACTATGTGATTAAAAGTATCCGTATACCTGGTTGAAAAGTCTTACAAGTTCGTGGCGCCCTCCATCGGTAATGCTGGAATTCAATATGGTGTTGGCCCACCCTTAGCGTTGATTACAACTTCCACCCTCGCAGGCATACGTTCAGTCAGGTGCTGGAAGGTTTCTCGGGGAGCGGCAGCCCATTCTTCACGGAGTGCTGCACTAAGGAGAGGTATCGATGACGATCGGTGAGGCCTGGGAAGAAGCCGGCGTTCCAAAACATCTCAGAGCTGTTCTATAGGATTCAGGTCAGACGTCTGTGCAGGCCAGTCCATTACACGGATGTTATTGTCGTGTAACCACTGGGCCACAGGCCGTGCATTACGAACAGGTGCTGGATCGTGTTGAAAGATGCAATCGCCATCCCTGAATTCCTCTTAAACAGCGGGAAGCAAGAAAGTGTTTAAAACTTCATCGAAAAATTGAAGGAGATTACCGTCAGCCCCAGTGATATTCTTGTCAGCTTTGATGTGGTGTCTCTGTTCACCATGGTTCCTGTCAAAGAAGCTCTTGCTTGCATATCTGACGTATTTCCTACTGATATAGTAGCTTTGTTTAGACATTCCCTTTCCACGACTTATTTTCAGTACAATAATGAGTTCTATGAACAAATTAATGGAGTGGCAATGGGTAGCCCTCTAAGTCCAGCCGTTGCTAATATTTTTATGTAATTTTTTGAACAGCAAGCACTGCAGTCAGCCAGAAAAAGGCCTTTGAAGTGGTATCGGTATGTGGACGACACTTTTGTCATATGGAATCACGGTGAAGAAGAACTGAACCGTTTTTTGAAGCATTTGTATAGCATCAATTCAAAAATACAATTCACTATGGAGACAGAGAGTAATGTACAGATTAATTTTTTGGACGTCTCAGTAATTAAACGAGCAGATGGGACTCTGGGTCAAAAAGTCTACAGAAAAGATACGTTATCTTCATAAGGATTCGAACCATCATCCCAGGCAGAAGAGAGGTATTATCGAGACATTTGTGGACAGGGCTCATAAAATCTGTGAGCCAGCTTATTTGCAAGAGGAACTAAACCACTTGCGAACCGCTTTCCAGAAAAATGGGTACGCTGGCAAGGAGATGGATCGAGCACTCCATCCCAGAAGAAAAATGTCCGAAAACGTGAAACGACAACAACCATCGGTGGGGAAAGTTTTTCTTCCATTCAGCCACAATATTACGGACCGTATCGGGAAAGTGCTGACCAAGTTCAGAGTTGAAACAATCTTCAGACCCACCAAGAAGATTAGTGAATGCTTAAGATCGGCGAAAGATGCACGACACCCTTTAGCTACTCCTGGTGTGTATAAAATTCCGTGTAGTTGTGGGAAGGTTTACATAAGAACCACAAAAAGAAGTATCAATACTCGCCTAACTGCACACAAAAGGAACTGTCGACTGGGACACACGGACAAATCGGCTGTAGCGGAACATGTTTTTGAAACGGGTGGCCATGAAATAAAATTTAGTGAGACGAGCGTGCTAGCTAAGACATCGCATTATTATGCACGTATGTATAGAGAGGCTGTAGAGATTTTTAAACACCACAATAATTTTAACAGGAAAGAAGAAGGCTTGAAGTTAGATAAGATATGGCGATCGACTTTGTACCAAAGATGTGACAATCGATTACCTTCAATCGAGAGTAATGACGCCAGCCAGAGATAGTTTTACTGTTGACAACACGTGACGAGTGATGGCGCCATCTACGCGCTCTATGTAAACAGGACCTCCACGGCCTAGCAGCCAGTCGTAGACTCACCTCAGATGATGTTGGCCGCAGCTGGCAACGAAGCGTCAGGGAGAAGTATTTCTACTATTGGACCACGACCTCTTAGCCCGGAAGTTTTAATTACTGAAGACGCCGGCCGTGAAAGCCTACACGCTATGATTGAAAAATATAGCTTCATGAATCGTGAATTTTGTGCCCCGTTTACTTGTATTGCTCACACTGCCAGCTCCTAAAATAGAAACTTTTCCTCCTGAAACACTCTCAACGGCAACGTGCTATAAGCACACTCTGCTCTAAGCACCTGCTGATCTCGTCGTATTGGCGGTACACCAGCCCCAACGGCCTTCGTTACGAGCGGAGTAGTCTCGTACTCCCCCTCACATGAGACTCCTATCCGACGTTTACCTCCCGTAAAATTGCCACACACACACACACACACACACACACACACACACACACACACACACACTGCCACCGAGTGAGCGTGGGAAAACAATTGCATTTTAAACTACACACTTCTGTAATGCAGCCAGGAACATATTTTACGAAGTGTTGAGGTAAGATCTGTTGATATTTGCTACAACTTTTTCAAAGCCTTTATTCGACTGTGGTAGTGAATCCAATGCTGGCTACAGGCTGTAGCAGATTCAAAAGAACGAATTACTAGTGTTAAACAGAGCAATTGCAAGTTACAGGACAACCTATTTTAAGTGTATATCCCAAGAGATCTCCGTGACATTTTTATTATCTTCTGTTTTACGAATTACCTTTTACAAGAATTTAACGGCATTTTTCCTCATTTATTTGCCTTTACTGGGAAAAATTCACCCTACTGCTTTCTGAGGAGAACTGAGCAGTGATTTGAGAGAGAAGTAGCAACTCTGGACATTTTACCCTCTTTCCAAGACGTCCCATGTTTTCAGTTGTCAGATGGAACTAGTCTCGTTATACCAAGTGAGCCAGTGGCTCTAAAGTGTAAAGTGAACTTGAATAAATCGCAAACAGCTGTTTGCTGATAATTTATTCGCCGCCTGTTTCGCTGCATTAAAGCAGCATCTTCAGGTGGGTCTACGCAGAAAGTAAAGCATCTTTGTAATCTACGATGGCTGTTCTGAAAGTAAGGTCCGATCGGTTGCGAAATGGAACTCACAGCGAAAATCATAAACGTATTAGTTACAAGCGTTAGTTACACCTTCCACCTTTTTCTACACAGTCGCTGCTATGACTGAGAAATTTGTCGTAGCATTGTACCAACTTTCCAATAATCTCGTCACCTGTGCTTGCTACCAATTCTCTACGTTGATCTGCAGTTTGTTGTCTGTGCCAAAATGTTGTCTTCATATCCAGCGGTTCATGTGAGCAGAGAGGGAACTCTGAGGGAGTCAAGTCCGAGCTGTATGGTGGGTGACGAAACACTTCCCATCGAATACGTTGCAGGAGCCACCTCATTGCCACTCCAATGTGCGGCCGAGGATTGTCAGGAAGAAGGAAATACGTGACAGGAAGGTTGTGTGGGCTGCATGAAATCAGGCGAAATCCCTCACAGGCACTCATACTTGGCGTGACACACCGTTTCCCAGGCTTCTTTACGCGCTCACTGTGTCATCAGAATTGAGTTTTGGGTTGATATGTGGAAGACCAAACAGCGAGATAAACGGTCTCATCGGATTAGCGAAGGATTGGGGAGAAAGTCGGCCGTGCACTGGCAAAGGAACCATCTCGGCATTGCCTGAGGCAATTTTGTGAAATCATGGAAAACCTAAATCAGGATAGCCGGACGCGGGACCTCCCGAATGCGAGTCCAGTGTGCTAACCACTGCGTCACCTCGCTCGGTGATCAGAACTGAAAAGAGCGACGTGATGCGATCGATGGTCATACTAGAGACAGTGGCGAACACATCTTTGTGAAGCTTCATTGGATTTTCACTGTGGTTTTTATTTCGCGATCGATTGGACCTTGCTTTCTGAATACCCCTCGTATATGTTTATTGAATTAATTAATGACACCAATAAATGTAAACGTAAAAGTACTTACAGTAGTGTCACATAGATTAGCACACGAAGACGCCCTCAAACGTTCGCAGTCACAGAATCCAACCCCATGATGAGGGAAAGTAGTCAAAAAATAACCGGTAGAGCATTGGGGCGAATATTGCAGGGGATGAGGCACTATCGTAGTTAATGCAGTAAATATTGGTGTCTTAAATAAGGTTTATAATCTTATACGGTTTTTTTAATACGTTTAGTCCTTCATCTGCATTCACTTGTACGTGGATGCATGTGTAGGCCCAACAGCTAAATTAAATTCTCACTTCCTGATTGTTAATCTTGCATAAGTTTTTCCTTCTCGGGGTTTATATCTTTACAGTAGCGGAGCTGGTTAATGGGTTACGTTTCTCAGACAGACGCTAGAACAATGTTATTTTATCAGTTTTGTTACATTTTATTCATATTACATTAACTACGCTTGTTTTTGTCATTGTGCCCCATCCCCGCACCATTCGCCCCATGTTCTGCCGGCTATTATTTGCCAACTCCCCTCTTTACGGGGTTTGATTCTGCGAGTAGGAACTTGAGGGCCTTTCCGTGAGTTAATATGTATGACAGTACTGTAAGTGCGTATTATTTTGGTTGACTTTTATTGGCTGTCCTTAATTAATTTTTTATATATGGGGATTACAAGGATGTTTTCCTTTCTGTGTAGAACCATCTGAAGATGGTGCCTTAACGCAACTAAACCGGCCGTGAATAAATGATCAATTCTAGCTGTTTGGGATTTAATTCAAGTTCAATTTACCACGAATTTCAATGGCTGTGGCTGCCGATACTGTAAAGTTTTATGTAAAGAGTATATTTTGACCAGCAATGAAATAAAGAAAAACGAATAACGATATCGTTGCAAGCATTACGGCGATGGACTGTGTTGTTCTGTACTTTGAATTGTATTACACAAAAAAATTACAAAAAAATATTTACTGAAAAGTGTGCCAAAGAATAAACGGACCTGAGTGGCGAAGAGGATTAAACAAAAAAAAGGGGGGGGGGAGAGATGTCGAGGAGGCGCACAAATACGAAGTTTGCCCTATGCGCCGTTTACCCTAGTTTCTCAACTGCTGCCGCAGCTTCTGAAACGTAATATGGGGCACACGCCTTGAAGTGCGCCGCAAAGCATTTGCCTTGCAGGCGCTATTACTGCGTTAGCTCCCTCCATGTGGCGCCTGCAAGCCGGCGTATATGCCACACGCAACTCACTCGAGACGCTGCTTCCTTTGTTCGGAGAACAACCATACAGGAGTGCGAGATCTTGTAAGCAGCAGATTAAATAAGAGAATGTGTCCTGGAATCTTCTACTTTGCTTTTTGACTGGGCTGACCACTTCCTAACAGGCATAATTCATCACTTTGTTCTTACCAGTCCAAAATCGTCTCACTTAATAGTATGTTCGGTAATAACCCGAGAAGTGGGACCGTTCCTACTGACTGATATCATGTAATGGATTACCCCGGAAATTCAGTGAAGCTGTTTGCGAATGATATTGTTGTCTTTGGGAAAATTGCAAGAATATACAACTAGCGAACTATACGAAGACCAGCAAGGGATTGATTGGTGTGGGGGCTGGCAGTTGACACTCTATGTAAGTAAAATACAAATACTGTGCGTAAGCAAGTTGAAATATCCATTACTGTTGAATTACATCGCTGGCCAACCCCACTGGAAAATGTAAGGACCGTAAAATATTTAGTAGTAACGGTGTAGAGCGGTGTAAACTGGATACTACATACAACTAATTGAGAGAAAGACACATGTCAGGCTGAGATTAATTGAAAGAATCGTAAGGAAACCTAATTCAACCCTAAAAGAAATGCAGCCGGTGCTTGGGCACAGCTTGTCAGCGTGGAACGCTTACCATGCAGGAATAACAGAGAAGATAGAGAAGATCTAAGCAAGTGCGGTGCGTTTCGCCACGGAGTCTCCAGGAACTACTCATCCAACTCCAGTGGCAAACGCTCCAAGAGAGTCGTGTATTACGGATGGGTTCACTGTTAAAATTGCGGTAGCGTATATTCCAAGAAGAGTCAAGCAACGTAAGACTTACTTCCACACATGTCACGACGACACTACGACGAGAGTATCAAAGAAAGCAGAGTTCCTTTTATTTCTTTCTTCTATATAAGGGTCTCGAATGAAACGGGAAACTGGCGAAGTATCCTCCGCCACACAGCGCAAGATAATTTGCAGAATATAGATGAAAATGTGAACGTTATCATTCGTTTCGTGTTTCGTATATACTTCGATATATTACCGATGCGGTTTCTTCCCGTAATTCGTCTTTTTGTTTTCAGTCATATATCTTAGAAAACCAATTATTAAGCGTCATACCCTCGAGTGCTATTAAAAACATTACAATAAAAGTTATATTTAGACATATTCGCTACCGGTATTTTTCAAGTCCCTGTAAACTGACCTCGTAAACACTGTCGTTATGTTCCTACATTAGACTTATTATTATTGAAGAACAAGGCAACAACAACATCCAGCCCACCAGTGAGACACATTCAGATGGCTCATTCGTTAAGAGTGTTGTCTGCAACATAAAAATGTGTCTGTTCCAATCTCTGCCTGGCACACAGTCTTCACCGGGCAGGAAGATCTAAATGATCCAGCGGTAAACTAATTAATTTTATTGGATTACTGGAAAAACAGTAGTAAGAGGAGAAGGCGACTACATCTATAAATACACCTTGCGGGCTATCAAAATGGTGTGGTGGCCACCAACTACATACCCTCCGACTCAGAGTTGCAGCATTAAAAGTTTTGGCTGGTTTCATTGTGTACGGGCTGGGATACGTAGTTGCCGCATTACAGGCCAAATACTGCTGAGTCTACAGTACACGATACAAATACACACATGAATCGAATGGTCGAAGGTTTCTATCACTCGGCAATTGCGATTTATGAATGTAACACTTAAATTTATAAATGAAAGACTGCAATTAAATAAAATCTACAGGTACTATCTTAACTACTTTAAATGATAGCCGACCGGAGTGGCCGTGCGGTTCTAGGCGCTACAGTCTGGAACCTGGCGACCGCTACGGTCGCAGGTTCGAATCCTGCCTCAGCCATGGTTGTGTGTGATGTCCTTAGGTTAATTAGGTTTAATTAGTTCCAAGTTCTAGGCGACTGATGACCTCAGAAGTTAAGTCGCATAGTGCTCAGAGCCATTTGAACCATTTTTAAAAAAAAATGATGAGTACAATAGCAGAAGTGCTTTTGAGAATGCGGTACATTTCTGCAAAACACTTATTGGTGTCGATGGTCCAGCAATTAAATAAAATATAAGTTAAATAACAGGGAAGCAATAGATTCGTACTGCACGCAATTAGTTATGAACAACAACATAGCTTGTGAGATATTCGCTTCTAAACGCACACTATGTCTTCACTGCAGAAACCACGGAAGCCTCACAAGTGCACAAGTCGGCACTACAAAATATTTCTGTCTCCCGCGAACACCCACACTCTACAAGTCCCTCTCGCAACTCTGCGTCCAGCACTCCCCGTGCCCTGTGCCCTACTGTCCAGCACTCCCCGTGCCCTGTGCCCTACTGTCCAGCACTCCCCGTGCCCTGTGCCCTACTGTCCAGCACTCCCCGTGCCCTGTGCCCTACTGTCCAGCACTCCCCGTGCCCTGTGCCCTACTGTCCAGCACTCCCCGTGCCCTGTGCCCTACTGTCCAGCACTCCCCGTGCCCTGTGCCCTACTGTCCAGCACTCCCCGTGCCCTGTGCCCTACTGTCCAGCACTCCCCGTGCCCTGTGCCCTACTGTCCAGCACTCCCCGTGCCCTGTGCCCTACTGTCCAGCACTCCCCGTGCCCTGTGCCCTACTGTCCAGCACTCCCCGTGCCCTGTGCCCTACTGTCCAGCACTCCCCGTGCCCTGTGCCCTACTGTCCAGCACTCCCCGTGCCCTGTGCCCTACTGTCCAGCACTCCCCGTGCCCTGTGCCCTACTGTCCAGCACTCCCCGTGCCCTGTGCCCTACTGTCCAGCACTCCCCGTGCCCTGTGCCCTACTGTCCAGCACTCCCCGTGCCCTGTGCCCTACTGTCCAGCACTCCCCGTGCCCTGTGCCCTACTGTCCAGCACTCCCCGTGCCCTGTGCCCTACTGTCCAGCACTCCCCGTGCCCTGTGCCCTACTGTCCAGCACTCCCCGTGCCCTGTGCCCTACTGTCCAGCACTCCCCGTGCCCTGTGCCCTACTGTCCAGCACTCCCCGTGCCCTGTGCCCTACTGTCCAGCACTCCCCGTGCCCTGTGCCCTACTGTCCAGCACTCCCCGTGCCCTGTGCCCTACTGTCCAGCACTCCCCGTGCCCTGTGCCCTACTGTCCAGCACTCCCCGTGCCCTGTGCCCTACTGTCCAGCACTCCCCGTGCCCTGTGCCCTACTGTCCAGCACTCCCCGTGCCCTGTGCCCTACTGTCCAGCACTCCCCGTGCCCTGTGCCCTACTGTCCAGCACTCCCCGTGCCCTGTGCCCTACTGTCCAGCACTCCCCGTGCCCTGTGCCCTACTGTCCAGCACTCCCCGTGCCCTGTGCCCTACTGTCCAGCACTCCCCGTGCCCTGTGCCCTACTGTCCAGCACTCCCCGTGCCCTGTGCCCTACTGTCCAGCACTCCCCGTGCCCTGTGCCCTACTGTCCAGCACTCCCCGTGCCCTGTGCCCTACTGTCCAGCACTCCCCGTGCCCTGTGCCCTACTGTCCAGCACTCCCCGTGCCCTGTGCCCTACTGTCCAGCACTCCCCGTGCCCTGTGCCCTACTGTCCAGCACTCCCCGTGCCCTGTGCCCTACTGTCCAGCACTCCCCGTGCCCTGTGCCCTACTGTCCAGCACTCCCCGTGCCCTGTGCCCTACTGTCCAGCACTCCCCGTGCCCTGTGCCCTACTGTCCAGCACTCCCCGTGCCCTGTGCCCTACTGTCCAGCACTCCCCGTGCCCTGTGCCCTACTGTCCAGCACTCCCCGTGCCCTGTGCCCTACTGTCCAGCACTCCCCGTGCCCTGTGCCCTACTGTCCAGCACTCCCCGTGCCCTGTGCCCTACTGTCCAGCACTCCCCGTGCCCTGTGCCCTACTGTCCAGCACTCCCCGTGCCCTGTGCCCTACTGTCCAGCACTCCCCGTGCCCTGTGCCCTACTGTCCAGCACTCCCCATGCCCTGTGCCCTACTGTCCAGCACTCCCCGTGCCCTGTGCCCTACTGTCCAGCACTCCCCGTGCCCTGTGCCCTACTGTCCAGCACTCCCCGTGCCCTGTGCCCTACTGTCCAGCACTCCCCGTGCCCTGTGCCCTACTGTCCAGCACTCCCCGTGCCCTGTGCCCTACTGTCCAGCACTCCCCGTGCCCTGTGCCCTACTGTCCAGCACTCCCCGTGCCCTGTGCCCTACTGTCCAGGACTCCCCGTGCCCTGTGCCCTACTGTCCAGCACTCCCCGTGCCCTGTGCCCTACTGTCCAGCACTCCCCGTGCCCTGTGCCCTACTGTCCAGCACTCCCCGTGCCCTGTGCCCTACTGTCCAGCACTCCCCGTGCCCTGTGCCCTACTGTCCAGCACTCCCTGTGCCCTCCTCGCCCCAACTCGCTTCCATCCAGTCTCCCCATTCACGAGCGTTGTGATTGGCCAGAGCGCTCGCGCCATGTCTTCAATCCAACGTACACTCACAAACATATTTAAACACAAACGAAATACTGGAGTTACATTTAAATAACTTGAAATACTCCTATGGCTGGACCATAAACACGCTCTAACATTCCTTATTAGATACATAAACAAATTAAATAAACATATATCAAAGGAATAGAACAAACGGTAGGCCAGTAGCCTAATGTCTCTGTGCTTTCTAAAACACAGTAAATATTTAAACAATTTCTTCATTAATAGTATATATCGGATATAAACAAAGACATAGATGAATAAATATATTTATAAGCATGCTGCTACCGTTTTTTCGTGTAACTGTGGGGTACTTATGGCCTGACGCGATCGATAGTAATCGGCCAGTCTGACTTCCAATGACTCATGTACTATTCGTGTTACATGCCTGTCGTTCATACCAATTTAGGTTTACACTAGTAGCTTTCTAAGGACACGTAGATCGAAGAAATCGGATAGACTGTTTAGATTTTGGAAATTCGTTGCTGCGTGTTACTTGTATAACTTAGTCAGATACTAAACTTTAAACTAACAAAGATATTCAAAACCTGATTACACCATCAGAATCGTCGTGCAAATAATAGTAATGTACTTGTTTCTCTTTGAGGTATCATGATTCATCTGACTACTATTAATTTCTATATGGTAAAATGTCTGCCATTAAGGTTTCACAAAGTCCGCCATCTTTGGCACTCCCGGCGTGTGTCCTTCAGCAACACAGCGTCACAATGGAATTCCCAGCCATGCTGCTGGACCATGCTCTGGGGCTACCCCCCTAACGTTCGCCGCCACGTGTTTGCTGCCGGGCCCCGGCTGGCCGAGCGGCCCGTGCGGCCAAGCCAACTTAGAATATTTTCTGGGCGCCACAATTCGCCTGTTAACTCACAACCTGTTCTCTGTAAACCACTGTGATCTGCTTGGCAGAGGGTACTTCCCACTGTATCAGTGTACAGCCACAGCCGTACAAAATTAAATATACCAGAAGATTATAATGAGGCTGCTAACAACAGTAACTGGAATAAACCTAAACAATATTCAACGCTTCAGCTGTAACTAATGAAATACACATATAACGATACACGAAACAATGTCATTTAGTGGTTAGGACGTCTAAGTTTAATCATTCATTAATCTGGACGATTTTTCCAAAGTGCAGTCAGTTACAATGTACATATGGTCTTTCGATAGAGATCGTCAAGAAGTCACCCAATGTTTTGAGAACACGAATATTTCACCTCCACTGACGAGTTTTCGAGAAAGATCATGGAACCTACATTCCTTTTCTGGCGAGGTGGTGCGAGATGTGCATATAAGGAGGCGGTTGGTTGGGCGACGCGCAGTAACTGTGGACAGTGTGTCGCTTGACTGTGCAGTCTCATCAGTCTATAGTATGTATGTAGTGTGTATGGATGTAGTGTGTATGTGTAAGTATGCTGCAATGAGTGACACGCTGGCTGTGATCTGTTGGCTGGGAGCAGTTTTGAGGTGCAGTCATGATAGCAACGAAGTAAAGTGTTTAACACTGATTTTCTTTTCGCACAATTCACTGCATAGACTTTCAGAAAGCATGAAGTAACGGGAGAATACATGGATTCGACAGAGTGAATTATGTCTTTTTTTCCCTTTATGTGTACATTGCTCAGATAGCAAGTGCCACGTAGCGTTATAGATTCTCAGAGCGTTTCCCAGCATTGCTAACTGCTAGGGGACAGGACATGAGGAGCACGTGTCGTGGGACAAGAGCTGTAAGTGTTGGGCAGCTGGATGTTAAGTCGTTAACAGTGCGTAGCGTTGCGCAGTTGGAGGTGAGCCGCCAGCAGTGGTGGTTGTGGGGAGAGAGATGGCGGAGTTTTGAAATTTGTAAGACTGGATGTCATGAACTGCTAGAGCAAACTGATGACGGCGCCTATTGGTTCCCTTTTGTCTGCGCAGAAAACCTTGTGTACCTGGTTTAGCCTGCTTGCCACTCTTCTAGCGGAGGTTGATGTACTACTGCCTTTCTCCTGCTGTCTCGATCATTTGTACCATTTGACTTACAGCAGTCAGTGCACGTGTTGTCACACATTATGTTCCCATTGTTTTTCGGGCATGGGTGTGTGTGATGTCCTTAGGTTAGTTAGGTTTAAGTAGTTCTAAGTTCTAGGGGACTTATGACCTAAGATGTTGAGTCCCATAGTGCTCAGAGCCATTTGAACCATTTGAACCCATTGTTTTGACGACTAAGAAGGAGAGGAAAATGCTTAACATCTCTTTGGCATTCAGATGATGTAGGGATTGTTGATTTGATGACAGAAACGTCGCATGCTCTCGGCGCTGTAACGTAGAGGATAAGATGCATCCCGAACAATACTACGAGTTGACTTTTGAAATGCTGGACGTGGGAATTGAGGAAGAGCCCTCAGCGCGCACACGTGACCAATTACAGGAAACCACGGAAATCGTACGCGGAGATAGCCAGGGTAGCAATCAGGGCCGGTTTTTCCCAGAAGACGAGTGCGCTGTCTTAATTCCTGAGGCGTGCAGATCGCTTCGTATGATTACAGCTAGCGCGCCTCAGTGTGTCGAATGGACGGGTACAAAACGTGTAAGCAGCGAGTTGTTGCCTATCGTCTCCATACCTGCCGAAGACTATCGAAAGCACGGTAGTTTTAGAAGGTGGAAAAAAGTTTCAAGCAAACATGCGACTCTCACTTTCCCTCCGTTCACATGTAACAGATCAGAGTAAGTACAGGAATGCAGTCATGAACCCGTAGGTCTCTTTGAACTCAAAACATTATTAGGCATAGTTTTGATGGAGCTGATTCGCTGTTGAATTCTTCTGTTCTCAGCAAGTGTCCGTTCCGGTGTGAACACGGACGAGATAACACTGAGCAAATTGGCGATTTACTCGTGTAACACTGAGCAAATTGGCGATTTACTCGTGCACAAACCTTTGTTAAAAATAGGATGGAAACGTTAAGTAATGAATTGATGGTGATCAGGAGTAGAACGTCAAACTTTTGTTTTATTAATATGGCACACAGGAGACCAAACCTCTATTATTTCTTATCACTGTCCTGATTACAAAGCGCTAAATACTGACTTTTACATGAAAGAATACCACGAATGATTTGGATTCCATATCGCTTTCAGATAACAACTGAAGGTCTGTGTCATAATGTGAGGAAATGCGCATTTCAGACAATGGATTGTGGTTTCCCTAAATAGGTCAAGGCAAATGCCGGCGTGGTTCACTTAGAATAGAATAGGCACATAATCTCCTTCCCCAGTCGGAGCGTTTGTTCGATCTCTAATAATCTTATTGTCCACGGGTATTAAACGTAAATTCCCTTCTCCATTTCGTTTGATTTTAATTTTTCGTATTATGCATTAATCCCTCTAGGTAAATACCTGAAGTACAATAAATAAAGACTGTTACAGGCTCTCGCAGGGAGAAACAATTTTGTTCCTATACCTATTTTCAGACACTAGTTGCCTTTGTTGATCATGATCACTTGTGTTACTAAATACTTGTTCCCATGTGCAGTTCCATATCTGTTTCGCAACGAGTCTTTTTAAACGTGTTTTCATCGATATAGATAAAAATATTTCACAAGCAACCATTAGATTAACATTTACGAAAGAACTTTTTCGCCTTTGTTAATTCAGTTTATGATTAAACTGAAAATTTTGAACTATATCTAATTTGAATATCTATCTGCCCAATACGAAAGCGGTTCATTTGTTTAACTAGGCAAGTTACGGGGATGATAGGGCAGTTCGTACGTTCTTCCCATTTGGAACACATGGTTCGCATCATACCGTCGTAAAACGCTTCAAACACTTACGACGACACAGCAGTGGTGAAACAGGTTTCAACGAACTTAAAATGGAGCTTATTTTTAAGTGGACCTAACATCTTAAATATTGTTGTATGCAAAGACGGGAAAATACTGGTAGTACAAGCATAGCTGCGTATTGTGATTTAGTTATCACAGTAACTATGTTTTCTAGGTAGGTAGATGGTACAAGAAAGTTCCTTGCTGGAAGACAACAGGTAAGATGAGATTCAGGCGACGACTAAAAAGATGGATGGATGGCACTACAAAACATATTGGAGCAGCTTGGATGCGTTCCACTGAAGGCCACATGGCGTGGAAAAGCCTAGGCAAAGCTTTTTTCAGCAGTCAATTTCAAATGACAATGATAATGAAATATGTTTTAGAAGCAGCTTTCTTTGAAGATCGCTGCGCCCAAATGACAATGAAACATTGTATTCTCTAAACTTCCTAGCATATTAATACTGTGTGCAGGACCGAAACTCGAACTCGGGACCTTTGCCTTCCGCGGGCAAGCGCTCTACCGACTGAGCTACCCAAGCACGACTCACGACCAGTCCTCAGAGCTTCATTCTGCCAACACCTCGTCTCCTACCTTCCAAACATCACAGAATCTGTCCTGCGAACCTTACACAACTAGCACTCCTGGAAGATGTTTCCAGAATGAAATTAACACTCTGCAGCGGAGTTTGCGCAGGTATATCGGTCCGGCACACAGTTTTAATCTGCCAAGAAGTTTCATATCAGCGCAAACTCCGCTGCAGAGTGAAGATTTCATTTACTGTATTCTCGTACGGTAGTTCTACTTATTAATCCTCAGCATCCAGTGACAACTGTACAGTAACCATGTTAACGTTAATATGTCTCCATCATTTATGCTCCCAACAGCTCATTAACTGTCTGGCAGCCTATCGGTGTAAAGCAGCCTGACTTTTACATAGCACATTATCCACGATACAGTCAGTTGGAGTGGGCCTCTGATGCCGTGTTTTTGCTTTTGCAGGTAAGACGCAGTTCCCCGCTGCCGTCCGTGTCTGTTCTCCGGCGCAAAGGTGAGACAGCAGAGCGCACTGCGCGACCACCGCCTGCCATTCCGACCTCCGGCTGCTACGTGCTACTCGAGGCGTTTCAAACAATGCATTATATCCATTCTCCTGGGCTGTGGCTGCCATGGTTTGATGAAGGTCTCACAAATTTAATTTTTGATTTGAGTGATGTTCAGTTTCGGTACTTTTCTAACTTTTTTTGAGGGCGAACAACGTTATACGATACTGGTAGAAGTTTCGAAAAACTGCGAAATTTTGCTTAGATAAGCAGCTGAAATCAGAAGGCGTGAGATACAAGCTATGCAGTTAGCGATACATGCACGCACGCCCATGTCCTTGACAAAGAAAGTTCAGAGGGATACATCATTACAGTTTTCGACCTGATACGTTTAGTGGAACGCGAGCACAGAAGTAAACTCAGCATCCCCCATCAGTGACGTCATGATGACGTAAGATATCCTCTGGATATAAAATAGCAATCCCCGCCTGTTTCGCGAAATATCTGCAGTGAGGCGTCCCTTCAGCCGACTTCCTGTAAATTTCTTCTGGCAATTCTGTGAATTGTGCTTGTTTCTCATTTTTAGTGAAGGCAACGCAATTTAACTGCAGCATGGCGGATGTCGCTAGGTGAATTGTATCGGAACGCAAAGATTTCTTTATGTAAAATTCTTATTTTCATTTGAAAGAAACATACCACTTAAAACATTGTTGATACTTTTTAAGGGATTCAATTTCAGGATTGTAATCTATTATGTTTTGAAAGGGCACTCTCAAATTTACCTTGAACTAAAGATTTTTAACGTAGTAGGTTTTTATGTTATCATCCACACACTACTTTTACTCTTGTGCCATAGACGCTAGGCATACAAGCCAACAGCAGCCTCAACATTTCTCCGTAAATCAGGATCGTTTAATTTTTTCTTCTGTGATTGCAACATTCATTGTCCTCTTGCACGTCTGTTCTCCAAGTGATAGGCAGGTGTGCGGGCAATAAACACAAGTACTGTAATGTTTAGAGCCGCTGTCTGTTCTACGTCTGCATGATACGCGAGCTCCGGTCGCAGTGTACTGCATGTTACGATACGTCGTAGTTCGCTACACGGGCACGGTGGCGCGACAAGTGTCCCCTGTTAGATATGTCGGAGGAATACAACGTTGCAAATGTGGTTTCCAATTAGAAGTTATGAAATACTGGCCTGTCCTACCCTAGCACTATGGATGTGGTGTCCCATGTGCCATTCGGTATTCAAGGGACATGGAGTAACATCTCGTAAATTACAATTGTGTACCCATTTCTATTTCTCCGATAAGAGCGCCATCTGTGGCTAAACGAAGAAAATGCTTCAGACAAAAAGTATATAGATTTTGTCGTAAAATCTTAAACTGCGATAAAAGGGGGGTTTTCATTGAAGAATTCAAAGTTTCCTCCCGGCAGCTATACACGGGGTGGGAAGGGGGGGGGGGGGGTCTGATGTACCATTGGATGTCTCCATCTGACATTGTGAGACAAACAAATTGGAATTATAACATTTTTGATCCGATGTGTAGTTTTCGAGAAATGTCAATGTTTTCAGTTAAAATGAATACCCTGTGTATTTGCGCGAAGCAAATGCTCGAAATTGCTCATGCTCACCCGCCATTTTTCAAGTAATAGTTACTTATACAGAAGAGCCATCTGAACACGCCCCATGATCACAACGACGGTACAAACTATCAAAAGTATGAGGTCAGCAGCTGGTCCGCCTGCCCTGAGCCCGGTGGATATTATTCTGTGCGAACTCTTTGATGCCACGAGTAGCGAAACAAGACCATGCAGGATACAAGCAGCGTATGACAATCGCACTACGCCAGACATTGTGCAGAAGCTGCGTCAGTTGATTGCAGGCGTTTTGCACTGCTGAAGGCATCCACTTCACATGATTTTAAACATTAACATAAATAGTTCTTTCTCAGCAATTCAAGTATTGTAGAAGCAGTTACAGGAACAAAATTTGGCCATCTAACAAGGAATAACTGTAGAGTGACGCTTTGTGTTAGTTAAAGAAAAGTGAGTTCATAGCTAAGTGTGGCAGCTTGTTACTGGGGAGGAAAGAGATTTATGGCGCAAATTCAGTAAAACAGCGGATAGGTAATAAAATCTCGGTTTTCAAGCCGCGTCAATTCGAATAAAATTCTCGAGATTTCGATGGCTAGCTCGGCCATTGTCGTCAGGAGTAAAACCGTTGACGGCCGAGGCTGGCACGGCTTTCCGCTTATATAGCCACTGTTGCGGTCTCCTACTGGAGGGCCGAAACGATGTGTGCGCGGAAGGTGAGTTGTGCGAATCGTAGCAGCTCGAACGAGTGACAGACAGATGGCGCGAGAGAACGGCGCCACGTTTGAAACTGCCGCCCCGCTTCCCTACAAGCGTCAAGCATCCGTCGTTGCTTCCTTTCGAAATCCAAAACCTGCTCCCCATTCATTGCTATGTGTATATCTCTGGTCTTCGTTAAAAATTTTGCTGTTCGTTCTAATCTCAGGTGCCTCTTTCATAACGGAATCTCAGTATGTTGACGCAGGAACCAAGACTCGTGTTTTCAAATTGTAGTTTGTGTCCGTTTTTCAGACAGTACCCTGCTGTGGCGGGCTTATTAGGCGCCATTCCTTTAATATGTCGCTCGTGCTCGGTACAAGTGCGGCTGTGCAAAATGTCTGCCCCACGCAGATGCTGCTGCATTCGCAGGGAACGCTATACACACTGGCCACGTGGACAGCTACGTCGACTTTAACAGGGCGCAGCGTATCTCGGGACTGGGCCGGAAAATTGGTCTCAGTCCATGTCTCTGCAGCACACGTCCTGACTCGTTGATCGTTGCCCCACAATACGGCAGGAAAGCAGCCCGCCTGTCCTCTTCTGCACATTCGCAAGGTGTCCTTCTTCGTTGGTACCTAAAAGCGTTTTGCAATGTCTCTCTTGCTATAACCACTCTCCAAACGCGCGTCTTAAGGCTGCCGTTCAGACCGTAGGTATTCGTCGTCAGAAGTAACTTTTGCTCTGTATACTAACGTGTTCAGGGCCGCTATCTTGTGTACAGGGTGGTGGTGAAAATCGTCGGCATTCAAGTACCGATCAGTGTGTGTCGGTTTCGTGTACACTGAATGACCAAGCCGGCCTCCTGCCGTCCGCTCAACTAAAACACCCAAGAACGGTAGCTTGCCATCCTTTTCCATCTTGATGGTAGACTGATGTTGGGATGGACACCATTCAAGTGATCTGTGAACTGTTACAGTGTATTTTCACCGTGAGGCGATATCAGAAAGTATCATCTCTGTACCTTTGGAAACAAGATAGACGCAATGCTGCAGAGTTCAGAGCCTGCTCGTCAGAGTGCTCCGTGAAGAAATTCGCGACTGCCGGAGACACTGGTGATACCATTGCTGTGCCATCCGTCATTTAATAATATTAGTCTCGGTACAAGAAGTGCGTTGTCGTTAGAAGGTGACGGAACAACTTGACGATTCCAGGTGAGACTGTCGGGCCAAACGTTTCAGCGTGTCTTGTACTCGTAAAAGTCGGCAGCTCTTGGTCTTGCGGTAGCGTTCTCGCTTCCCGCGCACGCGGTCCCGACTTCGACTCCCGGCGGGCTTCAGGGGTTTTTCCTGCCTCGAGAGAACTGGGTGTTGTGTCGTTTATCCCCATTACGGTCAGAGGAAGGCAACGGCAAACAACCTCCACTACGACCTTGCCTAGTACAGCGGCGCGGGTTTCCCGTATCGTCCCCTACGCTCCTCGGAGTATGGGACATCATCATCATCGTACTCGTAAAAAGTGACACAACGTCCAGACTAACCATTACGTCGTTTCGGCCTGTATTTATTTTATTGGGTATTTCAGCACAAGAATAGGTTGACAGGACACATACTGTGAGGCATCATGGAAAAATTATTGTGGTACTAAAAATTGTGGAGGATGACTAAGGATTGAATAAAGTAACGTGGTTCAAGTGCACGAAGCTACAGTATTTATGCAGAGGCGAAGTCACTTTCACAGAAAAGATTTACGTGGAGAGCTGCATCAAACTAAACTTTGCAATGAAGACTACAACAACAACAGTTATTTAATGTATGCGCAGCTGAAATAAGACTGTTTATCGCGTCTCCGCTGTTTGGCCAAGTTTCGGCAATGAAAACCGTTTTGGCATTCGAACCGGTTACCACGATTCGGCTAACTCGTCCACAGGCGGGTAGGCTTTCAGGTAGCGACAAGGCGAGGACGGAACGTGAAAGTCTGCTACCCGGGGCGTAACAGGAGCTGGCAGGCGCGCCGGCGGCCGGCGCGTGTCGCGGTTGCGGCAGCGGCAGCCAGTGAGTGCAGCCCGCATCGTACAGTAGTGGCTGGGCCGCCGCCCTGACGTACTTACTGGCCGTTTCGCGTGGGCGGTGTGCCGAGCTTCTCGCACTCGTGTAGTTCTTTTCGTAACTTTTGGCTGCTGCCTTACAGGTCCATCGCATGACGATTGCGTCACAGCTATACAGGGTGGTTCAGCTGCCCCTACCTATGACTTCTATGCAATCCGCAACACCTTCAAAAACCGCGGGCGAGATTTCGATATTCTCTCGCTCACAACCCGCAAACTATTAGTCCTGCAGCAAAAATAAAGACCTTTTTGTAGGAAATTTAATGTAGTTAAATTTTGTACTGGGATACGTTTTCGCTGGAGGCCACCGTTTTCCAGTTATTTGAAGGTCACTTTTGTACGGTTTGCTCCAATAATTCGAAAACTACAGCCTGTAGCGAAAACATATCACAGTGCAATATGTAGTCACATTAAATTTCCTACAAAACAGGCTAGTTCATTTTTTCTGTAGGACTAACAGTTTGCGCCCGCATCTCGTGGTCGTGCGGTAGCGTTCTCGCTTCCCACGCCCGGGTTCCCGGGTTCGATTCCCGGCGGGGTCAGGGATTTTCTCTGCCTCGTGATGGCTGGGTGTTGTGTGCTGTCCTTAGGCTAGTTAGGTTTAAGTAGTTCTAAGTTCTAGGGGACTGATGACCATAGATGTTAAGTCCCATAGTGCTCAGAGCCATTTGAACCATTTGAACTAACAGTTTGCACTTAGTGGACGAGACAATACGCAGATCTTGCTTGTGGTATTTGAAGGAGTTGCAGGTTGCAGAAAACCTATAGGTAGGGGCCAGCTGAATCGCCCTGTATACGAATCGTACCGCTGTGTTCTTACATTTCATATGTGAATGTAATACGAATTGTTACAATTAAATAAGGAGGCTGCATCAAGTGAGGTTGGTACTGGAAAGGAGTCGAGCTTTGATCTTCGAAAACAGCCACCGTTAGTTTCGTCTGTGTCTGTTTTAGTTTACTTTTGAGCTTTCATTGATGACGTTTTTCTGTAGTAGTGCTGTGATCAAGGTGAATTTAAAAATCGAGCAGCGCATTCACCTCAGTTTCCTCGTGAATTTAAAGAATTCGCAAACGGAACGTTTTCATATGATGACGAGTTTGGTGATAATGCTAGGTCACGTGCCCGAGTTTTTGAAGAGCACAAACGATTTTCAGAAGCAATGTTGTATCTGTTCCTCTGGACATGTCTGAAAGAACAAAAAAATGGCTCTGAGCACTAGGGGATTTAACTGCTGTGGTCATCAGTCCTCTAGAACTTAGAACTACTTAAACCTAACTGACCTAAGGACATCATAAACATCCATGTCCGAGGCAGGATTCGAACCTGCGACCGTAGCGGTCGCGCAGTTCCAGACTGTAGCGCCTAGAACCGCTCGACCACCCCGGCCAGCCTGAAAGAACAGATATCATATAACTTATGCAAAGCGGCCGAATGATCCGTTTTAGTGTGGATGCACAACAGGCTCGGACTCTGATAGGAACCAGTATGCTGCCAGTACTGAGGATGATGGGCAGGGGCACTATGTCAATAGTGTGAAGATAAGTCGGAAATATGAATTGGTCAGGGTCCGTGTCCGATGGCCGAGGCGGTTAAATTTTCCCATTGATGTGTTTCATTGCCCAGAGACAGCTAATGTCGTACTTTCGTTTCTATAAGTTTTCAGAATGCCAGAAAAAGGTTGAAGACGATGAAAATTTCTGATCAATCTCTGAGCTCAAGAACTGAACGTAGCAGGACCCATTTGGTTGTCAACCGCGGTACATCCACAGCACAGCGCCACGCCGACGATATTCTACGTTCCGTTTCATTGCCCTTCATGACAAGCAGTCCTGCACTAACATTTCAGCAAGATAACACACGCCCGCACGCAGCGAAAATTTCTATGGCTTGTCTTCATGCTTTCCTCGTCCAGCTAGGCCCCCAGACCTACCCCAACTGAGAATGTAGGGAGCATTATGGGCCCGGCCCACCAATCATCTCGGGATTTCGACAACCTAACGTGCCGATTGGACTAAATTTGGCACTGTACCCCTCAGGAGGACATCGACAACTCTGTCAATCAATGCAAAGTCGAATAACTGATTGCATAAGGGCCAGAGGTGGACCAACGCGTTACAGGCTTCTCAGTTTGTGAAGCTCTTTCTCTTGAATAAATCATTCATTTTTTGTGAAACTGTAATCACGTGTTCGTCTCTACATGTGCACCACATCTACCTATGTCCGTCCCTTTCGGATAATTTCTTCTTGGAATGTATTATAGTGAAGTGAAGTTTTTTTTTTCTTCAGAATTTCATAACTATCACTTTCAAGCAGCCATAGATGCCAGAACGTATTCAAGCTCATATAGACAGGTTGAAGATATGAACACGGGCCCATTAGACATCAAGCCATTATCGCCTAACAACGCCTCTAGTCTTGATATGGTCTTAATCTGCAGAAAAAGGGAGTCCAGAGGTTTCTTCAGGTATGCCATTTTCAGCTGAACACACCCATCTATGAATAGATCTGTTAGAGGTACCAAATTCAGGGTTTATTGATTTCTGCGTTTCATTCTTTGTTCCAAATAATCGCACACATTTTCTGTGGGATTAATGTCGGGCGATTTAGCGGGTAGTCGAGGCGCGATAGTGTGCCGGCGCGCTGTACTTGCCAGAAACATGCGCATGCGGCCCTGTCAAAATGGCTGGTCGTCTTGGTAGTGTCCACAGCATATTCATCATGAACACGTAGGAGAAAAGGAAACATCTGGGTCACTGATAATGTTGAAAGAAACCTTTGGTTCATGGCCGGCCGGTGTGGCCGAGCGGTACTAAGCGCTTCAGTCTGGAGCCGCGCTGCTCCAACGGTCGCAGGTTCGAATCCTGCCACGGGAATGGATGTGTGTGATGTCCTTAGGTTAGTTAGGTTTAAGTAGTTCTAAGTCTAGGGGACTGATGACCTTAGAACTACTTAAACCTAACTAACCTAAGGACATCACATACATCCATGCCCGAGGCAGGAGTCGAACCTGCGACCGTAGCGGTCGCGCGGTTCCAGACTGTAGCGCCTAGAACCGCTCGGCCACTCCGGCCGGCAATAATGTGGTAATTGTGCATAGGGACATAGACCAGGTAGTAAATAACGGTGTAGAAAGTGAAACAATCACTGAAAAGGGAACTATTGTCGATCAATCGGTCGGTAACTGGTTGTCTCAGGAACATGAAATAACAGAACAAAATCTTGCAAATACTGTGGATTCAGGTTTTGCGTCATAACATTTTCCTCAGTTTAGTAACTATACACTTTCTGCTTTTCGAAATATGAGTATTGCCGGTACGAATGCACTGCCTAAAAGCACAAAGGAACATGAAATAATAAAACAAAATTTTTCAAATCCATAGATTCAGGTTTTGCGTCATTACCCTTTTCTCAATTAATTCAATATTCACTCATTGCTCTTCAAAATACGAATATTGGCGGTGCAAATGCACTGCCGAAAAGCACAAAGCAACAAGTTTCATTCACTAATACATTGTTATTGCAATTAATGCAACAAATGGAACAAAATCAGAAACTAACACAGCAACAGCTCCAAAAGTTAGACATAATTGAGCAAACGCTTGAACAAACACGTGAAGGTTTAACTGCTGAGTTATTTAAAATCGAATCGAAATGACAAAAAAATTGTAAAGATGTAAAAACACAAAATTGTGGGCATTTTCAGCCTTTTTTGCGACATGAAAACACATTACAGAATCATGAAGCAGTCATAAAAGAACTGCAGATCATTGTTCACGAAAATCACGACACTTTGCGGGCTAAAATTGACACAGTTGCATCTACCGATACGGTCGCGCAACTTGTAAAAGATCAGGATAACTTAAAGGACACAGTAGATACCCTAAAACTAGGTTCAGAAAAACACACAGAGGAAATCAGCATATTATCGGAAAAAGTAGCTGAACTTTCGGGTCAGTTAACAAATTTATCTACGAAGGTAGATGATGATTTGATTGATACAAGACCGGTAGCCTTTACTGATACAGAGGAGTACGAGGGCATTAGGAAATTTAAACAGAGTCAGAAACAAATTAATATGCAACATAGAAGAGAAATGCGGGAAGTACAAAATCAGTTGTGACACGTGATACAGGAGTTACATATTTCAGAGGATACTTGCGTTCCGACACGGGAAGAGGGATTTAGAAATACGGAAAAGTCACAAAGTACTAACACAGGGTATTTTGGAGATTTTGAAAGGAGTCGGCAGGTGGCACCGAACTTTGAGATGGAACCGCCGACACGATGCAAGAATGACTGATTTGCGAATCGGCGTCAGGATGACTGAGTATAAGTTCTTCATCACAACGCGTAAATTTAAAACATTCAAGAATTCCAGTAATGACATGCATCCGCAAGCTTGGCTTCATCAATTTTCTCATTGTTTTTTTCCTAATTGGTCATTAGAACATAGACTAGAATTTATCTGTGGCTATTTAGAAAATGAACCAGTGGTAAGAATGCGATCGGTTATTCGTGACCGTCACAATGAAACAGATTTTTATCATACCTTCCTTTCTGCATATTGGTCTCAGGATACTCAAAATCGAGTAAAACACAGGGGACAGCGGCATGTAGACAGACAGTGAGATAATGAGTTTGGTTGACTTGAGTGAGTGAGATATGGCAGAATGACCGCGAGCGACGTGCGGCGATGAACTACTTGGTGTAAGCGAGTTAAGTTAGGAGAGCTTGTTGTCGGAGTGAGATGTGAGTTGTATGTTAATATGTATGTATGTATGTAATATGTATGTCAATATGTTCGCGTGACAAAATTTTTGGGAGCATTTTACAGGTGCTGACGAAGACTGAGTGAGGCAGCTGGTACACAACATTTCAATCAGAGTCTTTTAAAAGAGGGGCATATTAGCCACTTTTCTGTTCCGACAGGGGCATTTTTCCGCTACTGTCTTTATATCTCCCCTGTGTGACGAAGGCGGAGCGTACGGCCCCCACACCTGTCAGGTGTGCTCGTGTGAATACAGGTTTACACTACACTTGAAAAATTTGCGACTTCGCTTGTGACTGTGGCTTCAACTGGAGGAAATGCGTGGTCCGTAGTAGACTTGTTACTTGTTTTCAATTCGCCGATTTTGTGCAAGCAGCCTTTCACTTTCTGTGACCTTGGTACACCTTGCCTTTACTTTCGCTAAATAAGCCTCCGATTTATAAAAACTTTCGCTAAATAAGTCTTCGATTTATAAAATTCATCGAATCTCTCAGATTCCTTATTAAGATTTGACACGTTAGCAAACTATCTCAAAAATAAAGGTTACTATTAACCGCATTACAAATTATCCACAACGAAAATATAAACAGAACTGACCTCTAAACTTCTCATGCGCTGAGTCGAAGAAAAGTGAGAGCTCTAAAAAAAATGTTCAAATGTGTGTGAAATCTTATGGGACGTAACTGCTAAGGTCATCAGTCCCTAAGTTTACACACTACTTAACCTAAATTACTAAGGACAAACACACACACCCATGCCCGAGGGAGGACTTGAACCTCCGCCGGGACCAGCCGCACAGTCTATGACTGCAGCGGAGAGCTCTAAACCTGAAACAAGTGCACGCAATTTAAACAAGCACACACACACACACACACACACACACACACACACACACACTCTGTCTGTCTCTCTCTCTCTCTCTCTCTCTCTCTCTCGTGTATCTTCGTCTTTCCTCTGCCTGATCCTCTCTTTACCTCTATACACCCTCCTCCTCCGCAGCATGGGCTCAAGAAACGTACAGATGAATGGATCTGCGTTCGTTCTCCTCTTCATGATACCACAACAACTGTGGCAGAGACCATACAGTAAAGCCGTTCATCCCATGAATTACTCCATTCGTGAATGGGAGTAGAGAGACAATTTCAATGACACGATTACTACGCATGGCCGAGATTTTTTCCTTAATCTCGTCTGTTGTAGCGACATTAAGAGTATCTTTTACTTGTTTCCAATTCTCTTTTCTATAGTGCCCCTCTCTGGCGACTGGTGCGCATTTCTGTCAGGCTCTCGAGGCTAATGACTTTTCCTGTATCTTATGTGATCTACCGTCGGCTGTGTATTAAATATAAGCAACACAAGCTGTCATTGTGGACAACTAGTCGTCATCTACCCAGCAGTTCACGCTTTCCCTGTCTGTAAATAGAATCAAAAGGAAAAATATGTTGTCTGCTGGTGACGTACAGAAGTGGTGTGTTTGTACGTTCCAGTGCTGGTAGAGTAATTTTTTCTGTTTTTGACCCGAGTGGAGCCGGCTGTGTACGATAATATCGGAGCGCGGATCCCAGCAACGGCCGGCGGAAATTAAAACGCGGAGCACAATCGCAGCAGGTAATTGGCTGGCGCGGCGGCTCATCTGAATGTAATGGACGGCCAATCAGCTCGGCGCAGCCCGCTGGGCCAGCCAGGCACATCCCATCCAGAGCCTCGCATTCCTGCGCACAGCTAGACCACCGGCCGAATAATTGGCTCCTACCAGATCTGGCGTTCCACCAGGCTCTTGCACCTGCGCAAACGTCCAGACTTTTTTCCTGTCGGCTAATGTATAGCGGCGCACAGCCGCTCGTAGCATAGTCTGACAGCCCAGAAGCGTATGAGTGAAGCAGCCTCACTTCCTAGTAAACATCATACCTAATATGGATCCCTAACAGCAACGAATAGTTTTGAGATTTTCAGCGAGGTTTCTCGTTTATATAAATGCGTTGTGGTCTGTCCGAAAGAACAGATACCACGCATTCATATAATTGAGTCGCCTCGATGGACAACGATGCCACCATCTTCAGTGCGGAAGCACAAACACGTCTGACTTCCTGTGGGAATCTCGAAGTAGCGAGCATGGAGGACATGGACAACACTGCGGGTAGATGACGCTGGGTGGAAATGTGCGTCGGCCGAGACGCGTGTCAAAATAGTCTGCGCACTTGCGATAAACCCCTTGTCCGGGTGGGGTAGTGGTTAACGCAACTGCGTCGTAAGCAGCAGATTCCGTGTTCGAATCCCGATCTGGGACACATTTTCACTCGTCCCCGCAGATTTCGCACAACGTCCTGATGCAGCTGACATTAATAGTCCCTTCCCCCCCCCCCCCCCCCCTCCTTCCACCTTCAGTAAGGTTAATCGCCTCATAAACACTAAAAAGTAAGCAGCAAGGTAAACTCCCCCAACCTGAAGGTTGGTTTGAACACCGCTGGCAAAAACGTATTCTACATGGTATGCCTTCGCTTCTTTCGTCCTAAACTAAGAAAGACGCGAGAAGTGACAGAAAAAGTCTTATCGCCAATTGACAGTCCAATCCCGGACCATAAGTTTGTAGTCTGAAATTATGCACAGTTAATAAAGGAGGTACAATGTTGAGACCGCTAATAGTATGTGTGAGACAAAATGATTGATGACACAGCACTTTCGAGTAATATTGGTACATAAATGACATGCAGTTCTTTTACCTTTACCTATGTGAAGTCTATCTCAGTGTATATTGTTGCCCCACAGAGAGCCCTGGAGTAGATGAGATGTCGTTTACAGTCTTTCACATTCACACATCAATAACGATTCACAGACGGCAGATGGCAATAATAGCAGTAGAGGGTAAATGAAGGGCGTCGGAGGTATGTCGAAAACAGTGCGTCCGTTGTCGTAATGCAGAAACGGAACGATTTTTCTGACATCCAAAAGGGCATGATCAAACATTGGCTTTCGGATCAAGGGTGGTAGCACTTCAGAAACGGTTAAGCTGTTCGTGTGCCACCGTAGTTAAAATGTACCGTCAAAATGGCCCTGTCCAAAACAGGCGCCGTGGCAGCTGTGGTCCCCAATAGGCCGTAGACAACAGAGGTGAACGACGGCTGCTGACATGTGTGCAGACGAATAGACCTGCAACTGTTGAGCACACGACCGCACAAATGAACCAAGGGGCTACCAACAATTTCTCCTTAACGCCCGTTCAGCGAAAGTAGCTTCGTATGGATCTCCGCATCTGGCGCCTCGTTCATATTCCCATGTTGACTGCTGTTCATCGGCGAAGTGGGCAGGAATTTGCCTGTCAGTACCACAAGTGGACGACACTGAGTGGCGACAGGCGGCCTTTCCAGACGAGTTACGTTTTACTCTCCGTCGGACAGATGGCCGTGAAACACCTGAATGCAAACACCCTGCGAGCCGGAGGAGGGAGCGTTATGATCTGAGGAATGTTTTAGTGTCTTCCTGATCGTCATTCTGGAAGGAACAATGGATCAACACAAGTATGCTTCTATCCTTGTGGACCATGTCGACCCCTACATGCACTTCGCTTTTCCTCGGGACGATGGCATCTGCTGGCAGATCAGTGCGGCGTGTCACACAACTCGCAGTAAACGTGCGTGGTCCGAAGATCACCAGGATGAGTGTACCGTACTCCCCAGGCCACCAACGTCCCGGAATTAAACACGGTCGAGAACCCTCGGAACTACCTCGAAGGGACTTTAGGCGCCAGGAATCCTCAACCGAGAAGCCTGGCGCAGCTGGCCGCGGCGCTGGCTGTCAGACTGGCTCCACATCCCTGTCGGTACCTTCGACAAACCCATTGACTCTCTTCCAACACGTCTCGCAACGGTCTGCGTTTCAAAAGGTGTATACTAAAGGCCGGTTCCCACTAGAGCGCGGCGTGCGGCAACGGCAGCGGCAAGCGTTTTCCGCTTTGACGCGGCGGCTCGCGGGATTGGCGTTCCCATCTGGAAGCGGCAGACGCTAGCGGTAGCCAATGACGGACAGCCACTGAGGTACGGGGTGGGACCCACCGAAACGACCGGTGTGTTTGAATAACTATATCTTACACCTAAATCAAGGAAAGACGAAGTTGGGTGAAGACATACCAATTTTTCATTTTCTGTACAATGTACTCTTTCACATATTTCATTATTCATGTTTTCTCATTTCAAAATAAACAGATTTCATGACTACCGTTCATGATTGTTCACTATCTCCTAACACATTGAAACAATGTACGATAAAAGAGATTATTCAGATAGTTAAGCGAGACAAAAATTTAAAATGTGATACGGTAGCAGGTACACGAAAACAGTAAGAACACAAAGGCTATGTGGAAGGGATGAAAGTGGAAGCCACCTGATAGAATTTCCCACAGAGCATAATGTAATCATCGCCAGCACCTTGCTTAAGAATCACGAAAGAATAATATATATTTGGAACAGAGTTTTCGAAACCAGATTATAAATTGTAAGGCATTTCCTGGTGCAGACGCAAACCTGACTGAAGACTGTCAATAGTAAGAAAAGCGTTCTGAAAAAGAAAATTTGTTCACACCAAATATAAATTCTAATGGTTGGATACTATTTTACAAAGGTTTTTGTGTGGAGTGCAGCCTTGTATGTAAGTGAAACGTGGACGATGAACAGTTCTGTCAAGAAGACAATGGACGTTTTCAAAACGTGGTGATCAATAAGAATGCTGAAGATTAGATACGAGGATCGTGTGACTAAAGAAGAGGTACGGAATTAAATAGAGGAGGAAGAGGAAATTACGGCACAACTTTGACAACAATAGGGGTTAGTTGACAGGACGTATTATGGGGCGTCAAAGAGTGAGGACAAAGGGGTTGGGTGATAGTATTCTGATAATAATCATCTGTTGAAATACTATTCTACTATTTTATCTATTAATGTAAGCAGTGAATTTACTCTTCCATGCACTCCTCCACAAAACATTTAAAACCGAGCGAGGTGGCGCAGTGGTTAGACACTGGACTCGCATTCGGAAGGACGACGGTTCAATCCCGCGTCCGGCCATCCTGATTTAGGTTTTCCGTGATTTCCCTAAATCACTCCAGGCAAATGCCGGGATGGTTCCTCTGAAAGGGCACGGCCGACTTCCTTCCCCATCCTTCCCTAATCCGATGAGACCGATGACCACGCTGTCTGGTCTCCTTCCCCAAACCAACCAACCAACCAAAACATTTAAACCAAAACTGATATCAGCTGAACACCAAATCTTTCAACCACTGTCTGACAACTACTGGATTCACTTTCAACTTTCTATAACTATCACTGGCTAGCCACACAGACATACAGATATAAGGAGAACAAAAATAAACAAACATTAGTTTTCAGCATATAATTCTGCAGGTTGGCAACATGTACATAAACAAACCAGACAGGAAGGGACATGAGGTGAACACACTGTAGTTACGACTTCAAATCAGAGTTTTCGGTAAAACGTCTACTGCTAGTGACAGAAGTAAATAGAACGAACATGAAAATGTGCTTATGTTCCATAATCTAAGTTTTAGTTCAACCTCTAGCATGTGACCAGGTGAGGGGAAATGTATATGTCCGCTAAAAACTCGATTCACTGTAAGTAATCAGTCATTCACGTAAAAAAAGATGTCAACTGTTTTATAATCTGCAAGTATCACATATCAAAACAAAACTGAATCATTCTAGATTTCACCGAAGATGCCTTAAAGTAAAAGGCGAAACGCGTCTTGAATCAGTAAAGTACACTGGATAAAGAAAAAAAGTTTGTTACTTACCAAAGGAAATAATCAATAGCTGTAGATATTTAGTAAATTACATCTTATGACATACCAGCAAATTAGTTTCGGTCTAACTTCTCATTCCACGCGCTATTAAATTCTATTGAAAAAAATTCATCTATCCCTTCTGAAAAACTGTAGTTACTTTCATATCTCGGTAGATAAACAGATTTAGGATATTTATCATGCGACGAAATACATGACTTTTCACAAGTTATCGTTTGCAAAATAACACGTTTCGATTTCTTGAACCGTTTACGAAATTTGCGGGTGATACAACCACATGGTTTACGACGAGCAGGACGAAGTATCGGTCGCGTCGCGAGCAACCCGCGCGCGGTCACGGCACAGCCCGTCCGCCGACATATCATTCAATATCTCGAGAATGGTGATAGCTATCGACTTGCTCTCAGCTTTAAAAACAATTTCGATATGTTGACTAAATTTCATACGCAATAATGTATTACCTGAAATGAACTGTACGCAAAGTCCACGCAATGCGTTTTTACCTCTGCATACTCATTAAAATTTCGTGTAAAGGTTTACGTAAATGCGATACAGCAAGTAACCACGACGAGTAACGAAAAGAAATTAGGTCCTTTATCGAGAGAAGATATCAGGCTGTAGCGTGCCCAAGAATCAAATTTTTCTGCCGAATAGTTTCCTTGGAATCGGATGATAAGTATTTCATAGCTGCCGCCGCGTCCGCGCCAGCGGTTCGGCGAAAGTTCGTGTGGCCCGGGGTTCCGTACCTGACGTCACGCTCAGCGCGTTCTGTGATTGGCGGCGCGGACCTGGAGCGCGGCACGCGGCAGCGGAAGCGGTTCGACATGGTCAAACCGCGACGCAGAGCCCGCCGCGCCGTGCCGCTGACGTCGTTTCCATGGCAACCACGCCGCTGACGCGCGGTTTTGACGCGCGGCAGCCCTAGTGGGAACCGGCCTTAAGGCTCTTGACAGGCGGTCACAATAATGCGACTGGACAGTGTATATCATCCCATACTAAAGCCACATTCTTACAGGCTGCTTATGTATCTAGCAACTCATGGTGGCCTTCTCCTGAGAGACTTCCAGATAGCTCACTGTTTTGTATAACCAGTACGTGTTTAGCTTGGTGTAAACCATTCCCTAGAAGAGCTAAATTTTTCACGTCATTTGTGAACTCGGGCATGCTGCGGTCACTGCTGCTCATAGGAAATATTTTCCTCACTTTAGTGCGGGCGTGCAGCTTCTCTCCACATAGATGTGTTCGAAATGTTGAGATCTTTCTGTTCTCGTTCACTGTAACGACTTGTGGGCCCAGGAGCCACAATGAGAGCAAGGTAGTATAGCTTTACTAGAACCAGGGTACAGTTTCATATGTTAAATAAATGGAAATTTCACTTAATTATGTATAGGTAACAGCAAAGAGCCGAGAATTTTGAAGTGTCGAATACTCGCAACATTTTTATCTACCGTACCAGAGAAGCAACTAAGATTTTGCTAAATGCAACGATATACAGGTGTTAGAGACGTAAGTGTTATTGTTGTAGTGGTCTTCAGTCCTGAGACTGGTTTGATGCAGCTCTCCATGCTAATCTATCCTGTGCAAGCCTCTTCATCTCCCAGTACCCACTGCAACCTACATCCTTCTGAATCTGCTTAGTGTATTCATCTCTTGGTCTCCCTCTACGATTTTTACCCTCCACGCTGCCCTCCAATGCTAAATTTGTAATCCCTTGATGCCTCAGAACATGTCCTACCAACTGGTTCCTTCTTCTTGTCAAGTTGTGCCACAAACTCCTCTTCTCCCAAGTTCTATTCAATACCTCCTCATTAGTTATGTGATCTACCTATCTAATCTTCAGTACTCTTCTGTGGCACCACATTTCGAAGGCTTCTATTCTCTTCTTGTCCAAACTATTTATCGTCCATGTTTCACTTCCATACATGGCTACACTCCATACAAATACTTTAGAAACGACTTCCTGACACTTAAATCTATACTCGATGTTAACATATTTCTCTTCTTCAGAAACGCTTTCGTTGCCAGTCTACATTTTATATCCTCTCTACTTCGACCATCATCAGTTATTTTGCTCCCTAAATAGCGAAACTCATTTACTACTTTAAGCGTCTCATTTCCTAATCTAATTCCCTCAGCATCACCCGACTTAATTCGACTACATTCCATTATCCTCGTTTTGCTTTTGTTGATGTTCATCTTATAACCTCCTTTCAAGACACTGTCCATTCCGTTCAACTGCTCTTCCAAGTCCTTTGCTGTCTCTGATAGAATTACAATGTCATCGGCGAACCTCAAAGTTTTTATTTGTTCTCCATGGATTTTAATACCTACTCTGAATTTTTCTTTTGTTTCCTTTACTGCTTGCTCAATATACAGATTGAATAACATCGGGGAGAGGCTACAACCCTGTCTCACTCCCTTCCCAACCACTGCTTCCCTTTCATGCCCCTCGACTCTTATAACTGCCATCTGGTTTCTGTACAAATTGTAAATAGCCTTTCGCTCCCTATATTTTACCCCTGCCACTTTTAGAATTTGAAAGAGAGTATTCCAGTCAACATTGTCAAAAGCTTTCTGTAAGTCTACAAATGCTAGAAACGTAAGTTTGCCTTTCCTTAATCTTCCTTCTAAGATAAGTCGTACGGTTAGTATTGCCTCAAGTGTATATATTTCTATTTGTGATTGAGGGCAGTGTGTTGGACAATATTACAGCAATATTTACTTCGTTTGCAGACTATTAATTATAGCTATTAGAAGAAGTATGTTCTTGGGTTGGTTAGTACCTCTAAGTACGTGCAGCACGAGCAACAACGCATATTCTCGCGTGGACAGAAGTTCAGGTGTTAAAGTGTGGACGCAAAACGGTTAATTAGTCGTAGTCCACTGAATAGTGCAGTTACGACTGTACAGAAAACATCGGGTAGTAAATTATGTGGCATATTTGCAGTAAGACTGTTAGATGCAGCAGAAAAAAACCAACCAACACCCTGAAATGGGTACACATTAAGGTAAAAATGATCACAATATCTGCAATTATACCCCTAACACTCTCTATATATTTTAAACACTCGCATCATTCAACATAGAATAAATTCTTCCATTAATTTCTCCCTAGTCCAATATTAATAGAATAAGGTCGGAATATCTGCTTAAAAGCGCCGCAAATTACATTTCTATGTATGGCACATGCTTGTCCCAAACTGATGATACACATATATTGGAGAACGACTGGTTATGTCCTATCACTCCGTTGCAGTAAGCTGTACCTGTTTCATGACTGTAACAAAAGGTGGTAAAATCTAAGGAAAGGGGGAACGGGGGCAGTGGTGACTGCTTGTGCAATGATACGGTGTGACTAAGCACGATATGGAAGAAACGGGAAGTCCTGCATCGTAGCGCCGGAACAATGCGTACTGCTCTCAGACTCTGTGGCAGTGTAACTTCCGCGTTGCTGCTAGCAGCACAGGCCTCCCTCGGCTCGTGCATCACGCAGCCAAAACAAAACAGGGGCCACGCGCCGCGGGTTTCGAACGTCACGCTCTGCAGCGCCCGTGACACGTGTAGGGCGCCCGATGCATACTAACGGCAGCCGGGGCGCCTGGCGTCTGCCACAAGGTCACACAGCTGACCGCCTCGCCCGGCGTCGCCTACCTGTCACCCTGCGCACGTTTTCACAACTCTGCTGCACTCCACTCGAAAGAATTTTCGCTTCTTACCAATGCAACGCCGTCACACGCTATACGTCTATACGCTAATGCCCAGCGCAGCACGATTGTACGCTGACCTGCACTTTTGTTTCACGACACTTCTCGCACATTACCGCTGTTGTAGTCGTAACATCCATCTTCCAGCTGAATATCGATACATCATTAGCCTCTTTAATTCTGGAGTTTCGTAAATACGAGAGAGGATCGGAAAGTAACGTACAATAATTTTTTCCTCCTCTGGTATTGCACCTGGAATGTTGAAATTTCACGATGATATACTTTGAACTTTGCACAACGGAGGGTATTTTGCTTCTTGTGCAGCTCTAGCGAGAGGAGCCTCAAGTATGAAACAAACAAGGCAGGAACGTTACTTCAGTCGTGAAGTGCAGCAAAGTTGTTCGATATTTGTGGGCCAAATGGCATAAACCGAGCGAAATTGACAGGGCATGCGTGGCGTGTGTGGGCACCGTAACAATGTCTGCAGAGGTATGCATTCTACCAAGAGAGCCGTGTGAACCTAAGTGATTCGCCACGCTCAGGTCGGCCAGTAACAGCAGCAACCCCGCAAAATGTCGGGGCTATTGACGCAAACGTTTTGAACGACCTGTGAGTGCAACTGCGAACATTATCGCAGCAGTTAAAACATTTCCTTTGGTGCGGTGTACGATACTGGTCATGATACGTTGAAATTTCGTAATGTTGGTGCTCGCTGGGTGCCTAAAAACCTGACAGACAACCACAAGCGCCGTCGAATGATGACGACAAGCTTGGATGAGCTTGGATCACTTAACGCGTTACGCCGCAGAAGGGCATAACTTTCTGAAAGGAATCACACAGGTTATGAGTCTTGGGCGTACCACTGCATGTCCGAAACCAAGCAGGCTTCTATGGACTGGAAACATTCTGATTCCCCAATACGAAAAAAAAATTCAAAATGACTCAGTCTGCTAGGATGTGCATGGTGTGGTTTTGGTGGACTTTGCTCAACACAGAACCATTGTGAGTGCTGCAGCCTACATTAATGCTTTGGTTAACTTCTATAGTGCCCTTCGTGACAAATGCCACAACATGGATATTGAGGGTGTCGAATTTCTTCATGACAGTGCGCTGCCCCGTGTGCTCCTGTTCGCGAGAAAATCGCCAGATTTGTGTGGGAGGTGCTGCAGTATCCACCATACAGTTTGGACCTCGCACTGCCGGACTTTCGTCTGTTTGGTCCCAAGAAGAAATTCCTGGACGACCAATGCTTTGGGACAGATTCGGAAATGAAATCAGCAGTTCACAGATGACTTTACTCGAACCAAACGGATTCCTACGAACAGGGCATATTGATGGGAGATAGGAGAAATGTGTTGAGACATTGGTGACTATGTAGCAACGCAGGTAAAAGATGTAAGTTCATTTGTGATTTTTTTGTTTTGTTAGCTATTAAACTTTTTGGTAATAAAATTATTGTGCATTACTTTCCGTTTTTTTTTTTTTATCTAATGTAGTCTGCCTTTTCTGAAACTATGTTGCTTCGTTTTCATTGAGGCCATCTTTTAAAACCAAATTCCACAAACGGAACAGTTTCGAATATCAGTTCTGTGTAATAAGAAATGTGGCTTCTTCGGCCGGCCGCGGTGGTCTCGCGGTTCTAGGCGCGCAGTCCGGAACCGTGCGACTGCTACGGTCCCAGGTTCGAATCCTGCCTCGGGCATGGATGTGTGTGATGTCCTTAGGTTAGTTAGGTTTAAGTAGTTCTAAGTTCTAGGGGACTAATGACCACAGCAGTTGAATCCCATAGTGCTCAGAGCCATTTGAACCATTTGTGGCTTCTTCGCCGAGTTGCCATTCCTTTGTATTCTTGAGAATATCGCAGAAATTTTTGCCGAACAACATACTTATTTATGTAGTGAATGGAATGAACTTTGTTTCTTCTTCTTTGGGGTAAATATGCGAATCCCACACCGCTCAACATCATCCCCTCATGCGTAATGTGTACTCCATCGATTTACCCAACTTTAATATTTGCTTCCACGTTCCGTCACCATTCCAGTCAGTGGAACGTGGCTGTGCCTTTCTAGTCACCTGCCCAAGTTAGTCCGCACCGCCCTGGTTCACGGTTCGCTTTACCGAGGAACACGGAGTCACAACACGCTTTTATTCATCAATCTGTATGTTGTTCAATAGTGTATTACGGAAGACCACAACAACCCAGTCAATGCAGTCCACCTGTAGAAACTTTCACAGACACCGAATACGAACTCCTATCACCGCTTGTTAGCAGCACATTTACAGACATTGGTGGTCACCAGGAGTATGACAGCCATTTTGCAAGTCGTAAGCCTGAAGACTTTGCACTTTGTAATGACACCTTTTGACATCACTGTCTTCTATCACATGACCACAGGGTTGTATTTACAAAATGGCCGACATCGATGTGACGTTTCGACAGCTTGCTGCGTTGAACTGATTGTTAAAGAGGAAAAATCTGCCAATGAAATACGTCTCTCTGACTTCCGTGTGCATTTGTAGATACGTGCAGGGATGTCAGCAGTGTTTGAAGATGGCTGGAGAGCGGAACACGAGCATCCAAGATGAGCCTCCTGGCGAACATCCTGGAACTACGTCCACGGCATGCAACAATGAAACAGTTAACGATTTAATTAGAGAAGACACACACATGAACATGACTCAAATCACAACAAAAATTTCAGTGTAGCAAACGACTCAAAGCTTGAATTATCGAAGCGGTTTCCCCCCGTCGGAGGTTCGAGTCCTCCCTCGGGCATGGATGAGTGTTGTCCATAGCGTAACTTAGTTGAAGTTAGATTAAGTAGTGTGTAGGCTTGGGGACCGATGACCTAAGTAGTTTGGTCCCATAAGATCTTATCTAAAATTTCTAATTGTCGAAGCGTTTGCTCCCTTTCGGTCCCATATTTATTGACTGAAGACCACAAAGTTCATAGACGGATCATCACCCAAATCTTTCTTATAGATTTCGAAATAAGGTAACTGTTTTTGAGCAGGACCTCAGCTTTTCGGTTCTCATACACATAGCTGCGAGACCAACGCCACCAGACCCTGAAGGACATCTAGAAAGCGATGTCAGTGTCTTCGGGCAGACGGAATTGACTGCTGCCACAAGGGAATCTTCATAGATACAGTATCATCATCATCATCATCATTTAAGACTGATTATGCCTTTCAGCGTTCAGTCTGGAGCATAGCCCCCTTATAAAATTCCTCCACGATCCCCTATTCAGTGCTAACATTGGTGCCTCTTCTGATGTTAAACCTATTACTTCAAAATCATTCTTAACCGAATCCAGGTACCTTCTCCTTGGTCTGCCCCGACTCCTCCTACCCTCTACTGCTGAACCCATGAGTCTCTTGGGTAACCTTGCTTCTCCCATGCGTGTAACATGACCCCACCATCTAAGCCTGTTCGCCCTGACTGCTACATCTATAGAGTTCATTCCCAGTTTTTCTTTGATTTCCTCATTGTGGACACCCTCCTGCCATTGTTCCCATCTACTAGTACCTGCAATCATCCTAGCTACTTTCATATCCGTAACCTCAACCTTGTTGATAAGGTAACCTGAATCCACCCAGCTTTCGCTCCCATACAACAAAGTTGGTCGAAAGATTGAACGGTGCACAGATAACTTAGTCTTGGTACTAACTTCCTCCTTGCAGAAGAGAGTAGATCGTAGCTAAGCGCTCACTGCATTAGCTTTGCTACACCTCGCTTCCAGTTCTTTGACTATGTTACCATCCTGTGAGAATATGCATCCTAAGTACTTGAAACCGTCCACCTGTTCTAACTTTGTTCCTCCTATTTGGCACTAAATCCGTTTATTTCTTTCCCACTGACATTACTTTCGTTTTGGAGATGCTAATCTTCATACCATAGTCCTTACATTTCTGATCTAGCTCTGAAATATTACTTTGCAAACTTTCAATCGAATCTGCCATCACAACTAAGTCATCCGCATATGCAAGACTGCTTATTTTGTGTTCACATATCTTAATCCCACCCAGCCATTCTATTGTTTTCAACATATGATCCATAAATAATATGAACATACAGTATCATGAAAAAATATATGCAAAGTAGTGGCGACTGTATAGAAAGTGACGGAAAAATTTGTAGAGTACGATGGTATACATGGCTTGTTTAATAGACAAAGTACAGTACTCACAACAGTGGTTTGCACCTGACTCCCAGCATGCGCCATGTACACGGCCGCCCTAAGGTAACTACTGCCAGTGTGTGCAGCTGTTATCCAAAAGAGTGTAATGCTTGTCTGGAGACGTTCGGTAAGTGGTCTCGAAAATTAATTTATAGCAAGATGTATCGAACAATGGTAGTGTGAGTGTAATACTCTAGAAAGACAGCATTAGGAACATGTCAATTACTGGCCGTATTTTCCCATCTCCGGTCCACTCATAATACTCAAAGCGTTGTATACACTTATTGTTGACCGTCGGAGTAAGGAACATGCATAGTGTGGTAGATATAAGGAGATGGGTAATAAACGCAGGTAATTATTAAAATGAGGAGATTATGGAAGTAATAGCAGATGAGATGTATAAAATCATTCGAAGTATGACGAAAGGAAAAGCTCTTGGGAATGATGATGTTTGAATAATAATGATTTAAGCTGATGGAACAACTTTCTGATTATTTACAGATTTTCTGCGAAGGAAGGCAGTTTTCTTCAGAACTCGAACAATGTAATTTTTCTTAATATGAAAGGAGACAGACAAGATATATAAGATTATATATTTACCAGCCTCCTTTCCCTAACGTATAGCAAATTCACTAATATTATTACGAACCGTCCTAAGGAGAAAAATAAACGATTGCAGTCAGATAAAGAGAGAAGATGGCTTCAGAAGAGGTGGACGGTTTGCAAGTGGTGAACAAAATTACGGAACGGAACTATAACTGTTAATTACCACGTTGTCTGGGATTCAATAAGAGAAACGGAACTATAACTGTGAATTACCACTTTGTCTGGGATTCAAAAAGAGAAAGCTTCTCGCTCATAATCAGCAAAACCTGTACTGAAAGTCCCTGATAATTAACGTTTTACTTCGTCTTCCCATAGACTTCATCTGGGAAAGTGGAAAATTATGAATTGAAAGGCATGGTATGTGGAGTGTCCTTGACTTCCTCCAACCATTGAATTAATTTAGTTACTTGCCGGGGGGGGGGGGGGGGGGCATACAGTTAAACGTGGACTCCGAACCATGGAGAACTCAGCGCAGTACATTTGAAAGTAAGACAGCATTTGGTAAACTACGTGGGACAACACACTTAAAAGGGTCACTCTTGCACAGCCCCGTAATTATTTCCAGTTGCGACGAAGAAGTTTGAACTTTGGCTCGAAGGTTCAAAGGCGTGGCGCCCTGGAACGTCGTCATCGTGCTCGGCGACCTTCAAACAGCAAGTGTCGACACGTGCGAAAAAGGCAGGTGCTCAGAAGTTGACGTTAATATCGTCACACTGGCACCATATTTCACCCAAGCTCTGGCTGGCGCCACTGTGGACGTGTCACACGATGGGAACGTCGCCACGGCCTTTCTTATTCACATTTGAGCCCTTCTGTTGACGCCTCTGCGATGGAGAGCAGACCCGCCATGCACAGCGTTGAAATCACGCGGTTTTTATGTGTGGCCGAGAAAAACATTTCAGACACACCGCCAGTCGTATCGACACGGAAACGCCTCGAGGGGTGGCATAAAGGGCGTCAATGAAAACAACCCTTCCCTAGGTGCATTGATTGCGGTCAAACACGACAGTTCGCAATGCTATGGCAACAGGACGAAGTTCTTAACGACGTTTGACGATGTTGTCGCACCCTGGACGACTCAACCCTTGTCTAAAGACGTCGTGCGTCGGTTACCACAGTGAATGTGATCACAGTCCTTTCCAGTGTAGCGGCGAACGCAGTTTTTGCTCTGGTATTCATAAAAAAAAGTCAGAGAAGTGACAGGAAACTACAGAAAAAGGACAGGAAACGGGTTGGTGAATAATGAAGTAGAAATAATAGTTACACAAGATGAGCTTAAAGAAACATGGAAAATATGCATGTAGAACTCTTTCGTGACAACCGACCAGAACTTCCTCAAATATGTTGCGAAACAGGACCTAGAATTTTGTTGGAAGAAGTACAAGCTGCGATAAATGGAATGAAAGATGGTTAATCATCTGGTCCCGGCAATGTGAATGCCGAAATTCTCAAGCTGCTCTAGGTGGATGATTCAAAATGATTGACTGCAATATTCAATGTCATCTACGACTCTGGTAACATTCCACGGGAATGGCTTAAATCCGAATTTATTACATTGCCCAAAAAGCCCAGAGCTAAGACTTGTGGTGAATAGAGGACCATCAACCTCAAGAGTCACCTGCTAAAGAGCTTTTTGAGGGTCATTCACCAAAGAATTTACAAGATCTGTGAAGAACAAATTTCTTCTACACAGTTTGGTTTCAGAGATGCATTTCGCATGCGTGAAGCATTATTTAGTATCCAGGTACTATTTCAAAGGTGCAGAGACGTGAATTGTGACATTTACGCTCGCTTTATTGATTATCAGAAGGCTTTCGACTGAGTAAAACACCAGAAGATTGTTGACATTTTAAGAAGCATTGATTTGGATAATAAAGAGCTACGTATAGTTGTGACCCTACATTGGAACCAGTCGGCTTCTGCGAGGCTTGACAGAGAAAATACAGAAGACATAGGCATTCTACGGGGTGTAAGGCAGGATTGTATATTATCCCCACTGATTTTCAACATCTGTTCAGAACGCATCTTTAAGGAAGCTCTTGATGAAGTAGAGATGGGAGTGCTCTTAAACGGAAAATACACTCATGGAAATGGAAAAAAGAACACATTGACACCGGTGTGTCAGACCCACCATACTTGCTCCGGCCACTGCGAGAGGGCTGTACAAGCAATGATCACACGCACGGCACAGCGGACACACCAGGAACCGCGGTGTTGGCCGTCGAACGGCGCAAGCTGCGCAGCATTTGTGCATCGCCGCCGTCAGTGTCAGCCAGTTTGCCGTGGCACACGGAGCTCCATCGCAGTCTTTAACACTGGTAGCATGCCGCGACAGCGTGGACGTGAACCGTATGTGCAGTTGACGGACTTTGAGCGAGGGCGTATAGTGGGCATGCGGGAGGCCAGGTGGACGTACCGCCGAATTGCTCAACACGTGGGGCGTGAGGTCTCCACAGTACATCGATGTTGTCGCCAGTGGTCGGCGGAAGGTGCACGTGCCCGTCGACCTGGGACCGGACCGCAGCGACGCACGGATGCACGCCAAGACCGTAGGATCCTACGCAGTGCCGTAGGGGACTGCACCGCCACTTCCCAGCAAATTAGGGACACTGTTGCTCCTGGGGTATCGGCGAGGACCATTCGCAACCGTCTCCATGAAGCTGGGCTACGGTCCCGCACACCGTTAGGCCGTCTTCCGCTCACGCCCCAACATCGTGCAGCCCGCCTCCAGTGGCGTCGCGACAGGCGTGAATGGAGGGACGAATGGAGACGTGTCGTCTTCAGCGATGAGAGTCTCTTCTGCCTTGGTGCCAATGATGGTCGTATGCGTGTTTGGCGCCGTGCAGGTGAGCGCCACAATCAGGACTGCATACGACCGAGGCACACAGGGCCAACACCCGGCATCATGGTGTGGGGAGCGATCTCCTACACTGGCCGTACACCACTGGTGATCGTCGAGGGGACACTGAATAGTGCACGGTACATCCAAACCGTCATCGAACCCATCGTTCTACCATTCCTAGACCGGCAAAGGAACTTGCTGTTCCAACAGGACAATGCACGTCCGCATGTATCCCGTGCCACCCAACGTGCTCTAGAAGGTGTAAGTCAACTACCCTCGCCAGCAAAATCTCCGGATCTGTCCCCCATTGAGCATGTTTGGGACTGGATGAAGCGTCGTCTCACGCGGTCTGCACGTCTAGCACGAACGCTGGTCCAACTGAGGCGCCAGGTGGAAATGGCATGGCAAGCCGTTCCACAGGACTACATCCAGCATCTCTACGATCGTCTCCATGGGAGAATAGCAGCCTGCATTGCTGCGAAAGGTGGATATACACTGTACTAGTGCCGACATTGTGCATGCTCTGTTGCCTGTGTCTATGTGCCTGTGGTTCTGTCAGTGTGATCATGTGATGTATCTGACCCCAGGAATGTGTCAATAAAGTTTCCCCTTCCTGGGACAATGAATTCACGGTGTTCATATTTCAATTTCCAGGAGTGTATATCAATAACATCCGATATGCTGACGACATGGTAATATTTTCTGGTAGTGAGGATAGTTTGCAGTACCTTGTCGATAGACTGGCACAAAAAAGCTCTGAATATGGTCTAGATGTCAACCCTCAAAAAACGAAAACAATGATAATCACTAAAAACAGAGTCGCGGAATGTCACATTAAGATAGGCCAAGATCACATAGAGCAGTGCATAAATACACGTACCTTGGCACTTCAGTAAATGACCAGTGGTATCTTTCTGACGAGGTAAGAACTCGAATTGTAAAAGCCAGGGCTGTCTTCAATAAGATGAGTAACCTTTTCAAGAATCCTGGGTTAGCAATGACAACGAAGGTCAGGCTTCTACGCTGCTGCGTATTTTCCACCCTCTTCTATGGTGTTGAAACATGGACTCTGACAGAATCGTTGGTAACCGGCTGGACGCTTTTGAGATGAGGCTGTACAGGAGAATGTTAAGAATACTGTGGACAACGCATGCCACAAATGTCGAAGTTCTACGAAGAATGAAGAAAGAGAAAGAAGTACTGGCCACCGTGAAATCAAGAAAGATCCAGTACCTGGGACACATCATGCGAAACAAGGACAGATACCATCTACTCCAGACCATCCTGCATGGAAAAATATCAGGGAAGAGAAGCGTTAGCCGGAAAAGAATATCCTGGCTTAATAATATCAGAACGTGGACCTCTAAAACATCTACAGAGCTATGTAGAGCTGCAAGTGACAGGAAAAGCATTGCCTAGATGGTTTCCAACATCCGGAACGGACAGGAACCAGAAGAAGCAGAATTCAGGGTGGAACCACTAGGGACAATTGAAACCCATTCGACGAAATTTGAACGTGATCCAAAGCAATAAAGAGTGTTTATGCTTTTTCAGCCCTCCCATTTCGTGTCCTCCTGTGGAATGGTCATAGGGATGTGTGACATTGCCACATGCGTGAATAACCTGCCCCCCGCCTCCAGTTCGGCAACACACTCGGTGCCATCCGCGCATCTGTGGAGCACTTTGAAAATGTACCTGTACAGAGACAGCAAGCCACTGAGTACACGCTAGCGTGACAGGCATCTCTTTCGACACCCCTTGGCTTTCGCAGAAGCTAGTTCAGCGGCGCAGCGCCACCTACCTCAATGGTGTCCAAATTGCTGCCACACGCAGCGGCGCCTAGGAATCAAAAACTCGTTGTCTCAGAGGGGCCGCAACACACCTCCCCTCCCTCATCCGCCGGCCACCCTCCCGTGATCATGTCAGAGGCGGGCCGGAAAAACATAAACACCCTTTGTTGCTTCGGATCACAATCAAATTTCGTCGAATGATTTTAGAAGATCTCCAGTGGGTTCTCTCTGTACACCGTAGCAAAAATTGTCTTCTCTCGACGCCCCAAAGGAGTGCGACCACATTCGATGGGGTTTCATACTTGCGATGTCCTTGGAGAAGTATTGAAACGTCCGGTGTCTCAGCAGTGTCAGAGGTTGTCAAGAACGTCGTCCTGCTGCTCATCGAATTGCGAACTTTGTTTTCGACCGGGAAATGTGTGGGAATCAACGCCCCAAGGGGAGGCATGTTTTCATTGATGCGCTCTATGCCAAACTCTGAGGACTTTTCGAGTCAGCACTGAGCGACGGTGTGCCTAAGACGTTTCCCTCGAACACCCGTAAGAAAACCGCGCGATTCCAACGCTGCACGTAGCGGCCCCTACATCGCAGAGGCGTCAAAAGAACGGATGGAATGTAGGATGGTCTGTGGCGACTTTCATGTCGTGTAACACGGCCACGGTGGCGTTGAGCAGAACTGTGGGGAAATTTGGTGCCAGTGACGTCACTGGCTCACACGAACTTCTGAGCTCCGGCCTTTCGCACGTGTCGACACTTAGTTGTTTGAAGCGTGGCCGAGTGCCAGGGTGAAAGGAAATTTTACATTGATTGTGTGCTGCCAGTTTTGACTTGTGACAGTGGGACATAGATTTTCAACAGGGAAACAATTTTTTTAAAAAACAAAGTTTGCTCGGTGTTCAGTAGTGACATGCAACTTAGGAATCACCAGGAGGGACGAAAAAATGGTCAGATGGGATTGGAAAATCACTGTAATGAAAATTAAATACAGAGGGACAAGACATGTAGCCAGGTGAATGAATGGTATATGGACAGAGAAACTCTTTATTGGACGGTTCTAGCGCTACAGTCTGGAACTACGCGACCGCTACGGCCGCAGGTTCGAATCCTGCCTCGGGCATGGATGTGTGTGATGTCCTTAGGTTAGTTGGGTTTAAGTAGTTCTAAGTTCTAGGGGACTGATGACCTCAGATGTTAAGTCCCATAGTGCTCAAAGCCATTTTAACCATTTTTTCTTTATTGGATTCCAAGAGATTTGCAAAGACGAAGAGGACTAATTAACAGAAAGTGGATAAATCACATTAGGCAACATCATGGAGCCTCATAAATACAGTAATAGATTTCAATGCACCGAAAAATCTAGGGATGGTCTTAATCCAGCACTGATTATCAAAAGGGGGTGATAGTTCGACGGGTTATCATCACGAGAGTATTGATTTTCATGACGTCGTTTCGAGTTTTCGGGTCTGATAGTCAGTGAATCTGCAGTCCCTAACACACTGCTTCGTGCTTCACAGGCCAGTCCGTAACATCTCTAGCCTTCACTATCTCCTGCTGGCTCCGACGTTCTCTTGGAATTAAACATATGTCAAATAGGATTCTACATCTACATCTACATCGATACTTTGCAAATCACATTTAAGTGCCTGGCAGAAGGCTCATCTAATCACATTCCAATCTCGTATATCGCGCGGCAAGAACGAACACCTATATCTTTCCGTACGAGCTCTGATTTCCTTTATTTTATCATGGTGATCGTTTCTCCCTATGTAGGCCGGTGTCAACAAAATATTTTCGCATTCTGAGGAGAAAGTTGCTGATTGGAATTTCGTGAAGAAGATTGCGTTGCACCGTGTAACGCCTTTGTTTTAATTATGTCCACCCCAAATCCTGTATCATTTCACTTGCATTCCTGTATCATTTCACTTGCACTCCATCGTCTTGCGCTTTGAGAACGATGAATGGTTTGGCTGTTTTCTTGCTAGCTTCTAATCTTTGAGAAAGGGCTCCGTCATTGATGTGCCCCATACAGACATTGAATAAAATTCTTCTCCATACCAGCCATGTCGCATTGTCCAGTAGCAATGTGATTGTGTGGAAGGAAAGTGACGTCGCACTGCTCTCTGGGTGACAGATGTTTGCGGAAAAGGCTGGTCAACACAAATCGAGACAGTTACATAGCACTACCTAAGCGTTATGGAGCAGTCGTATAACTGCTGTCCCATGTACCGTGTGGCATGACAAGTCATTTTTATACAAGATTCTAATACCTCAAAATTATACTCGGTAAACAGAAGCGTGTATCATTTACATCGAGAGTAATAAGGGAACCAGTTTAAACGTAAGCACTCAGTAGCAGCCCTGCCCGAAAATTATCTCTGTAAGCCACGTGTAAACCATTATAACATCGATCGTCAGACATTAGGAGAGGCCAAGCACTGCTGTTGGAGTAGTACACAGTGTACTCTGCATTACACGATTGTCTGCCATGGCGCTGCTCCAGACAGGGTGTCCCAAACGCTAAAGACCAAAATTATACAGATCGTATAGAACCCTAAAAGATTTTGTGGAAAGGGAGCGATGGTCGGAAATGAGTATGAAGTAAGAAATACTGAAAAAAATGCCCTTATGTGTTGTTGTCTGGGGCTTTGTGTAGAGAGGTTAGTAGATATCGATAATGGGCCTAGGAACAGCTTTCAGGATGCACAACAAACTTCCATCAGCTACGCTGAGCAGTGGCTGGCGCCAGAAGCAATTGCGCAGATGTTACCTTCCACTTCGTACCCGTAGAAACACCACTGCAGAACTGTACCGCCACAGTCGTGTCGGGAAGAATATTTCTGCCAAGTCTGAAAAAACGTCACTAAATAAAACGAAGCGAATGCCAGCCAGATTCCATTAACTATCGTCAAATCTAATAAAAGATCTTTTTTCTGTATATGCATGAAGACTGGCGCGTGATGCACGGTTTCAGCCGAGTGCAGAGACCTGATTTCTGTATGCTGGGCTTCTAGCTATCGCGTGCTTCCCACCAGCATTGTAATTGGCGGACCACTGAACCGTGACGGACCTCATCTCGCAGTGACTGAAAGCAAATAAGCTTGGCATTCCTCAGGGTCGCGTGCTAAGCAACGTGCAATGACTCCGTAACAGACACTGAAATGTATGTATTATTCTAATATCTTGAATTTATTTTCAACATTTAGTGTGTATCTTTGTTTGTGGGTGTGTAGCACGAATTTCCTCGTCTGGCACAGACGTGGTGTTCATACATTAAATTTAGTTTATACATGTCGCACAACAATGTAATTCACTATGGAACTCGATCTGTGGAAAGCTTTACACACATAAAGAAGAGTGTCAGTTTGTTTATATGTAATTCATGCAAATCTACAGTTTCCGATCTTGATGAAATTTTGTACATCTTAATTTCAAGAAATAGGAAGATCGCTGCCTACATAAGATTTCATAATTTGACTTGAAACGTGTACGTATGTAACATATAAAGGGGAAAGTTTGGTATGAAAAACCTCTAAAAGTTCTTGGCCGATTTACTTCAAATTTCTACACGATCCCTCAATGAATATTTGGGCGAACATAGGTTATAATTTTTCAATGTACACAATAAATAAATATATATAGAGTGAAACACCTAAAATTTGCACCGCAAATATTGCGGAAACGGAAAGTGTTACTGATGTGCGGTTTTCACAGAATGGATTGGTAGTTACGGGCTCGTGTTGCTAGCCCGTCAAAAGATTGTAATAATATTTAGTGTATTTTTTGTGCAAACATACACTTTTTGAAACGGATCAATGCCTATTGACAGTAACAAACTAAAAATAGAATCAATCAGAATATCAGTGGTGTTTGTTGCAGGATTCTGGTGCGAGTCGTTTATGAGCTATCGTATTTTGAAAAGTTTCCACACCGACACTTGTATAACACCTGTGGTAGCAAACACTAAAGAGCAACACAAGTACATACACAAGTTATGTTGATTCTGACCAGTAACGAGACAACTGACCATCACAGATTGTTTTTGAAAGGACCAACGGCAGCGGCAATACACGCTTCCAGTCTGGTATAGAACGATTGCTGCACACGTGCTAACATTCAGCAGAGACATCCGAACAGATTATAGTAATACGTCGGTGCATCGAGTGTAGTTGGTATGTCCTTTCAGACAGCATCTTTCAGCTTTCCCCACAGAATAAAGCCTATAGGCGGCAAATCAGGGGAACGAGCCGGCCAAGGTACAGGTCCTCTACGTCCAGTCCAACGATTTGGAAACAGTTCGTGAAGACACGCCGTAGTACTTCGCGCACTATGGGCAGGACAGCCGTCATGTTGGTACCACACTTCCCCCCCTAGTCTGCAGAGGAACGGTTTCTAGCATCCGTGGAAGATGGTATGTTAGGAGACAGCGATAGTTGTGCACGTCCAGTGTTCCGTCTATGAAAAACGGGCCCATGTGCTGGTGGTTAACTGTCCCACACCACACGTTTACAGTCCACAGACGTTGGCGTTCCACATGACGAAGCCAACGGGGATTGTCAACACACCAACAGCGCATGTTTCGGTGGTTTACCTGGCCACGATCGGTAAATGTGGCTTCATCACTGAACAAGATGCATGCCCATATACAGCACGATTCTCTTATCGTTTCCATGCGGCTCTTTATGGAGAGAGACGTGATAGGGATGGAACCTATTTCGATGGAGAATGCGTTGGACACTTGCCTGACTCATGCCACTTCCTAGTGCGATTGCGCGGGAGCTAACGTGCTGATCAACTGCAACAACAACAAGAATATTAATTTCCCCATCTTCTGTCGTCGCTTGTTTCCTCGTGTTACGTTATCTACGTGTTACACTATCACTTTCACGTAACTGGTTGGAGAGATAGATAAATAATTGCCGAGATCGTTGACGTCTGTTGGGATATCTTCCCGAATACACCGTACAAGAACGAACTGCATTCTTCCTACACTCTCCATAACCATGAGCATGACGGCTTTTTCGACACTGGCAAAGCCTACCGTCCACTCACGACCTACTGCTCTGACCGTCACACACTAAATAACCAGCAACCTTCAAAGCGCGCAAGGAACACGCAAGTGTGCTGTACGTAATCCTGTAACAAACATCACTGACATTTTAATTTAACTTAATTTTAGTGTGTTAATGTAAATATGCTTTGCTCCGTTTAAAAAAGTGTATATTTGCACAAAAACACTTTTTAAGTATCATTACAGTCTGTTTAATGGCTAACAATACGAGCCTCTCACTACCAATCCATTGTGAAAACCGCACTCGAATAGCACTTTTCATTTCCGCAATATCTGCGATGCAAGTTTTAGGTGATTCACACACACACACACACACACACACACACACACACACACACATACATTCTGCTGATACCCAGCGATTCAAAAATGCCGTTCATTTAAAGCGATTCCATTTTCCCATGTGGCTTGCATTCGCTTTGCGTATGAACAAGGCACAGGGGCAATCACTTTGTGTGGCCGATATTAAAGATCCCGAGCAAGACTGGGCGTTGCAGCTAGTGCCTTATATAACTTCTTAAAGTGGTCGTGTTAGGTGATTCTAGCTCAAAACGTAGCAGCTATAAGATTCTTGATCTTGAGCAGTTTGTTGCCTCAGAACTTCATATAAAATTGCTGGAAGTATATAAGGAGCCATCTCCCTCCGTTTCAGCAGTTGGGTACCTAATTTCAAATGTGCCAATGTGCCAAAATCCCGTTGAAGGCCATCCTGGTGAAAGATTTAATCAGGTCCTCACCTATAGATGAAAATATGGATTAAGTAGACAATAGTATACCGAACGACTGAACCGCCAGGATAGGCAAGCGCTTTGAAGCGCTGCTGGCTGGTGACCCGGCCAGACTGGATGTGCTCTTTAGGCGGTTTCCCCACATCCAACTGGGTGAATGCCGTGCTGATACACTCTACACGAACCACCAGGAAACGGTCTCACACTTGACCGTAGATTTACTATACATGCAAAAAGACAGCGTACATTGATTTCGTTTCTGGGGTAGTGTTGGTGTCAGGGATGGCATCCGGCCACCAACTGCCACTAGTATTGCCTCAAGCCATTTGGCAATGCCGCCCACGTAAGAGAAACAGGAAAAGATAGTATCGAACTATTGGCAGTTAAAGATTTATGCAATGGTCAACACCCAATGCATATCAGAGGAAATGGTAAGGTCCATTATATATATATAAAGAACTGATTACGAGTTAACTGTGTTTGTTGAGTGTTAATTACAATTGTATGTGAGAACTAATCTCCTAACAAGCAAAACAAGGATAATAGAATGTTGTCGAATTAAAGCAGGTGATGCTGAGGGGATTAGATAAGGAAACGAGACACTTAAAGTAGTTGATGACTTCCGTTATTTGGGCAGCAAAATAGCTGATGATGGCCGAAGTAGAGGAGGATATAATATGTAAACTGGCAATGCCAAGAAACGCATTTCTGAAAAAGAGAAATTTGTTAACATCAAGAATAGCTTTAAGTGTTAGGAAGTTCTTTCTGAAAGTATTTGTATGGAGTGTAACCCTGTCCGGGCGTCAGTCACAGTCCTTGATTCAAAGAACGGGAAACTGACAGCAGCGAGACTAGGAAAATAGTGCATTGATATTGGCTAGGCACTACCCGAAATCTGGATTTGACAAATAAAACCTGCAAAAAAGGAGGACTGATTGCTGCGTTCTATAATTTATAAATCATACCACAGTCGCTGAGTGCACCCACGTTCCTATTGGAAGGTAACCTCATGTTACATGATTGTTACGTTAGACATTTAACAATACACATAAATAAAGTTTTACTTGTGAATAATGACATATACTATTCCGACATTTCAAAATATTTAAGAATGCGGAACTTTCGACACACATAGCTTTTATTCTTTATGAAAGTCCAGAGAACAGCTCCGTTTTTCCTTGGTGCACAAATTAACATCACACGTCTGGCAGATAATTGATGGACTTCCTTTGCAGTTTGGCATCTTGCATCTACCTCTTTTCGCAGACAGAATTGGCCAATCTCCAACATCGCCCTGACGAACAACCTTTTGGGAAATTGGCTTTGATGCATTCCCTATTTTATACTTTTTTGCTTTTGAAGAAGGTCTTCCCCATTTGCTCCAACTTTTGCCCTTGTTCATTCTGCACAGGGCCTCAGTTTATTCAGCTGTGCACTGACAAAGTGTCCTCTGCTTATTTTTGGGTACCCCAAGAGAGTCACATATATCAAGGAAGTAAAAAAATAGCTGATGATTGTACTTCTTCAATGTGATGTAGATTCAGTATAATGCAATTAGTGAATCGAAAAGATCCACCCCTCCCATAAACTCGTTGCAGGGAAGAATAATTAATGGACAGTCAGCTTCAAGCCTGACCTTCTTACCCTATGGGTTGACATTACTTATTGATATCGCTAGAGGAAGCACACGTGTAACAGTCACCACTCTCTCCTCCAGCCTCAGCGACCGACTACACTTCTCTTCTTTCCATAAAATAGTGCTGGATGCATTATCTAAAAAGAAAGAGCAGTTTGCTTGCGAATGACTAAGTTGACAAGTTTGTAGCGTTTAAAAAGAAACGCTCATAAATTCTAAATCCACTATAATAATTTTTTTATCCAGATATACCTCTAAATTACCACTATCATGTAATACTTAAAGTTGGTAACTTACGTTGTGCAATATCAGAATAAGCGTCCACACTACACAGAACTAAAATGCAATTGTTCAAGTGGTGAAGAAACCGTCACAGTGCAGCGTATCCTCCCACAGTTTTAGTCTGAAGCGTTACAACTCTTCTAAGCACAGGAATTGCGAGAAAATGCTACTCGCTATGCAGATACAGAAATGAATAGTAAACGTTACAGATTTGTAGAGCTCGTCCATAGAAGGTTAATATCAGCGTTTAGCGTAGTTCCCTATTCTCCTCCATCATACTGCACATTCAGATGCCAAGCGTCGATACAAACACGCGTGCAGCCACACGCATTGGCTTTAGCTGGAAAGCCTCGGAAGCTGGCGACGGGTGTTAAGGCTGTATAGGACGGGTGCCCTGCTCCGCCTTCATACAGCTTTGCCCCTTTAGTGACGCGCAAACAGCTGCTAGCAGGAAGGCTAAGGTGGGTGGCGCAGACGGAGCTGGAACGGCTGCGGCCGTGCCGTGGGGACAGGCCAGCCGGCGGTGACCTGCGCGAGGGCGACTTGGCAACGCTAGCCGGCCGCTCTCTCTCTCTCTCTCTCTCTCACTCTCTCTCTCTCTGCCGACTCGCTTTGGGATGCCGCGCCGGTTTCATCAGCGGGGCTCCGGCTCCCGACCGCAAACGGAACGCTCCACCACTCGACTCTGCAACAGGAAACCAGCGAAACTGCGCGGAATGTGGCAGCTGCCACGGCGCTGGAGGCCGGAGGTCACCTCCAGGTGAATTACAATCGCGCGCACTCTTACGCACAACGGAAGTTCGAGGGCGATCAGCACGTTGGGTTTCCCTTGCTGAAGTCTGTGTACCTCGGTGCTGTCGCAAACAGCAACTAACTGCACGTGCAGAGCATGTCCCAAACCTTTACACTCATAATTATGCAGACAATGTTCTGTTGTTCTTGCACTCTTCAATCCGAAGCCCGGCTGAAGCAAGTCTCCAGAATCTCTGCCCTGGGAAATCCTCTTTATCACTACTGCGACGTACATCCTTTTGAACCTGCTCACTGTATTTATGTCTGGGCCTTCCCCTGCGTAGTAGTAATAATAATAATTATTGTTATTATTATTACTGTTTCGTGTGCTTAGGCCTCCCCCAAATTTCCTCCATTACCACATAGACGATTCATTATTTTAGTCAAGTTGTGCAAAAATGTATTTTTTCCCCAATTCAGTTCAGTACCTTCTCATTGCTAATTGATTGACCCAACTAATCTTGAGCATTCTTTGATAGCACACAATTTCAAAAGTTTCTTACTCTTCTTGTGTATTCTCTTTATTGTCCACGTTTCACTTCCACATTAGGCTACATTCCTGCAAGAACAGGACCAACGACTACTGAAGAGAATCGTTCAACGTGACAGAAGTGCAACGCTTGCGCAAACTGCTGCAGATTTCAATACTGGACCATCAACAAGCGTCAGCGCGCGAATCATTCAACGAAATATCATCGATGTGGGCTTTCGGAGCCGAAGGCCCACTCGTGTAACCTTGATGACTGCACGACACAAAGATTCAGACCTCACCTGGGCCCATCAACACCGACATTGGGCTGTTGATGATTGGAAACATATTGCCTGGTCGGACGAGTCTCGTTTCAGATTGTACCCAGCGGACGGACGCGTAAAGGTATGAAGACAACCTCATGAATCCATGGACCCTGCATGTCAGCTACACTCCTAACAAATATCTTCAAAAAAGACTTCTTAATTCTTAAATTTACATTGGATTTTAACAGATTCCCCCTTTTCGGAAATACTTTTCATACGAAGCCAATCTGCATCCATCACTTATTTTGCTGCTCAAATGGCAAAGCTCATCTACCAATTTTACTGTCTTATTTCCTAATCTAATTCTTCCAGCATCACCTGATTTAATTCGACCACATTCCATTGCCCTTTAACTTTTGTTGATGTTCATCTTATAATCTCTCTACAAGATTTTTCAATGAAATGCATAAAATAATTAAAAGAGTTCTGGAGCATAATTGCGCTACACAACGGTACACTCCGTCATGAACGCTTTTTATTGTATACAGTTTACAATTTCACGTGTTTCTGTTTTAATCCATCTGTCAGATAAAAAGAAATCAGTGAACAGTATTTATCTTACAGCCACTTCTCACTGTTGTCTTTTTCCAAGGCACTATACGTTCCATTCAATTGCTCTATAGATGACAGAGGATTAAATCGAGTATTTTGAGATGAAGAGCCAATGTTCGAAAATGAATATTTCAGACGGTACGTGATCTTGAATGATCAATGTCTATGAGGCAAGTGTTCGCAAACTGCTTACGTTCCATAACAGCCTACTGCCAGCCGCATCGTGGTTGGCAGAAAAACAACACACAGTTGTTACTGATGTATCCACGACTGAATTGACCACTGTTTTTTTTATTTATGATTGGTTGCGAAAGAAGGTCTGTTATCTGCGTCGTTAAACTTGCATGATGGAAAAGTATGTAGTATGTGGAGAGACGATTGAATGTACGGAGAAAAGTTTCATAACACGTGTGGGGTCTTGCTCACTCGTCTCGTGTAGGGTGCCTTAAGGATGCTGCGTTCTCGGAATGCTATACAACAATTCAAGTAAATAATATTGGTTGTTTTATTTCAGTAAAGCAGATTGACAATATTTAACTTTGAAATAACAATGATTTCACAAGCGATGGGCGACATGCTACATAATCTAAGTCCTTTGCTATATACAGTGTTGCTGCAAGTTTGACACACAGTTTGTGGATCACTGATAACTGTTCTCAAAGCGCTCTCTGCTAGACCGTGCTAATACTCTGCGAATACTGGCCACTAATGTCCGGCCGAGGTTGGCAGGAGCGGCGCTTATATTCACTTCGGCTAGATACCCTTCTATCGTGGTGACGTCCTGGTCAGCGCGCTACTGGCCGACGTCGCGTCACCGCCTGCTCTGGTCTTGCGCTCTTCCTCTTCGTTCTGGCGCTTGTGGTTACGCCAGAACAACACGCGTTATCTTAATGGAAAGAAATTTATTACCGTGGATAGAAACTTGCGAGGAAACCACAGACAGCACGTCAAAATTGTTAACAAAGTATTGTTCGAACACCAGCGTTTGAAGAGATGGCGTTGGATCGTGAGGAATAATTTATACGTTGAATAATTTCAGGTGAGCAGCAATAGTTTACAAGCTATAGCACCATTCGCTGGTAAATCTGCAGATGTTACATTTAGTGAATCTACTTACGTTTATAAAAGGTCAGTTTACATATACAAGGTGCAACGGGTATAAGTGCAAATAATTTTGTATGTGGTACCTTAATATGTACACACAACTGTGTTGGTCGATTTTTCTCTGCGTCGAATAGTCTTCCTGCAAATACATCACAAACTTTATGACCTGATATTTTCTGCAGGGTCTTAACTACACTATAAAGTGGATTACTTCTGCCAGTAAAGACTAACCATTCTGCGTGCACGCATCCACACATCAACACCTGACCTGCGCCAAGGCGAAAATAAGCATTAATGGCGTGCACTTGCCACACTTACAGGGAGGTACTAAGCAACTAAAACCATACTACTTCTAACAGCTATAATTATTAGTCAGAAAATGAAGTGAATACTAATGTAATGACGTTCAGTACCTTCTCCTCAGTCATCGATAAAAATATCTGCAAATATACCCGTTACGTCCCGTATACTTACATGTAGTTGGAATAGATGCCCATATTAAATCAGTGAGTAAACTGTCGAATGTCTGTTTGTCGCTAGATTTTTATAATCATTTAAGTTCTATTTGTTAGAACACTTCCGTGAAATACTTTTGACAGCTGGATTGGCAGGCTATTATCGCAGATGCGTTATGTTTGCAGATTAATCTTTGCTAGTCAGTGATGTTAGTTGTGTTTCATTTCGATAATAGTTATCTTATGATTTATGCCTATGATCGTCATTTGTTTTTTACTGTGTTTATTATCTGTTCTTGTTCTCCAAAATTTCAAAAAAATTTGTAGATAATTTTTTTTTTTTTTTTTTTTTTGAGATCGATCTTTTCATTAATTATCCAGAAAATTTTATTGACGTTTTCCAAAACAATAAAAAACATAGTAAACCAAAAACAAAAGAGACTGACTTTTCTTTAGTAGCCTACAAAGTTTTACGGACATTTAGGAAAATGAGCCGGCCGGAGTGGCCGTGCGGTTCTAGGCGCTACAGTCTGGAACCGAGCGAGCGCTACGGTCGCAGGTTCAAATACTGCCTCGGGCATGGATGTGTGTGATGTCCTTAGGTTTAATTAGTTCTAAGTTCTATGCGACTGATGACCTCAGAAGTTAAGTCACATAGTGCTCAGAGCCATTTGAACCATTTTTAGAAAAATGAGAACGGATACAAAATAAGTAACAAATGATAACCGTAGATACTATCAACAACAAAATTATGTTGTTGCTGTCTTCAGTCCAGAGACTGGTTTGATGCAGCTCTCCATGCTGCTCTATCCTGTGCAAGCTTCTTCATCACCCAGTACCTACTGCAACCTACATCCTTCAGAATCTGTGTTGTGTATTCATCTTTTGGTCTCCGTCTACGATTTTTACCCTCCACGCTGCCCTCCAATACTAAATTGGTGATCCCTTGATGCCTCAGAACATGTCCTACCAGTCGATCCCTTCTTCTAGTCAAGTTGTGCCACAAATTTCTCTTCTCCCCAATTCTATTCAGTACCTCCTCATTAGTTATGTGATCTACCCATCTAATTTTCAGCATCCACCACATTTCGAAAGCTTCTATTCTCTTTTTGTCTACACTATTTATCGTCCACGTTTCACTTCCATACATATCTACACTCCATACAAATACTTTCAGAAACGACTTCCTGACACTTAAATCTATACTCGATGTTAACAAATTTCTCTTCTTCAGAAACGCTTTCCTTGCCATTACCAGTCTACATTTTATATCCTCTCTACTTCGACCATCATTAGTTATTTTGCTCCCCAAATACTCATTTACTACTTTAAGCGTCTCATTTCCTAATCTAATACCTTCAGCATCACCTGATTTAAATCAACTACATTCCATTATCCTCGTTTCGCTTTTGTTGATGTTCATCTTATATCCTCCTTTCAAGACACTGTCCATTCCGTTCAGCTGCTCTTCCAGGTCCTTTCCTGTCTCTGACAGAATTACAATGTCATCGGCGAACCTCGAAGTTTTAATTTCTTCTCCATGGATTTTAATTCCTACTCCCAATTTTTCTTTTGTTTCCTTTATTGCTTGCTCAATATACAGATTGAATAACATTGGGGATAGGATACAACCACTGCTTTCCTTTCATGCCCCTCAACTCTTATAACTGCCATCTGGTTTCTGTACAAATTGTAAATAGCCTTTCGCTCCCTGTATTTTACCCCTGCCACCTTCAGAATCTGAAAGAGAGTATTCCAGTCAACATTGTCAAAAGCTTTCTCTAAGCCTACAAATGCTAGAAACGTAGGTTTGCCTTTCCTTAATCTATTTTCTAAGATAAGTCGTAGCGTCAATATTGCCTCACGTGTTCCAACATTTCTACGGAACCCAAACTGATCTTCCCCGAGGTCGGCTTCTATCTGTTTTCCCAATCGTCTGTAAAGAATTCGTGTTATTATTTTGCAGCCGTGGCTTATCAAACTGATAGTTCGGTAATTTTCACATCTGTCAACACCTGCTTTCTTTGGAATTGGAATTATTATGTTCTTCTTGAAGTCTGAGGGTATTGTGCCTGTCTCATACATGTTGCTCACCAGATGGTAGAGTTTTGTCAGGGTTGGCTCTCCCAAGGCTATCAGTAGTTCTAATGGAATGTTGTCTATTCCCGGGACCTTGTTCGACTCAGGTCTTTCAGTGCTCTGTCAAACTCTTCACGCAGTATCATATCTCCCATTTCATCTTCATCTACATCCTCTTCCATTTCCATAATATTGTCTTCAAGTACATCGCCCTTGTATAGACCCTCTATATACTCCTTCCACCTTTCTGCTTTCCTTTCTTTGCTTAGAACTGGGTTTCCATCTGAGCTTTTCATATTCATACAAGTGGTCCTCTTTTCTCCAAAGGTCTCTTTAATTTTCCTGTAGGCAGTATCTGTCTTACACCCAGTGAGATCAGCTTCCGCATCCTTACATTTCTCCTCTAGCCATGTCTGCTTAGCCATTTTGCACTTCCTGTCCTTCTCATTTTTGAGACGTTTGTATTCCTTTTTGCCTGCTTCATTTACTGCATTTTTGTATTTTCTCCTTTCATCAATTAAATTCAGTATCTCTTCTGTTATCCAAGGATTTCTATTAGCCCTTGTCTTTTTACCTACTTTATCGTCTGACGCCTTCACTATTTCGTCTCTCAAAGCTACCCATTCTTCTTCTACGGTATTTCTTTCCCCCATTCTTGTCAATCGTTCCCTAATGCTCTCCCTGAAGCTCTCTACAACCTCTGGTTCTTTCAGTTTATTCAGGTTGGTTCAAATGGCTCTGAGCACTATGGGACTCAACTGCTGAGGTCATTAGTCCCCTAGAACTTAGAACTAGTTAAACCTAACTAACCTAAGGACATCACAAACATCCATGCCCGAGGCAGGATTCGAACCTGCGACCGTAGCGGTCTTGCGGTTCCAGACTGCAGCGCCTTTAACCGCACGGCCACTTCGGCCGGCCAGTTTATTCAGGTCCCATCTCCTCAAGTTCCTACCTTTTTGCAGTTTCTTCAGTTTTAATCTACAGTACATAACCAATAGATTGTGGTCAGAGTCCACATCTGCCCCTGGAAATGTCTTGCAATTTAAAACCTGGTTCCTAAGTCTCTGTCTTACCATTACATAATCTATCTGAAACCGGTCAGTACCTCCAGGCTTCTTCCATGTGTACAACCTTCATTTATGATTCTTGAACCAAGTGTTAGTTATGATTAAGTTATGCTCTGTGCAAAATTCTACCAGGCGGTTTCCTCTTTCATTCCTTAACCCAATTCAATATTCCAGTCACCCATGACCATTAAATTTTCGTCTCCCTTCACTATCTGAATAATTTCTTTTATCTCATCACACATTTCTTCAATCTCTTCGTCATCTGCGGAGCTAGTCGGCATATAAACTTGAACTACTGTGGTAGGCGTGGGCTTCGTATCTATCTTTGCCACATAATGCGTTCACTATGCTGTTTGTAACAGCTTACCCGCATTCCTATTTTTTTATTCATTACTCCTGCATTACCCCTATTTGTTTTTGTATTTATAACCCTGTATTCACCTGACCAAAAGTCTTGTTCCTCGTGCCACCTAACTTCACTAATTCCCACTATATCTAACTTTAACCAATCCATTTCCCTTTTTAAATTTTCAAACCTACCTGCCCGATTAAGGGATCTGACATTCCACGCTCCGACCCGTAGAACGTCAGTTTTCTTTCTCCTGATAACGACGTCCTCCCGAGTAGTCCCCGCCAGGAGATCCGAATGGGGGACTATTTTACCTCCGGAATATTTTACCCAAGAGGACGCCATCATCATTTAACCTTACAGTAAAGCTGCATGCCATCGGGAAAAATTACGGCTGTAGTTTCCCCTTGCTTTCAGCCGTTCGCAGTACCGGTACAGCAAGGCCGTTTTGGTTAGTGTTACAAGGCCAGATCAGTAAATTATCCAAACAGTTGTCCCTGAAACTACTGAAAAGGCTGCTGCCCCTCTTCAGGAACCACACGTTTGTCTGGCCTCTCAACAAATACCCCTCCGTTGTGGTTGCACATACGGTACGGCTATATGAGTCGCTGAGGCACGCAAGCCTCCCCACCAACGGCAAGGTCCATGGTGCATGGGGCGGGGGGGGGGGGGGGGGAACAAAATTATAACATCAATCAAATACAACAAAATTATAACATCAATAAAACACAAAAAAATTATAACTTCAATAAAACACAACTAACATCACTGTCTAGCAAAAATTACACTCTAAAAATAAAGCGTCGACGGTAATAAACAGTCAGTCCAGCTGCCAGAAGTATTTCACGGAGATATTTTATGCAAACAGAAATTACGCGATTACACAATGCAGGAGCATTTACTAATGCAATATGGGTATCTATTCGAACTAGGTGTAAACATATGGATACGTAAATTGACCTTTACATACAACTTTCATAAACGTAAGTAGATTCAACATTGTAACATCTATAGGTTTACTTGAGAATGGCGCTATAGCCGAAATAAGCTTGCAGTAAAGATGAAATATTACTGTTGCAGCTTACCTGGAATTATTCAGTATAAAATGTCGTATTATGAGGTATTATTCTATGCTACGTGCTCTGCGCAAAAGAAGAGTGAGAAAGACAATTCATCGATGAGCACCGGTCAACCTGCCCCTGAAAATCACGCTTTAAATAATAGAGGCAGAGCATCAGTGTCACCACTTAGGTAAACAACATTTGCCAAGATTTTGAACCCTGAGTTTATTTTCATCGTAGTTGCTTGAAGGTTTAAATTCTTTGTCATTAAACGACCTGAATATTAATTTGTAGCTATTAGTTTCCACTTATTTTAAGATCCTTTACTGTCTACGTATCGTTTTACATTCAATGTTTGGGACACTCTGTATGTAACGTACTTTGTAACTCAATGCACAACAAATTTTTGGAACGGTGAAAAATGTCAGACTGGTCATTCAATAAGGATCACCCTGTTAAAACACACACACACACACACACACACACACACACACATTTAGTCTTTCCTCTATGTTTTTCCTACCACGTTCTGTATGTGGAATCGGTGAGATTGCGCCGACGCTCCCAGGCCCGACCTCTGGTATGCTTTTGAGGTTACGTGTCGACTCTCTTCTATAGTGCGTTGGTCGGGCCTCGTTTTCCCTGGCCTGCAGAGGTCGGACAAAAATATGAAAACACCGCAAGAAATTCATGCTTGAAGTAACGCAGGAGCTGGTCAAGCCTGCAGGCTGTGCTGTTGTGTCTGACCGTGAACGGCAGCTGTGCAGTGTCCTCAATACGTCATAAATGTCAGTCACGGTCAGAACAGTGTTCTGTGTAGTTGTGAGTGCATTACGTAGGAGCTAAGAGACTTCGAACGTCGGCAGATTGTTGGTGCTCGTATGGTGGATGCTTCCGTATCCAAGGCAGCCGAAGCGTTTTGTGTTTCAAGAGGTACCATACGGCAGATGTATACCGCTTACAGGCAAAGCGCAAAAACACCATCCCCTACGACAGAACGGCGATGAAAGTGCGTATTGGCGGATACTGACGGAAGGTTATTGAAGAGGATGTGACGATAAAGTAAGAGGACGACGGTCGAAAAAAATTAATGCAGAACAGAATGTCGCTCTCGCGAACGCTGCCGGCACCGAATCAACACGAAGATAGCACCATAAGCTGGGAACTGCAATTCGAGCTGGAATTCCAAAACCTCTCATCAGTGGTGCAAATGACAGTAATAGGAAAACGTGGTGCTGAAACCACAAAACCTGGACTGTGGAGCAAAAGAAGAAAGTCATTTCTTCGGATACGTCTTCTTTCACAACGTTCCAACTTCTGGCCGATTTTACATCCAAAGCGTGAAATATGGCGGGAGTTCGGTGATTTGGACAGCCACGTCGTTACATTCCCCGAGACCCGTGGTTACTCTACAAGGTCGCATCACTGCCAAGGTTTGTGTGTCTTTTCGGCTGATCAGGTCCATCCCATGGTACAATCCTTGTCCCCGAATTGTGCCGTGTTGCAAGACGACGGGGCCCCCGTCCATAAAGCTCGCATCGTCCTGCGTATGGATGGACTGTCGCGTCTGCTCTGGCTATTAAGTCACCGTATCTTCAATATTACTGAGCCTTTGTGGTCTACTTTGAAGAAAAAGGTGCGCAATTGCTATCCACCTCCATCATCGATACCTAAACTTGGTACTACTTTGCAGTGGAACTTGTATAACGTACTCTTGAAAACCACAAGGACCAGTATTTATCAGTTCCGACAGGAATGGAAGTTGTTTTGAAAGCCTATGTTTTTCCTACTTCTATTACGCACGGTAATGTGTCATGTTTTTGGTATTGCCCTATATTTTACTAATCCCTGTAACTTCTTTGTGCTGTTTAAGTGTTGATGATCTTTTCTTATCTGCAGAAGCCTCAACAACTTGACACAGCCTAGTGCATAACTGAAATGTTCACGCTGCCGTTGGATAGATGAGTGCCTTATTCACTGAAGAGCCAAAGAAATTGGTACACTTGACTAACATCGTGTAGGGCCCCCGGGAGCACGCAGATGTGCCGCAACACAACGTGCCATGGTCTCGACTAATGTCTGAAGTAGTGCTGGAGGAAACTGACACGATGAATCCTGCAGGGCTGCCCATAAATCCATGAGTACGAGGGGGTGCAGATCTCTTCTGAACAGCACGTTGCAAGGCATCCCAGACATGCTCAATAATGTTTATGTCTGGGAAGTTGGAATACCAGCGGAAGTGTTTAAACTCGGAAGAGTATTCCTGGAGCCACTTTGTACCAATTCTGGACGTGTGGAGTGTCGTATTGCCCTGCTGGATTTGCCCAAGTCTGTCGGAATGCACAACGGACATGAATGGACGCAAGTGATCAGACAGAATGATTACGTACGTGTCACCTGTCAGAGTCGTACCTAGACGTATCAAGGGTCATACATTACTCCTACTGCACACGCCCTATAACAATTACAGAGCGTTCACCAGCTAGAACAGTTCCCTGCTGACAAGCAGGGTCCATGGATTCATGAGGTTGGCTCCATACCTTCACACGTACATCTGCCCGATACGAGACTCGTCCGACCAGACAACATGTTTCCAGTCATCAACAGTCCAAAGTCGGTGCTGACGGGCCCAGGTGAGGTGTGAAGCTTTGTGTCGTGCAGTCATCAAAGGTACACGAGTGGGCCTTCGGTTCCGAAAGCCCACATTGTTGATATTTAGTTGAATGATTAGCACGCTGACACTTGTTGATGGCCCAGCACTGAAATATGCACCAATTTTGGGAAGTATTACTCTTATGTCACGCTGAACGATTCTCTGCCGTTCTTGCAGGATCTATTTCCGGCCGCAGCGATGTCTGACATTTGATGTTTTACAGGATTCCTGATATTCACGGTACACTGGTGAAATGGTCGTACGGGAAAACCCCACTTCGCGCTACCTCGGAGATGCCGTACCCCATCGTTCGTACGGCGACTTTAACACCACGTTCAAACTCACTTAAATCTTGATAACCTGCCATTGTAGCAGCAGAAACCAATCTAATGAATCTAATGACTACGCCAAACACTTGTCTCACATAGGCGTTGCCGACCGCAGCGCCGTGTTCTGCCTGTTTTCATATCTCTGTATTTGAATACGCATGCCCATGCCTGTTTCTTTGGCGCTTCATTGCATAAAGAGAGTTTCACAACAACTTCAGCGAGATGTACAGCGCTGCGCGAAAACAACTACCGGTGTACGGTACCGCAGTGCCTCTGTTGTTCAGACAGGACTTCGCATCGTACTTCTGAACAACACAGGCACTGCAATATCGTATTGATCCGCCAACACCGAGCAAGCGACTTTCAATTGAAATGTCTCCCATGTACGGGAATATACAGGGTGTTTCAAAAATGACCGGTATATTTGAAACGGCAATAAAAACTAAACGAGCAGCGATAGAAATACACCGTTTGTTGCAATATGCTTGGGACAACAGTACATTTTTCAGGCGGACAAACTTTCGAAATTACAGTAGTTACAATTTTCAACAACAGATGGCGCTGCAAGTGATGTGAAAGATATAGAAGACAACGCAGTCTGTGGGTGCGCCACTCTGTACGTCGTCTTTCTGCTGTAAGCGTGTGCTGTTCACAACGTGCAAGTGTGCTGTAGACAACATGGTTTATTCCTTAGAACAGAGGATTTTTCTGGTGTTGGAATTCCACCGCCTAGAACACAGTGTTGTTGCAACAAGACGAAGTTTTCAACGGAGGTTTAATGTAACCAAAGGACTGAAAAGCGATACAATAAAGGATCTGTTTGAAAAATTTCAACGGACTGGGAACATGACGGGTGAACGTGCTGGAAAGGTAGGGCGACCGCGTACGGCAACCACAGAGGGCAACGCGCAGCTAGTGCAGCAGGTGATCCAACAGCGGCCTCGGGTTTCCGTTCGCCGTGTTGCAGCTGCGGTCCAAATGACGCCAACGTCCACGTATCGTCTCATGCGCCAGAGTTTACACCTCTATCCATACAAAATTCAAACGCGGCAACCCCTCAGCACTGCTACCATTGCTGCACGAGAGACATTCGCTAACGATATAGTGCACAGGATTGATGACGGCGATATGCATGTGGGCAGCATTTGTTTTACTGACGAAGCTTATTTTTACCTGGGCGGCTTCATCAATAAACAGAACTGGCGCATATGGGGAACCGAAAAGCCCCATGTTGCAGTCCCATCGTTCCTGCATCCTCAAAAAGTACTGGTCTGGGCCGCCATTTCTTTCAAAGGAATCATTGGCCCATTTTTCAGATCCGAAACGATTACTGCATCACGCTATCTGGACATTCTTCGTGAATTTGTGGCGGTACAAACTGCCTTAGACGACACTGCGAACACCTCGTGGTTTATGCAAGATGGTGCCCGGCCACATCGCACGGCCGACGTCTTTAATTTCCTGAATGAATATTTCGATGATCGTGTGATTGCTTTGGGCTATCCGAAACATACAGGAGGCGGCGTGGATTGGCCTCCCTATTCGCCAGACATGAACCCCTGTGACTTCTTTCTGTGGGGACACTTGAAAGACCAGGTATACCGCCAGAATCCAGAAACAATTGAACAGCTGAAGCGGTACATCTCATCTGCATGTGAAGCCATTCCGCCAGACACGTTGTCAAAGGTTTCGGGTAATTTCATTCAGAGACTACGCCATATTATTGCTACGCATGGTGTGTATGTGGAAAATATCGTACTATAGAGTTTCCCAGACCGCAGCGCCATCTGTTGTTGAAAATTGTAACTACTGTAATTTCGAAAGTTTGTCCGCCTGAAAATGTACTGTTGTCCCAAGCATATTGCAACAAACGGTGTATTTCTATCGCTGCTCGTTTAGTTTTTATTGCCGTTTCAAATATACCGGTCATTTTTGAAACACCCTGTACATAATGGATGTAGGAATTCAGGTTGTAGACTCATGGTTGACATTACATAACATGTGTGCAGGTTGTGACGCATAAACGACAACATGGAAGTCTGGATCTGGCCGTGAAGTGTGCACCGAAAGCCTAATGGAGGGATGACGGCTAGCGATAAACGGGAAAACCGTGTTCGAGTTGCGACCAGGCACAACTTTTCCTTGACATCATTTCATTATACTGCTGATGGTTGTCCATATTGACAATTGCGAATGCATTCCATGCAGTATAGGTGTGGTAGACTCCGAGTGTTGCAGACGCTGTGACCACTTTTCGTGCTCTGGCAGGTGGCATATCGGTTTTAGCCGAACGTGATGAGTTAGGACCAAATTTGAAGAGAAGCGCCAAAGGAACCAGTACAGGCATGCGTATTCAAATACAGAGCTATGTAAACAAGCAGAACACGGCGCTGCGGTCGGCATCGCCTATATGAGACAAGTGTTTGGCATAGTTATTAGATCGGTTTCTGCTGCTACAATGGCAGGTAATCAAGATTTAAGTGAGTTTTAATGCAGTGTTATAGTCGCCACACGAGCGATGGGACAAAGCAATTCCGAGGTAGCGATGAAGTAAGGATTCTCCCGTACGACCATTTCACGAGTGTACCGTGAATATCAGGAATCCGGTAAAACATCAGATCTCCGACATCGCTGCAACCGGCAGAAGATCCTGCAAGAACGGGACCAACGGCGACTGAAGAGAATCGTTCAGCGTGACAGAAGTGCAACCCTTGCGCAAACTGCTGGGACATCAAAAAGTGTCAGCGTGCAAACCATTCGACGAAACATCATCGATATGGGCTTTCGAAGCCGAAGGCCCACTCGTGTAACCTTGATGACTGCACGACACAAAGCTTCACGCCTCGCCTGGGCCCGTCAACACCGACACTGGGCTGTTGATGACTGGAAACTTGTTGCCTGTCGGACGCGTGTCGTCTCAAATTGTATCGGGCGGATGTGTACGGGTATGGAGCCAACCTCATGAATCCATGGACCCTGCATGTCAGCAGGGGACTGTTCAAGCTGGTGGAGGCTTTGTAATGGTCTGAGGCGGGTGCAGTAGGAGTGATGTAGGACCCCCGTTGCGTGTAGATACGGCTCTGACAAGTGACAAGTACACAAGCATCCTGCCTGATCACCGATATCCATTCATGTCCATTGTGCACTCCGACGGACTTGGGAAATTCCACCAGGGTAATGTGACACCCCACACGCCCAGAATTGCAACAGAGTGGCTCCAAGAACACTGTTCTGAGTTTAAACACTTCTGCCGGCCTCCAAGCTCCCGAGACATGAAGATTATTGAGCATATCTGGGATGCCTTGCAACGTGTTGTTCAGAAGAGATCTCCACCCCTTCATACTCTTTCTGCGTGCTCGCGGGGGCCCTACTCGATATTAGGCAGGTGAACCAGTTTCTTTGGCTCCAGCGTATATCCTCGTCGGAGTCGTGTTACGTTGCATATACTGTGCAGCAGTGCCCTCAAATGGATTTTTTTATCGCCCTTTATAAAACAAATAGACCCTCGGGTTCGGAAAACATATCTTTTTAAAGGTTAATAATTTGTCATCGCAATTCAGGTACAACAATGCCGCAAAATACAGGGAGTCCAGATAGAAGTATACACAAACAACTCATTGTACCGAAAGAACTCGACATTTTGTGCTATTGGGTAAATATGCGTTCGAGAGAGACACTCTCCAAGATGTGATCCTAACCATTTCATGAACAGCGCGCCGTTGCATGGTGCATGCGCGCCAGTGACAGGGCACATCTATCTCGACGGTTGGCGATCTGTGCAGTTCCAAAGGTCTTAGGGATGTTACTACGTTACTCCAAGGGATGTTTCCAGAGCGTTCGACTGGGTGGGGAGAGCGGGGGTCCCATTGCCAGGCCTCCTCGCTCTTAAGGTCTGACTCCGCTGGACTTCAGTGGATGGGGGTTTATTCAGGACATTGTTTTCACAACAAAGTTTCGAGATACGGTAGATGTGAGATAACGGATCTACGCTGCAGTAGAGTAACACTTGTCACGGCCATGAACATGTGATGTGAAGTGGAGTGCCGTTTCGATATCTCTCGAGTTACAAACAGCGCTCACATTAAACAGTACCAACAAATATAAAAATATTTCAGTTCCTGCTTGCAGTGTTGCACTTAATACAGTACTGAAATATAAAGGTTTTTTAAACCTCCAGCCTGGACGCCCTGTGCAGCTTTCTGTCGAAATGATTAGGTAATCTGGCCGTTACAACTGGCTGGAAAACACGTAGAACGAGAAAGAAGTACTCGGCAACCTGGATGCGGCTCTTAACCTTGTAAACCAGTACGGAGACCCGAAAGTGGAGCACGCAGCGCAAATACTTGGCCAGGAAGTAGTACCGGCGGTCAGACGTAGCTTTGACCTCTCGGAGATGATCCTGTATTCCGCGGCAAGGACAAGTTGCGCGTGTAAGCCTAAAATATTTGCTTAATGAAAGTCCGCCGCGGTCGTCTTATCATTACGGAGGCCATTACACACGGATCGGAGCAATAAATCGAGTGCCGCCAAAGCAGCGGGCGACGCCGCCGGCGGAACCGGTTCCCCGCAAAACAAAATACACAGGCTGCGAGGCGCATTCCAAACGGAGCGGCCGGCCGGACACAGCCGCGCCGGCCTCCGCCGCAGCGGCACACAGGTAACCGCGGTACACACCCAGCGCTTCTCACCGCCACTTTCCTGTACACGATCCAACTTGTTTGTCTAATTAGCTGTTTGCTGTCCGCGGTTTTGTTTACCAAGCGCGCATGTGTACCAAGCAAGTTTGTCAAATTTCGCGAAGTTTTTTGACTCTATGTACTAGGCTTCGAAATCTGCTCCAGTTATCAGGTGTCTCAAAGTTATTCTTAATATTCCGGCAAGCAACTGGTTGTTGTTTCAAAAAGTCATGTGTAAACGGTCGGACTTGTTAGTTAAATTGGCCATCTACCAAAATTTCTCTCAGCCACACCAAACACCCTTTTTCTGACAAGCACGTCAAACATAGCAGCTGGCTTCCGAATAATTTTACAAACAAATCAAGTTTGGCAAATTGTTTGATCGTCTTATGGAGGCCTTAACAGAATGCAGTACATGACCCACAACATCCACTGTTTATCATAAGCGACGTAATGCCGGATGTTCCCCAGGGAAGCATGTTAGGACCACTTATACACAATCGAGTCACATAACTATGGTCATCGCTCATATTTCGATTAAATTAACCTTGTGACTTTTGTTTCAGCTTGTCGAGTGGTAGCTAGCCGCCATCCAATCGTAGTTGTTCCTTCAGAGCCACGTAGTCGCTTTGTTGCGGTACGTCCAGAACCCTGTCATTTGCGTGTGGCTAGACGCCAGCAACATCGCAATCTGTTAGTCACTTTTTTGTTCGAGTTTTAATGTCCACAGTAAAGGCCGTTTTCGGGATTCACAGTTACTACATACGCTGGTCGCGACACTTTTTCAACGATGATAGAACACCGCTGCTCTGTGAAGCTATGTTGGCTGCAGTGCTTGCCAAAGCTTTTGTCAAGGCTCCACACAGCAAGTGCAGAAGTCGAGGTGGCGTGGTTAGTTTGATCTCCGAAAAATGCAACGGCCAGTCAAGTACTTCGAAAATGCTGGAAGAGCATCACAAGGCCTCAGACACTTCTAGCCGTGTCACAAAAAAAAATGGTTCAAGTGGCTCTGGGCACTATGGGACTTAACTTCTAAGGTCATCAATCCCCTAGAACTTAGAACTACTTAAACCTAACTAATCTAAGGACCTCACACACATCCATGCCCGAGGCTCACACACATCCATGCCCGAGGCAAGATTCGAACCCGCGACCGTAGCGGTCGCGCGGTTCCAGACTGTAGCGCCTAGAACCGCTCGGCCACCCCGGCCGGCCCCGTGTCACAAGTTGAACTGCCTGATACAGTTGCGGTCTATGTACGGTAGGAAATCATTATGAGCGGGTAAATGTGGTGTCCGACGATTGACTCTGACCCACATACGCTAGGAGTTAATCCACATGTACTTCACATGACCCTAGACAAAAAGACGATCGGCGATTGTGGTAGCTGGTGAATCGTGTCTCCCATTGGTAAGAACATTATATAGTGCAGCCTCGCTTGCAGAGGAAGCTTCATTTCACAGCTGGTTTCATATGTAAGCATCCACTTTAAGTTGTTTTATCATAGTCTCCTGGAGCCACAAACACACAGCACACCGAGACTGCGACCAAGCGATGGCTTTACCACAGATTATAACTTGGTAGCGGATGCTTGACATCCGAAACTAGTCATGAAATGAAGTTTACTGTTTAGTACCTTACTACAACGCGACCACTTGTTGTTCCTCCGAGCCACCATAGCAACTACATCCAAGCAATCTCTCGACAAGCGATCAACGGCTGCAGGTGAAGGGCCATGAAGCTTCTTTTGATTCTGCTTATGTCTCTCGCACGTCCCTGAGACGCCAACTTATTCCATCCTGCCCACATTCGAGCTGCGTCCCGTACACTCTGTTGACAAGTCAACATTTTTCGCAGTTTCAAAAACACTTGCTTGCTGCATTTGTCCTAACAGCCGATGACAATCATTCTTTGTACGTGTGGCAGGCATCACATCCAGGAGGCGGCTGTAATAATTTGACTTAAAGCGGTTTCCTCAGTAAAAATAAGCATTTCATCACAAATACTGAGCAGCGCTATAATATTCTTTATTGAAGGTAGAATGGTCTTAGATTAAATTTTGTTACTGAGGAACTAGAACAAAAATCGGACTTATCCACACTAACTGGCCCTTAACAAGGTACATAGTGATTACCTACAACATGGATAAATACAACTTGACGTTAATAAATACGAAAAACATTGTGTAACATTCTGTCATAGCATCAACTGCATATCTAGCGGTAATGCTAAGGAGTGGGAGAGGAAGTACGGTTAGCTATATGGAGGAAGGATGGATAATTTAGATCTACTGGGAGAAATCAGGGGGAAACTTCTGTGTCTAAAAATGAAAAGACCTCAAACGAATTCTTATGTAAGCAATTTTTGAGTAGTAAAGTTCTCGAGTGTTCAGCCGAGCTAAAAATTATTAGTTACAAATTAAACCAAAAAACATGCCTCTTGATTTTCTGTGTGTCCCCGAGACGAGAGCGAGACGGAAATATTATTCCCTCTGTACACAAGAAATTGTGGGCCAAGTTAATTTTTAGAGAAAGGCTTCTGCATTGTGATTATTGGCGGTCACCAAGATAGTGGTGACAGAGAATTTCTTGGTTTCAAGAGACATGCCAGAAGCGCAGGGGGACATTGCTGGGAGGTGATTACGACCAGCCAGGCAACGGCAACCTAACAGCTCTAGCGCGTTTACTCAAAACTCTCTAATAAGACGAACACAGCTTTTTGTAGGCCGTTTACAGTGGCTATAGGAAATAGCGCCTATCCTGACAGTCTGCTGTTTTCTTGCTGGGGCCGAGTTTTGAAATAGGGTCCAGCAGGGTCACTCAGGCTGACTTTTGTCGGTGTCCTGGAGCATTCACACGTGGCGTCGAGGTCCGTCACAGAGCATATCGTCGATAATCGCCTGCCGCCGTCGGCACAACATGGTGAAATGCTAACATTGTACAGGCTGTGTATTGCGCCATCATGCTCCACTGTTGCCCTCGTTGCCACCATTCCTCCCTCTCGTCTCGAACTTATAGGCATTCCTTTGATTACATTTTTGGAACTTTTATTTTAATTGATGCTTTATAACATGTGAAGCTGATACTGAACACTAGTTCACTCTCTCTTCCCGAATTCAGAGCTTACTATTTGTTTTCTGTTGCTTTGGAAATCTTGAATGCAAAGTATATCGCATTTAATGAGCCCATTGTAATGATTGCAGTACTGACCTACCTGTTGACCTACATCCCCATGATTGGCTCCGATTTATCACCGTTCAGAGTGACTGCTTGATTCACGCCTGTAAGCACAATCGAGTCAGATGAGTCCAAGGCCGCAAGCTATGATGTCACTTTCACTGGGTTCAAAAATGTATCTAAGCACTATGGGACTTAACATCTGAGGTCATCAGTCCCCTAGACTTAGAACTACTTAAACCTAACTAACCTAAGGACATCACACACATCCATGCCCTAGACAGGATTCGAACCTGCGACCGTAGCAGCAGCGCGGTTCCGGACTGAAGCGCCTAGAACCGCTCGGCCACACCGGCCATCTTCATTGGGTTCCATTTGTTGGCGGAAGCGGTGCGCAGGCTACATGTAACACCGCAACTTGTCTAAAATGACGTAAATTCTGCAGTTCGTTGCTTTGGAACAATTAGTCAAGGAAAAAATTCGCCGGCTTTATAATAAGTAAACAGCAGCTAAACTTTTTATTTATTTGCTCATGTAGTTTACCGTTTGGTGGCTTTAGTGTTACGTGACTCGACTATAACTGATTGGTATAATGAATGCTTGTACAGAGCCCATCCAAAAAGTTCTGAGACTGGTTTTATTCCTGGCGTACGAGCGAGGCCGTTGCAGTAATTACGGTGGCCGCTTGAACTAACAACTGTAAACAACAGTTGTGCATTGGACCGGTCAGTTGTGATCTGGCAGTGTTAAGCAGTGGACGTGCGGCCGTAATGTGTCACCTCACCGTTGTTGTGTCAAAAACTGTAATGGAAGAACGGTTTGAACGTCTCTAAATCAAATGTTCAAGACTTTTCCAGATTGTTTCGGAGAAGAGAAAAGTCTGCGCAAAGAACTCTCATTCACTCCAGAACAAAAATCCACAGACACCTGAACGCGTGTCTGCCGGGACGTGACTGACATGAAAAACGCGGAGAGTTCTTTTCTGTAAAAAGTCATCAGAGATGACGGGACTTGGTGTTATCAACACTAACGTACCAGAAAACGACAGAGTGGAGAATGGGTCTCTGATGATTTTCCAAGACCGAACAAGGTACGAATGTGGCGCGCGAGTTGAACATTGTGCCAAAGAAGGATTTTTCTGACAGTTTCATGTGGTTGCACGGACACACTGCGCGTGTATTCAAGTGAGCGGAGACTACGTACTACGCTTCAACCACCAAAACCACCTTAAATTTTCTCTATTTTTTTATTAATCCAGTCTAGAAAGCTTTTGTTATGTATAAGTAACAGCTCTAGAATTCACGGAAACAAACTGAACTGAAAATCCTTGTTAGTGATGATGATAGAAGGGAGGAGTGAAACGTGGTGTCGGCACACAGCCTGCTCCTCTCGAATGGCAGGAAGGGAGCCACATCCGACGGACGGATCACCATCACCAGTGTCAATGCCCTCCGTCCATCAGATGCAGCGCAGAGGTTTGGAATTTAACCATGGCGTAGAGCGAAACAATGCTGGTTAGAAATTTTATTTTACTAAGTAGCGGTCAGGAGGAATGGAACCTGTGTGGCTACCTGCTTAACACTTAAAGTGAGTTACCTCTAATAAATATTTACAAAAAACATACATTCAGAAATAACTAAAATTCATGAGCAAATGTAATCAGGAATGAAGAAGTTTGTACAAATGTAGGAGACGAAAGAGTTATCTGAAGGCCTATACAGGGAAGGGAGGAAGTCGTAGCTCTATAAATACACGGAGTCATGGGATAGCCATTTGCACGTATACAGGTGGCGGTAGCATGGCGTACACAGCGTATAAAAGGGCAGCGCACTGACGGAGCTGTTGCTTGTACTCAGGTTATCCACGTGGAAAAGTTTCCTACGTGATAATGGACGCTCGGCGGTTATTAACGGACTTCGAACGAAGAATGGTAGTTGGAGCTACGCACATGGGACATTCCATTTCGGAAATCGTAAGGGATTCAGTATTCCGAGATCCACATCATCGAGGGTGTGCCGACGGGGCCAAATTTCAGGCATTGCCTTTCACCATGAACAGTGCAGTGGCTGACGCCCTTCGGTTAACGACCGAGAACAGCGGCGTTTATGTAGGGTTTTCAGCTCTAACAGAGAAGCAACGCTGCGTGAAATAACCGCAGAAATCAATGTGGGACATACGAAGAACGTATCCATTAGGATAATGTGGCGAAATGTGACGTCAATGGGCTATGGCAGCAGACGAACGACTCGAATGCCTTTAGTAACAGCACGACACCGCCTGCAGCGCCTCTCCTAGCCTCGTGACCATATCGATTTGACCCTAGATGACTGGAAAACCGTGGTCCGGTCAGATGGTCCCGTCTTGACCTGGTAAGAACTGACGGTGGAGTTCAAGTCTGGCGCACGCACCACGAAGCCACGGGCCCGAGTTGGCTACATGGCAAGCTGGTGGTCACTCCATAATGGTATGGCTGTGTTTACATACAGTGGACTGGGTTCTCTGGTCGAAATGAACCGATCATAGTTATGCTCGGCTACTTGGTGCCATTTGCAGCTAGCTACTCGCGGACTTCATGTTCCAAAACAACAATGGAATCTTTATGGATGCCACGCCACCGGGCCCCAATTGTTGGCGACTGGTTTGAAGAACATTCTGAACAATTCGAGCGAATGACTTCGGCGCCCAGATCACCCGATATGAATCCCACCGGACATTTTTGGGACATCATCGAGAGGTCAGTTCATGCACAAAATCCTTCAGCGGCAAGATCTTCGCAATTATGGACGGCTATACAGGCAGCATGGCTTAACATTTCTGAAGGGGACTTCTAAAGACTTGTTGAGTCCATGCGACGTCGGATTGCTGCACTAAGCCTGACAAAAGGAGGTTCGACACGGTATTGGGAGGTATCTCACGACTACTGTCACCACAGTATATTGTCCTTATAGGACGAAGAATACACAGGGAAGGCCAAGAATTCATTACATCAGGCGAACAACAAATTATCGAAATTAACAAAATAATTCGAATTGAAGAGATATGGAGATAGGGATACACGGACGACGAAAGGATTAAGGAAATGGAGCTAATTCGTCTGAAACTGCGTGAGAGAGACTGGTCTGAGTGTGGGCGACCCGAGACGCTCCGTGGTCGATTCCCCGGCGCTGCCCTTCATTGTTGCCGCAGCGGCGAGCCGGCGCACGCCGCTGCTGCCGTGCTGATTACTGTAATAACAAGTCACGAGCCGGCGCGGCCACATTATCGCGTTACGCTGCGCTCTCCGTGTATCGCACACTCGTCCCATCGCATCCCATTCCCCACCCCACACCAGTCCTGCTGTGCGAACCGCACCTCCAGCCATTGGATCAGTCCGCACTTCTTGTGTAGTTGCGTCGTAGCTGCACCGCGCAAAGTGATTCCGAATCGTTAACATACAACGATTCTGCTCTCTTGCCCACTAACAACTGTCATGCACCAAAGTCCTGACGAAGTTCAGTCTTTCAAATGGTTCATATGGCTCTGAGCACTATGGGACTTAACATCAGACGTGATCAGTCCCCTAGAACTTAGAACTACTTAAACGTAACTAACCTAAGGACATCACTCACATACATCCCCGAGGCAGTATTCGAACCTGCGGTCGTAGCGGTCGCGCGGTTCCAAACTGAAGCGCCTAGAACCGCTCGGCCACAACGTCCAGCAGTTCTGTCTTTTCTCTTAAGTCTGTTTCCATTAAAATAAGCTACAATTAATTTGTACCAAAGGACACTGTCGATTTCATCAGAATTCAGTAATCATCTCGTAGAGTTAATTTCAATGCTGTATGATGTGACTAAGTGGATGTCAGATCTAAAATTCAAATGTCCTGGCCCGCATCTCGTGGTCGTGCGGTAGCGTTAAAATAAGCTACAATTAATTTGTACCAAAGGACACTGTCGATTTCATCAGAATTCAGTAATCATCTCGTAGAGTTAATTTCAATGCTGTATGATGTGACTAAGTGGATGTCAGATCTAAAATTCAAATGTCCTGGCCCGCATCTCGTGGTCGTGCGGTAGCGTTCTCGCTTCCCACGCCCGGGTTCCCGGGTTCGATTCCCGGCGGGGTCAGGGATTTTCTCTGCCTCGTGATGGCTGGGTGTTGTGTGCTGTCCTTAGGTTAGTTAGGTTTAAGTAGTTCTAAGTTCTAGGGGACTGATGACCACAGCTGTTAAGTCCCATAGTGCTCAGCGCCATTTGAACCATTTGAATCAAATGTCCTGAATTCGATCTCCATTTTATTACAATCACGATATTGCAGTATTCCTTCAGAAGGAACTTTGCGTCGTCCTTCTTACAAAACAGGCATTGCAATATCGTGTTTATCCGCCGATACCAGGCACCGACTTTCAATTAAAAAAAAAAAAAAAGCCCCTCCCCCGTAGGGAATTACATAACGTGTGTGCAGGTTCTGACCCATGAACAGCATGGAAGTCTGGGACTGGGCGTGAGTCGTACACGGATAGCCAGCGCGGTTAAAGCGACCGCTCGCGTCAAGTGGGAAATCCTGTTCCAGTCCCGGTCAGGCACAATTTTTCATTGTCGTCATTCCATTATAAAGTTGATGCTTGTCCATAGTGGCAGCTGTTAATACGTGTTCTTTATTACAGTCACACTTTTCAGTTTCGTAATAATATAATAATGTTTTCATTCAGGCGTATGTTACAGCCAACCTTAACTGTTTTGTCACTGTGCTAGACTCCATTCGCTGTGCCGGACGCGGTGGCCGTGCGGTTCTAGGCGCTTCAGTCCGAAACCGCGCGACTGCTACGGTGGCAGGTTCGAATCCTGCCTCGGGCATCGATGTGTGTGCTGTCCTTAGATTAGTTAGGTTTACGTAGCTCTAAGTTCTAGGGGACTGATGACCTCGGATGTTAAGTCCCATAGTGCTCAGAGCCATTTGAACCACCCATTCGCTATATGATTTTATCAAACATTTCAATGTCCACTTGCTAGTCTTTGCAGCAGATGTGGACCGTCATGGAGTTCTTACGCTGTTTCGCAGCCATTTGATAATGATACACGGGATGTACCACTGTAACGTGGATACATTATGATTTATGAGTAACATAATTAATGTTTCTATTAACTGGTAGAGAGATTATTCGTTAAAGATATTTAACGGGTCTTAAAAATAGAAGCATAATGTTGTAACTCTTACCGCGCGACTGCTATGGTCGCAGGTTCGAATCCTGCCTCGGGCATGGATGTGTGTGATGTCCTTAGGTTAGTTAGGTTTAAGTAGTTCTAAGTTCTAGGGGACTGATGACCTCAGATTTTATGTCCCATAGTGCTCAGAGCCATTTGAACCATTTGTAACGCTTACTAATACTCCTAGTAACTATCCATGCCAACGGCCTTGCCGCAGTGGTAACACCGGTTCCCGTCAAATCACCGAAGTTAAGCGCTCTCGGGCTTGGCTAGCACTGTTGGCAAGCGGGGTGCACTCAGCCCTTGTGAGGCAAACAGAGGGGCTACTTCATAGGGAAGTACATCCGGGAGAGCGGTGTGCTGACCACATACCCCTCTATGTCCGTACCCAGTGACGCCTAAGGGCTGTGGATGACACGGCGGCCAGTCGGAACCGTTGGGCCGTCATGGCCTGTTCGGGAGGAGTTTAGTTTAGTTAGTAACTACCAGCTGATTATAAGTTCATCCTTCCTTAACTTCGTGTTGGAATGCTGGAACTGTGGTGGGTCGTCCGCATTGAGTGTCATATGGGGACTTTTCTGGCTAATAACCGCAAATCAGAATACATGCCCCTTCGTGCTCAACGAATTGACAAAAATTTTGCTTCGAAATGTTTAACTCTATTAGCGGTGCCCAAGTTTTGTGGAACACCTTATGTAACTTGAGCAGTAGTGGCCCTCTCACATTTTTTTCGGGATGACCTGGAAAATGTCTGTTTGTATGAGTGGTTCGCTGTCCAGAATATACATAGTGTAACAAAACGGTGCGGTTAACCTTTCAGGACATATTCATCACACATATAAGAGAAAATGTGCGTTTTGCGTCTTTGATGTAGCTGTAACAATCGCTGGCTAGCGACGTAAGAGTCACCTCTTACATTACCTCTTGTTACAGTTATTCATGATTTAACATTTCTTATTTCTCGAGTTCCATCTATAGTTTCGTGTGTGCTCAATAAACGTGTACCTCTAGTTCAGTTGTAATTCTTGGTTGCGCCAGCAGCTTTCTTGATCCGCTTCATCGAAGATGAACTTGAGACGCGACTCAGGTCTTTACTTATGTTCACAAACGTTTCACTCTGTTAACTTACTCACATGTAGCATCTACAGTATATATGATCGTTAAGAACTTGACGAACACACAGCTGTTACTTAGTGTTCAGTACCACTTGGTTCCCGATCAAGTGCAATGGATACACACACCAATTTGAAGCCGTGCATTTTTATGGGGGTGAATTCGATGACTTTGTGGTAAAATTCCAATCTATGTATCCACAAGTATCGGATTCGATTCCTGGATAATCCTAGGGTTTTTATGTTATTTATCACTTCGTTCATCTCCGGCAGTGTTTGTTAATGTGAATAATTTGCAACTTGCACCGTTGTTCAGACAAACGTTAAATCGTAGGTCCCTTTGTGACCGGCTGAGTAACTCAGTTTAAAGGTCGGAGGAAGGCAAAGTGCAAAAGGATCGTACGTAGTAAACCACTGTGGTATTCAAACCAACCTTCAGGACTGTGAGAGGTTTCTCATTCCGTAATGGCGTTTGAAATTTCTTGTGTATCGGGCCCCAGTACTAGATGTAGAGAGTCTTTCAATCGATATTATGGAAGGTTCCGAAACCGCACACACTGCTCCAGAGATTCATTACCGCATCTGAAATTTGATGTGACAGCGAGGTTATGCATGTATCAGTGCTAATGAAGGGCGTTTTGAACGTTTCGTGTAAGAAGTATTTTACACTCCTGGAAATTGAAATAAGAACACCGTGAATTCATTGTCCCAGGAAGGGGAAACTTTATTGACACATTCCTGGGGTCAGATACATCACATGATCACACTGACAGAACCACAGGCACATAGACACAGGCAACAGAGCATGCACAATGTCGGCACTAGTACAGTAGATATCCACCTTTCGCAGCAATGCAGGCTGCTATTCTCCCATGGAGACGATCGTAGAGATGCTGGATGTAGTCCTGTGGAACGGCTTGCCATGCCATTTCCACCTGGCGCCTCAGTTGGACCAGCGTTCGTGCTGGACGTGCAGACCGCGTGAGACGACGCTTCATCCAGTCCCAAACATGCTCAATGGGGGACAGATCCGGAGATCTTGCTGGCCAGGGTAGTTGACTTACACCTTCTAGAGCACGTTGGGTGGCACGGGATACATGCGGACGTGCATTGTCCTGTTGGAACAGCAAGTTCCCTTGCCGGTCTAGGAATGGTAGAACGATGGGTTCGATGACGGTTTGGATGTACCGTGCACTATTCAGTGTCCCCTCGACGATCACCAGTGGTGTACGGCCAGTGTAGGAGATCGCTCCCCACACCATGATGCCGGGTGTTGGCCCTGTGTGCCTCGGTCGTATGCAGTCCTGATTGTGGCGCTCACCTGCACGGCGCCAAACACGCATACGACCATCATTGGCACCAAGGCAGAAGCGACTCTCATCGCTGAACACGACACGTCTCCATTCGTCCCTCCATTCACGCCTGTAGCGACACCACTGGAGGCGGGCTGCACGATGTTGGGGCGTGAGCGGAAGACGGCCTAACGGTGTGCGGGACCGTAGCCCAGCTTCATGGAGACGGTTGCGAATGGTCCTCGCCGATACCCCAGGAGCAACAGTGTCCCTAATTTGCTGGGATGTGGCGGTGCGGTCCCCTACGGCACTGCGTAGGATCCTACGGTCTTGGCGTGCATCCGTGCGTCGCTGCGGTCCGGTCCCAGGTCGACGGGCACGTGCACCTTCCGCCGACCACTGGCGACAACATCGATGTACTGTGGAGACCTCACGCCCCACGTGTTGAGCAATTCGGCGGTACGTCCACCCGGCCTCCCGCATGCCCACTATACGCCCTCGCTCAAAGTCCGTCAACTGCACATACGGTTCACGTCCACGCTGTCGCGGCATGCTACCAGTGTTAAAGACTGCGATGGAGCTCCGTATGCCACGGCAAACTGGCTGACACTGACGGCGGCGGTGCACAAATGCTGCGCAGCTAGCGCCATTCGACGGCCAACACCGCGGTTCCTGGTGTGTCCGCTGTGCCGTGCTTGTGATCATTGCTTGTACAGCCCTCTCGCAGTGTCCGGAGCAAGTATGGTGGGTCTGACACACCGGTGTCAATGTGTTCTTTTTTCCATTTCCAGGAGTGTATGTTGATACTGTTCCAGTATAATTGCCATGACTAATGTACCATGAAGAGTCACAGTAAATGTGGCTCGTCACAGAAATAAAGCTTTTCCGAACCCATGTCCATAACAAGTATGTTCTTCTTCTGTGTGTGGAAAATGTTCCTAAAAATTTGGCCGTGCCTTGTTGTTACACCGTGCATAGTGCTGGATTTTACAAAGTGATAAGCAAAAGAAATGTTCAGCAATCTGCGTAATGGCATGACAGAATGGAGAAATGCGAGACAACCCGACACGCCGCCACTTGCTCCGCGGGCAGAGAAGGATATGGTGGTGATGTCCTCAGCAGATATCTGTGAGGCGAGGCGGCTCGTTGTCCTTACCAGAAGTGCCGCTGCCGCGACCTCCGGCGTGGCTCTTCCCGTAACTCTGCACGGCGTCCGTCATGCCCGCCTCCTTATCTCCGGGACGGCTCGACAACAAAAGAGCGGCTCCCATTCTGTCGTAGAGGCTCACTAACGCTGAGACCAGGTACGCTTTGCTGCCCAAGAAAGGGATATCTTCCCATGTTTGTACGACCTTCAGGGACAGGACGTAACACGTGATCCTGTATCCGCAAGTATTAATTTAATTTCAGATCTCCCTTGTGAAGTGTCATGCTGCCATAATTGTTTTCACTACACACGCAAAGACGCAACTGAATTATAGAGACATACCTAGTAGCTTGTAACCCACAACCCTCCCCCCCCCCCCCCCCCCCGTCAAAAACTGAACACAGAACATGCATGAAAACAAGAAGAAGGTGTACTGAACTAGGAAAAAAAAAGTGAAAGGTCCAGGCTGAACAAGTGGAGTATTGAGCGATGTTAAACAGCCGTGCACCGGCACGGTTGCTCAGCGTGTTCGGTCAGAGAGCTGGCTGGTCTCTGTAGCAAACAAACTGAGTGATGGGGTCAAAAACGAACTTCAACACATGCCATGTGGCGTTCGCTAGAATCAAATTCAACGAACAAAATACAAAAAAAAGTGGTCACGGTGTTGGGTTTGTGAGCGGGACGAGCCGTGTTCAAAATTCGCTCGCGCCATTTGTTTTATTTATTTATTTATTTCGCAGTATTATAAACTGTCCGCCCGGTCATTGAAATGTTTGTTCTTTTTCTGTAGTCTTGGCAGTTGTAATACTATAAACTGGTTATAGAATATGAGTCATGTGCTAAGACTACGTTACCGCCTCAAGTAAATGTGATGAATAGTGAGATCATGCGAGATACCACATAGACGTCTCACAGAAATAAAAACAACAAATGAACGGGCCTGAACTATGTTACAACAAAGAAATTCAAAAGTCCTAAACTTCCAAAACCGATCGCAACTACAGAAACGTTAAAAACATATGTTTTGCCAGAGCACAGACAAACTGTGTGATTGTGAAACTGTTGCGTTTAATTATTGCAGCTTATGTGACAAACTATGATGTTTTCATCACTTCCTTGTTAGTGATTACATTCATGTTCATAGGAACACCTAAATCGAGCAACGAGGCATATACCACTCACTTTCCAGGCGCGCAAATTAGGTGTGTTGGTAAGAGATTCCTATCACATGACACACGTACTGTCACCACTGCCTTGGACGACACGCCAGACGTGTGGACGATGCGGTCGACGTATCGCCTTATCGTCAAACGTTTGCGGTTCCCACTCGCAAGCAACTTCCTTTCGGCTGCTAATAGAGTAGTTGTGCAGAACCAACTGTCGCTGTTGCACCACGCCACAGACACAAATCTCAATGCAGCAAACAGCGGAAGGGAAAAAAATGGTTCTTCACCTTTTTTTTCTTTTTTTAATTATTTGGATGTAGCAGGACGCTAACAACAAGTACAACATAAATATTGTTGTGAAAATGTGACTCGACTCAATTTTTTGTGCATTTCGTTCGCTGTTGTTCGTTGTATCTGGTCACATGACATTCGTCGAAGTTCGTTGTTGATCCCTTCACTTAGTTCTTTTATTACAGATACCAGCCAGCTCTCTGACCGAATCCGCTGAGCTACCGTGCCCACTTGGCAGTCCAACACCGTGACCACTTAATCACGACGCCGTTGATCTTGGCTGCTCTACATTGCACTTCCTGTCCTTGGAGCGTTCACTGTTTCCATTCTGCTTTTTTTTCACAGTCCCATACACATTTTTCGTGCTTTCGTGATTGATCTGTGTTCAGTTTTTGACGGTCTGTCCAGTGGGCCCTCCTACCACTAACTCTCAGGGGTGTGCGAATGGGAGATTCCCTCGTCGGAAAGATACCGAAATCATTTGGAAGCCAATTTCATCTATGGTCGTTTGACATCCGTTCGCTTTCACAAACTCAGTTACATTGCTCACAGCTGTGTCTCAACTGCGCACATCTCGTGCGAACACGCCCCAGCTGTGCTCGAATAGGTTTGAGCTCAGGTGACACGGGGAAACACACAAGAACTTCTCAAGTCCCTAGATGATCCTTAAATCACCTTCACACAATCGGATTCTATGGGATGGTGCATTAGCTTGTTGAAGGTACAGGGTGCTGTAGGAGGACCCGCACTTGTCTTCTATCGTACAGCTGTACGGCAACAGTGCGTTAGGTATCAGGGGCCTCATTTCGTCTTATTTCAAGGGTCCCCCAAACGACGGAAATGAAATTATCGCATGGCACTACTGGCTAAGTGAACTCTCTGGGATTGTTCGCTGTAGATGAAATGAGCTTCTAACCCAGCTGGTAATCGAACCCGGGGCTCTGTGCTCTAGAAGCAGCGATGTTAACCACTTGACGGCGACCTGCGGACACCCACACGAGAATACCTCTATCAACTGCCTGAAAATGTTCTCGAAGTACTTGTACTCCACCATTAACATGTACGAAAATACATTAGTTCAGCGACTTATTCCCTACTATGACCGTTCAACGGTGATGTTCCTCCACCCGTGCTAATCTCTGTGTCCTGCAACGTACATTGGGCATAGGTACAAATGTGGGGCGGTACCATACGACAAGGAACTGGTTGTGAATGATGTATGTACTGGCCGATTGTTGTTGTTCTGCTTCTTCTACAGCCCTGATTTCAGAAGTAGAGTGTTATAATGTGATCCATGTAACCAGTGCTGAACCCACAGTAGTGGACGGCCTATACGTGCGCACCCGTACTCTGCGAGCCATCTGACGTGTGCCGTGGAGGTTACTTTGTCTACCTGCGTCACTTCACCCATTTCCTGTTCCCGTCCTGAATGGTTCGCGAGAAGAACGATTGTTACTAAGGCTCCGTGCGAGCTTGAATCTCTCAAATTTTACGTTCGTAGTCTTTTCGCGTGATATAAGTAGGAGAAAATGATATGTTGGTTTACTCTTCCAGGAACGCACGCTCTCGGAAGTTTAATAGTAGACCACACTAGGATGCAGAACGCGTCTCTTGCAGCATTTGCCACTGGAGTTGCCTGTGTATCTTTGTGACGCTAAAAGAACGAAAGGCGCTGCTCTTCATTGGATCTTCTCTGTTTTCTCTATCAGTGCTACCTGATAACGTTCCCTAAACTTTCCATTATTTTGCGGGAATATATAATATTCCCATGAAAACCGTACAGGGCCTGTATTTACACATTTCTAGACGACTAGAAATTGTTTTGGATGCCAAAGGACTTCCTACACCATATTTTGGCCTGGTAATGTTTTATGATTTTGGTGTCTCTATATTTTTGCCCAGCCCCTGCATGTTACAACGTCATTTGCCGAACTATTCCACTCACAGTGGTGAGAGCAGCACTCTCAGTTCAATGAAGTAACTGTGTCATTCAACTGCTCGTGATTTTATATATTATGAATGAGTTCATGGCTAGCATTACTGACACTCTGAACTAACATGAGGAATAATAGTAATATCCTGATAGATCAATATGTAGATAAGTGTTGAGTTATGAGCTTCGTAAAAAATGTAATTGCCTCTGACTAGACGATTGAAGACCTTAATCTATAATCACTTATATGAAGTAGATGAGTAGGAATAAAAATGGGTGAGAGTATGAAGTGAAACGGTACTTTGGTACGTCATCAAGTGACAAGCTCCCACGAACTGGCAAGACAGTGGGAAACAGAAGTAAGTCTGAAAGACAGGTTTCTTATGAAATCCTAGTACGCCAGTACTTGACTACTGTTCATATTTGGGCGACCCCTAACAAGTTGAATTAACGTGTGGTACTGAGTTCACACAAGCGATGAAATATGCCAGTCAAAAACGACTAATTTATACGTTGTTGGCTGCTTTGCGAACTTCCATCCAGAATTTGTGACAGCACAAGAACATATCTATAGTTGTGCAGTGATTTTTCTGTGTTGTTATCATTGTCTTCGCGTGTGCGGAGGAAAGCCTAGGGGGAAATGAAAGCACTACGTGTCTGAGTGTTTCTTTGTTCATAGGTCTGCTCGTAACATTAATGTTTAAGAAATCACTGTGTGCGTCAGTAGCGGGTGTATTCCATTGGCGTCCTCCCACTGCCCCATCGCCACATCTGATTGAATTTAGCAAACACTGATTGATATCTCGTTTTATTCATTAGTAGCATGCAGTTTACTGCATTGACCGCTATTGTGCACTGTAACTAAGATGGTGACTCAACACCAAAGAAAATTTCCCATGGACTAAGAACAAGTAGGCCTTCCTCTACACAGTAGGAAATGACGAGGCCAGCAAGCCATGTTTACTGTTACCACTCGTATTTCGGAGTAGCGCTGTTCTAATCTTTGTCTGGCTATATTTTACGAGCTTCCTGTAGTGCCCGAAGTCACTGTGGATGAATCTGCGGTCGTTGCTTCTACAAGACGAAAATTAATTTCCTGCCATCATAATCAAATGATGCAATGCTCCACATCTGTTGACCTCCATATAAAAACAACGCGTGATTTTATCCCACTTTCTAATAACGATGATAACGAAGGAAAAACCGTCTTGAACCAAATAAATTGTCTAGAGAAGACTTTGAAGTAGATTTTCATTGTAACTGACACCTGAAAATGGGATCGCCAGTGTTCGAAGTGCATTGTGTAGCAACAAAAACGATGTGTTTCGATTTGAGAAGGCGGCTTTTTATTTATTGTCTCGCCCACTTTATTTCTGTCGCTACAATGGTCGCGTGTCTTCCGCCAAATGCCCTTCATTCTCCTGATGCAAACATTTTCTCTTTTCACGATTGCCACATGATAGATTTGAATCTGTGTTCTGGTACCCTCCTGTCTACGATTTTCCTGTATGAAGGTAGTTCTGTCCCGTAAATACTGTTCCGTTACTCTGCACAGTTTTAATCTTCAGACACTTCTTTGTACAATCCAGGTTTTGCACCACAGTTCCCGAACTTGAGTTACCGAGATGAGATGTGCTGAGGTAAGGCACAACTCGCATCCATCAAGATGTAGGTTTTGGCTACTTTTCGTAAAGCGCTTAAAGGCATTTCCTGGGTGTATTTCTTTGAGAAGGTCACGGCCCTTTCGAACTTACGCTCTGCCTGTAATCAATCGTCGTCGAAGAGACGTCAGACCATAATTTTCATCGCTTCCTTTCTGTTTCCGAACTAGAGGAAAAATAAATGTTGATATTTTGCCGGTATTCATGGCACAGCATTCATTAATCACTGAATATGCGAGACAATCAAGATTCGTAATCCGTACGCAGGCGACAGCCTGAGCTACATAATACACACATCGAAAAAAGTTTTACATCACCCAGGTTCCCAGAACTCCTGAAGACAGGTGTTGACTGGATATTGTACCACAGACACAGTCCCTTTGACTGTTCAGAGATGTCACTAAACCTGCCCAAAGATGAAAACAACCAAGTATGAGCAGCGCCTGTTAGACGGTGGGGGTCCGACAGCCAATCAATTCAAGTCATTCCACCAGGAAGGAGGTAAATGGCTCGTGTTGTCTGTAGCTCAACCGTGCCTAGACGGTCAATACCGCGGTTCGATCGCGTCCGCATCGTTACTTTGTGCCAGGAAGGGCTCTCAACAAGGGCAGTGTCCAAGCGTCTCGGAGTGAACCAAAGCGATGTTGTTCGAGTGTGTAGGAGATACAGAGACACAGGAACTGTCGATGACATGCCTCGCTCTGGCCGCCCAAGGGCTACTATTGCAGTGTATGACCGCTAACTACGGATTATGGCTCGGAGAAACTCTGACAGCAACGCCACCGTGTTGAATAGTGGTTTTCGTGCAGCCACAGGACGTCGTGTTACGACTCAAACTTTGCGCAATAGGCTGCATGATGCGAAAATTCACTCCCGTCGTCCTTTGGGAGGTCCATCTTTTCAACCATGACACCATGCAGCGCGGTACAAATGGGCCAAGCGACATGCCGAATGGACCGCTCAAGATTGGCATCAGGTTCTCTTCACTGATGAGTGTCGCATGTGCCTTCAACCAGACAATCGTCGGAGACGTCTTTGGAGGCAACCCGGTCAGGATGAACGCCTTAGACACACTGTCCAGCGAGTGCAGCAAGGTGGAGGTTTCCTGCTGTTTTGAGGTGGCATTATGTGGGGCCGACGTACGCCGCTGGTGGTCATGGAAGACGCCGTAATGGCTGCACGATACGACCGACAGTACAACCATTTCGGCAGTGTATTGGCGAGGCATTCGTCTTCATGGCCGACGATTCGCGCCCTCATCGTGCACATCTTGGGAATGACTTCCTTCAGGATAACGACATCGCTCGTCTAGAGTGGCCAGCGTGTCCTCCAGACATGAACCCTATCGATTATACCTGGGATAGATTGAAAAGGGCTATCTATGGACGACGTGACCCACCAACCACTCTGAGGGATCTACGCCGAATCGCCGCTGAGGAGTGGGACAATCTGGACCAACAGTGCCCTGATGAACTTGTTGATAGTATGCCACGACGAAAACGGGCATGCATCAATGCAACAGGACGTGCAATTGGGTATTAGAGGTACCGGTGTGTACAGAAATCTGGACCACCACCTCTGAAGTTCTCGCTGTATGGTGGTACAACATGAAATGTGTGGTTTTCATGAGCAATGCAAAGGGCGGAAATGATGTTCGTATTTATCTCTATGCCAATTTTCTGTACAGGTTCCGAAACTCTCGGACCCGTGATGATGCAAAACTTTCTTTGATGTGTGTATGTTCCAAAACGCCGCACATGAGAAACGTTACTTTTCTGAGGCTCATATCTCAGATTCTGTTGGTGATATAAAGTAGGGTCAAGTTTTTCGGATATTGTGTGGTCTTGGGCCATTTGCATACCTAACAGGAGGATAGTCTTACTGTTACATATCCTGCAGTATAGTGTCAAAGTTTGAAAATCACGCACTACATCCTACTCGAGCAAATGAAATAAATCGGTTGTTTGTTTTTGCATTAGACGTGGTGAAAGCTGCGTCTCACGGAGCGTATGGAGACACCATTTAGCTCATGGGCGGTGCCTAAGAAACCCGAAAAAAATCGTTTTTGGGTACCAAACACGAGCCGCTGAATTCAAGACGGCTATGCATAGCAAATGGCTGAAATTTTTGCGATGTATTCCTAACATCTTGATATCGAACAACTTCGAAAATTTTTCGTGATGTCTTCATCAGTTTCGGACATACAGAGGTTCAGTGTTACTCTTCTTCACGTAATATAAGCTCGTAAAATCCCGTGTGAGGTGAAAGTGTAGTTTACAAAGTGACATAGCACGGAAAAACATTCTGTTGTCTCCGTTATTATCAGAAGGGCTCTGGGAACTCGGTGTCGCTGTAGTACTGAAGCACATAAAAAAATTTTCTGCGCCTAAAATCCGGTTTCAGGTACAAAATTATATAGTTTTGCGTTATTTCAGTTTAACATAAATAAACTATCAAAAGTTTAGAGACACATAAAGTTCTAATCGTATGAGTTACACGCCCAGTTTTAGCAGGGAAAAGAAGGGAACCAACGGAAAAATGCTCCTATCGGAGCATGTCTGAACAGTTGGGTACCAGTTGCCTCATTCTACCTTCATCAGCAACTTTAAAAAATTATTCCTAGAAAGAAAGAAGAAGACAGTTGCATTGGAACGTGGCAGACAGTGACAGAAAAGTGCTAGGAAAAGAGTGGACAGTGCCATTGTGAGAGGAGTAAAGAGAACGAGTAAGTGGAAGTGGGTGGTCCGCAGCTCGTGGTCGTGCGGTAGCGTTCTCGGTTCCCGCGCCCGGGTTCCCGGGTTTGATTCCTGGCGGGGTCAGGGATTTTCTCTGCCTCGTGATGACTGGGTGTTGTGTGATGTCCTTAGGTTAGTTAGGTTTAAGTAGTTCTAAGTTCTAGGGGACTGATGACCATAGATGTTAAGTCCCATAGTGCTCAGAGCCATTTTTTTTTTTTTTTTTTTTTGGAAGTGGGTGAGAGCCAGTTATAACGAGACAGGGTCTATGACAGTGACAGCGAGGAAGATAGATATAGTGACAATGAGCAGAGGTAGAAGCGGTGGAAAGGAATGAATGAGACAGCAACAATGAGAGAGAGAGAGAGAGAGAGAGAGAGAGATAGTGACAGTGAGAGGAGACAGCGGTACTAGGACAGAACGAAGGAGACTGTGGCTGTGAGACAGGAGACAGTGACAGACAGAAAGAGGTGATGACAATGAATAGGGCCGAATGAGTGAGTGAGCAAGAGCAACTAGTAGTTAATGGGTACGAGCGACTTGCAGTAATGGGATATTGGTGTGAGCGAATTACAGTTAGGAGAGCTCGAGTTAGTGAAAGGTGAGTTACATGTTCAAAAGAGCGCAAATATGTTCGCACGCAAAAGTTTTTGGGAAAATTTTTAGAGTTGCTGAGGAAAGTAGAATGAGGCAGTACCAGCCAATCTTCGCCATTTTGGTGCTCCAGCAGGAGATTTTTCCACTTATTTCCATTCGCTATAAAATGGAGATCTACTACATCTTCTAATTTTATTCGGATATGATACATCAGGAACGAATGGCCGCGTGATAGCCCGGAAGCAATTGGAGGCGAGGCGCCGACGACGCTAGCAAGAGGGTTACGACACGGGTGCGGGGTGAGTAAAAACAATATGGCATTAAAGTGGAGGAGAAACCGCCGAAATTGGCCGGAGCATTGTGCACGCGCGACCTTTGCGCGCCGCGGCGGCTATCTGCGCGCCGATCTGGCGGGCTCGCTCCGTGAGAGCGGCGGCGGCTGCGGCAGTGGCTGGCTGGCTGGCCGGCGCTATTGCACAACCGCGCCCGACTTTCTCGGCTATTGTGCTCCGCCCCCTCACCCGCCGACGCCATCAGATACGGCCATCCCGGCCGTCATTACTGGTCAACCGGCCGAGCGGCGGACGCGGGCGCCGCTGGCGGATCCGTGCTTACGTCGCGGGCTGCTGCCGCAACGCAACGTACAAACCAGTTTCCGGGCTGTGTGTCAGGAGTAGTTTCGTGCTCCTAGTGCGTGACACTCTTGCTACTCCCACTTCCCCAGCAAACCGTACCGTTGCTCGTCCAGCTATGGAACGCCTCTTCACCGATCGTCCGCGGGCAACAAGGCCGTTTGGGATCCGTGCGAAGTGTGGGACACGTACGATGTGAAATCCGGAGTTTTAACTAACACCCTGGTTACTCCACTCGTGCTTCTGTTTTTAATGCGATATTTTCCGACATTTCAAATGAGCAGCCCGGCTGTATTGACGAACGGGTCTAAATCGGTGTCTGCATTGCTTGTATCCAGGTGTTTAGGCACTCCAGGATATCCAGGACGTCCTCCACTGGCTACATAGGCTCGGGAAGGAGGTGTCCTTCTGCTGGGTGCCAGGGAAAGAAAGTAGGATATAGCACCGAAGGAGCTAGTCGTCTTCCTCGGTTCAGTGTGCCATACTCCTGCATGCTGTCTTGTCGCTGTTTACGTACAGAGTCATGCGTCGATGGGAAGATGAGTGGTTGGAACTGAGAGACATCACATTTCGTCTCGTAAAGCCCATAACGCGGCTGTGGCGTACCTCCTTCCAGCCACCCAGACGGGGCGGTGTTCTCCTTACTCGTGACGCGCGAGTTCTTGCTCCGGCGAGAGGATCCTCCAATGTGTGGTGCTTGTGGCTTGCAGATCACTGTGCGCCACGTTTTACTAGAGTGTATTTTTCCGTCCAGCGAACTGCGGCAGATTTGCCGACAGACTACCCTTTATTCTAAGTAGCGTTCACGAGAATGTGGTGGTATTTTTAAGGTTTTGTTTCAAAAAATTATGGGGAGAAGTTTTGAACGTTTTACAGGATTACTGCTTGACCCATGTTTCTTGTAAGTGGTGAGCCAATCACATTTCCTTGTGTCTTTACTTTAGTTCATCTATCGTTTTGCTTCTATTTTAATCCAAGATATAGCACTTTCACACTTTCTCCGTTATCTTTAGGCGCCTGAGATAGAGGTGACTGTGAAGGTCAAAGCGAATGAGGTGGGAGTGAGTGCATGAGTGTCATTTTATAGGTTTCCTTCTTACGGTGTAACAATTATTTTCGTAATTTTATCAACATTCGTCCGTATTAAAGTGCTTAAGTGCGCTGATAACATCACCGTTGATGGCCGTAAGCTCCAACACACACTCGGCATCAACGTGTAGTAGTGTGTACTGTCCGCAGCTGAGAAGAATGGCCGGCCGGAGTGGCAGAGCGGTTCTAGGCGCTACAGTCTGCAACCGCGCGACCGCTACAGTCGCAGGTTCGAATCCTGCCTCGGCCATTGACGTGTGTGGTGTCCTTAGGTTAGTTAGGTTTAAGTAGTTCTAAGTTCTAGGGGACTGATGACCGCAGAAGTTAAGTCCCATAGTGCCCAGAGCCATTTGAACCATTTTCTGAGGAGAATGCGCGCAGCAGGTATGGGGGTGCGACTGGGGGTGCCGTAAGTCTAGACAGGGCAGTATGCACTGTTCTAAAAACATTTTCATAAATTTAACTGCGGCCTTTTGCAGCGCGGACCGCTGCCAGATGTGCAGAAGAGAGTCAATTAGGTTCTGGAAACTACCGACAGGGATGTGGAGCCATGCCGTGTCTAGCGCCGTGGCCAGCTGCGCTACGTCTCTCGGTTGAGCCCTTGGAGCGTTCATCCCGATCGACGTGGTCCCACAGATTTTTCCGGGAGTTTGGTGGCCAGGTGAGTACGGTAGACTCTTTCTGGTGCTCTCCGAACCACGCACGTACACTGCGAGCTGTGTGACACGTTGCATTGTACTGCTGGTAGATGCCACCGTGCCGAAGATAAACAAACTGAGTTGTAAGGGGTTTACATGGTCCTCAAGGATAGATGCATACTTGTGTTCATCCATTGTGCGTTTCAAAATGACAAGGTCATCTAGGGAATGCCACCCGAAACATTCCCCAGGCAATCAAGCATGCAGGGTGTGTGCTTCCAGACGCTTCACACCGTACGCCCCAACGGCTATCTGTCCGATGAAGCACAAAATGTGACTCATCTGAAAAGGCCACCTGTCGGCACTTAGCGAACGTCCTGTTGCGGTACTGGCATGCAAATTCCAGCCTTCGTCGCCGATGAACAGGTCAGCATGGGTGCATCAACCACGCGCCTGCTGCGAGAGCCCGTACGCCTCTTACGCACGGGCGATGTTCAGCAGCGCTGCTGACCGGCGTTCGTAGTTCCCCGCAGTCTTTTTCTTTTTTCTTAGCAGCGCTGCTGCTCCGCGTAATCGGCGTTGCTCATGCCGTTTACCTCCCGCTCAGTCGATGATATGGACTCAGACGAAAAAGTATTGGCTCTGGCTTCGTTGATAAAAAGAAAATTCAGGAGCCAGCGTCTTAAACGTAAATACTGGCAACGCCCAATGTGCACCACTCCTACAATATACGGACACTTCTATACTGTATACAGCGAGTTACGTGAAGACAGGGCCAAGTTCTTCAACTACTTCAGGATGTCAGTACCGACCTTTGAAGAACTACTACATTTGCTGAAAAAACATATTTCACGCCAGAACACTTGCATGAGAAACAGTATTTCTGTGAGGAAAGGTTGGCCATCACATTAAGGTAAGTACAAGCAGTTGATGTAAAATTATTTTAATTTTCCAACTTGTGTTACATAAGCAAATTACAGTGTGTGTAGACATCCTAAAACAAATCTTTGTACACTGATGTATCAGAAAACTGAGATGGTAATTTGAAGGACGCCCTTTGTGCTGACTGAGCCAGCTATTCCTATCTCTGACACCTATCTGTTGTAGAATTTTAGAACATGTTTTTTGCTCGCGTATTAAGTCATTTCTGGAAACCCAGAATCTACTCTGTAGGAATCAACATGGATTCCGGAAACAGAGATCGTGTGAGACCCAACTCGCCTCATTTGTTCATGAGACCCAGAAAATATTAGATACGGGCTCCCAGGTGGATGCCATTTTCCTTGACTTCCGGAAGACGTTCGATACAGTTCCGCACTGTCGCCTGATAAACAAAGTAAGAGCTTACGGAATATCAGACCAGCTGTGTGGCTGGGTTGAGGGGTTTTTAGCAAACGGAACACAGCATGTTGTTCTCAATGGAGAGACGTCTACAGACGTTCAAGTAACCTCTGGCGTGCCACAGGGGAGTGTTATGGGACCATTGCTTTTCACAATATATATAAATGACCTAGTAGATAGTATCGGAAGTTCCATGCGGCTTTTCACAGATGATGCTGTAGTATACAGAGAAGTTGCAGCATTAGAAAATTGCAGCGAAATGCAGGAAGATCTGCAGCGGATAGGCACTTGGTGCAGGGAGTGGCAACTGACCCTTAACATAGACAAATGTAATGTATTGCGAATAGATAGAAAGAAAGATCCTTTATTGTATGTTTATATGATAGCGGAACAAACACTGGTAGCAGTTACTTTTGAATGCATTATGGGAACAGCAGTGATCAATGTCTTGTAAATAATTACTATTAAAAACAGTCTTGATCACGATTTATTTTACAAGGTGACCGGTTTCGACCACTACTGTGGTCATCTTCAGACCTACAAGATGTATACAAAGCACTAATTAGAGGGCTACATGCATTAATGAAAATACATAGTTATACGGCTATAAATCTATAAAACGTTGAATTACCATTGAGTAGGAACCCCTTTCTGTTGGAGAATCACAACTGGAGAAACCAGTGCACGTCTTACTTTATATAATGGAGGCTCCACCCACTTCTGACTGCATGATGTCATTATTAACCAATGAGTTATAAGTCGAATTACAATTTAAAATTTCTTAGTTAAAAGAACATTGTCAAGAATTAGAAATAAATATACATTAAACTTAGCTTATTTAACAGCTATTGTCAATTAAAAAGCGTTAAAAATATTTAAAAATGTAGGAAAATGAACTTCAGTTTGGCAGTACATGGGTTGCCCTCTCGTGGCCTGTCAGTGAACCATTTGGAGCCACTGGTTGCTATGGTGAAGTTAGACGCCGTTGCAAAGATGAAGGAGCAAGCTTTTTCCACTGAAGTTGTTGTAGAGTCGATAGTTGAACTAGTGGTTACCATGGTGAGGACAAACGCCAATGCAAAGATGTGGCAGCAGGCTTCTTTCCAATGAAGTTGTTGCGAAGTGGAATGGAAAAGACTGTGGCGTCAGACGATGTATTATTATTGACAATGGCTCATAATTTAATAATTTTATAATTTTAAATTTTTTCAATTTTATTTGCTTATATGACTGGTATGTAACTTGAGGAATAGCAATGCCTTATAAAATGGCACTTGTAATCTACATACTAACTTCATAGATAATATTTCATATATACGGTCAACTACTTCGTAGCGTATTTGTGCAGCATGAGATATATATATATATATATATCAGCTACAGATTATTGTAGCTTACTCTTTTCGTTTCAATAAAGACAAGTTGCTGCTCAATAATACATCGTCTGACGCCACAGTCTTTTCCATTCCACTTCGCAACAACTTCATTGGAAAGAAGCCTGCTGCCACATCTTTGCATTGGCGTTTGTCCTCACCATGGTAACCACTAGTTCAACTATCGACTCTACAACAACTTCAGTGGAAAAAGCTTGCTCCTTCATCTTTGCAACGGCGTCTAACTTCACCATAGCAACCAGTGGCTCCAAATGGTTCACTGACAGGCCACGAGAGGGCAACCCATGTACTGCCAAACTGAAGTTCATTTTCCTACATTTTTAAATATTTTTAACGCTTTTTAATTGACAATAGCTGTTAAATAAGCTAAGTTTAATGTATATTTATTTCTAATTCTTGACAATGTTCTTTTAACTAAGAAATTTTAAATTGTAATTCGACTTATAACTCATTGGTTAATAATGACATCATGCAGTCAGAAGTGGGTGGAGCCTCCATTATATAAAGTAAGACGTGCACTGGTTTCTCCAGTTGTGATTCTCCAACAGAAAGGGGTTCCTACTCAATGGTAATTCAACGTTTTATAGATTTATAGCCGTATAACTATGTATTTTCATTAATGCATGTAGCCCTCTCATTAGTGCTTTGTATACATCTTGTAGGTCTGAAGATGACCACAGTAGTGGTCGAAACCGGTCACCTTGTAAAATAAATCGTGATCAAGACTGTTTTTAATAGTAATTACTGGTAGCAGTTACTTCTGTAAAATATCTGGGAGTATGCGTGCGGAACGATTTGAAGTGGAATGATCATATAAAATTAATTGTTGGTAAGGCGGGTGCCAGGTTGAGATTCATTAGGAGAGTCCTTAGAAAATGTAGTCCATCAACAAAGGAGGTGGCTTACAAAACACTCGTTCTACCTATACTTGAGTATTGCTCATTAGTGTGGGATCCGTACCAGATCGGGTTGACAGAGGAGATAGAGAAGATCCAAAGAAGAGCGGCGCGTTGTGTCACAGGGTTATTTGGTAAGCGTGATAGCGTTACGGAGATGTTTAGCAAACTAGAGTGGCAGACTCTGCAAGAGAGGCGCTTTGCATCGCGGTGTAGCTTTCTGTCTAGGTTTCGAGAGGATGCGTTTCTGGATGAGGTATCGAATATATTGCTTCCCCCTATTTATACCTCTCGAGGAGTTCACGATTGTAAAATTAGAGAGATTCGAGCGCGCACGGAGGCTTTCCGGCAGTCGTTCTTCCCGCGAACCATACGCGACTGGAACAGGAAAGGGAGGTAATGATAGTGGCACGTAAAGTGCCCTCCGCCACACGTCGTTGGGTGGCTTGCGGAGTATAAATGTAGATGTAGATGTCCATGGAAGCAGATGAACCATGTTCCACGAAGTGCGTTACACTTACATTTACCGGTGATACAGCACGTTTCCATCAGCAGTATCGTCTGTAATGTATTTTTGCAGCACACTCACATGTTCGAATTTCGGATTAAATCGCTTTTCTTCAGGTATGGCCTTGAAATGAGGTAGCAAAGACGAGAGAAATAATCTATCAGGATCTTCCTCCATTGATTTTGATTTCTTTTGAACACTTTCTGCAAGTGTCCTAAACAATTTCTGCTATTCTGTAAGTTTCTTTTTGGAAACGCTAAAACTTGAGACAGTAGGAGATGGTTCTTGATAAGTCCTTGACTCTTCATTTGTCATATTGTCTGTTTCTTTCTCAACAGGAGGTTTAGTTTCACATACAGGCGAGAAAAACGAAAGCTGCTTGAAGAGAATGTACTGCTTTCTGGAATCTGCCACTGAACCACTTTGCACTTTTTTCTCTTTTTGCAGTTCTGGAGTATACGAATCTCTTACATTTTTCCACCTCTTTTGGAACTGTGTTGCTGAAATAAAAAGATTTCTTTTCTGATTTCAGGTATCTTGCATCACGAAATACATTCACAAATCAACATTACACAAATAAATGTGGAATTTCTACCATCTCAAGCATAGTAAAGGACACTTGTCAAAATATTTGGAATGTTCTGAAAAAGGATACATTTCCGATGCTTACTGAAGAGGACTGGTTGAAAACTGCAGAAGGTTTCAAGATAAATGCAAGTTTTCCAAACTGTGTAGGGGCAATAGATGATAAACACATGCGTTTGATTAAGCCCCTGCATACTGGGTCACTTTACTTTAACTACAAACATTTTTTCTCAATTGTGTTATTAGCAGTTTGTGATGCAAATTATAATTTCGTTTACGTAGATGTCGGATCTTATGGCAAAAGTTCAGATTGACAAACCTTTAAAAACAGTATGCTAATCAATAAGAGACAACAGACTGAACATTCCTAGTCCGAAAGCAATATGTGCTGGAAGAGAGCCGCTGCCATTTACATTTGTTGATGATGAAGCATTTCGTTTGACAGAACATATTCAAAGACCCTATGCCGGCACTAATTTGCCAGTCATCGAAAATATGTATAATTATTTTTTATCACGAGCGAGGCGTTTCATAGAGAGTACATATAGAATACTCAGCTACAAATAGAGGATATTCCATCGTCCACTCAGATATAACAAAAGTATGCTGCACATTACATAATTTCGTTCGTCGTAGAGATGGGTATACATTCGAAGACATACTGAACATCGTTGAACTACATAGAGTTGAAGAAGCCCTAATGCGGAGAACAAGGAGCAAATGAGCCTCTTTTATCGGAGATAAATTTGCTGCTGAATTCTTTGCAAGTGAAGAAGGTGCAGTGAGTTGGAGGAAATGGAACAAAATTTGATCTGGGGACTTCTAATATTTGTACATAATAATGTAACATACTGTACATATAATTCTAAATCTTGGCAGCGCGCCAGCCGCCGAAGACTGGCAAACAGCGGACGCGGGCACCTAGTGTTACTAGTGCCCGCGTCCGGGATAACGCTCTGCTGGCACTGTTAAATTTTCTAAGTCCCTTATCTCTCGCCGCGCCACTGCGCGGCCATAAAAGCGAGCGCTGACCGCGGAGCGGATCATTCGCGCTGCTGCTGCTGCACAGGCAACTGCATTGAACGCTGCCAAGATGCCATACAGAAGGTACAGTCGCCGTCGTCGTGCAAGACAGACTATATATAAAACAATTGAAGACGTCGAAATGACCACATCTGCCGCCGACAAGAAAAAGAATACGATCAAATCTGTTGCTGCACACGCTCTACTGGACGGACCTGCAGTCTTTTGTGGATGCAGACTGAACTTCAGCATCGACATCACTGTACATATAATTCTAAATACATATTTTTTTTTTTGAATCTATTGCTTCATTTGCAAATCCTGGAATAAACAGTTCACACTGTTCTTAACAGGCTCTGCGTTTCACAGTCGTGCTGGTGTATTCGCTGCATCTCGAGACCCGAATAGCAGGACGCATTTCTACCTCACAAACGGAACGGTCAGTATCAAAACTCATGGTGCTGTGAGAATGACTGATACGCTAATGAAACGCCATGTGTGAAAGGCAACAGGTGTGGAAACGCCGCTGCCAGCAGCGGGCAGCAGCTCGTGCACAGTTGGTCGCGCGGTTGCATCTGCCTCTAGCGTACGAAGTGCCACGTGTGTAAATGGCCCATATATTTGCACTCTGGAACGCTGACCGCTGCCGGAAATCGCACGTGTGTAAGGGGCCTTAAGGAGACATCGCTGGTAACACCTTGGCTCATCTGGGCGGACAGTTGCTCAAGAGTTGCTCGTCTATTCGCCCGTACACATCTCGGTAGCCGTCGTTCACCCCTGTCATCAGTCTCCCGTGGTGCACCACAGCTGTTGCCTCGGCGCCGGTTTTGGATAACGCCATTTTGCCACGAACGGTATAGTTCGACCACGGCGGGACGCGAATAGTTCACAAACCTACTATTATGTCACAAGTAGAACATAGGAGCCACCACAGTTTACGGAGATAAACTCTGTGTGTGGCGCCTTTTCTTACTATAGAGGGCTTGGTATGAATATCGGCTATTTAATAGCATCAGCTCATTGAGGATGTCTCGAAAACGCGCCGTTTTAGGTACGAATTGTTACAATAACATAATAGGAAACTACACGTCGGCATTTAAAGGCTTACCACATTTGATGTTTTTGGTGTTATAATCTGTGTTACATGAAGATATGCCGTTTCGGTGCTACGGCACAGCAGTGATCTATCAAAGTGCCTTCTTTTTGCTACAGTTTCTCATAGTAAAATAATGACATTTGTAAATACAGGCTTTACACAGTTACGGAGGCATCCTTGCCATGTGGTTGTAGTGTAGTTGAGAGCGTTGTGAGGTGTAAAGAGAAAGGCAGCATGTTCGCATCCAGCTTCTCCCAAAAAAATCATTGGCTATCTAAAAGCTTTTGGATCTTCATTAATTTAATAAAACCATTATCTGCAATAGTCGATATTGTTTAATAGAAAGTAGCTATGCGCCAGTGTTTCGCAATGGAGGTGAAAGAAGGGTTTCTGCAAACCGTCCCTTTTTAGTTTCCGTACCTCAGTAGGTAAAAAATTGAACCCTTGTAGGATCACTTTGTCAATAAATTAGTTTTTCCCAGCCAAGAAGCCAAATATAAATGAAACCTATGGAAAGCAATTTCGTTAAGTTACTATTAACACACAGAGTGAAATCAGTAAATCCAAAAATGTTACGTAAATATATTCAATGTTATTTTGAATTCGTAAGGATAAGATTGCGGCCCTTAATTGTGTCACTGACATAAGCTTCCCAAAAAACGTATGTCACCGAGGTAAAGAATCGAACAGCGCCATCTATTGGCTCTTCGGTGTACTACGAAAGTAACATCGTCATTTCTCGGTTCGTTGCCATACTACACCGCGATGATCGTGTAACTACGATAAGCATTCGAATTACTAAGCTGTGCTGACTCCTACAACTTTAAATCACTCTATCTTTTTTTTTCGTGATCCGATTTTGATTGAATAAAGCCTATATGTTACTCGAAGCTATGCCAATGAAAATAAGGGTAGTACTTTTTTAGGTTAGCGTGTTGAAATAGGTAGATAAGATGGTTTTGGATAAAACTTAAAATTATGATATCTTTTCTCCCGTGATGCCCTTTGAATAAAATAAAGCCTATACATTGCCCCAAGCTACGCTCAAATCATCTTTGGAAGCCCCGCGACATTTTGTGTAATAGTTTTCAAGATTAGTGTGTTCACAGATAAAGACTAAAGTATGTTTTAAATAAAGGCTTAAATTACTATATGTTTTTTTTTTCGTGATCCAATTTTGATTAAATAAAGGCTACAAGTTGCCCCAAGCTACACACAAGTTACCTGAGAAAACTGCATGAAAATTCGTCTAGTAGTTTTGAAAACTAGCGTGGTCAGACAGACTTTTATTACTAGTATAGATAATGGATGTTCTACAATTCTTCTTGCATGCCAACGACTGGAATGTTTCTCTAGTGGCCAGAAGTATTTACGTGACTCCCAGTCTATGTCAGAAAGTAAACGCAAGTTGCACACTGGAAGTGTGTGCTATTATGAAACTGCATCTAAAATTACATATATACCTATCTCTCGCTTTTATCTTGTTTGTATGCTGCCCGTGAATATCTATTTCAGTGACGGTGAGCAGCTTCGAAAGAATCTCTCATTCAAACGAAACTGTGAAACAAATCCCGATTTTGAAATCTGTGTGATGAAGTACTGTACTTGAGCCTGATGACAGTCTATACAACATCGAGAATATGGATGCACAAACTGACATTAGACACTAAAATGTACTACATTTCATTTTAAAACCGAATACGAGTTGGAGACTGAAGAACTTCTATTAGTATGTATCCCATATCGTTGTGCAGCATTATATAGCTTTCCTCTGCCAGTAACTCGCTGTTCAAGCCATAGATGAGTCCATAATATCCATTGTGATTTTCTCCGTTTTTCTTCAGCAATCACTAACAGAGTTAATGCGGCAGTTTTACGTGCGTCCATTTTCATAAACAAACTATGTGATTTACGCGCCAGTTACAGCCGGGAACTGCCGCTGGAGAGCGCTCCGGTCGGAAATCGCGATGAGCACCACGTTCCGCGAGATGTAGCAGTTATGTCTGAGCGTGCAGCAACCGCGTGGCGTGTTTAGCGATGATAAACACGTCCCGTGTGAGGACACTTTACGCCTGACGCCGTGTGCCGTCACGGTCACTGCTGACGGTTACGCCTGACGCCCTGGTCTCGCTTGGACTGGCAGTGAAACATCCATCACTGTGCGTGCGGCAGTCAAGCCGTTTAGTGTTCTTCCAGCTCAGGGTTCGATTTTCGAGATTTTATCGGTTTCGCTCCGTGAGAGACATTTAATCAGTACGTGACAGCTTCCAAAGATGGGGTGTCCGCACACAAAATGAATAGTAGCGATGAGAGTGCGGAAGCTTGATGTGCACCAGCATAGATTGTAAAAGAAGGTGATATTTCATCGGGGTCAGCGAACAACAACCGAAACATTACACTGGAGGGTCTGGATAGATGAGCCGTAGCTTCTGGAATATTATTGTCACGAAGCACATCAACTGCTTTTGTTGAACTGAAATCCACGAGTACACTACGCGTTTTCGAGGAAATTTGGACAGTGCTCCATAAGCGGTAATCGTAAATTCGCTCACGAATGTTCATTTTACTGGGGAGGAAGCTGATTTAGCGATAGCTACAGTACTTACACACAATTCCCGGAACTTTCCAGCCAGGGATGGTGATAACTGTACTACTTTCTCAGAGTGAAGATAAGCTGCACGAGCAGTGACGCAGTAAAAATATCTCAGCTAGCTGTGTGTTTCATCCTCTCTCACAAATACATCAGCACTTAACTGCAAACTGATCACATGTTGTAAACAGTTTTGGCGTTACTGTTTCACAGTCCACTGGGTCACTAAGTAACATACAGGCGAATTCTTTAGTACTTTCTTCACTGGGCTATCGTTCCCCTTTCCCGTTCACACCTTCATAAAAAGGCGATATCGGAAGGAATCAGCTTCGACTTGTGCGCGTGATCGAATCGTCCTCAGCGAAACTGTTGCACTTTCGTATTAGTAAACCCACACATGTAGTGAAAGGCCTATCAAATGACTTCGAGTGGCAATGAAACATTGTCCGGTCCTAGTAAAGATCTTCAGTTGTGCTTTCCCCATTTATAGGACAACAAAAATACTTTATTTCTCGTTTTGGGGAGCTGCAGTTTAGTATACTCTATCTCCGTGCCGTAACAAGTGTTACGTAAGGCATTTCCTCTCAGTTCCACGTTTTGGAATCGATGTATCACTTCAGAAGAACACCTGATACCAAATCTGTAAAAGCGTGCACTCCGTGTGAACATAGGGAAGGTTACGTGTCGCGTACAGACTGTCCCTGTGCGGCTGAGGGGAACGGCAGAGGCCGCGCCTGTACAGGTGTGACATGAGAAACGGCGCTGCGTCTGGAGCGGCTCACGGGCTGCGGCCGAGTATCGCCGAATCATAGCTGGCCGCCGCACACTGGTCTCCCGTACAGTCCCTGCCGCGAGTCACAGTAGCGCCGCCAAGCGCCGGAATTTCCTGCAGCTGTGACCCTACGCTTTGGTTTGGGTATGTCATGGAGTAGTCTCTGTTTCTCTAGAAGTTCTTTACAGGCACTGCATACTATGGAGAGCCCTCCTATCACGAATTGTTCTAATAGCTACATAGGAGCAGTATTTGCAATTATAGGAGGTGTTATTCAGTGATACCCATTATTTACAGGATTAACCATAAACAGTACATGGCTGAAAATTCAATTTACCATTGTATTTATTGGGGTAAACTTAATCTTTTCCCTCAACATCTATCAAGTGCATGGTCAACTAGTCTTCTAAATGTGAGCTACAGTTCTACACAGTGGTCATCAAGCTCTCGAGACACGTTTTGGGACGTCACCTCGGACTCCATATATATCGATCTTGTTATTAATTGTTAACGTACATAAATTAGTATGTTGTTAGCCCCCGATAGACTAGCTATAATAAGGGACGGGTACTGATCGTTAAAAGTCGGCACCCACTCGCAACGGTCTGCGTCGACTGTTCTCGGTTTCACATTGCTTCCTCCCCCCCCCCCCCCCCCCCTCCCTCCCCGCTCCCCTCCCAAAAACCCAAAAGTTATGACACTGTAATTACGTACCGAAGTGTTATTGTGTTGTATGTTTTAGCGCGTGGTTCAAATGGCTCTGAGCACTATGGGACTTGGAACATCTGAGGTCATCAGTCCCCTAGAACTTAAAACTACTTGAACCTAACTAACCTAAGGACAGCACACACACCCATGCCCGAGGCAGGATTCGAACCTGCGACCGTAGCAGTCGCGCGGTTCCAGACTGAAGCGCCTAGAACCGCTCGGCCACAACGGCCGGCTTTAGCGCATGGTTCATTGCTTAATAACAGTAGTACCCTTACTGTTATACAACATGAGACACAATCACAAATGTGTATTAAATGTTCTGGAGTCAATTTTTCTTCTGCTCTTTGTGGTGTATTACAACAGCCCTCATTTAACTCTCATTTGCTACAAATAGGTACCGTATTTGACGATGCCCGCTTCTGTAACGCGTAATCACGAATCCGTGTAACTTCTATGTAAAAATTATACAGTAGCAGCTGATCGGTATGAGCTCGCGCACGCCTGTGGGTTGTCAGCATTGGAAGATAAACGATAAAACACGCCCCTCTTACATGCTGAAACCCCCCGGTGGCCTCGCTACTTATCCCTATGCCCCTGAGGTAAGCGGTCAACTTTACTTAGCTCAATGCCGAATTCACGAAAGCCAATTAAAATTAAGTACATCTTCAAATATTACTGCCTCTATAAGTCTGTTTGTTACTGAGCAGGAGAACTACGCTCTTAAGAAGGTCATAACGTTAGGAGGCATTTTTGAATTTTGCTTAAAGTTTCTCGATACATATTATTATAAAATACGGCTGAGAACGGCATGTTGGACGAATTCTTGATTCGGCCCAGTTTGACGACCACTGTTCTACGTGTTACAATCCAGAGCTAATGTTTTAAATTCCTTATCAAGATACGACATTACTGCCTCTTTATCTAGTTTGCTGAATATTTAACCCCTTCTGCTTGTTTTACTTGTCCCTTGTAGTTTGGTAATCATTATTATTACAACTGCCTCATTGTCACTGATACCAATTTCTTTGTGGATGTCTTCAAGGGCCGGCCGAAGTGGCCGTGCGGTTAAAGGCGCTGCAGTCTAGAACCGCAAGAGCGCTACGGTCGCAGGTTCGAATCCTGCCTCGGGCATGGATGTTTGTGATGTCCTTAGGTTAGTTAGGTTTAACTAGTTCTAAGTTCTAGGGGACTAATGACCTCAGCAGTTGAGTCCCATAGTGCTCAGAGCCATTTGGACCATTTTTTTTTTTTTTTTTTTTTGTCTTCAAGGCGGTCAGCTTTACTTGTTGGTTTTAGATCCAATATATTTTCATGATGAGTGGGCTTCCGAACAATCTCTTCTAATTAGTTCTTCGGGAAGGAATTTAGTAAAGTTCGCATGCCGCCTTCTCAGGCCCAACACTATAGAATTTGAATTTTCCCACTTGACTGTTGCATGATTAAAGTCTCCTCCCCTCCCTCCCTCCCCGCTGAATGTGGAACTTACGTAATAGTGAACTTAGGTGTTCTCTAAAGTTTTCAGTTACATCTAGAGTTGAATTTTGCTGGTCTATAGAAGGGTCCAATTACAGCTTAATGTCCGCCCACGATACTGATATTGCCCAGACAGTAACGCATGCGGCTTCAATTTCTGTCTCAATGGATTTCAGTTTCTTATGTACCGTGACAAATGCATTACCTCGACAATTCTGCATTCACGAAATCTTCATATCATTTAGGGTTTTGCTCCTGAGCGAAAATAATCGATATGAAGTGGAGTGGAAACCGGTCCGTGGGTATCCCTGGCGTGGGCAAACAAATTTCTGCCCCGAGTAACGAAATTGAAAAGCGTGTCAGTGCCGGAAGCGGGTCCGTGGTTGTCCTTTTTTGTGAGCGGCGACCGTGAAGCGCCACGGCACGCCACGCCGCGGCGCCGTTCGTTTCGTTTTACGGCGGTCCACACCGCCCCCACAACAAAGGCCGCTGAATATAAACTGCCCCATCACCTCTGCCCCCCTCCCCTCCCTGCCTGGGTTCCCACACCGACGGACCTCCCCGAGGCAGCACGACGACACTTCGTCTCACCGTAGCAAATCGGCGCTTGACCGCCGGGTCCGGAGAGCGCGCCCGGGGCACTGCACAGTATTCCGACGCGGTTAAACCACAGAGTGCTGCTGCGATCAAAAACATCTGCATCCACGTCTACATGACTACTCTGCAGTCCACACTTTAGTGCCCGGCAGAAGGTGTAGGGAGTGTCGGTTAGACTGTCAGCGAGAGCTGCACCGCTAGTTCCTGCTACTAATAAGGCGAGTACACCGTTCGCTTGTTACACATTCTTATGAGCTTCAAACAGGAGCGACTGCAGTAATGGATAGGAACTGTGATTGTTGTGTACAGATGCAAGCTGAGTTGGCGACCCTTCGCTCACAGCTCCAGGCTGCTTTGGCTTCCGTCACACAGCTTTAGGCTGCTGCCGAGGGGCGTCACTGTGGGGGATCGGACGCGGGGATCCGAGGGACGTCGAGCACGTCCCACGTGTCCTCCGGTCGGTCTACTGCTGTGGTCGCCCCAGGTCCTGCCTGTGCTGAGGTTGACCCCTCACCCATGGTCGAGTGGGAGATCATTCCAAAGTCTGGCAGGCAGCGAAACACATTCCGAGCGGCCGATCGTAGGGCCTCCCCAGTTCGTTTGACGAACAGGCTTCGGGCGTTATCTCTGGCTGACGATGTTCAAAAAATGGTTCAAATGGCTCTGAGCACTATGGGACTCAACTGCTGTGGTCATAAGTCCCCTAGAACTTAGAACTACTTAAACCTAACTAACCTAAGGACAGCACACAACACCCAGCCATCACGAGGCAGAGAAAATCCCCGACCCCGCCGGGAATCGAACCCGGGAACCCGGGCGTGGGAAGCGAGAACGCTACCGCGCGACCACGAGATGCGGGCGGCTGACGATGTCTCTGAGCTGGATGCAGGCGTCCACCCTGTTCCAGAGGAAGCTTCTCTGACCAACAAAAGATAAACAAACTTTAAACAAGCATAAGTGCAAGTATGCAACAACCGTTCAACGAATTCGAAAAAAAATCTTACCCTCAGAGTTATAAAGAAACTCTAAAAACTTCTGGACCTACGTACAATCTAACACTGGAACAAAGTCATCTGTCTAGACGCTCGTTGATTGTGATAGCGCCAAAACGAAGGCTAAAACATTAAATTTCGTATTTCCGGAATTGCTTCATCAGATAAGATCACAACACAGTTCCCACATTTGATCGTCGCACGAAAGCTGGAAGTGGCACATAAAAGTGCGAGAGGAAGTGACAAACAAATGACGATTCGTGATGTATTTATAAAGGCCGCTAGACTTGTGCGACACCCTTTAGTGCCTACGTGGAACACGTGAAAGAACTGGCTTCTGTTCGCGTAAGGCTGCCGCAGCTCGCTGCAACAACGATGCTCAAATGGTTCAAATGGCTCTGAGCACTGTGGGACTTAACATCTGTGGTCATCAGTCCCCTAGAACTTAGAACTACTTAAACCTAACTAAACTAAGGACATCACACACATCCATGCCCGAGGCAGGATTCGAACCTGCGACCGTAGCAGTCGCGCGGTTCCGGACTGAGCGCCTAGAACCGCTAGACCACCGCGGCCGGCAACAACGATGCATACCAACCAATAAGATGATGACGAAGGGCAGTTGTGCAGAACTACAGAATCCTCTCATTAACATCAATTTGCTACACGATTCCGTAGGATATTCTGTGCTCGCTTCGAAGACCAAAACACTGGCCGGCCGCTGTGGCCGAGCGGTTCTAGGCGTTTCAGTCCGGAGCCGCGCGACTGCTACGGTCGCAGGTTCGAATCCTGCCTAGGGGATGGACGTACGTAATGTCCTTAGGTTAGTTAGATTTAAGTAGTTCTAAGTTCTAGGGGACTGATGACCTGCGATGGTTGGTTGGTTGGTTTGGGGAAGGAGACCACACAGCGTGGTCATCGGTCTCATCGGATTAGGGAAGGATGGGGAAGGAAGTCGGCCGTGCCCTTTCAGAGGAACCATCCCGGCATTTGCCTGGAGTGATTTAGGGAAATCACGGAAAACCTAAATCAGGATGGCCGGACGCGGGATTGAACCGTCATCCTTCCGAATGCGAGTCCAGTGTCTGACCACTGCGCCACCTCGCTCGGTGTCCTGCGATGTTAAGTCCCATAGTGCTCAGAGCCATTTGAGCCATTTTTGAACCAAAACACTCCTCTTTAACAGCCAACATGTATTTTTCAATAGCAAATCGTGTTTTGTCCAGTTTGGTTCATTCATGATTCATAATGTCCAGAAGGTAGTAGATAGCGGAGTTCACGTTAATGCTGTGTTGTTAGATTTCTGTTCTAGTCATCGCCTAGTAAAACAAAATACGTCCTTATGGAATAAAGGAACATCTATGAGATTGGATTCAAGAGTTCACAGCTACCGGACCCGAATACGTCAGAAGCGAAAGTAGTACCAGTCACTTCTTAAGGAAGTTTGATAGAATGGTTACCGTTAAACATATGTTTGTAGCCTTCTATTCCGTTTGCAGACGATGCAGTTGCACACGAGCAGATCACATTGTTTGAAAATTGTTACAAAATGCAAGAAGAGTTGATGGTCAGCGATTACCAGAAAGACGGCCAACTGTTCATTAATGTACATAAATAAACGTAATGCAACGCGCGCAAGTAGCGAGAAAGACCCTACATCATTCGTCTACTCGACCGTGGATTGTGAAGTAAAGTCAACTCTGTAAGTATGTAGGAATATCTGTCTGTAGCGATATAAATGGAACCCTCGCCTCTATCTAGTCATGGGGGAAACAGATGGAATAGTGTTACAGGAATAAGGAAGTGCAATTTACTTGCGAAGGGCGTCCGTAACAAAACCATCGTTCGACAAATCTTTTATTATTTGGTGCCATCCTGAGGCCATTTATTGTTTAGTTTAATACAGGACATTGAGAAGACACAAGAAGAGCTGCGCGGTTATTCACGACTTTGTTCAGTCAGCGTAGGAGTATTTGAAAAATACTCAATAATCTCCATTGGGGGACGCTGCAAGAGAGGCGTTGTGCATCGTGGAGAGCCATACAAACTTCCGAGACTCAGTGTTCCAGTAAGAGTCAACAAACATCTTACTTTATCCGTTGTACTACAGTAATGGTGACGATTATAAAATCACAGCAAAGCCGGAGTGTACGGTACATTGCAGACAACATTTCTTCCTGCGCAGTAGCCGCGAATGGAATAGAAAGAGTGCGTAGTGCCGTTTCCGTGTGCTCAGCCGTCAGTCGTTCGCGCTGCTCGCGTTTCGTTTTTTGCTTCCGCGCTCGATGTCTGCGCGGTGTTCGGACTCACTGCTCCCTCGTAGATTGATGCGGACGTCGAGACTCGTTCCCTCTTCCGGGGTTCACCTCCGCGTCGTATAGCAGACCCACCGCCGGCTGGTATAGTCACACACGTGCTGTCAGTTGACACGCACGCACTGGTGCTAAAATCACAATACCTGTGACGAAGCCAGGACAACTTATGAACTACAAGAAAGGATGGTTAATGTGCGGATTTGTTAGTGTTTCGAAACTAGAACTCTCCTTTCGAGTTTACAGTGCAGATTCCGAAGATGTCGAACCTCCACTGGTCATACATCCCGTCTCCGACGAAACGTAGTAAAGGACAATCGTTGTCCAAGGATCGGGTATTAAACATAATAACGTAGATCGAAGATCGGGCACTTGTTGCAAAAACTGGTGTTTGCGCTTTTCAAGGATTTTCGATACCTATAAATTAGGGGTGTACATGATAGTGACCCCAGTACCTTATGCACATCAAATTGCGTGCGGCGTACATTACAGTGATTTCAAGAGAACAATGGACCGTTGAATAATTTTAAACAGTGCTACAGAACTGGACGACGTAAGATAACGAAATTTCGAACAAGGCGTCAAGTTGGCGATGCGCAGCAAACTGCGGAGTCGTCCCGAAAATTTGTGGATGAGATACACAGACTTATCCCATCCTTCAGAGAGGGACTTGTTGTCGCCTCCGACCAATCAGGATTTGAAGAGGAAATGTGTATGAATGCTACCCGGGAAATTAGAGGTACAAAGAGCGTGGTATTAAGATCAATTAATTAGAATGCCTCAATGCATTCGTATACAATTATACCGACTGTTAATCTGTATGATAAATTGGCTAGAAAGTTAGTTGTTGTGCTGAAAGAACCTGGAGGTGCTCTGCTCCCTAAGATTCTTTCTCGCGTGCGAAATATTTACGTCACAGCAAACGAGAATGGGGAAATGGGCGTAAGAGAACTACAACTATGGTAAGAGCTCTGCTTTTGGCCAATAGGTGGGCAAAATATCTTGCTTTTGCTTGATCCCTTGTCTGCATACAAAAGTCATATTCTCTTACAGCAAACCATCTCTCCTGAAACGTGTGTGACATTATAATTCATTCCACCTGAACCACTAGACAAACTCAGCATCTGGATATTTATTTTTCCGTGCCTAAGAAACGTATTATCGCACTATCTGCAGCTACGTCTTAAAGGATACCCAGTTTCACGATAAGCTCCACGACAGGCTGTTTCGAATTCGTTGCATGCTACGGCATTCCATCAGTTCTCATTACGCCGTTACACCAATTTCATTCTGTATGCATTCTTTAAGAGTGGATATGTAGGCCAACGCCGTGCTTGTAAGTCCCAATGAATTCGCCTTCAATTTTGATAGTGCGAACCATTGTGATCACTGTGGCACACCATTTTTCATTCAGTGTTCATGGTGCAAATTAATGGTTTGTTTTGAACATTTCTTGAATGTCGACGATGCCCGTTTTGTGAAGAGTAATACATACACTGATCAGCCAGAACATTACGTCCACCTACCTAATTCCCCGGTATGGCCACCTTTTGCACTGATAACAGCGCAGCGCGTAATGGCGTGGAAGCCATGAGGTCTTGGTAGACTGCTGGAGGGAGTTAGCACTACATCAGCACACACAAGTCACCTGGTTTCCATAAATTCCAGGGAGCGGGCGACGAGCTCTGACGCCACGGTCAATCACATCCCAGATGTGTTCGATGAGATTCAGATATGGCGAGTTGGGGGGCAGCACGTCAACTGAAACATATCACTCCGTTCCCTGAATCCCCATCGCACTCCTGGCCCTGTGCCATGGTGCATCATGTTGGGGTGCATGATCATCACGGAGGGGTGTACGTGTTCTACAACCAGTGTACGATACTCCTTGGCTGTCAGGGTGCCTTGCTGGAGTTCCGCTGGACCCATGGAGGCCCACGTGAATGTTCCCCAGAGCATAAAGTAGCCACTGCCAGCTTGTCTCCGTCCCGCAGTACAGGTGTCAAGGAGTTGTTCCCCTGGAAGACGCCGGATTCGCGCCCTCCCATCGGCATGGTGAAGAAGGTATCGGGATTCATCAGACCATGCAACGCTCAGCCACTGCGCCTACATCCAGTGCCAATGGTCACATGCATATTTCAGTCGTAGTTGCCAGTTTCCTGGTGTTGGAAATGCCGTGTGGCTAGTGCCTCCCGTCAGGTAGACCGTTCGCCGGTGCAAGTCTTTCGATTTGACGCCACTTCGACGATTTGCGTGTCGATAGGGATGAAATGATGGTGATAAGGACAACACAACACCCAATCCCTGAGCGGAGAAAATCTCCGACCCAGCCGGGAATCGAACTCGTCGCACTGACCACTCAGCTACCAGGGGCGGACCTTCGTGGTGTTAACATTGGCACATGCATGGGTCGATGGCTGCGGAGGCCCATCGTTAGGTGTGTTCCGTGCACTGTGTGTTCAGACACACTTATTTTCTGTCCAGCATTGAAGTCTGATGTTAGTTCCGCCACAGTTCGCTCCTGTCCTGTTTTAACAGTCCGCCCAGCCTACGACGTCCGACATCTGTAATGAGAGGTGGTCGCCCAACCCACGACGTCTGGACGTGGCTTCACTGTCGTTTCGCGACGTATTGAAGACATCCACCAGAGTACTTCTCGAACACCCGACAGGTCGTGCAGTTCCCGAAATATTCGTGCCGAGCCTCCGGGCCATCATAATGTGCCCTCCGTCAAGATCAGATAGATCGCGCGCCTTCGCCATTCTACATGCGGACAGCACGCTCACTGATACTACACTCATATTCAGAAAAAAAATAGAACACCTTGAACGACTAGAAATAGGACGACGTTCATATTCACCGGACATCTAGATCAGTATTTTCTGCAGAACTGATTAGCATTTCAGTCACCTCTGTTCAAATGGTTCAAATAGCTCTGAGCACTATGGGACTCAACTGCTGAGGTCATCAGTCCTCTAGAACTTAGAACTACTTAAACCTAAGTAACCTAAGGACGTCATACACGCCGATGCCCGAGGCAGGATTCGAAATTGCGACCGTAGCGGTCGCGCGGTTCCAGACTGAAGCGCCTAGAAGCGCTCGGCCACCCCGGCCGGCAGTCACCTCTGTTCATCAGTGGTTATTGGCATTGGTTCACAGCGCTGCACCCAGCGTTTCACCACATCCCACACATTTTCGACTGGCGACAAGTCTGGTGATCTGGCGGGCCAAGGCAAACGGCTGATATCCTGTGACACCAGGAAGACACGTGTTCATGCAGCAACATGTGGTCGTGCATTGTCTTGCTGAAAAATGGCGCTTACGGTGTTGTGCAGAAAGGATATGGCCACGTGTCGCAGCGTGTCATTCACGTAGGTCACACTGGTAACAGTCCCCTGGACACACACCAGCTGTGGTTTCTGTTGTACCCAATAGCACCCCCACATCATAAGCCCTTGAGTTGGCGCTGTATCTCTTTTGTGAATACAATCACTGTGATGGGGGTCCCCCTGTCTGCGCCGTACCATAATGCGGCCATCATTTTCAAACAGAACCTGGATTCGTCCGAATACACTGTCTATTCACGTAGCCAGTGACGTTGTTCCCTTGCCGCCGGCCGGGGAGGCCGTGCGGTTCTAGGCGCTACAGTCTGGAACCTCGTGATCGCTACGGTCGCAGGTTCGAATCCTGCCTCGGGCATGGCTGTTTGTGATGTCCTTAGGTTAGTTAGGTTTAAGTAGTTCTAAGTTCTAGGGGACTGATGACCTTAAAGCTAAGTCCCATAGTGCTCAGAGCCATGTGAACCACATTTTTGTTCCCTTGCCGCCTAACATGTTGCTGCATATTCTTCGAGGTAGGGGGAGAAGTGGACGACGCGCACGTAACCCATATCGTACGAAACGGCGACGGACAGTCACTCCTGATAGTGTACACTGTTCCCTGTTGCGCCAGAGCTGAGGAGGACGCAGAGCTGTCCTGCAAGCCATAGTAGAAATATTAGACCCTGTCCACCACCAAAGAGTCCGTTTGGCAACTGGAACTTTCCGAAGAAGACCAGTCAATAGCCTTCTTGTAGAAGCAGGAATAATCACCACTGAAATCCGACACCAGCAGAATTTTTTCAACTACGCTATCGCGAGTAATCAAGTGAAAAAACCACCCCTGTTGAGCCATTTTATTCCAAAATACAGCAATCCGCTTACGCATGAACCGGCTTAGAACAGGGCGGCCACCAGCAGAATAACTGGAAGGCCTCCGACGAGAACTTCAACATACTCCGATCACCTACATGCAATACTTACTGAGAAAACCCATTAAATACGGATCATCAAACACGCCACCGGACTGGCGCACTTTGCTCCGAAACTCAAGGAGGGAAGCTATTGCCATATGCTTTCTCATGACTGGACCTATCAAACAAAATAACTTATGAATTTCTACTACAAGTCGAACTCCCTCTGTGCGCCTGTGGAGAAATATTAACGGTTCGTCATATCTTCGAAGACTGTACGACTATCCAGCACCTGCGAAGTCAAATGGACCTAGTGCACCACACCTATCAGAGATTCTAGCGGATGATAAATTAACTTAAAGCCGTGTGCTACACTTCCTACGTGAGAGTGAGTACTGCAACAAGATTTAACACCTTTTTCTGTTGCTTTGGTTCAAAAATGGCTCTGAGCATTATGGGACTTAACTTCTGAGGTCACCGGTCCCCTAGAACTAAGAACTACTTAAACCTAACTATCCTAAGGACATCACACACATCCATGCCCGAGGCAGGATTCGAACCTGCGACCGTAGCGGTCGCGCGGTTCCAGACGGTAGCACCAAGAACCGCTCGACCACCCCGGCCGGCTGTTGCTTTGGCTGCAGAGGTCGGCCGGTGGGTCTCTTGCCCCCGATTTAGCATCCAGGCGCCATCCAGTCCGCTCTTCGCACTTGAACCTCCCTCCCATCGACGACAAAATATACCTATTTCTAAGCTACTGACATATACACCAAGTTGCCATTTTAACTTTCACGTAACGATCTTGATTTTTATGATGCGACAGCTGAATTTTAATAAGTTAGTTACTCATTCATGTACCTACTACAAAACATTGTTTTATTACTGTTACACGAAAAGAGAGAGAAAAAAAGACTCGTACCTGAATCTTTGAACTGCGACAGAGGATCAAGGGACTAATAAACTCATAGTGGGGTGCCTTTATATTTACAGTCATCGGCAGAAGCAGCAGAACGTGGAGATCAGGCGCTTGCCTGCTCTGTAAAACACGATACTCGGCGATCTGTGGCAGATCTGATGGCAAAAAACATTGCCGTGCAGGATATAGGCCAGTGGGAGCGGTACTGTCCTATGGGAGACAATCACCTGGTATCACCTGGGCCCTGTGTTAGCAATCGGAGACACAATGCTAGCTGTGTACGTGATCCCTTCGTGCTTGATCTTTCCAACAGCGATAACATTTTCGAGCAGACAGCTGCCCGTGTCACAAGATCAGAATCGGTCTACGGCGCTTTGTGAATACTTGCTTGGCCATCATGGGACCCTGGCCTTGCAACGCTGCTACTCTTTCTCTACTATGCTTCTTTCCACGCTGCCTTTGCACTGGATAGTCTGCTTGGTGCCAGTTGCGCGTCGATTTGATTTATTATTCTCATCCTGCATCTCTTACCAGGGATATGTCCCTTGGGGCACTCCCTTCACAGGAATCTGTTATCTGAAACCGGATGCCAGCCAGAGGCAGAAGGAGTCACATGTTGTGGATCCGTAGGCCTTAACCTTCCTCCTGTGTCCCAGAATCTGGGGCCGAATAGTCCTCACACACATCAAAACCGTGTAAAGAGAAGGAGGACAAGAAGGTATCCTCCAACAAAAAGCAGATTCTATAGCCGCCGTGCAACCGGACTTTGCTTTTTCCACTTCTGTCTCTGAGGTGGTGTCTTGATAGTCCCTGATATGGCCATGGACCCCGCCATACACCTTGGTTCGTGTGTACTGATGTCGTATCCTTGCAACCTGTGGCAGTAGATGGCCCTGAGGCATGATCTACCACCTTGGTCCTTTCATACTGGTTGTGTGATCCTTCAGTGGTGCTGTAGCAGTTTTTTCCGCCATCTGGTTAAGCTTCGACACCTCTCATACGTTTCTCCTGATTTTTGCATTGCCCTCCAGCAATGTGTACTCCTATGCTCCGAGGCTGAATCACACTATGAAAGCGTGTGAGGTGGGGTTTGAACGTATGTCCTGGGCTCTGTCTACAGCGAACACATGCAACTCTGTATGAGTGTGGAGGCTGTGGCTGTTGATGTGAAAAAGTCTCTGATATTTACCGTCTGGAATATGTATCTCCCTCTACAGTGGATTCTATGGTCTGTTTTCACAGCTCTCGCCGCCTTTCCTATTATTGGATGACTTCAACGGCCACAACCCTGTGTGGGATGGAACTAAGACGACTGGCCGTGGCAAAGGTGTCAAAAATCTGCTTACAGAGGACGATCTTGGCTTTTGAATACTGGTGTTCCCACACGCTTCGGAGTGGCACATGTGGATACCCGAAATCCCCATGGCCATTAGAGATTGGCGACAGGCTCTGCGACGACATAAGTGACATCCGTTGATGGAGAACCTCATAGCCTTTAAAGCGCTCTGTGTCTGGGTCCATAACCTCATAAAACTACGAAAACGATTATACTAGGAATGGTATGCTGTACCCTTGCCTTGCAGGTCTGGAAAAAGATTCGACGCCTCTATGGGCACTAACTCCAAACAGATGTACCTGGTATCTCTCTGAATGGTGTTTTCTATAATAACGCAGGGGCTATCACTGAACATTTTACTTGAATTACGCTCGAGCCTCTGCATTTGAGAGTTATCAGTCTGCATTTCATACCTTCAAATGGCAGGTAAAGAGAATTCACTTGTTTCTCACTACATGTCACCTGGAGCCACACAATGATGCGTTCAGTGACTGAGAATTCCTCAGTGTCCTACTCCTTTGCCTCAACATAGCCTCAAGGCCAGACCATATCCACAGCCATATGCTCAAACACTTTTCGGTGGGCTTCCAATATCACATCGTTGTCATTTTCAGTCATGTGTGGAGCAAGGATGAGTTCCCATCTCAGTGGCCAGAAAGCATTATTGTCCCAGAACTGGAACAGAGTAAACAACCCCTTGAGATGGACAGCTATCATCCAATTAGTCCCACTAATGTTCTCCGCGAGCTGCTCGAACGTTTGGCGAGCCAGCAGATATATTGGTATCTAGGGTCTCGGAGGTCTTCTGGCTGTATCCCAGGGAATTTTTCGCAAAGGCCATTATGCTGATGAGAATTTACGCCTTATCAGTGTCTTCTTTGACTTACAAAAGGTTTATGATATCACATGCCACATTCACATCCTCATCATCCAACATGAGGGGCATCTCCAGGGACCGTTCCCGATTTTTATCTGGAATGTCTTGTCACACCGTGTGTTCCTGGTGCTTCCCACAGCACCCCAGATATAAAAGAGAATGGCGTCCTGTAGGACTCTATATTGAGTGTATCCCTCTTTTGGTAACTATCAATGTTCTAGCTACAGCTGTGGGGTCTACAGTATCACGCTTCCTGTATGTTGACGAATTTTGAATTTACTATTGCCTCTCAACAGTGGGTGTTCCTGAATGCTGACTGCAGGACGCCATACGAAAGGTCCAGTCCTGGGCTTTCACTCATGGCTTCCGGTTTTTAGCCATCAAGACATGTGTCATGCAATTCTGTCCCACAATACCGTCCATCCACATCCAGAATTGTACCTCGACGATCAACTACTCAATGTGGTGGAGCCTTATTGCTTTTTGGAACTTCTCTTCGATGCCCAGTTGGATTTCACATCTTCACGAACAAGCTGGTCGCACCTTAATGTTCTTCGCTGCCTCAGTAACACCAACTGGGGCACAGACCACTCGACTCTCTGGCAGCTCTGGAAAGCTCAGATCCTGTCCAGTCTTGATTAAGGGTGTGTGGCAATAACTTGGTATCGCGTTCATTATTGCAGATGCTGGACCCGATACACAATTGTAGCGTCCAGCTTGTAACAGGCGCCTTTTGGACCAGCAATGTGAACTCGCTACTCATGGAGTCTGGGGTGTCCCCCCCGTTTCTCTCTCCCCCCCCCCCCCCTCAACAGATCCGATGCCAACAGCTGCTGCTCACCTACTGACCTATGTGATACACATTTACTGCTCCCCTGAGCATCCGACTACTGCGTCTTTTTTCCTGGTAAGGAGCTCCACCTCCCACAACAAAGGCGCAGAAACTTGCTATCTCTGGTGTTAGCGGACAGCGCCAAAGCAGCTGATTTGTTTTTACGTTAAAGTAGTTTCTACTCCAGTCTGTGACGTAGGGCACACGGCACATTTAGACCTGCAGGCCACTGAGAGATTGTAGGGGTGCCCAGTCGACTGCTCTGATCCAGGGGGATTAGCCTGGTTCCTGCCCTTCCCATCTTTTTAATTCTTCTCATTATTTAATATCTGTCGTTGGTTTACTGTCTAGTCGTCCTTGTCTCTTTCCTGTGATTGCTTTCTGGGTGGGACCTTTTCCCCTTCTCTCGCTTCTGTTTGCTTCTGTCTCTTGGTTTTCTTGATTCTCGGAGACAGTCGGTTCATCGGGATTTGTCTTTTGTGTCCTTCCTCTCGGCTTGACACACAAAGGATTGAGGGGCCCATGACTAGGTAGTTTGGTCCCTTTAACCCCATCCCCATACATCCATTTGGGATGCTATCGAGCGCCGTCTCAGTGCCTAGGAAACATCAGCCATTTAATTTACGGGAATTAGGTGATCTGCGTATAAAACATCTACGTCCCACATAAATCCGGAAACCTACTGACAAATTCTTTATGCTACGTAGAATTGTTGCTGTATTACATTTTAAAGGTGGACCAACACACTATGAAGCAAACGTCTTGAAACTATGCTTCGCAGAATTGTAACTCTATTACCTTGCAAAGGTGGACCAACACACTATGAAACAGGTGTTTATAATGTTTTGGCTCACCAGTATCTTCTTTTTGTTCTTTGTCTTCTTCTTTTTTTTTTTGCCTTTCGTGTTTTCTTCTACGGCGACGGTATTGTTACATGAGTTCAGGCAATTTTTGATGTAGCTGATGAATGGATGCCCTTTCTGACGCCACCAGTCCTTAGGCTAAATTCATGTTCAAATGTGAGAAAAGTTTCCAAACGTTTACACAGCGTCTATCTGATGCGGTACATGGGAATCAGCCCGGTATTCACCTAGCTGGATGTGGGAAAGCTATGGCTGATCAGTTTTTTTCCATAACGATTTCGTTAGCCTTAACAAGATGCATAATATTGTTTTAAAAATTCTTGTGCTTTGCTGCCCCGGGATATTAATTCTTTCTGAAGTGCTTCAGTGTGGAAAAATGAAAACCTGGTCCCAGATCTGTCGCACTATAAATAATTGATGCTGTAATGTGCAAATAAGATACGGTTATTGTATTAAGCGATGCTAGATTGTCCTACAGTCATGAAGGGCAGAAAATAGAGTGACAGACCGTAAAAAGTTGTATTAACAACACAGACACTATCTGCAGGTAGAAATTTAAATTACGTTCCGATCTGTCAATAAAGAAATACAGACGAGACAGCCAATAAACGTTCATTCTTGTGGTAGATTGATTTTCATCGCAAATGCCACGACGCCTTCACTCCGGGGTTCATTCGCGTTGGAATGTCAAGGTCGGTAGGTGACTGCAACACGGCTGGCTCCTCCCGCCACTGCTGCAACTGCTGAAGAGTCCGTCCACTGTGGCGACAGAACAACCGACCCCCTAGGTCTGCGACCAACAAACTGCACTGTTTAGTTCCAGATCCACACGTGTAGTCCGCGAATACTGCCACTTTGTGCTGCGGGTACTTTTCAATGCACCACATATTAATGTTTCCTCCCGTTCCATTCACGGATGAGGCGTGGGAAAAATGGCTGCTTGTAAGCTTCTGTGAAGCTATTTGCCTCATTTTATCAGTGAGATTGCTATGGAATATATACGAAGGACATGAAGAATATTGATAGTTTCTGTCCTGTAGGATGGTTCTTGAAATACACACAGAAACAAAACAAAAAAAAGACGCACCCCGAAGGAATTACCCGAGTGGGACGGAAATCGGTAGATGTGATGTACACCTACAGACAAATAAATACAGTTTTAGAAAAAATGGGTGATTTATTCAAGAGAAAATGCTTTACAAATTGAGCTAGTCAATAACACGTGGTCCACCTCGAGCCCTTATGCAAGCAGGTATTCCGCTTGGCATTGGTTGATACAGTTGTTGGATGCCCTCCTAAGGGATGTCGTGCCAAACTGTGTTCAATTGGCGCGTTAGATCGTCGAAATCTCGAGATGGTTGTGAGGCCCTGCCCATAATGTTCCAAACGTTCTCATTTGGGAAGAGATCCGGCGACCTTGCTGGCCAGCGTAGGGTTTGGCGAGCGCGAATACAACCTGTAGAAACTGTCGCCGTTTGCAGACCGGCATTACCATGCAGAATTGTGAGTCCAGGATGGCAATAAAATGGGGCGTAGAATATCGTCGACGTAGCTGGGCTGTAAGGGTGACGCAGATGACAACCAAAGGAGTCCTGCTATGAAGAGAAATGGCACCCCAGACCATCATTCCTAGGTATCAGGGCTTATGGTGGTACCCACCGCGGTTCTGGTTCTGGAGACGCTTCTCCGCCCTGGAATCTCGTTGACTGAAGTAGTCTCCAGAGATGAGTCCCGCTTCGACGTGAGCACCGATGACCAGCGAAGACGCTCCTGGAGACGTCCCGGACAGCCGTGGGCTGTCGCCGGCTTTACGGACCGACAGCCAAGAATGATAGCATACAATCTGATCTCATAGCAGGATCCATTATGTTAGCAGGATCCCTTTTGTTGTCATCCGCAGCACCCTTACAGTACAGCGCCGCTCAGACGATATTCTATGCCCCGTTTTTTTGGCCTTCATGGCAAGTCATCCTAGCCTTACATTTCGGCAAGATAATGCCCGACCACTCACGGCGAGAGTTTCTGCTGTGTCTTCGTGCTTGTCCAACTCCACCTTGGCCAGCAAGGTCGCCGGATCTCTCCCCAAATGAGCATTTTCCGAGCACTGTGGGCAGGGTCCTCCAACCATCTCGAAATTTCGACGATCTAACGCGCCAATTGGTCAGAATTTGGCTCGATATCCCTCAGGTGGACACCCAACAACACATAAATCAACGCCAAATCGAATAACTGCTTGTATAAGGGTCAGAGGCCGACCAACACATCACTGACTTGCTCAAATTGTGAAGCTTTTTCTCTTGAATAAATCAGTCAATTTTCCTGAAATTGTAATTAGTTAGTCTGAATATGTACATCGCACCTACCGATTTGCGTCTCATTTCGATAATTACTTACTTTTTTTCCTCGTAGAGTGTATTTTAAGCGCGTTATCGCTGGATATAGGACTTCTTCTTGGAGCACCGGACAGTTAACACTTGTTTAGTATTCGTGTTACACTCCCTAGAGATTCAAACAAACCTGCGACCATTCATATACCATTCATTATAAACGGGCGATGGCGCTTGTTGGTCTGACCTGATGTGGGTCCCATAGAGTTGAGCAGCTTTCAAGTATGGGGTGTACGTTTTATATGTAGTCTGTTTTGTAGACAAACTGCAGTTTACCAGTCAACTTAACCCAGTTATTTGGGTGACATACGACAGTGTCTATATGGTGGTTCAGATTCATTTCTCGACACAGTGTTACATCCCAGTATGTTTATACATGACTGACTAGTTGTGACTCATTAGCACTATAGTTAATGGGTGCCAGGTTTTACGTTTCGTGAAGTGTTCTTAATGTAAAGAAACACGAAGACTGCAAATTTCCAGTCTTTGCATCAGGCTAATTTTTCGTAGAAATGTATTTTAATCGAATTTTTACTTGGTATAATTTCCTAAAAAATAATTGTATCATATGTGAAAAGCATTAGGGTGCAACTAGTACTACCCGCTAAGTCATTAATAACCCCAGTCACACATCGAATTCTGTGGTTACCGCTACGAACTACGGAGTTGACGATTGTATCTACAGTCGATCAGTCTGTTTCTTGCAGATTTCTTGATCCCTGGCGTTGCACGTCTCTCCCGCGGATCCATTTCAATGTAAATGGTGGCAAGTTGTCTGCATCGGTCGATATTTTGGTACGAATATCGCTAGAAAAAAAGATGCGTTTCCATGGATACTAGTAGCATTGGGATCAACTTAAAGCACTAGCTTCGTTCCGTTTATGTCCAGGAACTCCTTGGAGAGAGATCGATTTTTATTATTATTATTTTCGTTTTGTCCTCAAGGCAAGAGTACACTGACGAGGTTTGCAACACTTATAGCAAACTCAATGCATGGTTTAAGACTTTTCTGACGCGTACTGTCCAAGCTGAAGCAGCATTGGCTTCAACCAGTGGAACTGTTCTTCAAAGAAAAGCCCTCTAAATTTAATTTTTAATTTACTTGAGACGGATCCCGGGATTGTTACGAGATTTTTTGACAAGACACACTAAATCACTGCAAATGTTCACTTATCAGCATCGAATGTAGTTAAAACAGCAATTTATCATATCATCTACAGGAAATGCTTTAACGCTCTGTTTTATGGGCGAACGATGTCCGTATACTTACGGAAAATGGAGGACGATTTACATTGGGTACTAAATCAATTATACTCTTGGTGTTAACAATGTGTTTACATTTTAAAAGGAGAGGCCTTCTAGTGTACCTCGGTTAACATGAAGTAGTTTCCTTGTGTTGCGGCTGATTTGGACTTCCTTTGCGTGTGCTGTGTGTGTCTGTGTTGTGTTTGAGAGAGAGAGAGAGAGAGAGGGGGGGGGGAGGGTAATGAAACCCTGTAGTCGCTAAAAACCACATTTTACACTACAGCAATGACAAGTCTACAATTTGGCCTAGCGTGGTTAGGTAAGTGACTGAGAATGGGAATGAAAATTTCAGTTTCGCGCCGTTTTACATTTTCTGAGTTTTTGAATTTTTATTTACCTATTTATTTAATGTGATAAGTTTTAGGCATTTTAACAGTATTTGTCTCAGGTTATTTGACCAAGTGTACGATTAACTACACAGTTGAGCGCCCTGCGTATACAGGGGATAGGCAAAATAATGTGAACAGTGGTAGTAATGCGACGGTTGTGTTTTACGGTCAACAACGTAGTTAAGGCACGATTTGTGCTGGACTGTGGGTGTTCAGTATGGACTAGGCATCAGTGCAGCTTGTTTACGAGTAGTGCACACTTCGCATTTGCATTCAGAGGCCCAGGTCGACGTGCAATGAAAGACCTAAATGGTTCAAATGGCTCTAAGCACTACGGGACTTAACATCTGAGGTCATCAGTTCCCTAACTAACCTAAGGACATCACACACATCCATGCCCGAGGCAGGATTCGAACCTGCGACCGTAGCAGCCGCGTGTTTAATGAAAGACCCAGCAGAGTTCCAAAGAGGACAGGTTTGGGGGGGGGGGGGGGGGCGATTAGCTGGAGCATCAGTAACCAAGACAGCCAACTTATTGAATGTTTCAAGAGCAACTGTTTCAACAGTCATGACATGGAAAGACATCATTGTGTAAACGTAATAGTGGGCGAAAACAAAAGTAAATGACAGAGGTCGCCGTACGCTAACAAGAATTGCGTCAAAACAACACTCGAAACCACTAGTGACGACAAAGAAACGTGAGCCATAGTGTCAGGAGCATAAATCTTGGACGGCTGATCAGCGGAAACACATCATATGGTGCGTCGAGTCAACGTTTTCGTTATTTCCAGTATCGGGTCGAGTTTACGATTGGAGAACGCCCAAAGCAACCTACAGTCCTGATAGCTTTATTCCAACGGTTAAGCATGGAGGTGGAATTGTGATGGTGGGGCAGCCATAACATGGTATTCTGCTGGTCCCATCGTTACTCTCAAAGGCCGTGTTGCCCCCGCCAACGATTATGTGAACATTTTAGGTGATTAGGTGCATTCCGTAATTCAAATCTTATTCTCCAACAATAATGCCATATTTCAGGATGTTAATGCATCCATTTACAGAGCCACGACAGTGCAATCGTGGTATGAGGAGTGAGCAACTGAACTGCAGCGTCTTCCCTGGCCAGCACAGTCCCCGTACTTGAACATTATCGAACCCTTTTGTGCAGTATTGGAGCGCAGACTCCGGAGCAGATTTCCACCTCCCTACAGGAGTACAAGAGGTTCTGATCGAAGAGTGGCATAACATCCCACTAGAGACTATACAATAATTATATGCCGGTATTCCACAAAGAATCGCAGCTGTATTACGGGCAAATGAGGGTCCAACCCCTTATTAATAAACCATTCCCAAGTAAGTACAGGTGTTCACATTATTTTGCCTATCCCTTGTTATAACACACACACACACACACACACGGAAATGCATACAACTTAATCAGTAAAGAAGGATCTGAATCACCAGGAGACAATGGAACCATTGTGAAAATCGTAAGTAATAATTCACGTTTCCTCTAGGCGACTAATTGACTGTGCCAAATACCTTCCACGCTCAGGAGGAAAATGCGAAAATTATCTGCTACAGCTGTTGGCGCTTGGAGGTTTAGCGATCTTAATGGACGATTAGAAGTAAGAAGGTTGGAACGCTGACGGTGTTCGCTAGGATTAAGTTATACTGATGTCTGAAGGCAAGAAACGACAAGGATGTGAATGGCGCAAGTAGTATATCCGTCAACCAAAGAGGCCGGCAATGCAGAGTGCAAAGCGACCACGACAGGCAGGCAGCGGCGCGCACTGTGCAGGTGATACATGCCCGCGCCTGAAGATGAGTGGCTCATTAGAAACGCCGCCTGCGCCAGCTGTCCTAAACAACGGCTGTCCCGCCGGAGTTATGCGCCGGCCGCGCCATTGTTCGCTGCTGCAGCATCTCCCCCACCCACACACTCAAAGGCCGGCCGGAGGAGGCGACGTGCTCAGGCATGCGCAGCCAATCCCGCACTACAGCCGCGCCGCAGGAATGCGAGCCGGATAAGCGTCGGTCTCTGCACTGACAGAAGAACCAGATACATTAGGTATTGCTCTGCAAATCTATCAACCGTTTAAGTAATAAAATTAATCATTCGCATTTTCTGATTTTTATCTGCTTATCACACATGTTCTTCTTTCGTATATCTACCTTTCCACAGAAATTCCCCCCCCCCCCCCCCCTCCGCCCATCTAAAAGGTGTTTTATTCCTAATGAAGCTTTTATGTTGATGACACGGCCGTTATTATGATACCCAATTATTTATGGTTCCTTTTTACTGTTTGACCACCAGTTTTCTAAATATAAGTACGGTCCGTTTTGAGAAGGACACTTACACGGTGCATAATCTATCCACTTTGCGCGTCCTGATCTTCCGCACCTACCATTAGAGAGTTCGGACCAGAAATCCAGCGCGGGAGGCAGTCCGTCGTGGAAAGGGCGGGAAGGGGGTGTATTGTCACTACCCTCACGATTGTACCCCCTCAGAATGCAGGGATCGCATGTATTCTGAGGAGTAGTTGCCTGTCGAATCTATGCACCAGGGCTCCAGGTAATGGCTACTGCTATGCCAGGTAGCCTTTGTCGTTGCGGGGTGCCAGTGGGGAGAGCCTCCGATCGGAGTGAGTGGCATCAGGGCGGATGATCCGCAGTGAACCGGATCAAAGTCACCCCTCACTGGAGGCCGTGCCAACACGTTCGTCTCAGCGGATTGAAAACAAGATTTGGATGTAGAGGATGTATGGCCTTTGCGTCGTTGGCCGCGCCATGGGATCAGAGTCAGGCAAGGAGAAATACAGGTGGCATGTTGCAGAACTGACGGAGAATCTTTCGCAACAATGAAGCCACTGGTTTTCGTTGAAAATGTTGAGGGTCGGAACGGAGAAGTCACTGTAACTGGGAAGGCAAGAAATGGATCTTTCTTGAATGTTAATCAATCATAGGCACTTCAGGCTGCTGACAAGATCAGGGATATACCAATTACCATCTGCTCTTATAATTAACTCAATTCCATCGGGACCTAACGCTACAAACAGAAGAATTGCGTGCTGACCTAGAGCAGCGTAACGTCAATTTTGTTCTTTGCGTACAGAGGGAACCTAAGAGTAACAGGATGGACACAACTTTCATTCTAGCCTTTGATGGCAATCTTTTACCCGGGAAAGTTAAGATCATGTTTATAGGTGTGATGTGAAACCCTATTTTCCTTCTCCTGTAAGATAGTTTCGCTACTTTGGAGCCTGCAACAGGACAAGGTATGAGGGCAGCCCTTGCGAAAAAAAACCTACATGCGTAAACAGCCCAGAACACCATCTCCCTCGTTCACCTACACGTTTAGTTTTCATGAGGGAGAAGAAAGTCCAGTCCACTTTTGAGTATCTTATCAAGACGCTAAGAAGAAGTTTGAGCTACTCCGTCCTATCGCAGACATTGTTTCAAAATTCACACCTAGCGCGATGACGAGGTCTCATACAGAAACTCCTGGCCCTGGCCGCATGTCAGTGGCTATTTTTCAGTCGAGGGACGTGACACCATCTCTCTCGCCCACGCGACCACACCACCTCATCGGTGTGGCAGCAGTTGCCTCGTCCTCGGGTATCATCAAGGTGCTTCCCTCTCACGATGAAATAAACCAGCAGTCTACTACCACCCAGTGGCCGTTAAAGCGACAGGCCGCGGGTCGTAGAAAAGAACTATCCTCCTCTGTCCGAAATGTCAAAAAAAAAAAAAAAATGGGTCAAATGGCTCTGAGCACTATGGGACTCAACTGCTGTGGTCATAAGTCCCCTAGAACTTAGAACTACTTAAACCTAACTAACCTAAGGACATCACACACATCCATGCCCGAGGCAGGATTCGAACCTGCGACCGTAGCGGTCGTGCGGTTCCAGACTGTAGCGCCTTTAACCACTCGGCCACTTCGGCCGGCCGAAAATGTCAAGATAGGAAAACTCATCATAAAACAAAACGTCAAAGGGACAAGAAGGGCAAATTGAAAAATCTAACTGTCCTGCTCCGGTCAAACTGGCCCCCATATCCTCCGAGATTGAACCAGTGAACATCGATGAAAAACCGCACATTCAGGTGAAACACAACTCATCAGCAAAGTAATTCATACTCCCGTTTCCCCTGCGCTTCTTCCTGAGATCTCATTCTACTGTTTCTTCAATTGAGCCGTAATGGCTAGCATCGCCACCTAGACGGATTCCGTCAATTAATGGTTACTTACTTTGCAGTTGGCGAGAGACTGTAGTACACTCTGTCTTCACAACCTCAACTCACTACTATTAAAAATTACGAATCCTACTGCACAAATCGCTTTAAAACTGAGAGGCCGTCTAGACGAATCTGCACGCTCATCCGATCTGAGACTTTCAGTGCGCCGGTGCGACAACTATTGCGTTACAATACATGGCTCATCGTGTCTACCTGTCAGGTAGGATATGTAATATCTGTCTGCCCCAAACAAATCCACATCGTTTCACGAGGTGGTGACGCTGGTGGCATAGCTGCCTCCAGCCTTCCTCCAACTGGGGGCTTATACTCTCACAGTTCTCTGCGGAGCAGCCAAACCATAAGCCAATTTCAAATGGTTCAAATGGCTCTGAGCACTATGGGACTTAACATCAATGGTCATCAGTCCCCTAGAACTTAGAACTACTTAAACCTAACTAACCTCAGGACATACATGCCCGAGGCAGTATTCGAACCTGCGGTCGTAGCGGTCGCGCGGTTCCAAACTGTAGCGCTTAGAACCGCACGGCTACATAGGCCGGCATAAGCCAAGTAATACAGCATTTATTTCAGGACTGGACGTCTGCTCCCTTAAGACTGGAGCTGTAACACGTTTCAGTACACCCAGTGGAACATTCTCAGCTATAGGCACACTGTCCAGCCACATAAAGGTGACCACCTGTCTAAGCACCTTTTGCAGCGTGGACCACTGTGCTGCGCATGAAGAGAGTCAATAACGTTCTGGAAAGTACCGACAAGGATGCGGGGCCATGCCGTCCCCAGATGGCGTGGATGCCCGATTGAGGTTGTCCCACAGATTCTCCCCTGGTTTAAATGGGCTGTTTGGTGGCCAGGGAAGAACGGTACACTACTCCTGTCGCTTTTCGAACGACGCGGATACACTGCGAGCTGCGTGAGATGCTGCATAGTCCTCCTCGTAGATGCCATCGTGCCGAGGAAAAACTAACTGCATGTAGCTGTGGACATGCTCCCCAGGGATAGATGCAAACTTATGTTGATTCCAGAATGACGATATCACCCAGGGAATACAACGAAAACATTCCGCAGACCATTACCGTTGAAGGGCGTTTGCTTTCAGACATTTCACATCATACACACCAACGGCCATCTCTTCGGCGTCCGGTGGATTCATCTTAAAAGGCCACCTGCACCAATCAGTGGACGTCCAGTTGCTGTACTGGCGTGCAAATTCCAGCCTTCGTTGCCGATGAACTGCAGTCGGCATGGGTGCACGAACCAAGGCCCTGCTGCGTAGGCCTAAACGCAGCAACAGTGGCTGAACGGTCAGTAAGGATTCACTGTTGGTAGCCCTTTGGTTCATCTGGGCGGTCAGCTGTTTAACAGTTGCACGTTTATTCGTTCGTACGCTCTGTCGTCTACGGCCCATGGTGCACAACAGCTACCTCGGTGCCGATTTGGGATAGCGCCATTTTGCCATGCACGGTATACTTCAACCACGGAAGCACGTAAACAATTTACAAAAAACAGTTTACAGGCTTAATCGTTTCGAAAGTGCTTCCACCCATGGTCCGAAAGCAAATGATCATCCCCACTTGGACGTCAGACATATCGCTCCGTTTCCACATTACAACGGCTGCACTGTTTTCATCGATCCCGGAGACCCTTCATACACTCACTACTGCCAGTACTGCCACCTGCCGTGTGCGAGTGGTCATTACGCGTTGACGATGAAAATAATGCGGTGGTCACATTAACGTGACTGGACCGTGCATTACAGTCTGCAGCCCGACCACTCTTAATCCAATGGTCAGCAAGAGCCACCACTTTTCTATCAGTTTCGCGCGTCGGCAACACCTGGTCGCTGTGTACAATAATATCTGGCGCCGTCACATCCTGTCTACACTGCATGACTGGGACTTCCGGGACTGTTTACCGATTTTAATCTAGAATTTCCTATCCTCCGACGATTCTGGGCCAGGATAGGTTCATCCCTCAGCAAGCAATACAGCAGGAAACTGGAGTCCCGCAGGGATCGGTTCTAAGCGTAACGCTCTTTGCCATCTAAATCGATGCAACTCCAACTGCAGTGAGACTCGTGCACCACCTTTGTATGTATCCCAGCTCTCCACCATTGCGTCAACATTAGGGAACCAAAGACTATGCCAGTCGTCGTGTTGATTTTGTACATGCAAATTGACAGCCTCACATCCCGTTACATGGTCGGTATTTCATCACCCGTCCTCACTCTGTTATCTACACCAAACTTTCTGTACCGATGTGCAGAGCTACTTTAACACATGCGCGTGGCAATGATCTGGTTTCAAAGTTTGCATTTCAGTTACGTATTTGATCATGTGATCACTGTGTCTTTTGGTATTGGACTATGGCAAAGGGTATACAAAGAGAAGTATGAGCCACATGTTACACTTGATAAGTGTGCATGCTGTTTCTTTCCGTTGTGGTTCAATAACTCCATTGAACTCCACATTTGTATTTTGATGACGGATGAGAGAGAAACGTACGAAAACAAAGTAACTTTGGCAGCTTTTATTTTGGGAAATATGACTATAAATTCTGCGGGTTGCCAACTTACATTGTTTCGAACAAAAATTTAGCTTTTTGCCAAAAATAGATCATTTATGACGATTGTGAGTTTGCTTGTCGTAATTGTTTGTTGCATGGCACTGTTTCTTCAGTGGCGTGCAGTCCGTAGTCATTAGATGCGTTAACCTTCAAACATGGATTGCACACAAATGCAGAGTTTTATACACAAATGACTTTGATGGGTGGTAGAACAGACACATCTCCATATTTTAAAATTATTTTTACTCGGTTTTAGCCATTCGAGCAGGGCTAGTTTTCTTTTTATCAGAAAAGGAAGAAGAAAAAGAAGGACTCATTTTGGCTTTGGAAATAATGCGAAGCGTATACACTTTTACTGAAAAAGAAACTGCTTTTACAGTCTCGTTTCACTTTATTTACCGAAACTGCAGCTACATACGACAGCTGTACATAGTCTAGCAAACGACCCCAGTGGCCAGGTACAAAGCACTGCTGCCTGAGACTGTACCCTCGGCATGTCCTCGGAATAGGAAGCCGTTTAGCAGGCGAGATTTCGTGTTACGAAACGAGTGACCGGCCCGTTTGACATTTGCTTCGATAGCAGTACGTAGTGTTCCGCCATAGCCGGAGTACGGACGTGCGGTGCCGGCAGTCGTGCGTGAGCTATTGCTGCGTGGGGCGTTACCCTGGGCGGCTGCGTTACGCAAGCGCAGCCCGCATTCGCACTCCCGCTGAGTTCGTCAGCACTGGACGCACCTCCACCCATTGACATCTGCAATCTTCCGAAGCTGCACTAAGTAGATGCTAAGGTACCTACCTACACTGTAATTCCGAATGTCTGTCAGTAATCGAAGCAGCTTGGCAACTGCAACGGTATTCATGTTTCTGATACACAATACTGAGGACGATATGCCACCTGACACACCAACTCAAGGACTTGCAAAGTTCCCTCGACGTTTATCTAGGCCTATGGACTCTTGGGGTTCCTAGTAATCTGTGGAATATACACTAGTGGCCATTAAAATTGCTACACCACGAAGATGACGTGCTACAGACGCGAAATTTAACCGACAGGAAGAAGATGCTGTGATATGCAAATGATCAGCTTTTCAGAGCATTCACACAAGGTTGGCGCCGGTGGCGACACCTACAACGTGCTGCCATGAGGAAAGTTTCCAACCGATTTCTCATTCACAAACAGCAGTTGACCAGCGTTGCCTGGTCTAACGTAGTTGTGATGCCTCGTGTAAGGAGGAGAAATGCGTACCATCACGTTTCAGACTTTGATAAAGGTCGGATTGTAGCCTATCGCGATTTCGGTTTATCGTATCGCGACATTGCTGCTCGCGTTGGTCGAGATCCAATGACTGTTAGCAGAATATGGAATCGGTGGGTTCAGGAGGGTAATACGGAACGCCGTGCTGGATCCCAACGGCCTCGTATCACTAGCAGTCGAGATGACAGGCATCTTATCCGCACGGCTGTAACGGATCGGGCAGCCACGTCTCGACCCCTGAGTCAACAGATGGGGACGTTTGCAAGACGACAACCATCTGCACGAGCAGTTCGACGACTTTTGCAGTAGCATGGACTATCAGCTCGGAGACCATGGCTGCGGTTACCCTTGACGCTGCAATAGAGGCAGGAGCGCCTACGATGGTGTACTCAACGACCAATCTGGGTGCACGAATGGCAAAACGTCATTTTTTCGGATGAATCCAGGTTCTGTTTGGCGACATCACGGTGAACGCACATTGGAAGCGTGTATTCGTCATCGCCATACTGGCGTATCAGCCGGCCAGATGGTATGGGGTGCCATTGGTCACATGTCTCAGTCACCTCTTGTTCCCATTGACAGCACTTTGAACAGTGGACGTTACATTTCAGATGTTTTACGACCCGTGGCTCTACCCTTCAATCGATCCCTGCGAAACCCTACATTTCAGCGGGATAATGCACGACCGCATGTTGCAGGTCCTTTACGAGCCTTTCTGGATATAGAAAATGTTCGACTGCTGCCCTGGCCAGCACATTCTCCACATCTCTCACCAACTGAAAACATCTGGTCAACGGTGGCCGAGCAACTGGCTCGTCACAATACGCCAGTCACTACTCTTGATGAACTGTGGTATCGTGTTGAAGCTGCATGGGTAGCTGTACCTGTACACACCATCCAAGCTCTGTTTGACTCAATGCCCAGGCGTATCAAGGCCAGAGGTGATTGTTCTGGGTACTGATTTCTCGGGATCTATGTACCGAAATTGCGTGAAAATATAATCACATGTCAGTTGTAGTATAATATATTTGTCCAATGAATACCCGCTTATCATTTGCATTTCGTCTTGGTGTAGCAATTTTAATGGCCAGTAGTGTATAAGGAGCCGTGCTCACGGTCGCAGGATCGCGCACGACAATTCTTAATTTACATAGTGTGTATAATATGTGATACAACTGCACTGCACGGATGCTGTACAAGCCACCGTGCAGTGCTGTTGTATCATATACTATACGCTCTATACATATAAATGAGCTCTTTTCGTGGGGGATGCTGCAAGCGTAAGCACGCGATCGCCACTTAGTGTCTGGGCTGCTGCAGTGGGGGGTAACAAGCTCCGCCACCTCCTCGCACGGAAACCAGCACACCAGGATGAACACTGTATTCACACTGCCTAATATAATTAATATAATCAGTTCAATCTCATTAATGTGACCCAAGCCTATGTTCGACGTCAACCTGCAGTAAACACTCACAGACGGCAGGTAGCAGCACTGGCCGTGGAGGTTACATAAAGTGTGTCCCGGGGGTGGGGGGAGGACACGGAGAACAGTGCAGTTTTTGTTGTAATACGGAAATGGAGCGGTTTATCTCACATCGCAAAGGACGTGCTCGTTGGTTTTCGGGCCAAAGGTGGAAGCATTTCCAAAACGGCGTATTATGTAAACTGTTCTCATGTCGGCGTGCATGGAAAATAACGCTATCCAAAATCAGCGTCGAGGCGACTGTCGTGCACCAACGGCCATAGATCACATGGGTGAGCGACGGCTGCGGGGATGTGAGTCAGCGAATAGGCGCGCAACTGTCTTAACAGCTGACCACCAAGATGAACCAAGGGGCTACCAACGGTGTCTCCTCAACGGCTGTTCAGCGAACGTTGCTGCGTATGGGCCTCCGCAACAGGCGCCTGGTTGATGCACCCATGTAGACTGCTGTTCATCGGCCACGAAGGGTGGGATTTGCACGCCACTACCGCAACTGGACGTCCACTGACTGGCCACGGATCGACTTTTCAGGAGAATCATGTTTTATGCACCATAAGATTTGAAACGTCTTTAGCGAAGACCTTGCAGCAATCATCGTAAGGGTCTAGGCCGGTGGAGAGAGCGCAATTGTTTGGGAAATTTTTTGTGGTATACCCTGGATGCTTTCGCCATTCAGGGAGGCACAAGGAACCAACACGAGTACGCATCTATCCACCCCTACTTGCAGTTCGGTTTTCCCCCGCTCTGTGGCATCGAACAGCAGGACAATGCAACGTGTGGTTCGAGGAGCGCCAGGACGAGTTTTCCGTACTTTCCTCAGATTTAAACCCAATTCAGAATCTGTGGGATTACCTCGATCAGGATGTACGCATCTTGAATTCTGAACCGAGAAACGTAGCACAGTTGGCCAGGCCACGGCGCTGCTGTCGGTGTGGCTCGGTAGCTTCCAGAGCCTCGATGACTCTTCCTGCGCGTCTCACAGCGGTCCCATCGGTAGAAGTTGCTTCTTCAGGCTTTTGACAGGTGGTCACCTAAATGCGACTGTGAGCTGTGTAGTTCTGTGCTAAAAGTTGGCAAAGAGTGGAAGGAATCCGTACTGGCCCGAAGTCATCCGATTGTCACCGATTCCTCCATGCCCAGAAAGGTGTCTCCAGAAAGGTGTCAAGTGACATTGTATTTACTTTCCTTCTCTTTCCATTCGCGCATGGAGCGCGGCTGCTCGAAAGTGTCTGTACCCACCGTAATTAGTCTAAGTTGGTATCCGATACGGATCGGACTAAAGTATGTTCATACGTTCCTCACCTAAGACTGGTTCTACAAATTGGTAGGCACGTTTTCGCGCGGAATACTTGAATAATATCTTCTATGTCTTCCAATTCAGATTTTTCAACATTTCCGTCACGCTCTCCCATAAGTCAAACAAATTTGTAACCTGCGGACGGTAGACACGACTGTAGTGGCAGAGCATAGAGTAGACGAAACACACATATTCAATTTCGAAGGAAGTTGCTGCGTCGTGTCACTCTTTAAAGAGGCGGCAGAAAGAGACTTGGACACCGATAATGTCACCTGAGAGAACAGTTTAAAAAAATGGTTCAAATGGCTCTAAGCACTATGGGACTTAACAAAAAAAAAATGTTCAAATGTGTCTTAAATCTTATGGGACTTACCTGCTAAGGTCATCAGTCCCTAAGCTTACACACTACTTAACCTAAATTATCCTAAGGACAAACACATACACCCATGCCCGAGGGAAGACTCGAACCTCCGCCGGGAGCAGCCGCACAGTCCATAGGGACTTAACATCTGAGCTCATCAGTCCCCTAGACTTAGAACTAATTAAACCTAAACAACCTAAGGACATCACACACATCCATGCCCGAGGCAGGATTCGAACCTGCGACCGTAGCAGCAGCGCGGTTCTGGACTGAAGCGCCTAGAACCGCTCGGCCACAGCGGCCGGCGAACAATTTTCAACTTCTTTTTACGTGAGTCACGGCTTTAGCTGGGATAGGATAGAATGTGGTAGGATTGAATATGATACGTGAATGGGCAAATTCTACAGGAACGCCACTGTCTGAGAGAAACACAGACAGCGGAGGGAACGGATAGGCAATAGCAGGACTCGACGCACAGATCCCCTTTGGACATGTTTCAGAAAATGGAAATAAATACAACTGTGACAGTGGGAACTACAGTGATTTTAATACTTGTGCTCTTGAACTGTATTGTTCCGTGGTTCCGAAGATATTAGGAGGTTAAGAAAAGAGTGTTCTGCGCCTAAATCACTATTCTGCAATTCGCATTCAAGTGTGTTGCAAAGGGTTCACAGAACAACTTACAGGCTATTTTTGAATAGCGCGTCAAAATCAACAGCTAAATCTTCCCGTGTGGGTTCTGATTTCTTTTATTTCTCCCTATGTAAGTAGGAGTCAAAAAAATATTTTTGCATTAAGAGGTTAGATTCGTGATTGAAATTTTGTGAAAATATATCACTACAACGGATAACGCCTTTCTTTTAATTATTCGCCCCACAGCTCGCGCGTCATATCCGTGGCACTCTCTTCCCTATTTCGCGTTAATACGTAATGAACTGCGCTAAGCTGAACTGTTTTCATATCCTCCGTCAACTCTATCCGGTAAAGACACCATACCGTGCAGTAAAACTCTAGCAGAGGATGGACGGGCATAAGCTAGACAGTATCATTAGCAGATTTACTGCATTTCTAAGCGTTCTTCCAATCAGACGCAGTCTTTGGTTCACCTCCACCACAACTTTTCTATGTGATGGTTCCAATTTAAGTAGTTCGCAATTTTATTGATCTTCTGGTGACTTCGTTAGAGGGTAAGCGACACCACTGTCTGCAGACCTAAAAGAGGTAGCCACACTGTATTCCAAATGGTTTATTAGACGGCAAACGACAGCATCGTCTGCAGACAACATAAGAGCAGTGTTCACACTATACTGCAAATCGTTTATATTGATAAGAAACTACAGAGGCCGTCTAATACTTTCTTGGGAAACACCAGTTATCTCATCTGTTTCACTCGATGTATTCCCGCAGATTACTTCGAATTGTGTCCTTTCTGACGGAAAATCACAAATCCGGTCTCACAACTGAAACGATACTCCACAGGCAAGCAATTTGATTAGAAGCCGCTTGTGAAAAATCTTCTGGGAATCTAGAAATATGGAATGAATCTGAGATCCCCTATGCATAGCACTCATTATTTCTTGTGAATAAAGAGCCAGTTGTATTTGACAAGAGCGATATTTCCTGACTCCGTGATGACTGTCTGTCAATAGATTATTTTCTTCGAGGTAATTAATAACGTGTGAACACGGTGTATGTTCAAAAATATTACTGCCCGTTCATATCCGTGATGTGGGTCTACAGTCCAGCGGATTACTTCTGTTTCCTTTCTTGTGTATCGGTGTGCATGCGCAACTATCCAGTCCTTAGGTACTGATTTTCGTCGAGCCAGCGCTTGTATGTGATTGTTAAATATGGACCTATGACAACAGAAGACTCCAAAAAGAATCTTGACTGGTATGAAGTCTGGACAGGGAGATTTGCTTTCAGTAAGTGATTTAAGTTTCTTCGTTCCAACAATTATGTTTACTTCTAAGTTCCTCGTGTTGACAGCTGTGCTTTTGATTCGAATTCTCAAGTATTTATTGCATCTTTTTTGGCGAAGGTATTTCAGAAACCGTGTTTAGTAACTCCGCTTTAGAGATGGTGCCACCAGTAACATTACGATTGCTATCGCGTAGTGAAGGTATGAATTGCGTCTTACCGCTGGTGTACATCACATACGATCAGAATATCTGGATTTTTTGCCAGTTCTCGAGACAGTATTTTGTTTTGGGAACTGTTAAAAGCATCTCGCACTGAAGTGCATGGTAAATTTCGAGATTCTGTAAAACATAGCCAATCTTAGAGATTTTGCGTTCTTTTAAATGTGGTGTGCTTTTTTTTCTTTTTCTTTATTGCTTGAGCAACAGTGTCATGACCTGTTTTGTGTACCATGGGGGATCTCCTCTGTCTCTTAGTTTATTTGGTATGAATCAATTGCTTTCAATACTATTTGTTTGAATTTAAGCAACGTTTGGTCCACAGTTACATAATCAGTTTGCAAAGAATGAAGAATGTCTCTTATGAAGCGAAATTTTATCTGCTTTTTTACATAGGTATATTTCTCGTTGTGTGATTTCGGATCAAGTGATATTATTTTAGAATTTTTCTAAATGTGATAAAACTGGCGTAGGCCTCATACTGGAGTGGTAGTTGTGATTGTATAACGTTGTTTCAGGGTGTAAGGAGGGTTGGTGGCCATTATCCTAACAATTTTTGGAGCATACTACTGTAGAAGATTGACCCGTTATGCTAACAAAATACTAGTTTGAAAGGAGGTGATCTAATGATGTCGTACAACAGAGCGGAATTCTGTGCGTTATACGTCGTCTGAAGAAGTCTAACCACAGCGGCAACATTTAGCATCACATCGTGACGAGCAGTGGAGAAGAAATGTTGCATCATCTGTGTATGAGCTTATCATCATGTGGGCAAGTTCCTGATACTGTTTAAATATGTGAAACATACCTAGAAATGGTATGTCGATGCAGGGAATAGCGTCATTGTTGCCAAATATGAGCGTTTTGACGATGGTTGCTTGGTCTACAGGCATCACGTTACCCACTCCTTCCCGTCTTTTTCCCCCTTCTAATCACGGGAAGGGTGAAGGGAGAAAGACTGTCGGTAAGACTTAATATCAGGCCGAACCTCGCTAATTTTCTGTCGTGACCATAACATGAGATGTGTGTGGAAGGAAGTTTTGGAACGTTTTTAATTTTAGTAGCAAGCCGTTTTGTGTCTAACGGAGGAGGTCAGTATCACAAGGAGGAAAGACTCATCAAATACAGACATTGTACTGCATTTCAAACAGCACCAGGCAGGAAATAAAGAATACTGAAAGGGCTTCTTGTATTTGATCAAAAATCGTGGCATCAAAGTAATTCTTGAGGAGCTGAGGTACGGGTTGTTTGTAAATTAGTTATACAAAAGTAACCTTTAATTACGGAAAGGGTAAATAACTTACAGAGATGTTTGATAAAGCTCTGAATGCAGTATACCTTCAAGTTTTATAGCCGCTTAACAATGCTAGATCCCAACGTTCCTGCTAGGTGGCACGCGTGATCGAGTTATTTCAACTGTCATCATGGAGTCGTATAATGGTGCAGAGCACGTGCAGTGTTGTTTATGGTTTAATGAAGCCAAATCCGTTACCATAGTTCAGAGACAATTCAGGACTAAATAACGCAGGACACCACATCAAAGACAAACTGTTATTAATTGTTACATCCGTTTCATCGACAGTTGTCGCGTGCCGACCTGCAGTAGCGGAACAATATTGTGGCCACCAAGATCACTCAGTTTAACCCCAGTCAACTTCTGTGTATGGGGTTACATTAAAGACAGTGTGTTTGTTCCTCCGCTTCCGGGAAACGTAGATCAGTTGCTACAGCGAATAACACAAGCAGTTGCCACCATACATCAAGACAAGCTTCATAGGATTTAGCAGGGAACTGATTACAAATGGGACATTTGTCGTGTTACAAAAGGTAGCCACATTGAAAATCTGTAAATAGCGCCTGAGGATATATTGCATTCAGTACTGTATCAGACATTTCTGTAAGTTATTTTCTTTTCACATTTAAAGGTTTCTTGTGTATAACCAATTTATAAATACCCTGAAGTTTCCCAATGTTACCAGGCGATAGAAATCGTCCACAAGACGCAGCGTTTCGAGAAGTCTGTACGATTGCTACTTCTGACGAAGTTAAGGCGGTAGTAGATAGTGAACAGTTCGTATTGTCAACGACTATCCCCGTTGGTAGCCCAGGAAACACTACACCCTAGCTACGTTAATGGACATGTCCCGTAAGCAGCCTCATTCCCCCAGCAGCTGCCCGGATCCGACTGCGCCTGTAATTTCTGACGACGCCGTCGCACATTAAGAAAACCCATTTGACGGCGGCGTATCATTGCGGTGCGCGAGTTCCCACTGCGCGCGCCCAGGTAATAGGCCGAGCACAGCGATCGCGGCCGACGTAATGCGAACGGTAGTATCTCCCAGCCTCGACATAGCCTGGGGAGCATGACCATCTCAGAGCTCGCGGCCGACGTAATGCGGACGGCAATATCTCCCAGCCTCTCCATAGCCTCCGGTATATGCCCTGATCTGCGTCTGGAATCATGCACAGCTGCGGTACAAAGTCAGCTCTGTTCTCTTACAAGAAGAGGTCCTCAGGGGTGGGATCGAGTTTTTGAAACAATCTATATATACGGTGATGTAGGTTAAGAGTCCTATGTACCTCACCCTGCAGCTATTCACCCTGGTGGGCCCTCGTCCGCGTAATTGACGAAAAAAAAGTAGTTTTGCGCGCTGTTCTAGATGCTTAAAATTGATAGTTGTACGCATAGTGACGGTTATATCATAGTGATTGACAGATGAGCCTCCCGTACAGAAGGTTTTGGGTTTGAATCTCGTCTCATGCTTCAAAATAGTTATCGAAATTACTTTGATCATTATTTTTATTCCATTAATCCTTTAATCTCTAATCCTTCGCACATCATTTTTGTTCCGGCTTAAAGTCAAGCACCGGCACGTTAGAGCAGAGAGGGCAGCCAATTGCACGCAGACCGACCCCTCTCTAGGACGACAACCCGACGGCAGCGCCCTCGACACGAAGAGGACAAAAGCGCCCCGCCGCCTGGCCGCGGCCCAGTTGAAGACAAGACTAGCAGTTCTACGACCTCTACAGCGGCATTAGGAATAGCCACTTGTATAGCAGGGACTTAGGAATTGTATTACTTCTCTTGTACTACGAACTGTATGTATTGAAGGGATTTATTGCTCGTCTGATGCCCTTTGCTCGCGACACGTCTACATCTCACAAAGTCAAGTATTGTAATCATTTCCTTTTGTAATAAACTTCATTAATACGATTTGCTTCAATTGTCTAGCGATCCGAGAAAGGTGGCTTCCTAGGCACACCATATTTGACGAGTAGGCAAGACACATCTATTTTAGTCGTAGTATTAACTTCTTATTTAATTTGCTCTCATTTTTCTTCCAATAACTTTTTTCATTTGGAATCTTTGTGCATCTTTTACTAAATAAACGATTTTTAATGCGGACGGTATTAAAAAGCATTAAAAGTTTTTATTTTGAAATTTTTTTTATTGGACCACATTAAGACCGCCGTCACTCCCTCCTGACCATGTCAGGCTTCACTGATTTGTGCTTAATTTTTTGTTATTTTTCTACTAATTTTGATTTAATTTCTTCCATTTGATCACCTTATATTTTCGTCCACATTATTGCATTCACTTTTTCTATTCCTCATTTTCCTCGTTTATTTATAATCCCTTTCGTTTGAATCTTCATCTGCGTTATTTTGTCCATAGTTCAACAGGAATTTGCGTTAAATGTTGTATGACGTTCACCGTCCAAAAAATGTGCATCTTTTATGTAAGGAAAAATACATTTTTGACACAATTGTACAACGAATATACATAGACTACTTCGTCTTTTATTTTTTTACCGATAGATCGGAATCTGCAAACGTTTAAATATTGTGATACAGGAATAAAAATAATTAAAATCAGATTCACAAAGATTCCAAATGAAAACATAATGGTAGGAAGAAAAAATAAGAACAAACGAAAAAGTTAATGCGATGATTAAAGCAACATGCAAAGAATTAACAGTTTTAAAAAATACGCATTTAAAAAAATTAATCGATTAATTATAATGATCACAGTCATTTCTATAAATATTTTTAAACGTTTGAAGCACCTGACAAGGTTCAAACTCACAACTGTTTGTATCTGAGGCTCATACGCTAATTACTATGCTACAGCACCACTATCTATACAAGTATCACATTTAACGCTCCAGAATAACAAACAAAATTAAGAAATGTTTTTTTTTTTTCAGTCTTTGATCACAATATAAATTTTGGGGCGAAAAACAGTTCTGAGGTTGCTAATGTAATTAAAGATATACATATTACAAATAATGCGACACTAGCTTCCCTAGATGTAAAAAACATCTACAGTAGTGTCCTGATAAAGGAAACGATTCAGATCATTAAACGTACTCTGCTAACTCGTAACAAGATTAGTACTGCAGAATACACAGAATTAATAGAACTTTTAGAATTTGCTTTAACTTATAACTGTTTTGCCTTCAACGGTAAAATATATCACCAAAAAGATTGTCTTGGGATGGGTAACAGTTTGGCTGGTACATTAGCAGACATTTTTATGAACGACTTAGAATGTAAGTTCTTTGCTAAGTTTCCACAACTAAAAGACAAGACTATAAATTATGAACGTTATGTCGATGACATCTTGCTACTGTTAGAGGGTGACGAGAATGAGGTTACCGCATTTGCTCAAGCCACAGGCAGCATGCACGAAAAAATAGATTTTACTACAGAAATAGAAAAAGCGGGCTCTATTAACTATTTAGACCTTACAATTAAGAAGGTTGATAACAAACATAAATTTTCGATTTTCAGAAAGCCTATATGCACAGATACTATTATCGGTGTCAGTTCATGCCATCCGAAACGATATAAAAGGGCCTTTTTCACCTCTATGATCTACCGACTCTTTCGATTACCATTGGCCGACAATGAAATATGCCAAGAACTTAGTATATTAAACCAAATTGCAGTAGCCAACAGTTTCTCAGCAAATGATGTCATGCGCCCATACAACAAGATTTAAAAAAAAAAAAAAAAAAAAAAAAAAAAAAAAACAGAAAGTAAATAGTAAGCAGACCCACAATCACCCAGAAAATAGAAATAATAAAGAAAAACTAAAAATTATTCCAATGAAATTTTACAGAAAAATGTCCCAACAAATAGAAAAGTGTTTGTGTAAATCTAAGGTTAGATGTGGTTTTCAAGTTAACAGCACTCTGAAACTCCGTGTAAAACATAATTTGAGTAATAATCCTGATATATTTGATGGTTCTCGGGTTTACAAGATCGTTTGTAGCAGTTGTGACAAATTTTATATCGCTCAAACTGGCCGTTCTTTTAAAATAAGATTCAGGGAGCATTTGCAGGCTCCTAAGAAAAGTGCATTGAGAATGCATTTGGCAGTTGTAAGCGTATTCTACACAGGGCGGTGAAGGGTCACGCTCTCGACTTGTTGGAGAAGTAGGAGATTTACAAGGCCAAAACGCATGAATTGAAGACATAAAGTCTGTATATGAGTCCACGCTCATTTTATTTTTGGTACTTATATTTTCACAAGTCCGTCTTGATCACATAGATTTCTTTACACTTTATGACCAGTTTCGGCTTATTGCCATCTTCAGATCGTTAAAATATTCTGATATAAATATCGCCTCAAGTTAAATATGTGACGCACATGTTTAACTTGACGATGATTTATATCAGAATATAACGACCTGAAGATGGCAATAAGCCGAAACTGGCCATAAAGTGTAACGAAATCTATGTGATCAAGACCGACTTGTGAAAATAAAGTGGCTAAAAACCACGAGCCCACAAGGATACTCAACAGACAAAGCGATTTTGGGCCCAGCGCCTACTTTGCTTTGTTTGATAAACATACTATGATAACCACTTTTTTTTTCTTTATTCTAATTTCATTCCCCTGCCGCATATGGGCAGGGGAGGGCTGGCAGCAGCACAGTTCACCGCTCTTCAGCCAATTAGCTTTACAAAAATACAGAAGGGTGATACGTAAAAAATGGGGACATAAAAAACACAGTAAAAGGAGATGATGGGAGTTAAAATATACACTAAGATGGAGACATGCACTGGGGGGCAGTTAAAAAGTCGACATAAAGTTAAAAGAACACAGCTGGCAAATCGAAGTGCACTTAAAAAAACTCTGGAGGCAAACACGAGTCAGCCACAGGATAAAAATCGTACAGAGCAAGACACTTAAAAAACACTGGAAACGACTTTTTGGAGCACTCATGGGGAAAAAAGAAAAAGAAACCACTGGTTGGGACCAACCAAGGGACTGGGGGCTGGAGAGGAGGGAAAAAGAGGGTAGGAAGGTGCAGTGGGGGGGGGGGGGGGCTGGGGGGGGGGGGGGAGAGAAACAGGAAAAAAGAGGGCAGGAGGCGCACCAAGAGGCAGGAGATGGGCAGGATGGGAGATGAAGAGGAACGACAAGGCAGGAGGGAGTGCAGAGAGACTGAAGTGGAACACAGGAGAAGGAGGGGGTGTAGGAGGAGAAAAGCCACTAAGTGGAAGGAAGCGGGAGGAGAGGGAGCCCTGAAGAAGAGGCAGGAGGAAGGTGGGGTTTGAGTTGGTAGGAGGTGTAGACATCAGGGCAAAGCTCATCATCTGGGAGGGGTAGGTGCTGTAAGTTGCGTTCGGACAGGAGTTGGAGGGTGTGGAGATGGAGAGAGGGCAGGACATAATGGTAAAGGCATGGCAGGTAACGGGCTGGGTGCGGAGAGGAAGGGGGGGGGGGGTTGGGGTTGGGTTGTTTGGGGAAGGAGACCAGACAGCAAGGTCATCGGTCTCATCGGATTAGGGAAGGATGGGGAAGGAAGTCGGCCGTGCCCTTTCAAAGGAACCATCCTGGCATTTGCCTGGAGCGATTTAGGGAAATCACGGAAAACCTAAATCAGGATGGCCGGACGCGGGATTGAACCGTCGTCCTCCCGAATGCGAGTCCAGTGTCTAACCACTGCGCCACCTCGCTCGGTGCGGAGAGGAAGGGGGAAACCAGGGGAGGGGATCGAGTCGATGGGCAATATACAGGGTGCAGACATGCTCAAGGAAAAGGATAAAGGGCTAGGAAGGTGGCATCATCAGCAAATTGGAGGAGATGAATAGGCAGGGGAGGTTTGGCCATATCAGCAGTATACAGAAGATAGAGGAGTGGGTAAAGGATTGATCCTTGGGGCACGCCGGTGGAGGGACAGAAGGTATGAGAGTTGGAATTGTGGACAGTGACATGGGAGGGGCGACAGTAGAGGAAGGAAGCAACGAGATGGACGAAATTGATAGGAGGGCATAGGTCTGGAGTTTGAAGAGGAACGTGGGATGCCAGACACAGTCGTAGGCGTTCTGGAGGTCAAGGGAAACAAAGATAGCGGAGTGACGGGAGTTAAGTTGGAGGGAAAGAAGATTGGTGAGTTTAAGGAGCTGGTGGTCAGATGAGAAGGAAGGCTGGAAGACACACTGGGTAACGAGGTGAATACGGCAGGAGAGGATGGTCTCAAAGACCTTACTGAACATGGAGGTGAGGGAGATGGGATGATTGGAAGAGGTATCAGAGGGGGATTGTTGGGTTTAGGGAACAGCAGGACACAGGAAGTCTTCCACAGGTCGGGGTAAAAGCCAGTGGAAAGGGCGATGTTGTACAGGGTAGTAAGGACAGGCAGGAAGGACGGGGGGGGGGGATTCCTTGAGGTGGCGGTAGGTGATGCCATCATGACCAGTGGCGATGTTGCGTTTGGAGCAGAGGACGAGTGTGATGCCGTGTGCAGTGATGGGAGTGTTGATGTCTGAGGGGGTAACTGATCCAAGTACTGGAAACTAGAGGCGTGCAGTGGGACAGAAGTATCAGTGCGGTCAAGGACGGTGGGGAAGAGGGAGTAATCAAAATAGGGATCGTCGAGAATGGAGAAGACCTCGGAGAGGTGGGAAGCAAAATGGCTAACCTTACTGAGTTGTCATGGAAGGGGCAATTGTCGTGGAGAATAGGGTAATGTGGGGTGGAAGGCTGATCAGTACTTGGAGGACAAGGAGGGTGAAGTTGAGGCGTGTGCATGTCTGGAGCCAGTCCCGGCGTGTTTTTTTTTTTGTTTTTTTTGCTGTAATGAGGTTCCGGATGTGTCGCTGTAATTGCCCGTGGCGGATGAGTGTACGATAACCAGGTAATGCCTCGCTTATTTATACCTAGCCTTTGTGCTGATTTATGTTGAGAACAGTATGCATTTGCCTTACTTCCATACATTCGTCGCTCTAATCCTGTAACTGATTATTCGTAGCTATTCACGGGATGTATGGCCAGACTATATAATTTTATTTATTGACGTTTAATATGTTGTATAAACGTTTTCTGTGGGAGACATATCACGATGTATGAAAAGCTCTCTAGTGGTTAAGTTCTTACGAACGCTGGGCGCCTACGTGACATCCTGGCGGCCGAGCCAACAGTGGGCGTTGATCATTGATCTGTTCTTTCTTCAGTTATTTTCTCATACAGACATTTTATATTTCACAGGTAATTTATAGGTTTCTATAGGCAATGTATTACTTATATATTATGTTTTTGACCATAAATTCACCGTAAAAGTGTCAGACCTATTATGTTTATATATTTCTTTTTAATAATTTTATACGGTTAACTATATTTGTCTTTTATTTCATCACAATTAGTTTCTATAATAGCTATAAAAATTTTAAAGTCTTGCTTCCACCATACTCCACACCTATAAATCCCTCATCCGCCCTATCCTTTGTTATGCCCATCCGGCCTGGATCTCCGCCCCCCCCCTACCTTTTATAAATCCCTTCAAATCCTTGAACGCCATGCTCTCTGCCTCGTGTATCGCATCCATCTCCCCTCCCCCACGCGGATCCTGTGTGGTCTCATTGCGTTCCCCCACCTCCTCCTTTTCCTTGAAAGGATATGGATCCTGTACACTTCCCGTAAACTCGATCCTCCTCACCCGCTTGTCCCGCCCATCCTCTCCCACCCCTGCCCACTGCCGCGCCTGTATTCCCACGTCCCACCCGGTCTCCATCTCTCCACCCTCCTTACCCTCTCCCAAGGCGGTTTCCGCCAGCTCCCCCTCCCTGATGATGTCCTCCTCCCCTCCATCTACCCCTCCTATCAACTTCAATCCTCCCCCACTTCCTGCGTCTTTTCCTTTAGGCACCCTCCCTCCCTTTTCTCCTTTTCCCCCCATCCCCCTTCCCCCTTCCTCCACCCCTCTTCCCCCGGGCTTCCCCTCCCCCTTCCTCCCTTCTCCCTATCTCCTCTGCCCGTGGCATCTCTGCTCTCCCCTCTCCCACCCCCCCTCCTCCTCTCTTGACAGGTCCCCGGACTCGTACACGCTTAGTGAACATTCGCGCGCCGGAGATCAACGCCTCGTGTTTCTGTGTGTGCCGTTGTTTTGTGCTTAAGTGGTTCAGTGTTATTCGTTTTGTGCACCTACGTTCACGTGTGACAATTTTCGTCTATGTATGTGTCCAAGTGTCTGAACAAATTTTATCTTGGACTCTACGCCCGTGAACGGCTCCATGTATTTTAAAAAGTGTTTGTCTCCGTTTATATGTCCACCATGTTTTTCTCTAATTGTCTTCATTTGTCACTTTTGTGTTTCTCTATGGCCAAAGAGCGGCGTAGTATGCTGCTGCTGGCCTGCCTGTAAACGGGTTTAGAAATAACAGTAAAGGAAAAAAATAAATAAAAGTCTGCTACATGTATTTTACCTTATGTGTTTTTATCAGATTATGGTTCTTACGTAAATGAAGAATACATCTAAGCCCACAGTAGCGACATCTATGAAGGATGTAGGCAAACAGATATCTGGTAGCTACTGCACTTCAGTTGGTTTGTACGATACCGCCAGTTGCAAAATGACTGTGTGGACGTTGTGGCCTATTTTACACCATAGTTTAGATCTATGTGACGATGCTATGCTGAGTGTATTTACATGTTTTGACGATGCGATTACGGCTTTATCACTTTAGGATGGCGACTGCATGATGAACGGGTTTTGTAGTAGCCACTAAAGGACAACTCACTAAGCGTGGCCACCCCCTGCGGGTTCGGGGGTTAGAATAGGCCCGCGGTATTCCTGCCTGTCGTAAGAGGCGACTAAAAGGAGTCTCAAACGTTTCGGCCTTATGTGATGGTCCCCTCTCGGGTTTGACCTCCATCTATCTAAATTATTCCGAAGAGCGAGCCAATTGGGGAAGGGCACCTTACATGGTGCACTGTATCCTTCGTGCAATTAGACCTATAGCCGTCTTTCTCGTCGTTGCAATGGTGTCCCGCTCGTTTTCGATCTCTTGGGCGATTACCACGCTGCACTCTGCAGTGTTTCTTTTAACTGTGACGACGACCTTGGCCATTTTTGCACCTAAGATCCAGCACGGTAGCCAGTCCGTTGTGGTGGGGTCGCCATGTACCCTCTTGGTTGTAGCCCCCTGACAACACAGGGATCGCTCTACTGATGCCTGCGCCGTTCACTCCCCACGTATGCCAAGGAGTAGATGCCCATCTCCCTGGGGCATCGGGACTCCCGGCAACGGCCATCCTGCCAGGTGGCCTTTGCTGTGGCTGGGTGGCGCCCGTGGGGAGGGCCCTTGGTCGGAGTAGGTGGCATCAGGGCGGATGACCCGCAATGAAGCGTGGTACATCATCTATCGCTGGTGGGCCTCCACCAGCAGTCTCTAAGCGATCGAGGTCTAACCTCAACGGGAAGAAATTGGATCAGAGATCGTTTCCCTCCCTAGCTACTCCATGGGAGGAACGTCTTGCTAAAGAAGGCAGTGGCGAATATTCACCCCGGTACCTTGTGTGTACGCGGGTTGATGGAGAATCGTTCGTGTCGACCAAGCCCCAGTTTTTTGTGGAGCATTTAGAGGACAAGTTCGGGGAGGTGGAGGGCTTGTCCAAGATGCGCTCTGGCTCTGTGCTCATCAAAACGGCATCCTCTGCCCAGTCACGGAGGTTGCTCAATTGTGACAAGTTGGGGAATGTTTCAGTTACCATCACGCCGCATAAGAGTCTCAACATGGTCCAGGGTATTATATTCCATAGGGATCTTCTTCTGCAGTCCGACGATGAATTACGCGCCAACCTCGAACGACGAGGTGTTCACTTCGTCCGGCGCGTCCATCGGGGTCCGAGGGATAATCAGGTAGCCACCGGTGCCTTCATCTTGGCCTTTGAGGGTGATGTCTTACCCGAAAAGGTTAAGGTGATGGTTTACCGTTGTGATGTGAAACCATATATCCCTCCTCCGATGCGGTGTTTTAAATGCTGGAAGTTCGGGCACATGTCATCTCGCTGTACTTCCAGCATCACGTGTCGGGATTGCGGACGTCCTTCGCATCCTGATACTCCATGTGCTCCGCCTCCCGTCTGTGTTAACTGTGGAGAACACCATTCCCCCTGCTCACCAGACTGTCGGATCTTCCAGAAGGAAAGGAAGATAATGGAATATAAGACCCTGGACCGCCTGACCTACACAGAGGCACGGCGGAAATATGAGCGGCTCCATCCTGTGCCCATGACATCCACCTATGCCGCTGCTGCAACAGCGGTCCGATCCTCTCCCGTGTCGTCACGTACTGTTGCCTCTCAGCTATGTCAAAATGACCCGGCCCCCTTGGTTGTGGGGAGCACTTCGCCCTCTGTTGCTCCATCTACTCCAGGAGCGACACCACCCCCACCATCGGGGACATTCGTTCCCCCTTCCCAGCCGGAGAAGCGTAGGGCTTCTTCGGCTACTCTAGCCAGGAAGGGGTCCCTTGGGGCCCTCCCTTCCCAGGCTTTGCCCAGTGTCAAAGCGGATACCCGCAAAGTTTTGAAGCAACAACCGGTTGCTGGTCATAGGGCTTCACGGTCGTCGTCCGTCCCTGAGACTGACCCAGTGGGGCCCTCCCAGCCAGACCCTCCCAAGGCACAGCGTGCGAAGCCGTTGAAGAAAAAGGCTCCCAAGCATCCTGACATTGCGGTGGCACCTGTCCCACCGCAACCTTCAACCTCTGCGTCTGAGGACGAGGTGGAGATCCTGGCGTCCGCTGAGGACCTCGATCTCGCCAGTCCCTCCGACGCCATGGAAAGCACTGGCACAGGTGCTCACTTGGAGGCAGCAGGTGACCCAGTGGCGTAATCTGCCTTCCCCGTCCCGTCACGCCTTTCCCAGCAATGGCCAGTACCATCCTCCAGTGGAACTGCAGCGGTTTCTTCCACCATTTAGCTGAGCTCCGCCAACTTATCAGCCGTCATCCTTTCCTTTGCATTGCTCTGCAGGAAACTTGGTTTCCAGCGATGCGAACCCCCGCCCTCCGTGGCTATCGGGGTTATTTTAAGAACCGGGCAACTTCCGAAAGGGTGTCTGGTGGCGTCTGCATATATGTCCTGAACTCTCTTCACAGCGAGTTTGTACCTCTCCAAACAGCTTTAGAGGCTGTCGCTGTTCGGGTGTGGACGCCACAGGCTATCACCGTCTGCAGTATTTACCTTCCACCTGATGGTACTGTCGCGCAGCGTGTCCTGGCTGCTCTGATAGCACAACTGCCGCCACCTTTTTTGCTGCTGGGCGATTTCAATGCCCACAACCCTCTATGGGGTGGGACTGTCTCCGATGATCGTGGTCGGGCCGTGGAGCATGTGTTGGCTCAGCTCGACCTTAGCCTCTTAAACACCGGTGCTCCCACGCATTTCAGTGTGGCCCATGGCTCGTTCTCGGCCATCGATCTCTCTATTTGCAGCCCTGGACTTGTCCCATCCCTCCACTGGAGGGTGCATCCTGACCTGTGTGGTAGTGACCATTTTCCCATCTATTTGTCACTGCCACAGTGTCATTCTTCTGGGCGCTTGCCCCACTGGGCTCTCCACAGGGCTGACTGGCCAGCTTTTACTTCCGCTGTAACCATTGCGTCTCCCCCACAGGGTGACATTGACGAGGTGGTCCGTGTTTTAACCACGTCCATCATTTCGGCGGCCGAGGCTACCATCCCCCGTTCCTCTGGCCTCCCTCGGCGGAAGGCTGTCCCCTGGTGGTCGCCGGAGATTGCTGAGGCTATTCGCGACCGTAGGCGGGCTCTCCAGCGTCATAGGCGGCACCCGTCTCTGGAGACCCTCATCGCCTTTAAGAGGCTCCGTGCCTTCGCCCGTCGCCTTATTGCACGGCGTAAGCAGGAGTGCTGGGAGAGGTACGTCTCCTCCCTGGGCTCCCGTGTCTCGTCCTCGCACGTGTGGTCCCGTATCCGGCGGATTTATGGCTCCCCGACCCCAGTGGGTGTCCCTGGGCTCTCCTTGGACGGCGCTGTCTGCACGGACGCTGCCGCCATTGCTGAACGGCTAGCCGCGCACTTTGCTCAGAGCTCTGCGACTGCATCCTATCCCCCCGCCTTTCGCTCTCTAAAGGAGCGAGCCGAGCGGACGCCGTTCTCATTCCACACGCGTCATTATGAAACATACAATGCTCCTTTCAGCGAGAGGGAACTCCTCGCTGCCCTCGCCGATTGCCCTGATACAGCACCAGGACCGGACTGCATCCATGCGCAGATGCTGAAGCATCTCTCCAGGGACTGCCAGAGACACATCCTCGCCATCTTTAACCGCATTTGGAACGAGGGCGTGTTCCCGTCGCAATGGCGAGAGGGTCTTATTGTCCCCATCGTGAAGCCCGGTGCGGACCCACTGGCGGTGGACAGCTATCGTCCCATTACCCTCACCAACGTTTTGTGCAAATTGCTCGAACGTATGGTGGGGCGGCGTTTGTGTTGGGTCCTTGAGTCGCGCGGTCTCCTCGCTCCATCCCAGGGTGGCTTCCGTCGGGGCCGGTCTGCAGTGGACAATTTGGTGCGGCTGGAATCTGCTGTCCGTACGGCTTTTGCCCGACGTCAGCACCTTGTTGCTGTATTTTTCGATCTGCGGAAGGCGTATGACACCACATGGAGGCATCACATCCTCGCCACGTTGCATGGGTGGGGTCTTCGTGGTCGGCTCCCGGCTTTTCTTCAAAGCTTTTTATTGCGCCGCTCTTTCCGGGTGCAAGTCGGTGCCACCTCTAGTTCCTCTTATATACAGGAAAATGGGGTCCCGCAGGGCTCGGTGTTGAGCGTCTCGTTATTTCTAGTGGCCATTAATGGTCTGGCTGCAGCAGTGGGGTCGTCGGTGTCTCCTTCTTTGTATGCCGACGACTTCTGCATCTCATTTAGCTCCACGACTACGGGAGTCGCCGAACGCAGGTTGCAAGTCGCCGTTCGCAAGGCAGCATCATGGGCTCTGGCTCATGGTTTTCAGTTCTCTGCTGCCAAGACTCGGGTTATGCACTTCTGCAGGCGTCGGACGGTCCACCCTCATCCTGAACTTTACCTCGACGGCCACCTGCTTGACGTGGTGGACACTTGCCGCTTCTTGGGACTCGTGTTTGATGCCCGGCTCACATGGGTTCCTCATGTTACTCAGCTGAAGCAAAAATGCTGGCGGCACCTCAACGCCCTCCGCTGCCTTAGCCACACGTCTTGGGGTGCAGATCGCTGCACGCTACTGCAATTGTACAGAGCCCTTGTGCAGTCCCGGCTTGATTATGGGAGCCTGGCCTATGGGTCTGCGTCACCCTCAGTGTTGAAGTTGTTAGACCCCATACACCACTGTGGGGTCCGGCTTGCAACTGGCGCTTTTCGTACGAGCCCCGTGGATAGTTTACTGGTGGAGGCCGGGGTTCCCCCGCTGCGGATTCGCCGCCATCGACTGTTAGCCGACTATGCTGTCCACGTGCATTGCTCGCCAGGCCATCCCAATCGTCGGCTGCTTTTCCCTGCCATGGTCCTCCATCTGCCCGAACGGCGACCTAGGTCTGGGCTTTCCGTAGCTGTCCGTGTCCAGTCCCTGCTGTCAGAACTGGGGTCATTCCCTCTTCTGCCTCCCTTCCAGGTCCATACACCTACGCCTCCCTGGTGTTTGTCCCGGCCGTCTGTCCGTCTGGATTTGGCACAGGGCCCTAAGGACTCGGTTCCGCCTGTGGCCCTCCGTCGCCGTTTTCTTGCGCTCCTCGAATCATTTCCGGGCTGTGAGCCAGTCTACACTGATGGTTCCCTGGTTGATGGTCGCACTGCCTACGCCTTTGCTCACTCTGACCATATTGAGCAACGCTCCTTGCCGGCTGGCTGCAGTATTTTTACTGCAGAGCTGGTGGCCATCTTGCGCGCTCTTGAGCACATGCGTTTCTGCTCAGGTAGGTCCGTTGTCATCTGCAGTGACTCCCTGAGCAGCCTTCAGGCCATCGACCGCTGCTATCCCTCCTCTCCTCTGGTGTCCTCCATTCAGGAGGCTGTTTCCGCCATTGCCCGTTCTGGTGGTTCAGTGGTCCTGGTTTGGACGCCCGGTCATGTTGGCATCCCAGGGAACGAACGTGTAGACAGGCTGGCCAAAGGGGCGATAGCCGCCCCAGCTTTGGAGATCGGCCTTACGGCTCGCGACCAGCAGCGGGTATTGCGCCGTAAGGTACTTGGGATGTGGGCTGCTGAGTGGCGTGGCATGACAGCCCCGAATAAACTACGGGCTGTCAAGGGGACGACCGATGTGTGGCGTTCCTCCCTGCGGGCTTCTCGCAGGGACTCGGTAGTCCTGTGTCGGCTGCGCATCGGCCATACCTACCTGACGCACGGCCATCTGTTGCGTCAGGAGGATCCCCCCTTGTGTCAGTGTGGGTCCCGGCTGACGGTCGGCCACATTTTGCTGGAGTGTCCTCGACTGCGCACACTCCGGCAATCTTTTAATCTCCCGGGCACTTTGGCTTTGGTTTTATCCGACGATGCCTCCATGGCTGATACCGTTTTAAATTTTATTCGTGGTAGTCCGTTTTATGGTTCGATTTAGGGAGGTCCTGCGCCTTTCCCTTTCTGTGTCTATTGTCCTTGTGTCTGTTGCTGTTCTGGTGTGCTGTGAGATGGTTGACTCTTTCCCATTTTTGATCTCGTGGTCAGTCAACCAGTCTCCGGCCATCTTCCTTTCTTCTGTTTATTTCTGTCTGATGTTCCTCTGTCCTTGTCTGTAGTGTTTGTTGCTGCATTTGTGTGCTTTTAGCGCCTGGGGGGACGTCTCCTCCCCCTTTGGTTTTTATCTGCTTCGTAGATTTTCGGCTCGCCTGATTTTGGAATGGGGGACTGATGACCTTCGCTGTTTAGTCCCCCTTAAACATCCAACAACCACCACCACTAAGCGTGGCCGTTCGAGCCGTCATTCAGCATACGATACGTAAAACGCTGAATTTTACTTTGTGTATATGGATATCAATGACCGGTTGTAAACCTCGTTCTTTACAGCGGGGTTTTAGAGCCGTAGCTACAAAATTGGCCATTTTCTGACATACTTGCTTCACCATAATCTTATGTTAAAGCCGGGAGAGCGTTGAATGAATGTAAACACACTAAGAACCATGAGGTATCACGATTATCAGCAACGCGTATTTGTTGGTAGCAGTGATAGTGTTTCTAATGTAGAATTTCGTTTGCCTTCATCTCAGAATACTCATTGTGCAGATGTGTCATTATGACTCGACACCCCCGACAGTAGTTGTTTGTCCGAGGTGGGGCCGGGGAGGGGCAGGGGGGGGGGGATAGGGATAGCAGCATTCTGATATTGGACCCAGGAGCACACTTCAGACAGCGTTCACAGACAGGAGTCAAACTCAGGACTTAATTGTTCAGATCAGAACAGTGCCTTAAAAATTGTTCTCTCTTTCAATTATATTTTATAGGCATAATAAATGAGAAAACAAAATATTTAAAAGCCACGGGTACCTGTGATGCAGTTGTTTATCTTACTTCGCCGAAATTCACGTACTGGCCGCTGTTACATGAGGGAATTAGCGGACGCTGACTCCACAAAACCGGTTCCGACCTGGTAAGACAAGTCTTTACCTTCAGCCAGGGGATGACATCACCAAGTCCTCATTACCTTGACCAATTGCTGACATGTTTTCTTTCAATTGTCCAGTTCGTGAGTCGGCGTTGTCTCGATTGTGGATAGTTTTCTCACTCTTCACAGGTTTTTTCCTCCATTGTATGCCCCACACATGTATCGTCCATCACTTCTTACGTGAATTTCGTTGTTGCTTCGTTTGGCTTCTTTCTGGAATCCAAGTAACGTTCTTGAGTTTTGCAGCTGTGCTGTTTGTAGGCGTGTCGTAAATACTTTTTTAACTGCGCAGGTAGAAAAATTCGAAAACGCGTTTGTTTGTCGTCGTAAGAGTTTTTAAAAAAAATTTTGTCATAAGTTTGAAGTTTACCAAGTCAGCTGGACTCCAGAAGTACAAATATGTAAAATGGGTAATTAACAAGCCATAAATCTTGTTTTACGAGGTATGATTACGTATTTCGGTAGTTTCATAAACAATATCTAATTTGATGTTATAAATAGTCAGTTATCTAATCTCTAGCCCATGCGCACTCAGATACTTTGAAATACATGGATGCAGTTACATGAATAACACAAACAACAAACTGCGACATGGGTACGAATAAAACAGTGAGCAGAATATAGAATAAATTTCCTTTACTTTACGTCTGTGGTCACAATTTTTTTCGCCGGCAGGCTACCGGTTTCGGTCTATAATGATCACCATCTTGAGACCTGTTTTATAGAAACATGTCCAACTGTACTGCAGCCATAGTGGCATTGGCAAATATTAAGCACAAAATCAGCACCAGCGTCGTCAAATATACAGGGTGAGTCACTATTTCCACCAAGAATAACTCCGAAAGTATGATAGGAGCGTAAAAGTTGGTGGCACAAAAGTTGCATGGGGCAACGGGGTCCATAATATGGCATTGGTTTTTTGTTGCTAGGTGGGGTCGCGTCAGATATATGAAGGTCGACTTTGTTTTTTTGAATGGGATGCTATAGTTTGGTTCTTATTTTCTGATAGCGGCTATCGAGACGAATCCAATGATGTGTAACAGTAAGGTCTTTGAAGGTCAATGAAGGTGGCGTGAACGTCCATTTACAGAAGGTGTTCGAAATGATGGCCATTGGTATCAGTGCAGTGCTGCAATCTTCTTATCATGGATTGAGTGGTATTCCTTATCAGATCGGCACTTGTAGAAGCACATTCTCTGACAACTCTCGCATATCTTCAGGTGTAGTTGGAACGTCTTTATAAACTATGTCTTTTACGAATCCCCGCAAGAAAAAACCCAGAGACGTCAAGTCTGGCGAACGAGCCGGTCACGACACATCTCCTACGCGTCCAATGCAACGATTTGCGAATTGTCTCTGCAAGTCATTTCTAGCCATCAGTGAAAAATGTGCGGGACACCCGTCGTGTTGATACCACATTCTACTCTTTGTTCCTAAAGGTATTTCTTCCAATAACAGACCTAATGTTTCTTGCAGGAATGTGGTGTACTTCCTACCATCAAAATTTCTTTCGCTGAAATAGGGACCTATAATTCTGTCCTCCAGAATCCCACATCATACAGCCACCGACCAAGGTTTTTGGTGTGCAACTTGTCGCAGCCAATATGGATTTTCAGTTGCCAATAATGCATGTTATGCAAATTAACACTTCCATGGTTCGTGAATGTGGCCTCGAGAATAAATAAAATCAAATTAATAAATGTGTCACTCCTCTGAATCTGAAGTTGAGCCCTTCGGCAGAACTCAATGCGACGCAAACAATCCGTACCAGTTAATTCTTGGTGGAGACTGATATGATTAAGATGATATTTATGACGATGCAGAACACGAACAACACTAGTCTGGCTCATGCCAGATTCGCTTGCGATTTGACGCGAATTATCACAAGGGTCAAATTCAAATGGCTCTGAGCACTATGGGACTCAACTTCTGAGGTCATCAGTCCCCTAGAACTTAGAACTACTTAAACCTAACTAACCTAAAGACATCACACACATCCATGCCCGAGTCAGGATTCGAACCTGCGAACGCAGCGGTCTCGCGGTTCCAGACTGTAGCGCCTAGAACCTCACGGCCACTCCGGCCGGCTCACAAGGATCTCGAAACACAGTGGCAAGAGTACCAATTTCAGTTTCCTCGTTAGTAACTTTCCTTTGCGGATATGTTTCTGATGCGTTAAAGATCCAGTTGTTCTCAATTTATCATACACATATTTAAACGTACGACCTGTAGGGTGAGTACGCCGAGAATATCTTTCAGCGTATAAGTCTCAACCCCCTCACTGAATTTAATTGGTATTCTCCGTAAATGAGAAGGATATCGACTTGTTCTTCGAAGGAATACATCATTCACATTCGCATGATTCGACGATATTAATCTTACCGCTCCTATTAGTGTTGTATTCCGAAACCGTCAAGGCGTAGCTGCAGATAATGCTATAATATGTTTGATTGGCATGGAAAAAACAAACATCCAGTGTCTGAATTTGTACAGTAGTTCCAGGTCTTATGAATTGCGATGTCACACTTTTTCAGGAGGAATAGTGTGCTCTAAAGGAGTATGATTTTTATATGCAGACCAGGCATCAACCATAGCAAGTTATATTGCCGGCTAATGGCCAAAAGCAGTGCTTATACCACAGTTGTAGTCTTCTTACGCCCGTTTTCCCACTCTTGCAAGAACCTGCACACGAGAACGAATCGTGGCCCTCAACGTCTCAAATAACTTTCCAGGCAACTTACCATCCAGATTAACAGTCGACATAATTGTATACGAATGCGTTAAGGCATTGATGTTAACTGATCTTGATACAGCTCTTTTGGTGCCTCCAATTTCTAGGGTTCCTTTAACATGCATTTTCTCTTCAAATCCCGATTGGTCGGAGTGTAAAATAAATTCCTTGCTGAACGAGGGAATAAGTCTGTGTATCTCATCTACAAATTTTCGGGACGATTCCACAGCTCGCTGCGCATCGTCAAGTAGACGGTTTGTTCGGAATTTCTTTATCTTACGACTTCCAATTCTGTAGCACTGTTTGAAATTATTTAACGATCCGCTGCTTCCCATGAAATCACTGTAGTCTATGTCGCACGCAGTTTGATGCGCATAATGTAGTAGGTCAATATCATGTAAATTGTATCACGCTTCCTTGAAACGCATAAACACCAGTTTTTGGAACAAGTGCGCCTTGTCCTCATTTGAAAATTCGTAGTTTTTCTCATGCACTACACTGTCATATTGCTGCGGACTTATTCTAAATCTGTTTTTTTTTTTTTTAATGCTGCGGATATCTTTATGTACGTAACTGTATTAAGTACCCGCTCCTTCGACAACGATTTTCTTTTACTATGCTTCACTGGATTCACTGGAGACAGGGTCTGTGGCTCCCTGTTCGACAAGAACGATGTACTACATGGCTCGACACTTGTTTCAATATCACTTTCACTTTTAAGCAAGTATCACCATCACTGTATTCCTCTCGCACATTGGCCGCACAGTCGAGGGTATACACCACACATTCCACTGACTCATCTTTCAGAAACGCTAATACTCCATCTGCCACTTCTTTCTCATTCTGCGAAATTTCCTTTCTGATGAAATGTCAGCTTCGGCAGCTGTTGTTGTAGATATGACGCAATGTCTGCTTTGTTTATCGATGTCATTGCTCTGCTTTGTATCAACACCACTAGCACTGTAGCACCGTTGTGAATTACTCATCGGCTAAGCAGTTCAACTACGCTCCGTAGCGTCATGCTGTGCTAACCATCGGACATCTCCAGTCACCCTCCCTCGTTGCCATTAGTAGCCAATAGACAATAGACGACAATACGTGCGGCGCCGAATGCTATAAACATCATTGGTCTTTTGCGACCTCGAACTCAAGAGGTTCGTTGTAGGTGCAGGATATTAAAATAATTGAGATTCCTCGTAGTGCAGTATTGTCTGATTTCAATACAAAAGTAATTAGCTTATTGGTACATTCCGAAAAATATACGAAAGACATCACTTATTTAAATGCACAATATTTTATTCCTACTATATGTAAATGCTGACTAATTACCCGCACAATAGATTATCCTGAAATACCTTTCAGACCAAATTTAAGCCGGCCGGTGTGGCCGAGCGGTTCTCAGCGCTTCAGTCTGGAACCGCGAGACCGCTACGGTCGCAGGTTCGAATCCTGCCTCGGACATGGATGTGTGTGCTGTCCTTAGGTTAGTTAGGTTTAAGTAGTTCTAAGTTCTAGGGGACTGATGACCTCAGATGTGAAGTCCCATAGTGCTCATAGCCATTTGAACCAAATTTATGTTCTGCTGTTAAAAATTGATTTTTTACAAATATTTAAGAAAGAGAGAGTATTTGGTACGTACTGATTTCAGAACACGGACACGTGTGTTAAATTCCTCGCCGGGCAACTTCTTATAAAGGTTCGAAACTTGGTTAGCATGTTCAGATTTGCTGTCTGTGGCGTTTTGTCTAGGAGTATTACTCTTTTCGACATATTGTGGGGATTTGAATGAACTGAGTCGTCACAAAATTTTCCAGGATATTCTCCACGCAATACGCCAAACTCTAGTAAAGCTTCCACAGCTTTTTGACGCTGCTTCTAGAGAGGAATTCGGCCGCAGATCACGTTGGAAAGCACTTCCTGTGTGCCGGTCTCTGATAGTTCACCAACAATTTCTACGTCCAAGTTCACGTACGCGATCACATTTCGTATGAAGTTTGGTCCCATTCCAACATCTGCAGTCACCAGAGGGGTAATCACCAGGGTCTGTTTTGGGCAGGAGGCTACACGACGGCGCCGTCTGGGTGGTCATAAGAAATTTACTCTGAACTCCGTATCATAGAGGCTCGGTTTCTTTATGGGCGAATCCAAATCTTGCTTGTAAAGTTAACAGCAAACGTTTTTCGATGTGGAGAGAAACGTTCAAACATTCTTCAGAGGTGGCCGTGTCGGGTGGTACATATTTAAGCGGAGACTTCTTCTTTTTCTTGTGTCTTCGTCAGGTATCTGCACGGAGCTGGCATGGTTATGAACAGATCAGACATGGTTAATTTGAAGGGTGGTCGGATGCCCTTCCTGTCACCACCCCTGGAACGGAATGTGAGTACCGCAACTGTCTGCGTGTAGTGCCAAGTATGTCAAAGTTTTCGAAACGTGTAAGTGAGGCGGCGGTTGAGTATCAGCCTGGTGCTCACCTAGTCGGATTCGCGTAACAGCCAAAAAACTAATCCAGGCTGACCGGCGCACCGACCCTCATCGTTAATCCAGCGGGCGGATTCGATCCGGCGCCGGTGTACCTCCCCATCCCGGAAATGGCGCTTCAACTCGCACGGCCATCCGGCCGAGTATTTAAGTACAGTCTATTTCAAGAAATAAGATGAGAATGCTTGATCACACCTGTGATAGAACAATCTACAATAGTGTAGACTTTATGGCTATGTTCTGGTGGAGGAAGGTGGGTTTGTGAGAGTCAGAAGCCGGTCGGAAGCAATCTAGTCCCTACCTTACACCCAGTAGTGCACAGTCCAACTCAGACCCATATCAGGCTGTCGGGCTGTGCTGGAAGGCGGGGCTCCTCCACCTGCGAACTCCAGCAGCGAAATGTTGTAGTAGGGCTGCAGCTGTTGGCTGCGCTTAGCGCTGCCCAGGCCTGGCGTGACCTTGCGTAGTGGCCGAGCTACGTCGGGGCTGACGCGCCAAGCTGGTGCGGACGCAGAGTTGGCCGGACCGCCGGCTGCTTGGCGGCGACTGGTGCGTGGTCCTGTCGGGATGACAGTTGAGCGGCGTAGGCCGATGCTATGACGATTGACTTCACGATGACTAGCTGCTTCGACTCACGCCCAGCCTGGCCGTAAGGTCAGTATTTATTCACGACAAAACGGATTTGTTGTGGTACTGCGGCTTCAGAGCTCACCCGCGCCACGCGCCGAAGTGTCCCTGGTCACAGTACCGTTTGGGCGTTGACTGGCGGACGGCGACGCCCTGTGAGCGCTAAGTCGCAACCCTTAGGTCAGTGTTTTGCCGTAAGACGGCCGATATACGGCATCGAGCCCATCCGCCTAGGCTCGGATCGTCACAACAGGAAAAGTGTTCAGGAGTTGAGAAGGAAACGTGAAGCTGTTAGCAGCCCTCCTCCCTAGGTCGTAGCCGCTTCGTGAGCAGCTTTGAAAGACGAATATTGTTTACTTCCCCTATATTAACCCCCTCACACATCGTTGCATTGCTTTATTGTTGATCGGGGTACAGTAGAACCTCACTAATCCATCCCTTACGGAACGGGAGCATGGTCGGAACGCGAAAAAGTTCGGACTATCAGAGGAACACTTTTATTGAGTCATAGCATAGCAACACAGCAGCTTGTGGCCGAAGTTAGCGTAACTGTAGAGAACGAGTTATTCTTCCTTTCGCAAATTTTGTACCTGTTACAGACTCATTTTCTGCATTGAAGTTCTTGTATGAGGTATTTGTTAAATTAAGCTAGATGCATCTTATACACTTGATCAGGAGTCAGATTATGCTCTTTAACTACGTTTCCAAATTTCGGAACCAATTCATTAGCAGCTTTTTCGTCAGCAGTCACCTTATCGCCGGAAATAATTACATTTCGAGTATCACGTCGTTTTTTCTACCGATGTAACCAGCCTTCACTCTCTATAAACTTTTCATCTTCATAGCTTCCATGTATTTTTTCATACAAAATCAGTGCATTTTCTTTTGTCAATGGTAAAGACAATGTATCGTCATTGTATGACTTCCAAGAATTTTCCTATTTTCTCTCCAGTCTTTAACAGTTGTTCTGCCGATCTCTGCCTCACCTGCAATGTTTTCAAGAGACTCGTCTGTATCTAACCTTTCAGTCACTGTCAGGTTCTCCGCTAAAGACAGTGTCACATGTTTACATTTAGTCAATGCCGTAATTTAGCCGGCCGCTGTGACCGAGTGGTTCCAGGCGCTTCAGTCCGGAACTGTGCTGCTGCTACGGTCGCAGATTCGAATGCTGCCTCGGGCATGGATGTGTGTGATGTCCTTAGGTTAGTTAGGTTTAAGTAGTTCTAAGTCTAGGGGACTGATGACCTCAGATGTTAAGTCCCACGGTGCTTGGAGCCATTTGAACCATAATTTAGTTCTACGCACTTTAATATCAATGAAGAATGATGTTATTAATTTATAAAAGCAAAGCGTGCAGAATGAGTTTTATTGATTCAATTAGAAATAAGCTATTTCGAACTACCGCACCTGTCAATGGTCAGCTGCCTGCTGATCCATATCGCAGTCGATGAGTGACGTAAACAAACACCGGAAACAAGTTGGTCGGACTAAGAGGGGAGTCGGATCATCCGAAGTCGTCTTAGCGAGATTCTACTGTAACCAGAATCACTGGGACTGCTACAATGTTGGGAGTTCTACAACGTATATGTCTCATTTTGGTACAACAGATTTCTGACATGTTTGCAGTCAGAACATTAGTTTTGTTGTATTACGCTTTAATTGCCATTCTGAGCTAATATCCTGCATCTAAATGCGACGAAACATCGAATTGTTGTGGTATTTAACTGTCACCGGGATTGAACTTGTACCTCTTTATCCACTAGACATGACTACACTCCATAAACACGAGCAGTAGTAATTGATTCGCAAGACACATTTAAGACACAACACGCATTCTGCGGGAACCGCGACTGCTACGGTCGCAGGTTCGATTCCTGCCCCGGGCGCCGGCCGAAGTGGCCGTGCGGTTCTAGGCGCTGCAGTCTGGAACTGCGAGACCGCTACGGTCGCAGGTACGAATCCTGCCTCGGGCATGGATGTGTGTGATGTCCTTAGGTTAGTTAGGTTTAACTAGTTCTAAGTTCTAGGGGACTAATGACCTCAGAAGTTGAGTCCCATAGTGCCCAGAGCCATTTTGCCCTGGGCATGGATGTGTGTGCTATCCGTAGATTAGTTAGGTTTAAGTAGTTCTAAGTTCTAGGGGACTGATGACCTCAGATGTTAAGTCCCATAGTGCTCAGAGCCATTTGAACCAATCCACATAACTCACCCAGCCCATATCAGTGTACAACTTCTCTTTCTTTCTTTCGTACACTCAACAACGGCATGTCATGTTTTCTAAACGTAAGCTAATTTTCATTCCACTCCTTAAATAGATTCTTTATTTTGCGATTTTTACGGAATTTAAGAAAGTCAGTGCAAATTAGTTACTTCTCACGGCCAGGGTTTCTGTAACTCTAACAAGACCTCACTCATTCCTAGAGTAACTGTAACACACTGGAAAGTCATGTGAAACGCTACGGACATTCGAATACTTTTATAAAATATCCATGGCGAATGGTGAAATGTTGAAATAAGAATTATGCCCGGCTGTTAAGCAGCAGTTTCAGAACTGGATCTGTATTCTTTTTTTTCTTCCTTACATCGTAGTTGGTACGACAACACAGAATTACCATTTCAACTTAGATAGCACACACTCCAGCCTGGAGAACGGTCGATTTCTACTAATCTTTCTGGAGTGCTGCATCAGATTACAAGTGATAAGTGGTTGGTCACCACACCTGCATACTTTCGCAAATACCCTGCAAGCTACTGTTCAGTGTTTGCTGAAAGATACTTGGTAGCATAATTACTGGTACAATGTTACTTATAATCCGTCTTCATTGCAAAAATGTTTATTCACATGATCGGTTTCGGTCCTCTACAACCATCGTAAGATCTGAACTGACCATAATACTAATTTATTATTTCACAAATGCAAACCTATTTCATCCTATCCGATCAACATCAAACGTACCAGAACGTACCTGCAATTTAGGTTACAGGAGTAAACCGTCCACACACAGCAATCTTCACATGCTGCGTCACACTAAATTGGTTAGCAAAATGCACGTCATTTATATTACTTATATAACTCTTACCGACAGGTGGCGTCTGGTACATGTTAAATTACATACTGTATTAAGTAGATTTTTCTAATTTGCTTTTACCTCTAAAAATACTTAGTTAAAATCTGTAGTTGTCAAGGTTAAAATCTGTACTTGTCAAAATTAAAATACACAATAAAATTATCATTTTTGTATTATCAAAAACGAAGGGAGATTTCTATATCCATGGCGCTGGTGTAGACATGTTTTCGTCCATGGTCTGCTTTCGTGGTTCCCGCTATTTCGGTGTTGGGCCGCGAGCTGTTCTAGAGGAACGGAAACCGGTCATGTGAATAAACATTTTTGCAATCAAGACGGATTATAAGTAACATTGTATAACCAGTGATCAGACATTATTTCGGTTTTTGCAAAATTACTGGTACCTCATCTTGGTCTAATGCAGCACAGATCGATGAAAAAATACCTTTATGTGTCCGCAAGCGCTGTTACCTTTCATATAATTTCGTTATGCTTCTTATGCTAAATCCATTACAGATATACTTTATTGTCTTAGTTAATCTGGGCTCTGAATATGCAGCTACTAAGCGGAGTTACTTTACGCGTTTCACATTCTTGGTTGGAACTTCAGGATGTTTTGCCTGCACGCTTTTTATGATCGCTTGTCTTCCTATGTTATGAGGTACCGAACCACTGCAAAACTCCATAAACGTGTACAACAGCACTGTGCACGGGAAGGGGGGGGGAGGAGGGGGGGGGGGTATATAGCCTCTTCAGTTAGGCAACAGGACAGTCCTCATTGGTCCTTCAGCCAAAGATATTTTCTTTCTTTCTTCCTCCCGTCCTTTCTCAGATCCAACAGCGTCATACCCGACTCCTTGTCCTTTCGTTGCCGAAGGTGACTTGCTGCTTCGTCTGTGATGATCGCTACGTGAACAGAGACTTTAAATCGTAACAGAAAGAATTACGTTGATGCTGGTAGCGATTCCAGAGAGCGGCGCTTGTTCGGTCCGCGCCGAGCTCGCCCTAAAGCGGCGCAACGTTGACTTTGAGTAACGGCCCAGATGTGCCCGTGGCCGCGCGCCGATGTAAATGCAAATGCGGCGGCCGCAGAGCCCTGTGTGGCGTCCAGGGCCGCCAGTGTGCAGTTACAGGGCCCCTCGGAAGGTGGGGCTCCACCTGAGGCCGGGTAGCCGCCGGGCTCCGCCCGCCCACAGTCCGCTCTGTGCCGTCTGCTCACGCATGCAACACTCCTCTAATTAAATGGACTTCCACTCGTAACGGGTCTACGACTAAAGAGAGGCGTTATTGTTATCACCTTCTCACGACGGTAGAATAGCAACTATAGTGGTATACATTCGCTAAATTTGAATTAAAGAGAGTGAAAGATAACCTAAAATTAATACAGAAATCAGACTATTTCCTCCAAAATATATCCAGCGCAGTGACCACGGCACTAAAAGCAGTGAAATTCTGGCTCATACACAAGGGTAGAGACAGTCTTTCTTCCTGCATACCATTCGTGAATGAAATAGGAAGAAAGTTGGGGGGCCGGAATACGGTACTTGGTACTCTACATGTGGCGTGCTGAAAAAATGTAGATGCTCATCGTGTAACAGAGGTCGTACGAAAGAGCTAGATGTCAATATTTGGTCCTGACTAACGTTTTATCAGGGCCAGACTGCTTATTACAGTAATCTGTTCGCTAAAACTTCCTCATAAGTAACAGCGTTACTTGCGAAAAGTCTGAGATGGGAACACTGCCTGCTAAGTCACAGGCTCTCAGCCTCTTCGGACCTGCGTCCCACTTGACTTCATCGGGAATCATTGCACGCACCTCTAGGGCTTTTTCTAATTTTTTTATAAGTCATCATTAACTTTTCTATTTTCCAATTGCGTCTTTGTGCTCCACATTTTCGTCATCACTGTGTCACAAAAATAGACTCTTCCACTACATTAACATTCATTTCACAACGTCTACGCAACAAAGCAATTAATGGACGGGTTAACATACAGCGTTTTTGTGTACAGATATAGACTGCCCATTCATAGATGAACTATTTCAGTACTGGAAAATTAGTTAGCTTAACAAAGAAAGTAGGTATGTTGTACTTTTATACAATATTTGTAAAAGTGTCTAAACACAAATCCGCCTGTGCAATAGCATGATTTGTCAAAAAGAAAAAAAATTACAGTTATTCTTTGAAAATTAAACTTTCCATCTGACATGTACTTTACATAATTGAATCCACAGTCTAAAATAATTGTCGCACCATAGTTAATTTCTTTCTGGGCCAAACCCGACTATAAAGAAACACAGAAGGCCATCTATTCTTGTTGTCTTTTATTACTAGACGTTATTGTTTCTTCCGAACTGAGATTAATTATTCACAAGATTCATTGCAAAACATATGTAATTTGAAGCTGTGGTTGTGAGACCTAATCACTTAAAGACGTGTCTACAAGATGATCAAGGAACAGTACCACACTACTGTTTTCATAAACTTCACGACAGGAAATATCGCAACCAGCCACAAGACCGTGCCACTATTACTTTCAGGCCTGAGCCTACCATCAGACGGTAGCGTTGGCTTCTTTGCAAATTTTATATTTGTGTCCTAAAATACAACAAAGCTTTTGTGATTGTATAGTTTACAAAAGATTTTGCATTTGCGTCCAAAATATAACAAAGTTTCTGTGATGTAAGTACAATGTATGGGGCGTAAATAATTGTAAAACTATGCAACCACATAAACTTTGTTATATTTTAGAAAGCAAATGCAGAACCTTCGTGAACTTTACAGTCACAAAAGCTTTGTTATATTTTAGGACACAAACGTAAAAGAAAGCAGATGTTGACAGATGTGGATATTACCACCACGACAGAAGCTAGATTAAGAAAACGCAAACCTACGTCTATAGCATTTGTAGACTTAGAGAAAGTTTTTGACAATGTTGACTGGAACACTCTCTTTCAAATTCTGAAGGTGGCAGGGGTAAAATACAGGGAGCGAAAGGCTATTTACAATTTGTACAGAAACCAGATGGCAGTTATAAGAGTCGAGGGACATGAAAGGGAAGCAGTGGTTGGGAAGGGATTGAGACAGGGTTGTAACCTCTCCCCAATGTTATTCAATCTGTATATTGAGCAAGCAGTAAAGGAAGCAAAAGAAAAATTCGTAGTAGGTGTTAAAATCCATGGAGAACAAATAAAAACTTTGAGGTTCGCCGATGACATTGTAATTCTGTCAGAGACAGCAAAGGACGTGGAAGAGCAGTTGAACGGAATGGACAGTATCATGAAAGGAGGGTATAAGATGAACATCAACAAAAGCAAAATGAGGATAATGGAATGTAGTCGAATCAAAGCGGGTGATGCTGAGGGAATTAGATTAGGAAATGAGACACTTAAAGTACGTAGTAAAGGAGTTTTGCTATTTGGGGAGCAAAATGACTAATCATCGTCGAAGTAGAGAGGATATGAAATGTAGACTGGTAATGGCAAGGAAAGCGTTTCTGAAGAAGAGAAATTTGTTAACATCGAGTATAGATTTTAGTGTCAGGAAGTCGTTTCTGAAAGTATTTGTATGGAGTGTAGCCATGTATGGAAGTGAAACATGGACGGTAAATAGTTTGGACAAGAAGAGAATAGAAGCTTTGGAAATGTGGTGCTACAGAAGAATGCTGAAGATTAGATGGGTAGATCACATAACTAATGAGGAGGTATTGAAGAGAATTGGGGAGAAGAAGAGTTTGTGGCACAACTTGACTAGAAGAAGGGATCGGTTGGTAGGACATGTTCTGAGGCATCAAGGGATCACCAGTTTAGTATTGGAGGGCAGCGTGGAGGGTAAAAATCGTAGATGGAGACCTAGAGAGTTTTGTCAGGACTGCCTTCACTACTTCATCCCTCAGAGCTACCCATTCTTCTTCTACTGTATTTCTTTCTCTCATTCTTGTCAATTGTTCCCTTATGCTCTCCCTGAAACTCTGTACAACCTCTGGTTTAGTCAGTTTATCCAGGTCCCATCTCCTTAAATTCCCACCTTTGTGCAGTTTCTTCCGTTTTAATCTACAGTTCATAACCAATAGATTGCGGTCAGAGTCCACAACTGCCCCTGGAAATGTCTTACAATTTAAAACCTGGTTCCTAAATCTCTGTCTTATCATTGTATAATGTATCTGACACCTTCAAGCATCTCCAGGATTCTTCCATGCATACAACCCTCTTTTATGATTCTTGAACCAAGTGTTAGCTATGATTAAGTTATGCTCTGTGCAAAATTCTACCAGACGGCTTCCTCTTTCATTTCTTACCCCCAATCCATATTCACCTACTATGTTTCCTTCTCTCCCTTTTCCTACTCTCGAAGTCCAGTCACCCATGACTATTAAATTTTTGTCTCCCTTCACTACCTGAATAATTTCTTTTATCTCATCATACATTTCATCAATTTCTTCATCATCTGCAGAGCTAGTTGGCATATAAACTTGTACGACTGTAGCAGGCATGGGCTTTGTGTCTATCTTGGCCACAATAATGCGTTCACTATGCTGTTCGTAGTAGCTTACTTGCACTCCTATTTTCTTATTCATTATTAAAACTTACTCCTGCATTACCCCTATTTGATTTGGTATTTATAACCCTGTATTCACCTGACCAAAAGTCTTGTTCCTCCTGCCACCGAACTTCACTAATTCCCACTATATCTAACTTTAACCTATCCATTTTCCTTTTTAAATTTTCTAACCTACCTGCCCGATTAAGGGATCTGACATTCCACGCTTTGATCCGTAGAACGCCAGTTTTCTTTCTCCTGATAACGATGTCCTGCTGAGTAGTCCCTGCCCGGAAATCCGAAAGGGGGACTATTTTATCTCCGGTATATTTTACCCAAGAGGACGCCATCATCATTTAATCATACAGTAAAGCTGCATGCCCTCGGGAAAAATTACGGCTGTAGTTTCCCCTTGCTTTCAGCAAGGCCGTTTTGGTTAGTGTTGCAAGGCCACATCAGTCAATCGTCCAGACTGTTGCCCCTGCAACTACTGAAAAGGCTGCTGCCCCTCTTCAGGAACCACATGTTTGTCTGGCCTCTCAACGGATACCCCTCCGTTGTGTATCGCTGAGGCACGCAAGCCTCCCCACCAGTGGCAAGGTCCATGGTTCATGGGGGCGAGGGTGGGGGTGGGGGGCGACGACACTTGACGTATTAAGCAGAATCCGAATTCCCAACGACCCTACGGCGTAAGTCAAAGAATCTGATGCCTAGAATTTGCAGAACCGTCTGAGCCTCTGATTCAGACCCACCATTCGGCTCTGTACCAAAGGACTGTAATCGGTCCTCTGATGATGCTACAGATGGAGAGCTCTGTTTTCATCTCGCAAGCAAGATTGGCAGTCTTTTATCACTTCAAATAGATGCATGAAACCAGGGAGAATATCTTCCAATCCAAAGCGACGCACATAATTACTATGGACATGACCCACCACCTGCAATTGGTTGCACCTTGTGCTCTTCATAGCATACGGAAGGATCGTTCCACATCTGTGATGACTCTCCCCGGTATGCACACAGAATGCACACTGGATTTCTTCGTGTTTTGGGGCGTCCATATCCCTAAGCGGCTCCACTACATATGTAACACTGGAACTCCCTAATATCAGTAATTCCACCCTACGTGAATGGCCGGATCTTACAGGCCGAGAGGCTTCCTTTGAAACAAACCAAGCGACTGCGTCTGGCTGAGGATCTTCATCAGCCACAGACAGCGCCTCGAAACTGTTCGTCGGAAGAACTGGGCAGGCCTTTCGATCGGCTCCTCGGGAAGAGTTTTGCTGCTTGCTACACTTTATAACGACATCCAACTCGACCATGGGTGAGGGATCAACGTCAGCGCGAGCAATAACCAGGGGGAACCAGACTAATGAACTGTTGGGGAACAGGTGGGACGTGCTAGGCGTCCCTTAGGTCCCCACATCCAGTCCCACACAGTGATGCCCGCTGGCAGCACCGTCAAGCTGCATGGCTGAAACGGCATCGCCTGGAGCTGTGAGCTAAGTGTCATCAACTCAGCCTGCATCCGAACACAGCAGTCACAGTCTCTGTTACACAGACGGCGGAACTACACGCACCGCAGTAATTAAAACGCGGTACTGTGCCTTGTAAGCACACAGACGCGCAAGAAATTTGTGACTTGAACTACTCAGCACTTACGCAAAAAAAGTAAGTCGTTTCTGTTTGAAGTTCGAAAAAGTAATTCACAAGCGAACGCTGTATTCTCCTGCGGTGATGTTGCTGGAACAAGAGCTACCACCTTCCTCGTGCACGACATGCTCCTAGAAAGACAGAAACTGTACCATCTCTTTATAATTTACACATACGACGAGTATGCACACACACTGGTCTGCACAATAGCCTTTTCTGGAGAATATTTAATGTCTACTGTAGGAAATGCCATCTTACGCACCAGACTGAGGGCGTTCCTTGATTTTGTTGGTACACAAAACACTTGCATACTCGTATAGCCTCATAGTCTTCTCTCGATGTTACTTATCAATGCCGAAATCTTCTTATGAAGCCGATTTGTTTGTGCCTTTGTGCTCTGTTACCTTCGTTCTTCATATTGAAACGACAGTAACATTGCAAACATCTTTAAACTTAAGAACTTTCCCACGTTTCTTGTGATGCTAGTTTAGGACGGATGTTATGGAACTTTCAAAAATTTTCGGTACTTCAGATATGCTTAACTTGGCCAATTATAGCAGTTTCCGTTGTACAATTAGAGACAAGGCAGTTTTCAACTGTACGCGAATAGCAGAGTTAGACGCTCGGTAACAATTTTCACGAGGGAGATGGATTCTGTTTTGTATAAAATTCCCTGAATTTATACCAAATAACTAAATACACGTAGAATAAAAGATATAACTCAGAAAGAGTGGACAAAAATTAAACATAGAAATCAGCATTGCATAAAGCAGATTTTTAAGGCAACCATAAATTAAAAGAACATGGTATATACGCTGCAGCCTTCCAGTTGCTCGACATTAGTCGAGTCTTTCTGCGCTTGGGAATAGCACTGACGATGGGGTTACATACCAGTGATGTATTTCTATCATGGGCCAGGAATTGTTCGACAAACAAACGCTTGACGCAGCAGTCGTATTAATTATCTGCAACATCGGCAAACATTCAAAAATTCACCAAATGGCTCTGAGCACTATGGGACTTAACATCGGTGGTCATCAGTCCCCTGGAACTTAGAACTACTTAAACCTAACTAACCTAAGGACATCACACACATCCATGCCCGAGGCAGGATTCGAACCTGCGACCGTAGCGGTCACGCGGTTCCAGACTGAAGCGCCCAGAACCGCACGGCTCAAAAATTCACAGTAAAACACAGTACATAAATCTACATCCAGTGGATGAAAGAGATTTCACAGTTAGATTGTACATAAGGCACGAAAACATTGATTTTTGATGCCATGCTTTGGATCTACATGGTCAGAATGCACAAAGAAAATTAGAGTCCGCTAAAACGTTCCAGAAACGATACATTATACACTGTCCAGTCACATTAATGTGACCACCTGTCAAAAGGCTGAACAACCACATCTTGCAGCCCGGATTGCTACGACACGTGTAGGAAGAGGGTCAGTGAGGGAGCGGACGGTACCGGCAGGGATGTGGATCGATGCCAAGTACCGTGATGCGGCTAGTTGCGCTACGTTTCTCGATTGAGAATCCGTGGCGCGAACAGCCAGATCGAGATGGTCACAGAGATTCTCAGTTTGGAGTCTAGTGGTGCTTTTGGAACCACGCACGTACACTGCGAGCTCAATAACACGTTGCATTGTTCTGCGGGTAGATGCTATTGTCTCGAGAAATCACAAGCTTCATGTACGGGTGGACATGATCTCCAAGTTAGGCATACTTGTGTTGATCCATTGCGCCTTCCAGAATGATGGGATTGCCGAGAGAATGCACGAAAACATTCCACAGACCATAACGCATGCAGGATGTTTGCTTTCAGACTTTTCACACCGTACACACCAACGGCCATCTGTTCGATGGAGCATAAAACGTGATGCACCTGAAAAGGCCAGCTGACGCCTCTCAGTGGATGTGCAGTTGCTGTATCGGCGTGCAAACTCCACCCTCGGTCGCCGATGAACAGCAGTAGCATGGGTACACAAACCAGGCGCCTGCTGTGTAGACCCGTGCACACCAACGTTCGCTGAAGGTCGTTGAGGAGACACTGTTGGTAGCCCCTTGGTTCAAATGGGCGGTCTGTTGCTCAACCGTTGCGCGTCTGTTCTCCCGTATACTTCAACCATGGCGGCAAGGGAACAGTATCCAAACTTAACCGCTTCCGAAATGCTTCCACCTTTTGCCCGAAAGCCAATGTTCACCCCTTTTGCACCTCAGATAAATGGCTGTGGTTTGCGTTACGACAACGGTTGCACTGCTTTCCGCGTCTTTCCGACACCCGTCATATACCATCCACTGCCAGTGCTGCCACCTGCCGCCTGTGAGTGGTTACAGCTCGCTGACGTCGAACAGGGGCGGCGGTCACATTAATGTGACTGGACTATGTATATCTGCACCTATTTTTCGGACTTAACGTGTTGAATGATATCATCATCAGCAATTAAAATGCTACATACCTTCACAAAACTTCGGAAAACGATGATAACTCATCGCTCGTCTTTCGACCTTATGGTAGCTATCCGTAAACCGGAACAACTATTTTTTTTAAATCTGACCACGTATCCTTTAGACGATATGGAATGCTTTTGATAGAAGAGTGTAATCATACAAGGTTCAATATTAACTGCAGTGAAAGTTCACTAAAAAATGAGGGAAACGTGTTAATTGTGAAGACCAAGGTTGCCAATTAAACGCAGTTTCCGCCCCGTTCTACGTGCTACGGTTAAGTGGCAATGAAACTGAAAATGAAACACATGCATAAACGCTCATAAACTAACCTCTCGTGTGTGCAATCCACGAACTGAAGGTATTTGGATTGGATTGTTTGGGGAAGGAGACCAAACAGCGAGGTCATCGGTCTCATCTGACTAGGGAAGCACGGGGAAGGAAGTCGGCTGTGCCCTTTCAAAGGAACAATCCGATATTTGCGTGGATGATATAGGGAAATCACGGAAAACCTAAATCAGGATGGCCGGACGCGGGAATGGCCGGACGAGGGATTGAACCGTCGTCTTCCCGAACGCGAGTCCACTGTCTTAACCACTGCGCTACCTCGCTCGGTAAAGTATTTGGAGATAATACCTGTAAGTATATAGTGATTCTTGCCCTACACTCAAAGCAGTGGCATGTGAATCTATTTTAGCACACTCACTGATGTAATATGCACTTAAAAACCTTTTTCATTATTTTAAGGACTTCTTACAAGATTCGTTGTTTTATACACCAAGAAAATGTAAGAGTTTCACAGGAGACTAAGAATAGCTGATTGGTAGCGGAGCGCACTTGAAAAATATTGTACCATCACTTATCGAAAGTGACATATCCTTGAGAAACAATTCGTGCTATCAGAATTTTATGCTACAACAAAACTGCTTACCAGGAACATTTAGATTAAGTTTTCTGTTTCTGAAACTTCCTGGCAGATTAAAACTGTGTGCCCGACCGAGACTCGAACTCGGGGCCTTTGCCTTTCGCGGGCAAGTGCTCTACCATCTGAGCTACCGAAGCACGACTCACGCCCAGTCTCACAGCTTTACTTCTGCCAGTATCTCGTCTCCTACCTTCCAAACTTTTCTGTTTCTGTTTGAGCAAAGCGACCTGGATTCCATTCCCATTACGTTTCCGAAGGAACAGTGTGACTTATTTAGATGTTGCATGCATTTTTTTGGGATTCAGTTAGGTGGTGAATTCTTGCTGGGCGACGGCATAATTTCTATGGTTGCTTCACATAATTCTTAGAGTTTACAGAATGACTGGCTTTGTTTGTTACTTGTTCCCAAAGTGGAGTACATTTACGTACTCTGATGGTGCCTAGTTATCACACAATACGCATACATTATTCTAAAAGACACCTCAGGGATGGATCCCGTGACAAACGCTAGCATGAAACACGCCCCCTGTGCGTGCTTGTGGACTGTAGAAAGCGGAACGTCGTCTCTGGACAATGGGAACCTAACAATGAGAACGTAATTTAATACCGTGTATATTCAAATATTAATTACGGGACAGCGTTGAGAAATTTAAACAAGTATTCACTTGTTGTACAACTCACAACAATTGTGTGCCTCGACCAAGATTTATTATAGTCGCATAGACAGAGTTACTGCTAATAAATGCCAAGAGAAATATTTTTAAGAAAGCAAAATTATCATCTCCTATCTCTACTACTGTCTGTTGTGGTCAGCGCATATTCTGGATTGACTTGCAGTGAACTTCCTTGAACGGGATTAATACCTCTATACCTATCAGAACGATTTTTCGAATTTTTGGTCTTCTAAAACTCATTTCACTGAGGTAAAATCCAATAAGTAAAGAAGTTGCAAGTGGAGTGAGTTAATGCCCTTTTTACTGGAGGAAGCTGCAGCTATTTCTATATATTGTATCAGTGAGTTCTCTGAATTACACGGATGACATTTCAGTTTAAGAATAGTGTTGTCCAACTGTGACTAAGTTCTTCTTCTCCAAGGACCTTGCTGTCGATGTGGCGTCGAGTCGCGCAGACGGAGTGGCACCTCAAGTGAGTCGAATTGAGTCTTCCACTCCATTTCTAGCAGTTAATGACGTGATCAACGACGTGGCTGTCTGTAACACAGAGCTGGTACGAAAAATTTCTTAAAAGTACTGCACAGCTGCCATTCTAGTACTTTCAAAGACTATCAAGAGACATTCTTCTAATCCAATATCTAATGCAAACATGACCGAATGCCTGAATGGAAACAAGACCGAAAGAGACAACGCAAGGCTTAAGGAATTGGGCATGTTTGAGGGAGCAGTAGGGTTCAAAAAACTACCAACAACCCGCGGTTCCCTATGTTGCTTAGGGCAAAGGTCAGGACGATCTCTTTGAAGAGGAAACTGCCGATATTTTCTTGTCCATCTTCGTCCAGTTCGAACTTGAGCTTCGCCTCTAATGACCTCGTCACAGACTTGCTCCGTTTTACACGAAACGTAAACCTACTATGAAAGTTAACGTTAACTGAATTTTCCGTCGGTGCTTTGCAGAGTATGATAATAACATTAAATAGAAAACATTTCATAATGTTCTGCAAAATTTTTCAGAATGTTAGGAAGAGTTTCCTAGTTAATATTAACACAAAGAAAGGTTTCTTAGGTTACTATGGAATGATTACTCACCCATTGAAGACAGACTAGATGTACGTCAACCATATTAGTTCAAACAGGAAAAGTAGGTTTACCGACTACCAACGCCAGAATGAAAGAACAAAAGAGGAACAAAAAATATATTTCATCTGTAAGAAGCACGAAACCACAAACTTTCCTTCAGTTATTTTTAATCACGCGCTTGCCAAGGTAGCATCGGCTTAGTAGGGACATTGCTGAAACAGCCGATGAAACGCTTGCTGTCCACGGCTTTGCAGATGCTAGTTAACGTATAACTTACTTTAATTATGTAATAGTCCCGGAGCTAATATGTGATCGCTGAATAATGTTCCGTCGACGAGGAAGTTTTTAGAGATGGAGCACAAGCTTCGACTGGACAGGGATACGAAATTGGGCGCGTTTTCAGAGGAACCGTCTGGTTAAAAGCCGTAAGCAATTTAGGGGTGGATCGGACGAGAATCTGAACCTTATATTTTATGTATCCCGAACTAAGAAAAATAACAAAGCTATGCCATTGGCGACCAGACGGTCCAATTGACACACTCCGTCCTGTCGAAGTAACGTATATCTCGAACGTTATCCAATATCTCCTGCAGAAAATTGTGAATCTGAGGTCATGTAGTCTTCCTTGGAAAAGTACATAATAAATGCGCCAAATAAGGCTATGTGGCTATACTTTGGGAAAGGAGGAAAGGGACATCTTGAAATTGACGATGAGTACTTGTCGCACAGTGCCGAAAGATTTCTCTCTTTTGCGATGTCACGCACATAAAAATGCAACTAGTTAAATAACATTAAGGGGTCGCAACAGGATGTCATCAGTAATAGTCGTAAGTCTTTAGACACTTGAGACAACCTCACCAAGTGAAGCACTATCAATTTTAGGTAGACACGAATGTGAAGGGAAATGTCTGATAAGTAAGTTTCAAATCAATGTACAATAAAGTGTATATTTTGACTTTAAGACTGATTTCATATATGTTTTCTAATGAAGCGAGAGCTACACCATTGAATTCCTTAATTGTTCGCTTGGTATCGGCATAATTATATTTGAGGTACTGTTGCGGGAATAGAAATTAATAATTTCATTAAAATGGCAGACAAACATCGTACCAGACTCCCATGTGACCTGGCTTTTCACCAGCACAATGAAATAGCGATCTCAAAAACTTTTGGTAGATTGAAAGGTTAGCGAGAAATAATATATGTTTTGCTGTTTTTCCAGATCTACTGCTGGCCAGGAACCAGTTTTTACGGCACCCATGTTTACCAACATTTTTGTCCTTCATTGTCCCTGATATGTATCTTTTAATTATCGCTGACAAAGTGGCAGAATATTAACGAAGCGAATACTCCCATTTGGGTTTACTTTAATATAGATTATTTTGCGTGAACTTTTTTAGTGTTTTTCATGCCTATTAAGTTTGTAGAGTTTCTACCCAAGTGCGCACGGTACTTCTGAAGATATATTATTGTTCACTGTGTCTACTCTGAGCTCCGTATGACTCAGTTGTTTGCAGTATCTCTTATCCCCCATCCGTCCGCCCCCATCACACTCCGGCCTTCCATAAGATGCGCTGTTGCGTTCACAGTCAATTCTGTTAATAACTGGACATAATGGTATTAACACTGAAGTCGAATACTTCTTGCTGACATCAGGAACAACTGTCTGCAACGCCAGAAAGTCAGTGTGAACGAGTGGCAGTGTTACAAGTGACGTTATCTTCAGAAGTGATTGATTTATACTTTTGTTTCTAGTTTCGCTCTAACTTAAGGAAGAAAAGGAGCAGAGTAAAGGACGAAGCTGAAGGATTTAGTCGACGTCGCTAGGCAGCTGCCCTACCGTGTGCGAATTGAATGCAGCTGCAGGAACGCATGTCACGAACTCACTGCTGTCCCGGTGGTTAACGATGTCAGGTTTCGAAATAGGAGCTGCTGCTGTGTCTCCTTCGAGCGGTCCCTCAGTTGCCATCACTTAACAACTTAATAATCATTAAGTCCATAGCAACTATTGTTCTCAACATGAGTAATGTCGAAATATGAGAGCAGTAGTTCTGTTCTTAGATTCACTATGTTTTTATTAGATTTTATTTCGTCTTCGCAGCATTTGTTCATTCCTTATTCGATCAATGTATGCAATCTTCAACAGTCTCCAGTAATACCATATTTCAAAGATTTCTTTTCGTATCTTGAACAGAATATTATGGTTCGACTTACCGTCCCGACTTGATTATTGGAGACGGATTGATGGAAGATAGGACCCGCTCGGATAGCCGCGCGAGTTATTACGCCGGGATTCAGGGAGACGCTCCGGCCCAGGATCGTATCCGCCCAGCTGCTTCACGATTAGGGACAGTGTGCCGGCCAGTCTGAACGTGGTTTTTACGTAGTTTCCCACACCCAATTAGGTGAATGCCTGGCTGGTACCCGGGTCTGGTGGTGGTGGTTAGTGTTTAACGTCCCGTCAACAACGAGGTCATTAGAGACGGAGCGCAAGCTCGGGTTAGGGAAGGATTGGGAAGGAAATCGGCCGTGCCCTTTCGAAGGAACCATCCCGGCATTTGCCTGAAACGATTTAGGGAAATCACGGAAAACGTAAATCAGGATGGCTGGAGACGGGATTGAACCGTCGTCCTCCCGAATGCGAGTCCAGTGTACTAACCACTGCGCCACCTCACTCGGTACCCGGGTCTCGCCCCAGTTACACGATCCGCAAACGTATGGAAAACGATTGCACACTTTCACATGGGATACACGTAGACAGTTGGGTTACACAAATTCCAACTGTCCTCTATCATTAACATTGCCAGATCCAATAATTAATATGCCGCCCCATGAAGTTACGGGATAAAGAAAGGATTAAAGGGCCAGGATAAAGAAAGACCGCTGGAGGGTAGAACAGGAAATGGGCCGTGCCCTTTCACAGGGAACGTCCCGGCATTTGCATTAAGGAAATCACACCGAACCAGGTGGCGCAGTGGTTAGCACACTGAACTTTCATTCGGGAGGTCGACGGTTCGAACCCGGTTCCGGCTATTCAGATTTAAGTTAACCGTGATTTCCGTAAATCGCTCCAGGCAAATGCCGGGATGTCCTTTTAGGGAAATCACGGAAAACACAAACACGTGTGGCCGGACGGGGATCTGAACCGCCGTCCTCCCGAAGACGAGTCCAGACCTCACCACTGCACCACCTCGTTCGGCTGTCAACTCCGTAACCGTCCAGAGCTGTGCCACAGACATTGCTATTAATGACACTTCTTCTAGTCGCTGGGCCTCAGGTCCAAATTGCTAGACTATTGGAACCGCAAATCAAGTTTTGAATCTCGTTGTGGGTCGCATAACTCATTTTCTCAAAAATTTCAGAATAAATTATAGCGAAAATTTTTGTTGTTTAACAAAAACACAATATGCAGTGAAAACCTCAGGAACAATTTACTGATTTTTAATGCACTTACTGACAAGTATGAAATTTGCCTACTGAATCAAAAATTTACTCGAATTCTGGCTTGAACTGTTCTATGAGTAAAAAATACCTCCTAAATGTTCGTAACTCAGGTTACTAGTGTATTTAGATTTTGCAGATTTCTCCAAAGAAAATGTATATTCACACCTGCATGTAGTGCCAAATACAGACCTCGTGCAAAATCTTTGATCTTGGAGTAGGTGTCTTCTGGAAAAAAATTGCAAAACGGAACAAGGCTTCTTTCATTAAACTTGTGCTTACGGATCAATGATTTGAATTTTCAGTGCTGCTTGAATCTTCAATTTCACAAGAAAAGGGAGTCTGGAAAATTAGGATCTGCTGGGAATGTGCACCTAAACCTGAAAACGTAAGAGAACTCTTTCTTCAGCTCATCAAAAAACAAGAGGGGAAAACTGTAACCATTTCACCCTTCAATGACGGCCAATTGGGAAGTGTGAGAAAATTTTCTGTCCGAAAGTTTTGACATTGCGTAGAAGTCACAAATTATTTTGTCGTTCCCTTTAAGGTTTTTATTCAATTCATTCAAATGAAGCAACATTAGCCAACAAAGCTAGCCATTATTTGTTCGACAGAACTTTCAAAGGGTTGTTTTTCTCATTCAGAGATTTTAAATCTCTGTTCACAAAGAAAAGAAGCTTGCCAAAATTTTACCACAGATTAACCACTTGAAGTCCATAACATCGAATGGAATTGACAACAGATATTACAGGCTTCATCGCACACTGGTTTTCCACAAAGTGCCTTCTGATTATAAACACAGTGTGTTGTCAAGGGTTTGAAAACACTAATGGCTTCACATTCTGGGTTTATTCTTACCGTAGGCCTGCATATTTGTCACACATATTTCTCCTACTGTCTGTTGTAACACATCTCAGTGATGAAAGAGGAAGGTTCTACTTTCCATCTAAAGGTAACTGTACTACTTGAAAGATATACACGCCTGTTGTACTACCCAAGAAATTCAGATCTGCTAGTTCTTCAGTAACTTCAAAGTATATTTTAATACCTCTAAAGAACAACAGGACTTAAGCCGTATCAGAGGTGTCTATAGATTCGTCCAGGACTATTGAGTGCAAAGCAGACTTAGATGCCTTTTTTTGTAACTGATTTGATAAATTGCAATTAATATCTTCATCTCAAAGCGACACAGTATATGCTGAAAGAGTGACTGCTTTAAGTTATTTAGATTTGTCAGCAAACAGTACTTCGGCTGTAATTAAAATATATGTCATTATGTAATCACCGACAGCGAGTGGCTCCCTTTGTTTCATGATTTCATTGGCAATTCGTAAACTTTTATTCGTAATGCCTTCACTTTTCTGAAAACATTTCCTATAAATGTTTTGTTAATAACAGAGTCCACGTTTCAATGCTACGAGTTTATGTCCACGTACCTTGTCCTTGAATTTATCAAACTGTGTACCATACTTTTTTGTCGTAGTGGCGATGAATATTGCATTCCTTAAGAAGAACAACACTTCTTTATTGATGACACACATTGCTTTGTTGTCTTTCTCTATAAGGAAATACTTCGCTACCCGCGCTGTATTGAAGATACGATACGAGACTCACTATCTACATATGAGATCGAGAGAAAGAAAACTTGAAATAACAATGTAGTAAGCCAGCTGGGGTGGCCGAGCGGTTCTTGGGCTTCTGTCTGGAACCGCGAGACCGCTACGGTCGCAGGTTCGAATCCTGCCTCGGGCATGGATGTGTGTGATGTCCTTAGGTTAGTTAGGTTTAAGTAGTTCTAAGTTCTACGGGACAGATGACCTCAGAAGATAAGTCCCATAGTGCTCAGAGCCATTTTTTGAACAATGTAGTAAACACAACCAGAAAGTCACAGTCGAATACAGGCAGGGCGCTTCGAATGGCGTCCCTTGTTTATGAATAAAAGAAGGCAATGCTCATAACGGGAGCCCTTAGTTAAACGAGTAGAAGAGTCGCGCAAAAAAGCTTTCGTTCAAGCACTGGCCGTATTAAATCCCTACGTTGGTCTTTTTTTGGAAACCCCTGCTCTAGCCTAACGTGGACACGTTTTGGATGTTTTAGCTCTCCTTATTTTCTGTTGTTGGAAACTTTGTGTTCCGTAAAACGGAATTTCTCTCCAGTTTATCAGAGTCTGTTTTTGAACGTTAGAGGTTTCTATTTTATAGAAGGTTCTTTTACCTTGTACAGTGCTTCTGACGTCTTTCGTGCATCTTCCTTCTGTAAGTACTCAACTTCCGGGATAGTAAAATTCACCCACCGGTTAAAATGTCTCTTGTCTAGTTTTAACAGTCAGCCGTCGAGCATATTCCCATCCTCTTCACACCATTATGTTTAGAGGAATACTATAGGCTTTAGTACCCGATTTAGTTCTTACTGACTTTCTGTGTCTATTGCTATATCATCAGGGAACCGTACCATGCCGGTTTTCTGTCCGCGGCAAACAATTACCACACCGAGGTGATTATTTACTTCCTCCATTGTTTCTTCAATACAGAAGCTGCATAACAGTAGTGACAGGGAGGAAACTTTCTTTACATCTTTCATGATTTTGTGCCATTGTACCCATCCATCAGAGTAAACTGCTGCACTTCGTTTCACATAAAGAGAATGGTTTACCCTTGTATCCCTGAAACAGATTCCACAGCAAATAGAAACGGGAAACAATTCTACATTATCGAGAACTTCCATCTGCTAATGCGACATGTTTCCTTTTTCCGAAATCACCAAGTTAGTTGATGCAGTGGTAAGACACTGAATCAGCAGTCAAAAAGATGATGGTTCGAATCCCACGTCCGGTCATACAGATTTAAGTTTTCCACGGTTTCATTAAGTAGCTTAAGGCAAATGCCGGGATGGTTTCTCCGAAAACGCATGGCTCATTTTCTTCTCTAAATCGAGCTTTTGTACCGTCTGTAATGAGTCCGTCTCTTCGTCTTACAGTAACTTAATAATCAAAACTCTCTTGGAGTGTATGTCTGCTTTCGAACAAACACAGAAGTGAAGTTCTTCAAACGAGTGTGTTCTGTTTTATGGTTAATAACGCTGCTTTTTATTACACGCAGCTGTAGGGATAACTACGATAACGTACTCCTTAAAGCAGTCGGTAATAATTGTGCGGTGGCTTGATGAAGAGGTCTGCAGATGAGCTGCAGTCGTTTAGGCAGGTATGTGACTGAGGTCGGCGGTTCTCTGGTCCGTAACGACTTGACGTCTGCGTGTTTGCGCGAAGCAGATCCGCAGCAGCCTGTAATAGGTCTGCTGCTGGGGTTATGGCCGCAGCGAACCGCGTCGTAACGGACGCCTCGTGAGCTGGGATTGGCTTCGGAAGCGGAGGCTGCTCGGCGCATGACTGAGCATGAGCAACTATAGGCACTCAATTTCATGCGCGGCCACTCAGACAAATACGTGACCTTTATTTTAAACTAAACCTGTCCTGAAGGCGAAGGTTGTACTCGATACCAAAGTCCTATACTAGGGACAGTCATATTAGGGTTGGAATGATGTTGCCTTCCTCCGAAAATTGAAATGGCTTACCTAGCCAATTATAGGGAACTTGCAGTTCACCTTAGCTTCGAACACGCTGCAGCTAAGTATTTTCCGTATACAGTGTGATTCAGTTGCTCCCATCCATGGGTTTATGCAACCCGCAACGCCTTCAAATACCACGTGTAAGATTTCACATTTCTCGTTCGCTACGAGCAAACTATTACGCACATAGAAAAAAAATGAACGGGACCTTTTTGTAGGAAATTTACTGTAGTTAAATTTTGTACTGGGATTACCTTCAATGGCGTTTTCCTTTAATAGCTCGAAAACATATTCTACCACAGAATTAAGCCCCATTAAATTTCCTACAAGAAGGTCCTATTCATTTTTCTATATGACTAATGGTTTGTGAATATCGAGCTAGATAACACGAAAAATATCGCAAGTGGTTTTGAAGGCATTTGGGGGGGGTTGCATAAAATCCATATGTAGAGGCAGCTGAAACACCCTGCATACAGGTCCTAGGACCGACAAAATGTTGAAATGTTCTTTGAACAAAGATATCTTGATAAAAATTAAATATAAATTTGCTAAAAAATTCTATATTCAGTACAACTACAATAAAATGGAGCAACGTAACTGGTATGCAGCTCACGCATAATGACTGTGCATCTCTCTATTTCAACATATTCTCTGTGTTTACAATAACTACGCTCAATATTCCAGTACGAAATAGTAAACCAGCACCCCTGTTTCATGCTATGAATCAGCTCCTGTCAATACCACTCGAGACAAGAACGACATAAATGTTTTGACTGGGCCTGCAGACATTCTCAGTTCTTGGATACACATGGCCTTTCTATGAAACCTACACGATAGTAATTAACAGGCAAATTTATTTACACTGCGCAACACAAACGGAGGGCCACTTTTTTGAAACCCCGAAATTGTCTCCCATTGAGATGCAGAAGTTTGAAATTTTGCTCAACGGTGCCTATAGCCTTCCTCTATATTGGCGCAAAAGCGTGGTGCTCTGCGACATCACCCTCAAGCTGAGCGTCACTTCAAATAGTAAGGAGTCGACACATGCGAAAAAAAAGGTCGGAACTCAGAAGTTCATGTGAGATATAGCTTAAGTTAATTATGTTACATTTGTTATACCGGAGCCAAGGTAGCCCCTGAGGGCCGGCAACCCATATTGCACCACAGAGGACGTGGTTGTCTATGTCCAAGGCGTACCAAAAGCACCATGGTAAACACCAGCTATTTACATACAAGATAATGGAAACAGACATTGAGAGCACTACCTCCTGTATGGGGAGCTCGAGCCACGGCCTACAGCAAGTATCGCTACGCCAAAACCTGATTGGCTGGAGACAGCTATTTAGGGGCTAGAAACAGCCCCGAAGTTCACTTCACGTCGGATGTCGACCTCGTGTACTGCGACCGTTGAAGATTACGTCTTTGTCTCAGAATTGGACTGTTATTAGTGTGTGTGTGTGTATGTGTGTGTTACCATGAACCCTTGTGGAAAATTAGAAGTGAACTTTGGTTTGGCTCAATTAGGAGACTTTTACTGGCATCGTTATTGTTACCTTTCGTTTGTTCTTCAGTCATCAACCTTGTGAACTTACAGCAATAAAAGGTGTGTTTGTGAAAAATTGCGAATTGTCAATCACAACAACATGGCCACCAAATTTCACCACAATTCTGTTCAAAGGTACCGCGAACGTGGGAAGGTCGTCACACCTCTGGAGGGTCTCAGCCTGTATCAAAGGGCGTGAATGAAACCCTCCACCCCCTTATCTTAGAGCGTTCGTAGTGCAGTGTGCAACAGAACGACATTCTTGACAACCTTTGATGCTGCTGGCGCCTCCTGGACGATTCAACCTTTTTCTAAGGACACAATGGCGCTGCAACTCCATTGAACGTCATCTGATACTTTTTTGGAGCGCAGCGTTAGTGGAGGTTTCTCCTCTTATATACAGGGTCGAACCACCAAGGACCGTTCAAACCCATTCGACGACATCTGAATGTGATCCGAAGCAGAAAAGTATGATTATGCTTTTTCATCTCTCCTTTCTCACATCCTCCTACAGCGTGTGCATGAGCAGTTGCAACATCAACTCACATACGAATGGAACGCCAGAGGGTGCCTCTAAGAACCTCCAGTTTGGCAACACCCTCTGAGCCAACTGCACACTTTTGTTGGGCATATTAAAAAAGTCTCAGTACATAAAAATCCAACCAACGATCCCTATCCATTGGCAGGATAGGCAACACTTTCGACGTCCCTCAGATATGGCTTGGTCCAACAAGGGTATGTGTTGAGTGGGTTGCCTGTCCCAGTGGCAGGGAGAGACCAACGGATGGGTGTTACTGCACAGAGACAATTTCAGAGTGTCCGCCAAAGGTGTGCAGGTGACACTCAGGTTGTTGCCAAATTAAGGGGTGCACTTATAAATGTCGCAGCCCCCTTCCCCTCTGTGCACATGCCATAGGAGGGCACAAAGAATGAATGACGGAAAAGTATAAAAACCTTTTCTGGTTCAGGTCACATTCAAATTTTGTCAAATGGTTTTTAATGGTCCTTACAGGTTCCACCCTTTATACCAGAGAGAAAAATTGAGCTCACCTACAGCGGGGTGAGATCACCTCGATGTCCTTAGGGGAGGGTTCAATCGTTCGAGGGGAGAGACAGGGAGGGGTCAGCAGTGTCAAGTCAAAGGGTGTAAGGTTGTCAAGTATGTCGTGTTGGACATCACACTGCCAACTGTAGTTTTCGGCTGTGAATTGCATGAAAATGAATGCCTTGAGGAAAGGGGTGGTTTCATTCACACACTTTATGGACATCTTGAGGCGTTTTCATTTCGATTCTGAGGGGCATTGTATCTTAAAGGATTTTGTCGGTCACCTACCCGGAAACTAAGATGTCAAGAGAAGGGGTGAGATACTGGTAAAGAGAGGCGCGACGGCCTTCCCACGCAGTGAAAAGTGTTCGTTGCCGTTGGGCAGAATTGTCGTGAAATCTGGAGCGAATGTTACACCGTAACTCACCTTAGGCCTCACTCGAACTTCTGAGCTCTGGCCTTTTTCTTGCTACTGTCGACTTCTTTCTGTCGGAATTGTCGCCAAGCTCGAGGTTAGATGGCAGGGCGCCACGCTTTTGCATCATTACAGAGGAAGTCTGTAGGCTCGTACGAGACAAATTTCGAACTTCTTTCTCGCAGTGGGAGAAAATGACTGGTTTTCAAAAAAGTGGGCCTTTAATTTTGTTACATACTGTATCTGCTTGCATGTTAAGTTTGAGTGTATGTGTCGTCTTATCCAGGGTGACCCGGACTCCACCGACAAAATTCGGAGGTTGTTTCCCGAATATTTTGGTATAAGAGACCCGTGGTCTCTGATGGCACTACAAATTAACTGTATTTTGTTTGAATTCTTGTCGCCATTTGCATTTGCAACTCTATTTCACTAAAAATATCTGTACAATAGTGGAAATGTCGAGGGTATGCGCTGTCTGTCTTCTTTGGAACAAACTCGGTCCACTCAGCCACTGTACTTGCTATTGACAACAATAATGTTCACTTTATGTTTCTCCCTCGAACTTGTAGTCGGTACTGGCCGGGTTTGTTTTTCCGGCAGTGTTTGCTCTACGTTAACAGAGCGTTTCTTACACGTTAACAGTGATACACAGCAGGAAGTAGAAACGCAGTTAAGTGTAGTAACAAACCTAATAAATCAGAATGCCATTATTAATGTGCTACGAGTCACTGGAGAGCACACGTTACTTACGACGAACCATCCAGAAATTATCCCTAAACGATATCCGAAGTTTTGTAAGTGGAGCTAGGGTTCACCCCGTCCCGGAAATGTTCTCGCACCCTTTGGCACAGGCTTCGCAGCGCTAGATGCGGGGTGAGCTGAAGACGCAGCTGGTGCAGAAGCAGAGTCGCTAGTGTGCAGCACAGACGTGTGTGTGGCTGTTCCAGATGCGTCGTCGAGCAACGAGGCGGTGCACCTGCAGCAGCGCCTGCGCAGCCTCAGCACGGAGCTGGTGACGCTGCGCAACCGGCTGCACGTGGGCCAGCAGGCGGCCGCCGGCGCGGGCCCCGCCGTGCCGCCCCGACACCTGCCCGTGCCGCCGCACGTCGGTCAGTAAGGGAGCCGCCCACTTTCTCATCTTTCGCGCCATCGTAGACTTACCGAATGCTGCTCTAGTACGATGCGCTGCTCAATGGTTTTCGAGAAGCCGCGATTTAAATATTACGTTCTTGGCGAGATATAATCGTGCTGTAATATGGAACCGTGATGAAAAAAATGTGGCAGAAATCAGTAGATGTGATCTCTATGTACAGACAAACAAATGACTACAATTGCAGAAAAATTGGATGATTTGTTCGAGAGAAAGAGCTTCACAAATTTAGCAAGCCAATAACGCGTTGATCCACCTCTGGCCCTTATGCAAGTAGTTATTCGGCTTGGCATTGATTGGAAAAGTTGTTGGATGTTGGCCGCGTGGTAGCCGCTCGGTCTGAGGCGTCCTCCCTCGGGCTTGGCTGTATGTGTCCTCCTCACCGTAAGTTAGTTTAAGTTAGATTAAGTAGTGTGTAGGCTTAGGGGCCGATGACCTCAGTAGTTTGGTCCCATAAGACCTTACTACCAATTTCCAATTTGTTGGATGTCCTCCTGAAGCCTATTGTGCCAAATACTGTCAATTTCCGGATTAGATCTTCAAAATTCCCAGCTGATTCGAGAGCTCTTCCCATAATGCCTCAAACGTTCGCAACTGGGGAGACATCCGGCGACACTGCTAGCCAAGGTGACGGCCGCGGTGGTCTCGCGGTTATAGGCGCTCAGTCCGGAACCGCGTGACTGCTACGGTCGCAGGTTCGAATCCTGACTCGGGCATGGATGTGTGTGATGTCCTTAGGTTAGTTAGGTTTAAGTAGTTCTAAGTTCTAGGGGACTGATGACCATAGATGTTAAGTCCCATAGTGCTCAGTGCCATTTGAACCATTTTGCTAGCCAAGGTAGGGTTTCGCAAGCACGGAGACAAGCAATATAAACTCTCGCCGTCTGCGTCAGGCCTTTATCTTGTTGATATGTAATCCCGAGATATCTTGCCATGGAGGGCAACAAAACGGGGCGTAGAATATCGTCGACTTGTCCTGTAAGGTAGCTGCAGATGATAACCGAAGTGGTCCTGTAATGGAAAGAAGGGGCAACCCAGACTCCTGGTTGTCGGGTATTATGGCGGGTGACAAGTCAGGCTGGTATCCCACCTGTGTCCGGGGCATCTCCACACACGTCATCGGCTTGGGATATCGTTGACCGGAGTAGAATCGTCTTCAGTGAAGAGTCCGGCTTCGAAATGAGCCCCGATAACCAGCGAAGACGTGTCTGGAAACGCTCCGGACCCGATAGGTAGAGTGATGGGTTGGGGTACCACTTAATTTAATAGCAGCACTCCTTTGGTTGTCATCCGCCCCGTTTTGTTACCCTTCATGGCACCCCATCCTTCAGTAAGATAATGCCCGTCCACACACGGCGAGAGTTTCTACTGATTATCTTCGTGCTTGCTAAACCCTACCTTCTTGGCCAGTAGGGTCGCCGCATCTCTCCGCAACTGAAAACTTTTAGAGCGGCACGAGCAGGGCCCACCAGTCACCTCGAATTTTGACGATGTAACGCACGAATTGGACAGAATTTGGCACGATATCCCTCAGGAGGGCATCCAACAACTCTATCAATCAATGCCAAGTCAAATATCCGCTTGCATAAGGGCCACACGTCTAACAACGCGTTATTGGCAAGCCCAATTTGTGAAGCTCTTTCTCTTGAAGAAATCGTACTATTTTCCTGAAATTGTAAGCAGTTCTTTGTCTGTACATGTATATTACATCTATTGATTTCCGTCCCATTCGGATAATTGCTCCGTGGTGCCTTGTTTTATTTTTTGTTTTAGAGTGTGTATCCCGACATGACTTCCCTGCGATATACGAATCAATATATCGATAAATAAACGATCATTACATCGCGATTTGTTATATCTCGATTATACCTCGCCTGGAATGCCTCATGACGGTTCTTCGTATTACTATTGTTCTTTCCCGACGAAACATGTTTTGCTCTAGTAATAAAAGTGTGTGGCGAAAGAAGTGAGCCGGCCGGTGTGGCCGAGCGGTTCTAGGCGCTTCAGTCTGGAACCGCGCGACCGCTACGGTCGCAGGTACGAATCCTGCCTCGGGCATGGATGTGTGTGATGTCCTTAGGTTAGTTAGGTTTAGTTCTAAGTTCTAGGGGACTGATGACCTCAGATGTTAAGTACCATAGTGCTCAGAGTCATTTGAACCTTTTTTTTTTTTTTTTTTTTTTTGCAAGAAGTGAAGAAAAAAAATAAAATGGCATGACTAGAACGCATGACCGGCAGACAAAGTTTGAAAAATACTTACTTTCACGGTCATAAATGTTAAACTTCACTAAAATATTCCGGTCTATTAAGCTGTGGTCGGATGAATTTCTTGTCTAAACCCAACATTTCGGCCCATCGATTGTAATTTTGAATTAGAAATCCAGAAAGCTACAATACCCCCTGGAACGCGTGCTCCACAGATGGGGGCGAAACATTGGATTTCAAGAATAAATTTATCCGGTCACGGCATAAGAGCCCAGAATATTTTCAAAGGCGGTTCTTCTGGTGTGCCGTCTTAGCTGGTTGCGTTAACGTGGCTGCGCGACGGTTGCCGCTCTCGTATGTTATTAAAAACGCTAGTAAAACTTGGTATTCCGATTTATCGTATACACTTGAGAAGCATCTCGCACCAGAGCAGCATTTATGAAATGTTATTATGCACTAGAATCGTGCGAAAGATTAGTAAAATCAGTGACTCGATTAATGTATGGTCCTTCTAAGCCCGCACACCGCCACACGTATGCAAAACCTTTTTTGAGTAGTTTATTTTCATTGTTTCTTGCCATTACCAGTTTTGGACATTTGGTTCAGACGTCTGCATTACCCATACAGGATGAACTATTTATCAGCTGCTGAATGTATTGAGGTCTCATTATGCCTAGCAGTCAAAAACCATTTTAAATTGAGAACCACTCGGACTGGATATAAAACTCGAAGATAACTCGAGTTAAAAATAATAAGTTAAATGCTTAGACCACATGCTTTTGTTGAAAGTATGTATCCTCAGTTTCTTCCGAAAACTTGCATTTTTCGTAGTTTGTCTAAATCTTAAAATATCTTCTTCTTCTTCTTCTCCCATGGACAATTGTTGATGTTAACGGTTCATAACATACGCCAAAAAATAAAATAAAAACTGTAGGATTAGGGCTGTTTTCAGTCAGCAGGTTTTGACTTATTTGGAGGGTGGAGGGGGCTGCGGCACCCTCCGCACAACAAAATATGTCTAATCTTCTTTTGTTGAAGGAAAAAAATGTAAAACAGAATTGCAGTTTACCACTGCAACTGTTTCAGTGGTTTACAAGGAAACTGGCATGTGAATTACAAAAGTGGTAGGAAAAAAGGATAGAAATACAATTGACAAAGTCATTTGGTCAGAAAGTAAGGAAGGCATCAGATGTTCTAGACGTGTGTACCGGACCGGGATTCGAAGCAGGGACCTTTACTTTCGTGCGCAAATGCTCTACCGACTAAAGAATCCAAGCACGACTCGCGACCCGCACGCACAGCCTCACTTCCGCCATAACCACCTCTCCCACTTTCGAAAGGTCCAGCGTACAATTTTAATCCACCAGAAAGTGTCAGATAAGCGCACACCCGACTGCAAAATGAATATTTATTCTGGAACAATCTCGCAGGCTGTGACTAACACAGGTCTCCGCAATATCCTTTCTCGCAGGAGTGCTAGTCCCGCAAGGTGTGTAGGGGAACTTCGGTGAGGTTCGGGAGGTAGGAAATGAACTGTTGGCGGAAGTGGAGCTCTGAGGGTGGATCAGCGTTTGATAACAGCTGACACTGCAGCTCAGCGTGTTCGGTCAGAGGGCTATCTGCCCTCTGTAGCTGAGCAAAATCCAGACCTAATGCCGAGAACAATAACGATCAAAACGAAGATTTTTTTAAAAAAAAGGAAGGAAGAAAAAAGATCTGCCCACAAAGATAAAGGTTTCTGGTTTGAGTTCTGGTCCGGCACACACTTTTAATCAGCCAGGAAAAGATCTGCCCACAAAGAGCAAAGGTTTCTGATTCGAGTTCTGGTCCGGCACGCACTTTTAATCAGCCAGGAAGTTTCCAACCAGCACACACTCCGCTGCAAAGTGAAAATTCATTCTGGGAACGTAAAATCGTGTCGCCATATCAATCTGTGGAACATAAGTTACGTAATTTCATTCTTTGTGGTTCCGAGCCTGTGACAGATTTCTCTTCAGACAATATCTCTGAGCTTCATTAATTTAACTACTTACTTATTTAATTCCGAATGTGGACATTTTGCTTTAGGCTTGGTCAACTGATACGCGTCTCCCGACTTCACGCTTCGGAGGATTGTACCTCTTCGATAGTTTGTATGCCCGAATTTTTTTGGCACTGTCTTTCAGTGATCAGAGGCCGCTTTTCCAGCCGCAAGTATATCACATACGGTTTATATAAACTAATATAAGCAAATAAGGCGTATTAGAAGTTCACAAGTGCAAATAACTTCATTTTTCTGAGCTACATATCCCTTGACCTAGTTCAGTCTGCTTCTGGGACATTGGTTCACTAATGCCCTATCCCTCAATGATAACGTAACGGTTTGCTCCTCATTTGTCAGCTCTAAGTCAGTTCGTAAAGATTTTTGCATGTAACAGTGAGTCAACTAACTTCAGTAAGGCTTAGATATAAAGACACCATTCTGCTCCAAATCGAAACGCTTAACAACCGTGAATTTCACATGGAAAAGCTCGCATGAAGTGCAAGATCTGGAAATAACGAATGTGCCCAACATTGTACTTCCACTAGAGCCTTTTCAGAGTTACAACAGTAATGAACATCCTCTCATGATAATGTTGTCAGTTTCTTATAAAATTAGTTTTGCACCCCACGGTGAGTTTTCAGCAATGCATCTTTGTTCATAAATTCTAATAGCCGCATTAGAGTCGACGGCATGGAGATGGCCTGTTGCGTGGACCCCAGACGTGTCGCTGATGTAAGAGTGATGCACAATTTACATTTTTCTTAACAGTATGCTTGTTGCTTTGCATAAAATTTCGAAAATTAACATTTTACCGTAGCATCCGCAGGTCTTAACACAGCCAAAATGAAAGGGACAGGAAGAAGAAGATATGGTAAAGTTAGATAACCTCTGATTAATGGGTAGTGAAACGTCTCCTTTGAAAAATTGTACATGACTGTGCTTAACCTGACACACAATATTTTTAGCGCAACGCAATCTGACTTTCAGAAATCCCTACAAAAGAATGGCCCTGACTAACATTAACCTATGCATTTCACAAATCGCTTACCTCACAAAAATCTTGGTTACTCGAACTACTGCAATACAGCGAGCGCCACTACTGCCAGCTAAATAAAAGATTCAAACTACGGAAGGCACTAACTACTGATAGGCATAGTTAGCAAATGAAAGATTTTAATAGAGAACAAACAATGTATTTACCTTAATAGTCATAATATATATAGCAATTCATGACAAATTTCAAAACTCCGCCATCTCTCTCCCCACATCCACCACTGCTGGCGGCTCACCTCCAACTGCGCAATGCTACGCGCTGTTCACATCCAGCTGCCGCTGCCCAACACTACAATGGCAGACAACAATGCAAACCAGCCACAGATTGCACACAGCACAGCCAGTGATTCTCACACAGAGCGCTACGTGGCGTTACCAATAAGAAAACCTAAACAGCCTACTTACACAGAAGATTCCAGGTTCGAATCCTGGCAGGGTCGCCATATGAAACGTCCCCTTTGAAAAATTGTACATGACTGTACTTAACCTGACACACAATATTTTTAGCGCAACGCAATCTGAATTTCAGAAATCCCTACAAAAGAATGGCCCTGACTAACATTAACCTATGCATTTCACAAATCGCTTACCTCACAAAAATCTTGGTTACTCGAACTACTGCAATACAGCGAGCGCCACTACTGCCAGCTAAATAAAAGATTCAAACTACGGAAGGCACTAACTACTGATAGGCATAGTTAGCAAATGAAAGATTTTAATAGAGAACAAACAATGTATTTACCTTAATAGTCATAATATATATAGCAGTTCATGACAAATTTCAAAACTCCGCCATCTCTCTCCCCACATCCACCACTGCTGGCGGCTCACCTCCAACTGCACAACGCTACGCGCTGTTCACATCCAGCTGCCGCTGCCCAACACTACAATGGCAGACAACAATGCAAACCAGCCACAGATTGCACACAGCACAGCCAGTGATTCTCACACAGAGCGCTACGTGGCGTTACCAATAAGAAAACCTAAACAGTCTACTTACAGTAGAAGAAAGAAATCGAGACGTGAAAAAGCGAAGAATCCACTGATGTAATTGATAAAATTAAGAATAGTGATGCCTGAGAAAAAACTGAACAAAGGGCAAATATAAAAAGAAATATCTGAGTCGCTGAGAAACCATCGACATCATCCTGCTGCTGAAAGATAAGTAAATATATAAATAAGCTGAATATTAAAACGCCAAGACGATGAAGGTGACATGCAAAAAATGACAAACTGACATGAAGTATAAAAGTAAGTCAGATGGTAACCGAACATCCACCACAACGGAACGATTGAGTGGTTCCATTCAAAAGAAATCACCACACGCGTTAAGAGATTTATCCCACTGGGGGACGACACGATCAATTCCTGTTCCGTAGAACGCGTTCGGCCGCTGACTGATCCAGAACCGCACTCTCTTGCACTTCCTCGCGCAACTGAAAGCGACGTCCACGCATCTCTTTCTTCAGATCGCCAGAGATGTGAAACTCACACGGTGAAATATCCGGGCTGTGAGGAAGATGTTGCAGTATTTCCCAACCAAATCGCTGAAGCGTAGCCTTCGATCCGTTTGGCCGTGTAGGGGCGCGCGTTTTTTATCGTGCAGCAGGACGATTCTGACCGACAGCATTTCTCGGCGTTTTGACTTATGCCAAAGCGTCTGCATAGCGCTGCGCATTGATTGTGGATCCACGCTCTAGGAACTCGACGAGCAGAGGGCACCTCCAAGCCAAGTGAAACGATAACGCCGGCCTTCACACTGCCAATCGGACGAAGGCCACGCTCCAGCGATTTCGTTGGAAAACGCTGCAATATCATCCCTACAGCCCGGATCGTTCACAGTGTGAGCTTCAAATGTTTGGCGATTTGAAGAAATACATGCGTGGACGTCGATTTTGGTCGGCGAGGCAGTGCAAGAGTGAGTGCGGTTGTGGATCCGTTAGCGGCCAATCGTATTCTAGGAAATAGGAATTGTCCTAGGAAATAGGAATTGATCCGTATTTCTCAGTGGGATACATGTCTTAATGCGTGTAGTGATTACTTTTGAGTAGAAGCATTCCATGGTGCTGTTGTGTCGGTGTTCGACATTCATTTGCCTGCCACTCATACACCACAAGCTTGGATACGCAAATGATTGGCATTTCAGTGCAACCACACCGGTTAGATAGGAGAAACGCAATCTACATTCCGCATATTAGGAACGATTATGCTGCGGGTTTCTCATTTAGAAATCGCATTTGAATGTTGGTTGGTTGTGAGAAGGCCCCACGGCATTACTGTGAGCGTTGGTCGGAATCGCACGACTGTCATGTGAATACAGAGTCGATGGGTTCACGAGGACCATTCCCAACGCCATGCAGGATCTCAGCGAATCAGAGAGACTAGCGCACGAGAGGACAGGCCTTGTAGGATCGTACAGTCACGTCACATAACTCAAGCCAGAAAAAAGAATTGTTTGCAAGGATCCACGCGGAGAATGTGACGAAGTCTCGAGCACGACGGTCACTGCAGCGGCTGCCCTCGACGCGGCAGCGGAGATACAGGGTGGTTACATTTAAACTGTAGCTGTTGACAAGGGCCCAATGTTGGCTGTAATTATCTTATGGCAGCGAAACTTGGTAGATATGCTAATGCGATAATGTGAGGGCGATTTACGCTGAAAAGGAAATTAGTTCCAATTGTGGCCACCAGGTGGAAATCTGGTGCTGTCCAGCATCTCGTCCACGTCTCCGGTGTTCATACTGGACAAATTATGTAAGCGGCGGTTAATAATAAAATCAACATTATTGACCTTTTCTGCCCGCGTCCCGTTCCTAACTCACTGCACATGGAAACATTTCCATATGCCTTTCTTGAATTTTTAGCATCAGGCTTGCAGCTTCTTTGTCCAGGAAATTGGTTCTCCATTAACGCATCAGAATATCTACCATGTTTCCCTGCCGCGCGATAATTATAGCCCACACTGGACCTCTGCGAGTAGCTGTGTATTAATTATAATCACCCGGTTTGCGGCGATTGTGGTGCGCCCAACGACAACACTGGCCACATGAGTTCTACGAGGTGCATTCAAGTTCTAAGGCCTCCGATTATTTTTCTCCAGACTGGAAAGAGATAGAAACATGCGCATTGTTTTAAAATGAGGCCGCGTTCATTGTCAATACGTCCCAGAGATGGCAGCACCGTACGACAGATGGAATTTTACCGCCGGTGGCGAGAATGAGAACTGTTTTAAATACTTGCGACGTTTTCCTTACTTGAACAGCTTGCAATCATTCGTTTTCTGAATTTGCGTGGTGTGAAACCAATTGAAATTCATCAACAGTTGAAGGAGACATGTGGTGATGGAGTTATGGATGTGTCGAAAGTGCGTTCGTGGGTGCAACAGTTTAATGAAGGCAGAACATCGTGTGACAACAAACCTCAACAACCTCGGGCTCGCACAAGCCGGACTGACGACACAATCGAGAAAGTGGAGAGAATTGTTTTGGGGGATCGCCGAATGACTGTTGAACAGATCGCCTCCAGAGTTGGCATTTCTGTGGGTTATGTGCACACAGTCCTGCATGACGACCTGAAAATGCGAAAAGTGTCACCCAGGTGGGTGCCACTAATGCTGACGGACGACCACACGGCTGCCCGTGTGGCATGTTGTCAAGCAATGTTGACGCGCAACGACAGCACGAATGGGACTTTCTTTTCGTCGGTTGTGACAATGGATGAGACGTGGATGCCAATTTTCAATCCAGAAACAAAGCGCCAGTCAGCTCAATGGAAGCACACAGATTCACCGCCACCAAAAAAATTTCGGGTAACCGCCATTGCTGAAAAAATGATGGTGTCCATGTTCTGGGACAGCGAGGGCGTAATCCTTACCCATTGCGTTCCAAAGGGCACTACGGTAACAGGTGCATCCTACGAAAATGTTTTGAAGAACAAATTCCTTCCTGCACTGCAACAAAAACGTCCGGGAAGGGCAGCGCGTGCGCTGTTTCACCAAGACAACGCACCCGCGCATCGAGCTAACGTTACGCAACAGTTTCTTCGTGATAACAACTTTGAAGCGATTCCTCATGCTCCCTGCTCACCTGACCTGGCTCCTAGTGACTTTTGGCTTTTTTCAACAATGAAAGACACTCTCCGTGGCCGCACATTCACCAGCCGTGCTGCTATTGCCTCAGCGATTTTCCAGTGATCAAAACAGACTCCTAAAGAAGCCTTCGCCGCTGCCATGGAATCATGGCGTCAGCGTTGTGAAAAATGTGCACGTCTGCAGGGCGATTACGTCGAGAAGTAACGCCAGTTTCATCGATTTCGGGTGAGTAGTTAATTAGAAAAAAAATCGGAGGCCTTAGAACTTGAATGCACCTCGTACACGTCGCCCTTTCTGACTAGCCCTGGTCACAGTATTACGTTGGGCGTTTAGAGGCTCCGAGTGCACTCGTTCTCCATTACTTCATTCTTTGTCGACGCTTTTCAGGCGGGTACTGTCAAGTCTACAACTTTGCTTTTGCCGTTTTGCAACAGATGGCAGTAGCGGTATTTGGTGGTACAGGTGGTAGGTCGTAAGTGTCATACAATGAGCTTAGGCATTTGTAAACATTAAAAAGGCAGTCGGTTTGTGACTGCATAGTAAAACTATTCTCGACTGAATATGTCAACGTACGAGCGCAACTGTCGTAATTTTTGGGAAGATTTAATTTTCTGCTTTAACATGAATAAATCTGCCGCTGATGCCCATAAATGCTGGTTAAGACATATGGTGAGGCACCTGTTAGTAAAAGAACGTGCGGAGAACAGTTTCAAAGCTACAAGAACGATGATTTTGACGTCAAAGACCGGCATGCGAAGTAAGAGAAGTTTTCGAATCTGCTGAAACCGATGGAAACTTTCACAGAAAATCGATATCGAAAGAAGTTGATGCGTTTGAGCCGAGCACTGAAAGACAAACGACAACAGTGACACACATGAAAACCTATTTTATAGCATGCCAGTGCTCAACCCCCTGTCGCAAAACCCGTCAAAACCTGGTTGGAAATTTTGAAATGGGAAATACTACTCCGGCTGCCGTATTTTTCAGATATTGCTCTCCTGACTACCAGCTTCTTCGATCAATGGCATAGGGCCTGTCTGACCAGCACTTCCGGTCGTATGAACAAGTGCTGAAGTGGATAGGTTCACGGATCTCCTCAAAGGACGTCCAGTTCTTCCGCCGCGGAATTCGTATGCTGCTCGAAAGATTGGACAAAGTAGTGGCCAGCGATGGCCAATACTTTGAATCGTAAATTTTTTGTGAGTTTCTCACAATGAAACCTCGAACTTCGAGAAAAAACGGCGGAGGCAAAGTTATAGACGTAATATTTGGAACGTCTCCCGTTTTTGGACGCCCTGGTACACTGCCGTGGAATATATTGGTGTCTTTGTGTATGCGCATGTGTTAACTGTACCTCTGTAGACTTACAGTTAATATACTTAAGTACGAAAACTTTTCCACTACCATATATTTCTCTGTAACAAAAACTGGCACATGTACTATAGTTTGCTTCAAATGAAACTTTTTAAAGCGCTATGTACGAAGTAAATATATAATAGATGAGATACTATTCGTTCTTGCTGCACTCCTTTTTAATGCAGGATTGCTACTGTTACGTTTTTATAGCCCAACGTCCAGAACAAAGTGAGTTCAGCCAAGTTTATTAAAAAGCTTGCTACGTAAGGCTACCACATAAGACCTGGAATGTGATGTTCGTTTTGGAACATTACGAAAGCCGGTTAGATGTAACCCGATAAGTTCAGTACTGGGTTCCATCCTCCCTGTGGCTAGCGGCTTCCTATGATACACTATGTGATCAAAAGTATCCGGACACCCCCAAAAGCAGGCTTTTTCATATTAGGTGCATTGTGCTGCCACCTACTGCCAGGTACTCCATACCAGCGACCTCAGTAGTCATTAGAAATCGTGAGAGAGCAGAATGGGACGCTCCGCGGAACTTACGGACTTCGAACGTGGTCAGCTGATTGGATGTCACTTGTGTCATACGTCTGTACGAGAGATTTCCACACTCCTAAACATCCATAGGTCCACTGTTTCCGATGTGATAGTGAAGTGGAAACGTGAGGGGACACGTGAAGCCCAAAAGCGTACAAGCCGACTTCGTCTGTTGACTGACAGAGACTGCCGACAGTTGGAAATGCTGTGTGGCTAGGGCCTCCCGTCGGGTAGACAGGTCATTCCAGGGAAAAGCTGCTCGGTCATCAACAGTATTCTGTTCTTTCGATAACAGTTACTGTCTTCATATATATAGACAGGTCGTCTGGTGCAAGCCTTTCGAGTTGACGCCACTTCGGCGACTTGCGTATCGATGGGGATGAAATGATGATGATAAGGACAACACAACACCCAGTCCCTGAGCGGAGAAAACTTCCGACCCAGCCGGGAATCGAACCCGGGCCGTTGGGTATGACATTCCGTCGCGCTGACCACTCAGCTACCAGGGGCAGACACCGACAGTTGAAGAGGGTCGTAATGTGTAAAAGGCTGACATCTATCCAGACCATCACACAGGAATCCCAAACCGCATCAGGATCCACTGCAAGTACTGTGACTGTTAGGCGGGAGGTGAGAAAACTTGTATTTCATGGTCGAGCGGCTGCTCATAATCCACACATCACGCCGGTAAATGCCAAACGACGCCTCGCTTGGTGTAAGAAGCGTAAACATTCGACGACTGAACAGTGTAAAAACGTTGTGTGGAGTGAAGAATCACGGTACACAATGTGGCGATCCGACAGCAGGATGTGGGTATGGCGAATGCCCAGTTAACGCCATCTGCCAGCGTGTGTAGTGCCAACGGTAAAATTCGGAGGCGGTGGTATTATGGTGTGGTCGTGTTTTTCAGGGAGGGGGCTTCCACCCCCTGTCGTTTTGTGTGGCACTATCACAGCACATGCCTACATTGATGTTTTAAACACCTTCTTGCTTCCCGCTGTTGAAGAGCAATTCGGGGATGGCGATTGCATCTTTCAACACGATCCAGCACCTGTTCGTAATGCACGGCCTGTGGCGCAGTGGTTACACGACAATAACATCCATGTAATGGACTGGCCTGCACAGACTTCTGACCTGAATCCTATAGAACAGTTCTGGGATGTTTTGGAACGCCGACTTCATTCCAGGCCTCACCGACTGACATAGATACCTCTCCTCAGCGCAGCACTTCGTGAAGAATAGGCTGCCGCTCCCCGAGAAACCTTCCAGCACCTGATTGAACGAATGCCTCGGAGAGTGGAAGCTGTCATCAAGGCTAAGGGTGGGCCAACACCATATTGAATCCAGCTTTGCCGATGGAGGGCGCCACGAACTTGTAAGTCATTTTCAGCCAGGTGTCCGCATACTTTTGATCACGTAGTGTATCCTCGTGGAAGCCTTGTAAACGCTTAAGGGCAGAAAAAAGCATCGCCTGGAAAATGGCTGCGCATTCGAACATCTACCGAAAGTGCTGCCCAGTGTATGGCAGAGCGCTACGACACTGTATTATCATTCCACAGGACGGCAGAACAAATCCACGTCGCTCATTTGGAGTTTGGTTTCCCGTGGTTTTCATAAACCGCTTAAAGCAAATACCGGATCGATTCCTTTTAAAATGATGTGGCCGATTTTCTTAATTCTAGTTACTTCTTCGCCACTAATGACTTAATCTTTCCTCATTTTATTATTTTTTTTTTCAACACGTTGACAAAGAACGCCATGGAAATCTAGGGAGATTGTGTTGTGTCTGTACGAGCTACTAACTTGGTATCCTTCGAGTACACAGAACGTCTGTAACACCCTGAGGAGTAGGGATGTCGGCTACAGATAATGAGGTTTAGTAACTAGCACGGATAAGAGAAGCCCTTCCTAAAGCTACATGCCATTCACGGAATGGTTAGCGGAAAGAAAGGACCTAGTACGTCAAGATAAAAGAACAACGGAACAAAAACAGCGATGGGTGAAGATGGATGGGAGATGATACAAAAAAAGAATGACAGAAGTCCTCGATTGAAGTACTGCATTTAGCGGGAGCCCTCATCAGGTCCACATGGCTTACTGCTTTACCTGTATATGTCGGTACGAAATAAAGTTTGCCTCATATAGATTCCGACCTTTGGCTGAGTGCGGTGCACAGTGGTCAAGGCAGTAATTTACTTTTCCTGAATCACTGTAGATAAATGCTAGGTTTTTTAATTAGTAAATCTCTCTTCGTTCTTACTATATTTCCGAAAGGAGTTCGACACCGTACCACTATGTCCACCGATAAATTAGAGACGACCAACGAAATATCTTCGCAGATATGTGATTTAATGACGGACTTTATTAAGTTGTCCTCGACACTAATGTTAATCGGATGTGCCCGCACGCCTCTTGAAGACCTTGATGACACTGTGCGCTCTACGACCTCTTAAACATGTAATCTTGATCCAACTCCGTTGTTCCTGTTTCGAAAACATAGTCACACCGTTACGTTAGACCGCTCGCTCACAAGTGACTATGTTTTCCTCGATTGTGCGCACGCCGGTGACGTGGAACGGGCGAGTCCATTTGCTCGGAGGTAAGGTAGATATGTCAACAACGTGTGCTATCAGCGACAATAGTAGATTCAAAAATGGCTCTGAGCACTATGGGACTTAACATCTATGGTCATCAGTCCCCTAGAACTTAGAACTACTTAAACCTAACTAACCTAAGGACATCACACAACACCCAGTCATCACGAGGCACAGAAAATCCCTGACCTCGCCGGGAATCGAACCCGGGCGTGGAAAGCGAGAACGCTACCGCACGACCACGAGCTGCGGACAATAGTAGATTCAATTGCATAGTGTCTCCACAGCAGTGTTGCCACTATTTAAGTTCCAACCTACGTATATGCAGAACAACTTAAGCAATGTATCTCTTGTTTTACTAGTTGACAGCGCTCTTTAAATGTCGATAAACGCAAGGTAATGGCCATAAGCGAGGAAAAAAAACGACATTATCCGATTAAAACAATATTAACTTCGGGAGGCACTATAAGGCATGTGAACAAAAGTGACTTACCCGTTTATCAGTTTGCGGATGCTGTATGGAATGTACAAATCTATCGCGTAGCTGTTGTGCAGCAGTTTGGAAAGGGGCGTGCTATGTTTGTGCTCTCACGGATGGATAGTTGTATACGAAATCGCCCTATCTACATGATCTGCTCTATAAAGAAAGAAAGCTGGACTTCTTTAATTAATAAATGTGGCAACGTGACACTTTGACCTCTTCAGCATTAAATAACAGTTGGTTTGTGTAGCATAACCCAAGCAAACGAGCGAAAATTAGTTTTATTGCAACCACGTAGTTGCTGCAGGGAATTCTACGGTCGCGGTGGCGTATAATATCCGCCATGACAAAGTGGCTCGAGAGAGAGAGAGAGAGAGAAAGAGAGAGGAAGAGGAACCGCAGGATTGGGTTGCGCTATTAATTGGGAGGCAGTAACAAACGCGGAAGGCTTCATTACACCGAGCACTAAAGCCCGTGACTTGCGCAAGTCGTGACGGGAATTAATTGAAGCGACTAAGGTCCGGACAACGGAGGGAAACCTGTTCTATTTCCATTTTGTTTTTGTTTTCTCCGAATCATTGCACGGCTACGGTCTTCACAGAGTTTGCTACAAAACATCTGAGGAGTTTCCGCCGCATAGCCCTGAAACGCTGTGTGGGGCAGCCCCGTCATCGGTGTTGGTAATTTTTCATGACCTCGACCTGGTGCCATGGTCGAGATATTCCTCTACTTTTTCTCGTAACGGTGCGAATGAAACTATGAAACCATGAACAGAGTATACGAAGACAGTCTACTGTTAAGTGGACTGCAGCCTCTTTTATCTCAGAAACAAATGGTGCACGGTAAATATTTCTTTCTCATAACCGGAAAAACAACTGGTCTGCCCTGGCTGAATGTAGGGGCGCTTCCATAAAAAAGATCCGAATCAATTTTTGCGAACTGTGTCTCATAATATTCCCTTTTGCACGCATTCTTACTCGACAAACATGAAAACAAGTAACATGATCACCCATACGCGGTTGAATTCTGTTTCTAGCTCATCCTGATTTTTGTTTTGCGGTTTCTAGAATCCGTAAGAGGCATTACTGGAATGCATCATTTGTCACTAAGGGAATATGTAGAGTTCAAAATCACATTAACATCTCTGGGGACAGGGAAACAGCAAACTTTGGATGATAATGGTGGGTTTGGAGGAGAGGACGAGAAGAGAAGAAATGGCACATGCCCGTGTTCAAGAAACCACCTTGGATTGTTAAGGACACCACGAAAAATCTAACTGAAAATTACTAGATAGGAATTTGTGCCTTGTCTCCTTCAAAAGGTGAGATCACTATCTTAACCACTGCGTCAGTCTGCCGGTTCTTCCGCTGTCCTGTCAACAACAGCCTTGCTTCCATATTTCTGACATAATCTATGTACTAATTTACGTATATATTTTACTTCGCAACATAATGGTCTTCAGGGCCTCTTTATAATTTAAGTAGGCATTCTTAGTTTATTTCCTGACAGTGGACATAGCACAGTGCATATCAAATCACTGATACATACTTCTTCTATAAGTAATAATTAACAATACCCGAAAATCAAAAGCCTGAGATCCGATGCAACCAAGCTGAAGAATATGAGAGAGCTTAAACTGAATATCCAAAAGAAAAGGTAGAAAAGTATTGGCTGCATTCGAGAAAAACTGAAGAAGCTTTGGAAATTTTGAACCAACAAATAGCTGCAACACCGAGAAAAATCGAAAGATTTGTGGCCAGTTCTTCCAGAACAGGCAAAATAAACTTTTCTATCCAGTCAGTGGCAGTTCCATCAGAGCCCGGATCAGCAAGCCGACACAAAAGTTGAAAAATCAGAGAAAGAGGCTACAACCTAGTTATGGTAAGAGCTCTGCGGAAATAAAGTAGATTACCAAAAAACTGCTTGTTGCATAAAGGAATCTGAAAACGAAGTTTCTAAGAATAGAATGCATCAGCTGAAGATAACACTCGACATTGCTGAAAAAAGATTGAACAAAGTCCAGAACTGCACATCTCCTGCCAACGATCAATTGCACGCCCTCTGGCTCAAATACGTGATCAGTCTGCATGCAGATATGGCTGAAATGTTTAACGCAATGTTGCAGACGGAAAACACCGATGACTATCCGTGAAATGGGAAAAAAAACATATTTAACATAGAAGGACACAGCTGAAGGGGCTAATTCCGGAAATAACAAATTTCCGAACATGGTCAAGTTGCAGATAAGAATTTTAGGCGACAGAATTCAGAACTTTCTGAAAGAATACATAGCATCATACCCTCCATACAAAATTCGGTATGTTAGCAATAGACTGCGGGTAAGTGTACGTAATTATTAGATAAGGCATCAATTCTGAAGCATACAGACCGAAAGAATGCAGGAAAGTGTACAGATCATCGTTACTACGACACACAAATATGCTGCCCTAATAACGATCGGATATAAACATCATAATTATTATGATTGGTTTGATTAGTTAACCGAATTTGTTACTAATTATGGAACTGGAGTTTAGTGAAAACCTAATTATTAAGTGTAATAAGTTCTCAACTAGACAATACTGCCCGTGTTGGATTTAATTTGATCTTACGTAATTAATGATGTGTACGTGGAACGACAATGGTCACTGCACACGCGGAAGCACCATTGAATTTTGAAAGCTATTAGTTACTATTACATTCAACAATTTGGAAGCATTTGAAATTAAAATCGTCTGACTTACTGTCTCCTCACGTGACGCAGTAATGATTAAGAAGCGTAACCTCACAATAATGTTCTTTGTCAGTAATTTTAACTTACCTAACTTACCTCTCTTTCAAATAACCAAAATTGTGAAGGAGCCCCCCCTCCCCCCGCCAGTTGCGGCCTCCTACATGGGTGCAGGATAGTCGAGCGGAGGTTTGGCCTGTGGTGTGCCAAGGCATAACGAGATGTCATTCAGTTAACAGCCATTTACTTCCGAGAGTTTTACAATCAGTCTGTCTTCTTCCCAGCAAGGCCTAGTAACGGCCATGCTGAGCCCACGTTGCATGGAGACACAGGACAGCGAGTCAGTGCCGACCTAGGAATCTTCTGGCTCTGCCCCTGGCGTCGTCTGGGTCAACACCATGGCCCCGTCGTAGAAGGCTACAGCGGCGGGTGCGTCTCTGCAGCCTGGCGTGGCCGTGGAAGTCTGTCGGAGCCTCGTTGAGTGTAGATGCACTAAAACTCGGTCCCAGAAATCTACGTGCACCTGTTGTCGGTTGTCGAGATGGGCGTGTAAGCAGAAGACCCAACAGCGACACAAAGGACAGCGCGAGACGCGGTCCCAGCTTACAGCCAGTAAGCGGTATTTGTGCTGCCCAAGAGTGGTGCCACAAGTAAAGTTGAACAAATCACATATGGGCAGATCGGTTCTTGATTCACAGAAGATCTGCCCGGCCCTCATCTTCGGGTAGTAATAGGTGTGGCCAGTAGGAATGCAGCTTCCAGAGTTGAAGTCCCCTCCACAGCCGGACGGCTGTGGACCTGTAGCGGTAAACTCCACACTAGAAGCAGCTGGTAACACTTCGTCGTATTCATTGGGTCATCCTGCTACTATAAGAGCTGGGCTTCAGTCGATATCAGTGATGCAAATTGAGTGGCCGGACTCTGAGAGTGAGAGAGTGGAAAGAAGGTACGGGTTTTATTAGCAGTCGATAACGTGATGCCCCGTACTGGTGACCGAATGTGCAGCCATTTCCCCAGTCTGTCAGAGTTGTTGGGTCTCCTAATGTTTAATTTCAGAGCTTCGGAGCGCTCCTGTACGGAAAGTTTGCAGCCTGAAAAGAGTCCTTGCGTCATAGCTACGTGTAGTTACCACATGTAGCCCCGTTACAGAAGACAATTGTGTCCGCCTTGCACTGTGCTGAATCAGCTGTCGCTGACGTTGACTCTTGCACAGTCTGAGGGATTGAGCTCCCTACTTGTTTGTACTTCGGCTTCACCGAGTGTTGACACTGATTACGCCATCACTGCGTACTCGATGGATCGCTTTCAACAAAATTTTACCCCTCGCTTAATTTTTTTTTCTGTTGTGCAAGATCCACTCTTCTTTATAAAACTTGCCCCAAATTTTTTACTCTACTATTATAAATACTTTATTAATTCACCTTTTATCTCTCTGTTTTTACACTGAAGCTAGTTTCACAGGTCATAATCCCGTTAAAATATTAATCTAATTCCTAATCGTTTCTTTACTCTTGCTTCCTGGTGCTTAACTTTACGATTCGACTTGATTATTCTGACATACTGTCATATTGCTGAACCTAGCAACAGTGAATTGATGAACAGGTAATCCTGGATGTTGCACTGCTCTCGCTTCTAATAAATAAAAATCACATGAATAACAAGAAGAATCGTTATAGTATTAGTAGCTGAAATGCTTATCTTCATAACCTGGTTATGCTGCTTCTGGCGGTACTGTTGAATGTGTTGCAACATCTGTCCTCGGAAATTTGCCCTTTCTGTGACACTGTTAATTGGTCTGCTGAGAGAAAAATATCCGGGTGCAAGGTATAGTTTAAAAATGTTAGGTGTTGGCAGGCAGTATCTCTAAGGCTTCTCTGGCAAACCAGCAAAAGGCTGGTAGGCGAAATGCTGCTCCGGCTATGTCATAAATCGTATCATTTATTAGGATTCGACTGCCTTTTAGATCCGACTTGGACATACCTTTGACTTTCCTCAAGTGTAACAATTCAGAATTATAGCCTCTTGAGTGTACACTGAATAAGTCCTATGTACGCCCATTCTTTGAAAATGTGAGTGGAGGTTAATATTTCCCTCCGACACTCTGTTGCTTCACATTTCCTTCCCTCCGATACTCTGTTGCTTCATATTTCCTCAGGAACAGTTGTACCTCATATGTTTGTATTTCAGCACGGACTACCATGGTTGGACAGACCGTGATACTCTCCTGTTGGCAACCCTACTGTTCCAAGGACATACGAGCATAAGTTTATTCGTTTTCTGAAATTATTAGTATTTCGCTAGTGCGTACTTGTGCCCATTTCCCTATTGTTCCCCATTTCACTGGGTAAGGGTGTACAATAAGATACTGACATCGGACAACCAAGCCTACTGCCGACACATGTAGTCTTGTTCCATATATCTTCATTCGACTATTGATATGTGGTAAAACATTGCCAAATCGCCCTCAGCTGGTTTCGCTATTTGTCGTAACTGAGTTACAAAATCCTTCTGTGCTCCTCGCAATCCAGCTAATAACTGCTGCAGCGGCGTTGGAGTAGCACTTAGTTGCCCATTTATGTTCCTGTAACGTTGTTGTTTCCAGTCTTACGGCGTTGGTACTGTCTGTCAAAATCTGTAACATTATAGCTACAACTAAGTGCCCTCTATTGCATTTAGTTGTTGCTGTATCCTTTTCGAGGTCATCACTCACAATCCGCTTGGTGCTTCGTGTATACTGTACTAAATCAACTCTGTTGCCAATTCCCGCACCATCCTTGTGCTACTCAGTACAGCCTGCTCCATGTTTACCAGTTGGGTAGTACGTCACTCTACCTTAGCCTTAGTAGCGTCCGTCACTGCTTGTGCCTGGTTCAGCGTGCTCTTTAAATTCTGAATATCTTCGTCATCTGCTGTCCCAAACACTGCCTTGAACGGTTTTTCGCCTGCTTTACCCATCCTCTCCTTATCAAAGTCAGTGTTCTCGGCACAAGGCTGGTCGCCTGTTTCACCTGTTTTCTATAAGTTAGTTGTAATCCATAGGCCTTTTCCTGAACATCCATCAGCATTCTTCTAACCCGCGCTCTTCATTTCTCATATTCTGCACATTCGGAGTCAATCGAAGCGTCCATAGATGACGTGGGATTTTCTTTAGAACAGCAGTCCTGATTCAAGAGGTTGGTTCTGTGATTCATCCCGTACTCACGTCTGGGTGAGGTGTAGAAAAAGAAAGATCACCATGGACTTTCCAGCTGCTGGTGCTGACCACAGAACATAGAAGTTACTTCTATGCTCTGTGATGCAGGCAGGCTCTCCTTCGAAAAGCTTTGGTGCATAATAAAATACCACCTATTCCTACATAATACGAAAATCTTAACATACCTAGTGCAAACAAGAGCCAACCTCCTCCCCCCCCCCCCAAAAAAAAAACCGCGCGCGCGCCACAGTTGTTCAGAAATAAACGTCTGCATCACTCTCCGCAAGACACCTAACGCTGAGCGGCAGAGGGTACTCACGCCTCTCTTGTAGCCTCTGCCTCTGGAGTTTGTGAAGCATTTCTATATCGCTTTCGCACAAACTAAACAATCCCGTAGTGAAACGAGCCGGTCTTTTTTGTACCTTCTCTATATCTTCTATCAGTCCTACTTGGTAACGATCCCAGATTGATGAACAATACTCGTTAATCAGTCGAACAAGAGACTTGTAAGACATTTCCTTCGTGGATAAGTTACATTTCCGTAAAATTCTTCCTAGGAATCTGTCTCGCCTCTGCTTTCCCTACTATTTGTCTTATGTAGTCATTCCATTGAAGAGCCTCTAGATATTTTATGGTAGATACCGTTTCCAGCAATTTGTCATCAGTAGTGCAGTAGTGTAGTTGTGAATTTATTTTCCTGTGTATGCGCAATATGTTACATTTATTTACGTTGAGGGTCAGCTGCTACAGCTGGCATCATTCATTAGACCTGTGCAGATAGTTCTGCAAATCGGTACTGTCTTATGGCGTTCCTACTTTCTTGTTGTTGTTGTTGTGGTCTTCAGTCCTGAGACTGGTTTGATGCAGCTCTCCATGCTACTCTATCCTGTGCAAGCCTCTTCATCTCCCAGTACCTACTGCAACCTACATCCTTCTGAATCTGCTTAGTGTATTCATCTCTTGGTCTCCCTCTACGATTTTTACCCTCCACGCTGCCCTCCAATACTAAATTGGTGATCCCTTGATGCCTCAGAACATGTCCTACCAACCGATCCCTTCTTCTGGTCAAGTTGTGCCACAAACTTCTCTTCTCCCCAATCCTATTCAACACTTCCTCATTAGTTATGTGGTCTACCCATCTAATCTTCAGCATTCTTCTGTAGCACCACATTTCGAAAGCTTCTATTCTCTTCTTGTCCAAACTACTTATCGTCCATGTTTCACTTCCATACATGGCTACTTTCCATACAAATACTTTCAGAACTGACTTCCTGACACTTAAATCTATACTCGATGTTAACAAATTTCTCTTCTTCAGAAACGCTTTCCTTGCCATTGCCAGTCTACATTTTATATCCTCTCTACTTCGACCATCATCAGTTATTTTGCTCCCCAAATAGCAAAACTCCTTTACTACTTTAAGTGTCTCATTTCCTAATCTAATACCCTCAGCATCACCCGACTTAATTCGACTACATTCCATTATCCTCGTTTTGCTTTTGTTGATGTTCATCTTATATCCTCCTTTCAAGACACTGTCCATTCCATTCAACTGCTCTTCCAAGTCCTTTGCTGTCTCTGACAGAATTACAATGTCATCGGCGAACCTCAAAGTTTTTATTTCTTCTCCATAGATTTTAATACCTACTCCGAATTTTTCTTTTGTTTCCTTTACTGCTTGCTCAATATACAGATTGAATAACATCGGGGAGAGACTACAACCCTGTCTTACTCCCTTCCCAACCACAGCTTCCCTTTCATGTCGCTCGACTCTTATAACTGCCATCTGGTTTCTGTACAAATTGTAAATAGCCTGCCGCTCCCTGTATTTTGCCCCTGCCACCTTTTAGAGTTTGAAAGAGAGTATTCCAGTCAACATTGTCAAAGGCTTTCTCTAAGTCAACAAATGCTAGAAACGTAGGTTTGCCTTTCCTTAATCTTTCTTCTAAGATAAGTCGTAAGGTCAGTATTGCCTCACGTGTTCCAGTGTTTCTACGGAATCCAAACTGATCTTCCCCGAGGTCGGCTTCTACTAGTTTTTCCATTCGTCTGTATAGAATTCGTGTTAGTATTTTGCAGCTATGGCTTATAACTAATTGTTCGGTAATTTTCACATCTGTCAACACCTGCTTTCTTTGGGATTGGAATTATTATATTCTTCTTGAAGTCTGAGGGTATTTCGCCTGTTTCATACATCTTGCTCACCAGATGGTAGAGTTTTGTCAGGACTGGCTCTCCCAAGGGCGTCAGTAGTTCCAATGGAATGTTGTCTACTCCCGAGGCTTTGTTTCGACTCATGTCTTTCAGAGCTCTGCCAAACTCTTCACGCAGTATCGTATCTCCCATTTCATCTTCATCTACATCCTCTTCCATTTCCATAATATTGTCCTCAAGTACATCGCCCTTGTATAGACCCTCTATATACTCCTTCCACCTTTCTGCTTTCCCTTCTTTGCTTAGAACTGGGTTTCCATCTGAGCTCTTGATATTCATACAAGTCGTTCTCTTATCTGCAAAGGTCTCTTTAATTTTCCTGTAGGCAGTATCTATCTTACCCCTATCTACTTTCTTATAGACAACTATGTCATCTGTGAACAGTGTTAAGGAGCTTCCGAACTTTCTCGTAGATCATTTATTATATACATTGTAAACAATTAAGGTCCTATCACACATCCTTGGGGTACTCTGGAAATTACTTTTCCATCCTTCGATTTTGTTCCATGAAGAGCGAAGATTTGAATTCTCTCTTTAAAGAAGTCAAAACGTACACAATGAACAAAAGAAAACTGCACACATTGTCTTAATACATACAGTGTGTTATGTAGCTACTGGCTCCTGTGTCCTCTTAGAGAGTTTATTCTGTACCACATGTGGCACTGGTATCTGTGGTGAACCATCTCCCACTGCAATGAAGCATTTGAATCGGCTTGCATGAATAACTGATGTCTTCATTGAAAGCAGCAGCTTCGCATTTACCAGTGATGTCATCTCTATCACTTGGTATGGACCCTGATACTTGGTTAAAAATGTTTTGTTCTTTTTGGTGTATAAGGGTTCGTTACCAAAACCCACTGACACACTCAATACTGCGGAAACTTCCACATACATTGCATCACCTGTTCCTGATGTTCGAATGTCTTTGTATTCGTTTGTTTGACCTACTGCCAAACTTCTCTTAAACATTTCATCAACTTTTTCATTCATTCCTCCTTAGCACCTACGTTAGGCTTCAGAATATCGAAAGGAGATGGCATCTTTCTACCATACATCATCTTGTATGTCTAGTGTGTATTTTAGAACTATATGCTGAGACGACATATTGAATATATGTGTATCAATTATTGTGCTATTTACATAATGACTCAACATTTTCGAAATTGTGCGTAGAACTTTCTTGGTACACCCATTCACTTGTGACTAGTGTGAAGCTTTCAGATACAAATTAGGTAACAACTGCCTCAAGAGATCTAAGGTAAAATCTGTACCCTGATTTGTGATTATAGTATGTGGAACACCAAATGCGCGATCTAGTTATTAACCATTGCGCTTGTAACTGTGCCTGCTCACTAGCCCAGAGTCGCTATCACTGCCACCAACTCTGGAAGGTAGTCCATTATTGTCAGAATAAACTTATTTCCAGCTGCTGTCCTATTAAATGGTCCAAGAATATCCAAACCTAGCCTTTCAAAGGGTTTTGCCAAATGGCATATGTCAGGGACTAAGATGTGCCCTTTGTGCACATGACAAATAGTCTTTCACATACTATTCAACATCTTGCTTTCTGGTTCTCTACCAAAACTGTTTGGCTCTCTGTCTATCTGTCATTCTACATCCTCCATGACCCGCCAATAGGTGGTCATATGCCTGTCGCAACACTTTGTTTCTGAAAGATGTAGGAGATACCACATGCAGTCTACACTTTCTACATAGGGAGCTTTCGTATGTCACAAACTACAGCTGGACCTTAGTGCTTCCAGAGCTCCAGTTTTCCTGCTTTATGTGTCTACATTAGTGGTTTGTGCACCACTTCATAACCAAACTTGCTTAGCTTCAGCACCCATCGTGTCAATCTATGGAAGTGTCTTTCAGTCCCAATAGCCACCTCAGGGAATAATGACCAGTAACTATCTTAAACGTTTGTGTACATAAGTAAGAGTAAAAATAGGTAATACCATAAACAACTAGTAGCATTTCTTTTCCTGTCACTAAATATTTGCATTCTGCCTTGTTCAGTTGTCCCAATGCAGAAGCCACTAGCTGTTCCCTACTACTAGCTGTTCCCTACTGTCCATTATTTGGCTCAAAACACAACCAATTGCTGTATTACTAGCATCACACAATAGGATGAACTTTTAATTTGAAGTTAGGAAATACCAACACAGAACTTGATACCATACCATATTTTAATTTCTCAAACATGGCTTGACACTCCATTGACCACTCTAATTTCACCCCTTTTCTTAACAGACGATTAAAGGGCTTGGTAATTTGCACAGAATCTATCACAAACTTGCTGTAATAATTAGAGAAGTCTAAAAACTTCTGCAACTGCTTTAGAATCTCCAGTGGTACAAAATCACGTACATGTGATGTCAGCTGTGGATGTTTTTACTCCTTCTTGGCTGATTACATGCCCCACATAGTTTACTTCTGTGTGAGTGAAATTGCGATCACCAATAAGTTCTCCCAAATCCTTTGAAAATACAATTATGTCATCACGACAAACCATGTACTTTTTAGCTTTCAGTCCCCTGAGCACTCTACCCATGAGGCTCTGAAATGTAGCAGGTGCACTGTTCACTCCAAATAGCATCCTACCGTACTGGTAACGTCCCAATGGTGTGGAAAAATTTGTCTTCAACCAGTCTTTGCAACTACTTCAAGCTGGTAGTAGCCATTCTTCAAATCCACGATCGAGAAGCATTCACATTGACCAAGATTACTGAGTATTTCTGTAATGTTTGGGACGAGGTATGCATCGGTGACAGTGTTTATGTTTAGGTGTTGATAATCACAACAGACCATGTATTTCGTAGTACCATCCCGTGACTTTTTGGGCACAATGACATTTTTCGCATTCCAAGGGCTCTGACTAAGCTCAGTGATTCCATCAGCCAAGTGCTGGGCAGTCAGTTCCTTCATCTAAAGTTGTAAATGCTTTGAGATCCATTTGGCACTTTATACACCAGCTTCCTGCTTCTTGTTCGCATCCCATGCTGTGTTACAGGCATTGCAAGTAACTAACCCAATGAACTGAACAAATCTGTGAATCTAAGCAATAAAGCTTTCATGTCTTCCTTACCTTTTCCCCGCAAGTGTTTGGCTTGATCACATAGTGCAGAACGCTGGTTGAGGCAGTCACCCGACCTATCTTCTTCCAAGACACTCAGATTGGCAGCCATGAGGCCCTTAGGCAGGTCAATCTCGTCCATGCCAAAACCGTTCACACATTTCCATTAGTATCTGTAGCACGTACTATTTTCCTGTGGACCATACAGAGCAACTTATCTAACTATTCACTGCAGGTCAATGGTTCTTCGATGGCCAACAATTCCCTTGGAAAGTCCATACGTACACTAACCCAGTTCAGTTTTGCTGTACCTGACGGTACGTCATTCCGTGAATTAAATGTACGTGTAGGCAGTTTATCTAGTAACATCTTCTGATAAGCACACCTAGCAACATTGTTTCCGCTATGGGAGAGAGCAGCTAGTGAAACAAAGTTCCACCAAGTTCGATCGCACACCGCAAATGATCAGTTACAGCGCGATATTTATCCAGAAAATCGAGTCCGTATCCCACATCAACATGTAGCAACAACTCCATGTACTCCCTAAACCTTTTAGCCCCAGCGTTAAAAGTCACTGTCAAGTTCCTCTGCCGATCCGACTCAACAGGCCTGCAAAATAAGAGAAAAAAGAAAACAGGCCAACAAAAATTGGTTATCACCACACTACATAATAACAGATGTCTATGGCTGCTGATGTGCAAGTGTAGCTCCTGGACTATCATGACAGCCGACGTCAACACTTCTGACGCCAAATTTGTAGGAGCCGACCAGATGTGACCTCCTAAGTGGGTGTAGACAATCGAAAGGAGATGTGGTCCTGTGATGTGCCGAGGAGCTAAAGAGACATTGTTCAGTTAGCAGTCATCTTTTTCCGAGAGTTTTTCCCCAACGATTCCACCTCAGTGTTACCCACGGCACATAACCTGTAACACATCTTCGCACCTAAGAAGTCCAGACCATCGACTGACACATGTGCATCCATGTCTATCAAGAATTTAGGTTCCTAATTATTTATTGTGACGAGCAAGCAACATCATTTTCTCTGCACACGTCCTTGCAGTGTGCCGTTTTTTGGGAAAGATCTCCGACAGTCAAGGCATCCCCATTTGCATTTTATAAACGCTACTTTTTATTGCACTTACTTTGCTTTCTACTTTTTCAGTCACGCTCCTTATGCCCAATCTCACCACATTCAAAGTACTGTGGCTCGCGATACTGCTTCTTCACGTAGCTTCCTTGTGCAAACCTGTAGAATCAGAGGAGAAGTCACTACGGTGATTTCATTTGTTAGTCGCAATATCTATCACTTCCATCTGTGTGGAAATCCTGATTGCTGAGGAGAAATCGCTACGATTTTCCATCTGCTGAAATACGTTTATGAACAAGTCCGAGGTGACTCTGTTTGCCTCTTCATTGTGCATCAATTCGTAACTCTACCACTACACCTTACGAATTTTGTCACATTGTGCCTCTACTGACTCACTGTGCTTTTGTGTTATCCCACGAGCTTTTCCCAGATATATCTGACGCTATTTTCGTTACGATAGCACTGGGCCACCTGGTCAAATGTCTGTGTTTTACTAAGCGTTTTGTGGTTCAAAAATGGTTCAAATGGGTCTGAGCACTATGGGACTCAACTGCTGTGGTCATAAGTCCCCTAGAACTTAGAACTAATTAAACCTAACTAACCTAAGGACATGCCCGAGGCAGGATTCAAACCTGCGACCGTAGTAGCAGCGCGGCTTCGGACTGGAGCGCCTAGAACCGCACGACCACCGCGCACCGCGGCCGGCGAGTCTTGTGGTATGCGACTTATGTTTTAGTGCCACCCGTTAGCCGTCATTTAGGCACAGATAGACATTTCGCATTAGACCAGTCCCCTAACCGAGCTGTCTCCGCCAACCATCAGAAAAGCTGATACATCTTCGGACGCTTTCCCAGAAAATACTAGCTCCCATAATATCAAGCCGGCCGTAGTGGCCGTGCGGTTAAAGGCGCTGCAGTCTGGAACCGCAAGACCGCTACGGTCGCAGGTTCGAATCCTGCCTCGGGCATGGATGTTTGTGATGTCCTTAGGTTAGTTAGGTTTAACTAGTTCTAAGTTCTAGGGGACTAATGACCTCAGCAGTTGAGTCCCATAGTGCTCAGAGCCATTTTGAACCATAATATCAATGGCTTGGACAATTGTGTACATTAAGGTCTTGGCATCCCCTCCCTGGGATTGCGTAAGTCCACTCACGACTTGCAATGCTTCCAGTTTTTTCTGTAACTCCTCATTAACTCAGTTTTGTTCTTCTTTATCCTGGAGTAATGTGACTACCTGTTCCTTCAAGAGTTCAGTAGCCCCTCTTAATATTGTGGCATGTATTTCAGTTCGTTGTGTAACCTCCATGTTGAACTGTACTACAGAACAAGTGACAAGCTAGTACACTGATACAACATCAATAAGCAAAAACAACTATATTAATCTTTCCAACGTGTCATGGTCCATCGGGACTCACCGCACTGCCATGTTTGGTGGTCGAACCTGATACAACTTTCGTACGTTGCTGGCACTGCCTTAGTACAGAGTATTTCGCGTCCTGATAAATTACAGTACTGGCACTTAGTCGGCCATAAGTGCTCTTCCTCACAGTTGCCGCGGAACTATGATAGGCCTGCAAGTTCTTGTGGTGTAAACAATGTCACTTTCAAGTTCCTCTGCCGATCCGACTCAACATGGCTCCAAAGAAAACAGCCAACAAAAATTGGTTACTAACCACACTGCATAATGGCAGATGTCGAAGGCTGCTGATGTGCAGGAGTTTTACAATCGTTCTGTTTCCTAGTAGCGGCCGTGCAGAGCCCGCGCTGCATGGAGGCGCAGGGCAGAACGCCAGCGCCCATCGAGGAGGAATCTACTGGCGCTAACGTCCTTACGTGTGTGAAGTGTCCACGTCCGTTGTGAAGATATCTACGAATACCAGAGTGATGTAGTGGTCCCTTTAGTAAGCACAAGCGACTGAAGATAGTGCGAATGAGGCACCGAAACTGGTAGCGTAGTAAAATTATTTCATAAATTCACTGCTGCTGGATATCCGTTTTCTGCAAGTCGTCCACCAGCCGCAATCCCATTCCTCCATTTATAGGAGATGGAATTACAGAAGCCTCTCCATTTAGACCTTGTGTTTGCCGTTCGATCTGCAGGACTGTCAGAACAAGTGTACGCCTACGTTTTACTGACTAGCCTTCGGGTGGAGTAATCTTCGAACAATGGCAAACTTAAAATAGAATTACTGAACCTTCAAAGTGGGGTTGAGGCAGGTATACTACAAAGGTAGGCTAACTCTTATTTCGTTTTATATATTGAGGTTTAGGCACACCCTGCAACTCAGTTAAATGTGTAATATTAGAGTAACCACTATGACAATACCTGCAATTACGTCATGATTCAGTTTGTGATGTTATTGTCGTTAGAAAAGTGATGAAAGTAATAGACAGCGATAAGTTTCATAACTTCAGTGTGTTTAAAGCTGAATATGAGAGACCTAACACAGGAGATTAGGTTGAAATGACAGATATAGTGACCGCTGCCCAGAAAGAGAATTTAGAGGGCTCTGTAGGCACTTAGAAGGGGAACTTGTCGCTTCTTGATTATTACTGCGATTTTTGACACATTTTACTGGAGTAACTGTGTACGCCGGTTCGACGTTTATTTTTTTTTACCGTCGTACGTCCTAAAAAACAAGAATCTTCACATAAAATTCTCATTGTTTATCTCCACCACATCTTTATTGGTCAAATACGAATAATATGTGTGTTGGTGTTTCTTACAAACATCAGGTTCCACTAGTGATCTTTGGTTAGTCTATGTTTGCTTAACCCTAGGATGCATGATGCCGAAAACACACATGAATGCACATGCAGGGCCTCCAAGGCCCTACCCTAATTTAAAATTTTCCTGTTTTCATATTATCATTCTTTGGAGTTAAATTTATTTCTGTCAAATTTATTGTCATATTGAAAGACTCCTGAGATACAGTATCTGGATCTGTTGGGCCTGATTAACATTTTATTAACTTTTTTAAAAAAACTCTAAGAGTGAATTTTTATTAGTTACATCCATTTACATACAACATATACAAATGATTTTATTAATTCACTTATAAGTGGCAGTTTATATTTTATAACATTTATTACATCCAATTTCTTCAATTAAAACATACTCATTATTCACAATATTATGTATATAGGCAATATTTTGACAAAATGTTATTATTAATTGTTCACATAAAATTGCATTTTCCTTAGTTTTCAACATGTGACAAACAAGAAGCACAAAGAACGCCACTATGTTCATTACAAATGTTGGTTTTACACTTAATGCATGTCATAGCACTTTTCCTGTGTTTATTACATGGACAATAATTGCGTCTTCTTCTTTTTCCTGAAACAGGTAGTTGGTTCGGCAATATGACATTGTTTTGATCACCACATCTTTGCATGGCATCAACGATTTTCTTTGGAAGATTAGGGATCTGAATACGAAGTTCCATTAGTGGTCTTACCATTTCTTCTGCTAAATCTCTTAGGAACAAACGCCTTTTATCACTTCTTCCACTATGGTATGTCAGATGTTCATTGCTGCGATGTCCATAATATTCATCTATAATGCAAACGGCTATCTTCTTGTTTGTCTCTTGCAAGTGTAATGAAGAATTTTCTGGTCCATTTGATCTACTCCACCCTTCGTAGCGTTATAGAACGTTATTATATCTGGTTTCTTTTTTGCATGAGTTTCATCAATGTTTCTGTCGTGATGCATTGTGCTAATGAGAACTACAGACTTTTTCTTTTTGGGAACATAACTCACCATTGTAGTGTCACCTCTAAATGCAAACAAAGAGGAATGAATCGCTCTTGAGGCAGATGGTTTCATCTCGTTAGGAATTTCTGGTTTATTTTGTTTGATTGTTCCCACCACTGTAATTTGCTTCTGAAGCAACTCTTCTGCCAGCTGCACACTAGTAAAGAAGTTGTCAACAGTAATATTTTTTGATGATCCTTCAATGCTTTTAGCAAGATCTTTCACCACATTCAATCCAAGATTTTTATGAATAGGTTCATGAGGCTTCCTTCCCGTGTAAACAATTCTGTCTAAAGCATATGCCGATGTAGCATCACACAACCAATATATTTTTATGCCATACTTGGCTGGTTTAGAGGGCATATACTGGGTGAAGCTGCATCTTCCACGTAATGGGACTAGCTGTTCGTCAACTGTGAGCCAATCATTGGGAATCATTCTATTTCTACACTTGTCAAGAAATAGTTCCCATACATAGCAAACAGCTGCAAGTTTGTCATCTGCAGATAGAGCTTCTTGGGTACGCCTGTCATCAAATCTAATCATTCTCCTTATATCCTAGAATCTATTTGCTGACATGGTGGCCTTATATGTAGGATTTGCCCTTTCATCCAAGAATGATTCTCTAATAGGGACATCCCAACTCTTCTCAACACAAGAAAGCAGTAAAAGACCAAGAAAACCCTCCATTTCAGCAAAGAAGACTTTTTCCACGTTTTACCACGTAAAGCAGCGACTCTTCTGCCTTCAATATTTGTGCAGTTCATGATTTCCTCTAGTATTTCCTTGGAGATGAAATAGTCCCAGGAATCCATAGGTTACAGGTTTTCAAACCACAGGCTGGACCACGTGCCTTCTTTACGACATTATTGACAGGCGTACGAAAAGTTGCAGGAGGATCTAATTTCCAAATCGTTCCATTCCGACTAATGTATGTGTCGTCTTCTATACCTTTTTGTGGTGGTTCTTCATTTTCAGACTCTCATGAAGTAATATTATCGGAAGGACTGTCATCTGCCTCAGTATTCACATCTGCAGGTTCATTGGCTTATTCTTCACTACTTGCATCTTCAAAAATATTTCCTTCCTCGCAAGAATCATCTTCTTCAAACCGCTGAGCCACAACACTTTCAAAATTAGCAACATTTGCACGTACTGACTCTCTTGCTTTGCGTGTCGAAGCCATAGCAAAAGCCGTGTGTCTCGAACAGCAGCTTGTGCAGCACTAAACGAGTCATACTCGTAACAATATGGGCCTTGCAGCAAAAAACAAACTATAGTAACAATGAGGCTGACAAGAGCAGTACACGATAACAATGCTATGCAATAATAAAACATTTGATTGCAAAAAGATCAATAATACACCGACATAGCCGATATGTGAAAGTAGTGTGTATTATTTTTAGTTATACTATTACTACTACAGCTACTGCTGCTGTTGGCACTCCTGTTGCTGGAAGTACCACTACAGTTATTGCTGAATTAATAATTGCTCCCAAACAAATGTGGAAGACAATACAGGCTAAAGAACATTTATAAATGTGTGAGGGCTTTTGAAGCCCTGCTTATGCATTCACAGTGTATGGGTAAACGTATTGAATTATACAAAAAACTTAAAAAGGTATCTCGTTCTGACTTGATAGGAGGAATGTCACAGTGTTAGTGAAAGAGTACTAGAAAGCAGTTTGAAATCAAACAAAAATTACAGTTTTCTTTTTTTTTTTTTTTTTTTTAATGAAGACATACAAGGGCCTCGGAGGCCCTGTATATGCATCCTAGGGTTAATGATCTGTCTGTACTAACTGTTCAAAAATATCCCGTCTTGTTTTGTTTCTCCTTTCGGATACAAGATTTACTGCCAAGGATTTGGGATGCTTGGAGACAACAGCACGGCTTCCTGACTGCTCAGACAACTAAGAGATTTTTCGTCAGACTTCCTAAACCCTGTAACAAAGACCCGTGCTGCGAGAACAACTTGTCCTCTGCAATCAATTTCACGCTCTTCCGCCTCAGTGACTCCGTTCCACTGGTGGTCTTCGTGTCTAAAGAAAAGTTACCTGTAATCGCTCAACCGTAATCGAAATAAAAGGTACGCTCCCTACCTTATCCCAAATAATTGATTCGCTGCGAAAGGTTCGAAAGAGGGATGGAAGGAAGGTTAGTGTTAAACATTTCGTTCACGTCGAGTTTGTTAGAGCACTAGCGAAGTTGTAGAGGACGGCGGTAGGAGGCGGCCGTCGTCTGTCCTATATCGCCACTGACAATACTGTTCACGTGTTGCGTGCTTTTTCTGGAAGCAAAAGCTTTGGTCTGACTGCCACAGGGACGTCTTAAAAACAGAAACTTAATAAGAACTGTCCAATTACACGTGAAGTGTTAGCACATTCTGCTAGGGCTGCAAAACGAGAGAGACGTCTTCAACCACCATCGCACGAGCTGGCACTACTTGACTTTTTTCAGGGATCGTGAGTCTTCTGACCGCTTTAATGCGATTTCCTTTTCTACGCCAGTGTCTCTCAGACTATAATTTACATTCAACGACCCCAATTATTTGTTCTACATATTCAAATTTCTTGTCTTCCCCTACATTTTTTGTGCTCTACGACTCCCTCTAGTACCATGGAGTTATTCTCTGATGACTTAACACACATTCTAAAATCTTGTTACTTCTTTTAACCAGTATTTTCTAAGTGTTCCTTTCTTTGCCGTTTATGTTGAAGACTCATTCATTTCTTATGCTCCGTAGATAACAGCCCCCACAATCATATATCGACTACAATGTAAGGGACTCATATTATGTACAATCCACTTAATTGCCAGGTATATTTTGTCACAAATTTATTCCCCAAAGTAAGTTCTGTGTTTGATAGTAGCAGACTTCTTTCAGCGACGAATGCTCTCTGTACTTGCGTTAGTTTGTGTCCTATATCCTTGCTTCGTGTGTCATGCCTTCAGGTTAATGGCATACTTTCACTTCGTGTACTACTTGGTCTCCAATTTGATATTAAGTTTGTCGCTCTTCTAAATTCTCCTGTGCCTCTCCTCGCAGTTCATGCTGCAGCAGCTTGCTCAAATATCTAATGTTGTAGTAAAGCAGTTTCAAGCTGATCACTTCAAATCCCCAACAACAACAGCAGAAAAAAGTAACAAATACTAAGTTGACAAAACATTTTTACAAAAAAAGGCAAAAAAATTAAACACTAGAATTATGGAGCAGTTTGTGTTTGCAAATGAAATTTAAAGGATTCTAGCTAAAGCGAAAATTTTAGTAGAACTGAAACCATAGTCCTATAATCTGCAAGGTTTATTGAAGACATCATCTTACAAGTTCATGGCTTCTTAAGTAATCCTGCAGTAATTTTGTGAAGCAATTTTTACTGGACTAAAGTATTGCGCAAAACATAAATACCTAAGCCGTCGGCACGCGGACCGTGCTCTCGAACGTCAACGTTGAGCGTGCCAAGCTTAACGTGTTACTGAACGTTACTGAACGTTCAGGAACAATGCGGCATGTGTACAAAACACGTGGTGTACGCGATCGCAGAGCGCTTCAGCGGCAGTTGCAGGCAGTATCTGGCTCGCAAATCACAAATTTGTTTACGAAATGGACATACGCAGAATTCCTATGTGAGCTCTGTTAAAACGCACGTTTCCTCCTTTGTCCAAATGCTGATAATGTTGTTCTGTCTGTAGTATACATAAATAAAAACTTCAGTATCCATGAACATTTTATAATGCAAAAGGAAAGTTCCGTATATGGTAAGTAACGAACTAAGCTTACAAAAATTCCATTACAAATAGTGCGATACAAAACACACACACACACACACACACACACACATACACATACACACACACACACACACGCGCGCGCGCGCGCGCGAAACTGAGTAAAGAAAACTGGATGCATTGTGACGCAAACCTCCAACACATTACCCCTACTTTCTAATTCTACATCTCTATTCTTTACCCTAGGGTACACTGAACTTCCGTAACATACGACCTTATCGTGTGTGTTCCTGTTTTCTGACGGCTTTCATCGCAGATATGTTACTAACTGACATTAAATTATAATAAAGCGTAGCAAGAAAAATGAGTTTTTGACGGATCTTCATTGTGCCTTTGTCTTGAAACGGCATACATCTATAGCACGCAAGTTACAATACGAAGATTTATAACCATCGATACGACGGGTTTTCGAGAGATCAATTTGCTGGCACTCTGAAACGGCATATATATGTTGGACGCAAGTTAAAATATACACAACCCATTCAATATGGGCTTCAAGTGAAAGCTAATATGGCGTCTCCTGACTGTGTACTGAAAACAGGTGGCATGTGACATATGTTATTGGACGACGTTCAAACGCACGTTCAAAATACCTGTCACGCTTGATTTTGCCCTACACGTTCAGAAAAACTCCCCAACGCGTGCACGGTCCGTGTGCCGACGACACACATCCGATAAACAGTGTCATGTGCACAGCTCTTATCACCCAAGCATGAAGCACTCACAATTTCCCTGCTTGATAGCTAACAGCCCACACATTCCTATATCGACTACAATGTAATGGATACATATTATGGATAGATCACTGTATTCAACTTCTTAACTTTCTGCAGTAAAATAAACATTGTTTGATGCACATATTGTAATAAGTATTTGAGTTTGAAATTCGATAGTTTAACGTAGACACACATGTAGAATGCCAAGGATTGTACGCTTTCGATTACATTTACACTTGCTTTATACTTTTCGTATCTTCTTTTATTTATTTGTTTGCTGTCATAATTCACTAGAAGCAAGTAAACGAATGAGGAAAGCATGCAACAATCTTCAAGGCCTTGAAGAACTGAGCGTTAACTACGAAACGAAATGAAACAATACTCCTATGTTGGCTAATTGATATGGCATATTTTGCGGTATTTCGTCGATCTGCAGACAAATAAAAATCATCGACACTTTCGCAATTTAAACTCATATAATTAAGTTGCAACTTTGATTACATACTTAAGTCAAAACTCTGCACATATTGGTTACATGTTACATTCGGCAGCGAATTTCAGATCCTAAGATAATTTGCGTTAGAGTATAAAAATTATTTTGCTGCATTTCCGCGTTCAGCGGAAATCGTAAAGTATTTCTCTGCCATTTGGCTTAGAGAAGTGCAGCTGAAAGTTCATCATTGTGGTAATATACTATTCAAAATTTCCTGAAATACACAACTCGTCGTACAGTACAGATGTAAGAGGAGGGGCCAACATGGTCGGACGTGTCACGTGACGCTACTTCACACATCCTGAACTGCAGGCAGCTTCAAGCGGAGGAGAAAAAAATTATCATATTTCACCAATACAGAGCTTTAAGATGGACAACTCAAATCCTGACGGTGGTTGTGTTGGTGCTGTTGGTGAAGTGCAGTTTCTAGGCATCTGACTTTACTCCAAAACTTTTCGGTTTTGCCTCAAGGACTGTCATGTGACACTTTTGATGATGATTCTACCGTCGGATGTAGAGTTTCCAGGACCGAAAATAGAAAAGCCGAACTCGGCATTATACTTAGCCGGACATTTTTCCCTAAAAACCGGACTATCTGTTTTAAATACAAATAGTTATTTGGGTACTTTCAACCAATCGTCATTACTTGCCAATTACAATCAGTTAAACTGAAAAAAATCGGCGAACAAGCTTTTAATTTGGCAATTATGACAGCATCTAAGTGTTCAGCCGTCTTAATTGCTCAGTCTTCTTCCGAAGATAAGCGCATGTGAAAGTAAACTAAAATATCTTCGTTAAACAATAAAAACGAAGAAAAACGTAAGACATAGGCGTAAGAACAGCATTATGGTACAGCTCCTTATTCCTTCTTTTATTATTCCTTGGGCTTACGCAATTAGCTTGGAACGGGTCTTAGTTATGCGTTCTCTACTTCGTCGCTAGAAAGCCTAACAAAAGCCTGGCAACTCTAGTCAAATGGTGACTTCAGGCTCGCTGGCTCTTTTCGTGCTGGCCGCGGGTTTCCTACCTTGCTTTCTCTCCTTTCGTCGTCAAAAACACAAGCATGATACTAACTTCTGCAGGCGTAACATCAGTCAATCATTTAAATTTTTCGGGTATATAGAAGACAAAACATTCAGCTCGCGAAGGAAGGATGCCGCCGTGCCCGAAGACTACGCCGCTGAATAACCACACTGGGATTCTTCAGCCAATGATGTCCTACGACTTTACCTTATACCCTGCATTTCCTTCGCTCAGACATGTACAGAATTTCTGGAGAACTTTGCACCGGTTTAAATCAAGGAAGGGAAGTGATGCACGATGAAATGTTGTTCGCCCTGTAGCATATCACATCGCGCTCTGGTGAAATTTAATCGCATCACTTGTGCCTGCATTGTGCTCCATTACCGTAAGATGCCAGAGAGAAGCGTGCTGTTTCGTTAAGTACCTGTCCAGTAATATCGTAAATCGCACTTTTTCGTTCGGCATTAAACTAACATTGTGCAGTCAGGAATTAAGGGTTCAAGCTCTCACAATGAACTCATCGATATCAGCGACGCGAAGGTAAAAATCGACTAGACTTTTCCGTCGTGCGGAACAAGGCAAACGAGGAACGCCGCCGAAAGTTCAACGACCTAGGAGGGTCCTTGGCCCGCAGAGAACAGATCGGTGGATGTTTCGGCCAGAGGTAATAGTGATGTGATAATGATGATGACTGGTGTCAGATGTCAGAAGCGCTGAATGCCCGGAAACTGCTGCTCACAAAAAGATGAGGCGACGCCGGGAGCGATGCCAAATCAACAGCAAGCACGCGAGGAACCCGGCGGCGCCGTGGAACCAGAGTCCCAGGTACAATGAGAGAGAGGCCGGCCTTATTTACTGGCTCCGCCTTTCAGGCGCTGACTGATGAGTTATATAATGAAAGACACTAGGTGCTGTCTACCGTAATTCGGAACATGACGGAGCACTTTCGACGCAATGAGGTTTCCTTTCCTCCTGTAGGTGATTGCCAGTAAAGAGTACTGTTTGACAAATCCCATCACAATACGAACACATTAGATTACTAATATGCCAAATTTTTGACGACATTACTTGACAGTTGTCACTTACGGCGTTACACCAGGTTTCCTCCAATCAGAGCGCTCAACGTCACGCCCGAACAGTTCGCCGTTGCCAAGTTGCCACAGCGGTTATTTCACTTCCAATTACTTGTCTGGCTTTCTTTCTTGACATGTCTGGCTCCCGAGTCCTGGGTCTGGCCCTTTTATTTCGTATTTCCTCAAACGTGATAAAGCACATGAGATGCAACACACACACACACACAAACACACACACAAACACACACACAACGATGCTTACAATATACGCACGTTTGATACACTGCACCAACCAAACACTAAGGGATCCTTCCACACAAGGCGCGATTCAACGTCTTCTATACAGTTCCTAAAATGACAGAGATCGGTTTACGTTAGATAACCTTCGTACTACATTGTTTGAAGCCGAATTTTTAAAGCGCTGCAATTAATCGTTGCGATTGGGATATGAGAGTCGTAAATTCAAGAGCCTTTTGCAGTGTAATGTCATAGCATAGTGGTTAGCATACGAACCTCACAGGAGGATGTGCAAGGTCCGAATTTCGTCAAATGCAGCGAAATTATCTAGGTTTCTAAATGTAATCAAAAGGCTTTGGTTACCATTTTTATTCAGTTAATTGGTTTAAATATATTTTATTTTTTATTTTTAACGCTTTGCCCCGTCATTTTCGCTATCGTATTGACTTTTTTATTTGTTCTTATTTTTCTTCGTGTCATTCTTTTCTCGTTTGGAATCTGCTTGTGTCGCCTACAATCTGCAACCAAGTACCAACCAGGAATGTTCATCCGTTGCTAACGGAGCATGCCATGTAGCCATTGCGAAGATAACTTCAGGTAACCGATGACAGTGAGAAATTATAGTTTGCTTTTATCAGTAAAACTGAAATTTTGCTGAGGAAGGTGTGTATGCAAACAAACATATCCTGAAATTTTTCTGACTTGAATTTACTCTTAAAGGTTAGCCGTAAACGTCGTGAGCAAAGCAATCGTCGTTTTAGATCTGCCGCAGATTGTTGATCGCCATTCACTCGGACACATTGCACATCATGAGGCTGTGAAAAGGTTAAGACATAAGTTTGAATTCAGGGCTACACAACCCGTTCCCTCCCGCAGTTCAGTCATTGGTCATCTAAAATCAGCTGTCAACAGAGCGTGTTCCATTTCCGCCATACCCGCGGCGGCCGCTTCCAACGTTGCTCCGTGTTACACATTAACAGCGTTTGCGAAATGACCCTCCGTGTTTGTATGTCGCCTATAAACAGCGGTAGCCGGCACTGGATGTGGCAACACTGCAGCGGCAAGTGACAGGCGTCAACTATCAAGTAATTTTAATCGGACTATAGTGCCGTTTGTATTTCCAGGTACAGTAATGCTTTTTTCTTTATACATGATGGTTCCGTGACGATGTTGCAAACTTACAGGTATAATGAGGAAAGCGTCAATGTATTAGTTTGAGGTAAGGGACGCTCGTTTGAAAATAACATGTTTTTTTTAGACTCTAAAAGTTATAAACGAAAGTCGTTCTGATACCAACGCCAATGCAACTCTTCTCCTGCAAGCTCTTTACTTTTCATATTCTGGGAGAAAATGGTACGGACCAAAACAAGAAAAAACTGTCTCATAAACAAGGGCTATGAACACTCGCTCATCTTTGCTACTCTGAAGCACATCTCTTCTACTGAACAGCTGCTCCTAGATCTTAAGATATGCATTTTAGAACCCATATTTACTAGACAATTTTTTTCTTCTTTTGCTCCATGCTACCTCCTTCGACAACATGGGAAGCAAAGAGCTTGCAGTAGATGTCCACTGTCTGAGGTGTCAGAACACATTTCGCGTATAATTTTCGACTTGGTCGTTTCTGGGCCAGGGTCCATTACGCCAGATTGATGCATTTACCCTTCTCCATCATCCCTGAAAGTCAGTGCAATCGTCAAGGAATTACCCAGTATAAGTGTGAGCCACATAGTCGTAACACTCCTTTTATTTCGTGGAAGATTCCAGAGAACGAAATGAGGTTTTCTGCAGTTGATATTGTGCTGAAGGGCACTTGATGTTTTATATGGATAATGCTCTGAATTCTGCTATGAATCGAGATATTGAAACAAGTATTTTTTTAATGGGGCCTATGCTTTTCATAGTTGCATTCCCACTTCTTAGTGATAGAAAGCTTGTTAATGGTGACACTGAAGCCTTTCGCAAAATAAACCGAGAAATGTACTAAAATTGGAAAACAATGTGGCCAGCGTTAACTCTGTGGTGTAAACATCGCCTAGCAGAATTTCATGTCAGGCTCATTTCCTGCCCGATATAGATACAGGGTCGGCTATGACTTTTGTATATGGATCGACAGCATATCATAGCTTCCGGCGCATCACATCGGATTTTGAACTTAAGGAACCTGTTCAGATTTGTGTATGTTTTCAGGTTTTAATGGAAGTAGTTAAAATTTTGTCAGACAGTTTTCCATTTAAACCATCCCTGTTGCTTCTTTCTTGTCAAAGCCGAAACAGAAACGTCCATCGTTCATATTTCATATTAATAAAAAACCCTATCCTGGAAAAAACTAGTTTATTAACTTTCTTAGATTTAAATGCTAATAGTACTATTAATAATAATGATAATAACAATAACTGACCTCTCATTACCTGGAGACACTTGGATGCTTCTTGAAACACCTGCTATTGGACAAATGTGTCTGTAGATACTAATGGAAATTGTAATTAAACGGAATACGCTTTAAATAAATTAAACATTTATTCAGACTGACTGATGGCATGTCACCCACTGAAGAAATACCATTCTTAAGGAGGGATATAATGGATTTTGGACCAAAAAATCGATTTTTCAAAAATATTATTTTCTTGATCTACACAGTTTAATCTATTTTGTGTGTGAATTTTATAGTGATATCAGCTTTAGAAATACCTTTAAATTGTTAAACTGATTAACTCTGCACTGGCGCCCACTCCCACCTCTCCGACGTTTGGGAAACTGCTTGCTTCGACGGAATTTATGTTAGTGTGAAGGATATTTTCTTTCGATATCTTTGGCTGACATCTATATCTTCGGCTGACATCTATATTGTTGCCTGAAAACTTTCTTGCTTTATTTACGTTTTGACAGTACTAACTCATATTAGTTCGTGGAAGGTTGAATCCGCAAACATTTACGTGGAAGTCAAGATTTATGCATAATGGATGGTAGAAAAACTGTGTTTAGGAAACGGAGGTTTCATGGAAATCGGTTTACCAACAAAAAAGAGAAAGCAGCTCGAAATGAAGAACATAAGCTCTCAGCTTCAGCATCGAAACTTGGGACAGGAGAATTGTACAGGTGCGTGAGTGATGTTGATATGAATTCCATTGGATTCAGACATTGATTTAGAGCTTCTCTGCCAGGCTATAAAGTTTTCATGTTGATGTGTTAGCTGTAAAAATACGGAATGCATGAGTGTTGTTGAAGGAAGAAGAGTTGGAATAGCTTGTGATTTTAAATTAATTTGTGTGGCTATGAATTTTCATTTTACTCCTCCAAAAAAACTAACACTGGTGCCTATGAAAGCAATTTTAGGTTAGCATATGCTCTGAGATGCCTTGGACAGGGCAGGAAAGGAGGTAATGTATTGCGTGATTTTCTGAACATGCCTCCACCTTGCATAAGGTTTGGAAAAAAAAAAAAGAAATGTCTGATGCTGTATGCGATACTGCCCAAGTTACTATGAAGAAAGCAGTGGAGGAATTGGTGGAAATAAACCAAAAAGAAATAGATCCTGGGGTAGATATTCATGACAGTGAATCTCCCACAAATGTTAATGACCTGTATGTGTCTGTAGATGGGACCTGAATGAAAAGGGGTCACACATCTCTGTATGGAGTTGCACATATTATTGGTATTGGCTCAGGTAAAGTTTTAGATGTAGAAATTATGTCTAAATACTGCCACCAGTGTGCAACAAGGAAAATGTCCAACAATGAAGACAGTGAGAAACTGTGGGAAGAAAAGCATGCAGTAGCATGCTCTAAAAATTATAGCGGCTCAAGTGGGGGCACGGAGGCTGCTGCAGTTGTGAGGATGCTCTCCAGATTTGAGGACCAGTATAGTGTTAGATATACTAAATATCTTGGTGATGGACGACTCCTCTTCGTTCAAAGCTGTAACAGACAATAATCCGTACAATACAAAAGTTGGAATGTGTAGGCCACATCCAAAAAAAAGTCTTTGTGGTAGGCTTCGTCGCTTGCTGAAAGAGAAGAAAGATGAAGTACTTGAGGATGGAAAACCACTAGGAGGAAAAGGCAGGCTTACTCTGAAAGATACTGATTCTCTTCACTTATTTTATGGGAGAGCTATCAGGAAAAACACACATAATTTAGAAACAATGAGGCATGCTGTGTGGGCAATTTTTTTCCACAAACTATCCATTGACCAAACACCAATGCACAATCTGTGTCCGAAAGACGATTGGTGTAAGTTCAACAACAGAAATGAGACGTATTTACACTCATTACCAGAACCTGTTAAGAATGCAATTAAGCTCACATTCAGCTTTCTTGCAAACCCTGATTTACTGAGGAAGTGTCTTCATGGGAAGACACAAAATGCAAATGAAAGGCTCAATAATATTTAATTTGGTTTAGATGCTGAAAACGGACATTCTGTGGACTTGAAGTATTCAAAATAGGTGTCTATGATGCAGTTTTATGTTATAATAACGGAAATAATGGTAGAATTGAAGTGTTGAAGAGAATCGGTATAGATCCTGGTGTGTTCACAAGAAAAGCATTTTACACCATCGACGAGAGCAGAGTCTACAAGCATTGCACCTGCAAATACAGGCCACGCAGATTGGAAGAGTAGAGAAAAACTTGGAGGATGAGGAATATCAGTATGGAGGATTTTAAAATTGAAGTAACCTTATTACATGTAGAAGTATGAGAAGAAAATCTTTGAACCTCATTTTCTTTGTTATTTTTTACGTTAATAGAAGCCTTTCCTCAAAAAGTATATGTGCTAATGCTATGGAATTTTCAGGAACTGTTCGCAATGTGTTTCTGTCTATCTGGGACTAAAAAATACGAGATCCTGCAATTATATTCTGATTTTTAGATAAATGTATGTAGAAAGGATAATTAATTTTGGATGTGGAAAATTTGTACCATAAATTAATAACCGTAGTTCAGTGGTCATATAACCTTCTCAGGGCACTGCAATAAAATTTTCAGATTAATTGTATGGTTAGAATTTGAGTTACGGCTTTTTATAAAAAAGACACTAAAAAATTCAAATTTCTGGCAAAATATTAATCCTGCATATCGTATTATATCTTTCCGTTAAAAACACAGCTCTTTTGCTTTACACGTGCGAAATTTTAGATTTGTACATTAATAAATATGGCTGTAATGATTTTTTTAAATGAATGTTTACATTTTCCGTTACATCCCCCCTTAACGAAACACAGTTGTACATTTTATATATTTCCGACGTATTGCCGATAGAACAGCGACCAATATAGTACTGAAAAAATATATGTTGGTGTCTACAGTCGCAAGTAATTTTGCCTAACTATTTATTTATCGTATGGTGACTACAACAAATATTGAGAAATAAGTACAGTTTACAATTACACATTTAAGGATTTAGGCAAAAAGCTAATATGTTCAAATTCTTAAAGTAAATGATTGAGTAATACTAGGTGGAGGACATTAAAACTATGAAATTAGGACTGTTAATTAAAACAGATACCTTTAGTCGGAGTTCAACATCTGTTCAGTGAAGCCAGTTGATAGCAGAGAGAGAAGTGTTAATAAAATCACTGAATGGTCCCGGTACTTTATTAGAGGGCAATCTCCGACAGTATGATGAACAGGCTGTTCCTGCACCGCACAATCACAGGCCGGAGAGTCCCGGAGTCCCCTCTTGTGCATCAGAGCATTGCACCTAGCGTGTCCGGATCATTTTATTCAGTCGTGTTCACTCAATTCTCTTCAGATCAAATCCTGGTAGACTGGCAGATGGATCTCGCACACCTTGATGTTTTGTTGTTGCAGCATACCATCTCCGCACCGCTTTTCTTCCAGGTAAAACTTGTTGTTTTTTCCATTATGCCAAAGTGGAGTGCGTGATATCAAGGGGTTTGGAGGAGGGTCGAGGCAGTCGGGGTGATGTAACTTCCTCCATTCTCGATCGGTTGCTTCTTGACGTCGCAGTTCAGGTGGTGGAATGTTACTGATGGTATACAGCCAAGGTATATGTGTGTGGATTTTAGTGTACCCCTAATAATTCTCATTGGTTCATTGAGGCGGATGTCTGGTTTTCTTGTACGAGCACTGTGTTGCCGTAGTTGGGCACAGTATTCAGCTGCTGGGTACACTACTAACAGAGATGCAGTCCGTACAGTGGAAGCTTCAGCACCCCAGGTTGTGCCAGCCAGTTTCTTTATTATGTTATTTCACGCCTTTAGGTTTTGACTAGTGTTTTCCGGGTGACTTTATATGTTAAAGACCGATCGAGTGTGACAACAACGCATTTATATGCTGGAAATTGTGTCTAATCCTCTGCTGACAGAAATTCATATTGAACTGTTGGAAGCGATTCTGTTGATAAGTGGAATGCACGGACTTCTGTCTTGGCTGCATTTGGCTGGAGTCTTCGTACTACGTAATATATGTTGAGATTTTGTAAGTCTGTAGACAATACATTTTCTTCTTCCTCGAGTGTATGGCTGTGGCAAGGTCGTACGCGTAGCAAAACTTTTTGCTAGTAGTTTTTGGCATGTCACTGGTATACAGGATGAAGAGCAAGTGTGCTAGGGCGGATCCTTGGGAAGCCTATTTTTTAGGGTAAATGACATACTCTGTTTTTGTCTATCGCTAAACTTGAAGTAACGGTTGGTTAACATATTTCACACAAGTGTCGTCAGTTTCTTACGTGGGACATACTTTTTTAGCTTCAGCAGTAGTCCATCTAGCCACACAGTGTCGTATGCTGCTGATAAATCATCAAAGTCCACCGACGTCTTTAGTTTGTTCTGGAAACCAGCCTCAATATAGGGTGTCAAGATTACAACCTGCCCACAGCAGCAGCCCGGCCTCATATGCTGGAGTTATTTATTATTCCTTTAATTCTGTTAAGGATAAGTCGTTCCAGTACTTTGAAGCACACGCTGAGTAGCGCAATTGGCCGGTAATTTGGGCGGTCGTCAACTGGCTTTCCGGACTTGGCAATTGCTAGTGTATGGGAAATCTTGAACTGTTGAGGTACTTTTCCAGTCTCGAGTATATCGTTGTATAGCCTCTTCAGCCAAGTTCTTCCACGTTCCCCAGTATGTTTTATAAATTCAGGGACTATGCCATCCAGTCCTGCTGCTCTCCTCATGTTCAGTGTTTTGATAGTCTCATTTACATCTCCTTCATTAAAGGGGTCTGATAATGGTGTTATAATGAAGGTAGCTATTGACTTCATTCATTTCATCCTTTATCTTTTCTTTGGCGGTTAAGTCTACAGAGACCTTCTCAGCTCTTGATCTGATGTGTAATGCTAGTTCTGAGGTCGTTATCTTGGGTTGTTGATTGCAAACATTGGTTGCAGTGCCAAGTTTCCTTAATAACGCCAATGGCTTTTTTGCTTGAATGAATGAAATTCAGTCTGGAAGTCAAGTTCATCTATTCCCGCTTCCATGCTTCGTTTAGCTGTTCTAGTATTCTTTTAGCAGCATCAGGTTTTTCAGTTTGTTGATATTCTGCATGCATCTTTTCTGTTGCGTCGTCCCAGCGAGGAATGTAACGTTTCTTCAGCCTTCGTGGTATATTGCACTTGGCTGCACAAATGACGACTCTCATAAATCTTTTATAGTTATCTACTTTTGGGGCTATCCAACGTAAGTTGCTGTCGAACTCCAGAGTGTACAGATCCCAGTTAGCTTTCCTAAAATTCCTTCTTGCCTTGTTAATGTAATTTATGATACGTATCTCAAAGCCTGTGCTGATTATTGTAGGGCGGTGCTGGCTCCTTGGGAAGCTTTTTAGGACTTCTCTTGTAGGACTCAAAGAAGGTATATTTTCATGAGTGGAGAGAAAGCACAGGTCAGGAATGATACCAGTATGCCATCTACCAGAACAAAATGTTTTCATTTCTTTGGCATCGTAATTAAAATAGAAGTTTTTCTTCTTCTGTACATTGTACTAGTTTCTCTCCAGTTTTTTAACCCCAGGTTGTGTGATGGCTGTTCAAATCACCTCAGTGTATAAACGGATGAGGTACAGGGGGTCGGTCACTGGACGCTCGGCAGTTTGTGCACTGAAACAACAGTTAAGCCACTCAGCTCCCCAGTGACACTTCGATCCCGCTGATCTCTCGGCAACTCGCTCCCTTAATATCATATCGGCTATTTCTTACATATATGATAGAGCCAAGTACTGATGATGGCAGGTTGTGTCCTGTAACCTTACCCTTTGTTATACTATCTTGATTTGGATGGGATTCTTGGAGAGCTATCATATCGGTGTAATGATCAATGGCTAGTTTGCTCAGTTACTCACATCTGTCTTCTGGTAGTCCTTCTACATTTATCTGTAAAATATGAATTCTTTGTCATCTTTGTTCGCTCTGAGAAGAGTCTTTATTGCAGTTCGTTTTCTTGTGGTGTTGTATTGAATAGCCATGAGAAATCTTTTACATAGTATGACTGCTGATGGTGGAGACTTTTCGCCGTACTACCTCAGCAGTCTATTGCCCGGGGTACACCATCTTGGAGAGTGTCTACACATCGCACCCCATTTTGTCTAATACCTGTAAAGGTACACAGTACCATCCTCAGGCCATCCTATGACCAAATAATACGATTATATAGGTACAGCAGCAACGCAAGAGCAATTTACAGAAATATTATCTTTTACATCTACATCTACATTTGTACTCCGCAAGCCACCCAACGGTGTGTGGCGTAGGGCATTTTACTTACTGTCATTACCTCCCTTTTCTGTTCCAGTCGCGTATGGTTCGCGGGAAGAACGACTGTCTGAAAGCCTCCGTGTGCTGTCGAATCTCTCTAACTTTACATTCGTGATCTCCTCGGGAGGTATAAGTAGGGGGAAGCAATATATTCGATACCTCATCCAGAAAAGCACCCTCTCGAAACCTGGCGAGCAAGCTACACCGCGGTGCAGAGCGCCTCTCTTGCAGAGTCTGCCACTTGAGTTTGCTAAACATCTCCGTAACACTATCACGGTTACCAAATAACCCTGTGACGAAACGCGCCACTCTTCTTTGGATCTTCTGTATCTCCTCTGTCAACCCGATCTGGTACGGATCCCACACCGATGAGCAATACTCAAGTATAGGTCGAACGAGTGTTTTGTAAGCCACCTCCTTTGTTGATGGACTACATTTTCTAAGGACTCTCCCAATGAATCTCAACCTGGTACCCGCCTTACCAACAATTAATTTTATGTGATCATTCCACTTCAAATCGTTCCGCACGCATACTCCCAGATATTTTACAGAAGTAACTGCTACCAGTGTTTGTTCCGCTATCATATAATCATACAATAAAGGATCCTTCTTTCTATGTGTGGTGTCACCGCCAGACACCACACTTGCTAGGTGGTAGCCTTTAAATCGGCCGCGGTCCATTAGTATACGCCGGACCCGCGTGTCGCCACTGTCAGTGATTGCAGACCGAGCGCCGCCACACGGCAGATCTAGAGAGACGTAGTAGCACTCGCCCCAGTTGTACAGCCGACTTAGCCAGAGATGGATCACTGACAACTACGCTCTCATTTGCCGAGACGATAGTTAGCATAGCCTTCAGCTACGTCAATTGCTACGACCTAGCAAGGCGCCATAGCATTGGATATTATTTTATATTGTGGTTATAACATGTACCGTCAAGAGAGACGTTCTCCAATTATGGATTAAAGTTAAGTATTACAAGATTTTCGTACTTTATTGCAATTCTCAAGACGTTGTCCTGTTCCAGACCTCGCGCCGGCCTGCGTGAGCTTAAGCGCGTGCCTTTCGGCTTCCTCTCATAGTGACTTGGCTGTCTTGCCAAGTCACAACACTATGTATTCGCAATACATTACATTTGTCTATGTTAAGGGTCAGTTGCCACTCCCTGCACCAAGTGCCTATCCGCTGCAGATCTTCCTGCATTTCGCAACAATTCTCTATTGCTGCAACTTCTCTGTATACTACAGCATCATCCGCGAAAAGCCGCATGGAACTTCCGACACTATCTACTAGGTCATTCATATATATTGTGAAAAGCAATGGTCCCATAACACTCCCCTGTGGCACGCCAGAGGTTCCCTTAACGTATGTAGACGTCTCTCCATTGATAACAACATGCTGTGTTCTGTTTGCTAAAAACTATTCAATCCAGCCACACAGCTGGTATGAAATTCCGTAGGCTCTTACTTTGTTTGCCAGGCGACAGTGCGGAACTGTATAGAACGCCTTCCGGAAGTCAAGGAAAATAGCATCTACCTGGGAGCCTGTATCTAATATTTTCTGGGTCTCATGAACAAATAAAGCGAGTTGGGTCTCACACGATCGCTGTTTCCGGAATCCATGTTGATTCCTACAGAGTAGATTCTGGGCTTCCAAAAACAACATGATACGCGAGTAAAATACATGTTCTAAAATTCTGCAACAGATCGATGTCAGAGATATAGGCCTATAGTTTTGCGCATCTGCTCGACGATCCTTCTTGAAGACTGGGACTACCTGTGCTCTTTTCCAATCATTTGGAACCTTCCGTTCCTCTAGAGACTTGCGGTACACGGCTGTTAGAAGGGGGGCAAGTTCTGTCGCGTGACAGCAGACACATGGTATATAGTGAACCTTAAAATTTATAGGTAGTCTCTTAGCCCTGGCACGTAGTCGACAAGCTTGCTTCCCAAGCAAGTGTGTCAACTACTAAAACAAAAGGTCAATGTTGAACTTTAAACAGAAGTAAATTGCGGCCAGCAGTGATGAGAGGTCCCTACGTACAGAGTTTACTTTATTTATAACTAGCTGTTACCCGCTGCTTCACTCGCAATTCCATAGTTTTGTAATTATGTGTGATGGTGAGTAATTTTATGATTTGTCTGTGATATATTGGTGTAGAGATGTACGCACAAAAAATGTTTGCTGTAGTAGTAGTAGTAGTATTAGTAGTAGTAGCTTTATTCATCCGTAGATCTCTTTTTACAAGGCTGTAGGACATGTCAAAGTATTTACAAATTTTGATCAGTTTAAAATGTATGGTACATACTTTGTATGTAGGTACATAATGAGTTTGTTTATATTATTTTGCTGTATGTCGAACCTCAAAGCTTATATTATTTAAAAGTTATTAAAATGTATAAAATATTATTTTATTTAAAAATGTATCGATTCATTACTTTGGTGCAAAAGTAGAGTTTTCAGGGGTTTCTCTGACTCACCTAGTACTGCATGTGAGATTTTTCCACCAGAGAAACTCATACCAACCGTCTCTCTCTTCAATTTGATTGCGTTATGGTGCCTACATTTTTGATCCATCGACCTATGATGGCTAATTTATGGTTAACACAGTTAATAGGTCGTAATTAAATGTAGCCTCACCAAAAGCCTCCCATGATCCACGTGTAAAGCGCGACACTCCGTTTGTCGTACACCTTTTAAATGATGCCGTCGTTGTGGGACTTGAAGCGTCTTGGAAGCTGTACGACACGAATGAAGCTCAGCGTCTACAGTGCGACGAGCTTATGATTGTTCCAATGTCTCTGTAGCTCTTAAGGCAGCCACGCGTTCTGCATCCAAATTCCGGCGGACGTGGGTTTGCTCTGAGCTTTGTTGGATTCCAGTAACTTTCGCAGCTTCAGGTCTCTTAGAACTATGCGCTAAATCAGACTTACGTTTGCGAGGCTTATGGTGATAGTTTTAAACATGGTTCTCGGGCTTACCGTCCAATTTTATTGTTGTATCTCCATCACATGCTTGGTTGCGTAGGAACTCAATATCAAAAACCAAGCGCACAATAAAATTGGATGTGCACTCTCACGAAATAATGTATAGTCGCCGACCATCGCGCCAAATTCGTCAGCGTGCGACTCACATATACCGTATTTAAAAATATTAGTAATATTAAAAAAATACAACTTTCTAAAGTAGCATAAGGTTTTTCTCAGGATTCAAGCTATCTTCATGTCAAATACCATCGGAATCTGTTCAGCGGCAGAGTCGTGACAGTGCAGCAAAGTGAATTACTTTCACAATTAATAATACTTGTAGTACTATGGAAAAAAAACAAGTGAGAGTTGAATAAGCGTTGTACTGATTACGTTGAATCATATTGTGAAGAACACATCAATGACTGGGTGTTGTGTGATGTCCTTAGGTTAGTTAGGTTTAAGTAGTTCTAAGTTCTAGGGGACTGATGACCATAGATGTTAAGTCCCATAGTGCTCAGAGCCATTTGAACCATTTGAAGAACACATCAACTAATAACAGCATTTTCACATATATGATAAAGTACAAAAGTCAAAGTAAATAGTTTTTTTCAAAGAGTAATTACTATTCCATATTTTGCGTTATATTCTTCAGATCAATAAATATGTTGCACTACACACGTTCTGAAGTAGCCCTTGTTCTTTCTCAGCGCTCAAGCTATCTTCATATCAAATTTTATCAAAATCGGTTCAGCGATTTAATCGTGAAAGCGTTACAGACAGAGCTACTTTCGGCTTTATGGTATTAGTATGGACTGCTATCATTATTATTACCTTTTAAAAAAGTCACAGTATAAAGAATATTTAAAAATAGCCATAAAGGATATCTAAAAATAGCACACAATTTCAAAATAAGAAATTAAATAACAAAATAGTCCCCACTATAATAAAAGATTAAAAGCAAAATTGCAAATGTGTTTAGCCAAGTTTATATTTTACTATTATATATAGTGATCTGACCACACATCTTTAAATTAAGCACGTGTTGTAAAAACAGTGTTACATTATAAAAATATAAAAGTAATTTTTATTGAAAAGGAATCAAGCGTCCAGAGAGAACAGTAACATGCTTTGAGTATGTATTACTTTGCAACTGTCACCTGACGATCTTTGGCCGCATCTCCAGTTTCATGTTTGTCCAAGCAGTGACCACGCGTACGCTGGGGCTCTTGGCGGTGCTACAACGCGCCTTCTCTACCCCGAATCGCAGCTCATCGAGCAGACACGGCCGTGGTAACCTCCCCAGGTAGATAACGCGCATTTGTGGAAGGTTGCATCGTTGGGCTTTGATATTGGGCGACCACATAGGACCACAAACAAACGTGCTGTACTATGAACATTATCCTATTGCGACACTGTAATCCAATTATTATGTTCTGACCCTGGTGGTGTTGCATGTCTGTAGGCAATGAGACTATTTTAAATCCATAGCTACTTCGTGTATTCACAAATTAAAACAGTAATCCAAGTTCATTACAATGTCATGGTGCTAGGGCACTACCATCTTAAAATCAATTTTTTACGTCAACTATTTAAAATATGGTAAATAGTGGGATATATTAAACTCCTCCCCCCATGAACCATGGACCTTGCCGTTGGTGGGGAGGCTTGCGTGCCTCAGCGATACAGATAGCCGTACCGTAGGTGCAACCAAAACGGAGGGGTATCTGTCGAGAGGCCAGACAAACGTGTGGTTCCTGAAGAGGGGCAGCAGCCTTTTCAGTAGTTGCAAGGGCAACAGTCTGGATGATTGACTGATCTGGCCTTGTAACAATAACCAAAACGGCCTTGCTGTGCTGGTACTGCGAACGGCTGAAAGCAAGGGGAAACTACAGCCGTAATTCTTCCTGAGGGCATGCAGCTTTACTGTATGATTAAATGATGATGGCGTCCTCTTGGGTAAAATATTCCGGAGGTAAAATAGTCCCCCATTCGGATCTCCGGGCGGGGACTACTCAAGAGGATGTCGTTATCAGGAGAAAGAAAACTGGCGTTCTACGGATCGGAGCGTGGAATGTCAGATCCCTTAATCGGGCAGGTAGGTTAGAAAATTTAAAAAGGGAAATGGATAGGTTAAAGTTAGATATAGTGGGAATTAGTGAAGTTCGGTGGCAGGAGGAACAAGACTTCTGGTCAGGTGACTACAGGGTTATAAACACAAAATCAAATAGGGGTAATGCAGGAGTAGGTTTAATAATGAATAGGAAAATAGGAATGCGGGTAAGCTACTACAAACAGCATAGTGAACGCATTATTGTGGCCAAGATAGATACGAAGCCCACGCCTACTACAGTAGTACAAGTTTATATGCCAACTAGCTCTGCAGATGACGAAGAAATTGAAGAAATGTATGATGAAATAAAAGAAATTATTCAGATTGTGAAGGGAGACGAAAATTTAATAGTCATGGGTGACTGGAATTCAAGTGTAGGAAAAGGGAGAGAAGGAAACATAGTAGGTGAATATGGATTGGGGGACAGAAATGAAAGAGGAAGCCGCCTGGTCGAATTTTGCACAGAGCACAACATAATCATAACTAACACTTGGTTTCAGAATCATGAAAGAAGGTTGTATACATGGAAGAACCCTGGAGATACTAAAAGGTATCAGATAGATTATATAATGGTAAGACAGAGATTTAGGAACCAGGTTTTAAATTGTAAGACATTTCCAGGGGCAGATGTGGACTCTGACCACAATCTATTGGTGATGACCTGTAGATTAAAACTGAAGAAACTGCAAAAAGGTGGGAATTTAAGGAGATGGGACCTGGATAAACTAAAAGAACCAGAGGTTGTACAGAGATTCAGGGGGAGCATAAGGGCGCAAATGACAGGAATGGGGGAAATAAATACAGTAGAAGAAGAATGGGTAGCTTTGAGGGATGAAGTAGTGAAGGCAGCAGAGGATCAAGTAGGTAAAAAGACGAGGGCTAGTAGAAATCCTTGGGTACAGAAGAAATATTGAATTTAATTGATGAAAGGAGAAAATATAAAAATGCAGTAAGTGAAACAGGCAAAAAGGAATACAAACGTCTCAAAAATGAGATCGACAGGAAGTGCAAAATGGCTAAGCAGGGATGGCTAGAGGACAAATGTAAGGATGTAGAGGCCTATCTCACTAGGGGTAAGATAGATACCGCCTACAGGAAAATTAAAGAGACCTTTGGAGATAAGAGAACGACTTGTATGAATATCAAGAGCTCAGATGGAAACCCAGTTCTAAGCAAAGAGGGGAAAGCAGAAAGGTGGAAAGAGTATATATAGGGTCTATACAAGGGCGATGTACTTGAGGACAATATTATGGAAATGGAAGAGGATGTAGATGAAGATGAAATGGGAGATATGATACTGCGTGAAGAGTTTGACAGAGCACTGAAAGACCTAAGTCGAAACAAGGCCCCCGGAGTAGACAATATTCCATTGGAACTACTGACGGCCGTGGGAGAGCCAGTCCTGACAAAACTCTACCATCTGGTGAGCAAGATGTATGAAACAGGCGAAATACCCTCAGACTTCAAGAAGATTATAATAATTCCAATCCCAAAGAAAGCAGGTGTTGACAGATGTGAAAATTACCGAACTATCAGCTTAATAAGTCACAGCTGCAAAATACTAACACGAATTCTTTACAGACGAATGGAAAAACTAGTAGAAGCCAACCTCGGGGAAGATCAGTTTGGATTCCGTAGAAACACTGGAACACGTGAGGCAATACTGACCTTACGACTTATCTTAGAAGAAAGATTAAGGAAAGGCAAACCTACGTTTCTAGCATTTGTAGACTTAGAGAAAGCTTTTGACAATGTTGACTGGAGTACTCTCTTTCAAATTCTAAAGGTGGCAGGGGTAAAATACAGGGAGCGAAAGGCTATTTACAATTTGTACAGAAACCAGATGGCAGTTATAAGAGTCGAGGGACATGAAAGGGAAGCAGTGGTTGGGAAGGGAGTAAGACAGGGTTGTAGCCTCTCCCCGATGTTGTTCAATCTGTATATTGAGCAAGCAGTAAAGGAAACAAAAGAAAAATTCGGAGTAGGTATTAAAATTCATGGAGAAGAAATAAAAACTTTGAGGTTCGCCGATGACATTGTAATTCTGTCAGAGACAGCAAAGGACTTGGAAGAGCAGTTGAATGGAATGGAAAGTATCTTGAAAGGAGGATATAAGATGAACATCAACAAAAGCAAAACAAGGATAATGGAATGTAGTCTAATTAAGTCGGGTGATGCTGAGGGAATTAGATTAGGAAATGAGGCACTTAAAGTAGTAAAGGAGTTTTGCTATTTGGGGAGCAAAATAACTGATGATGGTCGAAGTAGAGAGGATATAAAATGTAGGCTGGCAATGGCAAGGAAAGCGTTTCTGAAGAAGAGAAATTTGTTAACATCCAGTATTGATTTAAGTGTCAGGAAGTCATTTTTGAAAGTATTCGTATGGAGTGTAGCCATGTATGGAAGTGAAACATGGACGATAAATAGTTTGGACAAGAAGAGAATAGAAGCTTTCGAAATGTGGTGCTACAGAAGAATGCTGAAGATTAGATGGGTAGATCACATAACTAATGAGGAAGTATTGAATAGGATTGGGGAGAAGAGAAGTTTGGGGCACAACTTGATCAGAAGAAGGGATCGGTTGGTAGGACATGTTCTGAGGCATCAAGGGATCACCAATTTAGTATTGGAGGGCAGCGTGGAGGGTAAAAATCGTAGAGGGAGACCAAGAGATGAATACACTAAGCAGATTCAGAAGGATGTAGGTTGCAGTAGGTACTGGGAGATGAAAAAGCTTGCACAGGATAGAGTAGCATGGAGAGCTGCATCAAACCAGTCTCAGGACTGAAGACCACAACAACAACAACAACATATTAAACTAAATAACATGCATTTGCACACAGTAATATTGTACGGGTTATATCATGGGGGGAGCAGACGAAGAGAGTCAAAAGGAAGGAGCGACGTTATACGCATAGGGGGACGAGAAACTAATAAAACTTCGCAAGTTCAGTCAAAGGCAAAATCTGATGGTGGTGATTGAGTTTGAAAACGAAATCACTGAACTGTGGATCGGAACAGTATGCAGACAACCTTATATCCATTTTATGAACAGTTCTATAAATTGCTTTTCCCTCAACTCAGCCTGATGATTAAGTAACTTATCCTTCTTTCCCTTCACGTGCCTGGAAATTTTCATTTTCTCCAAGATGTTCACCAGAGGGCCCTTAGGAACAATATGCAAACTTTCAAGATTATTCCCTTTGTTTTCTGTTGTTTGCTTATTTTGAATAAAATTGTCCCTCCAGTATGTTCTTTGAATCTCATCAAAAATCTGTGCCCCGTTTGTCCAATAAAAACTATTACACTCATTACAGGATATGTTGCAAACACCTTAATTTGACGACTTTTCTCTGTAATCAACGCTAGGGTAAAATAAGTTACGCAGTGAGCTCGTACTTTCTAAGCTTAACTTTTTTCTTTCGAAACAACCTCCCTATTTCATCCGAGATGCTGCCCATGTAAGTCATGCGCACGTACCTTAATTTCTTGGACCTAAATCGTGGTGAACCTTACTTTCCATGGTTTTCTGTAGGTGTTCAATTTCCTCAGTCCTACAATCATTGTCCATATCGCGATTTGCTTGAAAATGCGGACCTCCTCAATTTTCTCTTGGTTAGTGAAAGTCTGTATCAAAGTTCTGTGGAGCACAGGTCTGTCCTTCTCGATGATTTGAACTAGCACTTCCAATTACGTTAGCTTCCTAAAAATTCCGAAAGTGCGTTTGTTGTGCTCTTTCTTTACATGTAAATCTAAAAAGTTTATACCTCTGTTGTCCTCTTCGTATCCATAGTAAAATTTAGTTTCAGAAGCATACTGTTAAAGCTCGCCACCATATTCTCCATTTCTTCCCGAGTATCTCTAAGCAACAAAATCGTGTCGTCAACATACCTTTTATAGTGAATAAGCTTGCGTTTTACGTCAGAGCACATTTTAAAAAACCTACAATCCATTTCTGTGCCAAAAATGTCAACAGTCCCAGCTAGTGGGCAACCATCAAAAATAAGCTGCCCAGTAGTGCATTACTTGAATTTACATTCTCGTGGTTCTTAAACGTTGCTTCGTTGGTTAAGAGCACACGTAGGGGGGAAAAAACCATGGTGTCGTCTCCCAGGCGCTGCAAAACAAACCGACAAAATTCTACACGACGTTCGAAATCACGCGCTTCGAGCGCCTGATGTTGTGACAGATGATATGGGCGGAATTTGTGTCGATGCAAGATGCGAATGACAATCGTCTGGCTGATACCACATTCCTTGCCAACACGTCTCGTGCCACAAAGCAGACTGATAAGCGTCGTAACGAGATCAGCTTGTTCATGTGCTTAATCAGCTGCAGTCTTCGTACTCGTCCCCTGTTTGACATCAAAGCTGCCTGTTCGCACTAGGCGCCATATAATTCGGGCAACTGCGTGGTGGCTCTGCGGACAGTGGCGGTCAGGATAGATGTCCATATTCCGTCGTATGGTTTCGACGACATTTCTCTGACAGATGTTGTATAAAAGTACAATGTCTAAATTTTCCTCCTTGATTTATGTACCATACTTGCTTCAATATCTCTACCGACATTAAGAGCTAAGACTCTTTGTCACACACCAAAGTACATGCCTCTTAACTTCCTATCATTTGCTGAAAACTCCGTTTTGAAATTTTGAAACATTCACGACATATGTGATGTTATATCTTACATTACTCACCCTGTATATACTAGCTGTTACCAAGCAGCTGTGCTCACATATCAGTAGTTTTGTTATGATGAGTGATAAGTATGCTATTATACATGCCATAGCGTCAGCTGCCCTCACGTAGGATAAGCACAGCTCGTGATGTGCCCCCCCCCCCCCTCCATCTCCCCCACCCCAAATGCACTAACACACGACGCTGCGGCACACGTAGCTCGCTGCCGAGCGGTGTGTGCGAGGAGCATGCATGTAGGCATAGTTGCTATTGAAGTAGTTATACTTTATACAGCTAGTACATTATGCAATAAATTTAATACATTTTTAATGTGGTTTATACTCACTGACCTAAAGAAAAAGTTTTTTTTCATAATGCGGGGCCACAGTCATAACACACTTCTTTAAAGTCAGTACCACCATTTGACTGTTGTTTATTTACAGTGTTACATTTACACTTACACAATCAAAGTGCCATTATCAAGTTTTTTCTGAAAGCAGCTTAGACAATAACAGTGAAATACATAACAACTAATATACCCATATAAGAATCCATATTTATAATGCTTACTTACAAGTGTTATAAATTGCCTAAGATGGCTTCTTCTTCATTTAATTAGTCATTTAATACCCCCCCCCCCTCTCCCTTACACTTAAACTCCACATGCCTATAGTCTTCAGTCTTCAATGAATGATTCATAGTATTCTTGACCTTGTGTTTCTTCTCAGTTGTTTATTACCTCTCTAGGAAGTAACTATGATCAATAATGTTACATTTATCTTTGTTGTTAAGAAATAGGAATTAACCCACTTGGGGCTTTCACATTATGTGGTAGCTGATTAAGTTGTTAACATTACTATGTCATCTTTACATCGTATAAGTAAGATGTCAGTACAATAACGTGTAAATTAGATTTATAGCACCAAGATTGCAGTCATATGTATCAATACTAAGGTGCACTCACGTTTGTTATTGTATCTCAACAACCATTAACAAATACTAGGATATCCCTACTCTTTATATTATGTTAAATTTAAATGTGCTGTTTAACATGAAATCGTTTGATTCTTTTATTTGCTTGGATGCGTTTATGTACAAGACATGTTTCACATACCTGTGTTATTTGCATTTATTCCTAAGTAATGTTCTACCACATATAACAAGTTTTACATGACTGATGACACGTACATCATAAATATAGCTTCAAACCTCACTGGTTAATTAATTAATAAGTGACTGCACTGTATTGTATTAATTCTGAATTGAGACAAAATTACACAATATAGAGTTGGCCATGTGTTAATTTCACGTACAAAGCTGTATATTTACCCACTGAAATGTACTTTAAACAACGTCAATGATTAACTGGACTCTTAATATATTTACGGATGCAGCGATATTATCGAGAGGTTTGTTACTGTTTATGTTTATGAGCTGGCAGCTTCATTGTATACTAAGATAAACAGATACTGCAAAGATGCAACAACTACCAAAGAAAATAAATTGCTCCTAACCTTTCCTATCCTACGGGTCACTGAGTCCAAAGATTAAAAGAAAATGTCACCTGCTTGAAACAGGTATTTTGTTGACCAAGACAATTTGACACTTAGCCAATTGTCATTCAACCAAGATGGTATACTCAGTGATGAAACAAAGCAGTAGGCTCTATTAGAAATATCGACGATTAGACAATGTGTCTAATAATGTATTTTAATACGACAGTATGCCATCTTAGGCAATTTATAACACTTGTAAGCAAGCATTATAAATATAGATTTTTATTTGGTTATATCACTTGTTATGTATTTCACTGTTATTGTCTAATCAGCTTTCAGAAAAAAACTTGATAATGGCACTTTGAAGCCGAAATCATGATTGTGTAATTGTAAATGTAACACTGTAATTAAACAACAGTCTAATGGCGGTACTGACTTTAAAGTAAGGAAAAAGTGTTCCATTCCCTACTTCTCCCTCCTAGGGGTCGATTTATCTGCCTCGCCCTCGCCCTCATTTTCCACAGCGGACCTACACGACAGTGGCGTTCGAAAAACTACTGGAAATCTCTTGGTATATCGCTCCTGCATGACAGGGGTCGAAACGAGCGACCGATTGCAAGCGATATTCATATTCCAGTCTGTGATACTTAAGGAAGCAGGTGAAAACCCCAGATGATTTTTGTTGATTGTTCGTTAGTTTCGGATCTCTCCCAGATTGCGTTAACTAGAGAGATATTTAAGGTTCTGTACGTAGAAAAGGTGCACAATTCGTTTAGTCAGCCCAAGAAATATTCGACAGGTCCCAGTCGGGATCGTTAAAAGGCTGCCTCTTCAACAGTCAAAAATGCGCCACCTTCCTCGAAGAAGAAGCCACGCACGCACACAAACCCGTGTCAACTCAATAGGAGCCTCCCCATTACTTTCTTCGAAGACAGCAAAAAAGGAAAAAAAAAGATAAGTCGGGAAATGAATTACCAAAGAATTTGTAAACCACAACAACAGCGATAGAAGATATTATATGTACCGACTCTTATACAACGTTTTAGCAGAGTGTCAAACAAGTTGATACACAAAACTTAAGCTACATAAATCAGCAGATATTGAACATGTGTCAAAATGAACGAACCAAAATATATAAATAAGTGTTTTCTCTGGAATTACGTCATGATTGGTCATCCTGTGTTCAAACGCTTACCCATATATGTTATGTTCACAGACCAACTAACTAAACAAAATGTTGGACAATGCATATTGGAAAAGATTTCTGGAAACTTCAGTACTTTCATTTGCTACTTCGCCGACGGGATGTTAAATATTACTTTTACTGTTCTTCTTTGTTTCAATACTTCCTTAAGCTGCAATAAAACGATGTAAAACGTAGATTGAAGTTCAGTACGTAGCTTTTCACTTTATAACAGTATGCTTATGATGTTGGTTCTTTAAAGAAAAATTATTTTGAATACGATCTCTTACTTACGACGAACGTGCACTCGAACGTAAATTATGTCTTTATTTTTTGAGGCATTTCGATTATTTTTTACAAAGACTCTTCAAGTCTTGAAACGTAGACCACATATTACATCGGTAACTCAGAAAAAATCTATAGTAGTTCATTTGCATCACTGTTTACAGCGCGTGATTCAAGAATTCGACTTGCGGCTTTGTCTATTATTCGTCGCATCGAAAAGACTTTCTGGGACACTTTTACCTTAATTTTACCTATAAAGCCCAACTACATTCTTTAAAGGCGTGTGTGTTGCAGTTTACCCAATATTACGGTCATTTTGATACAGGCAGGGGTAATCTTAATGTTGTAATTTTCATTTCGAAAAAATAAAAATAAAACTTCATTTTTTAGATGTGTTCATTAAACTTTGTCTATACCTCGTAATGATGTCGTGTTTGTTAAAACTTTGACTGCCCCTCGTAATGATGTCATTTAATAATGTGTAATATGATTACTTGTTTTCCGTCTTGTCGAATTGGTATTGAGAATTAGGCAAGAAACATTGACACAGCTGCTGATTGTGTGCGCTCATTACGGTCGGTCCGTTGTTGGTCCCACTACATGTCAGCAGTCAGATGTAAAGACTTCTCAGCTGAAGTGACTTGCGTTAGTAATGACGGCATAAGCTAGAAGCATTCGCTGGAGATCAAGTACACTGGGTTAATACTGACTTTAAGTCCTATGTTCGTTTCGTCTCATCAAATGCGTTTTTGGATTAGTACCATGTTTAACATTTTTTTCAGGTTGTGAGTTTCTCACTGGACCACGGCCAACCACAGACCCGACATACTGATTTGACTGAATATGATAAAACACGCTCGTGTAACGCAGATTATCCAGGGTGGCTATTATTAAACATGCCGTTGAAGATAGTCATAGTGCACGATAGTTAATCGGCAAGAATGTAAATAAATAACCACATTTTGTAGCTTCTCTCTATATCATTATATTAAAAATATTACGTAGTAAAAATTGAGCAATAAGACACAGCAGTTTAGTAACACTGTGGTGTCCTCCTATTCTTAACAATGTTTGCTTTTGATGAACTTGTATGTGTACTCCGAACTGATCTCGCTGCCAACCCATCAGTGACGCAGCCGCTTTTGCGTGCGCGTGCGCATATAGGCCTGCCCCCACATCGTGACGCTGTGCAGTGGTTTGTCACACTTTCTCTGGCGCCGGCCGCAAGATATAGAGCTTATGGGTCGCAGAGTACGCCACGGCCTTTAAAGCTGCCACGCCGGCGCCGTTTCCTGTCTGTTGGGTTCCACAAGGCCACACCTTCGACCCCAGGTTCGGACTTCGAATGACGTTGTACCGATACAGTAGTATGACTTGGCCCTCCACTCGTTCGGACCGCATAAAACCTACTTCTATTTACCGCAAGTCACCTTCCAATCTGCGGCGGAGGGTATTTTACGTACCAGTTTTCTCTTTAGTTTGCAAATTATATATGGGAAGAACGACTACGGGCAAACCTCCGCATGAGTCGTCTAATTTCGCGTATGTGGGAAAAAGAAATGTTTCTAGACTTGGCGGGCAGGAATCCAGTCCGCTGCCAGCGTTGGAGGGTGAACCTTTGCCACTGGCAGCCACTCTTCCTGACGAAACGCCAGGAAAACCGTTAAACAAACGTCGCTCGAAGACTCAGAGATAGAAGTCAAAAGGTAATACCTCTTCACGCGGTCTAAGTCAATGGAGGAACGCAGCGCTAAAGGATACTTTCCCCGAGCCACAAAACATGTGGTAGCACAGGGTTCCATCCATACCCGTCCCTCTTGCCCTCACTCTCAAAGTGATGACACGCAATGAATAAATGTATGTGCTATCGAATAAAAGGCAAGTGTTGGTTCCAGTTCTACATGAATATTCACAAATTGCAATGTGTTCTACACCAGAGGACAGCCCAGTGTTATTTGTCCCTATTTTAACTGATCCACTCGTCTAATTACGAATCAACCTCCAGTCTATGACAACATAGCTGGTGAAACCTGCGAAACTGGAAGAAAGATTTTTAGCTTCTTACCAGAAATAAGAGACTTACACGTAATAACCTCAAGTCAACGCGTGGGTTAGTGTAATTTCTCATTGGAGATGTCTTGTACATTGTACTTACATCGGATAGGAAAAAGACCGAAAATGAGGGAACGTCCGAGCCCATCGTGTCTCAGTGTTCAAAATACGTACAAGATGCCTCAACATATACGTGGAACAAATAAAAGTATACACGAAAATTCTGAACAACACTGCGTATGCTCAGGAGGAATACATAAGAGTACAGGCTGGAGATGGTCTGTCATGCCCAACTGTGAACTTGCAGTTACAGAAACATAGAGGTCGGGAAATAGAGACAGAGGAGGAGGAGGAGGAGATTAGTGTTTAACGTCTCGTCGACAACGGGGTCATTAGAGACGGAGCGCAAGCTCGGGTGAGGGAAGGATGGGGAAGGAAATCGACCGTGCCCTTTCAAAGGAACCATCCCGGCATTTGCCTGAAGCGATTTAGGGAAATCACGGAAAACCTAAATCAGGATGGCCGGAGACGGGATTTAACCGTCGTCCTCCCGAATGCGACTCCAGTGTGCTAACCACTGCGCCACCTCGCTCGGTAATAGAGACAGAGATCCCTCGGTCGATCAAGAGCAGGAATAACGATGGACTTGTTGGTCGTTGTCTCTTAACCTTGGAGTCATACACATATTTGGTTAAAGTAACACAGAACATAAAAAGATTAATAAATTTTCTAGATTATTGTTTATGTATTGAACGCTGATATAAAAATTTCTTCGCAAATATTTGTAATTGATTGGGGTAATGTAGTAATTACAGTTCCGTTAGTGATGTAGGTACTAGGAGATGGAGTCAAATACTCACTAGAAATGGATACTCATCTTTGGTGTGCTAAGATGCGCATACAAAAGTAAACAGATCTAGTTAAAAACTTTTTAAAGCTATAGCTACAGCTGAACAGTTAAAGAGATGAAGCTGTTCTTTAGTTTAGTAGCGCAGCCCTTTATAGAAAACTAGATGAGGGGTAATGGGTATAGTCACACGAAGAAAAACAAGGTGTATTTCTAGAAAGGTGTCGCGTATCGTCTTGGCAAATGGTGTTCCGCATTGCTTCCAACTGTCAAGGTAGGATCCTGTGTAATGCTGACTTGATCTGACACCTCGAACCATGAATCCACAGACAATAATGCAGATATCAGTATCGCTACGACATATCGAATGTTAACGTTGGTCATCCCTGCTGGGTCCAACATCACAGGTGACGCAGGGATGCCTCGTCAGCTGGGGAGTGAGCTGAATTATTGACTCCTGCGAGAATGCTCTTATGCAGTTAGTTTGCGAGATCGGAAGTCGGGGGGCGGATAGGGGGGGGGCGGGGAAGGGGGGGAGGGAAGTAGTGGTGGTGGTTGTTAGTGTTTAACGTCCCGTCGGCAACGAGGTCATTAGAGACGGAGCGCAAGCTCGGGTTAGGGAAGGATTGGGGAGGAAATCGGCCGTGCCCTTTCAAAGGAACCATCCCGGCATTTGCCTGAAACGATTTAGGGAAATCACGGAAAACCTAAATCAGGATGGCCGGAGACGGGATTGAACCGTCGTCCTCCCGAATGCGAGTCCAAGGGAAGTAGTGATTCTGTAATTAGTATTATCCAGTGTGGAACAGCTCTTTTCTTTCAGGCAACCGAACGGAATCTGAAAGGGGAGTGGCCAACTCAAGTGAAATATGTAAACATTGTGCGTATTCATGTACTTTGCGCGAACTTTAGCCGGCCGTAGTGGCCGAGCAGTTCTAGGCGCTACAGTCTGGAACCGCGCAACCGCTACGGTCGCAGTTTCGAATCCTGCCTCGGGCATGGATGTGTGTGCTGTCCTTAGGTTAGTTAGGTTTAAATAGTTCTAAGTTCTAGGGGACTGATGACCTCAGCAGTTAAGTCCCATTCTGCTCAGAGCCATTTGAACAATTTTGCGCGAACTTTAGATCGACTTATGGACCTTTTCTTGAACGCAAGGTATAATAAATCCAGTGTTAATGATAAACGGTTTAATTTCAAGATAGCTTTTCCATCATAGGATGTTCATTGAGTCAGTCCTATTGAAGAGTGACTGCAGCAGATAGAGAGCACACCTGTCGCGTACCCATACGGTTATTGAAGTTTTTACAGTTATATGTGTACCTCGCAAGTAATTTGTCCGAAAATGCTGTATACAAGTAGTCGGACGTCCGATCAGTGCGAGAACTGCGTGTGCGGGCAGCGCGAAGATGGAACGGCACGTTCAAATGGTTCAAATGGCTCTGAGCACTATGGGACTTAAGATCTGAGGTTATCAGTCCCCTAGAACTTAGAACTACTTAAACCTAACTAACCTAAGGACATCACACACATCCATGCCCGAAGCAGGATTCGAACCTGCGACCGTAGCAGACGCGCGGTTCCAAACTGAAGCGCCTAGAACCGCTCGGCCAAACCGTCCGGCTGGAACAGCACGTCTCACTCACGTTCTTCGAACAGCAAAGGCAGGTTTGCCTGATGATCTGTATGTGTCCCGCACCGTTCAGTGTCTCCTCAACAAAGACAAGAGGTTTACCGTAATTATAAGCTGTCGCCTATATTGCTATGATGCCTGGAATGATATTTTTCTGCGCCGTTGCTTGATATTCGTTGGCGCCGCAATCATCCGATATCACCACTGACCAATTCTCATCACTAAAGACGTATTCGCTCCACTATTCGCTCCAGTGGGGGCGGGCTGCAAAGTAATGTCGAGAGGAAGCGTGTCGAACAGAGCTCTCGTTCAACGCTCAGTTTCCCGCAAACGGTTCCTGCTGGTCTCAGCTGACACGCCAGTTGCAACATTGCTCCTCATTTGTGCTGCGATAGTCGTTCTACCATCGATAGTAACCCGTCTTACGTGACATTCCTGGTGTGAATCTGGGATGATGAATACTTGTAGCGATCTAGGTCCACTGGAAACAGTATTGTTACACAACTGAGAGCTTGTAACAATATCTGAGTCTGAGGCGATAACGTGGACTTGGTAACGCGGTGTGGGCAGGTGGAGACGTAAGAGCTGCCATCTGGTGGAGTTAACGTTCCATAATCCACGTTAAGAGTTCTGTAGGGGAACGCAGCGCTTACTGAATGCTCGTTTAATGGTTACATACTTCCCGTTATGTCCGGTACTTTCCTAAAACCTTTAAATGGAAAGAAATTTGCAAGAAATCCTAGAAGAAGGCAGCTTTCTACAGAGAAATGCTATTACCTGAAAAAGTAGGTCACTAATAAAAGGTCTCATATTTGAGTCAAAAGGCAATTATTCTGCACCTGAAGGCTCACTGATTGAGTCCTGAATGTTTAAAAAGTTCCAGGATTTGCTTGGAATTTGCAAAATCTCGAATCGGTCTGCAGCGTTCCTCAGTGTAGGAAGCAAGTCGTGGGCCTTCTGAAGTATGCGCGTTATCTGACAGTGGTACTGGTCTTAGGCATCAGAACTATCTGAGTCTTGATCCACAAAGCTTTGAACTGTTACCCTATTTTGTCTGTGACGAGATTACTTGCGGAGGGTGCTAGAGACAAAATGGTGGTGGTATACGGACGTTAGCAGTGATCGTCTCCCAGTCCAATAGCCGAATCGTGGAACGCTTACGAATGCAGCCGGATAGCGACTTCAAAAAGTAAGTTACAGAAGTCATTTCACGCTAAAACCATTGCGCAAAAAGAGTACGTTTCCTGCAGACACAATTTCGCTCCGGAATGCAAACAGGAACATCCCAGTGCGAGTGAAATTGTGCGACAATTGGAAATGTACCATAAAGTTGATGTATGCGGGACTGCACGATTCTTGTGAGCAACAGGTGTAAATTGCACACGGATTCACTTTGAAATTCTGGCGTCGCTGCCAGCCGCAGTGAACTGGTGTAAACTATTTGATGAAGGGCGCACGGACGAAGGAGACGTCGATCGGAAAGGAAGGGCATCGATATCGACCAAAGACGATGATGCCCAGGCAATCGGCAAGCTGAAAGAATGTCAGGGTTGGACGGGGGATGAGGACGTTCACACAGCGGTTCTGACAAAGGAGGTTCTGAACGTTCCTACTGTTGTTTACAGAAGCTTGGCAACTATGTTAAAATAGTGTTATTTATGAGTTCAGTCTGAAGTGTGGTCAGCGTTCGATATCAGTTACTTGGGCTGGGAGAATAATGTGTACCTTTGTTTCTCAAGTCCCCTCGTACGTCGCTGCACCGCATTTGTCATTCTTGTATGGGTAGTACTAATTTGAATCTTGTCCCGCAGGACAAAGCGAGGCTGGCTACCCTTAGCTAGCCCTCATTAATAGTAGCAGCGGTCACATGTCGAGCTAGCCCAAGGCCCCACAATCCCGAAAGTGGTCTGCGGTGAACAGTGGACAAATTGAATAGCGGCCATTGTGGTGGCGAACTTAAGCGCGAAATCTGGTGTTGCTCGTATCTCAGTGTGTTCAAAGTCCTTTAATTAAAATATGACAGGCCCTATGATTTTCAAAAATAATTAATTATCTGCTTTCTATAGTTTGGAAAACGAATGATAGATGGAGAAGCACCATCTTTCAGCCTTCTGCAGTCTAAATAGTTCGCAAGGAACAATGTGCGAACATGGAAAATGGTTTTCTGTCGACGGAAACCTTGGCTCCTGATAGTATGTAAGTTTTAAAAAAACTGTTGTTTTAAACGGGAAACCTGTAGATAAAGGCACGGTCATTATATTAATATCACGTTCGTCAGGTAAGAGCATTAACGTAGAAAACACCTATAAATATCCACGATCCCATGAAGCACAATATCCGTTCCTTCCTCAATGTACTTGTATACTGAACATATGCCCCGATGAGTACATAATATTCGACATGTGCCCTTTAAGCCATAACACAGTTCCGCTTACCAGACTGTTACCACCACAGTGGCGTGCAGCTGGAGGTTTAAAATACCTCGCGACTGTAGCGCCCTCAGAGACTCTAGTTATTTTTACAAGGTCTTTGAGCAAGACATCAACTGTAACACACGGTGTTACAAAAAGGTACGGCCAAATTTTCAGGAAACATTCCTCACACACAAATAAAGAAAAGGTGTTATGTGGACATGTGTCCGGAAACGCTTAATTTCCTTGTTAGAGCTCGTTTTAGTTTCGTCACTATGTACTGTACTTCCTCGATTCACCGCCAGTTGGCCCAATTGAAGGAAGGTAATGTTGACTTCGGTGCTTGTGTTGACATGCAACTCATTGCTCTACAGTACTAGCATCAAGCACATCACTACGTAGCATCAACAGGTTAGTGTTCATCACGAACGTGGTTTTGCAGTCAGTGCAATGTTTACAAATGCAGAGTTGGCAGATGCCCATTCGATGTATGGATTAGCACGGGGCAATAGCCGCGGCGCGGTACGTTTGTATCGAGACAGATTTCCAGAACGAAGGTGTCCCGACAGGAAGACGTTCGAAGCAATTGATCGGCGTCTTAGGGAGCACGGAACATTCCAGCCTATGACTCGCGACTGGGGAATACCTAGAACGACGAGGACACCTGCAATGGACGAGGCAATTCTTCGTGCAGTTGACGATAACCCTAATGTCAGCGTCAGAGAAGCTGCTTCTGTACAAGGTAACGTTGACCACGTCACTGTATGCACAGTGCTACGGGAGAACCAGTTGTTTCCGTACCATGTGCAGCGTGTGCACAGCAGCTGATTGGCCTCCACGGGTACACTTCTGCGAATGGTTCATCCAACAATGTGTGCAAATGTTCTCTTTACGGATGAGGCTTCATTCCAACGTGATCAAATTGTAAATTTTCACAATCAACATGTGTGGGCTGACGAGAATCCGTACGCAATCGTGCAATCACGTCATCAACACAGATTTTCTGTGAACGTTTGGGCAGGCATTGTTGGTGATGTCTTGATTGGGCCCCATGTTTTCCAGCTACGCTCAATGGAGCACGTTATCACGATTTCATACGGGATACTCTACCTGTGCTGCTAGAACATGTGCCTTTACAAGTACGACACAACATGTGGTTCATGCACGATGGAGATCCTGCACATTTCAGTCGAAGTGTTCGTACGTCTCTCAACAACAGATTCGGTGACCGATGGATTGGTAGAGGCGGACCAATTCCATGGCCTCCACGCTCTCCTGACCTCAACCCTCTTGACTTTCATTTATGGGGGCATTTGAAAGCTCTTGTCTACGCAACCCCGGTACCAAATGTAGAGACTCTTCGTGCTCGTATTGTGGACGGCTGTGATACAATACGCCATTCTCCAGGGCTGCATCACCGCATCAGGGATTCCATGCGACGGAGGGTGGATGCATGTATCCTCGCTAACGGAGGACATTTTGAACATTTCCTGTAACAAAGTGTTTGAAGTCACGCTGGTACGTTCTGTTGCTGTGTGTTTCCATTCCATGATTAATGTGATTTGAAGAGAAGCAATAAAATGAGCTCTAAAATGGAAAGTAAGCGTTTCCGGACACATGTCCACATAACATATTTTCTTTCTCTGTGTGTGAGGAATGTTTCCTGAAAGTTTGGCCGTACCTTTTTTTTTTGTAACACCATATATATATAAACAATGGCACTTAAACATACACCACAATACTCTTTAAATATTTTTCTGGGATATACTGCACTACAATTAAATTAAAAATAGTTACCATCCCCAGGTTGTGACAGTAGTTTTTGCGAGGTGTCCGTTCGTTGTAAGGCAAGTTCGGGAACTGGACATCCCCTTCCAAATATTCTTAACTGGAGCGCTCTGTACCCCACAACCAGCTCGCCTGATATTTGGGTGGAAACCCGCTGACTCTACAATGGGCCACCGCTCGAACAGAGAAAACAACAAAAAAGTCTAACAGTATTGAGTAGGCTCCGGATCTGGTAGCCGCACTGGCAGCGCCACCCACGCGGTGCGAGGTGTCTGGCACGCGCGCCTGCTTGTGCTGCTGCTCACGCGCGAGCCACGCGCCCGGCGCCACGGCACGCCTGCCGAAGCGCTAACGTGACGCGCCTCGCAACTCATCTGGCGGGGCGGTCTGTGCAGTCGCTGAGGCTGCAACACAGGCTGGGAGGGAGCACAGCACTCCAGTCGCTGCCACAACATTTTGTTCGGCGTGTTCGCAGTGTGTAGTAGCTTGTCTCCGTAGCAGAGGTCGCTAAAGTCTCCTGCCATGGGAAGTGGAAGCGCAGGTGTCCGAGAAGCTGGTGACGTCACAACGTGGAACTCGGAGCCCATCAGAAATACGGAGCCCCGCAACGAACTTGTGACGTCACACTAGTGGTCTACCCGGCTCCCCTCTCTGCAGGGCCAACAGCAGATTAATATAACAATGCAAAGTTGCCCACTAAAAGTCTTAATTTTGTCGTGTGCTATCGAGAGCTATCAGCATTCAAAGCAAGAGCTATCAGCATTCAAACGCGCAGTAAAAAAGTATTAAACGCGTCTGAAATAGTTACTCGCTTCCCGCCAGACCGGCTGCTGGCGCTCATATAACCCGTAGTGTCCACATACTGTGACGAATGCGCCGCAGCCTGTCTTTCTCGTGGGCGTTGGTGGAATTTCACGTTCCACAAGACAGTGGAGCGTGAAATGAAGAATTTGGCATGTCAGATTTTTGCATCGCGGAGAGGAAATGGCCAGCGAGATGTAACGTCGTTTTCTGTCACATACAGAACATAGGAGGCCCCCATATTGTACGGCATTAAACATCATATTTTGTGGTTCTTTTTCTCATACAATACGTTGTGTGAATATACCTGCAAGGTGTCTCAAAGCATCAACATACCGGTAGGTAAAAGTGTCTTATACCTGATTTGTCTGATGTTAAAACTTGTCTGTTACGAAAGTATACCGTTTTTAACGCTACGGCGCTATGATGATCTATCGAAAGCGCGTGTTGCTGGTACAATTTGCACATTAAAAGAATATCAAATAATGACGTTTGCAGATACAGTGTTTAGAAAGTGTATGCCATATAAGGAGAGGCGTTCGGTATCTCGAAGGTGTAGTGCAGTTGATAACGACGTGATCTCTCAAAGTCAGAGGTAAAGAGAATGGTGGCAGGTTCGCGTCCACCTCATTCCAAATCTGTTTTGGGTCTTTCTTATTCGTTTAATAGAAGTGTTATCTCAAAAGTCGATATTATTTGTTATAAATAACGCATTTTTTGCAATTCTTGCTGCAAAGGCCAGTGATGGGAGTGTTTCCCCAGTGACCAGAAATCTTAACATCACTGCCAGTCTGTCTGAAAGTAAACACAAAATAGACTGGCTCATGTTTGTATCCTGCCGGTAAATGTCTTTTTCAGTCATGGTGAGCAGCCTCGAAAAAATCTCCTCTTCCATTCGAATGAAATTACGAGCAGAATCTTTATCTTGAAATCTATCTGATGAAGTAGTTATTTCAGAGTGTTGGCAGTCAATGCAACATGGATATTGTGCATGCGCAATCTGACATAAGACACTATATCTTAATTGTATTCAATTTAAACCCGAAAATGGGATGGAAATTTGAGTTAACGAGTATCTTTACTAGTATGTATCTCAGATCTTTGTAGATCAACATGTAGTGTTGCTCCACCAGCAATTTTCTGTTCAGACTATCGACAAGTTCAGAATCTTCTTATCAATTTTCTCCGCTCTTCTTCGACAACCGATAACACAGGTAACGCAGCCATTTTAGTACGTCCATTTTCTAAAGAAACCGAGTGGTTTAAAAGCCAAATAAAGCCGCCAACTGGCACTGGAGACAGCTGAGAGCACAAATCACTGTCACCAACTCGTCTCGCGTTCCGACGGCACTCACTCTCGTGAGACTGGATGAACCGTCCGCGTCCGCGTCAACATTAGCTGCCTCGTACCATGTGCAGGCAGCTTTATGCGTGTTTGGTGCACGTGGGACCACTCAGCATGGGGACAGCGGATTCGAATCGCTGGAAGAAATTTCCCTCGTTAGTATTTGGCCGATAAGGAGAGGAGAGATGGTGTGCACTTTCTGATCCCCAGACTGCGGGCCAAAAGTGGTGTGCTAAGTCTCAGAATTTTCGACCGTGTCTCGTGTAATTGAAAAATGTGTGAATGGTGACCCGTCCATCCAAAAACTTGCAGGTTTCATGGGTACTAGTTGAGAGGAGTAAACTAAGCGCCGCCAATGGATTATGTAATCTCACGGCCTTTCATTTCCATGCTCATCCAGAATAAATACGACACCACAAGCACGCATGACTCCACAGTACACGTTCACAGAACATATAGAGATCGCTGACGAAAGGAAAGTTAGCTTAACTCACTACTACACTGAATGTAGCCAGTATCTATCAAAACGAGATTACCGTAATTGCTATGAATTCTGGGATGCCATTGTTATTCTGAATTTTGAGACTAATACATTGTAAAGATAACTATAAACTATCGCAATGTGTCGGTTTTACTTCGGAATAAATGGAACTACATTTTTAGTGTACACAACTCTATCCTCAGGTACTCCTACGTTACTTGTAGGATTGCACAATGGTTGCGTATCATCCTCCTGGAATCTTTTTGTGACCATATGACACATGTAACCGCGCAGATCAGTTTAAATAACAACCGATCGGAGGAAAATTGCTGAGGGAGAATATTTGCTGTTCTTGCAGTAGTATTAAATTCAACAGAATTAAATTTGTTTGAATGAATGAACGTATAGCGAAGAAATAATAAAGATATGAACATGAAATAACGTCAGTGAAAACCAGTCAAAAAGCCCAAAACTGCAATGTAATGAACATTTCGTAAGTAATGAAAATTGGTGAGAGACTAAGACATGAACCCGAATTTCCTGATTTCTGCCAGCAGCCACCCCCATTATGTTGTGAGTATGCCTCCAGGCTCACTCAAATCTCCATTGGCATTAGTGTTTACGCTTTTTATTTACGAATCCTGTGTTAAAAGATTCTCTCAAGAGTTATGTGAGAATAGCGTCAGCGAGGGAACAAATGCTGTGACATTATTCAAGTCCTAAGGTGGCAAACATTTTCGTTAGTCGCATTACATGTTCAAAATTTCGGACTGATTGACACTGACATCGCCACATGTCATTGCATTTTCGTTGATTTCATCCCCATTACCGTGACTCATTTCAAGTCAGCGGAATTAATTAAACTGCTATATATCGTGTGTTGCAGGTGAAGCCATTAAAAAATCTTCATACCTGTTCCTTTTCTGATCATATTCCGGAATATGCTGTGATTTTCGTGTCAGGTCTTACTGTTTGGTCGACGTTGATACTTTTCGCATGATGTTGGACCGCGCGAAAACTCAATGTTTCTGACATTCTCTGGCACACAGTACTTGTAACGCAACAGTGATCTGTCACTATTTTTTACAACACGTAAGGACAATTACGCCAAGCGACCTGACTGTTCAAATCGTAAGAGTGCAAATGCAATGTAATCACAATGTTGTGTTTCAAGTTCACTGTTATACACAGTTAGAATTATTCATTTATGATTTGGAGACGTGACACTCTCGCCCTCTTGCTCAACAAGAGTTGTTTAGATGTATTTCAAAGAATGAGCTAAAAATCAGATTAACATCTTCAATTTTTTGGTCCTGTCCTCCTCAGTTGCGCGTAATACTACGGTATGTTGATGATTTTCACTTATGGACCGTCTGACAGCAACTGAATAAAACACAATTTTAGTGCCATACGCGTTTCGCCTTTATTTTCTGCAAGGCATCATCAGTGGCAGGTTGCGTAGACAGTTTCTTACACTGATGATGCCTTGCAGAAAATAAAGGTGAAACGCGTATGGCACTAAAATTGTGTTTTATTCAGTTGCTGTCAGACGGTCCATAAGTGAAAATCATCAACATACCGTAGTAAAAATCAGATTACGTCCTCTAGCTTTGTAGTTTCATGTGAATGGTAAAGTGTATAAAATAGCACATCAAGTTATTCATAGTTCATATGAATATCTGCCAGGATGAATGCAAAGCTGTAACAGAGTTGTTGGCTTCCTTCTCGGGATCTACAAGCAACGTTTGTTTTAACCATTGTCCTGATGTTTCGCCAGTACGAGTGACTGGATCTGTCGAAGGTTCACCTTCCATTGCTGGTGGTGGACTGGAGTCGCCAACGCCCGTGGGCTTTTCCGTCGTCACTATACTGTGATTCACGGTCGTTCGCTGCAAGACAGGAATATAGAATCTGTATACCTTGAGGCTTTCTTCTTTGTTGTGGAAACCATCGTCATGTTTGTGAATTTCTATGTCTTCCGTGTACAAACAGGCGTTGTAGCTCTTCTCCGTGTCGGCGAATATTATTATGTGGTCGGTCACGCATAGAGCGTGCTCCGCCACAACCACATAATAAACTTCGCTGACAAGGCGGTTCTCTCTGTGGAGAAGAGCTACCACGTCCGCTTGTTGAGGAAAGCCACAGAATTTCAAGAACGCTTACGACGGCTTTCGCTGCGCCCTGAACTTTTAATTCTTGCTAGCCACCGTGAATTCCGCCGTCATCGACCACAGGAATCGCCTGTGTGTTCCACAGGTCTGCGTGTCACCACCAGTGCGAGTGATCATAAACTGTGTTGTACCTACGCCGAGTAGGATTGAAAACAGTCGAAGACAGCAGTGTCGCCAGCAGGAACGCTGCTGAATAAGTACGTCGCATAAATGTGTTCCTCCACATCTGTATTCCGAAAGCCACCGTAAGATGTGTGGCACGGAGTTCATTGTGAACTAGTATGATCTATTCCGTTCGTAGACTGTGCGCTGGAAAAAATATTGCTGCTACCCTTCTGTATGAGCACGACTGGCTACTGACACAAGATAATGTTAACGGAAGTAATATTTCTTAATCTATTTTGGAACATGAGCCCGGAATGTTGTGGGACTGGCTAAAATATGCAGAAGTTAAGCCTCTCTACGAGAAGGGGAATAAAGAGATATCATCAAACTATCGATCAATTTCACTTTTGCCGGCTTTTTCAAAAACATTCGAACAGCTTCTGTTCAGGCGTCTCCTTAAGCATCTGACTGCAAATGTCACAGTTTGGGTTTTGTTAAGGGTTCTGATATAGAGAAACCTATTTACACTCACAGTGAGAATGTAGTTAATTCATTAGATAATAAATTAGAGGCTACTGGCATTTTCTGTGACCTGTCAAAAGCGTTTGACTCTGTGTATCACAGTATTATCTTAAGTAAATTAGAATATTATGGTGTCACTGGCAATGCTGTGAAATGGTTTGAGTCTTAGCTAACTAACAGAAACAAAGGGTGTCGTTGCGAAATACCAGTGCAGTAAGCAGTCATTCTTCATCTGATTGGGAATTAATTGTGTGTGGTGTTCTTCAAGGTTCCATCATGGGCCCCGTTGCTTTTTCTTGTGTATATTACTGACCTCTCTTCTATTCCACTGCCTGATGCTAAGTTTGTTTTGTTTGCAGATGATACAAACATTGCAATGAGTAGCAAGTCAAGTACAGATTTAGAAAGAGCTGCTAATCAAATTTGGTTTAAAGCTAATACACTGTCATTAAACTTTGAAGAGACCGGTTATATGCAGTTCATAACCTGTAAAAGATTTCCTTCCAGCGTGTGTATAACATATGAAGACGTGCAGATCAAAGAGGTAGATAGTGTTAAATTTCTGGGTTACAACGCGATGATACCTTCAGTTGGGAAGGGTATACCAAATAATTGCTGAAGCATCACTGTATTTGCAGTGAGAATCATGTCAGATACAGAAGGCATAAATATAAAAAACTTTCATACTTTGCTTACTCGTATTCTCCTATCTCATACGGGATCATATTCTGCTGTAACTCATCGAACCGAGCAAAAGTTATTTAGCGTGTAAAAGCGTGTAATAAGAATCATTTGTGGTGTAAATTCAAGAACATCATGTAGAAACCTATTCAAGGAATTTTGTATTCTTATCGGTGCTTCTCATTATACTTGTTCCTTAATGAAATTTGTTGCAAGTAACATATCTCTATTTCTAACCAATAGTTCAGTACATAGTATCAACACTAGGAAAAAGACCTAAAATCACTAACCATGGTCCAGAAAGAGGTCCAAAATTCAGGAGCACATATTTTCAATAAATTGCCAGCAAGCATCAAAAACTTGGTTTTAGATAAAGCGCGGTTTAAACAGAGTTTGAAAGACTTTTTGATAGGCAGCTCCTACTCTATAGATGAATATATTAACAGGGTCTGTTAGACAAGCTTAAGTAAAAATGTATGTCACATTTCAGTTTTCACAACACTTCGTTACAACAGTCAAGATTAGGTATTTTGTGTATGAAAAATTTGTTAAAAGTGATTAACAATGTTTCTTTCTGACAGTGTATTAGCTCTGTAAATATTAGCAGTTCCAGTTTACTGTGCTGTGTAATATATTCAGAATGAGATTTTCACCCTGCAGCGGAGTGTGCGCTGATATGAAACTTCCTGGCAGATTAAAACGGTGTGCCAGACCGAGACCCGTATTCACCCATTTTGACAATCTCCTGACAAATAATCGTCATAGTAAGTATTATATTCAAATGTTTTATGTTATGCTTTCTGACATATTCCACACCCACGAGAATCATCTCATTTTTGGGTCTGTGGAACTAAAACTGAATCTAATCTAATCTGAGTAAATGCCCCATTTATCAACAGCGTCTGTCTTCTAAAGACTCCCACCACAGTGACTGATCGCCGCATATGTAGTCACACGATCATCTGCAAGTCTCCTTGCAAGTTGTCACGTTCCTATACCCAAGTGACTCATAGCACTATAGACTTTCTTCACGAGGTCGTTTACACGGTTATGTACCGGAAATAGTAGCAGCCCTATTAAACTATCTTAACATAACCAGACGCAATCTTCACTTCGGATGACGCCTCTCGTTTAAGAACTACATACTAAGTTGTGTTGGTAGCAAGTTTTTCGCCTAGTGTATGTGTGATCGAATGTTCCATAATTACGCTGCGCTGGATTAGCCAAGCGGTCTCAGGCGCTGCAGTCATGGACTATGCGGCTGGTCCCGGCGGAGGTTCGAGTCCTCCCTCGGGCATGGGTGTGTGTGTTTGTCCTTAGGATAATTTAGGTTACGTAGTGTGTAAGCTTAGGGACTGATGATGGTTCAAATGGCTCTGAGCACTATGGGACTTAACATCTGAGGTCATCAGTCCCCTAGGACTTAGAACTACTTAAACCTAACTAACCTAAGGACATCACACACATCCATGCCCGAGGCAGGATTCGAACCTGCGACCGTAGCAGTCGCGCGGTTCCGGACTGCGCGCCTAGAACCGCTAGACCACCGCGGCCGGCAGGGACTGATGACCTTAGCAGTTAAGTCCGATAAGATTTCACACACACACACACATTACATATTTACATATTTTAGTTACTAACGTATATAATAGATAAATAGTGATTTTTCTAAAGCGTGTATTTTTCTAAAAGGTCTCAGTGATGCGTTGCATTGCTATATATTTGCAGTCTAACAGTAATGAGCTGCATGGGTTGTGTTTGGATAATTATCAGTGTACAACACGATTACACGTCGCCAGCCTGGAGTATAGGCTACTCTGCGAAGCAACCGTTGCCACGCATCGCAGTACGCTTGCTCATCACACTCAGGTAAAACGTTACTGCGGAAGGAAGTATCAAAACAGATATAACCGAAGAGGCTCCGCTATGTATCAATAAGAGGTTTACCATCTTGGTCTAACTCGTCATGAAACCTTTTGTCCACTTCAAGTTCAATCTGTGTTTCTTCGTTTGAACACTATGGTATATGAAAAGTATCTGGTTTAAGTTCGAATTTTAGTTACTTCGTATGTATATGAGTTGCATACATTTGTATATAGCCGCTATTCCATATCGGTCTCTCGTTGGTCCGCCAAGAGTTACCTTTAAGTTTGTGTTGTTATACGATATTGCACGATTTCGGTGAAATAGAATTCATTTATGTTATGAACAATACAATTTTATGGAGTTTTATGGAATATTTCTCATAGGTGGTGCTCATCAGCTGTACGAATTTTATGAAAGTGGAGAAGACATATTGATAGCTACTAAGTGAATCACTTTATCGTGCTACCTGTATCGATCAACAAGATCATACCCATGCCACAAAACGCCTCTTTAGCATGTGTGTGTTAAGTCCTTCAGCGGCAAACTGCCAGACTAAAGATCTCGGTTTCGATCCAGAGTCACTCCTAGGATTTTTATGTGTCACTTATCATTTCTTTCATCTCTGGCTATGTTTGTTGAATAGAAAAACGCCGAGCTACACTGGGGTACGGAATCCACGCTAAACTGTAGGACTCCCAGTAACTAGCTGCGTAAGCCAGTTCTAAGGTCATAAGACGGCAACGCCATACCATCTTCAACAGGACCATCCATAGTAAAGCACTGTGGTGTTGAAAACAACAATCCTCGGATTGACGACAGCTTTACTACGAGTGTAATCCATCACGATCTCGATGAATTGTCATTCTGTCTTAAGTTCAAAACGTACAGGCAAAGTTGCTTTAAATTACCTTATACGTTTTGGCAGAACGACAAGTATAAAACTGACGATAGGCTATACGTCCATATGCAAAAGTGGTTTTTGTACCATGACCATGATTTTGTAGATCGAAATTGCTGACACAATCAAGTGTGCACATACCAGCTATTGGTCTGTTTTCCAAATCACATTCATAAAATATCAGATTTTAAGTCGTGTTCTTTGAATTGCTACCCAAGCATTTTTATAGCATCGTGTTTTTTATGTCTCCTTGACCGAAACAAGTATATCACGTCGGAACAAGTATAAAATTAATAAAAAGTGCAGTGTTAGGTAATTTTCGGAATTGAGCAACTCCATTATCGTGAAAACGTAGGAAATCATCCACACATACATAGCGTTTGCGCGTCCTGGGAGTGCTTAGTCACAACAGACAATATCGCATGTCAATGCTTCGTCCACTATCATTTTCTTAATCCTGGATCCAAAGTCACATCTTTCCTTTGTTCAACGATGATGTCATTTATATGTTTACCATCCTATTTCCGCAACTTCAGATCGAACGTTTCTTTTACTTATCAGCAGAGTGTACAACGTAATGAAACCTCTCGGCAGAATGTTCAGTGTGCCTTCCCGGGCAGTGAGCTTATCTAGCCGGCCCGGGTGGCCGAGCGGTTCTAGGCGCTACAGTGTCGAACCGCGCGACCGCTACGGTCGGAGATTCGAATCCTGCCTCGGGCATGGATGTGTGTGATGTCCTTAGGTTAGTTAGGTTTAAGTAGTTCTAAGTTCTAGGGGACTGATGACCTCAGCAGTTAAGTTCCATAGTGCTCAGAGCCATTTGAACCATTTGAGCTTGTCTGTGGACTCATTCAAGAAAGGGAACACCCCAAGTTCAAAAGCTTCGTCCTATCGGCCACGAAGGTTCACGTTTTAAGTCACCAGCCTACTTGCTGGAAACACGTGGACCATGTCGAAAAATAAGTATAATGCCGAGAACTACCCAACTTGCTCTCTCATCTTTGGGAAAGACGAACTTATATCTAATACAACGATTTTGTTTTCTGTTACAAATGCAAACTACTACTACAGTTATTACCCTTTTACGTTATCTTAAAATAGCCTGGAGAAAAAGATCTTCAGCACGATATTTTAAAATATTGAACAAATAAACCTGTAAAGGACCATAATGATATCTGTGAATGTCATTTTCATTCAAGAAAGGGAACACCCCAAGTTCAAAAGCTTCGTCCTATCGGCCACGAAGGTTCACGTTTTAAGTCACCAGCCTACTTGCTGGAAACACGTGGACCATGTCGAAAAATAAGTGTAATGCCGAGAACTACCCAACTTGCTCTCTCATCTTTGGGAAAGACGAACTTATATCTAATACAACGATTTTGTTTTCTGTTACAAATGCAAACTACTACTACAGTTATTACCCTTTTACGTTATCTTAAAATAGCCTGGAGAAAAAAATCTTCAGCACGATATTTTAAAATATTGAACAAATAAACCTGTAAAGGACCATAATGATATCTGTGAATGTCATTTTCATTAGCCTGCCTTAGCTGTGCACTAGGCTGCTGGTCACCTCTTGGTAAAGAGAAGTTCGGGGTATTATATCATCTCGCTCTCATGGCAGTTAAGATAAACATACATCACCGTTATTTTTATAATCCTTTAAATAGAAGTCTTTAGTGGCCACGGAGCCTTCTGTGCAAGACTCGGCCTTGTAGTCACGGAAAATGGAAATTTAAGAGCTATGTGTCGACAATCAACACTTTCATTCTTTGACAGATGTAAAATGACTAATTACTGATCGGAGAAGTGCTTCTTGACCTCCAAGTCCTGCATATTGCACTGACAAGTCGCACCTTTTCCACAGCAGACATATACTCCGATAAAAACGACTTGTTACTTGAAGTTTGTCATGTAGTGCTACAGCGTTTCCACGTGGGTTGTCATTTGCACGTCGATAGACAGACTATGATAATAGGGATCAACCTACCGCCAGCGACAATCGAAAGGAATATCGGTAGACCCGGTAACTGATTATAAGTGTACACAGCAGTACCTGAAAGTGGAGGCTTTGTTGTGGCGCACTGCCAACCCGGCGAGTGTCGCTGCGAACTCTGACTGGGAAAACAAAGTGCTAAGTTGCGAAGTGTAAACTAACTAATTATTTTCATGTAGCAGTAACGGGTTTGACAGAAAACATACGCTAGGATTAGCCATGTGTAGGGCTGATCAATGGACCCGATAAACAAGCAAGTGCATCGGAGATTCCAACTGAAGCCCTCCCTTTGTTTATCTGTGAGAGCAGGTGATGGGGAAACGGATGAGGCAATCATTTGACGAAAGACAGCGGACTCCCGCTCATACTCCACTACGTTTGAAGTGTTATGGGGAGCAGGGATGCTGAAGCTAATAGAGATTTACGAATATTTCTTGCGTAAGTGCATTATATAATTATGTAGGAAGTCTGGGAACTATGGAAGAAGAAATGTTTAATATTAGATTCTTCTGATGTTCTTGCGCGATGGGTTAAATGATACACCATCTCGAGTTTTACGCATCCTTCAACTGTTGAATGTTTCGCCGAGATAGAAGATGCTCGATTAAATGCGTGTTTCTCTTCTGTGGGTTGGAATTGACTACAGTGAAACCGGAGTTTGCGTAGTGCAGACGAGTTGAAGATTACCAAAGTGTATTTATGTTGCTCGAGAATATTTGCAGTGTCGAACGTTTTATAGATTTATTATTTTTATTAACGAAGAACTGGTTGACAGTGTACTGATTTATACCTAATGGTACCAAATACGTTAAGAGCAGCAGGGTTGACTGGGAACAACAATTCTAGAACCAAAAGATCGTAATATTCGATTTGAAAAAAGGAATTTGAAGGTTAGACCACTTTGATTAATAATTTTACGAAAACTCAGCCCACTGTAAGCACTCGTCAAAACGAAAGAGATGACTCACCCTACGTCTGGGATTCAGGGTATGGAGCTACACCATGGCAACGGAGACCGGCTGGAGGCAGGCCCTTCGCTCCATATTGAAACGGAGGAAGTCGGTGACTACGACTGAAGTGTCAGGAAAAAACCGCTCCGTCATCAGTGCTATTCGTCAATTGTATCTCAAATCACGTTTCGTGAGACCATGCAAGCCAAAGTTACTTAGTCATGGAACGAGTCAGAACATAGTTTACGGAATGCTGGTTCGAAAATTTCTAAACAACGATTTAAAGAATTTTTGAACCTTTTATAAACAGTATATACAAATTACCTATAACATAGATAAGTTCTCGACTACTGCGAGGATCTCCTGTACAGATTAGGAGTGTGCCGCAAGGAAGCCTTCAAATTCAGAGGTTTGAACATTTGGGGTTTATCACTCTTTTTTTTTTCACTTCTGTTGGAAGACTATTGAAAACGCAATCCTTCAAGAACTGACACCGTAGATCAGTCAGACACCCCATTTCTGGGGTACGAATATTCTTACTGAGTGCACAGGGTTGCCTCAAAATGTAACACCATACAAGTCTTCGTGTTTCAGTGTCAGAGACAGTGGACCTCTTTCTTCTAGTGAAAATGGCAGCATTTGGATTCTGTACAAGTTCTTGAACGCGATACTGCCAAGAAAGCCTTCCACCTATCCTATTACCTATATCATTTATACCGGGTGGCTCAAAAAGAAAGATTTCATTTGTTCATTGCGTACCAATTGGGAGATAGAAACACATTGCGCGTGTCACTGTATAGAGGGAGGTTCAAAGTTTTATGTTTGGACACACACAAAACATGAGAACCGTGCGTTGCTTTAGAAACATCGATTACGGTAGTCCATTTCATTCCACACACGAATCAAGAAAACCCTGTTTATTGAATCGACAGCTTCAAAAATTTGATTTCTCAGATCTTGAAGAGTAGAAAAAAAATCGCAAGTTGTGATGCCTGGTGACCTTGGAGGCCAAAAGCAATGAACAAGATCTTGTTGTCCACCTCTTCCAATCCAACGTTGTGGGATGGTGGTATTCAGATAACGCCATACCTCAAGGAGATAATGAAGCGGGGTGCCGTCACGCATAAAAGTGAAATCTTTAGAATCTTCGTGAAGTTGAGGAAACAAATCAATTTTGCAGTGTATCCAAGTATGAAATTCCTTTCACAGATTCCTCCTCGAAAAAGAAAGGACCATAAATTTTGTAAACAGAACGGCACAAGTTCGATGATTTTGTGATGACCAAATTCTTATATTTTGGTGGTTTAATTTATACGCTAGATGAAACCTCAATTCGCAGGGAAAAAGTATTCGTTCGGAAAAAGTGTCCTGTGCCTTACCCTGCAGAACTGAAATGCAGAATTCGTACCTTCTATTGTAACTACAACTTGTAATGCTTCATATGCAGGCTTCGCTTCAGAAGACACCACACCGTTGTTTGAAGGAACTGAAGTTCCTGGCTTGTCTGCCTCTTCGACTTCCGAAGGCCCCGTGTGGACGCGGTTCCAGACGTGCATGGCCGACCAGTGCTCTTTCCTTTGCATATGCAACCAACTTGCAAGAGTTGATAATGCTATTCATAAATCTGTTTGCAGCAGAGGCCGCTTCTTGCTGAATCAACGGCGTTACACTTGAACGATAGATTGACTTCGCGCAGGTCCCAACACAAACGATTTCTCTTGTGGCGTCGTCGCCATGTTGCTAAAAACAACAGCGCAGCTGTGTCAAAACTTTGAACCTTCCTCTATCCAGTGACATGCGTAACATATTTCTATCTTTTATAGTAATAAACAACTATAATCTGCTATTCCTTTTTGAAACAGCAGGTATGACGTTCCATGTCTTTCATTATAAGAAAGATAATCATTTCTGTGTCCAAAATGACTTACAGGAATTCAACTGAGTGACGTCGTCGACAATCGCCGACATTTTGACAGCAGTACACCTTCCCCTTTTTTGGGCAAAACTGCAGCAAATAACCGTTTTGCAAGGGAATTTAAAACCTCCGTTTGCTGAGAAACTCCAGAAAGAACGAACACACACACACACACACACACACACACACACACACACACACACACACACACGCGCGCGCGCGCGCGCGCGCGCGCGCGCGCAAAACACTATCACCATTACAAACCAAATATGACCGACGTCAGAAGTTATCGATTATGAAATTAAAACTCTATAGAGATATTGGTTTTTGTTTGAATTCTGCGTGAAAGCCTGCTCTCCGTTCCTTGCCAAAATAAAAACGAGGAGAAAAAAGAGGAGGGACAGAGTTAATGCTACCTCATCTTTTGTATCATCGGTCATGCTCAACTTCGAGTGTTGACTGATGTGTGGCACTGAAACTAAGGTCTTGACGCTATCTAACGTTACACATTGGAAGTGAAGTAATCTATAGAAGTTGAGTTCGGACTGCAGTCGAGAAGTAAGAGAACAGTGCGGTTAGCCGGTGTGGCGAGCTCTGCTTGTCCCCTGCGCCGGCTTTCGCAAGCGCTGCCGGAGCAGACGAGAGGGCCGCAGCTGGGTGGAGCCCCCGCCGACCCCTGCCAGTGGCTGATTTACGCCATCAGATAGCACGGCCGGGTTTCTCCGCCACGCGAACCAGCCGACCACGAGTGGCGGGGCGGAAGTGGGCTGCCCGCTCAAAGCCTCGTGTTCACTTACGTGGCTGCGTGCGTCGTAATTACTCTCCCGCCTCGTTCTACTTTTCCTTTCAATGTTCACAACCTCGCCTACAGCGGAGTCGTAGGGGACTCATTAACCGTAAGGGGACAGCGCGGGGTGATACGAGACAGTGCAAATCTACCCGCTGTGAACTGCAGCTGCGAAAAGATTAACGCAAATACGGAACATTGCCTGCTGCCACCTTGTCGAATGACCGCCTTGCTGTATCGTTAGTTCTTTCGTTGAGTCATCCTTCGTATTTCGGAACAGTTGAAATCTGTAAATTCCACTGTAATACAAATCTAAAAATCTGGAAGTAGCATGCGGAAAGTATAGGGAACGAAAGCTCACCTACAACTTTTACAATGACTATAATGCACTTCTAGAGTCGAAAGTACATGAAACGAAGGCAGCAACTGAGAAGGGAGTAAGACAGGGTCATTCAGTTTGTGCAGAGAGCAAGCAGTAAAGGAAGCTAACAAAGGAACCTGCCCATCGCACCCCCCTCATATTTAGTTATAAGTTGGCACAGTGGATAGGCCTTGAAAAACTGAACACAGATCAATCGAGAAAACAGGAAGAAGTTGTGTGGAACTACGAAAAGAACAAGCAAAATATACAACCTGAGTAGTCTATGGGCAACATAAGCAACATTAAGGAGTAGATGCGTTCCGCAGCGGCGTTGTCCCGTGGTTAGAGTGAGTAACTGCGGAGGGAAAGGACCTTGGTTCAAGTCTTCCCTTGAGTGAAAATTTTACTTTCTTTATTTTCGCAAAGTTATGATCTGTCCGTTCTTTCATTGACGTCTGTGTTCACTGTAATAAGTTTAGTGTCTGTGTTTTGCGACCGCACCGCAAAATCGTGCGATTAATAGACGAAAGGACGTGCATCTCCAATGGGAACCGAAAACATTTGATCCCAAGGTCATAGGTCAACGGATTTCTCCACAGGAAAACACGTCTGATATATTCTATACTACACTGGTGACGGCATGTGCGTCACATGACAGGAATATGTGTGTTTCGATGTTTTTTTAGGTGTAGCGTCCCCATACTACGCAGTTACCTCGCATCTGAAAATAAAAAGTTAAACTTTTCTATGGAGGGAAGACTTGAACCAAGGACACCTCGTTCCAGAGCTGCTCACGCTAACCACGGAACCACGGCGCTGCCGAACTCACAGTATCCTTGATGTTGCCTATCTTGTGCATGGACTACTCAGTTTGTATATTTTGCTTATTTTTTTCACTGTTCCACACAACTTCTTCCTGTTTTCTCGACTGATCTGTGTTCAGTTTTTCAAGGCCTATCCACTGTCCCAACTTATAGTTAAATCTGAGGGGGGTGCGATGGGGAGGTTCCCTTGTAAGAAGAAATTTGGAAACTGAATTTAAGTTCACGAAAAAGAAATAAACTCTTAAAAGGTATGCTGATGACATTGCAGTTCTGTCGGAGACAGCAAGAGACCTGGAAGATCGCCTGAATACAATGGAAAGTGTTTTGAAAAGAGGTCATAAGATAAACATCAGTAAAAGTAACCTAAGTTATGGAGTGTTGTCAAATCAAGCGATGCTGAGGAAAGTAGATTAGGAAAAGAAGACATCGAAAGTATCAGAGGAGTTTTGTTATTTAGGCAGCAAAATACCTGACGATGTCAGAAGTGAACAGGGTGCAAAATGAAGAGATTTCCTGAAAAAAAAAAAAAAGAAATGTGTTAACATCTAAATATGTTACCGTCTTCAGAAGTCTTTCTCGAAATGATGCATCCTGAGTGTAATGTTACACAGAAATGAAACGTGTATGATTCACAGTAAAGACAAGAAGTGAATACTCGTAGAATCTTTCAAAATGTGATCATACAGAAGAACGCTGAAAATCAGATAGGTAAATTGGCTAACTAACGCCACGCACCACATGGTGGATTGCGGAGTATGTATGTAGATGTAGAAGAGGTACTGATTGGAATTGGTGACAGAGAAGAGCTTTATGGTACAATTTGATTAAAAGAGGGAATAGTTGACAGAGAGCAAACTTTTTGGCATAAATGAAAGTTCATTTAGTAATGGAGCGATGGAGGTTGCAGTGGTTATGCAGAGACTTACCGCAGGATAGGATACGTAGAGATTTAAATCAAACAAGCCTTCAGACTGATGATTACAACACAGTACGTGTAGTTACATTCTTTGTCCAAAGAAACTGAACTGAAATCAAGAAAACCTAAGAACATTGTCATGCTTACTACAGACATATTTCTAACGACCGCGATGTCTGTTAACTCCGTATCCCACGTCGCTAACGCATATTTATCCCGTGAAACTCCTCACTCTTATGGCCGGTTTATACTTCATGGAACGTAGCGTCAAATCATTCCACAATGCATTCACACAGACCGTCAACGGAACGCAATAGGACAGAGCGGTACGGGACGTCAAGGTCTACGTTTCTCGGGAACAAAAGTTCTGACGTTGACTTTGGTGAGGCAGGGTGGTGCCGATGTCAGAATTTAACCTATTTTCACGTGCTTACTTGTGTTATACTAGTGGACGTCGTGCTTTAGTACGCACTAGTCTTTATTTTATTATTTTGTTTTCGCGGTAAACTGCAAATATTCCCACAAGAAAGGTCAGATGTCTCAAAGCGAAAAAGATCTAGGTTTTCCAATAACGACAGAGAAAAAGCATGCGCTGTGTATAAATAAGAACATAAACTGATGAAGCAATTTTCATCAAATAACTTTTTTTTGGCAGTGAGAAAGTCAGGTCTATAGAAGGAGAAATATAGATGTTTTTGAAGTTATTTGGTACTTGGAAGGACAAAAACAGTGGTTCTAGTACACAGGCTTTACGTATTACATTCTAAATATTGTTTGTATATATTTTTGTTAGAGAACACGTTGTCGTTTTGAAACGTTTTGACGTCACTTCGCTGTTTCACTTCTCAGCAGTCCACCATACAAACTTTATCAAGAGCTTTGCTTATGAAGTTTGCTTTTGTAATTAACAAAGTTATTATTCCTAGTTTCTTAATTGTTTTTGTTGTTGTGGTCTTCAGTCTAGAGACTGGTTTGATGCAGCTCTCCATGCTACTCTATACTGTGCAAGCTTCTTCATTCCCAAGTTCCTACTGCAGCCTACATCCTTCTGAATCTGCTTAGTGTATTCATCTCTTGGGACCCCTCTACTACACTCCTGGAAATTGAAATAAGAACACCGTGAATTCATTGTCCCAGGAAGGGGAAACTTTATTGACACATTCCTGGGGTCAGATACATCACATGATCACACTGACAGAACCACAGGCACATAGACACAGGCAACAGAGCATGCACAATGTCGGCACTAGTACAGTGTATATCCACCTTTCGCAGCAATGCAGGCTGCTATTCTCCCATGGAGACGATCGTAGAGATGCTGGATGTAGTCCTGTGGAACGGCTTGCCATGCCATTTCCACCTGGCGCCTCAGTTGGACCAGCGTTCGTGCTGGACGTGCAGACCGCGTGAGACGACACTTCATCCAGTCCCAAACATGCTCAATGGGGGACAGATCCGGAGATCTTGCTGGCCAGGGTAGTTGACTTACACCTTCTAGAGCACGTTGGGTGGCACGGGATACATGCGGACGTGCATTGTCCTGTTGGAACAGCAAGTTCCCTTGCCGGTCTAGGAATGGTAGAACGATGGGTTCGACGACGGTTTGGATGTACCGTACACTATTCAGTGTCCCCTCGACGATCACCAGTGGTGTACGGCCAGTGTAGGAGATCGCTCCCCACACCATGATGCCGGGTGTTGGCCCTGTGTGCCTCGGTCGTATGCAGTCCTGATTGTGGCGCTCACCTGCACGGCTCCAAACACACATACGACCATCATTGGCACCAAGGCAGAAGCGACTCTCATCGCTGAAGACGACACGTCTCCATTCGTCCCTCCATTCATGCCTGTCGCGACACCACTGGAGGCGGGCTGCACGATGTTGGGGCGTGAGCGGAAGACGGCCTAACGGTGTGCGGGACCGTAGCCCAGCTTCATGGAGACGGTTGCGAATGGTCCTCGCCGATACCCCAGGAGCAACAGTGTCCCTAATTTGCTGGGAAGTGGCGGTGCGGTCCCCTACGGCACTGCGTAGGATCCTACGGTCTTGGCGTGCATCCGTGCGTCGCTGCGGTCCGGTCCCAGGTCGACGGGCACGTGCACCTTCCGCCGACCACTGGCGACAACATCGATGTACTGTGGAGACCTCACGCCCCACGTGTTGAGCAATTCGGCGGTACGTCCACCCGGCCTCCCGCATGCCCACTATACGCCCTCGCTCAAAGTCCGTCAACTGCACATACGGTTCACGTCCACGCTGTCGCGGCATGCTACCAGTGTTAAAGACTGCGATGGAGCTCCGTATGCCACGGCAAACTGGCTGACACTGACGGCGGCGGTGCACAAATGCTGCGCAGCTAGCGCCATTCGACGGCCAACACCGCGGTTCCTGGTTTCCTGGTGTGTCCGCTGTACCGTGGGTGTGATCATTGCTTGTACAGCCCTCTCGCAGTGTCCGGAGCAAGTATGGTGGGTCTGACACACCGGTGTCAATGTGTTCTTTTTTCCATTTCCAGGAGTGTACTTTTATTCTCCGCGCTGCCTTCCGATACTAAATTGGCGATCCCTTGATACCTCAGAACATGTCCTACCAACCGATCCCTTCTTCTAGTCAATTTGTGCCACAAATTCCTCTTATCCCCAATTCTATTCAGTACCTCCACATTAGTTACGTGATCTACCCATGTAATCTTCAGCATTCTTCTGTGGCATCACATTTCGAAAGCTTTAATTCTCTTCTTGTTCTTGTCTAAACTATTTATCGTCCATGTTTCACTTCCATAAAGAGCTACACTCCATACAAATACTTTCAGAAAAGACTTCCTGCCGGCCGGAGTGGCCGAGCGGTTTTAGGTGCTTTCAGTATGGAACCGAGCGACCGCTACGGTCACAGGTTCGAATACTGCCTCGGGCATGGATGTGTGTGATGTCCTTAGGTTAGTTAGGTTTAAGTAGCTCTAAGGTCTAGGGGGCTGATGACCTCAGATGTTAAGTCCCATAGTGCTCAGAGCCATTTGAACCATTTGAAGAGACTTCCTGACACTTAAATCTGTACTCGCTGTTAACAAATTTCTCTTCTTCAGAAACGTTTTCCTTGCCATTGCCAGTCTATATTTTATATCCTCTCTACTTCGACCATCATCAGTTATTTTGCTCCCCAAATAGCAAAACTCATCTACTACTTTAAGTGTCTCAAGTGTCTCCTTTCTTAATTATGAACTATATTTCGGTGTTTTGTATGACGAATGATATCTCATAACCCCACTTTCACCGTTCGGTACTGGCCTAAGCGAGCTGACGTATTGACGTTTTGTCTTCAGTCAATCCTCCACCATTTGACGGTGACGTCGCCTGACGTTCCGTTCCATTGTCGCCCAGTACTTAAGGTACTAATTTCTTCGTATCCTGATGGTAGAAAAAAATTTCATTCCCCACATGTGGTCGGTAAGAGATGTAGAGACATTTGCTTAAGGTTCCTGATCATTACACTTTGCGTTCATCTCCCGGATTTAAACCTAAATTTCTCACCAGAGTCTCTTGGAGTAGGAATATGTTGTTGTTGTGGTCTTCAGTCCTGAGACTGGTTTGATGCAGCTCTCCATGCTACTCTATCCTGTGCAAGCATCTTCATCTCCCAGTACCTACTGCAACCTACATCCTTCTGAATCTGCTTAGTGTATTGATCTCTTGGTCTCCCTCTACGATTTTTACCCTCCACGCTGCCCTCCAGTGCTAAATTTGTGATCCCTTGATGCCTCAAAACATGTCCTACCAACCGATCCCTTCTTCTGGTCAAGTTGTGCCACAAACTTCTCTTCTCCCCAATCCTATTCAATACCTCCTCATTAGTTACGTGATCTACCCACCTTATCTTCAGCATTCTTCTGTAGCACCACATTTCGAAAGCTCCTATTCTCTTCTTGTCCAAACTGGTTATCGTCCATGTTTCACTTCCATACATGGCTACACTCCATACAAATACTTTCAGAAACGACTTCCTGACACTTAAATCTATACTCGATGTTAACAAATTTCTCTTCCTCAGAAACGCTTTCCTTGCCATTGCCAGTCTACATTTTATATCCTCTCTACTTCGACCATCATCAGTTATTTTGCTCCCCAAATAGCAAAACTCCTTTACTACTTTAAGTGTCTCATTTCCTAATCTAATCCCCTCAGAATCACCCGATTTAATTTGACTACATTCCATTATCCTCGTTTTGCTTTTGTTGATGTTCATCTTATATCCTCCTTTCAAGACACTGTCCATTCCGTTCAACTGCTCTTCCAAGTCCTTTGCTGTCTCTGACAGAATTACAATGTCATCGGCGAACCTCAAAGTTTTTATTTCTTCTCCATGGATTTTACTACCTACTAAGAATTTTTCTTTTGTTTCCTTTACTGCTTGCTCAATATACAGATTGAATAACATCGGGGAGAGGGTACAACCCTGTCTCACTCCTTTCCCAACCACTGCTTCCCTTTCATGCCCCTCGACTCTTATAACTGCCACCTGGTTTCTGTACAAATTGTAAATAGCCTGTCGCTCCCTGTATTTTACCCCTGCCACCTTCAGAATTTGAAAGAAAGTATTCCAGTTAACGTTGTCAAAAGCTTTCTCTAAGTCTACAAATGCTAGAAACGTAGGTTTGCCTTTTCTTAATCTTTCGTCTAAGATAAGTCGTAAGGTTAGTATTGCCTCACGTGTTCCAACATTTCTACTGAATCCAAACTGATCTTCCCCGAGTTCCGCTTCTACCAGTTTTTCCATTCGTCTGTAAAGAATTCGCGTTAGTATTTTGCAGCTGTGACTTATTAAACTGATAGTTCGGTAATTTTCACATCTGTCAACACCTGCTTTCTTTGGGATTGGAATTATTATATTCATCTTGAAGTCTGTGGGTATTTCGCCTGTCTCATACATCTTGCTCACCAGATGGTGGAGTTATGTCATGACTGGCTCTCCCAAGGCCATCAGTAGTTCTAATGGAATGTTGTCTACTCCCGGGGCCTTGTTTCGACTCAGGTCTTTCAGTGCTCTGTCAAACTCTTCACGCAGTATCTTATCTCCCATTTCATCTTCATCTACATCCTCTTCCATTTCCATAATATTGTCCTCAAGTACATCGCCCTTGTATAAACCCTCTATATACTCCTTCCACCTTTCTGCCTTCCCTTCTTTGCTTAGAACTGGGTTTCCATCTGAGCTCTTGATATTGATACAAGTGGTTCTCTTCTCTCCAAAGGTCTCTTTAATTTTCCTGTAGGCAGTATCTATCTTACCCCTAGTGAGACAAGCCTCGACATCCTTACATTTGTCCTCTAGCCATCCCTGCTTAGCCATTTTGCACTTCCTGTCGATCTCATTTTTGAGACGTTTGTATTCCTTTTTGCCTGCTTCATTTACTGCATTTTTATATTTTCTCCTTTCATCAATTAAATTCAATATTTCTTCTGTTACCCAAGGATTTCTATTAGCCCTCGTCTTTTTACCTACTTGATCCTCTGCTGCCTTCACTACTTCATCCCTCAGAGCTACCCATTCTTCTTCTACTGTATTTCTTTCCCCCATTCCTGTCAATTGTTCCCTTATGCTCTCCCTGAAACTCTGTACCACCTCTGGTTCTTTCAGTTTATCCAGGTCCCATCTCCTTAAATTCCCGCCTTTTTGCAGTTTCTTCAGTTTCAATCTGCAGTTCATAACCAATAGATTGTGGTCAGAATCCACATCTGTCCCTGGAAATGTCTTACAATTTAAAACCTGGTTCCTAAATCTGATACCTTCTAGTCTCTCCAGGACTCTTCCAGGTATACAACCTTCTTTTATGATTCTTGAACCAAGTGTTAGCTATGATTAAGTTATGCTCTGTGCAAAATTCTACAAGGCGGCTTCCTCTTTCATTTCTTCCCCCCAATCCATATTCACCTACTATGTTTCCTTCTCTCCCTTTTCCTACTGACGAATTCCAGTCACCCATGACTATTAAATTTTCGTCTCCCAGTAGGAATATATGACGTTTTAAATGATGATCAGTCCGTCCGATTCAGCTCGGCGTCCCCATGCTTTTATTTTTCAACACAGCACTTCACACATGCAGTTACACGACTGAGCTTACATTTTGAGGTCTCTCAAATAACTGTCATACTGTTCCGACGTCTTCCGGAGCTAGTAGCAAATAATCTTGCCACACGAAGAAAAAATGTGTTCCACATATCTCGGGACCCGCTGCCATTTGCTGATACATTCTTGCACAGGAGGCAGCTACTCTGTTAGCAATATCACATTATCACACACTGCTTGAGCGGGGGGGGGGGGGGGGGGGGGGGGGGGGGAGGGGGGGGGAGAAGGGAGGTATGTAGAACATACGATTCTGAAATAGCACGTCCGTCATTAAATTGTCTCCAGAAACGAAATACGTTTAATTGTGGACGAATAACCTTACCATGTAGGTGCTACGCTTCTGTCAGGTATCTTCAGGAGAAAAGGAGGATTCAAAGTTGCATACTGATATCTGTAACGACTGTCAATTAACCCTCAACGTAAAAAAATGTAATAGATTGCGCATAAACAGACGGAAAGACCCATTGTGGTTCGATTAAACTATTGCTGATATACAACTGGAGACAGTAATAACCGTAAAATACCGTTGGAAAAACAGATTCATGGCTGAGGTTCACTGGAACAATCTTAAGGAAATGTAGCTCAGTCACGCAAATGATAACTGACAAAACTCTTGTTCGACACATCCATCACTGTTGCTCATTGCTCGAGACTCTTACTATGTGGGATTAATAGGAAATATAGAATATCCAACGAAGAGTGCCGCGTTTTGTCACGCGCTCGTTCAGTAAACCCGAGAACGTTTACGTAGATGCTCATCAAACCTCAGGAGCAGGCGCTACAAGCTTGCCGATAAACGTTGTTTCCGCGAAATATTCTCTAATGGAACAGGAAAAGGAGGAAACGACAGTATCTGAAGTACCCTACGCCAAATACCGTAAGGTGAGGCGGAGCACAGACGCACAGTGGAGATGAATCGTCTACATTTTTTGGATGCAACGCTGTTTACCTGTTGTGCTTCGCTATTAAACTGTTTTTGATCGTGCGCTCGCGATAACTGCCTTTTGCGCGTGTATTTTCAAGTCACCCTCGCACAGCCCGTTCCACCCATAAACGTTGCCCTACCTTTATGTGCTTAGCCTAAAGAGACAGGGGGATCTCGAAAGAAAAAGCATTTGTTACGCAGTTGCAAAGAAGAGTTTATGTATTTTTTGCGACACTAAATGAGAGTTTATGAACTCCACTCACTGGGTACACTTTGAAACGTTGGGTCTGCAGAAGATAAAAATTAGACTGTACGAGGGAGGCAGCGCCAAGATCTTATGCACACCCGCAGCACACGCTGGTTGCCGAGTTCCTTCATATACGAGGAGTATCATAAAACGGCGCAGAGCTGGTTTCGCCCGGCGCGGCGGTTAGGAGTGGGCAGGTTTCAAATGGATGACCTTGACAGCTTCCTTTACCGATACTTTGCCCGAAGTTTACGTATTTCTTTCCTTCCGTTTACGCTAAAGGAGCGACAGTGTAAACAACAATTTATGAAGCTGTGCCCTGAAGATCGTAACAGTTACGTTTCTTCATTATGGACATTGTGGATAACGAATTGCATCTGGAACTGCCACCGGGCTGTGCAGTCTCTACGACAGCAGCGTCTAGCTGCACATGGTTCACGAAATAACGTTCCTGTAACACCTCCGACTGATGGTGAGCGTGTAGTGGCTCGAAATCAGTTATTATGGTACAATAAATCGTACAAAACACAAAAAGGGACTAGATGCATGTCACGCCTACATAAACTGCCGATGTTATGTTTTGTAATTTTTACTTACTTGACATTTCTTATAGCAGTGCTTCGCTATATCGTCAGTAGTATGATCTCCTGCATTAGCTAGACAGGAAGCACTCACGTTTGTCTGACCCTGCATGTGCTCAATAACAAGGACTATTTTACAAAGTGGCATTGAAAAGCACCCAGAATAGCGTGTGCAGTGTGAAACAGTTTTGCAAACGGCAACTCCGCAGGTTCTTTTTTTTCGTAATATTAATTAATGACACTTCGTGGAAGGGAACCGACGCCTTGCCTTGCTTTACCTTGTCCTGACAATATTTCCATCAACCGTGTAAGAACAGAATATTTCACTAGTTGATTTAAAGATTCAATTTGCCTACACTTCATTTCTACTACTCCACACTGTACAGAAGTTTCTCTGCATGCTGAGGTATAATTTAAATAAACGATTATCGATTACTGAAGTAGATCATGACATCTACAATAGACTCTTTGATTCTAACATAAACTGATATTACATAAAACGTATTTTTCATACATAAGACACTTCTCTAACAGCGCAACATTGCTAACTGCTTCCTGATTCCATAGATACCATGCCATCCTCCTGAAATGGTATTTTCGGTTTCCTGTAAGAATATCTCGAACAGTGAAACCAATTAAATTTACCGAGCGTGGTAGCACAGTGGTTAGCACGCTGGACTCGCATTCAGATTAAGGTTTACCGTGATTTCCCTGAATCTCTTAAAGCAAATGCCGAAATGGTTCCTTCAGAAGAACACGGCTGCTTTCGCTCTCCATCCTTCCCTAATCCGAGCTTGTGCTACATCTCTAATGACCTCGTTGTCGACGGGACGTTAAACACTAATCTCCTCCTCCTCCAATAAAATTCATCGCTCCGTATTTTGTTACCATGAGCTGAGGATCCACAACAACAACTAAAGATCATAGTAGGATAATGGGTTTCATTTCCGCTAATATTGACAGATGGATCTATGATGCAATGCTGAAATACAATTAAACGACTATTTTTGAAAATAACGTTTATTCAACTAATGCTACAGGACAAAAGAACATGGTTCACACGTACAACTGTAACTCAAACGCCATCAGGTTAATTAATATTAATAAAGTATTGAGCATAATACTCGTATTAAATTCTACATCTCTTCCGTAATATCAAAGACACGCGAAATCGTAAGAGCACGTTTGGAATTAGCACAAAAATTCTTCTAAGACAAGACACTCTACGTATTATTTCCGTTTTAAATTACATTTATTTTATTTTATTAAGATGGCAGAACGAGAATAGTGGAATGAAGTAAGGTTTCTGCCACATTAATGTACATCCCGACTGATATAATATACAAACGAAAGATTCTTTTGAGTTAAAACTAATGTAGGTTAAAACAGTGCTAGCTATCAGGCAGCTTAATCTGACAATTAAGCACATTTTTGTACTTCACTTTTGCAACCTCAACATTCCTTATAGTGGTGGAGGCAGGCATGACTAGAATTAGTTTTATTTATTTATTTTTAAGAGGCGACAAAAGTTAGTTCTGAGAGATGTAACGTTGGGGCAGGTCATGTATACATACAACACTTGTATTTCTGCCGGCCGAAGTGACCGAGCGGTTAACGGCGCTACAGTCTGGAACCGCACGACCGCGACGGTCGCAGGTTCGAATCCTGCCTCGGGCATGGATGTGTGTGATGTCCTTAGGTTAGTTAGGTTTAAGTAGTCCTAAGTTCTAGGGGACTTATGACCACAGCAGTTGAGTCCAATAGTGCTCAGTGCCATTTGAACCATTTTGAACTTGTATTTCTGGTGGCAACAGTGGGAAAATATGGCCGATGGCTGTTGTAAATTTGTGCGTTTATGTAATAGATATTGTGATATGGAGACATGTTTTGACTCATTATTTGTTGGTATAACGCAAAAAGGGCAAGGCACAAGTGAACCCTAGCACCAGATGCCTTGACTGGATTGCAGCCAGTTTAATTTATCATTTGGTATTGATGAAATTCGTAAGATGGATATGTGGCGTCTCCGAACGGAGGCTCAGAGATTTTCTATCGTCCTCTAGATTATGAAAAGTCACAGTACTGAAGTAGACTAGCACTTACAGGAAAATCGTTACGTCAGAGAACGCCTTGTGACAGCATATGGGTTGTTTCTAAGATTAATTTTCCTAGTATGCTGACAGAGTGTGCGTTTTTATGATCCCTATTGACATGACATCGGAACCTTTCCTCCAAATATAAAAATATTTCTGTAATGGCTAAATTCAGGAAAACATTTGTGGTCTAAGGATTGGAATAAATATTAGAGAAATATCTCGAAATTTGGAGAATTCTAATTTTTATATTTTCATCTAGTAATTTATAAACCCACATAGTGTACGAAAGCACTTCATGTAGTGTTCAATTTCATGACTGTCAGTGGAGATGTGGAGAGAGGTGGTGCAGCGGCAAGACACTAGACAGGTTGGTCGAAAGTAGAAGTCACGTTTGGTTATGATTTTTCACGCGCAGGAGCGCACGAGAAGTATTCTCTGCCGAGTGCAAGCAGTGTACACTCGACAGAGTTGGTTGCCATATCTCGAGCTAAGCAGTGCATGAAATCTCTCTCCGCTAAGGACTTCCTGGTTTGAAGCTACTCCGTAAGCTGCTTGCATGGCATATCTCGGTGCTATCACAGAAACGGTTTGGTCGCTAAAATCCAAGACCTACTAATTGACTTCCACAGCTCCGGAACTACCGAGCTACATTGGCATTCCGAGAAATGTACTCGCTGACAAATCAGCTGAAGCAGCAACCGCAAAAGACTAACTTGAACTAAGAGTACCGAGCACAGATATACGATACCAACTGCGAAATCAAAGTTTGGAGTCCTGGGACGTGCAATCTGAGAGTGATCAAGGGGATCACCAGTCCATGACGTATTTTCCTCCAGGTATCGGAGAGATAACGTCGTACTGCGTCATTTTCGTGTCGCCCCACCAAATTTACCCACGAGTTCCTTTTGCGTCAAAAGGACTCAACCCCATTTAGCCGTAATTGTCACCTGACGATCGCCAACATTGTGGGAGAGTGCCCTGAAGGATGACCTGAGTTCAGCCATCAACCTATCATTCTACCTCAAATACATGCAGGCGATGGGATAGCAGCTCACGAAGTCATATGTTTTCTGAGGGAAAGTGGCTGTCATAATAAAATTTATGGCCGGCCAGTGTGGCCGAGCGGTTCTAGGCGCTTCAGTCTGGAAACGCGCGACTGCTACGGTCGCAGGTTCGAATCCTGCCTCGGGCATGGATGTGTGTGATGTCCTTAGGTTAGTTAGGTTTAAGTAGTTCTAAGTTATAGGGGACTGATGACCTCAGATGTTAAGTCCCATAGTGCTCAGAGCCATTTGAACCATTTGAATAAAATTTATTGCAGCTCAACTTCGGTGTCAGGAATGGATGTGGGGCGAGGACCTCTCAAAGCGGTGTGTATCTAGAGTAGCCTCCAGCTACGTTCTTCCCTTGCACTGTCATGCATTTTTAAATTTTATGTGCACTTTTTGTTCATCTAACAATTTAAGCTGACTTAGTGTCTAGTCCGTTCAGTGTTTTTCTCGCCCCATTTTAGTAGTGCTGACTATGATGACCATTTTTGGAGTATCCTTCAATGGCCAGCTACAGTTCTTGGGTACCTGGGCCTTATCTCACTTTTGACCATCTGACTGAAGCTACTGTCACGCAGATTTTCAACCACTACGACAAGATCACAAGCCCTAGAGGTGGCAATCCCTCTTTCCTCATTCCAAGGCGTTTTACGTGATCTTTCAGCGCAATTAGGAACTGATAATCAAGATTTTTAGTTACTTTAAACCCAAATCATCATCGTGTTCGGGAGAGCGGCGGTTCAAATCCCCTTCCAGCCATTAAGATTTTCGTTTTCATTGGTTTTCCTAAATCGCGTTAGGTAAATGCTATGATAGTTCCTTTCAAAAGATGGCGGTCAACATTCTTCCCTATCCTAGCTCCATCGCTAATGGCTTCGTCATCGACGGGACTTAAAGCGCTATTTTTCTTTTAAGGGAGGCGGTCTTTTACACTTTACACGGCTTAAACCTATCTGTTCGCGGTTAATACTTTATAGTTACATAGTTACACTTTCGTAAGACTTCAAGATTAAATCAGCGACGAAGCAGTTCACGTTACCTACTACATAATTCTTCTATTCTTTTACACGTACGTACGCTATGACTAATTGTATGAGAGGGAACTTGGGTTTGGAAGAGAGAGCTCCCCTATCGCCGTGGCGAACCGAATAGTACGACTTGTCAAGTAACTGGAATGTCATGAGACCTCCTACTTGACTCACTTGAGCGTCGGGTTGACAAACGCGCGGTATCAGCGCCTATGATCACGGCCAGATCGTTCGTGTCCAATATACGGAACACTCCATCTCCCGATACTGTGCAGGCACCGAGCTACTTGTGGGCCGCCGCGTCAAGAAAGTACTGCGATTATCTCAGTCCGAAAAAAACTGCAGCCGTCGAGGTCAATTGCCTCGGCAACTGCATGTCAATGACAGTTACGGCATCTACTGTCGCGAATTATAACAGCGGTAGACGAGCGACTGTGGAAAAAGTCACACTGAGTCAACACTGGACAGCAAACAGTAAGCAGTTGTGCCATCCAAAACAATCTCCTCACTGTGGGATACAGAAGTCAGCGCCCAACACGTGCACCTTTGCTCACAGCAAGCTAAAGGACAGATAGACTGTTGTTGTTTTGTTGTCTTCAGTCCTGAGACTGGTTTGATGCAGCTCTCCATGCTACTCTATCCTGTGCAAGCTTCTTCATCTCCCAGTACTTACTGCAACCTACATTCTTCTCAATCTGCTTAGTGTATTCATCTCTTGGTCTCCCTCTACGATTTTTACCCTCCACGCTGCCCTCCAATGCTAAATTCGTGATCCCTTGATGCCTCAGAACATGTCCTACCAACCGATCCCTTCTTCTTGTCAAGTTGTACCACAAACTCCTATTCTCCCCAATTCTATTCAATACCTCCTCATTAGTTATGTGATCTACCCATCTAATCTTCAGCATTCTTCTGTAGCACCACATTTCGAAAGTTTCTATTCTCTTCTTGTCCAAACTATTTATCGTCCATGTTTCACTCCCATACATGGTTACACTCCATACAAATACTTTCAGAAACGATTTCCTGACACTTAAATCTATACTCGATGTTAACAAATTTCTCTTCTCCAGAAACGCTTTCCTTGCCATTGCCAGTCTACATTTTATATCCTCTCTACTTCGACCATCATCAGTTATTTTGCTCCCCAAATAGCAAAACTCCTTTACTACTTTAAGTGTCTCATTTCCTAATCTAATTCCCTCAACATCACCCGACTTAATTCGACTACATTCCCTTATCCTCGTTTTGCTTTTGTTGATGTTCATCTTATATCCTCCTTTCAAGACACTGTCCATTCCGTTCAACTGCTCTTCCAAGTCCTTTGCTGTCTCTGACAGAATTACAATATCATCGGCGAACCTCAACGTTTTTATTTCTTCTCCATGGATTTTAATACCTACTCAGAATTTTTCTTTTGTTTCCTTTACTGCTTGCTCAACATACAGATTGAATAACATCGGGGAGAGGCTACAACCCTGTCTCACTCCCTTCCCAACCACTACTTCCGTTTCGTGCCCCTCGATTCTTATAACTGCCATCTTGTTTCTGTACAAATTGTAAATAGCCTTTCGCTCCCTGTATTTTACCCCTCCCACCTTCAGAATTTGAAAGAGAGTAGCCGGCCGGAGTGGCCGAGCGGTTCTAGGCGCTACAGTCAGGAACCGCGCGACCGCTACGGTCGCAGGTTCGAATCCTGCCTCGGGTATGGATGTGTGTGATGTCCTTAGGTTAGTTAGGTTTAAGTAGTTCTAAGTTCTAGGCGACTGATGACCTAAGAAGTTAAGTCCCATAGTGCTCAGAGCCATTTGAACCATTTGAAAGAGAGTATTCCAGTCAACATTGTCAAAAGCTTTCTCTAAGTCTACAAATGCTAGAAATGTAGGTTTGCCTTTCCTTAATCTATTTTCTAAGATAAGTCGTAGGGTCAGTATTGCCTCACGTGTTCCAACATTTTTGCGGAATCCAAACTGATCTTCGCCGAGGTCGGCTTCTACCAGTTTTTCCATTCGTCTGTAAAGAATTCGCGTTAGTATTTTGCAGCTGTGACTTATTGCACTGATAGTTCGGTAATTTTCACATCTGTCAACACCTGCTTTCTTTGGGATTGGAATTATTATATTTTTCTTGAAGTCTGAGGGTATTTCGCCTGTCTCATACATCTTGCTCACCAGATGGTAGAGTTTTGTCAGTAGTTCCTTTGGAATGTTGTCTACTCCCGGGGCCTTGTTTCGACTCAGGTCTTTCAGTGCTCTGTCAAACTCTTCACGCAGTATCGTATCACCCATTTCAACTTCATCTACATCCTCTTCCATTTCCATAATATTGTCCTCAAGTGCATCCCCTTTGTATAGACCCTCTATATACTCCTTCCACCTTTCTGCTTTCCCTTCTTTACTTAGAACTGGGTTTCCATCAACGCTCTTGATATTCATACAAGTGGCTCTCTTTTCTCCAAAGGTCTCTTTAATTATCCTGTAGGCAGTATCTATCTTACCCCTAGTGAGATAAGCCTCTACATCCTTACATTTGTCCTCTAGCCATCCCTGCTTAGCCATTTTGCACTTCCTGTCGATCTCATTTTTGAGACGTTTCCATTCCTGAGTTTTTATATTTTCTCCTTTCATCAATTAAATTCAATTTTTCTTCTGTTACCCAAGGATTTCTACTAGCCCTCGTCTTTTTACCTACTTGATCCTCTGCTGCCTTCACTATTTCATCCCTCAAAGCTACCCATTCCTCTTCTACTGTATTTCTTTCCGCCATTCCTGTCAATTGTTGCCTTATACTCTCCCTGAAACTCTGTACAACCTCTGGTTTAGTCAGTTTATCCAGGTCCCATCTCCTTAAATTCCCACCTTTTTGCAGTTTCTTCAGTTTTAATCTACAGTTCATAACCAATAGATTGTGGTCAGAGTTCACATCTGTCCCTGGAAATGTCTTACAATTTAAAACCTGGTTCCTAAATCTGATACCTTCTAGTATCTCCAGGATTCTTTCATATATACAACATTCTTTTATGATTCTTGAACCAAGTGTTATCTATGATTAAGTTATGCTCTGTGCAAAATTCTACCAGACGGCTTCCTCTTTCATTTCTCTCCCTCAATCCATATTCACCCACTATGTTTCCTTCTCTCTCTTTTCCTACTCTCGAATTCCAGTCGCCCATGACTATTAAATTTTCGTCTCCCTTTACTACCTGAATAATTTCTTTTATCTCATCATACATTTCATCAATTTCTTCATCATCTCCAGAGCTAGTTGGCATATAAACTTGTACTACTGTAGTAGGCATGGGCTTCATGTATATCTTGGCCACTATAATACGTTCACTGTGCTGTTTGTAGTAGCTTACCCTATTTTTTTATTCATTATTAAACCTACTCCCACATTACCCCTATTTGACTTTGTATTTATAACCCTGTATTCACCTGACCAAAAGTCTTGTTCCCCCTGCCACCGAACTTCACTAATTCCCAATATATTTAACTTCAACCTATCCATTTCCCTTTTTAAATTTTCTAATCTACCTGCCCGATTAAGGGATCTGACATTCCACGTCCGATCCGTAGAACGCCAGTTTTCTTTCTCCTGATAACGACGTCCTCTTGAGTAGTCCCCGCCCGGAGATCCGAATGGGGGACTACCTTACCTCCGGAATGTTTTACCCAGGAGGACGCCATCATCATTTAACCATACAGTAAAGCTGCATGCCCTCGGGAAAAATTACGGCTGTACTTTCGCCTTGCTTTCAGCCGTTCACAGTACCACAACAGCAAGGCCGTTTTGGTTAGTGTTGCAAGGCCAGATCATTGAATCATCCAGACTGTTGCCCCTGCAACTACTGAAAAGGCTGCTGCCCCTCTTCAGGAACCACATGTTTGTCTGGCCTCTCAACAGATACCCCTCCGTTGTGGTTGCACCTACGGTACGGCCATCTGTATCGCTGAGGCACGCAAGCCTCCCCACCAACGGCAAGGTTCATGGTTCATGGGGGCAGGACAGAGACTAGTAGTGTCATTGGGCAGGCGAAGTGCGGAAAAAGTATTCCGGACTAATTAGTCGCGCTACACGTTGTACATGCCGTTCGCAGGATATGACTGTGTCTGAAACCACGATTAGCGACGCTTCCTGCTTGCCATCGTGACACCATCCAGACTAGTGTCACAGGCATTCTCGCGTGAAGGATAACTACAGGGTATGAAATGGGACCCTGACATGTATGCCATCATCTTTGATGGAAAAATGATACAAGAACGGAAAAATGATACAAGAACATGCTGTCTTATTACGTTCATCCACTTATTGTCTACAATACCTCACAGGCTGTCCTTTCAGTAAGATCACGTATCATTTGGTGTTCGCAAAATGCGGCAGAGTGGCTTGAAAAACGCTGATCGGACGTAATGATGTGTGTGTGTGTGTGTGTGTGTGTGTGTGTGTGTGTGTTCTCTTCGTCTCCACTAAGCCACCTGACCTGTGAGGTATCGCTTCGAAACAATGAGAATAAATGAGTAAGTACTTCATTAAAAGAATGTTTCACGATGTTTCAACGTGAAAGCGATATTTAGAAATCTGTTAGCGAAGAGTATCAGCTTATTCTCATAGGGGGATGGTACACAACCAAATTATTAGAAACTGCTCACGAATAGCTGATGCGGAAATATTTCTGAAATACGTGTCTCACATCATGAAGGTTTGAAACGACTGACCACTGGTGCAATGCACATGCAGTTTCTGACTGATTAACATTGACAACTGAGAAAGGTTCAAAAATGGTTCAAATGGCTCTGAGCACTATGGGACTTAACAGCTGTGGTCATCAGTCCCCTAGAACTTAGAACTACTTAAACCTAACCAACCTAAGGACATCACACACATCCATGCCCGAGGCAGGATGCGAACCTGCGACCGTAGCAGTCGCGCGGTTCCGGACTGCGCGCCTAGAACCACGAGACCACCGCGGCCGGCTGAGAAAGGTCATGCCGTGAGTAAAGAGTAAAGCATTGTTCTGCTGGCAAGGATTCCTTTCACTGTACGGAACAACGGCTTCGTCGGAAAGGGGTAGGAATAAACAGAAGGAAGAAAGATTAGAGTTCAACGTCTCAGCGACAGCGCGGTTCTTAGAGATGAGAGGATTAAATGTTGGCCATCGACTTGGTGAAGGAACCGCCCTAGCAATTTGTATCAAGCCCACAGAAAAATAAGCAACAATGACGCGGTTTTCGGGCTTGGTTCCTTCCAAATGCGGACCTAAGTACGCACAGAAGTAATGTGAGAGGACATTCGCGGATGCTCCATTCCTCTTACAGAAGATCGCATCCTATAAACCACACCGTCGCGATGTGATAGACATTCACTTGCCCCAACTTTTGTGGGGCGTTAGTAGTGAGAATACATTTCTTCCTAGCTCGTCAGTGTAGTTGCTACTACAGCAGCATGATACGCGTTCCGCTTCTCTTGCGAGTCATACATAGTAACACAGACTGATCTTCACAGTTTTCTACCTGCCTCCGTTGCAACAGATCCGCCTTCTAGGTGCTCTTAATTAGTTCCATAAACTTCGTCGGTGTCCTTTGAGGTGGTTACGTACGGCGCGTTTCGTCAGATGTATAGTACTGGGTGGCACCTCCAACCCTTGCGTCATTTTCGTCTGTATCTACAGCAGCATAAATGTAAACACTATACCACTCGTGTAGTGACTGGAACTTTTACTACCCAATCCGAATGTGAAACACGACGTAGGTAGATGGGGACAGTACGACTGCAGACAAGCTGTAACAGAAAAACACCAGATATAATAGAGCAGCAGTCTCTGGTCTGTTTTGAAACACAGCACTTGTGACAGGTGTCTCACGCTCCGAATCTTCAGAGTAATGTGCCGCTGAAACTCTGTCACGCTGTCGCTTCCTGGTGGAAGGCTCACGGGAAGGTGAGCGCGCCGTTGACGGAGGTGGGCTGCTCTGGAGCCGGTGTCGCTAACGACCACCCTGCGGGACCGGTGCCAGGCGCCAAATGCGATTTTAAGTGGCACACTCCTCGGTCCCTTCCTTTCCTGAAGTAGGCCCGTCAAATCGACGCCTGACTCGTAACTACTGGGCAAAGCACGCAATTCTGGTTCCATCTTTCCTGCAGTAGCGATGCCTGCCCATTCTCAAGTAAAAAGTTACGATACAATCAAAACAGTCGGCTACATTATTATCCGAAATATCGCGATTAAAGCCTGCAACAGGCGTCCATTTTTAGATGATTATTTTCCCACGGTGCGCTTGAAAGTTTGATATTTTATAATGTGATGAAATTACTAATTTTTCTGCGGTGATGGAACGCCCGGGCGAGGTTATGGGTTGATTAAGACAGTAGATCGTATTCAAGGAACAGTGGTTCAAACTCCAGTCTAGTTGTCCTTCCACAGACTTTGCGTTGCTTCCACGAATCAATTTGATAAATGCTGAAAATTTTCAACATCGCTGTCGATTTCCTCCATCACACTTGTCCAATTCGAATTAGCACTGCGTCTCTAACCACCTCGAAATCTCTTTCTTCACCATGTTCGCAGCCTGCTTATTGAATTTCCGTCCATCCCCAGACGTGTAAATTTCTCAATGTAAAAGTGATTAATATTATTGTTAAAGGCTGAGGCTTTTTTGAGAGACAGGGCCAATTTCAGTGCACAAAAGCTCCCAAACGGTAGTCAGCTCAATAAGTAACTCGTACATTCATAAATAAGAACCATATACAAGATAAATTAAGGCATCCAATAAGGCGTATCACTCTTGTTCCATCCACAAATTCAACAGGAAGGAGATGTGATCATTATTCTTCCATTTGTCATAGGCTGTCACTTCCATAGATGCCACGTAACGGGATGCTTGACTTCTTTCCGGCTATATTGGAAAACTACAGATACGTGACAACAAATGCGTTTAAACATACCGATGAGTCATTGTGACCATTGCCCACCGCGGATTTAATACCACTTGGTGGCGTTGCGCGCACGTGACGCGTTACGGTAAGTATAATCGCAGCAGAGATTAACAGGAAATCACAGTGGCGACGATGTGAGCCGAAATTGGGAAAATCCACTGACTTAAGAACTTTTACAAAGGGCACACTGTATGGCCCGGCGCCTGGGAACGAGCATCACGGAAATGGTGAAACTGGTCTGCTGCTCGCGTGCCGTTGCCGTCAGCGCCTGTGGAAAGTAGTTGAAGGACGGTGAAACCACGGGTAGGCGACATCCAGCATCATCACAGAAAATGAAGGTAGCAAGCAAGCTTGGCCGCTATGTGGGGCAGGATAGGCGGCAATATGTAACAACATAGTACAATTTTGGCGTAGGCACAAGTGTTTCACAGCACATGTACAAAATGGGACTGCGCAGCGGACAGTCCCTACCTGTTCCCATGTTGACCCAACGACATCATTAGTTATCATTACAGTGGGCACGAGGCCAACAAAGTGTCACCTAATACGATGAGTCGTTGTTTGTTACACAAGGTGGACAGACATGTCTAGATACGCCGTTATTCAGGCGAACGGCTGCTTGGTACAAGCAACGCGCCACGAACGCAACCATCTGGGACAGTATTATGCTACGGGAGACATTCCCGTGGCCTGCCATGGGACCTGCGGTAGTAATCGAAGGCACCTGGACTACGTGAACATTACTGCAGCCCACATGCATCCGTCTACGCTCTCTCTCTCTCTCTCTCTTCTCTCTCTCTCTCTCTCTCTCTCTCTCTTCCTCGCCTTCGATGGTACCTCCCAGCAAGACAACTGTCCGTTTCATGGCCAGAATCGAGATACAGTGATCTGAGAAGCATGACAGCGAATTCACGTTGATGTCTTGACCTCTAAATACGCCTGATATAAACCGATGAAACACATCTGGGACGCTATCTGACATCTGCTCCCGAAAATCACGGCCCCGTAATTAACGGTAATTTCGCGATCTGTATGTAGGTTTCTAGTGCTTCGTGCCTCCGAAAACCTACCAAGGACTTCTGGAGACCATGTTACGCAGAATCGCTGCTTTATTATGTTCCAAAGACGGACCAACACGCTATTAAGCAGGCGGTCATAATTTTTGGATCATTAGTGCGTACACTAACAACGTTGGCTAAATCCACGCCATTATTTGTAAGTACTGTGGTCACAAAAAATGAAGCATTAATAATTCTAAAATCTTACCAAGCGGGAGGATATCACAAAAAGCACAGAGCGTTTTTTAAGCGAGTGGTGTTGTTGCCAGAGTAGGTATTTTTCCACCTACTGGTGGCGCTGTCGATGTTCTGATGTGGAATCGATATTTAAACTATCTTAAAGCTATTAAAGATTTTCCAAAAATTGAAAATAATGTGGACTGCTGTTAAACGCACTTAAGTGAAGTAATAACGTCCGCAGCGCGCACTGTATTATACAGACTACTGACTCGACTAAAGAGCAAGGTTTTCTGACAACGAAACAGTTCATTATTTACCGAATCACATATCTTCCGGTTTTTCCATGGTTTCCTTAAATCGCATTTAGAAATTGACAGGCGCGCTCCTTTGAAAAGGACGCCGTCAATTCCCTCCACCATCCTTCCCCAATGTACAACTACATTCACACTCAGCAAACCACGTAACTATGCATGGCGGAGGATAATTCTGGGACCATTATCATTCCCCTTTCCTGCTCCGTACCCGAACGGTGCTTGAAAAAAAGCCTTCATATGAGCAGTAATTTCTCTATTTTTCCCATCATTATCATTACCTGACAAGGCAGTAATATGTTACGTTACTCTTTTTTGATAATAAGCTTTGTTATTTTAACAGTAAACTTCTCTGTGGTGTACGGCATTTCTCTTGTGGCGTCTACCACTGGAATTGCATGAGTATCTCCATAACTATCTCATGCTTACTAAATCAATCCCTAACGAAACGTACCGTTTTTCTTTGGGTCTTCTTTATCATTTCTTCTAATTATATCTGGCAGGGGTCCCAGACCGACAAGAAACATTCAGGTAAAACTTCCTGACAGATTAAATCTGTGTGCCGGATCGAGACTGAAGATAGGGACCTTTGACTTTCGCCAAGTGCTCTATTGACTGAGCTACTCAAGCTCGACTAAGTACCCGTCCTCACAGCTTTACTTCTACCAGTACCTCGTCTCCCATCTTCCCGACTGATACATTGTAGGCCGAGCAGTTCTAGGCGCTTCAGTCTGGAACCGCGCGACCGCTACGGTCGCAGGCTCGAATCCTGCCTCGAGCTTGGATGTGTGTGATTTCCTTAGGTTAGTTAGGTTTAAGTAGTTCTAAGTTCTAGGGGACTGAGGACCTCAGATGTTGAGTACCATAGTGCTCAGACCCATTTGAACAATTTTTGATACAGTGTATCTCGTCAACATTCTCAATCAAGAGGCAAGTGCAAATTTGAGAATGTAATCGAGAATGTTGACGAGATAAATTGTACCTACTGAATAATTTTATATGATTGACATTCCTATGAAAATAACGGAATGTCGAAACGCGTAAGGTGATTTGGGAAATATAAAAAGTGTGGTCAAGACATCTGAAAGTTACTATAGTGCATCCAAATGGCAGCTGTCTCTCATAGCATTTTCATGCAACCTGCAGTTGCAATTGCGCATGGTACACACCTCAAAAGTTTGGAATATCACAGAGTTTACTACAATGACTTCTTATAGTACACCTGTAAAATAAACATAATTCCTTCTGAAAAGAAGGACTATTTTGTTCGTTACAAAAAATCATTACAAAACAAAGAAGGCTCTCTCCTGAGTGTACATCTTGAAAAACAAAAACAGTGAAAAATCTTTATCTTATGACGATGATTATCAATCTTTAGTAGTGAGTATGTCCTCCCCACACACGGATGTGTTCTTCCACTCCATGAGGCACGCTCAGGACGAGACCATCAAGTTTATCTTGGAGCATGCGGTGTCTCTTCTCAATGTCTGCTTCAGCTAGGTCCTGAAGATTGCCAGGTGGATTCGGAATCTGTGCAACGATCACCTTCAACAGATATCACGCATGTGTAATTGTATTTGTGCCTGAGAATTGTGCTGGTCACTGCATTCAGTTGATGTTGCATCTTTGAAGATACCGAGACCTTGCGTTGTCATCGACTAGGATGTTGTCACCGACTTCACGCCTGTAGGGCCTTACAGGTATTTGTAAGACCTCTTGGAGGAATCAGGGACCAATCAAATTGCCGTAGATAGGAATTACAGGGGTCTGCCGTCCCATCATTATTGCCGCCCAAAACATTACACTTCCACCAGCAAACGGATGGACTTCCTGAATGTATCGACGTACTTGGTGTCGACAGGTACTTCTCCAAATCCTAACACATCTAGTCTCCAGTTGCAAATCAATCCTGGTCTCTTGAGCAAACACGACGTTACTCCTTTCTGCAATGGTCCAGTGTTAATGTGCATGAGTCCAGGTCCTTCGATTGCTTCGGTTCCGTTGGTTCTGTGCAAAACTTCTCATTCGTCTTCTGGAATGAAGACCACCGTGTTGCAATCTTCTACACACTGTTTGGCCTTAGGCACGAATCCCTGCTGTCCGGGAGAAGTCACCCAATATTTATGGCAGCTCATGTTGGGCGCCTACGAGCCGACAGTTGGAGGAAATGGTCCTGCATTGGTGTTGTCATACGAGGACGACCACTGCGAGGTCTATCTCTCACATTTCCCTTCTCTCTGTACTTTCTCCACACCTTAGACACACCACTTTGAGCAACGTGTAACAGATTGGCAACGTCTTACTGTGCAGGGCCTGCTGAGTATCGTAAACTACAAAATAAGGGCTATGTAACACTCCTGAAATTATTACTACATCTATCGATGTCGTACCGCTATGAACGACGTATTCAGTTCTGTCTGCCATTTATTACGCACGTCCGAAACTCCATATGCTCGAGTTGTGGAACAACTCGTACATTCCTGAAAAAGAGTTTTGCACCACCCGAATGTTTGTAAACACGCATGGGGTGAGATTGAAGGCAGTAGGGAACGAAAGAATAAGTCTTAAAAAAAACTGGACAGGTGCGAGTAGGAGTCGGGCCCTGAGGGTTCCGTACAAACTTAATGATACAAACAGATGGGTCATCTATAGGTTTTGATGACTGAGTTTGCGAGTATCAAAATAAGTGACATAAATAGCCGCATTTTTTGACTGCATAAACACAGAAGCTTAAATTTTTTTATATCGCCGGGAGACCGTAGACCTTAGTATTTGACATAAATTTCAGCTTGCGACCTCTGTCCATCCCTGAGAGAGGGGTCTTAACAGAAGGACGGACAGATAGGCAGATAACAAAGTGATCCTGTAAAGGTCCCATTTTTGCCGAATGAGATACGGAACCCTGAAAATAGCGTTACTGTGAAGTAAAAGCGAAACGCTAACCAAAACAGAAGCAGTTTTTCCGGCAGTGCACTTGTGTGAAACCACAGTCTGCTGCTGTGTAAAAGTCAATACCGCGATGCTCTATACCGTGAATTGTAAGAAGCTTGGATCCTTCGCGTTATGATGGTACACGAAGTGTTCAAAACTTTCTGCTGAAGACTGCCTCACATTTCTTCGCGGTTCTGCTGAGGTCGACATTATGTGTGAGACTTTCTGTCGCGACGACTGCATGTTTCAGTTGGTCTTAAGCATACCTAATCAGGTTGGTATCAGTAGATAGCGCAAGCCATTACATTCGATTGATTCCTCGGACAGTCCGATAGTGTACCACTGCCTTCAGAGACGACCGCATAGCCGAACTATTAACTGTAGGGCTGAACAACATGGAGGATTCTCTCCCGAAAAATGGTTCAAATGGCTCTGAGCAGTATGGGACTTAGCATCTGAGGTCATCAGTCCCCTAGACTTAGAAATATTTAAACCTAACTAACCTAAGGACAGCACACACATCCATGCCCAGGGCAGGATTCGAACTTGCGACCGTAGCAGCAGCGTGGTTCCGGACTGAAGCCCCTAGAACACCTCGATCACAACGGCCGGCGATTCTCTCACGAAATACACAATTCTCAAATTACGCTCAGTAGTGACGAGAGGCGTTTGACCTCCGTACATGATACCGTTCTGGCCTACTGACTCATCTCCCTGCTAAACCCGCAGGCTTGAGATGTGCAGTAAAAACTCTTATACAGTGTTCATCTTGCACTCTTCGGTGAAGAGAACTCGACGCCACTGATCCAAGTTCCATTCTAGATGTTAACTTCCCCACCCCCGTAGCACACAACCGCACTGGAAGGTGTGTACTGCTGTTCGTAATAGACACCTAAAAGCAAAATTGCTTACGTAGAGACTGTTTTTTTTTTTTTTTTTACTGTCTTCGTCGACATAGCTCTCCCAGTTGCCCCCAAAGAGATAGAGCGACGCAGCTCCGTTTTAGTACCACGGCGTTCTTAACAGCAACAATTTGTAGATGATCCTATCAGGTAGTGTTGTTAACCACTGGCGACCACTCCAAAGCAAATCTTCAATGTTTTGTGCCTCACGAAAGGGACTGAATGTTCGAATAATGCTAACAGGCGGAATAGCGTACACAACCCGCACTATCCTACTTACGCCTGACTACAGAACATACTCTATTGAGCACCACTGAGAATGTAGGCTATTTTTATTTCCACTGTCACATGGGTGTGGACAGCGATTTTCTGTACTCTGTGTGCCATGGAAATGTCGTGTGGCGAGGGCCTCCCGTCGGGTAGACCGTTCGCCTGGTGCAGGTCTTTCGATTTGACGCCACTTCGGCGACCTGCGCGTCGATGGGGATGAAATGATGATGATTAGGACAACACAACACCCAGTCCCTGAGCACGAGGATGGTGCAAATCTTTTCTTGAGCAGCTTATATCGAATGCGTTTCAGATGCCAAGGAACACCTTATTAACTTGCGCACCGCTGTCTACAGTGCTATTTTTATTTTATGGACGGACACAGCGAGCTAAGTTTCGTAAAATCCGAGACCGTGCTTCGTCTATAATCTCGTCCTCGACGTGGCATTAAGTCATAATCTTCATTCTCCTTCATCCTGCGAAGACCACATCGCGCTATTAGCAATACAAATGGGATTCCTATTACTTTGGGTCACGCCACTCACGCTCAGTTCGAATGAACGTAAGCAATGAGAGGACGACTTTCCGTGCGCACTGGACGACCATCGTATTAAGTCCGCCGTCTGGCTGATGGCAACTACAAAAAGCCGGGAGCTTGGGAACTCGTTTGTGAGGTGCGCACTCGACCTTCCACATTGCCGCGGCACGCGAGGCGACAGAGGCCACGTGTCGCCCTTGCAGAGGCGCCGCGGAGCGCAGGTCGTCGGCCCTGGCACGCCCCCTGCGTGTCTGAGGCGCTCACGCGAGAGCGGCCACCTGCCTCCCTGTAATCTCACAGCCCGTCACTAATTGCCTCGCAGTAAATAAATATTGTCCTCCTGCTGTTTCTCCTCTCCCGCTTCTCATTCCTTGACTTCTGGCCCCTTTACAGAAGGACACTCTTTCCCAACTTTTCTGAGACCGTTGCTCCTAAACCAAATGAGACGTCAGCCAGTGCCGCCAAAAACGTTGTGACTTACAGCAGTGAGACATTGGCTTTACATGCCTAAACTTTTTGCAAATCGATAATTGCAAGTAAGAATGCTGTGGCGACGCTTGATCAAAACCGGTCTCTCTCTCTCTCTCTCTCTCTCTCTCTTTCTCTCTGTCCCCCCTTCTCTCTCTTCTCCACAGAAATCGTGGAATTGTGTTTTATCAAAGCCCATCCATTTCACGGAAGCTTTTCGTACGATTTTCTCAACTATATATGTGGGTGGTACCCGATTCTGTATCCTAGGGAAAGTTGATTCTAATTCTGTTTCATTGTGTTGAAGGCATGTTAATTGTCATTCTCTTGTTTGAGCCTTGATTTCAAGAACTATATTCGGCTTCAAATTAAGTTCCGTTTTGTTGTTATTGTTCTATTGTCAAGAAGATTTTATGCTTAATAAATTAATTGTTAAATTGAGCTCAAACCTCCACAACCTCTAATCTGAACCTCCCCCCATCCACATCCTACGCCATGGTATTAAAAAAGTTGCCTTCCTTTCGTTGTTCAACTACAAGGCCCATTCTGCTCATTAGTACATGTGGGAAAACTCACAAGCAGTAATCACGCCACCGCTATTCAACAACTTCACACTGAACTCACCAGTCACTGGTTTGCATTTGTCAACACACATTTCTGACCGGCGCGGAGGAAGTGGGGAGCGGCTCTTCTCCTCAATATCATGCACTTCAACATTCTGGCAACAAGTCTTTAAAAACTTCATACTGTCCAGAACCTTTCCGAAGAGTGCGACTCAAGTGGAATAACTTTTGTATACACCACTCAGCGCAGTCTCCAGTAGTAAACCAGCGGATCCAGTACTATGATAGTGATGATTTTCAACTAACCATTTTGCAGAGGTTAAAATTCAACTCATAGAAGCGCGTTGCCCACTGTAGATCGATATCACCAGAAGCAACGACGCAACTTCGAGCGCCACCCAACATTCGAAATGCAAGTATCTTCAGAACAAAGTGATTTTCTGTGCTGCGGAATCCTTGGCAATCAAAGAAGACGTCTTACATAATTCTGGGATAAAAAATATAACAATGAGTTAGTTCACGCTAGCAAACAAAGCAAAAATCCAAAGCCTGAGAGAAGGTTCTTCTTTAGCTTGAGTAAGATGTCTGCGTTCTGCAATGTACACACAACTGAACTGATTCGCAACTTCATCTAAATTTTTTTCTCATACTCTTCCTCCTCACTTAGCACAATAACGAATAAAAGGCAAGAAATTTATGTTAGTATTTATAGCACTGCGTATCCTAGTGAAGACAATATTTGTCACTCCACGAGATTTCTGTCTTGATCTGTAATTGATATATTTAATTCTGAAACGCGTCTTAACCATGACAGGAATGTAAATGGGCGAGTTTGGTGATCACAATCTTATATCCTGGTGGTACTGCAAGCCACAACTGCTGTAAGATGTATTAGGAGCAGCACTGTCGAATCAACTCCTTTCCCTCCACCCCCCTACCACCTTTTTCACCGCAGAAACATTACAGTCAACGCATAGGACGGTGACGTTCAGAATATTTCCTAGATGCTCTGCTGTCTTTAAGATTTCTATCTGGACTAAATGTGGGCTGCAAGTGGGGAAATCCATTGAGATAAGCAACTCTGACAAAGGGCAGATTATTATTTCGCAGAACCTGTGAGCGAAAACGGCGAACCTGGCCGAATGTTCACGTGCTACTGTCGTGAGCATCTACGGAAAGAGGCAGGACAGTGAAACTATCACTAGGCGCTAAATGGCTCTTCGCAGAACGCGGAGTTCGGAGGCTTGCCTGTCTGCTCTATAAAGTAGGATAGATGGTGATCTACGGATCTCTACCGAAACAGTAAAATACTGATCCACGCACAAGTGTTTCCGAGCACACCGTTCGTCACACATTGCTGAGCACGGAGCTCCGCAGCAGACCACCCCTACGTGTACGCATGCTGACCCAACGACATAGTTACAATTGCTGTGGGCACGATCATCGGGATTCGACCGCTGATCAATGGAAACGTGTCGGCTCTTCGGGTAAATCGCATTTTTGCTACACTATGTCGATTGTCGTGGGTGAACGGCGGCTCGAAAGTGCAGCGTGCCACGGACGCAGACTGGTCGGAGCAGTATTATGCCACGGGAGAGACACTTCTGCGGTTGCGTGGGGCCTTTGGTAGTAATCGAAGACACGCTGACAGCTGCAAACCACCTCCATTCCATCGTGTCTTCTCCGACAGCGATGTCATCTTTCAGCAGTTTAACTGTCCATGTTTCGGAGCCAGAACCGTGCTACAGCTGACAAGTGCGAGAATTATCGCACAATCATGCATCGAAGCTGCTTACAAGAATAATATACAGAAGAATGGAAAAGAAAATTGAGAATGCGCTAGGTGACGATCAGTTTGGCTTTAGGAAAAGTAAAGGGACGAGAGAGGCAATTCTGACGTTACGGCTAATAATGCAAGCAGGGCTAAAGAAAAATCAAGACGCTTTCATAGGATTTGTCGACCTGGAAAAAGCGTTCGACAATATAAAATGGTGCAAGCTGTTCGAGATTCTGAAAAAAGTAGGGGTAAGCTATAGGGAGAGACGGGTCATATACAATATGTACAACAACCAAGAGGGAATAATAAGAGGGGACGATCAAGAACGAAGTGCTCGTATTAAGAAGGGTGTAAGACAAGGCTGTAGCCTTTCGCCCCTACTCTTCAATCTGTACATCGAGGAAGCAATGATGGAAATAAAAGAAAGGTCCAGGAGTGGAATTAAAATACAAGGTGAAAGGATATCAGTGATACGATTCGCTGATGACATTGCTATCCTGAGTGAAAGTGAAGAAGAATTAAATGATCTGCTGAACGGAATGAACAGTCTAATGAGTACACAGTATGGTTTGAGAGTAAATCGGAGAAAGACGAAGGTAATGAGAAGTAGTAGAAATCAGAACAGCGAGAAACTTAACATCAGGATTGATGGTCACGAAGTCAGTGAAGTTAAGGAATTCTGCTACCTAGGCAGTAAAATAACCAATGACGGACGGAGCAAGGAGGACATCAAAAGCAGACTCGCTATGACAAAAAAGGCATTTCTGGCCAAGAGAAGTCTACTAATATCAAAAACCGGCCTTAATTTGAGGAAGAAATTTCTGAGGATGTACGTCTGGAGTACGGCATTCTATGGTAGTGAAACATGGACTGTGGGAAAACCGGAACAGAAGAGAATCGAAGCATTTGAGATGTGGTGCTATAGACGAATGTTGAAAATTAGGTGGACTGATAAGGTAAGGAATGAGGAGGTTCTACACAGAATCGGAGAGGAGAGGAATATGTGGAAAACACTGATAAGGAGAAGGGACAGGATGATAGGACATCTGCTAGGACATGAGGGAATGACTTCCATGGTACTAGAGGGAGCTGTAGAGGGCAAAAACTGTAGAGGAAGACAGAGATTGGAATACTTCAAGCAAATAATTGAGGACGTAGGTTGCAAGTGCTACTCTGAGATGAAGAGGTTAGCACAGGAAAGGAATTCGTGGCGGGCCGCATCAAACCAGTCAGTAGACTGATGACAAAAAAAAAATTGTGAAGTCACGTCGATGTCTCGGTGACCAAATTCGCGTGATGTAAATCCTATGGAACCCATCTGGATTGCTATTGGAAGCCATCATCGCGTACGCAACTCAGAGGCCCGTTACTTACGCGAATTACATGACCTGTGCGTGACATCCAATGCCACATAGCTCCGCAAACCCACTAACAAACTGTAGTATCCCTGATACGCAGAACCAATTACGTATTTCATTCCAAAGACAGACAAATAAGCAGGTGATCGTCCTGTTTTTCCTCATCAATGTAGATGTGTTTTATTCGTGTCGGGTAACTTTTACTTTCTCGTATCGTAGTGAGTTTTGCGAGTGCCGATCTGAGCCCGGTGTGTGCCTGTTGCAGATGCGCTGCTGGGCGCGAAGGCGCGGAAGGGCGGCGGGCTGTCGGCGCCGGCCGTGGCGCAGCCCGGCCCCCTCCACGGCCAGCTGCCGCCGCAGCCGCCGGCCCCAGCGCCGCCCCACCAGCAGCAGCCGGCACCCCCGCAGCAGGGGCCGCCGCTGCCGCTGCCCGCGCCGGCGCACGCGCAGGCGCCGCCCGGCCGCGCCGACCTGGCCGACCTCATCCACCTGCCGGGGCCGCTCACCGAGGACGCCGTGCTCAAGTGCCTGCACGCGCGCTTCTGCAACGCGCACTACTTCGTGAGTACCACTAAACCCACAATTCTTGTAACACTCCCAACTCAACCGATTCGCCACGAAGGAGTTACGAAAATCGGTCACGAATCTATATTCGTACAATATCGACAAAATGCAAAACTGTTAACTTCGGCGGCCGATGGATGAACATGTGACGCTGCAGCGCAATTTCGCTGCGCATCCGGCAAGGGCAGTAAACAAGAGACGTGTCGATACCGGTGCATCAATTTTTTGCGAATTTGCGGAGAGCAACTATGCCTCGCAGTCTGGCGAGTGGACAACATTTGCAGATGCCCGCGTTTGACAAAGGACATGTTTTTGGGAGCAAAGAAGCCGGTTGGAGTAATTGGCGAATCGCTTGACATTTGTATAGGATCTAAGCCACTATTCGACGTTGTTGGCAGGAATGGGTGGATCGGCCACACCGTAAAGAAGGAAGTGGTTGACCTAACGAGACGACAGAAGGTGAAGACCGAGCACTCTTCACAGAGGTACTCAGAGCCCCGGATTCGTCATTAACGTCGATCCGACGTGCAACTGGTCCTACAGTAACCGTAAGGCCAGTAGCAGGCGGCTCACAGCCTATAGCGCCACCTGTGCCGTCTACCATCGACCTCTGTACACCAACAAGCCAGTTTGGACACATTCGGCCTGCAGTATCATTGGCTGGACTAAATCTGTCTTCAGTGAGGATACGCGCTTCGATGGCCACGAAGACGCGTCTGGAGACGCCCCCGCCCCAGACAGCAGTCCGATACCGACCCGAACGTCGGCCGCCATACGGCCCAACAATCATGTCGCAGCAAGACCCCTTTGGTTGTCATCTGCCACACCCCTTTGGTCGTCATCTGCCACACTCTTGCAGCACAGCGGTACGTCCACGATATTCTACGTCCCGTTTTGTTGCCCTTCATGGCGATCCACCTAGGGCTTACATTTCGGCAAGATATGTAGAGCCCGCCCGCACACAGCGGAAGTTTCTGTTGCTTCTCTTCGTGCTTGTTAAACCTTCCTCGCCCAGTAAGGTCGCCGGATCTCTCCCCAATTGAAAACGTTTGGAGCATTGCGGGCAGGGACGTCCAACCAGGTCTAGATTTTGTCCATCAGACGCGCAAATTTAACTGAATTTGCCACGATTTCCCTAAGGAGGACACCGAACAACTCTAACAATAGCGAGTCTCGTAACTGGTTGCATAAGGGCCAGAGGTGGACTAACACGTTACAGAGTTCCTCAATTCGTGAAGCTTTTGCTCTTAAAAAAATCTTCCAGTTTTTCTGAAATTATAATCATGTGTTTGTACACGTTCGTCAGATCGACCGCTTCCCGCCCCATTCGACTAATTCCATCGTGGTGCGACTTTCTTTTTGTCTTAGAGTGTATTTGACGTTAAACATTTAAGGTAGAAAAAGTTTAGTAAATGTTTGAAATTATGTTTAAAGTTTGTCGGAAGCCGTTAGTGTTCTAATGATGAAACACTGGATGAATACAGTCTGCGCAATTTACACTCCATTTTAAGGAAAGCTACTTTTTCACGCACCTCAACATTTATGTCGTTATATCTCCTGAACTGTGTATCTTACAGTGATATAATTTTGCAGTACCGTAAACACGAGCTACTTTGGACCACTTTTGAACAATTTCACGATTTACCCTTCAGATAAATCATTTTTTACTTAAGTTCTGGTAACCTTTTTTTGCAACTATAACATCTTATATTTTAGATGCTGCACACTTTTTTACCTAATTTTTTTCTATTTTTAAATTTTTTAAATTTTGGGCCAATGTTACCCTAAGGATAGGGTAACTTTGGCCCAAGATAGTTTTTCAATAGAAAAAGCGTGGTATAAAGACAAGTGACAAAGAAAAACAAACGTTACTTAATGATGATAGCAATATTTTACAACAAGTTAAAATTACACAGGTAAGTCAAAGTGTAAAAAAAAGTTGTAAAAAAGTTAGTTCTTTCAAAAGAGGAATTTTTATCTTTGAATGAAATCAATCTTAAAAAGGCCTCTTTTTACGAGTTTTGGTGACTGAGTAACTTTTACAATGTCACACCACTGGTAAAATAACGTATCCTTTTCTTGGGCCCACTTCCAAAATTTCCTTAGTCGGCGCCATACTGTCCACTGTCGCTCCCTCCTCCGCTACAGAGAGCACCAACCCTGGGAATCGGAGTCCGTTCCAATGAACAACAACAAATTCGTCCTCTTCTACAAGTTCCTTCATGTCTTCATTGCTTCCCTTTGGGCCTTCAACATTTGCAGTTGGGAAGGTTGTACTGGGTCTTGAATCGTCTAAGTTAATTGGTTTATCTGGTTCATTGACACTGAAAGAGTCTTCATCGCTGCTGGAAAAAACCAGGTCGCTGTGACATGAGGACACTAAGCTGAAATTGTCATCACCGTCATCTGTTGATGAAAGGCTTGCCGCTCTTTTACCCCTTCTTTTCTTTTTGTTTCCATCTAATTTTTTTGCTTTGTTTTTTCTAGTTTCTTCTTTTCCTTTTCAATTTTTTCTGGTCTATCAAAGCTTCCTTTCCTTTCTTTTTCTCGTCTATTTCATTCTGCTGTTTTTGTTGGTACTAAAGGATTTCAGTTGAAGATATACTTTTTCTTGCAGGGACTTCCAATTTTCAACGTTTTGTTGTTCGCGGCTGAACAATTCTTGTCTTTTTTTCCTTAAGGTGTTCAATTAATGTTTGTTCTATTAAATCAAGGTTAACAGAACCATTGTATGATGGCAATCGCTTGGCAATATCTTCTTTGCTGATCGGGTGGATTCCAGCCTTTTTAAATTCAGCCAAAAGATTATCCCGTACATTCGACTCTATGCTAAGGCCTTTTTTAACAATCTTGGGAACTTTGATAGTGTGGATGCAGCTTCGCCACTGTCTGATTGCTTCCACTCTTTAAGAACTTGTCTCCATTTCATTCTGAGAGGCCTAAAGTAAGCTAAATCAAGTGGTTGTGTTAAATGCGAAGAGTTCGGAGGCAGACAGACAAATTGGATGTTGTTCTCTTCACAAAGTTGAAGAACATTCACACTTATATGTGAACTGAGATTGTCACCGATGATTACTTTTCTGCCTGTTTTTTTAGAACAGGAAGTAGATGAGTCGAAAACCAATCCTCAAAAGTTGCACCATCAATCCATCCTTGTTTTGTCCTGTTATATCGTGCCCCTTCAGGGCCGTTTTCAGTCCACGTACTCCATAAATGCTCTCCTTTATATATAACATTAGGAGGCGACGAGTCACCATCGGCATTACCACAGAACATCACACTTACGTTACATTTGGTAGAATTCATTATCCGTTCTGGGTACTTGCAGCCTCTCCTACAAATCAAATTTTTCTTTCCAGGGTCATCTGACATACACGTTTCGTCATAATTATAATTTTTGTCTGGCGGTAAATCATTGACCGCCTCTTTCAGATTCTCAGTGTACTCTGTTATTATTTTTTTCATCGATCTGAGCTCGATTTCGTTTGATGTTAGACGAAAACTTGACTGTCAACTGAGGGTGTCTCTTTAAGAATGACTTAACCCAGTCACGCCCCAGAACATTGTTAAAAAAGCATTGTACAGTCTTTCCTTGTCTAGTTAGGTAGGATTTTACGATATATCTCAAATCAAGTTCACCTAGGGGAAAACCATATTCACACATTTTGTCGATATGACTAGCAAAAGCTAATTCTTCTTCTTGCGAAAATACTTTAGGGAGGCTGGGGAATGTGAAAATACATTCTTCAACTTGTTTTTAGTAGTGCTTCAGGGTATTCGGAAATGCTCAACAGCCTGCCTTTCTGTCATTTCACCAGAACTGATGGTTTCTAAACACGTTTGAAGACGTTCGTTGCTGTAGTCAACATATTTTCGGCTCCCAGGAAGACGTGTGTAGTTGTAAGGCATCTTCAACAAGCTGTACCCAAGCTGTTAGGTTTAAGTAGTTCTAAGTCTAGGGGACTGATGACCTCAGAAGTTAAGTCCCATAGTGCTCAGAGCCATTTGAACCATATTTAAATATTAGTAAAGAAGTAATAAATTAAAACGTCACACCTAATGCAACCGTTTTACGGCTTAAACAGCGGAAATGTAGTAAGCGGTAAACTTTTTTTTCCTTTAATCATTTTGTGGAGGGTGTCAGCGAGAAAAATTTCTAAAGGGTGTGAAGTTGTTCCTTGGAAGTCACTAAGTGCTCTCATTCACAAATTGTGATGGAATAAATTCTGGGCACTCGCGAGCCGTCTGTTACGTTGCTTCGAGAGCCGTACACACAGTTCCTAAGCGTAATATTTGCCCTATTGTGTTAAACTTTTAACACATGATTATACCACTTAATGTAGAGATTATAGCAGTATTTTAAATTTTTAAATTCTGGCAATTATAACACGAAATACTGAAGATCAGAATTTTTGTTTCTCCTTCAAATGGTTCAAATGGCTCTAAGCACTATGGGACTTAACATCTGAGGTCATCAGTCCACTATATTTAGAACTACTTAAACCTAACTAACCTAAGGACATCACACAATCCATGCCAGAGGCAGGATTCGAACCTGCGACCGTAGCAGCAGCTCGGTTCCGGACTGAAGCGCCTAGAACCTCTCGGCCACACCGGCCGGCTTTGTTTCTCCTGGAAGCCGTTCGATAACGGTAACAGGTACCTGGTTCCTAGGCAGTTTGATTAGTAACGTAGATCGCCTCTTCTCACAAGGGAACCTCCCCATCGCACCCCCCTCAGATTTAGTTATAAGTTGGCACAGTGGATAGGCCTTGATAAACTGAACACAGATCAGTTGAGAAAACAGGAAGAAGTTGTGTGGAACTGTGAAAAAATAAGCAAAATATACAAACTGAGTAGTCCATGGGCAACATAAGCAACATAATGGACAATGCGAGATTAGGAGCGCCGTGGTCCCGTGGTAGCGTGAGCAGCTGCGGAACGAGAGGTCCTTGGTTCAAGTCTTTCCTCTACTGAAAATTTTACTTTATTTTTGCATAGTTATTATCTGTCCGTTCGTTCATTGACATCTCTGTTCACTGTAATAAGTTTAGTGTCTGTGTTTTGCGACCGCATTGCAAAACCGTGCGATTAGTAGACGAAAGGACGTGCCTCTCCAATGGGAACAGAAAACATTTGATCGCAAGGTCATAGGTCAACTGATTCCTCCACAGGAAAACACATCTGATATATTCTATACGACACTGGTGACGGCATGTGCGTCACATGACAGGAATATGTTGTCGACCCACCTAACTTGTACACTTGGCGAATGGGTAAAAATATTCTTCTACCTTGCCCGATTTAGGTTTTCTTGTGGATGTGATAATCACTCCCAAAAAAGTGATGAAAACATGAGAGTTTGCCACATAAACTGAAAATAAAAAATTAAATTTTTCACTCGATGGAAGATTTGAACCAAGGACCTTTCGTTCCGCAGCTGCTCACGTTACCACGAGACCACGGCGCTCCGGCTTTCACATTATCCTTAATGTTGCATATCTTCCCTTGAACTACTCAGTTTCTATATTTTGCTTATTTTTTCACAGTTCCACACAACTTCTTCCTGTTTTCTCAATTGATCTGTGTTCAGTTTTTCAAGGCCTATCCTCTGTGCCAACTTATAACTAAATCTGAGGGGGGTGCGATGGGAAGGTTCCCATGTCAGGTGGGTGGCCAAATCATTCGCTCCAATTGTACAGAAAGTTCTTCAAACCAACCACGAACATCTGTGGTCGGGTGGCGTGGCGCATTGTCGTCCATAAGAATTCGATCGTTGTTCAAGAACACGAAGACTAAGAATGGCTGCAAATGGTCTCCAGGTATCTGAACTTAACCATTTACAGGCACTGACCGCTTCAGTTGTACCAGAGGACCCACTCCATTCCATATTAACAGAGTCCACACCATTATGTAACCACCACCAGTTTGCACAGTGCCTTGTTGACAACTTGGGTCCGTGGCTTCGTGGGGTCTGCGCCATCTCGAACCTTATCATCAGCTCTTACCAAGTGAAATCTGGACTCGTCTAACCAGACCACGGTTTCCAGTCCTCTAGTGTCCAACAGATACGGTAACGAGCACAGGAGAGGCGCTGCAGGTGATGCCGCGCAGTTTGCAAAGGCACTCGCGTCGGGCGTCTGCTGCCACTGCCCGCTAACGCCGAGTTTCGCCACACTGTCCTAACGGAGATGTTCGTCGTTAGTCCCACATTGACTTCTGCCGTTATTTTACGCTTGTCTGGTAGCACTGACAACTTTACGCAAACGTCTTTGCTCTAGGTCGTTAAGTGAAGGACGTCGGCCAGTGCTTTGTCCGTGGTGGGAGGTGATGCCTGAAATTTGGTATTCTCGGCACACTCGTGACACTGTGGATCACGAAATACTGATTTCCCTAACGATATTCGAAATGGAATGTCCCATACCTCTAGCTCCAACCACCATTCCGCGTTCAAAATCTGTTAGTAACCGTCGTGCGGCCATAATCATTTCGGACATCGTTCACATGAACCACGTGGCTACAAATGACGACTCTGCCACTGCACTGGCCTTTCGTACCTTCTTTATGCGATACTACCGCCAATGGCGTATGTACATATCGTTAACATGACTCTTGTCACTTCCGTGTATACATTGTCCAGTCACATTAATGTGACAACCTGGCAAAAGCCTGAATATCCATCTTTTCCAGCGTGGAACGCAGCGAGACATGCAGGAAGAGAGTCAGTGAGGTTTTGAAAGCTACCGACGTGGGTGTGGAGCCATGTGGACTTCAGTGTTGTGTATAGCTGCGCTAGGTTTCTCGGTTCGAGATGGTCCGACAGATTCTCGATTGGATTGAAATCTGGGGAGTTTTGTGGCTAAGGGAATACGGTAAACCCATCCTGGTGCGGTTCGAGCGACGTCCGTACATTGCGAGCTGTGTAACACGTCGTATTGTCCTGCTGGTAGGTGCCATCGTGCCGAGGAAATGTAGGTGTGGATATGGTCCCCAAGGATAGACGTATACATGTGGAGATCTACTGTGCCTCCCAGAATGAAGAGATCATCCAGGGAATATCACGAAATCATTCCTCAAACCTAAGGCTCCTAACCCTGGCCTGGACCATTTGATTTCAGACGTTTCACGCCGTACACGTCAACGGACTGAAAAGGCACATGTCGCCAAAAACGTCCAGTTTCGGCACTGGCGTGCAATTTCCGGCCGTATCTAAGCCATTCATTTTTGGAACACAACCTACGATCAGCTTAGAGACAGATGTGATGACACTTTCTGCGGGACCTGACCATCATGCTCAAGCATGTACAGTGCAAGCTGTTACTGATTTGTTTGACTGATGGGGCTGCTGCATTGGTCCGCAACCCCACGACGACTACCGCAGTCCACTTCACCCCTCTGCCGACCCACACTGAGAACCACTCTTTCAGGGTTGTTGTGCAGTATGGCCCCCGCTGCAACCCCCCCCCCCCCCCTCCCCGCCCCGGGAACGTCTCTCATCACACGAGTGTAACCCCTTTGTTTTGCGTGGTAGAGTAATCGTGGTGTACACGTACGTGGAGAACTTGTTTGCGCGCAGCAGTCGCCAACATAGTGTAGCTGAGGCGGAATAAGGGGAACCAGCCCGCATTCTCCGAAGAAGATGGAAAACCGCCTAAAAACCATCCACAGACTGGTCGGCTCACCGGACCTCGCCACAAGTCCGCCGGGCGGATTCGTGCAGGGGACCAGGTGCTCCTTCCCAATCCGGAAAGCCGTTCGTAAGACCTCACGGCTAACCGGTCGGGCTAAGCCCTCGTAAGTTCAACTCGATTTCTAAACTTAAGGAAACACTGGACGGCAATCGCTTCAGAACTGCTAAAATTTCGTCGGGCAATAGACCGCGCCGCTCGAACTGTCAACACAACTGGCACTGCTAACAGTATCCTACAGTATCCTACGTCTTCCACATCGCTGGCAACGGATTATACACAATGCTGGTGACTACTTTGAATGTCAGTAAAACTTTGAAACACGTATCTATTTTGTACGAGTTATAAATAAATAGTTGCCACTATTAAAGTTCCAACCTTCGTATATTTACTGCGGTTGCCCTGAAACGTCAATCATTTCGATATGCAAGCATGTGTTACACTACATTCCAATTTCACGTCTGTTGCATGCTTCCCATAATACTGTCGCAATTTTAATGCCTAGCAGTGTAATTCTTAATTGTCGACAAAGAAAACATTTTATCGATGCATCCTGATCCACTGTATACAAGGTGAATCAGAACTTCTGAGGCTGTCCAGGTATATTTCCTGAGTATTTTGGTCCCTTGTGGCTAGCTACAGAATGCTAATATAATTGTATCGGCTACTGTGGGAGTCCGCACCGACAAATAAGGAAGGAGAGAAGTTGCGATGGTCAGTGGCAGGCATTCAAAATGATATGTACGTAATACTTGCAGATTAACAGAATACTTTATTCCTAAAAACAAAATAAACATAACTAAACTTGCTTCCTGTGCCTTCTACATGCAAGTACTTTTCACTATTACTACTCGCAGAACGCAGGCTAAGTATCAGCTTCCTATTACTCAATACTGATGCCCTCAAAGTCTGCGATCGAACGGGGCCGACCAGTGATGGGCGGATGGTTAAATCAGCGTTGAGATGGGGTGCTGAACTGTATTCCTGGAGGCGTGGCACTCTCCGCTCCTTGCTTTGGTGCATGGGTCTGCGCCTTCTTGATACCATTTCGTGGCGCTGCGCTGGTTGATGCGCAGTCGATGCTTTAGGACTGCACATTCCTCCCCCTCCCCCTCAAAACGCCCCACCGTTGTCATGTAGGGAGCCATCTCACGACAAGGAGGAAGCTGGTTGGCGTGAGGAGCCAGGAGCCGCTACTGGGACCGACGCTGAGCCCCTGGCTGCGCCCCGACATCTGTCCTGTGTTTCCATGGGAACGTCAGGTGTTCCCCCTCTCCCTGAGCCGGTCCAATCAAAAACTGACAGAGCGGTGAAGAAGACGGCGGCGGCGCCGGAACGAGCGCTGGGAAGTTGAGCTGCTGCCGCAGCGTAGACGATGGGTCCAAATTTATCGGTTCCGCATATGGTGCTCAAAAGGAACCCGGGGGCGCCCGCCCCAGCTGCAAGACCCCGGTTGAATGCGAATCTGGACGCAGAAAATCTGCGGAAGAATCTCGAAGTCGACAAGCACGAATCTGGTTCTGATGGTGGCGCAGCAATCGAGCGAGACCTTAAATTAAATACAGGCAAGCGCCCAAATTACGAAGAATCGTTCCTCCTACCCGGCGCCTGGAGCGACCAAAAGCTCTGAGAAGAATAGAAGCATTAGGTCCAACGCGGAGTGCGGCAGGAACTGGAGCAGCTTACGGTGGGCCTCCGATGTACAAGCACCGCAAGGCTGGGAGCGGTACGTAATGAGGAGCAGCAGCAGACTTTTCTCCGAATTTGCTTGTATATGTTTTTAGTAGTGTGAATGATGCGTGAATGTGATCTAAAGTAAATATGTAGATCACTGTTATACTCACAAATGCTGTACGAATTAGCCTGAGAAATTTTTAAGGCAGCGTGAATGCAGACGACGGGGAATTTTGTATCATAATATGTTAAGTATGTTTATGGTAAAAAGAAAGCTAATTTGAGTGCAAATGAAAATAGTTAATGACGTAAAGTATAAATAATATATTAGAATGTTAAAATATTTATTTCGGGAAAAAGTTGTGTTATTTGTTGATTGGTCAGTCATGAAAAGCGCGGACTAACGCGAGAGAATAAAATTTTTATACTGGCCTTAAAGAAAACTGACAAGTCAGAACGGAGTATTCTTCGCAATAGTGTGGCGAGCGTTTTCATTTAAGAACAATTCCTGTTTAGTGGCTGTTCAGATTTCGGGAAATACGTTACCATGAACTTGCTAACGTGAACGAAAGGGTTTGTGCATGGCTGTGTAAGGATTAGCACAGGCTTGGCAGTGAACTTGTAATTCTAAACTTCAGAATATACTGAAGTTTTGAAATTACAGTGAAATGAATATCCCTAGCTGCATACAGGCGTTGATATAAGTCAACGGGGACAGTTGAAAATGTGTGCCCCGACCTGGACTCGAACCCAGGATCTCCTGCTTACATGGCAGACGTTCTATCCATCTCTTTTTTTTTTTTTTTTTTTTTTACTTAAATGTCATACATCTATACAAATACATAAATAAGAGTTACATACAACTTAAATGAAAGTGAAAATAAAAAAAATAAAAATCCGTATTCTAAGCGGATGGTTTTATCTTTCTTTTTTTTTTCTTTTTTTTTTTTTTTGAGAGCAGGAAGGCAGGGTAAACAAACAATCTTTATTCGTACAATTGTACTATCTTAGGGAGAAGAAAAGGATCGAGACAGCAAAAACAAAGCAAAAACAATTTGGAAACCAGAAAATCAACGTAAAGGCCGCCCTTTTTTGTTTGTGTAACATGAAGAAAGTAAATGACAATCCTAGTCACGGGCGGGAGTGAAAATGAAGTTATCATCTGCATCACAATCCCTGCAGCACGCGGTGTCGCATCATAAATCTGGCAGACAGCCATATAATCTTGACCATTTCAGCCTTTGTGGGCGGCATATATTCATGTATTTCTCCTGCGTCGACCATGTAGGGGCTCGTTGTCTTCTCAGTGTGCTGTATGCCAATATAACTGAACCGCGCAGTATTGTTTCTAGTCGTTCTGCTGCAGGAGTCTTCTCAGTTCTGGGACACCCCAGCTGTCGGGCGGATTGTGAAAAACACTTCCTAAAAAGTTGGAAAAGTAAGTCCTGTATTTCGTATGACTCCGTATGAGCTCGTGTTGTTCTTGTAAATACATCCAATAATCCATCACGGACTTAATATCGTACGAATACAAATATTTCGTCGCATGTCCAGCGATCCAATTGACCGCATACGTCTTTTGTTTGGGAAAAAAGGTCTTGTCCGGTAGAAAAAGTACATCCGATGTGATTTCTGTGTAGTTAGTGCGCCGAAGGAAGGCCAATATTCGACGCGTCAGCATCCAGACGTCCCTCGCTGCGCCACACACTAAACCATGTTCTTCCGTTGCTAACAGGCCACAGTTTGTGCAAAGAGGAGAATCGACCATATGAATTGTATGTAATCGACTCCTGGTCACAAGTTTGCGGTTTATAAGAATGTACCACATCGATCTCGCTGCTGTTGACAGTAATGGAGTATGCACTGCACACCAAATGTGGTTCCACGTTCTCGACGGGTATTTGAATTCCATTACGTTGCGGGCATGGTGATCCATCAAGCACCTATAGATCTCCCGAGTCGTGGGTAGTCTCGTCGAAGGTACTTTCAGACGAACATAACTGTAATCAACCAGAAATGAGGCAATGTGTGCAAGAGAAGGCGAAATATTGCCCACCGCAATAGGGGGTTCGTACGAAGGCGGAACAAGTACTTCTATCAGAGCTGACGTAATGGTGTGCTTTCGTTGTTGCCAATTTCGTATCATCGCTCGCATGTAAAGCGCCAGAGCTTTGTTCCGCACGTTTGTGAGGTTGAGGCCACCGTTCCGGAAGTGCAGCGTTAACGTGTCATATGTGATCTTAAACAACATCCCAGTACTAACATAGTAACCAAAGGCAGCCATGAGGCGGTCTGCAATACCCTTCGGTATTGGTAGGATCTGCGCTAAATGGGGCAGACGTGACGCTATGTGAACGTTAGTGTATGCCACACGCTGGATCATGTCAAAGGCTCTCAGTGAGTTGTTCCGTATCGCCAGACGAACATTTTGCAGAAGCCGCCGAGAACTCGCCGCCGCTGACCGCCGTAGTGAGTGGGTAAATGTGATCCCCAGTCATCTCAGCGATTCCACCGTCTGAAACGGTCCCGGTATGTCTTCCAGACCCCGTCCAATGTGCATAATTTTGGATTTCGTCATGTTAATGACACTGCCTGCTGCCGTCCCGTAAGAGTCTAGATATTCAACAGCCTGATGCACTTCATGACCTGATCTGACAAGAAGGATCAGGTCGTCCGCATATGCGCGACAAACGAAAGAGTTCTCATTAAGCGCTATCCCAGTAAGTGAGCGCCTCATAACACACATCAGCGGCTCAAGCGCTATCGCAAACAGCATCATGGAGAGTGGGCACCCTTGTCGGACGGAGCTGTTAATAGGAACCGTGCCCGCTTCCCGACCGTTTACAATCACCTTCGATGGAGCCCCTCGTATTAGCCTCATAATGATGGAGATGAAAACAGGTGGAATCTCCATTCGGCTCATGACTGACGCCAAGAAGTCATGGTTTATCCTGTCGAACGCACGGTCGAAGTCCACAGATATCATCGCTGCTCGCATTTTACAAGTTTCCGCAAGGGCGATAACGTCACGGTATTCACTTAACGCCGAGGAGATGTTGCTTCGCACCCCTAGGCAAGCCTGATCAGGGGATATTGTCCTGGATATCGCCAGCTTGAGACGAGACGCTAGCAGCCGTGCAAAAATTTTATAATCGGTGTTTAGCATAGTGAGAGGCCGATATTGAGTAACACTACGACTCCTCTCCATCTTCGGGATGGGAAGAAGAAAGCCCGTCACAAAATCCGACGGTAGGCGCATGTTCGGACTCATCGCCTCATTGTACATCGACACCAACTGTGGCATCATCATGTCCACGAATTCTCGATAAAACTCTAGCGTAATCCCATCTGGCCCCGGTGATTTATGGGCCGCTCCTTTTGTGAGTGCCACCTTTATATCGTCTTCTGTGAGTGGCTCCATAAGCGCTGCCTTATCCGTCTCTGTCAGTGTCGTTTGCAAATGTTGCAGTATCTCGTCCCCTACCTGACGGTCCGTCGGTGTACCGGCATAAAGATGGCGGAAATGCTCTAAAAATTCATTTGCAATGTCCTGTTGTGTTGTCCGTTGACGGCCATCTAAACCGTGGAGCACTGTTACCAATGCCCGGCGGTAACGCTTGTGTTCCCGCGACACATGGTGCATCGAGGTACGTTCCCCAGTGATGGTGTCAAGACATCTTGCCCGTATTGGGATGCCACCCAGTCGTCGTCGCGTGATCGATAGGATTTGTGCCTTGACACGATGAACTTCCGCATGATGTTCTGCAGACGGCACCTGGAAGGACAGCTCACGAAGCATGGTGTAATAATAATCAAGAGTGTCTCTCTGCCATCTCGCCTTATCCCGACCATACTGTATTAGAGCTCTTCTTATTGCCGGCTTAGTGCACTCGAGCCACCATTGAAGCACGGAGGTATACGTTGGTAGACGGCGTTGACATGTGGTCCATACCTCCTCGACTCTCTGACGACATTCGGGGTCCGCCAAAAGGGACGAATTGAGCTTCCATGTCCCGCGGCTTCTCCACACACTTTGCCTAGGGAGTGACATGGTACAAATGTAAGCCAGATGATCAGTAAATGCCGTAGGCCATCGTTCCGCGTCGACCACCTTATCCTGTAGGCCAACCGAAACATATATTCGATCGAGTCTGCTCGCCGAGTGACTGGTAAAAAAAGTATATCCCTCACGGTTCCTATGAATCATGTCCCAGGTGTCGCTTAACTCCAGATCCCGGCATAGCACATGCAATTCACGTCAAGTATTGTAATGTGGTGTCCGGTCTTTTTGGGCTAAAACACAATTGAAGTCACCACCTATAATGAAATGATCGAATCTGCCGGTAAATAAGGGCACAATCTCTTCCGAATAATATCTCGCACGCGCCCGTCTGTTGTCTGTGCCGGAAGGGGCATAAACATTGAGAATGCGAATTCCATTAACAGTTATCGCCAGTCCTCGTGCCGAAGGTAGATAAGCCAGGTCTCGGACCGGAATCCCGTCCCGGACCAATATCGCCGTTCCACTGTCGTTGTTCGAGTGCGGCGAGGTGTAGGAGATGTATCCATGTACGTCCTGGAACTCAGGAATGTAAATTTCCTGCACCATCAGTATATCCACATCCGACGCGTATATCATGTCCCTAAACAACTGCTGTTTCACGGGCGATCTAATGGTATTTACATTCACTGTCCCTATTCTGTATGCCTGGGGTCGAGTAGCTGTCATCTCCACATGATGTGAAAATGACAAAGTTTCACCGTGTCGATAGTCCCGTTGCACATCCGCCGAGGGTCGCCCGAGGAACGTGTCCCTGCGGCATTAGGTTTCTTGAGATGCGGACGGATGCAAGGCCCCATCAATAGAATGGTCCGCATCGGTGATGTCGTCGTCCTGCTCATACCAGCTGATACTATTGGTGTGCTCCAAATTTTCCTGTGCGGCATTGTTGTGTGACATCTGTCGTTCTTTCGCAGCTGTAGACTCCACCGCCGAAGGGGTAGCAGGCCCCTGAGCGGATGCGTCGTCTGAACGATATGACATCATTTCACTGTCCGAATTCATATGATCTGCGACATCCGAAGCTTGTGGTTCCATGTCAGACAGGTCCATAGTGTTAGACTCGTCTGGGCTCCCTAGAAGAGAAGGGAGCGTCTCCGCAGAGTTTAGTCGGCGCTTCTTGCGGCGCTTTGGCGAGCGTTGTTTGCGGGCCCTAACCTCGGCCTCTGGTGTTGGCGCATCTTGCATCTCCTGCGTTCCCGCCGCCGCCACAATCCCCTGGGGCCGTTCCACTTCAGCTTCCATGCCTATTGTGATGCTCTCATCCTCTTTCTGCGCCACCTGTAGTGTCTGAGATTGGAGGTTGGTCGGAGCCATTCCTTCTGCAGTGGCGTCCGAAGGCGCCTCAATCAACTGCGGCGTCGGTTCGATGGTGCGCTCCGACCTCGGCGTCACCTCCCCGCGAAGTGCCGTCACGTAAGTCATCGGCAGTGACGTTGGTGTGGTCGGATTCTGGAAGTCTCCGCTGGGGGGTTGCACGAGTCTCCTCTGCATACACGCTGATCGAAGATGTCCTTCACCACCACACCCGGAGCATGTCCTGGGCTGTCCATCATAGATGACAATAGCTCTACAGCCGCCGATGTTTATGTACGATGGCACATGTTTTGTAAGGGCAATTCGCACCTGTCGGACACCATTGAGCACTGGATACGTGCTAAAACTTGCCCAGCGTTCGGCCGTATGGCCATATGGCTGGAGTGATTCAGTGACCAATGATTCGGGTACCTCGAAAGGCAGCTCGAAGATTCGAATCGTACGCACACCCAGGCCCGAATGAGCGACGAAAACTTCGCCAATATGACCATCGAAGTGTCGGAATTGGAATCCTCGTTTGGCGGCTTCAATGATCCTATCACATGCTGCGTCGTCAATCATCTTCACGTAAAGAGTGCTGCTCACGATTGATAAATGAATTCCAATAATCTCCGTGTAATTAAGATGCACTTCGTCCCTCAAGAAACGTTCGATTTCGAAAGCCTTCGGTCTTGCATACTCGTTACAGAACGTGAACTGTATCGTGGTTTTTCGGAAATTGTGTGCCATTGCGTTCGATTTAAACAGTAACACACGCGAGTGACGACGGTGTAAACACCGCTTCTTCCGCGACCGTTCGCAGCCGAGACGTAAACAAGTCCGAGCTGCTCCGCGGCGAAAGGCGGACTGTGTGCCCCGACCTGGACTCGAACCCAGGATCTCCTGCTTACATGGCAGACGTTCTATCCATCTAAGCCACCGAGGACCTATAATCATAGTGTCCCTGCCCATTATACTCATTACTCGCGGCTTTTTGCTGATTCCCGTAAGAGATCGGGCGCTGTTTGTGCATCCGCACAGAAGAAGATGGTCAAATGGCCGATGAGCCTTGACTATATTTTATAATTTCATTCTAACGAGCTGCATGGTCACCGACGGTATCTGTTCTTTCGGACATGTCCGAAAGAACAGATACCATCTTCATATACATATACGCGCACAGAATGTGTTGTACCACCCACTGTTTGATTTGTCTATTTATGCATTTATCTGATATTGATACGAAATCGACGCTGAAGCGTCGCAACTGATTCACATTTAGGGAATTCAAGGACACAAAACGCAAGTATCGGTCCATTGTACGCCATGTTCTGACACGCCTACCCCCTAGTGGTGGACTCAGCAACTACGCCACAACGCGTGTTAGCCTACGAATTGAAATTTGAAAAGATGTTCTATCGATGGATATATGTCATTTTTCTGTTCGATTCCCGGCGGGGTCAGGGACTTTCTCTGCCTCGTGATGACTGGGTGTTGTGTGATGTCCTTAGGTTAGTTAGGTTTAACTAGTTCTAAGTTCTAGGGGACTGATGACCATAGATGTTAAGTCCCATAGTGCTCATAGTGACCTGTAGACAACATAATATTAATCAAACATAATTCCTGCACCATGTTGCTATCTCGTTGCACTCCTGATATGACAAACGGACACAAATTTGCGAACAGTCTCCCACTTAACTTCCCATTCGTTTTCTGCAAAGGACGCAGACCCTAGATAGAAAATATGTGGGATACTTATTAAAAAGTACAGGAGTCATTCATACAGAAAAATAACTATTTTCTACAGAAGCAGTATATTCCACTTGTGGTCTGACCTTACAAATTTCCGATTCCGGAACAACTGCCTAAAATTGTTTTATTTAACCCCTCAGCCATTTAGCACACATTGGTTTTTGTGCCTGTAGCAGGCAGTCCCAATGATGCTCACTATTCTTCCACAAACTGCATTTCTGTTTTGAGTATATCTTCTTGCAGGACCACTCGTTACTCCTCCTTGCTTCGAAACGAGAGGAATTTCTACTGATGTTATGGAAAACCAACTGATATTTACGCCAGCTCAGAAACATTTACAAGAATATTATACGAACGTGGAAAACTTTCCTAAAAAATATGATCCATCAACTCTAACGATATTACGATGAAAGCGGTATCTCTTGCTGCAGTCGGGAAATTTTTATTTTTTTAGTACCAAATATTAATGTAGACACTTCACCTAGTTTTTACCGAGTCAGGTGGCGTAGTGGCAAAACAATGGACTCGTATTCGGGAGGACAGTGGTTCAAATGCCCGTCTGGCCATCCAGATTGCGAGATTCAATAAATTTTGTAAATAGATTAAGGTGAGCACCGGGATGGTCCCATTGAAAGATAACGGCCGATTTCTTCCTTACCCTTCCCCAGTCCGAGTTCGTGCTCCATGTCTAATGACCTAGTCTCGACGCGCTGTTAAACTCTAATTTTCCTTCTTTCGCCTTTTTCCTACTAAGGATCCATGCTATAAAACTAAACTCATGCTACATCTCTTAACAAAGGAGTAGTTGTTGGTATAACATTACTGAATTTTGTATCTGTATCACTGCACTGTATATTCATAACATAGAACGCCGAAGGTGAGTAACTTCCTAATGACAGGGATGTCGTCAGAATTCTGTATCATTGCACTATATATTCATAACATAGAACGCCGAAGGTGAGTAACTTCCTAATCACAGGGATGTCGTCGATCTATTACTAACGACAACATTACGAAGAACAACAGAATAGAAACAAAACTGATATACTGATAAAACATTTAATGAACAACAAACTAAAATACAGGGCGATTCAAAAAGAATACCACAACTTTAAAAATGTGTATTTAATGAAAGAAACATAATATAACCTTCTGTTATACATCATTACAAAGAGTATTTAAAAAGGTTTTTTTTCACTCAAAAACAAGTTCAGAGATGTTCAATATGGCCCCCTCCAGACACTCGAGCAATATCAACCCAATACTCCAACTCGTTCCACACTCTCTGTAGCATATCAGGCGTAACAGTTTGGATAGCTGCTGTTATTTCTCGTTTCAAATCATCAATGGTGGCTGGGAGAGGTGGCCGAAACACCATATCCTTAACATACCCCAATAAGAAAAAATCGCAGGGGGTAAGATCAGGGCTTCTTGGAGGCCAGTGATGAAGTGCTCTGTCACGGGCTGCCTGGCGGCCGATCCATCGCCTCGGGATAAGGTTTCATAACTAACCTTTTTCGTAGGGCTCTCCATACAGTTGATTGTGGAATTTGCAGCTCTCTGCTAGCTCTGCGAGTCGATTTTCCTGGGCTACGAACAAATGCTTGCTGGATGCGTGCTACATTTTCATCACTCGTTCTCGGCCGTCCAGAACTTTTCCCTTTGCACAAACACCCATTCTCTGTAAACTGTTTATACCAACGTTTAATACACCACCTATCAGGAGGTTTAACACCATCCTTCGTTCGAAATGCACGCTGAACAACTGTCGTCGATTCACTTCTGCCGTACTCAATAACACAAAAAGCTTTCTGTTGAGCGGTCGCCATCTTAGCATCAACTGACGCTGACGCCTAGTCAACAGCGCCTCAAGCGAACAAATGTACAACTAAATGAAACTTTATAGCTCCCTTAATTCGCCGACAGATAGTGCTTAGCTCTGCCTTTTGTCTTTGCAGAGTTTTAAATTCCTAAAGTTGTGGTATTCTTTTTGAATCACCCTGTACATTAAAGCTGTGTGTGCTGTATATTCCCCTATGTAAATAATGGGTGGGAGGTTAAGAGGCGCCTATCAGCAATCGCAAGTCCTCGACTTCCCTTTTCTTATTCCCCAATAGAATACAGAGTGGCCATATCTGTTATAGTACTTCCTTCATCTTCCTGTGATTAATTTTACAGGTGGCATTTCAACGAACTACCAAGACCATAGCTGGTCAGCCAAACCGTATATGGCAGTTCGCCTGTATACGTCCTTGTCAGTATTTAACGCTATTTAACAAACGGTATCATTTCCCATGCGTTGTTTGTCAAACAGCAGGCGACCCTAAATAAGTTTTCGTGCGGCCCGCGGTTCTCAGCCGTATTTTATAAAAAGTGCTCCAGCAACTAACAGTCGAATCAAAAACGTCACCTAACGTTTAGAGCTTCTTAAGAGTGTAGTTTTCCTACTCAGCAACAAACAAAATTTCTTACAGAGACAGTAGTATCTTAAGATATGTTTAATTTTGCTTGGCGTTGGTAAATTCTGCCGTGAGCTAAGTAAAGTTGGTCGCTTATCTCGGGAACAGAGGACTAGTAACGCGGCCACTGCGAGGTTAGAGGATGTGAGAGGGAGAATATTTTACTGTTTGTCGTCCGGTACTGATAATTCATAGGCGTGTGCGATTCGTACTGATCAGCGGGTGTGGTATAAATTTTGTCACGAATGTGACACAGATTCATGAATGCGCGTTACTGAGTAATCTTCAAATGCGGAACGCGTTTGTGGCAAAAGAATATGAAATTAAATTAAGGCTGGTGCAATACAATGCAGTGAGTTGAAGAAAAATGATGTTCAAAACATAGTCAACATTTTGACCGTGTCTCATATCGCATAGTGACTTAGTTATATACAGTGTCACAACTTTGGGGCGTTGAGGATGGGAGCAGTCTGAAACAGCGAACAATCGGCACGAAACCTACTTCTAACAATTATTACTTGGGGCCAGCTGCCAATTCATCGCGACCTCACTATAGCTAGCCTACTGGGGGCTCTACAAGAACCCCCTACTAGTACTAAACCTCCAGAAATATCTCAGTTTAGCCAGTGAGTCTGTACATGGTGGTATAATGGGCGTACAGTGTAACTGGCCTCGCTTTTCCACCAGAGTTTTGCGATAATTAAGCCAGTCCGCCCTTAACTGACTTAGAACCGCCGCGTAGGAATTCTTCCTACCTGTTATATGGAGATGGCCTCGTAGTTTTATGTCCCATTGCAGAGCCGTAGCAGCGCCGACGGATTCTGACAGTGCAGCAGTACTGTCGAAGTTTTACGTAATGAAGCGGGAAGAGGTTTTTTTTGTGCAAATCATTTTTACCCGGGATACCCTTATGGTACGTTGATTTAAGAAAATATACTTGTTCACACTGTTTATAAGTTATCTATTAACGGCACAAGAGCATGGACTACCGCATGACTATATCGAAAGCCTTCCTATCAACGACTGCCGACTACGGCGCAGAGTCTGTACCTTGAACATACAATCGGTATAGTTCGTATAAGATCAAATATCTACGGTTAGGCCAAAGTTATTCATTAATTTATTAGTATCAACGTTTCCTGGCATTGTAAAATTACTAAAAGATACAGGATGCGGCGTGGGAACTTCCATATTTAAAAAAAAAAAAAAAAAAAAAAAAAATCAGAAAGTATGAGAGACCAATTTAATTCTTTTTTCTTTACAAAGAGTAATATCCTAAATTTTGTTCCATTAAGTTTTGAAAACGATATCTTGAAGGTGGCCTCCGTTCTGCTCAATGCATTTGGAGAGTCGAAATCCGAAGTTTCGGTCCACTTTCTCCAACATGTCTCTGTCGATGTTGGCAATAGCAACACAATTATTGTTCCGTAGCTCAGCCAGGGTCTGCGGACGATTGGTAAACACCAAGGACTTGAGGTAAACCCAAAGAAAAAGTGGCATGGCGCTAAATCTGGCGAGCGTGTTGGCCACTGGAGGTCGCCCCTCAAAGAGATGAGACGGTCGGGGAAGTGTTCGCGCAACTTCGATGACGATGTTCGTGCCGTGTGAGCTGTGGCGCCATCTTGTTGGAACCAGACATCACCCACATCCACTCCTTCAAGTTATGGAAGAAAAAACTGTTCAGTCGCCGGCCGCGGTGGTCTCGCGGTGCTAGGCGCGCAGTCCGGAACCGCGCGACTGCTACGGTCGCAGGTTCGAATCCTGCCTAGGGCATGGGTGTGTGTGATGTCCTTAGGTCAGTTAGGTTTAAGTAGTTCTGAGTTCTAGGGGACTGATGACCACAGCTGTTAAGTCCCATAATGCTCAGAGCCATTTTGAAACTGTTCAGTCATCAGGACATAACGCTCAGAAGTGACCGTCACTGTCTTATCTTTCTCTTCGAAAAACCATGGGCCAATAATGCCACTTGCCAACGTTAGATGATGCACACCAAACAATCACACGTTCTGTATGCAGGCACTGCTCATGAAGTTCTCGGGGGTTCGTGCCACTCCTATACCGCAACCAGACAATTGCAAATCGGCCTCATCGCTGAAGAACACTAAGGCGTCATGAGGGAACTCATCGATCAAGGCTTCACATGCATTTTTTCGTGAAATAAAATCACGTGGATGAAGTGTGTGCAGTTTATGCGGATGTCAACTCTTCATGAACAATTCGTCTCACTGTGCTTTCAGAAATTGCAAGGGTAGCTGCATACTTGCGTGTAGATCGCTTGGGGAAATTCAAAATCGACATCCTGACTCTCTCGATATTTTCAAGCTATCTGGTGGTTCTTGAAGGTCCTGGCTTCTTTTTCTACACACTTCCAGTATCCATAAAGGTGTCCACACACAGAAGAATTGATTTCCCATCAGGAACACGACTGCAGGCGCGATGTTAAACTGTTTCCTGAATGCACGCTGAGTTCTGACGACCGAACGTCCATTGGAAAAGTAGGTTGCAACGGCGAACGTACACTCCTCTCTTGCCCACTGCATGATCGTTACTAAATTAACCTTAAAAAACGTTAAGTCTCGCACTTTTGATTGCACTGAAACCCACGTAAAATGAGTAACAGCCGCTGTGCGCCGCGCGTATCGAATAAGGAAGTTCCCGCGCCGCACCCTGTAGTCTCTATGACCCGGATGACTTGAAGAGGGTAATATGACAATCCTTCATTTTGTTTCCAACGACAGCGTCCAAAGAAATATATACTTGTGATTGAATATTGTCTACCGCTGCACTAGGAGTGATGGTCTTCATGGTCCGTTCGTTCTATTGTTCCGTACTGACAGAGAATTCCATGCAAGTGCTATTTGGCCATTCTGTGCGAGAAAGTGCATCACAGAGTACATTTGTCCTTGCGTAACAACGAAGCCTTTTCTCCATAAATCAATGGCCCAATTAACGCGTCTCACTTTCTTTGAGCATGATGACAATTAGCACGTGGCTGACGTAATATGACGGCGCTTGCGAGAAATGAGAATGTGCGGCTGACTTAGTATTTCGTCACCTCAGTTACGATAATTTTCTGCGGTTTCGAACGTACTTTTATGGCTCTCAAGATCATCTGTGAGGTCTGCATGCTTCGTATATGACTGTAGCGGTATTACTTGAACAATTCATCGTTTTGGAAACCCTTGTTATTGTCTCTCGCTTCGTAGGAATTAGATGTCATCCTACTTGTCTCTGTTTCGTGCTTTTGCGTTGATTTTGTGTTCAAAATGTGCAGTGATGGGAAACGTTTGGAGAAAATGATTTGCAAAGCTGTTGGCCAAGTCTACAGACGATGAAGGCGAAGTATTTGATGACGATTCAGATTACACGTCCTCTGAAAATTGTACCAATTCTATATTTTCATAAGATAAGTTGCTGCATACTTTATCGTTGTATTTTCACAGTTAGTGCTGTTACGAAGGGTTCTGCTCCAGGTACATCGGAAATGAATGTGAGCGTAAGAGTGCTGTGAATGTAATGTTGGACTGTTTATCTTTACATGTTTCAATTTGCATCACACTATACTACGCAAAATTTTGTTTTTATTTTGTTTTGTTTGTATGTGTGTTCTTTTTAGATGTAAATACGCTGTAAAAGAAATATAAACAGAAATAACACGCGTGTGCTTACATATTTGAATACTAGAATTCCTTTTCAATTTTTTTTCTGTGATGATTACTGTTAAATTGAAGTTTCATCTGCGGTATTCATGATTTAACATCATCAATACCAAAATATGCGTATTTAAGATCGAAAGTCAGATAAACCTAAAAAAATTTCAAATTCCAACTACATATATGTGTGCACGAAATATAACTTAAAAAAAGGTTTTAGTCAGTCCACAGGCAATGGCACCTACCTACGAGACCAGCACATCAAGTGGTAACGAAAATTTTGATGACGTTTACCTGAAGTGGCACAAGTTTCCTATGTACAGTTCACAAGCTGTGGTCGTTCTTCCTATGACGAATAACTGAGCAACGTGGATCAGTCGCTAAATGGTTGGACTTGCGTATGGGAGGACTTGACTTCAAATACGCATCTGACCTTACTGATTGTACATTTTCACCATGTTCCCTCAGACAGTTCAAGGCGAATGCTGAGATGTTTCCTTCGAAAGGGCACGTCCAGTTTCCTTTTCCATCCTGGTCCTACCCGAACTTGTGCTCTGTCTTCCTTCTTTGACGAATCGCAGCTGAACACGCCGAAGACGATCTAACACCGTATTAATCAAGCTCGCCCAGCTGCTGCATTATTTTGATAAGCAGCTGGCGAACTGTTGATTGCTACGTGAAATCTAAACTGAGCCGAAGCGCTTTCCTCAAACATTCTACAAGTAAGACTTAGGCCATATGCCCTATCCAGCAAACGTACAAAGATTCTCGCATACGAAACGATTTTAACAGATAAAAGGATAACATTCTCGTAGCCTCGCGGTTCACTATATTGTGACATACCCAGAGAACTGTTAGCTGTTGGCTGTTAGTGACAAATAGTATCATGACGCTTTATGTGTAAGCGAGGGATCCCAGCTCGTTAACACCTCCTTGTTTTGTGGTATGTTTTCCGAGCGCTCGCTACCGACAAAGACTAACGAATACCAGGCGAGGTGCGACGGCCGGCAAGCTACGAGCCACAGAACGGGTTTCTCCACAATAAGAGCTGTGGAAGAATCCTCCGCTGCCAGGCAGCCGGGGTGGTGGGAAGGCAAGGGGCGGGAGGGAAACGACCACATACCTACGAGTCGGACTGAGCGAAACAAAATTTAAAAAAAAGACCGTTCCGAATTCCGAGAATAATAATGAAGAAATGGACGCTGGCTGTTAGGACCCGGTCAGTTTTTTTTCTTTTCTTTTTCCGTTTTCTGTTTTTGCTTCTTTCTTGCCGCGTCCGCTCAGTGGGACCAGCAATCAGCACACCCCGAACCGCTGCCGTTCATACGGCGAGAGCCATTTAGACTAGCTGTTCTCTCGCAAGCTCATTTACGATGCCACAATCCCCACAGACTCGAACATCAATTTTATCTGCTTACAGCTCAGTGTAAATACTTTTCTTTTAGTAAGCTCTGTTTGATATTATTTTTTATTATCACTCAGCAAACTCGAGTACCATTGCCAACTGCGTGGGATAAAATTGTGAGATTCGTCGCGTCGCTGGATTTTGTCTGTAGGCGCCTGACATCAGTTACTGCTAGTGCCGTGCAACGACATTTCTCGCTTCCTGTCAGCTACTGTCCATTTGCTAGGTTGTCAGGCCCATTGAAGACGTGTAGCATTACGTGCCGCTCGAGCAACGGCCTTTTGCGACATACCTGACTCCAGACGTCCTTTTCATGCAGTTCCCTTCGCAACAATCTCGGAAACGGTCGAGACAGGCCTGCATTCACAGATTCATTGCCAGTAACAATTACTAAAAAATGGTTCAAATGGCTCTGAGCACTATGGGACTCAACTGCTGAGGTCATTAGTCCCCTAGAACTTAGAACTAGTTAAACCTAACTAACCTAAGGACATCACAAACATCCATGCCCGAGGCAGGATTCGAACCTGCGACCGTAGCGGTCTTGCGGTGCCAGACTGCAGCGCCTTTAACCACACGGCCACTTCGTAACAATTACTGTCGAGCTAAAAATAGGCATGAAAATGGTATCTCGTTCCTGTTGGTTAGGTTCTTTTTACGACGACTGTTCATACGCCGAATTACATGGTCGCCAGTTATACACCATTCCTCGCATACACACTGAACAGTACGAGTTGGAACACCAGAAAATCGGGCAGCTTGTGACAATTGTCCGCCTCGAAACCTGAATGGTCATGGTAGCTCAGCGTGTTCGGTCAGAAAGCTGGCTCCTCTCTGTAGTAAAAGAAACTCAGTTGAAGAGATCAGCAACAAACTTCGAATGTCAAGTGATGTCCGCTACCACGAAATACTACGAGCCGGCCGGGGTGGCCGAGCGGTTCTAGGCGCTACAGTCTGGAACCGCGAGACCGCTATGGTCGCAGGTTCGAATGCTGCCTCGGGCATGGATGTTTGTGATGTCCTTAGGTTAGTTAGGTTTAAGTTCTAGGGGACTGATGACCTCTGAAGTTAAGTCCCATAGTGCTCAGAGCCATTTGAACCAAATACTACGAACAATCACAAAAAAAGTGGTCAGCGCAGACATATGCTGTGCAAAGGGGCCCGGGTTCAATTCTCGGCTGGGTCGGAGATTGTCTCCGCTCAATCACAAAAAAGTGGTCAGCGCAGACATATGCTGTGCAAAGAGGCCCGGGTTGAATTCTCGGCTGGGTCGGAGATTGTCTCCGCTCAGGGATTGGGTTTTGTGTTGTCTTCATCATCATTTCATCCTCATCGACACACAAGTTGCCGAAGTGGCGTCAACTAGAAAGACTTGCAATAGGCGACCAGTCTACCCGACCGGAGGCCCTAGTCACCCGACATTTCATTTTCACTGTGACCATTGTCACATTATACAAAAACACGATAGTGCCTTTCTGCCATACCGGGTCACGTCTCCCTGTTGACTTATCTTACTCTACTGATTTCATACAACAAAAGTCACGTAGAACACCACTTCACAGGCAAAACTTACCAGTTCTACACCACCTACCGTCCTCCAGAGTGACAAGTGTGTTCTTTTAAGAGGGTGACTAAATTTCAAATTTGAACTGTGACTAGAATAACAAAACATTTGCTTCATTTTTGTTAATTATTAGTTCGTAAATGAGTGTTTTTCGAGAGCTGAGACTAATTAGATAATGTATAAATAACAAAGAGTTTTTGCTCTAATCATTCCATATTAATGATCATTTAATGTCTTAGTACCACGCCTCATCTTCATAAGAAGGTAATTAACTCAAAGTTTCACCATTTTTACTAGAGGACACGTAATCTTGTTCTCCTGTCGTTGCCTAGCAAAATGACAACACATGTACATGTAATAAATGCAATGCTCGCATAAACGGAAAGATATCCACCTGATGATGATAGCATGACCATGTAAACGCTTAGTGCATTTGAGTGTTTTCGAAGAAGAAAATCTATGTATACTAAAATTATTTGTTGATGCTGTTCCGATACTTTTTACTATAATTATTATGTTGTTTTGTTGTAGAACGTTGATTCATTTTGCTAGGTACGCTTCCATCTGCATCAAAATGATTGTAAATGAATTAAAAACGATTCCAACCTCGTGCGATTTACGTTTTTTTCAAATACTTACTATTTTTGCCAATTTGTCGAACATGAAGAGAATAACATCGGCAAAAATCGTAAGTACTTAAGAGAACAATTGTCAAAATACACATAGTCAGATGCGTTTTTTAATTAGTTTCGTACCCCTCTCCAGACAATCATTATGTTGTAGATGACATGTTACCCAGATGGAACGAATGAATGTCCTGCAACAAAGCGAAATGGTAATTAAAATCGGAAACAAAACTTTAAAAAAAGACAGCTTTTAGCCTAATGTATCTTCATTATGTTATGGTTCAAATGCATTTGAAACTTCAGTTGCGCAATAAAAATACGGATTTTTAGGAGGCTAACACGAAAATAATCACTGCTACGAACAAAATTGTCTTATATTTCTGCATACACGGCTATTCTAGAGCATCGGAAACCAAAGATGTGCACAATTGTATAAATACATAATCGTAAACCTAACGCTGTTTTAAGCAGATGCTCATGGGTAACACTGAATCACAACTTCAATTAACAAATAAGACTCACGATGTGCCTCCTTTCTTGGTTTATTACAGCTTTTCGGAACGGGTCCTCCATTATTGATGCAGCGGGCAGCCTATGTCGCGTAAAACTGATCACATCCACAAGACGCAAAGTTTCACGGGAAATAACTTACACTGCTTCTACGACAAACGTTCTTTATTTTATGAATTCCGTAGGTGTAATTCTTTTTGCTATAATGATAATGTGTCGCTCAATGGCTGAGTGCAAGTCATGCGATAACAGAATTATTCGCACGAAATCTGCACATTATTCTTCCGTGATCACAGTATCCGAGGACGCATCTGGAACTACTAAATGCATTGAAAAATTCTAAAGATAATCCCAATCCCATGCAAAGCCCAGTTCGATTTTTCAGAAGGAATTCTGTGTAAAATCGATATAAGTTGAACGAGTCAAACGGAAATAATTGAAAAGGAAGTAATTAAAGCTGACGTTTCACAAGGAAAATAACTATGTACATTGATACACAGAACGGAAAGAGAATGTAAATGAATGTATTTTTAGACGTAAGCAACTCGCCTGACCGAGGTACTTACCCGCTTGCTGAATGAGCTGCTAATGGCCCCGCCCTTCATAATTAGGTGACACGTCTCCAGACATCCTCATCTGAAACAGACGGCAATTTTTCAGCTGATACCTATGTAAACGAAGTATGAGGAAATACTGAGGCCACGTGATGGATGCTGTAAGGTTTCCCAATGGAAAACTATCATGTTTTACTGTAATGACAGTAGGATTATATGGAAGGATAATGCGCGACAGCGCCTATAGATGCTTTACTTAAAAGTTGACAGGTCCGCAATTCCTGTTTAGAAATTTCTGCACATAAGGCAAGATAAATGGCTCACCTATTTGTCAAGTTATCAAGAAGAGTTGAATTTGTAAACCAAAACCAATATGAATACGCTGCCATTTTTACACGTATGGCATCTTTTTCTAGCTAAACACGGAATTATGGCATCAACATTCGAAACTAGTTCCACTACAGGAAGCTTAAATAAATACAGTGGAAGTGGAAAAATGTCACATTCGTTTAATACTATTGGTAGTCATAATGCTTTAATCATCGCCTCCAAAAAATAATGTTACGTAACTATTTTTTTGTTTTTTTGCATTCCTTTGAAATCCCGCAGGCAAAATACCGTAGCAGATTTCTATTAGAATAGCTTAAACAAAACGGTGCAGTTTATTGATAAAGTGCCGTTGATTGTATTCGGTAGCAGCGGAAATGCTGCAGCTGTGTCAAGTCAATACAAAGGACTACTTTATGCGTTTGGATTGGATTGACATAACGTCAAAAGTGAAACGGGACAGAAATTTAATGGTCTTCCTTTATCTATTTTCTTATAAAAATGGTTCAAAAAATGGCTCTGAGCACTATGGGACTTAACATCTGAGATCATGATTTCCCTAGACCTTAGAACTACTTAAACCTAACTAACCTAAGGACATCGCACACATCCATGCCCGAGGCAGGATTCGAACTTGCGACCGTAGCGGTCGTGTGATTTCTGACTGAAGCGCCTAGAACCGCTCGGCCACCGCGGCCGCCTACTTACTTATACGGTGGGTTAACTTAAGCATATTTTACTCTATCAGGAAACGCTCCAATGCAAATATACGAATAACTTACCAAATACCAAATAACACACTTTAATTATTTTGTCCATTATTATCATAATCACTAGAAATTTTTGATAAAGTTAATTAAACATAACGACTTATTACATCAAGATCGACTAATCATTACAGTATCCAGACTACGTGTTTCAGCAAATTTATAGCTATCTTCAGATGTGACAAATCCACTGGATCATCATCATGATATTGAAAAATTCGAGTTACGAACTTTGAACATCATGCAGTGGGTTAAACTAAGTCATGTCGTCACATAGTAAAAAGCATTACCTTGGGCATCCGCAGGAAATTGTCCAGGGGGAGATGGAGAAAAAAAGACTCTAAAATTGCCATTTTTCATATAACTCGGTTTGTCAGTTTCGAATCGTGTCATGTTACGAACAACAATGTACCAGAGAATTGATGGTTACACACTCACTTTCAGAAGTGTATGAGAATGCTGTAATGAATAAAACTTCTGCGTTCCTGATTCCAGGAAGGGATAGGGGGACGCGCCAAGCGTCCCTTATTGCCCCCCCCCCCCTCCCAAATCTTTCACTTAAGTGTTAATACACACTGTGAATAAATGTTCTCAAAGTGTCTGAGGCGTATTGTCGAATAAAAGTGTCGGTCCAGTGTGATTGTTACGCTATGCAGGACATTTACGTAATTGTTGGTGTCACGTCGTGACGAACGATGACGGGCGACTGTAGGCTTGTTCTACGTTCTCTGCTCTGAGCGCTCTACTGTAAATGTAGCCAATGATAACGTTAAACGTGATCGTAGCGAGTTCTTTTAGTGCATTTTTATTTCAACTGTTGCGAATTGTCATCGCTGATAGTGGTTGTAAGAGACAAATTCTACAAATTAATATTGATATAATTTGCGGAATACACACTTTCTTCAAACGCAAACCACGTGAATCGCGTACCGCCACTGTCGCATGGGACCGGCAACAATGCGAACCCTGTCCGTACCTTGCCCAGCGCGTTCATGTTAAAGCATGTACACACATCAAAAAAAGTTTTGCATCACCCTGTTTCCCAGAACTCCTGAAGATAGATGTTGACTATGGATATTGATTGTTTCCCTTTGACTGTTCAGAGATGTCACTAAGCCCGCCCAAATATGCAAACAACCGTACATGAGCAGCGCCTGTTCGACGGAGGGTGTCCGACAGCCGATCAGTTCAGTCATTCCATCAGGAAGGAGGTACACGGCTCGTGTTGTCTGTAGCTCAACCATGCCTAGACGGTCAATACCGCGGTTCGATCGCGTCCGCATCGTTACTTTGTGCCAAGAAGGGCTCTCAACAAGGGAAGTGTCCAGGCGTCTCGGAGTCAACCAAAGCAATGTTGTTCGGATATGTAGGAGATATAGAGAGACAGGAACTATCGGTGACATGTCTCGCTCAGGCCGCCCAAGGGCTACTACGGCAGTGGATGACCGCTACCTAGGGATTATGGCTCGGAGGAACCCTGACAGCAACGTCATCATGATGAATAATGCTTTTTCGTGCAGCACAGGGCGTCGCGTTACGACTCATACTGTACGCAAAACGCTGCGTGATGCACAACTTCTCTCCCGACGTCCATGGCGAGGTCCACCTTTGCAACCACGATACCGTGCAGTGCGATACAGATGGGCCCAGCAACATGCCGAATGGACAGCTCAGGACTGGCGTCACGTTCTCTTCTCCGATGAGTGTCGCATATGCCTTCAACCAGACAATCGTCAAGACGTGTTTGGAAGCAACTCGGCCAGGCTATACGCCTTAAAGACACACTGTCCAGCGAGTGCAGCAAAGTGGAGGCTCCCTGCTATTTTGGGGTGGCATTATGTGGGCCGACGTACGCCGCTGGTGGTCATAGAAGGCGCCGTAACGGCTGTACGATACGCGAATGCCATCCTCCAACCGATAGTGGAACCGTATGGGCAGCATATTGCGAGGCATTCGTCTTCATGGACGGCAATTCGCGCCCCCCATCATGCACATCTTGTGAATGATTTCCTTCAGGATAACGGCATCGCTCGACTAGAGTGGCCAGCAGGTTCTCCAGAAATGAACCGTATCGAACATGCCTGGAATTAGATTGAAAAGGGGCTGTTATGGACGACGTGACCCACCAACCACTCTGAGGGATCTACGCCGAATCGCCGTTGAGGAGTGGAACAATCTGGACCAGCAGTACCTTGATGAACTTTTGAATAGTATGTCACGACGAATACAGGCGTGCATCAATGCAAGAGGACGTTCTACTGGGTATTAGAGGTACTGGTGTGTACAGCAGTCTGGACCACCACCTCTGAAGGTCTCACTGTATGGTGGTACAACATGCAATGTGTGGTTTTCATGAGCAATAAAAATGTCAGAAATGATGGTTATGTTGATCTCTATTCCAATTTTCTGTAGAGGTTCCGGAACTCACGGAACCGAGGTGATGCAAAACTTTTTTTTTTAATGTGTATATATAGACATGTTGGTAGAAGGCGACAGCATTACACCTATTAGAGTGCTGGAGTGCCCATGTAAAAAATGAAAAATACAGGGAATTTAAAAACTAGAAAGTATGCATACAGTAATTAAACTTTGTGACGATTCCAGACCTTTGTATGAGAAATCACTTTCGAAGATATCCACCACAACTTCGCCTGAAAAGTATTAGGTCGGCCACCACAAAGTCTATAACTTTTAGCAAAAATTTATTAGAAAAAACCTTGAAAGCAACGAAATTTCCTTTTAAATAAGACGAGAATCAGTTTTCTAGCATTAATGGTTTCCATTGTAGGATCATATACGATGTTATCATGTGGGATATTATCAACTAGAGCGGAAACCTTGCCAATCTCTTTTCTTGCTAACTGGTAATTTTTAGGGTCTAGGAGGTCCTTCGCAAAAATCTAACTTGTAATCACTCTAATGTTTCATTCTAGGTCTGCAACAATGGTCCCTCAGAAAAGGTAAACAATGAAGAATCCTAAAAAAGGGAAAAGCTCTGAAATAAAAAAAAGTCAACCACTGCTATCAACTTTTGGCATGTAGTTAATATAATGTATGACAGTAAATTCATCATGCTGCAAATGTGTAACTGCAGATCTGTGAGGACATAATAATGTGTGTTGCTTTTACTGACTCACTAGTTATTTTTTGGTGTTACAAGATCAAGTTTAATACAGTTTTTGTTTTACAAAACAAGGAGAAAGGATAGTGTGCTGCAACTGGACTCAAAATCCATCCTCTCAAGCATCTCGTGGTTACCTGTCAGCACATATACAAATCAATTGTTCTTTATGACATCAATATAATAGAGGGAAACATTCCACGTGGGAAAAATTATATATAAAAACAAAGATGAGGTGACTTACCGAACGAAAGCGCTGGCAGGTCGATAGTCACACAAACAAACACAAACATACACACAAAATTCAAGCTTTCGCAACAAACTGTTGCCTCATCAGGAAAGACGGAAGGAGAGGGGAAGACGAAAGGAAGTGGGTTTTAAGGGAGAGGGTAAAGAGTCATTCCAATCCCGGGAGCGGAAAGACTTACCTTAGGGGGAAAAAAGGACAGGTATCCACTCGCACTCACGCACATATCCATCCACACATACAGACACAAGCAGACATATTATTGTTCTTTAGATCAACAATAAATAATAACACAAACTGACTTCACTGACAGAAGTTCTCTGACGTTATTTGAATTCTAGATATAGCACCTGAAAAAATGGAAAATTTAAGACAGCATTTAAGCACACAGATAAATTAATTAGTAAGGTAAATAAATATGTTATCATTTATGTGATTAATGACCTAAATTTTTTATGTCTGGACTTCTAGACATGTGTTAGCAGCAACTGCTAGAATCTGAATTAGGCACTTAATAATAAGAACATAATGCTTAACAGTCTTAATTACTGTAAGCAGATGATAACTTAAAAAAACCTTCTTTTATTGAACAGAATATGTCTCATGTATCAGAAAAATGCTTGACACCCTTGTACTTGCAAAAGATTAAAAGAGAATGTGTTTAGTGTCATCGTACAAATACTTTTTCTGTAGCATATCATGGTTTTTTGGTCAAAAGATTTCGAAATGTTGTAAGAAATTGTCAGCAAAACAGTTGTTAAAGTCAGCTCCTTTGTTTGCTACAGACTTTCATTTATGTAATTGAGTGCAGATTCCTCTACATCTGTACTTACCAATTACAAAAGGCACATTATTATAAAATGTATCAATACATGGATGGAGCATCTTTGATAGTCACAGATCTATGGAAGGTGGCTTTCTGTCTTCATGGAGAATCTGAACACTTATTTCAAAACCACACTTTTAGCAGAAAGATCTACCTAATATTCTTTTCATATGAAAACAACAAAGCAACTTTTTAAAATCACTTTTAATGTTAGATTATGCCATAAAATTTTATAAGTTAATCAAGCCACAAGAAAAACCACAGTTCTTCCTGTGATCTGTGTAGGGACTATACCATGGACTAAGTTAATTTATACATCTCTTTTTATGCTTCAGACTAATGTTGGGCCAATTCTGCTATCAGTGAATCCTTATCATGATGTTGGGAACCCACTGACACTAACAAGCACAAGAGGCATAGCAATGAGCCCAAAGCTCCTAAAAGTTGTTCAGGAGGCAGTCAGGCAGCAATCTGAGACTGGTTACCCTCAGGCTATTATACTCTCAGGTAAGAATATGACGCTTTTCACAATAGATACAGTTTCCTGTCTTTATTTTAGTAAGTTATTGTCACTGTGCAATTTCCATTATCTCAATGTTAAATTAATTCTACAGATGTAACATTTTGAATATTTCTATTGATTGTGAGAACTGGATTGGTCATTATAATATATTTGTAGAAACACATACATTCTTGAAAAAGTTATATGTCATCTTACTTAACAATGCCATATTATATTTTATATTGAAACATACACAATATTAACAGCTTAAATCTGGCAGCAGATATTTCATCATCACTGGAAGCTTCTCCTGGATGCACATATTCTTATTTATAACTTTCCCTTTGTTCTTTTGTTATTTTTTTAGTCTCTCATATACTGCGCCAATTATTAAATTTTCTGATTATTTTTTTCATGTTTTTCATCTTACAGGTACGAGTGGTTCAGGAAAGACATATGCATCCATGTTACTATTACGGCAACTGTTTGATGTCGCAGGAGGAGGTCCAGAGACTGATGCGTTTAAGCATCTGGCTGCAGCTTTCACTGTTATGCGTTCACTCGGCAGTGCAAAAACTGCCACAAACTCAGAATCTAGTCGAATTGTAAGAATTAAATCCATTGTTATTCATAATTTGTATTTATTTGGCTTGATGTGCTAGCTACTAATGACAAATGTATATCTTTTACAATGCAAATTACTTTTGTAATGAGGTGTTTCTGGGCGGACTTGTTCTGAACAACTTTATGATCATGAGATAAAGAGGATACACTCAGTAAATGACCAAATTAGAAACTATAAAGAAATAAATTGTAAATCAGTAATTGAATTACGTATTGATGTGACAGGAAGCAAGGAGAGACTAGGTCAAGGTGAAAAATACTTAAGCAATGGGAAATAGAGTGAAAGGCAGGAGAGGAGCTAGTTCAGGTGAGAAGTCAGATAAGATACTCTGTTTATTTCATACAATTACAGCAAGGAGATCGTCATGGAAGATACTTGCAGAACTGTAGGTTGTGGCAGGTGATAAAATGATGCTTTAAGGAAGCTATGATAAAGTAAAGAGAAGATGGAAAAGAAAAAGTGAGATAAGTAAAAGTGAGGAAAAAGTAAGAGAAGAAAGAGATAACTATATCATAATAATAATTAAAAATAAAGTTATACTTAGAAGTGAGAACAAAAGCAGAAAGAAGTGGAGGCAGATCAGGTTCAGCAACAAAATATGAAGACCACATGTAGCAGTGTTTTATTGCTCCCACCTGTTTCAGTGTCCTTCTGTTGTTTTATTACTTTCTTTACACCCATTTTCATGTTCAGCTCCCACAGTAGAAATAAAATAGTATAGAAATTTGTAAATGAAAGAAACATTGTACATGTAATCCACTGAGTCACAAATATTATGAGTACATTGGCCTCTCACTGCCATGATGCAAGAAAACAATGTAAGAGCACAATATCATTTAACAAACTCATGCTGGATGCCTTTAGATGTACTGTAATACATTGTAATTTTGAAATTCATCGCTGTTTTGTTCAAGGTTTCACAGACATCTTCACTTCTGGTCACTAAAATTGCTGAATTGACAAGCTAGCATGCATCAAACAAATTTGCATGACGTCTACTACATGCTCGGATGTGCAAATGATTAGACATGCAGCCCAACTGCACATAATGAGTAGGCATAACACTGCTTGTAAGGAAAGATTGTGCAGTGGATTTCTCATTCAGAAATCACTTTTTTATGTTGGTTTTTGTGAGAACATTGTTTCATGCCTCATGTAAGAAGAAATGTCTTCCAACATGTGTCAAGTTTCAACAGCAGCAAGATTGTGCCCTATTTGAGATTCAGGTTTATTGTTCTGCAATACTGCTTCAGTGCTATGCAGCACCTCAATGGATTCATGTGATTAGGTCCTGAGAGGACAAACATATCACTTGTTCAACTGTGCATGATGTACAGGCATGTCACATATGATGAGTTAGGAAACAGATTTATTTGCAGCAGCATAAATATCCACACACACAGTGTGATGATGACTGGATCACCACAACTGTCAGCAGGGGTGACCACTATTACAGTTTCCCTTGATGTGGGAGCAAAAAGAGGCACACGGAAAGTGGCAAAAGACAACACTGGATACAATAGTCACACCATGTTGTCTTTTTAGATGAGCCCCATTTTTGCATACAACACCATAATGGATGTCTTCATGTGTGAGCCTCAGAGAAGAATGAACATGGTCAGATCGCATTTGGCATCATCACATCTGTCCAGCACCTGTTATAATGGTATAATGTGCCATTGGCTACACAACACAATCACCTCTGATTTGCATAGCTGTTAACTTCAACAGCAGCTTTTACATTTGTGGCATATTAAAGTCAATATTTTAAAGATCTCAGTTATGTTATCTGTCAACAAGATAACGCAAGATCACATGTTGCCAGTGCTGTCTTGAACTACCTCAACACAGAGGGTGTTCTACTATTGCCATAGCCAGCTTGTTCTCTAAAATTCACCTAATGTGTTGCAGAGAGACTGCACTCCATCACTCATCAACCCCTGACACCCACATGGAATGATGTGCATAGACCTATATTTGTCATACTATATCAGTTTGACTCTCTGCTCATCTGTGTTACAGCCATTGTTGTTGCCAAAGGTGGTAGCTTTGTGTACTGAATTTTGCACCCTGTATACCTGAAAATCACCTATATTTAACTAATGTAGTCTTCCTATTGTACTGTAAACGCCCAATAAGTAAACAATCTTTATATGCAATTTCTTGCAATTTTAATGCCCACCAATTTACTTTGTAAAGCCCAGAATGATGAATATCCTTGACGTACTACATACGTAATACAGAGCACCATGCTCTACCTTGATTTGGTCTCACTTTGTACGTTCTACTTTTAGCCAACAATTGTGGTAAGAAGTTGGACTGGCATATGATACGATGATGGTTCAAAATCTTTGTCAGGCCATCCAGAGTTAGGTTTCACAAAAACTCTTAAGGCAAATGTTGGACTATGTCCTCTCAAACGGACACAGCTGATTTCCTTCCCCATCAAGCTAGCACTCCATTCCCAATGACCTCATCATCAAGAGCACATTTAATTCCAATCTTCATTCCTTCTCTCATTGTTTATATAATAATACTCTTAAGGCAAATGTTGGACTATGTCCTCTCAAACGGACACAGCTGATTTCCTTCCCCATCAAGCTAGCACTCCATTCCCAATGACCTCATCATCAAGAGCACATTTAATTCCAATCTTCATTCCTTCTCTCATTGTTTATATAATAATACTGATTACAATTCCCCCAGTTGCTAATCAGCCATTCTAATTTTTTATTTTTTTATGATCTATCACTAGTGTCTTTCTGGAGGTGATTCTGTGCTTTAGTCAAATGGATCTATTTAAATTTCACATATAGAGATTTAATAACACCACAAGACCAAAAAGAAGATGGATGGACTAGCATCTGAACTAAATTCGCACCAATATGAGTCAAATGCTCCACCACATTGCTCTAAGTTCCCTTATGGTCTTAGCATAATCAGAGTCCCATATCAGTTGGGATATGTTTTGTTGGTAGTTAGCACTGTTGAGGTAGTATTTTCACAATCCAGTCAAGTCCACTAACAAATTTCAGTTTCTATGTTTGCGTATGAAATATTCTCATCTTACAGTCCTCGTAGGCAAATGAACATGCTACTTGATTGAGCATGGTTTTAATGTTCCACACAATTTCCTGTCTGACATCACTTACAATTCACAAACCCCTAACTATGTAATTAAATAGCAAATAAATCTTAACCATGCTGTGCCTAAATAACCAATGAACAGTCTCTCTGTGACATATAGGAAAAACCTTCTTGAAGTTGACTTACCTATACATTATCTGTGATAGTATTTATCTGTGGCCTGGTTGAGGTTCACTGATGATGCTTTTTGGAACTTACTGTATAATTTTAGAATTATCCACTCTTACAGCATTGCTCCTTCCCATACTTTTCCCTTTTTTTGTTAATATGTAACATTCCTTAGGGAAGATTTCAAAGTTATGAAATGTGGTGTCCTTACCCAAGACACCATCCACACCCTTATCTAATGCTTCACTATGTTGCTACAGCATTCACAATGTTGCTACAGCAACTATCAAAAACTCCAGTTGCGCCCTTGTGAGATAATCACTTTATCAGACGCTTATATACATTTGTGCTTTCAGGCATGTGACATCTTCATTTGGTAGTATTCATCACTTACACTTTTTTACTCTGGACAGTGGTATCTCTTCCACCAGCTTAAGTGTATAACTCAATTTCTTTCCCTCTTCCTACTTTCCATCCATATAGAATGATAGGGCACAGTGGTTAGGACACTCTAGTCCAGTTAACATTAATTGACAGTTGACATCTGTCACTTGCTACTAAAGTGTTGCCATATCAGTTGCTGACTACAGCTGTTTTAGGTGACAGACAAATATGGCATGTACTTCACAAATGATGTTTGTGTTGAGTAGAACAATGTTGGAAGCAGCCACCACGAGATGCTACAGAAATATGAGATGCTCTGTCGATAGCAGATTTTGGGTGACTGATGACTGAACTCTGGCAGATGATGCGTTTTGTAGTCCTGAATTTAAACTCTTGTCCTAAACTAACAACCAGCTCATGATGTGCAGTGTATATGAGGAAACAGCAGTCAGCAGTCTGTGGCAGAACTAAACTCACAATTGCTATGTTTACAGCAATAAAGCTAACCTCTATGGGCAAACCCAACACACAAGAATTTCAGTTTCAGTGCTAAAAACCAAACTGAAATTTCTCACTAGCATTGGTTACTTCAAACTACCCTCACAAACTGCCTATTACGAACTGATGAGCAGTCCTGTGGTAGGCACTTGGTTGCAGACTATAGGTGACACTGGCAGATTCCAATGAAAAAAAAAAAAGAAAACACAGGAAAAAATAAGACCACATGAAAAGATTAATGTGATGACAAACATGATGCAGCAAAGTATTAGAAATAAAAAAAAAATACATTTAAACCAATTAATGGAATAAAAATAATAATCGAATTCTTATTATTAGATTTAGATATAAGAAAAATTCTGCTGCACATCACGAGATTCAAACCTACAATCTTCTACACGTGAGGTTTATACACTAACTGCTGCGCTACACCATTGCACTGTGTTACAATGTTATATTTAAGATTCTAGACCCAGTCAGAATGATGAAGTGCAGCCCTCAAAAATGCAGCTCCATGGAGTGTAGTGCAAAGCTTATGTAACGTAAGGCAGTCTCTGTGATGATAATAACTGTATATGTGACACTGAGTCATTTCTTGTGCGAAACAGTCCAGCAGTGTTTGGTTAGTGCTGTGTGTGAAATGTGTACTCTGCTAGTCCACTACCATCATGAGTATGTGTTTGTGTGTGTGTTTCTGGTGTGGTTATCATGTGTGATGAAACGCAAAATAATAGGCCAGACTCAGGATTCGAGATCTAAACACATTAAGGACAAAAGCCAGACAAGGAACTGGAAGTAAACTGACCAATTGTTGTGACAGTTTGGCAACGTCGAGCGGCTCAGGCAGGATGTTGAGTGTTCTGATCGTAGAAAACCAGCTTCAACACATGAAGTGTCAGCTATCAAGTAATTTTAGTCACACTATACACTCATATTCAGTCATTCTTTCATAGTTTCCCAGTGACCCCTAAAAATAATTATTCAGCACTAATATTTGTTGACATTGACTATTTTTACATGTCATTGCCTTCCACCAGCACCCTCACATGTTGGGGAAGCTTGGGTACACAATAATTTTTTCCAGGTATTAAGTCACTGTCTGCCCTGTTTGAATGAATTTTCTTGAGGTATTCCAGAATTATACTAGAGCACATACACTAAAGCATGTACATATACATACATTTTTGTACACATAAATGAACATTCTTGTGTTCTCTGTAATAACTGATTCTTCTTATACATTTATAAACATAATGAACAATGCATAAATGTGAAATTGGATTCACCATTCAACTGTGCTGAGTAACAAGAGGAGGTAGCTCAGAGACAGACACCTTATTTTTAAAAACATACCCAAAAGACAAATCACAATGAACAGTGAGTGTTGTCCTTATTCTATATAACCATGCAGATGTGTTTGGAATTTAATCAAGAAACATAGTGCATGTTTTGTTGACAAAAGTTCTTTCACCAACAAGAGAGCAGAGCCAACAAGAGTGCGTGCGCACACACACACACACACACACACACACACACACACACACACTACTTTACTGAAAACTGCAACCCTACAAGGGATCACCCTACAAGTTTTTACAAAAGACCATTTGATGGTGCTATTGAGATGTGACATCACTATTGTTTTAAAAATAATTTGCTATCATTAAAACACTGTCAACACAGAAACTGACCAATTAGTTTGTTTACAGTTGGGTTTTAAAGAAACAGTGGTGTGAATAAATGGAAATCACCATCAGAAAACTGTTCAAATTATTTTACAGTTTTTATCATTGTCGTGCTTCTGTCAGTGATGAATTTCGTGATGGTCAACCAAATTTTTTTTCCCCCCAAAAAACACCAACAGTGTATGCAATATGATCAAGAGGATGTACACACTACTTATTGTGAGACACAGGCATCCTGAGGTGTATCAAAGATTGCAATATATTTGTTTCTTCATCAATATTTAGTTGTGAAAAGACATGTTCTTAATTACTTCCACAAAATTTGATAAACCTCAAAAACAGGTTAATGTCACTGATGCAAGGAAATGCTCAAAAAATGAGCAAACGCAAAGTCTGTTAACAATATCGTATTAAGAGACAACACTTGGATATCTTTGTATGAGGTAGAAACAAAGCAGCATTCATATTTTTGAATGCCCCAAGATGAAGCAAAACCAACAAAACTGGTTCATTTGCAAAGCACTTAAAAAGGAGAAGATTGCTTGTTTCTTTGGTTACACATTGTTTTAGAAAATTGAAAATTACTTAATACTCATTGGTACACAACAATCTGTTTGGCACAAGTCATTGATGAATGTAGAAAAAATGACTGAAAACATCATCTCATTCTTTACTTTGACAACGCCAGCTGTCACACAGGAAATCAAACACTTGATTATTTGATAGACGAAAACAATGATTAATGACTCACTGCCCATATCCACATTAATTATCAACCATGATGTCTTTCTTTTCCCTTATGTCAAACAAAAAAATGTGTAAATAGTTTTTTCATCACCTCAAGAAGATGTGGAATCCTTCCTAAAGTTTGTTTAGTTACACACTTGAGAAGAAAAAATGTTTCTAAAATTGATTTGATCACATTCAAAACTCTATAAATTTAAAGGCAAGTAGCAATAAAACTATTTACAGCAAAAATGTCTTAATGAAATCTTAAAAGGTGGCCCTCGTATTATATACTTACCGAACGAAAGCGCTGGCAGGTCGATAGACACACAAACAAACACAAACATACACACAAAATTCAAGCTTTCGCAACAAACTGTTGCCTCATCAGGAAAGAGGGAAGGAGAGGGAAAGACGAAAGGATGTGGGTTTTAAGGGAGAGGGTAAGGAGTCATTCCAATCCCGGGAGCGGAAAGACTTACCTTAGGGGGAAAAAAGGACGGGTATACACTCGCACACACACACACACACACACACACACACACACACACACACATATCCATCCACACATATACAGACACAAGCAGACATATTTTTTCCTCCTTTTTTCCCCCTAAGGTAAGTCTTTCCGCTCCCGGGATTGGAATGACTCCTTACCCTCTCCCTTAAAACCCACATCCTTTCGTCTTTCCATCTCCTTCCCTCTTTCCTGATGAGGCAACAGTTTGTTGCGAAAGCTTGAATTTTGTGTGTATGTTTGTGTTTGTTTGTGTGTCTATCGACCTGCCAGCACTTTTGTTCGGTAAGTCACCTCATCTTTGTTTTTATATATATATATATATATATATATATATATATATATATATAAAAAAACAAAGATGAGGTGACTTACCGAACAAAGGTGCTGGCAGGTCGATAGACACACAAACATATATATAAAAAATAAACAAAGATGATGTGACTTACCAAATGAAAGTGCTGGCAGGTCGACAGACACACAAACAAACACAAACATACACACAAAAAATTGTGTTTGTGTTTGTTTGTGTGTCTGTCGACCTGCCAGCACTTTCATTTGGTAAGTCACATCATCTTTGTTTTTAGATATATTTTTCCTACGTGAAATGTTTCCCTCTATATATATAAAGATGATGTGACTTACCAAACGAAAGTGCTGGCAGGTTGATAGACACACAAACAAACACAAACATACACACAAAATTCAAGCTTTTGCAACCAACGGTTGCTTCGTCAGGAAAGAGGGAAGGAGAGGGAAAGACGAAAGGATGTGGGTTTTAAGGCAGAGGGTAAGAAGTCATCCCAATCCCGGGAGTGGAAAGACTTACCTTAGGGGGAAAAAAGGACAGGTATACACTCGCGCACACACACACACACACACACACACACACATATCCGTCATTCATGTTGCAAATTACACATTCTGTGATAAATATTGCTGCTTCTCTTCAGTGACTTTCAACTTTCTAGTTCCACTTTTGTAGGAAAGTTCATGTTTGAACTGTTTCTTTTCTTACAGGTTACTGAATAATATACATACCATCAAACCAAACTTTATGGCTTGTTTCTTTTCAGGGGCACTTCATTGAAGTTCAGGTAACAGATGGGGCCTTGTATCGAACAAAGATCCATTGTTATTTTCTGGATCAAACTAGAGTGATCAGGCCATTGCATAATGAGAAGAACTATCATATTTTTTACCAGATGCTTGCTGGGCTTACCCAAGAAGAAAGAGGTAAGTGAAAGTACATTCATAATTAGAATATATTTTGTGAAGTCCTCTGCTGAGGACAGCCGTTTTTTGTTGCTAGCCAGATTTAGGCATTGGGTCCCTATGAGACAGAAATATGTGAACATCAAGCAAGTGCTTTCTATATATTTGCTCCCAAAGACATACATGTTAGCAGTGCACACTACACCAGCCTGCCATAACTTTGTCTGTCACCTTGTCTCAATTAATTACATACTTTAAGTGTTTGCAACCCTTTAAATGTGTCTGCCTTTAAATATGTCTGCTTGTGTCTGTATATGTGTGAATGGATATGTGTGTGTGTGTGTGTGTGCGAGTGTATACCTGTCCCTTTTTCCCCCTAAGGTAAGTCTTTCCGCTCCTGGGATTGGAATGACTCCTTACCCTCTCCCTTAAAACCCACATCCTTTCATCTTTCCCTCTCCTTCCCTCTTTCCTGACGAAGCAACCATTGGTTGCGAAAGCCTGAAATTTGGTGTGTGTGTGTGTGTGTTTTTATTGTGTCTATCTATCAGCGCTTTCCCGTTTGGTAAGTCATGGAATCGTTGTTTTTAGTATATTTTTCCCATGTGGAATGTGTCTTTCTATTTTATTCATATCATTAATTACATACTTTCCTAGACTTGGCAGCATTTGTCGAGAAAGAATAATCCCAGCATTTGTCGAGAAAGAATAATTCTTAGTCCATTCCTCAGCTAGTCGAACAGATTTTCTACTGACTGTTTGCAAGCATAGGTGGCCAAGAACCTCAATTCAGCATACTGTGGCAGATGAAAATTCAAACATACTGAATGAATGAATATAAAAATTATATCAAATCACACAATACCATGAGGAGTACAAAAAAATCATGTTTATGAAATGTGTAAAACCTGATGTTTAGAAGGAAGCTGACAGTCCACCACCCTTGAGGGAGGGGGAGGGGGGGGAAGCCAACCCCCCACCCCCCCCCCCCCACCCCCACCCCCCACCCCCCACACACACCTAGTTCAAGGTTTCTGACCATTTCATTTTGGCCTTTCCCATTGTCCATCTTTTACACTCGTACAGAGCTGTGCTACAAACATATCTTTATGAATATTTTTCTGACCTCAAGATTTATATTTTTAAAATTACTTTGTGACTGGCAGATTGCAGTGGTGGGAGGCAGTATTGCCAGTATGCACCCAGCCATGCTTCATAAGGGCGGTGGTTGGCTCCTACCACTTGACTTGCTGAAATATCTCTTGTGAAGTAATTTTAACTAAAGTATAAAGAATTTTAGAGGGAGTCTTTTGCCTTGTGCAATCCTGACATACTGTCTTTCTTGCATCTCTCTTCTTTATCTACTCAAATTCTAAGACAGCAAAATTCATCCACCTCTTCAGACCTCATACCATGTCGGTAGTTGGTGGTGTTGAATGCAACATGCATTATAAAATCCATGAACATCAACTGCTCACTACTGCTCTGTTGTGCAAACTATAGACATCAGCTAGCACATGTTACATTTCATAAAGTCATGCAACTCCATGTCTATTCGCCTTCACTGACTACTGCTATGTCATTATCAAACTGAATCATGCATATTTTGTGCCTGTGACAAACAACCCCCATTCCCCACCCCCACATTCAGATAACCCTTTAATTACCCAGATGTGTCTTGTAAGGTTATGATAGTATGTGTATTGTCTTTTGGAGCTGTGGACCTCTTTGAATTAAGTTAAACCATGTCAGGTCTCACGTGGCATGTGGAGTATTGTGTGATTGTTTTTAGTTAGAAAATTACTCAGAGTGCTTAGTAAATGAGAAGGAGAAAAGCATATGTGTGTATTAATTGTTCATCATCAGAAATACACTGTCCAGTCACATTATTGTCACCACCTGTCAGAAGCCTGAATAACCACCTTTCGCAGCATGAACCACGGCAAGACATGCAGGGTGAGAGTCAATGAGGACCTGGTTGGTACCAACAGAAATGTGGAGCCATCCCAACTCCAGTGTTAAGAGACAGCTGCACTAGGTTTCTCGATTGAGGATTCATGATGTAAACAGCCCAATGAAGGTGTTCTCAAATTCCAGCCTTTATCGCTGATGAACAGCAGTCAGCATGGGTGCATCAACCAGGTGCTTGCTGCGGATGCCGAACGGTCATTGAGGAGGCACTGTTGATAGCCCCTTAGTTTAGTTGGGTGGTCAGTTGCTCCACAGTTGCATGTCTATTCGCCCGTACACATCTCTACAGCTGTCATTCACCCCTGTCATCTATGGCCCGTGATCCATCACAGTTGCCTTGGTGCCAGTTTTGGATAGCACCATTTTGTCATGGATGGTATACTTTAACCAAGGCAACATGTGAATAGTTTACAAACATAGTCTTTTTGATAATGTTTCTAATCTTGACCCAAAAGCCAATGATCAAGCCCTTTAGGACATCAGATAAATCACTTACTTTCTGTATTATGACAGCTGCACTGTTTTCTGGGTTCCCTCAACACGTTTTATATACCCCTCACTGGTAGTGTTACTACCTGCTGTCTGTGAGTGGTTATTGCACATTGACATCAAACGTACTAGAATTCTGTTTGCTGTCTCACCACATGTGGTCGCTTACTACAAGAGCTGATGCAGATACCGGTTCTTTTCATGTGGGGCTTTCTGACTAATGTCATGTGTGAAGATTCAGCCACTATATATTTAGAGGGCCTGACGGCGGTGAAGTGTATGGTCAAAATCAGTTGCCAATAAACTGATAATGAAATTACAGCTGATGGTAGTGTTGAAAATTGTAATATTGAACACAGGCAGTGATCACATTAATGTAGCTAGACCGTGTACGTATTTAGTGAAATTTTGATTTATCTATTGTCTTCTAAAAGTTGTATGGTTCCAGTCTTTAAAGTAGTAGTGAGTGACTCAATATATGAGACTTCAGTTCCTGTTCTTACATACCTGTAGCTTACAAGTGGCAACTAGTGATTAGGACAATCTTTGGTGAAGAAAGATATGGGGTGAGAATAAACTGAAAGCATTATATTAAAACTAAAGAGATCCAGAGACTAACATTATGTGCTGACAAGAGGTGGGAGGGTAGGTGCTGTTGAGCAATGAGTAGGAACCGGCATAACAAACAAACCACATGAAGGATGTGCTAAACGAACTGTGAAGAGAAAAATTGATTAAGTTCATCTGATGAACAACAGAAAAATTTGCAAGAACACTGTTGAGCAGTTTTCAAGATTGCAGAAGACAATATGCTTTATAACCATGGTAGTTCAAGACAACAAGAACTAAATCTTGCAAGAAGCAACATTGTAGGTTTGCCTAGCTTTGCAGCAGTAGAATTATTATGGCTATCAGTTGCATTTTAAAGTGTGAAACAGTGTGTGAAGATTTGAGCTAACTACATGTTATGATATGTTAGAACTGTCTTTCGTATTATTGAATTCAAGTGGTGATTGTGAAGCTTAGAGTATTGAAAATTATCATTATGGCCAAAACAGGAGAAAAGTTAAATGGAATAAATAGGGGCCAGGATGCTAACAAAATGGAACAAATGGACACGTCCAGGGATTCACAACAGTTGGACAGTAGCAAAATCAGACTGAAGAAAAATCTTACTTACAGTATGACACCTTGCAATAATCAAGTAAAACAGGAAATGCTTATTAAGAATTAAGCTGAAAATACAAAATCAGATAAAGAATTAATAGATCTAATACAGTGATGGATGGTAGAGAAGGATGAATTAGAGGTTCAGTGGATAAAAGAGGAGGAATGGAAGGCATAATAGATGTTGGAGGAGAAGGAGTGGAAGGCATAATAGATAAAGGTGAAGGAAGAATGGGAGACACAATGGATAAACAAAGCAGAAAAATGAGAGGTGTAATATATAAAACAGAGGAGCTGTACTGGAATGCATAATGTCATCAATGTCAAGAAGACCATAACAGAAAAATATGAGGAATGTGATGAATTCTATAACCACATGGAAACAGTGAGGAATTAAATTGCCAGGAACAATAACAAGACTGAAGCAGCAGTACAGTAATGCTTTAAAAAGAAATAACCAGCAGAGTTGGATAGCATATACAATGATTTCATGACTCGTTTAAGTAACATTGACATATTTGATTTCAAAGACTCAGCCCAATTGTCACATTTTTGGCGAACTTCAAAGGACATTAGTCCACTGGTTAGGTAGATGAAGGAAAGATCAATTTTGTATCAAAACAGCTAATGAAAGACACAGCTGCGAGGCACGTAAAAAGTTACCTGTATGCATATTTTGAAGCAACATACATGAAAGAATACTTCCCTGAAGAAAAACTGTTTGAAATAAGGCTGATATTAGTAAGCAGACTGAAATACTGGAGAAGGAATAAACCAAGAGTAAAAAAAAGAACAGAATGGGGGAGCAGAACAAGATTCATGACTGCTATAACTGACCTTATCTGGTTATTGACCTTCAGTCACCTCATTTTCTGTAATTCTGAATCATGCTACTGTTATTAAAAGGTTGGACTGACATTTGTTAGTGAACACACATGAGACTGTACCGCATAGTTTTCAGTTCGTTCAAATTTATTAAAATACAATTTTAATTTTATGATTATTAGCATTTTAACAACCAGAAGTCTCAAAAAACCAGATTGGTAAGCTACACCAATCAGTAATCAATCTCACATGTAACTGGTAGGTGATTAGATCACACATACACTGATGTGGTGCACCTAGGTACTTTTCACACACACACTTCAGACTCAAAGAAAGATATTTACATTTTGATAATTGGTAGAGATACAAACATTTTTTGCAATTTGTTTACCAGTCACTAATTCAGTTAAGCAGTGCCCTGCAAAAACTATTTACAGATGAATGGAGGGATAAAACTCTAAATTGTATATTATGTTCTTAGTATTAACATAAAAGAGAGCAAAATTAGTTAACACAGAATTATAAAGAGCAAATCAGTAAGTCAGTTTAACAATGGGTCAAATAATGAGAAAATTCACAAAATAAAAACTGAATAATTATGAAGCCAACAACCTTCCTTGTGAAAGTGGGCATTTTTGTAATCAGAAAAATCAGAGCTTTTAAAATCATGCGACTGAATTTTGCAACTAATCATCAGTTAAGACTGGAACATGTTGGAACCCAAAAACTTTAATTAAGAATAATTTCTTAAATAGGACGTTTTTGGAAAAAGGAAGATGTGAAAACAAGACAATGAGGGCCTTAAAACAAGCTATACCATCTGAGCCAGAAACATTTATTAGCTCACTGCCAATTTCAAGTGCCTATGTTTTTTTTTAAGAATCCTAAATTACATATATTTCTTTATGGAAAGGGTCCATCTTGCTCTGTTATGTCATCTAAAGGACTAAATGTATTTCACCATGTGGAAAGGAACTGAAGAAAGGAGAAAAGGGCAAACTACAAGCCTTGTTATGGAGTAGTAACAGCCAGAACACAGCAATGGTTGATAAGAACTTTACAGGTGTCCATCAGTTTATTAACCTTAAAAGCAATATCTGCAATGAAAACAGGATGAGGAGTGCAACAATTAGGTAAAAAAAGGACTGTATTTGAGGGAACTGATGCAGCAGAAATGAATCAAATAACAAAGATTCTGTGTAGGTTCAGAGCAGGGCTGCCCCCACCTCCAAGTCAGTGAGTTGCACTGGTGCCAGACATGAACTCTGTGCAAGTGCAGCACGAATCATCTCAGTCCCTATTTTTATGGCTGATGAGACCACCAGACAGGACTTTGTACATGTGTGGGAGGCCCACCATCAGTCATACTGCCAATGCTGGTTGAGTTACATGGAAGGATTGATTTTGGTCCATTCACCATTGTTAAGTAAGAAACACCACACTCTGTAGCACAGGTGCATATGTGCACTCAGCCTGCCCAATGGACAAGACATGTCACCTTGCAAATAACCAAAGAGTAATTTGTGTGTGTGCCCGCGCATGCGTGTGTGAGTGAGTGAAAGTGAAACATGAGTGATTTTCAATTGAATCACTGATTGCAGAAACAGCATTAGTCCATGCATGTTGATTTTGAGAAAAATGGAAAAATAAGTTTGTGGGCCTGAGTATTCTATTTTCTTTGACAGCTCTATTTTACTTTGAACGGCACAGTTTCTGGTGATGTCCAGACACTATTTTCAATGATGTAATGATTAGATTATATAATGATTTAAATATGCAAAGTTTGTGGACATGTGATGTTTCTGAAATCAATTGGTTGCCAAAAATGTAAGTCTGTGTTGTTCAGCAGTTTATTTGTAAACTTATTATGTTCAGTACAAAAATTGTTATTATTAGGCTACATAACAGTTTCTGAAAATCAGCTGTATTATTTCTCATTACCAAAATTCTTATTTTATGTGTACATGACAGATTCTGAACAACAACTTTTAACTACAAATTGCAATCAGGTAAATAGCAACCTTAGTGAAATATTGCTTGTACCCATGTCTATTATTCATTGTCAGGGCCCCTGCTGTCTACTGAAGGCCAGTTGTAGAGAGCTCTGTAAAAGGACAGGTGCTCTTCAGGGATATACGGCTCCAATTTCTTGAGGTCAGCTATTTTCTTCTCACTTAGTGGTACACATTTTTCGTCTGCTGCAGCTGTCGGTAAAGTTACTGTTGTTTTTAGATCAAGAAGTAAACGAAAAGTGTGCGTCACCAGGCTTCGAATGTATGGTTTTGCAATGACGTTCCCACTACACTCACTGTTGTATTCAAATTCCATGAATTCTGAAACGGTGAAGGATTGTTTCTCATTCCTTGTGAGCATTTTGCTGTTGATTGTTTCCAAAGACAAGGCATTGCGTTTGTAAAATTTAGGCCACTACTGTTCGAAAGCCAGTACAAACTCTGTTGAAACAACTTTAACCTGGTATTTGTTAAAGGTACTTGCACCAACAATAAGTTCTACAAACTGCATGATGCTATAAATCCTATCGACAGCTCGAATTTTCCTCTTAATCACTGCAAAGTCCCTGTCACAGGGTAAGAATGAATGGCCTCTGACCGGGAAATAATGATAAATTCTGAGTAAACACTGAGAGGCTGCAACTGCCATGAGGAACCTGACCATAGTATTATCCTTATTCTGCCCTGGGCAGCCATCTGAAAATATATGCAGGTATTTTATGTTTGGTGGCAACTCGTTTCGTATGTAATCCAGCAGACTTCATCGGGACCCTTCTTTGCTACACCTTCGTGATAAATGTAGAATGTTGCATATCCTGTCTTCAGGTTGTGGATATTGAGTACAGTAACATTGAGTTGCCGAAGGTAGAAAACTTCCTGAACTGGAATGGTAGGAAGGGACAGATTTTGCATAAAATCTGGGGCAATACCTGCAACATCCTCGTGTTTTTGACACAATACTTGTACTTCACGAATACGAGCAGAAAACTTTGCATCCCTGCATTTATGAACCATCATTTGTGCAGCGGCAACCCTCTTAGCCTTTTCATTCAGTGTTTTGTTTCGTAATTTATTTTGAAGCGCTTCACAAGTACCACATGTGTCAACTTGTGGTCGACAAAATGTAAGTGAAAAATGTTCTTTGAATATTTTTAAATAAAATTAGTACTTAATATTACTTGCTTGGGGCTGTCATAATCTGAACTGCTCATGCATGATTTTGACATTAAGTTGGCTATTTAAATAATGTTGTTCTCTTGTGCCGTAGTGAGTAATTTTTTGGGGATAGGAATTTATGTGATCAATTATCAAACTTATTTCTGCACCACCGATTTGATTTCCTGATGCATTTTTACCCCTCTGGTCACTAGGCAACTTTCCACAAGCAAGCAGATTGCTTATCCTCCTTACCCTTTGGTTTGTGACACCGTTGATACTTAAGAAAGCTTTCTTGCACACCTCTGATCGTCCAGTGCTGGAATTAATAAAATACTGAAAATTGTTGCATCTTGGTTTGCAGTTGCCTCCTCCTGGTACTCTTCTTCGCCTTCTGGAAATATTACCTACAGTAATCAGCCCTTGGAGATAAGAATCTTGTACGTCCTTTGATGTCATGTTGTAGAAAAGCGAAAATACTTCATTTCTTTCCTCTTCAGGAATTCTTCCAAAGCAGTTTCTACGACATCTACAAAATTACACAGATATTTTACTGATGTATAACCTCCCATATTAGAACATTACTTACTTCCAGTCGACACGAATGCTTTTCTTTGAACTAACTTTCCACTGTAGTTTTTGTACTCTAAACCTTTAATTTGCGACCTTTTTATGATTTCACGCAGATACTCAACATTCTTTACACCTTTTTCCCTCTTTCTACTTTCACCACCATCATGTACACCCATATCTTCCCTTTTCAAAATTGCTGTGCTTCAGAAAGAAAATCCGTGTGAACACAGAGATGATATTACACAACAGGCTAGCCAACGTTGGCTGCAGAAATAGCACTAGTCCTGGACAAGTGTTCTTTCTCCTCTCACTCATAACGTCGGGATCTTGTTTGTCCCATTAAGAATGATGGACAAATGTTGTTTCTGCATTCATTCGATAGAGGGAGCACCATAACATGGAAATCAGCTCTTAACACAACTTAACCAAAAAGTGAACAAGTGTTGTTTCTGCAATCAGCGATTCAATTGTTTCATTGATCCTTTTTGTATTTTTTAACAGACTATTAAAATAACAGAGTTAACAGAGACTATGACTTGAATTCATTACAATGTATTTTTGAAGAGATAATACACTGAAGAGCCAAAGAAATTGGTATCACGTAGGGCCCCCACGATCACACAGAAGTGTCGCAACATGACGTGACATGGACTCGACTAATGTCTGAAGTAGTGCTGGAGGGAACTGACACCATGAATCCTGCAGGGCTGTGCATAAATCTGTAAGAGGATGAGGGTATGGAGACCTCTTCTGAGCATCATCCCAGACATGCTCAGTAATGCTCATGCCTGGGGAGTTTGGTGGCCAACAGAAGTGTTTAAACTCAGAAGAGTATTCCTGAAGCCACTCTGTAGCAATTCTGGATGTGTGGGGTGTTGGAGTGTCCTGCTGGAATTGTCCTAGTGCGTCGGAATCCACAGTAGGCATGAAAGGATTCAGCTGATCAGACACGATGCTTACGTTTGTGTCACCTGTCAGAGTTCTATCTAGACATATCACTCCAACTGCACACACCCCACACCATTACAGTGCTTCCCATCCCCTGCTGACATGCAAGGTCCATGGATTCATATGGTTGTCTTCATACCCGTACACATCCATCCTCTTGATACAATTTGAACCGAGACTCGTCGGACCAGGCAACATGTTTTTTCCAGTCATCAACAGTCCAATATCAGTGTTGATGGGCCCAGGTGAGGCATAAAGCTTTGTGTCGTGCAGTCATCAAGAGTACACGAGTGGGCCTTCGGCTCCGAAAACCCATATCGATAATGTTTTGTTGAGTGGTTCGCAAAGTGTCACTTGTTGATGGCGCAGCATTGTAATCTGCAGCAATTTGTGGAAGGGTTGCACTTCTGTCATGTTGAACAATTCTATTGAGTCATCATTGATCCCGTTTTTGCAAGATCTCATCACAACTGCAGCGATGTCAGAGATTCAATGTTTTATTGGATTCCTGATATTCACAGTACACTTGTAAATGGTATATGGGAAAATCTCCACTTCATCGCTACCTCGGAGATGTTGTGTCACATAGCTCGTGCGCTGTCTATAACACCACATTCAAACTCATTTAAATCTTGATAACCTGCCATTTAACAACTGCGCCAGACACTTTTTTTATATAGCAGTTGTCGACCGCAGTGCTGTATTCTGCCTGTTTACATATCTCTGTATTTGAATATGCGTGCCTATACCAGTTTCTTTGGCACTTCAGTGTAGCTTAATACCTTCAATACTGAGTTAGATGTTCACAGAACTGGTTTATGATCAAAAGTAACATTCAAACTATGTTGGTTTTGTTTAATAACTGATTCTGTTTTCAATAATGACTACTATTTCTTGATGAGGGGATTGACCTTTATGTATTATGTTAACCTGTCTGATGCTGTTGTCTGATAAATGGAAATAAGTGAGCGATACACCAATGTCACAATGATGTGCAATAGTGTAGTGATGCATAACTGCAGGGTAAGTTATCAACATTGTATTAACCATACGATTTATATTTTCCTGACCTGAAGGATTTTCCTTGTTCTTCTCTTTTTTCCAAAACTTGAATAACTGTGAAAAAGATTTGCTGCAGGAATTTAAGATTATGACATTCATCATACTGTGTCTTTAGAGCTCTTTGGATTAAGTTGAGTCGAGCTGATGCCAGCATGGCGTACAGAATATTGCGAGACTGTCTCAAGCTAAAAAAGTAAGTGCTATGTTAATGAGAAGGAGAAAAGCTTGTATGTGTCTTATCATTTGTCATCAGAAATAAATATTCAGTGAAATAAAGTTTGATTTAAGTGTTGTCTTCCAACAGTTTTACTGTTCTGACCTTCAAAGTAGTAGTGAGTGACATGATGCATGACTGTTCAGTTCCAGCTCTCCTGCACAGATACCTTATATTCTTCTATATATCAATATTAAATCGCTGACTGTGAATTCCTCAACATCAGCTGTGTTAAGTATAGCTCTACTACCCAACAGTGACACAAGAAAATTTGTGTCAGACCATAACTCGAACCCAGATTTTCCAGTTATTATACCTTAGCAACACAGGCTATCCGTGCAAGCTCCCCAGACCAACCCAAACTTCCATATGTCACTTGGTCTACATCTCTTCATTGTAGTCCACTAAATTTATCACCCAATGCTTGCAACATTATTTGGATTCCCACAACAAGAAAATGAGACATTGGTCTCAATTCCTCATTGTCTCATTTCCCTTGTTGCAGGAATCCAAGCATTGCTGAGAGAGCATTAGGTGATGAATTTAGTGGACTATGATAAAAGGATGTAGACAATGTTGCATGTAGAAATTTGAGTCTGTTCAGGGAGCCTGTTGGATATCCAAATTGGTTAAGGCAACTGTTCTCTATGAGAGGGAAATCCAGGTTCTAGTCTCGGTTAGGCAAAAATTTTCTGTCACTGTTGGGGAGCAGATACAGCTGATGTCAAGGAATCCAGTCAGCAAACTAATTTCATATAGTTGTGGATCATCAGCAGTGTCTGTTCTGTCAGATGTTGATGTAAGTCTCCTATATATAAATTAAATATCAGTGGCGGCAATGAGCAATGCTGCCTTACACCTTTCCCACTTTTGACCTGTTACTTTGTACAATTGTATCAGTCTGACTATTCTGGTCTGTTTAGGGTAGGGACAGTAGGTTATATTTCTGCTCCTAAGAAGAGGAAATATTTTCCTGCATTTCATATCTTCAAATACAATCTCCACATTCACAAAAGCAATGTCCTTTGTTTTATCCATGTCTGCCGTCTATTATCAACTGCAGTGATAAAATTGCCTCGAGTGGTCTTGCTTATCCTAAAATCAAACAGTTCCACTACTAATTTGCTTAGTTTTCCCTTCTATTTTTTTGATAAAGTAATCTTATGATTATTTTTTAGGATGTGATACTGGACTGATTCTGACAATTTTCAAGTCTATATGCACTTGCTTCTTTCAGAAGTGCCATAATTATATTCTTTTCAGAATCTAATGAAACTTCCCCAGAGGAAGAAAATAAATTCAATTTATGACCTCTTTTATAATTCTTTTTTCTGCCTTTTAGTCTGATGCCCACAAGAGTTCTGCTGGTATTTCATAATTAGTTTCTTGAAGAGCTATATCTGTCGTTTTATTTTCCACTTACGTTACCCCGTTATCTTTTTCATCTGCAATGGTTGTGCCCTAATTCTTTTTGCTAAAGTGATTACTTACACTGTCCAGTCACATTAATGCGACCAACTGTCGGAAGACTGAACAACCACCGTTTGCATTGCGGACAGCTGAGACACATGCAGGAATAACATCACTGAGGTTGTGGACTATGTTGATTCTAGTGGTATGGCCAACTACACTAGGTTTCTCAGTTGAGGATCCATGCACAAACACCCTGATCAAGGTGGTTCCACAGATTCTTGACTGAGTTTAAGTCCAGGGAATCTGGTGGCTGGGAAATACGCAAACCTCATCTTGGTGCTGTTTGAACCACACACACACACTGCAAACTATGTCACACCTTGTTTTGTCCAGCTGGTAGATGTCATTGTGCTGAGGTAGGTGCAGACTTGTTGATCCATTATGCCTTCCAGAATGACAAGATTGTCCAGCCAATGCCATGAAAACATTCCCCAGACTATAATGCTCCCTCCTCCAGCCTGTTTCTCCTGGCAGTTATTGCAGGTTGTTTGCTTTTAGACCTATCACACTGTACACACCAACAGCAATTTGTCAGACGGACCATAAAATGTGATTCATCTGAAAAGACCACCTGTTGGATTTCCAGTTGCAGTACTGACATTGCAAATTCCAACCAATGTGACCGATGAACTGCAACCAGCGTGGGTGCATGAAATAGGTGGTTGCTGCGGAGGCCCATATGCAGAATGTTGAACAGTTGATGAGGAGACACTGTTGATAGTGCCCTTGGTTCACCTGAGTAGTCTGTTGCTTAACTAGACTTGAACAGGATTTGTGATTGGTGTAAAGAATGGCAGCTAACTCCAAGTATAGATACATGTAAATTAATGCAGATGAATAGGATAAAGAATCTCATAATGTTTGAATACTCCATTAGTAGTGTAGCGTTTAACACAGTCACATCGATTAAATATTTGGGCGTAACATTACAGAGCAATACGAAGTGGGACAAGCATGTAATGGCAGTTGTGGGGAAGACGGATAGTCATCTTCAGTTCATTGGTAGAATTTTGGGAAGATGTGGTTCATCTGTAAAGGAGACCACTTATAAAACACTAATATGACCTATTCTTGAGTACTGCTTGAGCGTTTGGAATCCCTATCAGGTCGGATTGAGGGAGGACATAGAAGCAATTCAGAGGCAGGCTGCTAGATTTGTTACTGGTAGGTTTGATCATCACGCGAGTGTTATGGAAATGCTTCAGGAACTCGGGTGGGAGCCTCTGGAGGAAAGGAGGCGTTCTTTTCACGAATCGCTACTGAGGAAATTTAGAGAACCAGTGTTTGAGGCTGACTGCAGTACAATTTTACTGCCGCCAACTTATATTTCATGGAAATACCGGAAATACCACAAAGATAAGATAAGAGAGATTAGGGCTCGTACAGAGGCATATAGGCAGTCATTTTTCCCTCGTTCTGTTTGGGAGTGGAACAGGGAGAGAAGATGCTAATTGTGGTATGAGGTACCCTCCGCCACGCACCATGTGGTGGATTGCGGAGTACGTATGTAGATGTAGATGTTGCACATCTATTTGCCCATACACATTTCTGCAGCTGTCATTCACCTCTGTCACCTATGGCCTGTGGTGCCCTACAGTTGCCACAGTGCTAGTTCTGTAGAGTGACATTTTACCATGCACTGTACAGTTTAACCAAGGTGGCCTGTGAACAGTTTAGAAACTTACCTGTTTTGGAAATACTTCCACCTTTTACCCAAAAGCCAATGATTGTGCCCTTTTGGAAGTCAGATAAATCGCATTGTTTTCACATTAGAATAATGACAGCACTGTTTTCCAGGTTATGGTGACACACTGTAGGTACCTCCACTGCAAATGCTGTCACCTGCCATCTGTGAGTTTTTATTGCATGGTGACGTCAAATATATGCAGTGATCAGATTAACATGACTGGACCATGTATCTGTCTGTGTGCATACGTATCTATATTACCCCGTTTCAGTTTTATATCTATCTCATGACATATTTCCTCCATCCATTCTTGTTTAGCTTTTCTGCATTTTTGAACAATTTCATTTCTGCATGGTAGTAATATTTTCAACATTTGTACATTTTCATGATTTCTTTATTCATTTGAGGATCTCATCTGTTATCCATGGATGTCTCTCTTTCCCCGCCTTTTTCAATTGTAGTATTTTTTCTGTTAAATTTACGCCTTTTACAGCCATTCTATCAGTTTTCTAGACCAGAAACTCCATGAAATGACGTTATGTCTTTTCTCATGCATTCTTTCAAGGAAATATGAATCTGGTGTTCCTTCAATGTGTATAAATTTTACGTGCTTTCCCTATAACTTACTGCATTATCTGCCATTTTATTTGTACTAGTATGTTGTTACTATCAATATCAGTGGATGGATAACTCTTATATTTCTTAATTTGATTCCTGAATCTCCACTTTATTAAAATAAAGTCAGTTCAATATCTGATCACCTGGGACGTTCCATGTATACTCTCTTCTCAACGGTTTCTCAAAAAATATGTTTCCAGTAAATAAATCGTGCCAGCACAGAATTCTATTAATCTTTCTCTCTCCCATTTCACTTGCTGAGATGAAACTCTCCTGCTTATTGTCTATTCCCTACATTCACCTACAGTTCCATTCCAGTCTCCCATTATGATTAATTCTTGTCCCCTTTGGCACATTCTAGAAGTTCTTTAATATTATCACCCATTTCTTCAGTTTCACTGCCATTTGTATTCATCGTTGGTATGTATGATTGTGTGATTACAATGTATGCTGAATTGTTTGCCGCAAATAATCCTGTACATCATTGCCAGTTTCCCTATTCATTACTATTCCGACTCTTGCGCTACAATTATTTGACAAAGAGAGTAATCTCCACTCAAAAGCCCGATTTTCTGCTCATTGCATCTTGCTGATACCAAAAATACCTTATTATTATTATTATTATTATTATTCCTCCTTCTCCTCCTCTTCCATTACAGCCTCTGTAGGCTCTTCATGGACTACAATGCCTCCATCTCCTCCCAGAGACTCTTCATCCTTTGCCTTATTCTCTCTTTCTCTTCTTCCATGATATTCAGTGTCTTATTCTCTTTCCTGTTCCACTCCTTTCGCTGTATCCTTCTCTGTGGTTGATCTCTAACATGTTGGTTGGTGTATGCTTGTTTCTCCATTTTTCCTTCCCTACTGCCTCAATCCCCAGCCCTGACCAGTCCTTCCTGAGTTGGGCAACATGCTTTTTATAATTCTGTCCTTTTTATAATTCTGTCCATGTTCATCCTGATCACATGATCCACAAATTGTGCCCTTTTCAGTTTAATTTCTACTGATATTGTGCTCATTCTTTGTTACAGCACTTTTGTAGGTCTTTGCAGTCATCTTTCACCACCTCTTTTAGAGTCCAGGCTTTTCCATAAGAAGTTTTCTCTCTTCTTTCTCTGGCTGTTCTGCACCATGGCTTCCTAGTTAGCGACTCAACCACATACAGAACAGTATTTCTCACCATCGCCCATTAGCATTTGACCTTGGTATCCATAGATATATTATTATTTTTGTTATGTATATATCTGGTCATACAAAAGACTGACCTCACCTTCTTCATCCTATCTATTATTCCATCATTGCTCCTGTTTCTTCCTGTTGCCATCCCAAAACTCATTAAATACAAGTGTTTGCATGCCACAACAGGTCGCAGTAGGGTGCGGGGGGGGTCTCAGCTTTGCAGCACGTCCTAGGTCAGTCTTCTTCAGCAGTGTGGGGTCAGGATTACTGATTTAGTGAAGCCCCGTTTTGAGATCACATTATGGCGGATACTTTCGAATAATATTTGGCGAAAAAGTTCTGCACAAAACTACTCAACCAAAGAAGCTGCAGAAACTCACGAACTGCTGTAATAAACATAATAGGAGTCTGCTGTTTAATATGTGTGAGTTACAAGGTGGATGAAGTAGTTTAAGTGGAGCCAGGAAGAGGTGGACAATAACTGGCACTTTGACGGCCATGAACAAGCCAAACTGATGAAAATGTGACTTGTGTGTGTGGATTGTCGAATGCTGACCATCCAATAAGTGTTCGACAGTTAGCTATCACTCTGAACATTCTGGAAACTGTTGTACATCACATTGTTACTGAAGAACTGAACTTGCAACAGATATGCAATAAGCTGGTCCCCAAACTGTCAATGAATGACCAAAAGGCCAACTGAGTGTTGATCACAAACGAACTGAAGGAATGTGTGGAAACTGAAATGGATTACTGAAACAATATTATTACTAGTGATGAAATATGGACACTTCAAAGAGACCCAAAGACGAAATGCCAGATTGCCAAATGGCAAGCCCAGTGTCTCTGAAACAGCAGAAAATGAGAATGAGCAGATCCAAATTGAAGACAATGTTGACTGTCCTTTTTGACCCCAAGGATGTGGTTCACAAAGATTTTGCACCTCACGGACAAACCTTTAATGCTGCGACCAACGTGCATGTTCAGGAAAGACCTCAGAAACATGTAATTACCACATGAAAAGACATTGATGCTACCTTGCTGCTGCATCACAACATTGTGAAGAGCCACATGTTTCTCTGCATCCATGAATTGCTGGTGAAACATAAAGTGTCGACACTGCTGCAGCCACCCTACAAACCTGACTTAGCTCTGGCCAAATTATTTTTGTTCCCCACAGTCAAGAACGTACTCAGAGGATGCTGTTTTGAAAGCATTGAGGCTATCCAAGTGGCTGTGACAACAACTTTAAAGGAGATTCCCTAGATGACATTTGAGGGGGCATGCCAGGCATGGGAGACTCAGTGGAAAAAATATATAGAAGCTTATGGAGAGTACTTTGAAGAATATTTAACCCTTTGCACACATATTGTTTATAAATATTTTTTTAAAAATATATTTTATGCCTTTGGGGCACATCTTTTATTCTCCAAGATATTTGAATTTGTCCATCTCTTGAAAAGTGTATTCCTGCATTTTCCTGGTTGCTTCAGTGTCTTTGTCTTATTGATGATTCTCAGTCCTGCACTTCTGGCTATCTTGCTTCTGTTATCAGTAGTCATGTAGTTCCTCAGGAACCTTCCAAGAGTCTGTCTGTTGATGGAGTTGCATCCCTTTATGAAGTCTATGAAGGCTGCTACCATCATTTTGTTCCTTAAGGCCATATACTCCATCAGTCATTTCACAGTAAAGATCTGTTCTATGTATCCTCTTACTTCCTTATACCCACTGATAGTTTCCAACTGTACTTTGGATCTATTCTTAACCAGTCTTCACAAAGAGCCAACCTCTTGAAGAGGTTCTTGTATAGTAGCTTGCATTCTTCTTGTGTCTGTTCTTTTGTTGTGGCACTTTGATCATGTTATTCCACCTGTTTGGTAACCTCTTCATCCTACCAATCTTCCCTGCTTGGAAGTCATCACTGTGTCTCTTCTGTGTCCATCTCTAATTCCATTTCACCTTCAAGTGGTTCATAGTTCACCTGGTTGTGAAAGAACTTTGCAAGTATCCTATAGGTCTTCTTTGCACTAATGACCAGTTTCCCTTTCTTCTCTCTCATAAACAGGTCCCTACAATTGTGCCTGTTTCCTTGAACACATAGCTGTACCCTTTCCATTGCCACCAATTCTTGTTTCTCACGCTGCCTTAGGATTCTAATATTCCATATATCCACCTTAATTAGCATCCTTGTCTTATTTGATAGATCCTGTGGAGTAGCCTTCACCCAAAGATCTGATTTTTCATTGTTTTTTAGGGGGTGGGGTGGGGGGGGGGGAGGGGCTGTTAAACCTGGAATATTCTACTAGGAAGGAAATCATCAGGACATTTTTAGCAGACAACTGCATGTAATAGGAAAACATAATATGGTGGAACACAAAATTGTTAAAGCTTTTGTTGGCAGTTGTTGACAAATTTCCTGTTGGCTTCAGTCTCAGGTTCTTCGGTCAAGATTCGTCTGATGATTTTTCTGACATTTTGCCAGCATGAGTGGCTGCCATTGTCAAAGTTTCACTCTCCATTGCTGGTGGTTTGCCTTCCTCATCCACAATTCAGCAGCCATGCCACAGTAGTGTGCACATGTCACCCTCTCCACCTTTCCCCCTCTACACACACACACACACACACACCACACACACAAATCACATAGACCTTTCTAACAAATTTATCAAACAATGGAAACTCCAGGTATGAATATCAACAATGTAGGAATAGACATTGCTAAAGATACATCAAATTGCTGAGGGTACAACTAAAAGACACTTATATAAATATTTAGGTCATAGCCTTCGTCAGTAAAAGACTGAGATGCTGGAATTGGGGGCCACGTGTGCATGAGGTGTATTTTAACAAGTGTCTCGATTTCCTTAAGTGAATTTTCCTTTTGCGTGTGTGTGTGTGTGTGTGTGTGTGTGTGTGTGTGTGTGTGTGTGTGTGGTTGTGTGTTAGGGGTGAAGAGAGTGTTCAAGTGTGCAGTGTGTGTGGGTGCATGTGTATTTAGCATGTCATCTGCTTTTGTACACAGAAGTAGACATGATATTCAGAACTAATGACGCATGAAGCCAAACTCTGCATAGCAAAACAACACAGACTGGTGACAACAATGCCAATGTTCACTGCATTTTCTCTCAGGTGAAGGTTGGTAGCAACTTGCAACAAGTGAATGTTGACCGAGAGTTGTACAGTGTCCAGCACTTTTGTCAAGTCTGCTACTCCCATCATCCACCACACCAAATGCCATTCTGAAGTGTGGAATTAATATTTTGCAGTCTTTCCTTTGATAATTTTTAAATAATAATCTTTTTTTTTTCTTTTTCGCTTTACAGTGAAGTTGAATCTAGAAGGATATTCTCCACACAATCTCAATTACCTACAGTGTGGGGACACACGACAAGATGAGGTGGAAGATGCAGCAAGGTTTCAGGCTTGGAAAGCCTGTCTAGGTAATGTATTTTATATTCAGTTAATAATAATGATGATGATGATGATGATAATGGTAGTAGGAAGGAAAAGGATGTCTATAATTCCAAAATTTGGTACTACTAAAATCCAGCTACTGCTACTAGCAAATGAACTGAACAACATTGGGGAAAATTGGCACAAGTTCATCAAAATCTCAGATTCCTGTACGAAAGTGGGGAAAACAACCTTGGTGGAATGAAGATTGTTAATATGCAGTAAAATCACAAAACAGAGCATTCAAAACATGGAATGAAGCAAATCAAAAAATGCACAGGATATGGTCCTGACAACCAGAAAAGAAGCTTCAAAATTAATTAGATGAACAAAAAGACAATATGAAAAACATCAGCTCAACATAATAGAAGATAAAGTTCGATGAATACCAGCAGCAAAATATTTGCTTCAGGAAGGAAAATGGAGACAGTTGTGAATAACAGCCTAGAAAATGGTGGAGGGTGATGCAGATATTTCAAAATAGCTTCTACATTGCCATGGACCCACAGAAAGATTTATACCAGAAATTCTTCCACAGACCAATCCAGATTTGCACATGCCAAATGAAGAGAAAACTGCTACACATATTAAAAGGTTACAAAATAACTGCATCTGGTGAAGGTGGTATTGTTGCAGAGCTGCTGAAATCAACTGCCCCAAAAACTTTAGAAGAAATTGCATTGGTCATGCAAAACATTAGCCAAACTGAGAAAATTCCAAATGACTGGAAAACTGCATGATACATCCATTATGTGAAAAGTGAGACAGAATGGATGTTAATAATTATAGATGGATTTTCCCTCTTCCTTTCTCATACAAAACTCTATCTCAATGACTTTTGGAACGACCACAACAACAACTTGAATGCAAAACTGTTGAATATCAAGCAGGTTTCAGACCAAATAGATCTTGCCCAGAACAAATTTTAGCTCTGAAACTAATTATTAGGCATCTGTATCAATATCTATACTCTGCAACCTGTGTGACAGAGAGTACATGCCATGTTTCCAGTTATTAGGATTTCTTTGCATTCTATTCACATATAGAGCATGGTAAGAACAGTTGTTTAAATGCTTCTGTGATTGCTGTAATTAATCTAATCTTGGTCTCATGATCCCTATGTGGGCAATACACAGGGGGTTGTAATGTTCTTCTAGAGTCATCATTCAAAGTCAGTTTTTGAAACTTTGTTAGCACTCTTTCTCAGGATAGGTTCTGTCAATCTTCAAGATTCTGCCAGTTCAGTTTCTTCAGCATATCTGTGACATACTCCCATGGGTCAAACAAACCTGTGATCATTCATACTGTCCTTCTCTGTATACATTCAATATCACCTACTAGTCTTATTTGGTATGGGTTTCACACATTTGAGCAATATCTAGAATGGGTCACTCAAGTGATTTGTAAGCAATTTCCTTTGTAGACTGGACTGCATTTCCCCAGTATTCTATCAATAAATCAGAGCCTACATCTCTACAAGATGTTACACCCAGTTAGTTTGTCAGCAAACTCTTGAACGAGCAGCACTGTTGGTAGGGAAAGAGGCCCTTCCAGGAAGCACCTTGCAACTGCCCTACAGGCACGCCCAAAATCAGTTGCCTATTTCCTGCCAGCATGCGATGATTCACATTGATTCTGCTTATGCGATTTGAGTTACTAGCATCAGCCACTTCACTTTGTGTATTCTGTGAAGTACTTAGTTTTTCAGAAGTGATGGATAAGCATACTACATCACAAGAAAATACACACAATACAAAGAAAAGATATTTTCAGAGTAAAGAACGTTGAAGAAACGTCTGTAATGTAAATACAACTTGTATTAAAGAGTTGAAACAAAAAGAACTGTGAGCAGTGTTGGCAGTCCCAAACAATGGGGTTAATTTTTTTACAAAAGTCAGCCTTGCCACAATAGGACACATCACATCAGAAACAAATGTGAAAATACAGTACAAAGTTTAATTGGATTGCCAAGAGAGAGGCTAACGATTTTGGGAGGAACCCATTGTTATAGACAACTATAAAAAATTGATAATTCGACAGATAACAGAGGACTTTTACATCAGTCAAAAATATAGTGCCAACGTATGCAAATTACATCACTTACTCCAACAAAACAAAGAAATCCATTTTTCTTGGCAGAAAGTTATTTTGCACATAACACTGCATGAAATGGATTCCTGTGGAAGAGATCTATAAGTAAAAGTGAGGTTCTGGTAGAAAGAACTGATGTAACTGTCTGTCAATGCAAATGTTAATATTAAGTTATGAAATTAAGAGAGCAAGACAGAAAGTTCTTTTGCATTGGCGGTACTTTGATGGACAACAACATTACTTTTAGCATATGTTGTCTGGGTCCTGGCATTGATGGTATCATGGACAATGTTAGTGGAACCAAAAGGATTACTGTGGTGAATATTGGTTCTAATGCTGGCTGTATTTATTAGTCGACAACAAAGTTATTCTCTTCAAAATATTCCCTGTTACATATTACGTACCCATGCTAGCACTTTTCCCAAAACCCAAAACACTTCTTGAAATCTTATCTTTGCAACACCTTTTAGTCCTCTCAGAGACACATTTTTAATCTCATCTATGCTAGTAAAAGGCTGCTCTTTAAAGTTTTGTTTATTTTCGCGAACCAAAAACGGGCACACGAAGTGAATACAGGAGTTAGGGCATCATTACAAAATTGTTTTTGTGCCAAAATTCATGAACACGCTGATTTGGTCGGACTAGCCTTGGGATCCATGAATCTTGGGGAAAAGATACAGAAGGATGACCGTGCACGTGACAGTGGCAAATTTGATTGTGATGTCGGTGCTATAATCTGTCTGGGACTGAAATAAGATGTATACATGAGCCAAGTCAACAAAGGATCTTGCCTCGCCCCGCTGTCTGTTGCTGCTGGGTCATTCCATGTCAGTTCAACCAGGGGCTCCAGCTCACAGTCTCAGATTTGACTGAAATTCAGTACACTAATTCTACCATGTGTGGAACGCTCATGTACAAAGTATTGGTTTCCTCTGCCAATTAGTTCCAGAATTATGACTTGTGAAAGAAGGTGGCATGACCCGGAAATTGCAACCCACATCTGGCAATCTATCTTCAGACCCAACTTCAGGTCTTAATAACTTTGGAACTATTGCACACAGTCCAGTGAAATTTTTACAACCCAGTAACATCCATTTAGAGAACACATTCCATGAATCAAAACACCAACAACATATTTCTGAGGGAAAATAAAAAAAATTCCAAAATGTGATTAAAAAATGTAATACGTTAAAAGGTACATATTGTAGGAGCCCTCTATGCCAAATATAATTCACTCAAAAAGGGTATAAATTTTTTGTGGTAAGCTTAATGTGGCCTTAACACACACAGAACTCATCATGCCCATATCAGTCACAAAACCTGAGTTACATGCACAGGAAAAAACAAAAATTTGAAAAATTGCCTGAAAAACATGGATTTTCGAAGTGTGGTAGCACAAAAAGGACAAGTGGTATCCAAGCCAAATTTCAAACACTGCATAAGTAGACCATAATAATATACATCTCAAAATTTCAGCATGTTATTGCAAGACATTTGTGTACAACGGAAGTTGACAGATGTATTTGGTGATGTGGCCATTGTTCCACAACACAATTTTGTAAAAACGTATCATAAACTGTTCTGCCTCTTCTCATCCTCTTCAACAACTGTTTAATCACTAAGCAACAACATATAGGCAGATTAACACAACCTATCATTAATGTTCACTGCACATTAACTGCTAAAAACCAGTCAATTGTGCTTCGAACAGAAGTTCTCCCACACTTTAGCTACTGTACTCTGTACATTGAGTGGCAAATTGTACTGTCTTCCTGACACTGTGGTAGGAACTGGAACTGTCATAAGAATATGTTCAAAAGGAATCCAACACCTGTCTGCCAAATGTGGCCAATGAAATGATCTTGCTGGTCCTGCTAGTGGCATGAAGTTCACAAATACATCACCTTCTACTTCACAGCACTCTGCAACACATCCTAAGTACCATTTGCCATCATAAACAGCAATAACATAGCAACCTGGTTGTATGTTGCTGCTTTTGCTTCTGAATCCTGAGGCAGACACACTGTGAAGACACATGTTGTGCATGAACCTATAGTTATAATGGGACAGTCTGCTCATCTACACATTGTCAGAGTCGGCTGGAGAGAAGTGATGATGGCTCCTTGTGCCTGCAACAGTTTTAACGTGTTCTAGTCTGCTTTTTAGCAACTCTTCGACTGATTTTACCTCATCTTTCGAAACATAGAATATTTTTCTGTACCCAGGTAAATAATTGAAGAGGTGTTAGAATGTGACCTTCTGTAGGGTGCTGCAGACTAGCTCGTGATGCCATGCGCTTAACAGTAACACCAATGCCATCATATACATTTTTACCATGACTTATTCCGAAAAAATTCTATTCTGCATGAATCTGAAAATCGTGGTAATGTATGCATACATTTTTGAGATTTTTACAGTTTTTGTACTGACTAGCTGCCCCATCACTGAAGTATTTCACAAAATGTATGTGAGGCAGCGTGTTTTTCACATATGCCATGACAGTGCGAATGTGGGCATGAACTGCAATGGCATCATGAATTAAACAGTCACTAAAAACGCACAGGTTCATGACAGACACATCACCTGATTCACCTCTATAGTAAATTGCAAATGGCTGGAGAGTTGCTTGACTGTTGTCCCAATGATATCCTTGGATGGCATCTTGAACTATAAATGCATAATTTTCAGAAAAGTCTAGTATTACTATAATTTCATCTTGTTTCAAATTATCCTTACAAAACTGGAGATAAGCCGATTGTGCTGTTGCTGTGAAGCTGTGTGTGGTCAGTTTGTCCGTTTTTTGACAACACATTTCAACAAAATCTTCCACTGTACTTTGCTTTGTTTCAAGACCTGTGCGATCCATGTGTGTCTGTTGTTTATAAGAAATAAGTTCATCATCATCCGTAGGGAGTTCACCATACAGTTTTTTATTCATGTGTTCTGCAAGATTTGCCTTACCAGGACACTTTTCACACCTGTGTATCATGCACTGGTAGGAACTGATGTCACACACTAGCAGTTTCATTGCACCTTTGTAATCAAGACCAGAATCCTTTATAGCAGCAAACATCAGCTTAGCATTTTGATGGGTCTCACATACACAAACATTGTGTGTGCCCCTTGCACTTACAGGAACAACCCATTTTGGCCGAAGATTGAAAAAAGATGATAAACCTGCTTTGGTATTGGGATACTTTTCCTTGAATTCTACATATAGTTCTGATATGTTGCATAGCAACAGTCTTTTTTGCATCTGTACACATACATTGCCCATTTTCACCATTACATAGTCTTCTTTCCCAGGCATTATTCAACTGTAATTATTATTTTCATAAAACTCCAACACTAGCACCTTTATTTCTGAACTCAATTGCTTACCCTGGGCCTGCTGAAGTTGTGGAAGCACACCTTGGGTTGCTTTTATTTTCCTAGCTTGCTTTACCACATATGTAGAAACATTGAATTCCTCTGCAGTGTAGTCAATAGACCACCTGGAAGGTGCAAGGGTAAGAATAGCTACTTTTTTTCTGACGTGTGGATATGGCACATTTTTCTTTCAAATCATGCACAATTTTTTCCGAATCAGAGCGTTTCTGGCATGATTTCTGTTCCTTTGGAGCAGATAGTTCTCCCTCTTCCACCATTAATGTGTCAGCTATTTTGTGTTTTAATTCCATTTGAGCTTCTTGTAGTTTTCTTCTACCATAGCTGGGCCTGTCTCTTTTCCCAACTTCATGTGTCTTCATGGGAGACAAACCAAGAGCAGTCACTGAAGTATTTAATTGCTCATCTGCTGTGGCTGTAGGTGGCTGATACTCTTCGTCACTGTCATGTAAATTATCAGAATATTCTTCATTTTTTAGCAGTGTAACACACCTGGAACATAACTTTTGTCCTGGTTTCATGTTAAGTCCCATGCACTGATTCAATTTCAATACTGATTTTATATCAATTTCTCTGAGGCTACACTTCACTGTCTTCTTATGAATCCAAAATGGATAAAAACAACTTAGGAAAGAATACTTATCCAGAAACACTTTCATATGATGATAACAAACACTGAAGTTTCCTGGAACCGTACTTCTTGTGCCCACAGGATGTATCCCAGATCTCCATACCAACAAATCTTGATCAGATTCATCCAGATCATACAGTACAAAGTGAATGCGACATTTTGTTCCATATGTTGTTTTATGACATTCAGATGCTTGTCTTCTACCAATACTGCAACTTGTTTGAACAAAAGGACCACTAGTACACTCTTCTGCCTCCATACTGACTTTCCACAACAGTACTGACCAGCCTGAACTAGAATCTTAAAAACATGAGTAACCTGTAATTGTTGCTTGTTTCCTTTGTTGTTCCTGCCTAACAATGACTCATTCTTTCCCTGAAAACTACCATTGTTTAATTTTCTGTTGCCTAATGGTTCCCAACAATTGCTGCAGCTTTATCTGAAACAAGCTGTCTGCATCATCACTATTACTTGCTAAATCGTGTTAAAAGAAACGTAACCAAATACATCTCTGTCAACGTTTATTGTACACAAATGACTTGCAATAACAAGTTGAAATTTTGCCACATATTATATTATGGTCTACTTATGCAGTGTTTGAAATTTGGCTTGGATACCACTTGTCCCTTTTGTGCTACCACATTTTGAAAATCAAAGTTTTTCAGGCAATTTTTCAAATTTTTGTTTTTTTCTGTGCATGTAACTCAGGTTTTGTGACTGATATGGGCATGATGAGTTCTGTGTGTGTTTAGGCCACATTAAGTTTACCACAAAAAATTTATACCCTTTTTGAGTGAATTATATTTGGCATAGAGGGCACTTACGATATGTACCTTTCAACGTATTACATTTTTTAAATCACATTTTGGAATTTTTTATTTTCCCTCAGAAATATGTTGTTGGTGTTTTGATTCATGGAGTGTGTTCTCTAAGTGGATGTTACTGGGTTGTAAAAATTTCACTGGACTGTGCAGAATACTTCCAAAGTTATTAAGACCTGAAGTTGGGTCTGAAGATAGATTGCCAGATGCGGGTTGCAATTTCCGGGTCACGCCACCTTCTTTCACAAGCCATAATTCTGGAACTAATTGGCAGGGGAACTTAAAATTTTGTATATGAGTGTTCCACACTTGATAGCATTGGTGTGCTAAATTTCAGCCAAATCTGAGACTATCAGCTGGAACATTTTCTCAAATTGGTGAAATGGACATGGAATGACCCTGCTAAGAACCCTGAAAAATACAATATCATGTGGCACAAAGTGGTACTTGCAGCCTTCCTTCAGCGCCAGATGCTGAGGAGGATGGAGCAGTGTCTGATAGTGGCAGCCGTGAAGTAATTCCACTGGCAATGGTCCATCTCATGGATGTGAATGATAGGAGGTGAGAAACAGTTGCAAAGCTTGATCCCTGGTGTGTGTGATGCGAAGTTTGGCCATCTGCTCCTTGCAGGTTCTGACAAAACGTTATGCTTCACTGTTTGACTGTGGATGGAATAGTGCACTATTCAGATGCTGTATGCCATTGCATTTACATACTGTTTTAGATTCATTTGACGTGAACTATTGTGACTTCAAGCAAGCCTTTGTGGCAAAAAATAGAGGACAACACCTGAACTGTGCTATGTGACGTTGAGTTCACAGACACAGCAAAAGGAAACTTGCTATAAGAGTCTACCACAATCAACCAACGAGTTTCCAAAAAGGTCTTGCAAAGTCTGTGTGCACATATTGCCATAGTGACTGCAACAGGCCAAGCAGAGAATTTTTGTGGTGGAGCAGACTGATTTTCCACACGTGTGACAGTGTGATGTCATCTGTTCTATTTGGGTGTCCATACCCTGCCAAGTACAGTGTCGATGCACTGTTTCACATAAACAATCCTTCGTGAAGTAACTGCAACACTTCTTTTTCAAAGATTTGGGGACCAACACATGTGACTGTCCACTGTCATTTTGAACAAGAATCAGTCCTTGCTGTACACCAAGGCTATGCTGACATGCGAAGTATTGGCACCCTACAGAATTCTTTATGCTATGCAATGAGTGAGACCAAGATGTATGAATGGTTTTAGCAAAATGTTCAAATCTGAACCAGCTTCCCTGGCCTGTGAAATTCTGCTATAGTTGAGATGAAAGGACTGAAGCAATTCAGAATCCCAAGCATCAGTGTGACAAGAAGATGCAGCAGAAATGTCAAAGTCTGTATCAAGACCAACTAGAAGACGTGAAAGTGAATCCACATTACCATGTTTAGCTGTTGGACAACACACAATCTCATACTGACATTGAGACAATAACAAAGCCCATCTTTGCAATTTTTGGGCATTTCGTACAGGGACCGGCTTCATTGGATGAAACAAGGACTTCAATGGCTTGTGATCTGTTACTGAGTAGAATTTTCTGCCATACAAATAGTGGTGGAATTTGGTTGCACCGTACACAATAGCCAATGCCTCTTTCTCTATTTGTGAATAGTTACACTGTGCTTTGGACAACATTTTTAATGTGAAAGCAATAGGCCTGTCTGTGTCACCAATTCTGCGCAAAAGCATGGCACCGATTCTGTAAGAAGAAGCATCAACTTTAAAGTGAACCAAGCATCAGTGAGCAATGCATCTTTAAGTTTTTGAAAAGCTTCTTGGCACTCATCTGTCCAAACAAAGGGGACATTCTTGCGACGCAAGTGATGCAATGGAGCTGAGATTTGTGCAGCATTCAGTATGAACTGAAAATAAAAGTTCATTTTCCCTAAGACTGACTGCAGTTCTGTGACATTATGTGGAACTGGCAGGTCATGTATGGCTAGCAAATGTGACTGAAGAGGATGTACACCTTGACTGTTTGTGACATTACCAAAATACTGTAACTCTGGGTTAAAAACAATCACACTTGTCCAGTCGACACTTTAGTCCTGCATCAGATAACACACGAAACAAAGTACACAAATTTGCAATGTGTTCTTCAGGTGTACGACCTTATATGACAACATCGTCTGAATAGTTTGAACAGTTCGGTACTTGAGCAGCCAGCTGTTGCAGATACCGTTGGAAAACAGTGGGTGCAGAAGCACTGCCAAAAGGCAAACATAAATATTTAAACACGCCCAAATAAGTGTTCACAACACACATGGTTTGAGATTCTTCATCTAGTGGTATCTGAAGATATGTGTCGCACAAATCAATTTTTGAAAAGTAGCGACTAGCTACATGAGATCCTCTGGGTGTGGAAATGGTTAAGTATCAAAGTTTGTGGTTGACTGTCGACTTAAAGTCGACACAGAGGTGAATGTGACCTGAAGGTTTCGGGAGCAAAACCAGTGGACTTACGCATTGACTAACTTATATGGGCACAATAGCTCCATTATCTTGCAATTCTGTAAGTTCAGTAGCTACTTTGTCCCATAATGCAATGGGAATAGGTCTGGCCTGTCAAAATTTCAGCTGAGCATTGTCTTCCATAGTAACATGTGCAACAAAATTGTTAGCCTTGTCTAAACCTTCAGAAAAGAGTTCAGGGAATTCTTTCAACAAACTAGTTACAATGTCTTTGACACTGAATGCAGTCACTGTTAACACATTGTCCTCAATTTTAAACCCAAACAAATCAAACGAATCAAGGTCAAATATGTTCTCACAGTCACGTGATTGTAGCATAGTGAAAGTCACAGTTCACTTATGCGAGCAATACATGGCAGGCAAAGTACATTTTCTGTGAACGATGAGGTCTTGTCCATTATAAGCCATCAGATATGTGCTAGCTGTAGACAGGCATGGGGAACCTGACAGCTCGCGTGTGTTACGTTTCAGCAATGTAACAGAGGTACCCGTGTCCAACTGAAATTTCACATGTTTTCCACTAAGATGCAAATGAACAAAATGTTTGTTAGACTGGCATAGCACTGAAGAAACTGTTCGCTTGCTAGTTTTGCTAATGCCTGCGGCAGGCATTGAATACACTGCATTGATTACACGGGGCTTGTGACTAGATTGTTATGAGTGGGCACAATTCCTATGTTTGTTTCATTGCAAACATACAGACTGTATGTGACTTATCTTGTCACAAGAGTAACACTGTGCTTGCCTGGATGGCAAATCTTGGTGTTTGTGCCATGAATAGCACCAAGGGCATGACTTAATTCTGTTCACCTGTTTAAAGAACTGTTTACAAGACATGGTGCGCGTGCACTGTTGCTGCCTACTGGACCGGTCGTAAGCAAGGGATGACTCAACCCAACAAATTGGTGGCTTCTCAAATTTATCAGCCGACATGGCACCTGAATCAGTATTGAAAATGCATTGTTTAAAACCTGAAGAGTCCACTCCTTGTTTGTCAGAATGGATACAAAATGAATTTATTTTTATTTTGAGTGAAAATGTTAAGCAATAAGTTACTGCAGATATAAAAAAAGCTAAATATTACGGAATAATTTTTGATAGCACTCCCAATGAAAGCAGAACTGACCAAATGAGTCAAATAATTAGATACAGTCATACAGAAGACAACATCGTGAAAGTTCAAAATATTTCTTAGTTTTCTTTTATGTTGGGAAAATCTCCAGAGGATATGCAAAATGATATCAACAGCAGCTGGAAAAGATGGGCTGGACCTTGCACTGTAGAGTGTTCAAGGTTATGACAATGCCACATCACTGCCAGGTGTACATGCAGAACTATAACAAAAAATTCAAGAAGTTAGTCCAGAAGCTCTGTTCAGTCCATGTGCTAATCATTCCTTAAATCCTCGTGGAGTTCATGCTTTCTCATTTGTTCCCGTTTAAGTCACCAGTGTTGAAATTGTAGAGAAGTTACATTCATTCTTCTCATACAGACAGATTTGAATTACTTGTAGGGGGGAAAAAGGAAGAAGTTTGAAATGACTGTTTGATATGTGCTGAATTTCTCATTACAATGTGGTTAAAGTCATAAAACGTGGAAACAGGTGTGACAACTTTGGCAGATATACAAGATCCATTCAAAGCAAACCTTGATACTAGATCTGCAGAAAGCTTGCTCCTTTCACTTAGAGGTGCTTGTCTCTATCTATCTTACATCAACTTTTGGCACCTGATATTGGAGGAAGTAAATTTAATCCAACTATAAAATTTATACTGGACAAAAGACTTGCTAAATTAAAAATCCTGAATGAGTTTTAGCGATAGAACAAACTACAATTACAGGCACTGCTGTTACTTTTGGCACAAAAAATGCAATGATATGGACATTAACATTGACTGAGGAGAAAGAAAGAGGGTATATACAGGTATATATATGGTTCAAAGCTAATAGCTTCTTACTAAATGAAAACAAAACCCGGACACTTTAGCCTCAAAGAGATTCCTAAATACCAAGAATTAAAAACTGTAAAATTTTTAGGTGTTACTGTCGACAATAAATTGACATGGGAACCACACATTAAAAATTTACTGGCTAGACTTTCAAGAGTTATTTATCTAATTAGAAATTTAAAAGACATGTTCCCAATGACCATGTGAGATCAGCATATTTTGCCTTTTTCCAAAGCATCATCTCTTATGGAATCTTGCGATGGGGTAGTAGTTGTCATGTAAATGACACTTTACTTTTACAGAAGAAAGTAATAAGAATAATAACGGATTCTGATCAAACAGAACATTGTAAACCTCTGTTTATTAAATTGCAGTGTCTTACAGTAGTAAACTTATTCATCTACAATGTTTTATTGTACATTAGAAACAATGTCTCTAATTTTGTGTTGAGAAGTGATATTCATAGCCATAATACTAGAAACATCTAAATTTCTCACATATATCTTTTAGTATTTATATTACAGTTACTAGAACAAAGGGTACACACATTATAAATACTTTTGTTTGGCCATTACATCTATATTATTCATTTTTTACTAAATGTACACTACAAATGCATCAGTTTCTAACCAGACTGGAGCCTCATTTGGTTTCACTAGCCCGGCCCTCCGATGGGCTGAGTCCACTACTGTGGTTATGAAATTCACTATTAACAGAATTGAACCAGCTTTGAGACTTACCAAGTACTCTATGACAAAACATATATCTCAAAATACACAAAACTGAGGCACTAAAACACAGTCCTCAAACCAGAGTCTCTTTATGGGGCCCAAACACTCATTTTAAATGAATAGAGGGACACTGAATAACTCCAAAAAAGAGATTGTGAGATAATCAGGGAAATTTTAGGTCCAAATTATACCGAAAAAGGAACGCATAGGCTAAGAGCAAACAAGGAAACTGAAAAATATACCAGTATTTATTCGGATGTGATGCCAATATTTATTCAGGTATGAAACTGGCCAATATTTATTCAGGTATGAAACTGTGCAGGCTGTAATTGTACAGGCACAATAAAAGAATGTAGCCACCCAGGTTAGCTAGTCAGGTTGTGGAATTCTATGAGACCCATAGTGAAGCAGAAACTGAAACAATAAAATGGATCATTGTGGTAAAACACGACCTGAAGGAAGCCGAAATAACACAACTTGATTACCAAACAGAAAAATTTGTAGGCAGAAATTTCACGACTGAATAGTTTGCCTGACAGAAAAACCCAAGAAGACTAGGACAGTGTAGTCTGACACGTGAAAGAAAAAAGGCCATTCTGAGGGAATGAAAGTAATATGGGCACAAAGAAAAGATAAAACAAAACCCTGAAAATGCATCTTGTTGTACACAGTGGGGACTAGTAGGGCCCAAACATAGGTGGTGGTGGTGGTGGTGGTGGTGGCAGTTGGTTGTAGTAGTAGTAGTAGTAGTAGTAGTAGTAGTAGTACTAGTCTCAGTAACAGCAACAGCCATGTCATTTTTTATCTATGACTGAAACCAGTTAAGCTATATCATACACAGTTCAAATGGTTCAAATGGCTCTGAGCACTATGGGACTCAACTGCTGTGGTCATCAGTCCCCTAGAACTTAGAACTAATTAAACCTAACTAACCTAAGGACATCACACACATCCATGCCCGAGGCAGGATTCGAACCTGCGACCGTAGCAGCAGCGCGGCTCCGGACTGGAGCGCCTAGAACCGCACGACCACCGCGGCCGGCATACACAGTTGTAATTGGAATTGTCCTTTGCAGATATTATACTTTTTACTGTGGTATCAGTAAAATTCCTATCAGTATACACTGTTAAGTTGCATATCTAGTGTCAATAAAGTTACCAAAGGCAGGGCAACAAAGAACAGATACCATATCTCCTGGCATAATAATTGAGATTCCAAGAATGATCCTTATTAGCTATCCTGTACTACGGACTTTCTTAATTTGTTGCTCTCCTACAAACAAATTTCAGCATACTTATATGCATCACAATGTAATAATATCAACACTGAGCTATTGTTTAAGTCTTTGATTATTGCAAATTCAATAGATTGCATGCAGTTACAATATAACTAGTAACCAATCATGTTAATAACTTTTATACACTGTTTATCATTTATACTTGTGTCCACATGTATATGGAGACTGCACATATTATTTATTGTCAGGTGTCCTGGGAATCCCCTTTCTGGATGTTGTCCGTGTCCTTGCAGCAGTACTCTTGCTTGGTAATGTGCAGTTTGTGGATGGCCAAGGACTTGAGGTGGATGTGAAAGGCGATGTAGAGCTGAAATCTGTAGCCAGTCTGCTTGGTGTTTCATCAGTTGCCCTTTTCAGAGGATTAACATACAGAACACACAATGCCCGAGGACAACTTGTGAAATCTGTCTGTGATGCAAATATGGTGAGTAGTTCTTCATAGTTTACAATCTTATCATTACAATATAAAATATTTTACAAATATGCTTTGAGGTGGGTGTCTACCAGTGATATGTTCAGTGTAAAGGGAAATGTGATACTGTACAGTCCTGGGTAGAATAAAAATAATGGAAGAAGTAAAGGTATCCAATCATTGTATTGTTGCAGTTTTGATTGATTGTGGGTGCATAAATGAGATTTAGATTTAGCAGAGTTTTCAGATACTCTCAGTTTTGAGAACAAAAAAAAAAGAAGAAAAAGGAAAAAAAAAGCACTTGTGGCTACACTACCAAAATTGACTACATTGTCCTGATACTGCAGCTCAGTTGTGATTAGGGCCTGTGTCTGGTGGAGTGGGTGGGAAAAACAAGCAGTGGTGGGGGTGGGGGTTGAGAAGGATGGAGGAGGGAGGCTGATAGTTGGTCCAGAAGGGTGTAAGGGTGTGGGACATTGCAGCATGCTCAGGTGGTGGCAAGGGAACTGGAAGAATGGATTGCAGAGTGTCAGACACAACAGAGGTGGGAGGGAGGGAGTGAATGAGTGTAAATTGATGGAGCAAAGGGGGGGGGGGGGCTGAGAACAGGGTGGAGGTGGAGGGGAATGGGAGGCAGCACCTAGCAGATGATGAGGGCAGGAGGATTGCAGGAACAAAGACTATGTTGTAAGGACATTTCCCATCTGTGTAGTTAAGAGAAGCTGGTATTAAGAGGCGGGATCTGAATTACAAAATTTATGAACAATTAAAGTCGGCCACGTTAAGTAATGCAACATAATCTGCCATTGGATGGTAAACTTTCCTGTTGGCCACAGATTATCAGTGATGATTCATTTGATTAGACAGCTGGTTGGCTGTCAGGTATGCCCCCATAAAAAAGGCTGTAGGTAAGTTGCAGCATGGTTGCTGTATGACATTCCTGCTTTTACAGGTGCATAAGACAGGTCTTGCACCTATGTTTTTGTAGGGATATTATCTATGTGGCAAGTGAGCTGTATAAGTAACATTTGATTTCTATTAATGTGACCTTCTGCCAATGAAATAAGTCATGGTAGTTGAAGTAGTATACATACGACATTTGGTTGAACGGAATCAGTACAGTAAGATGTGGCAATGACCGCACCATGAGTGAAGTTGCCCAGCTTGTTGGTGTATCAACACAAACTGTTCAACTTATGTACAAGGAATATTGTGCCACTTGCACCCATGTAACACAAAGTAAGAACAGTGGTCATAAAAATATCCTAACCAACAACTGGAGACGAGTGTCATGCCTTGTCAATGACAATCAGTTTCAAACCCAACAGAAATTACACCTTCCAGTTAATGCATGTACACCTCAACCAGTTCTTGAGTGAACACTGCAAAGGGACCTGTTTTCAATGGACATTTGGAGACAAGTAGCCCACAAATTCAACTAAATACCTGGGTGTTACAACTATGAACAACTTAAATTGGAAGGAACACATAGAAAATGTTGTGGGGGAAGGCTAACCAAAGACTGCGTTTTATTCGCAGGACACTTAGAAAATGTAACAGACCTACTAAGGAGACTGCCTACACTATGCTTGTCTGTCATCTTTTAGAATACTGCTGTGTGGTGTGGGATCCTTACCAGATAGGACTGACAGAGTACACCGGAAAAGTTCAAAAAAAGGCAGCATGTTTTGTATTATCGCGAAATATGGGAGAGAGTGTCACAGAAATGAGACAGGATTTCAGATGGAAATCATTAAAAGAAAGGCTTTTTCATTGCAATGGAATCATCTCACAAAATTCCAATCACCAACTTTCTCCTACGAATGCTAAAATATTTTGTTGACACCGACCTACATACGGAGGAACAATCACCATGATAAAATAAGGGAAATCAGAGCTCGTACGGAAAGATATAGGCGTTCATTCTTTCCGCATGCTATACGAGATTGGCATGATAGAGAATTGTGAAAGTGGTTCGATGAACCCTCTGCCACACACTTAAATGTGATTTGCAGAGTATCCATGTAGACGTAGATGTAGATAAAAGGCCATTACTTACAGCATCATACACTGAAGTGCAAAATAAATTGGTATAGGCATGCATATTCAAATACAGAGATTTGTGAAAAGGTGGAATACAGTGCTGCAGTAAGCAATGCCTCTATAAGACAAGAAGTGTCTGGCGCAGTTGTTACACTGTTTACTGCTGATACAGTGGCAGGTTGTCAAGATTTAAGGCAGTTTGAATGTAGTGTTATAGTCAGCACATGAGCAATTGGACACTGCATCTCTGAGGTATTGATGAAGTGGAGATTTTCCCGTTGAAAATTTTACAAGTGTATCATGAATATCAGAAATCTGGTAAAACATCAAATCTTCAACATCGTTGCAGCCGGAAAAAGATCCTACAAGAAATGTTCCAATGATGACTGAAGAGAATCGTTCAACATGACAAAAGTGCAACCCTTCCACAAAATTCTGCAGATTACAATGCTGGGCCATCAACAACTGTCAGCATGTGAACCATTCAACAAAACATCATCAATAAGGGCTCTCGGAGCCAAAGGCCCACTCGTGTATCCTTGATGACTGCACAACACAAAGATTTACGCTTTGCCTGGGCCCGTCAGTGCCAACATTGGATTGTCAATGAATGGAAACATATTGCCTGGTCAGACAAGTCTCGTTTCAAATTATATTGAGCAGATGGACATGTATGGGCATGGAGACAAGCTCATGAATCCATGCAACCTGCATGTCAGCAGGAGACTGTTCAAGATGGTGGAGGCTCTGTAATGGTGTTGGTATGTTGAGTTGGAGTGATATGAGACCCCTGATACGTCTAGACATAACCCTGACAGGTGAAATGTACGTAAGCATCCTGTCTGATCATCTGCATCCATACATGTCCATTGTGCATTTCGACGGACTTGGGCAATTCAAGCAGGACAATGCAAAACACCACATGTCCTTGCTACACAGTGGCCCCAGGAACAGTCTTCTGAGTTTAAACACAACCGCTGGCTGTATCTGGAATGCCTTGCAATGTGCTGTTCAGAAGAGATCTCCACCCGCACGTACTCTTATAGATTTATGGACAGCCCTGCATGATTGATGGTGTCAGTTCCCTCCAGCACTACTTCAAACATTAGTCGAATCCATGCCATGTCATGTTGCGGCACTTCTGCATGCTTGCAGGGGCCCTACATGATGTTAGACAGGTGTACCAGTTTCTTTGGCTCTTCATTGTATAAACCTGCATAACTTCAGTGAGTTAAAACAACACAGAAACTGGACAGTGGGTAATCGACAGCATCCATTGTGATCCAGTGAGTTAAGATTTTACCTCTTGTCAAGTGCTACAAGATGTCAAGTGCACCAACATCCCAATGAGGTATTTAACTTACCATGTGTGGACAGAGTAGTTCAGAACATAGATGTTTCAGAGGTGTTTTTCATAACATGACTTGAGCCCACTCATTCAGAAAATCATAGACATTAACCAGGATGATTACTTCAACATTCTCAGTGACCAATTGTTGCTCATTCTTCTACAATTTCATGATGAGTATAGTGTGGACATTTCCATCTTCCAAGATGACAGCTGCATTCACATGGTTGTGTATATACATTTCTGGTTTCACAAATGCTCCTCAACTGGACCACTAAAATACCCTAACTTAATCCCCCAAAAAGTGACTAGGAATATTTGCAAGAATTAGTTAAACACAGTAATTAACATCCACACTATAACTTAAAACATTAAAACCACTTTTATATGCACATAGTCCCAACTGAACGTCATGTCAAAGGTTGACCTTTGACACGAAGTCTAGGTGGGACTGTGTGCATATGCAAGTGGTTTTAATGTTTTTACTTATATTTACTGCACTGAAGAGGGCCACAGAGTGACCGAAGTCTGGATAAAGAATAAATATTATTTGTAACTAATTGCTGCACCTGTTACTACTTGAAATAAATAGAGTTGCTGGGTGCAACTGCGTCCTCATGGAACCAAGCCCAACTTCTGCATCAATTTGAAAATGTCACCTCATTCTTTGTATCATTTCACATATGGAAGCACCCACATCTTCTCCTTCGTCCAAACTTCATTTTGTATTATCCACTTTCAATTATGAACGCATCACTTCAGTAAAAAAGTGTGGCATCAAGAGAGATGTAAATACTAAATATATATATCAAACACACACACACACACACACACACACACACACACACACACCTACTGTCTCCTTTCTGTGGCCCAGCTATGGATTGTGACTGCATGTGACCTGAGCACCATTCTGGGGTGAGTGGTGGGGGATAAAAGACTGTAGATGCATTGGTAGAATAGAAGGCATGTGTAGTGCTGGAGTGAGAGCATTGAAGGGGAAAGGTAGGTGAGGGACAGGGGCTAGTGAAATTTGAGGCCAGGGGGTTACAGGAATGAAGATATGTTACAGGGACAGTTCCCACCTGTGCAATTCAGAAAAGCTAGTGTTTGTTGGAAGAATTCTGACAGTGCAAGCTGTGAAGCAGTCATTGAAGTGAAGATCATTGTGTTGGGCAGCATGTTCAGCATCTAAGTGATCCAGCTGTCTCTTGGCCACAGTTTGGCAGTGGCCATTCATACGGACAGCCTGCTTGTTAGCTGCATGCACACATAGAAAGCACCACAGAGGCTGTAGCTTAGCTGTAGATCACAAACGAGGGGCCACGGGCAGAGCTTGTGTAGTATGCATTACCCCTAGACCCGTGGTCTAGGGGTAACGTCTTTGATTCATAATCAAAACGTCTTCGGTCCCGGGTTCGATCCCCGCCACTGCCTAAAGTTTGATAAATAATCAGCATTGGCGGCCGAAGACTTCCGGCATAAGAAGTCAGCCTCATTCTGCCAATGGCCTTGTCAAAGAGGGCAAAGGAGCGGATAGAGGTTCCGGGCACTCTCTTGTCCTAGGGGTGGGAAATTGCCCCTAAAGGCTGAAGAATCAGCAATGATCAACGACATGAGGATGCAGAAGGCAATGGAAACCACTGCATTAAAGACACGTAACGTGTATCCACAGTCTGGAATAGTCCCCCATTCGGATCTCCGGGAGGGGACTGCCAAGGGGGAGGTTACCATGAGAAAAAGATTGAATAATCAACGAAATGATGTTCTACGAGTCGGGGTGTGGAATGTCAGAAGCTTGAACGTGGTAAGGAAACTAGAAAATCTGAAAAGGGAAATGCAAAGGCTCAATCTAGATATAGTAGGGATCAGTGAAGTGAAGTGGAAGGAAGACAAGGATTTCTGGTCAGATGAGTATCGGGTAATATCAACAGCAGCAGAAAATGGTATAACAGGTGTAGGATTCGTTATGAATAGGAAGGTAGGGCAGAGGGTGTGTTACTATGAACAGTTCAGTGACAGGGTTGTTCTAATCAGAATCGACAGCAGACCAACACCGACAACGAAAGTTCAGGTATACATGCCGACGTCGCAAGCTGAAGATGAACAGATAGAGAAAGTATATGAGGATATTGAAAGGGTAATGCAGTATGTAAAGGGGGACGAAAATCTAATAGTCATGGGTGACTGGAATGCAGTTGTAGGGGAAGGAGTAGAAGAAAAGGTTACAGGAGAATATGGGCTTGGGACAAGGAATGAAAGAAGAGAAAGACTAATTGAGTTCTGTAACAAGTTTCAGCTAGTAATAGCGAATACCCTGTTCAAGAATGACAAGAGGAGGAGGTATACTTGGAAAAGGCCGGGAGATACGGGAAGATTTCAATTAGATTACATCATGGTCAGACAGAGATTCTGAAATCAGATTCTGGATTGTAAGGCGTACCCAGGAGCAGATATAGACTCAGATCACAATATAGTAGTGATGAAGAGTAGGCTAAAGTTCAAGACTTTAGTCAGGAAGAATCAATACGCAAAGAAGTGGGATACGGGAGTACTAAGGAATGACGAGATACGTTTGAAGTTCTCTAACGCTATAGATACAGCAATAAGGAATAGCGCAGTAGGCAGTACTGTTGAAGAGGAATGGACATCTCTAAAAAGGGCCATCACAGAAGTTGGGAAGGAAAACATAGGTACAAAGAAGGTATCTGTGAAGAAACCGTGGGTAACAGAAGAAATACTTCAGTTGATTGATGAAAGGAGGAAGTACAAACATGTTCCGGGAAAATCAGGAATACAGAAATACAAGTCGCTGAGGAATGAAATAAATAGGAAGTGCAGGGAAGCTAAGATGAAATGGCTGCAGGAAAAATGTGAAGACATCGAAAAAGATATGATTGTCGGAAGGACAGACTCAGAATACAGGAAAGTCAAAACAACCTTTGGTGACATTAAAAGCAACGGTGGTAACATTAAGAGTGCAACGCGAATTCCACTGTTAAATGCAGAGGAGAGAGCAGATAGGTGGAAAGAATACATTGAAAGCCTCTATGAGGGTGAAGATTTGTCTGATGTGATAGAAGAAGAAACAGGAGTCGATTTAGAAGAGATAGGGGATCCAGTATTAGAATCGGAATTTAAAAGAGCTTTGGAGGACTTACGATCAAATAAGGCAGAAGGGATAGATAACATTCCATCAGAATTTCTAAAATCATTGGGGGAAGTGGCAACAAAACGACTATTCACGTTGGTGTGTAGAATATATGAGTCTGGCGATATACCATCTGACTTTCGGAAAAGCATCATCCACACAATTCCGAAGACGGCAAGAGCTGACAAGTGCAAGAATTATTGCACAATCAGCTTAACAGCTCATGCATCGAAGCTGCTCACAAGAATAATATACAGAAGAATGGAAAAGAAAATTGAGAATGCGCTAGGTGACGATCAGTTCGGCTTTAGGAAAAGTAAAGGGACGAGAGAGGCAATTCTGATGTTACGGCTAATAATGGAAGCAAGGCTAAAGAAAAATCAAGACACTTTCATAGGATTTGTCGACCTGGAAAAAGCGTTCGACAATATAAAATGGTGCAAGCTGTTCGAGATTCTGAAAAAAATAGGGGTAAGCTATAGGGAGGGACGGCTCATATACAATATGTACAACAGCCAAGAGGGAATAATAAGAGTGGACGATCAAGAACGAAGTGCTCGTATTAGGAAGGGTGTGAGACAAGGCTGTAGCCTTTCGCCCCTACTCTTCAATCTGTACATCGAGGAAGCGATGATAGAAATAAAAGAAAAGTTCAGGAGTGGAATTAAAATACAAGGTGAAAGGATATCAATGATACGATTCGCTGATGACATTGCTATCCTGAGTGAAAGTGAAGAAGAATTAAATGATCTGCTGAACGGAATGAACAGTCTAATGAGTACATAGTATGATTTGAGAGCAAATCGGAGAAAGACGAATGTAATGAGAAGTAGTAGAAATGAGAACAGCGAGAAACTTAACATCAGGATTGATGGTCACGAAGTCAATGAAGTTAAGGAATTCTGCTACCTAGGCAGTAAAATAACCAATGACAGACGGAGCAAAGAGGACATCAAAAGCAGACTCGCTATGGCAAAAAAGGCATTTCTGGCCAAGAGAAGTCTACTAATATCAAATACCGGCCTTAATTTGAGGAAGAAATTTCTGGGGATGTACGTCTGGAGTACAGCATTGTATGGTAGTGAAACATGGACTGTGGGAAAACCAGAACAGAAGAGAATCGAAGCATTTGAGATATGGTGCTATAGACGAATGTTGAAAATTAGGTGGACTGATAAGGTAAGGAATGAGGAGGTTCTACGCAGAATCGGAGAGGAAAGGAATATGTGGAAAACACTGATAAGGAGAAGGGACAGGATGATAGGACATCTGCTAAGACATGAGGGAATGACTTCCATGGTACTAGAGGGAGCGGTAGAGGGCAAAAACTGTAGAGGAAGACAGAGATTGGAATACGTCAAGCAAATAATTGAGGACGTAGGTTGCAAGTGCTACTCTGAGATGAAGAGGTTAGCACAGGAAAGGAATTTGTGGCGGCCGCATCAAACCAGTCAGTAGACTGATGACCAAAAAAAAAAAAAAAAAAGGCATATATAGCACAACTCACTGCCAGTTCAGTGCCTACTGTTTTTTTCAATCTTGCTTGTTCTGTTCATCTGCATTGATTGTTTTTGCTAGGGCTGTTTTGTTCTTGTTTCATTTTTTATGATGGCAAGTTTAAGTGAACAACATGTAGCTGTGAAATTTTGTTTTATACTCTGTAAAAATGCTGGCTGAAACTGTTTTAATGTTGAAAACAGCTTACCAAGATGACTTTATGGGAAAACTCAAGTGTACAAGTTGTTTGCTTGATTTAAAAATGGCGATATGTCGATTGAGGACAAACCTCGTTCTGGATGTCCATCAACTGCCCGAATCGACAAAAATATTGAAACAATTCAAGTGCTTGTGCTCACAGACCATTGACAGACAACTGATCAACTGTCAGAGATTAGTCCGTCAAAAAAAAATCTGATTTGTCGCTGACAGAAGACCAGTTCTTCTACCTTGACAACACACCTGCACACACAGCCATCTCTGTTAGACAGTTTTTTTTACTGAAAATGGCTTGGTTCTGTGACCCCATGTGCTTTGCTTGCCTGACCTGGCTCTGTGCAACTATTTTATATTTCCAAGCATGAAAAGGGGCATGAGAGGACACTGATTTGACAACACTGAAGCAGTCAAGAAAAAAACGAGGGAGGAGCTGCCCGCCATTTCTAAAGATGAGTACGAAAAAAGGTTGCGAACAGTGGAAGTGCCAGTGGGACAGTGTATTAGTTGTAATGGAGAGTATTTTGAAGAGGATGAGATTATTTTGTAAATATTTGAAAATATATATCTTTTTAAAAATAATTCTGATTTTTTTGTGCACCCCTCGTAGAAAGCACCAAAGTGGTTGCAGCTTAGTTATACATCACATCCCTGATTTCACTGATGGTCCTATCTTTGGTGGTTTAGGAGATGCCTGTGAAATTATCAGAGTAGGTGCTAGGGGGAGGGTGTATGAAACAGGTCTTGCACCTAGATTTATTGTGGAGATATGAGCCAAGAGGCAAGGGATTGGGAGCAGAGATGGGATAGGCACAGGGGTGGGAAAGGATGCACAAAGATATTGCATAGGTTTGATGGGCAGTGGAATACCACTGATGAGGGGTGGGAAGGGTAGTGGATAGGATAGTCCTCATTTCAGAGCACGACAAGAGGTAGGCAGAACCCTGGCCAAAATGTAATTCGGTTGCTTCAGGCTTGGATGATAGCCAGTCATAAGAGAAGTACTCTTTGGGGGTGTACGAGGTGCATTCAAGTTGTAAGGCCTCCGATTTTTTTTCTAATTAACTACTCACCCAAAATCGATGAAACTGGCATTACTTCTCGACGTAATCGCCCTGCAGACGTACACATTTTTCACAACGCTGACGCCATGATTCCATGGCAGTGGCGAAGGCTTCTTTAGGAGTTTGTTTTGACCACTGGAAAATTGCTGAGGCAATAGCAGCACGGCTGGTGAATGTGCGGCCACGGAGAGTGTCTTTCATTGTTGGAAAAAGCCAAAAGTCACTAGGAGCCAGGTCAGGTGAGTAGGGAGCATGAGGAATCACTTCAAAGTTGTTATCATGAAGAAACTGTTGCGTAACGTTAGCTCGATGTGCGGGTGCGTTGTCTTGGTGAAACAGCACACGCACAGCCCTTCCCGGACGTTTTTGTTGCAGTGCAGGAAGGAATTTGTTCTTCAGAACATTTTCGTAGGATGCACCTGTTACTGTAGTGCCCTTTGGAATGCAATGGGTAAGGATTACGCCCTCGCTGTCCCAGAACATGGACACCATCATTTTTTCAGCACTGGCGGTTACCCGAAATTTTTTTGGTGGCAGTGAATCTGTGAGCTTCCATTGAGCTGACTGGCGCATTGTTTCTGGATTGAAAAATGGCATCCATGTCTCATCCATTGTCACAACCGACGAAAAGAAAGTCCCATTCATGCTGTCGTTGCGCGTCAACATTGCTTGGCAACATGCCACACGGGCAGCCATGTGGTCGTCTGTCAGCATTCGTGGCACCCACCTGGATTACACTTTTCGCATTTTCAGGTCGTCATGCAGGATTGTGTGCACAGAACCCACAGAAATGCCAACTCTGGAGGCGATCTGTTCAACAGTCATTCGGCGATCCCCCAAAACAATTCTCTCCACTTTCTCCAACATGTCGTCAGACCGGCTTGTGCGAGCCTGAGGTTTTTTCGGTTTGTTGTCACACAATGTTCTGCCTTCATTAAACTGTCGCACCCACGAATGCACTTTCGACACATCCGTAGCTCGATCACCACATGTCTCCTTCAACTGTCGATGAATTTCAATTGGTTTCACACCACGCAAATTCAGAAAACGAATGATCGCACGCTGTTCAAGTAAGGAAAACATCGCCATTTTAAGTATTTAAAACAGTTCTCATTCTCGCCGCTGGCAGTAAAATTCCATCTGCCGTATGGTGCTGCCGTCTCTGGGACGTATTGACAATGAATGCGGCCTCATTTTAAAACAATGCGCATGTTTCTATCTCTTTCCAGTCTGGAGAAAAAAAATCGGAGGCCTTAGGACTTGAATGCACCTCATAGCTGGGCTGTTGGTATGTGGGAGGTGGTAGATAACTGGAGAGACAAGGCACAGGAGATCTGTTTCTGAACAAGGTTGGGAGAATAACTACGGTCTGTGAAGACCCTTGGTTTATTTGGAGAGGGACTGCTCATCACTACAGATGTATGCTTCATGGAAGGGACTTCTTGGTGTTTAATGGGTGGTATCTGTTGAAGTGGAGGTATTGTTGATGGTTTGTAGGTTTGATGTTGATGGAAGTACTGATGTAGCCATCCTTTGGGTGGAGGTTAACATTGAGGAATAGGACTTGTTGGGTTGAGGAGGACCAGGGGAAGTGAATGGCAGAGCAACTGCCGAGGTTCTGAAGGAATGTGGATAGTGTGTCCTCACCCTCGATGGGTGTGCTGTCCTCACTGTCGCTGGGTTTCTCACCTTTGTCCCAGATCAAGCAGATGTCATCAGTGAACCAGGTGAGGGGTTTGAAATTCTGGGTGGTTACAAATTATTCCTCTAGATGTCCCATGAATAAGTTGGCATAGGATGGTGCCATGTAGGTGCCCACTTCTGTAGCACAGATTTTATTGTAAGTGATGCCTGCAAAGGAGAAATCAAACAATGGAAAATCCAGGATGGAATATAACAATATCCTGAAAAGGGAAGCTGCTATTCACCATATAGTAGAGATGCTGAGTCTCAGTATCTCCACTACAAATGAGAAATTTGCTTATAGACCTTCTCATCCTCTCCCAGTCCTTACAATGGAAACATTTTTTCACCATCTACCTATCAATCAGATTCAATCCGAAACCAATATTGAATCCTGCCTGACTCAGTTCACACCTACAGTCAATCATTATTCACCAGCCCCTTCCTCCAAATCACCCTCTCTTAACTTTCCAGAATTTCCTCACCATCATTATACAAATCCATCAACATGGAAACTAACCTTACATCCACAGAAATAAATGCAATCCACCAACTAAGAACTGAGCCTCTCCTTACAGCCTTACTTGCTGACAAAGGCTCCACCACTGTGGTTATGGACTGTAGTGATTACCTGATAGATGGACTCCGTCAACTGTTGGATACATCCACCCACAAACCCTGCTTCAGTGACCCCATTACACACATCCAGCAGGATCTCCAGTCCTTCCTTGGGGGACCATCCCAGAAATACCCAGAGGCTCTCTCTCTCTCTCTCTCTCTCTCTCTCTCTCTCTCTCTCTCTCTCTCTCTCTCTCCCCTCATCCCCACCACTACTGGCATCTTTACCTTCTACATGCTTCTTAAATTCTATAAACCCAAACACCCAGGTCAAAAGAGAGAATCTCTGCACTTATGGGCCAACACCTTCAGCCTATAACCCATAATTTACCCTCCTGTATAAAAGGCACCAACCATTTCCTCCAATGGCTCTCCACAATTTCTATTCTTTTAGCACCCAGTGCCATGCTTGTCATTGTCGATGTTACCTACCTCTACACTATCATCCCCAATGCCCATGGCCTTGCTGCTATTCAACACTACCTTTCCCAATGTTGAGCAGGCACCGAATACACAACCTTCCACCTGGTAACCATGAACAACTATATCCTCACCCACAATAACTTTTCCTTTTTTTTTCATTGAATGAATCCCCTAAAAATGCCTCCATGGTACAGCAATGGGAATCCACATAGCACCATCCTATCCATTGTATTTCAGCCAGTTAATGGACCATCTACAAGAATCCTTCTTAACCACCCAGAATCTCAAACCCTTCACCTGGGTGAGATTCACTGATGACATCTTCGTGATCTGGATTGAAGGTGAGGAGATTCTATCCACATTCCTCCAGAACCTCAACACATTCTCCCCCAGTCATTTCATCTGATCCTCCTCAACCCAACAAGCTACCTTCCTTGATGTTGACCTTCACCTCAAGGATAGCCACATCAGTACCTCCGCCCCATCAAACTTACCACCCACAAACAATATCTCCACACCGACAGCCTCTCATTCCATACCAGACGCCTCTTCCACACAACCTAGCAATCCATGGTCTTCACCTCCGTAGTGATCAGCAGTCCCTTTCAAAATATGCCAAGGATCTAACTGAGTCCTTCAATGAGTAAAATTAACCTCCAAACCTTGTTGAGAAAGAGATCTCCCATGCTTTGTCTCTTCAGTCACGTATTGCCTCCCACATACCCACAGGCCGGCCACAAAAGATCATTCCCCTCATGACTCAATACCATCCACCATCTACTACAGTTCTGTCACAAGCATCTCCTATCCCATCAAAGGTAGGACCATCTGTGAAAGCAGCCATGTGATCTAGAACTAAGCTACAACCACTGTAGTGCTTCTCTATGATTGCATGCAGCTAACAAGCTGGCTGTCCGTGTGAAAGGCCACTACCAAACTATGGCCAAGGGACACCTGGACCACCCAGTTGCTGAATGTGCTGCCTAACACAGTGAGCTTCACTTCAATGAATGATTCACAGCTTGTGCCATCTGGATGCTTCCTACCAACACCAGCTTCTTTAAGTTGTGCAGATGGGATCTCTCCTTATAGCATATCCTTCATTCCCGTAACCCCCTGGCCCCCACTTCTAGTCTCTTGTCATATACCTACCCATTCCCATCCTTGCTCTCAGTCCAGCACTACACAATCTTTTCCCTTTCCTACTTCTTTCCTCTCCCTTTTCAAGTCGGTACCTTCCTCCAGCCTCTCTTTACTCCCACCACCCATCCCATATTGCTGCTCATGTCAGACACAGTTGCAGTCCACAGTCGGGCCACAGTTGCTGGAGACAGCAGCTCTGTGTGTGTGTGTGTGTGTGTGCGTGTGTGTTTGATTCCAAAGAAGGACTTTTTTGTCCAAAAGCTTAAATGTTAAGTAGTCTTTTCATTGCACCTGTCAGTGGCCGGACACCTCCTCTACGTGGTGAGTAGTAACCCTTTTTCGTAAAAATATAGGTGTAAAATAAATCATCTGTCTATGTTACTAAAGTGAAAGTGAAGATATATGGCATTATTGGCTAGATACATTCCATGAAAGCTTCAAGTGACATAGTTGAATAGTCAACTGCGATATATATATATATATATATATATATATATATATATATATATATATATATATATATATATATATATATATATATATATAATAAATAACATTACATATTGGCAGTTCTTGCACTGCTGCATGTATGGCTGTCCTCAGAAGCACAAACTAGTCAGTACACTGCCAGAACTGTTTGTGAGTGCAGAGATAATATAAACATAAGTCTGAAAGCACAATGCCTTTATTTGTACACATTAAATTATTCAGCAACACCAGCACTCCAAATTTTCACCTTCAGATTAATTGTCTAAGTTGCTGTTTCCCATAACGAAGGCTAAGTCTAGTCTGGGACTAACATATGCTTACTTAATCACTTGGAACTATGGTCTGTGACATAGATTGCATGTAGTATATGGTGGAACTATGGTCTGTGACATAGATTGCATGTAGTATATGGTAGTAAAGAAAATTACAGTTTTACTACAAATCAGAGCAGAAAAATGCATTTACTCATGTATACCAGTGTTTCACATATATTCTCATTGTAGATTTGGTATCAACAGTTGAATGACAATAGATAATACACACGTTCATGCAAGGACTTCCTCATTCATGAACAGTACATTCCAGAGAGGACAAATCACAATGAACACGTATAAAATATCCCTTCCACACACTCAGTAATTTAAGAACAGTGTTGCAGTTGATTTGTCCCTATTGTATCACAAAGAGCCACTTATACTTCACAATAATTTCAGTAAACTATGAAAGATTACAACAAATAAATCAAGTTACTTTAGAAACTGTCTAAATCAATCACAGAAATTTCACCAGGAACATAAGGACTGGCACCCCAAAATTAGAGGCAACAAGACAAATGGGGGCCTGGTTGCCAAGAAAAACCGTAAGTAACACTAGGAATGAAGGGCCATTAGAACAAGCCTTAGATGTTTACAGAGAAGGGGCACAGTACCTTAGATGAAACTACAAGCAATGAAAGGAATGCATAACAAGAGACTTCTCGATTTTTTAAGCTTTCGACTTAGTTCCTTCATACACATCACCCATTGATGGTTTTCTTTAACTTACAACTAAGTCAGGTGTTTCATGGCATCCAAGAGAATAATCTCACTGGCATACAAATTTTTTGTTGACTATGGAGCTGTCAGAGAGATTACCTACCATACTGGAGGAAAAAGTCAGCCCCATATTCAGGCTACCAATACTGATTCAGAGCCTTGTGCAAGTAATTAAATTGAACTGTCGTGCAGTGAATGTATTTCACATACATTGCTGAGCTGTGAATTAACTCTCAAAATCTCTCTGCTTCCAAGTTCATTTTTGTGACACTTCTCTCTTCAATTTTTATATTTAACTATTTTTATAAAATATTCATAAACTTATAGATAATTTTATATGTGGAGTATAACAGTAAAAGCAAACAATGGGAAGTCCAGGATGGAACAAAAGAATATTATGAAAAGGATAGTTGCTACTCACCATATAGCGGAGATGCTGTGTCACATATAGGCACAACAAAAAGACTGTCACATGATGAGCTTTCAGCTAAGGCCTTTATCAAAAATAAACACACACACACAGACACACACACACACACACACACACACACACACACACACACACACACCACACACACATGGCTACTGTCTCTGGCAGCTGAAACCAGACTACAAGCGGCAGTGCAGGATGGAGGGGCAACTTGGTGGGGGTAAGAAGTAGGCTGGGGCGGGGATGGGGAAGGATAGCAGGAGGTGGGGGACAGTAAATTGCTGCTAGTGGGAGTGTGCAGGAACGAGGTGGAGATAGGATAGGGCAGCTGTGATGCAGTTGGGAGGTTAGACAGAGGGTGGGGGAGAGAGGGGAGATAGCGGAAAGGAGAGAAGTAAAAAGACTGGGTGCATTGGTGGAACAGAGGGTGGTGTACTGCTGGTGTGGGAACAGGGAAGGGGCCAGATGGACAGTAACTAATGAAGGCTGAGGCCAGGAAGGTTAGGGGAACGTAGGATATACTGCATGGAGAGTTTCAAACACTGAAATTCAGAAAAGATGGTTTTTGTGGGAAGGATCCAGATTGCACAGGCTATGAAGCAGTCACTGAAATATAGAATGTCGTGTTGGGCAGTGTGCACAGCAACTGGGTTGTCCAGTTGTTTCTTGGCCACAATTTGTCAGTGGCCACACACGTGGGCAGACAGCTTTTGGTTGTTATGCCCACACAGAATGCAGCACAGTGGTTGCAGCTTAACTTGTAGATCACATGGCTGGTTTCACAAGTAGCCCTGCCCTTGATCGGATAGGTGATATTCGTGTCCGGACTGGAGTAGGTGGTGGTCATGGAAGGATGCAGGGGACAGGTCTTGATCTAGGTCTATGACAGGGATATTTACCATGAGGCAAGTGGTCGGGAGCAGGGATTGCGTATGCACGGATAAGGGTATTGTGTAGGTTTGATGGGAGCAGAATATCACTGTGGGAGGGGAGGGAAGGATAACGGGTAGGACACTTCTCATTACAGGGCACAACGAGAGGTAGCTGAAACCCTGGCGAACATTGAAATTCTGTTGCTCCAGTCCTCAGTGGTACTGAGTCACGAGGGTAATGTGGCCGGATATTTTTGGGAGGTGGTGGGTGACTGGAAAGATAAGACAAGAGAGATCTGTTTTTGTGCAAGGTTAGGAGGGTAATTATGGTCCATGAAGTCCTCAGTGAGGCCCTCGGTATATTTCGAGAGGGACCACTCATAACTGTAGATGTGATGGCCATGGGTGGCTTGGCTGTATGGAAGGGACTTCTTGGTATGGTATGGATGGCAGTCAAAGTCAAGATATTGCTGATGGTTCGTAGGTTTTTATGGACTGAGGTACTGATGTAGCCATCTTTGAGGTGGAGGTCAACATTAAGGAAGGTGGCTTGTTGGGTTGAGGAGGACCAGGTGAAGGAAATTCGAGAGAAGGTGTTGAGATTCTGAAGGAATATGGATAGGGTGTCTTCACACTCAATCCAGATTATCAAGATGTCATCAATCAGTCTGGACCAGGTGAGAGGTTTGGGATTCTGTATGTTTAGGAAGGATTACTCTAGATGGCCAATGAATGGTGCCATGCAGGTGCCCATAGCCATGCTCCGGATTGTTTGCAGGCAATGTCTTCAAAGGAGGAGTAATTGTGGATGAGGATATAGTTGGTCATGGCAATTAGGAAGGAAGTTATTGGTTTGCAATCTGTCAGGAATTGGAAAAGGTAGTGGTCAACATCAGGAATCCCATGGGCATTAGGGATGTTAGTGTAAAAGGAAGTGGCATCAATGGTGACGAGCAGGTCACCGTGTGGTAAAGGAACAGGAACTGTGGAGAGTCAGTGGAGGAAATGGCTGGTATCTTTTCTGTATGAGAGTAGGTTGTGGGTAACAGGCTGAATGTGTTGGTCTACAAGAGCAGAGATTCTCTCAGTGGGGGCACAGCAACCAGCAACAGTGGGGCATCATGGTGGTCGGGTTTATGGACTTTAGGAAGCTTATAGAAGGTATGAGTGTGGGGAGTAGTAGGGGTGAGAGAGAAATGCACTTCTGGGAGAGGTTCTGGGATGGGCCTAAGGATTTGAGGAGAGACTAGAGAGCCTACTGGATATTTGGAACGAGGTCACTGTGTCGAGGTTTGTGGGTGGATGAATCTGACAGCTGGTGGAGTCCTTCTGCCAGGTAATTCTTGCAATTCAAATCAACACTGGTGGAGCCTTAGTCAGTAGGTAGGATTATAAGGTTGAGATCAGCTTTTAGGTGGTGGATTTCAGTTGATTTGCATGTTGAGGGATTTAGGGAACAATGATGAGGCAAGGTTCGAGGTTAAGAAGTTCTGGAAAGTTAACAGGTGGTGATTTGGGGGCAGTGGGGTTGGATCATGGTTGAATGGAGGAGTGAACTGAGTCAGGCAGCATTCACCATTGGTCTTTGGTTGAGTCTGATTGGTAGCGTTGTTGGCAAAAAAGTGTTTCCACTATAGGGACCAGGAGGAGAGGTCTTTAACAACTGCTGCTAGATTGAATTTGGGAGTGGGACAAAAGTTGATGCCTTTGGAAAGAACTGATATTTATGCAGGGCTGGCTAAGGCTTTTGGAGGAAAGGTTCATGACTGTATTTTGGGTTTTTATAGGTTCTGGATTCTGTTTGTTGGTGGTGGGGAGTTTTGGAGGGTGGGATAAATGTAGTAGGTCTGCAAGATGGTTTGTCAGCTATGAGGGGATGTGGGGGAGGTTTGGATGTTGTTGTTGAGGTGGTGAACAGTGGTAGTCCAAGGTGGGAGTAGAAAGTGAGCAGGGTGGAGAGATTTATGAGGTGGCATTGTGCATGTTGTTCTAGTCCTTGAAGGGCAAGAGTTTCAGTATGTGAATGGACTCCAGGAATTTTGGATTGCATGGCAGGAGAATTTTACAGATGGAAAGTAGGTATTGCAAGGAGGTTTAGGGTTGATTGATATGGTTTTGCAGGACTATGTTGGTGAGGGCTAAGTATTGGTGGAATCTGAACAGATGAAGGTCATTGTGAAAGAAAGGGTGGCATCTGCAGATGGGTAATTTGATGGTAAGGCCATTTGGGGGGATTCCATGAGCCAAACAACAATGCAGGAACAGTGTGTGGTACTGGGTTCTGGCTGGGGATAAGGAAACTTTTCAGTATTGGTGCAGATGGAAGGAGCAAGCACACATGGTGGAGGGGAAAAATGCGAAAAAATACCAAAAATAATGTAGAATTACATCTGACAAAATTCAGAAAAATACACCCAAATACATGGGAATAAATCACAAAAAGGGTGAAACAGATGAAATAGGGGAAACACGATGAAATCTGAGAGAATACATCAATAGTGAAAGGCAAAAACAACTGAAATTGGCTTGAAGCCACAGTGAGATCCAAGAAAAAACAACAAAGGAAAATAGCATTTGGTTAAGCATGAAAGAAAAGCTGTTACGCAAAATTGAAATCCAGGCTGGATTGTAACATTATTATGAAAAGGATAGTTGCTACTTACCATATGATGGAGATGATGAACCGCAGATGGGCACAAAAAAAAGACTGTCATAGAATGAGCTTTCGGCCAACAAGGCCTTTGTCAAAAATAGATCACACACACACACACACACACACACACACACACACACACACACAGAGAGAGAGAGAGAGAGAGAGAGAGAGAGAGAGAGAGAGATAGAGAGAGAGAGATCACAGTCTCTGGCACCTAGAGCCAGATTACGAGCAGCAGCCCATAATGGAAGAGACAACAGTAAAGTGCCACTCTTGGGAGTGTGCAGGGACAAGGTGGAGAGGGGGTAGGGCAGCTAGGTGCAGTCAGGAGGTTAGATGGAGGCCAACAAGGCCTTTATCAAAAATAGATCACACACACACACACACACACAGACAGAGAGAGAGAGAGAGAGAGAGAGAGAGAGAGAGAGAGAGAGAGAGAGAGAGAGAGAGAGATCACAGTCTCTGGCACCTAGAGCCAGACTACGAGCAGCAGCCCATAATGGGAGAGACAACTGTAAAGTGCCACTCTTGGGAGTGTGCAGGGACCAGGTGGAGAGGGGGTAGGGCAGCTAGGTGCAGTCAGGAGGTTAGAGGGAGGCCAGGGGAGACAGGGGGTAGTGAAAAAGTAGAGAAGTAAAAAGACTGGGTGTGTTGGTGGGATAACAGACTGTGTAGTGCCAGAATAGGATCAGGAAAGGGGCCAGATGGACAATAACTAACCAAGGTTGAGGCCAGGAAGGTTACAGCAACCTAGGATACATTGCAGTGACAGTTTCCACCTGTGCAGTTCAGAAAAGCTAGTGTTGGTGGGAAGGATCCCGATGGCACAGGCTGTGAAGCAGTCACAGAAATGGAGAACGTCATGCTGGGCAGTGTACTCAGCAACTAGATTGTCCAATTGTTTCTTGGCCACAGTTTGTTAGTGGCCATTCATGGAGACAGACAGCTTGTTGATTGTTATGCCCATTCACATATTGCCATGCCTTTGATGGATAGGTGATGTTTGTGACCGGCCTGCAGATAGTGGTGAGAGGATATGTGGGACGGGTCTTGCATCAAGATCTTTACAGGGATATGAGCCATGAGGCAAGGGACTGGAAGCAGGGATTGTGTAGGTATGGACGAGAATATTGTGTAGGTTCAGTGGGTAGCAGAAATCCACTATGAGAGGGTTGGAAAGGTAGTGGATAGCATATTCCTCATTTCAGGGGATGATAAGAGGTAGCTGAAACCAGTCGTGTGATCTGTAAGCTAGACTGCAAGCACTGTGCTGCATTCTACATCTGATAATAACCAACAAGCTGTCTGTCTGCATGAATTGCCACCGACAACTCTGACAAAGAAGCAACTGGCCCACCCTGTTGTTGAGCATGCCACCCAACACGATCTTCTTCATTTCAGTGACTGTTCACAGCCTGTGCAATCTGAATACTTCCTACTAACACCAACTTTTCTGAATTGTGCTGCAGAGAACTCTCCCTACAATACATCGTATGTTCCTGTGACCTTCCGGGCCTCGGCGTTCTTTATTCATTGCCCTTACGCATCTAGCCCCTACCCTGTTGCCATTCCAGCATGACATAGAGACTGTGGTCGTGTGTGAGAGTTTTGTGTGTGTGTGTGTGTGTGTGTGTGTGTGTGTGTGTGTGTGGTGTTTATTTTTGACAAAGGCCTTATTGGCCATAAGCTCATTTTGTTACAGTCTTTTTGTTGTGCCTATCTGTGACTCGGCATCTCTGCTATATTACACAGTAAGACACTCTTATAGTGTTTTTTTCCCTGTATAGTCCTGTTGGTGGTGATATGCATGTAATCTGTGTTGTAATGTGTGGTAAGAGTGGATGTTGCCATAGGCTAGTCAGAAAGAGTGTGGTACGTGTAGACAGTTGGTTCGAATTTCACTTGGGTGACTGTAGTGGGGAACTGAATGGGAAACTCAGCGAGACTCTCCCATGGAACTGTAGGCTCTGCATGAAAGAAGAGAATTGCTGAACAAGAGGGAAAGATTTGTGCCCTTCAGACTGAATTAGAACACATGAAATTTGAAGAGGTAGGTTGATGGAGGTATTAGGTAAAGGTAACAAGCTATGGGCAAAAGGCAAGCAGCTCCTCAACTTCTTCACCAACATTTCAGCTTACAACATCGAATAAATTTGACTTGTTACCTGAAGTAGGAGGATAAGAGACTCATCCAACTATGGGTCACAGTGGGAGCAGTAGACTTCTAGCAAAGAAACTAGCTGTAGGTCGATACCAAAAGAACCTTTCTGATTGGTGGTGACCATGGGAGGGGTGTTAGCCAGATCGTACAGGATAAATTACAGAAAGGGTACCAAGTTACACGTACTAAGTGCTAGTCCTAGGCAGATGGCAGAGGACACAGGGAAATTGTTCAAAGATTTTGACAAAGAGGACCAGGTAATTGTAGTTTGTGGAGCAGGGAACAGCCTCACTAAGGACAATAATTACAGCATGGGAGTGACATGGATGAAACAGGAGTAGTAACTACACACCCAAATATGAGTTTTGCGGAGGTTCTGCAGTGCCATGACCTGATCTGGGAGAACACTTCTGTGAGCCATTGGAACACCGAGTCGATTGGGCTGCTGCTGATTGAAATGAAATCTCATATGAGTGCAGTGCCTGTTGCTACATTGGGGGGGGGGGGGGGGGGGGGGGGGTTGACATGCTAGACATGGTCTACAACTGAATAGGAGAGGGAAATATATGTTGACTAAGCTTCTTGCAGAAAATGTATTGGGGGGGGGGGGCAGGGGGGACATTGCACAAAGAAAGATCCCTGTGGTTACTGGTGTCAGAGAGGTACCTTTTTTAGGTTAGAATCAGGATTCAGGCAACCTGTTTTGAAAGAAGTGAAAATAACAGAAGAATCCCATAAAATGCATAAAAAAGCACAGAAATGTATGGTTAGATAATTTCATCAAAATATTAGAGGACTAAGTAATAAGGCAGAGGAGAGTCTTGTCTGTTTGGAAAATTCAGGGAGCTTTGAATAGATAGATATCCTGTGCCCATATGAGCTCCACATAACCACAGATTACCACTAGTGTCTGACTCAGGCAGAACTAATACAGAAAAAAGAGGAATTGTTACATATATATAATAAAGACAGAACACAAGTTCAAAAATATTGAGACAAGTAGATTTTGGAGTGATCGGCACACAGAAGTGTGTGGTTGTGAATTAGTACTGAAAAATAGCTCACTTTTAATTGTAACTGCGTATAGATCCCCACTGCAAAATTTAGAACTGTTTGTGAGGAATCTGGATTCCTTACTGCACTATCTGTCAGAAAGTAGCAAGCAGTTAATAGTCTTGGCAACTCCGATGTAGATTTTTTAAGTAACAAATGCTCTGTCTGATAACCATGCACAGCTAGTTAGGATAAATAAGATAGTGCATTACAATATGGATCTACATGTACATCTATGTATGTACTCTGCAAGCCTTTCCTGTTCTACTCACAAATAGAGTGAGGTAAAAACAACTCTCTATGCCTTTGTATGCGCCTTAATCATTCTAATCTTATCTTTGTGGTCCTTACTTGAAATGAACACTGGTGGTGATGAAATCGTTCTGCAGTCAGCTTCAAATGCCAGTTTTCTGAATTTTCTCAATAGTGCTCCATGAAAAGAACATCACCTACCCTCCAGTGATTACCATTTGAGTTCCCGAAATGGTAACAAATCTAGCAGCCCGTCTCTGTATTGCTTCAATGCCTTCCTTTGAACTGATGTGATTCCGATCCCAAACACTTGGAACAGTACTCAACAGTGGGTCACACTAGTGTCCTAATGCAGTGTCATTTACAAATGAATCACATTTTTCTAAAATTCTCCCAATAAACCAAAGTCAACCATTAGTCTTCCTACTAAAATCCTTGTACATTCATTCCATTTCATATTGTTTTGCAGTGTTATAACTAGATATTTAATCGACATGTCTAGGACTTACAGAGAAGACTGAGTAGACAATATTTTGAGTTGGAACATATGTCTACAAACATACTGTTTGAAGCAGCACACTACTAATGCTGGGCTTGAACATTATAGGCTTGTTTTTCCTACTCATCTGCATTAAATTACATTTTCCTGCATTTAAAGCTATCTGGCATTTATCATACCAACCAAAAAATTGTGTCAAAGTCCTCTTGTGTCCTACAGACACAATGACTCCTCTGTGGAAATCATTTAGAATAATTAAGGACTCCAGGACAAATGTTTTTCAAGAACAGTTTACAAGAGATGGCCCGGTATGCAATTCATAATAAAGTAAATGCTAACGTAAAATTTCTTCTATTCCATGCTAAATACACATAATCATTTGAAAAAGCTTTCTGCGTAAGTTAATCAGAAAGGGCATTAAACAGTCATGTAAATAAACTGCAGATCACTAGAGGGACTAAAGTAGCTTGTGAAAGGAAAAGGGAAATATAGCTGTTGACAAGAAGAGATAGAGATCCTGCAGTAGCTGCACACTGCAAAAACTACACAAAATTACTAAGAAAAGTTATTAAGAAATCGAGGAAAATGCACATAATGTCATAAATCAGTAATTCCAGCAACAGATGTAATGCTATATAGAATATAGTGAAACAAGAGACAGGAAAATCAGCCACAAAACAGGGTAACATCACTATGGAAGAGAATGGAAGAGCTATAAACTGTGAGTCACAGGCAGCAAATATATTTAGTAATCAGTTTGTAAACATAATAGAAAGCATAGGGACAAACAGATCAAGAGAGAAAAAACAGTATATGTTGAAAAAGCAACTCTCATAAAATTCAGTCACACGAATGTATATTTAATTTCTCCTTCTGAAATTAAGAAAATTATATATTCTCTCAAAAATAAAAGCTCATCTGATTTTGATGTTGTTTCAAGTAGAGTACCTAAGACTTGTTCCCATATAATAAGCCCCATCTTATTCGAAATGTGTAATGCACCACTGACTCAGAGCACTTTTCCAGAGAGGCTGATATATGCTGTTGTTAATCTCCTCTTTAAGAAAGGAGATAGGAAAAATGTCAATAATTACCAGCTTGTTTCACTGCTGGCACCATTTTCAAAAATTTTTGAGAAGTTGATGTACACTGAGGTGACAAAAGTGGTTGGATACTTCCTAATATCATGTCAGACCTCTTTTGTCTGGCATAGTGCAGCAACTCAACATAGCATGAACTCAAAAAGTCACTGGAAGTCCCCTGGATAAATATTGGGCCATGCTGTGTCTGTAGCCATCATAATTGTGAAAGTGTTGCTGGTGCAGGATTTTGTGCATGAACTGACCTCTCAATTATTTCCCACAAATGGATGATGGGATTCATGTCAGGTGAACTGGGTGGCCAAATCATTCACTTGAATTGTCCAGAGAGTTCTTCAAACCAATTGTGAACAACTACAGCCGACAACGTGGCATATTGTCATCCATAAAACTTCTATCGTTGTTCAGGAACATGAAGTCCATGAATGGCTGCAAATCGTCTCCAAGTAGCTGTAACATAACGTTTTCCAGTCAATGATCAGTTCATTTCAACCAGAGGCCCAGTCCACTCCATGTAAACTCAGCCCACACCATTATGGCACAGTGTGTTATTGATAGCTTGGGTCCAAGGCTTTGTGGGGTCTGCGCCACACTCAAACCATACCATCAAATCGTATCAATTGAGATCGGGACTCATCTGACCAAAGGCCACAGTTTTCCAGTTGTCTAGGGTCCAACCAGTAGGCCACAGTTTTCCAGTTGTCTAGGGTCCAACCAGTATGGTCATGAGCCCAGGAGGGGCCTGCAGGCAATGTCATACTGTTAGCAAAGATACTCACGAAGTACAACATAGACTACTTTAAATAATGTAGCCGACAGATGCACAGTTGTTTCACAGTCTTTTACTTTTACTTTTCATAACCCCCCCCCCCCCCCCCCTCCCGTAATACACAGTTATATGTATGGCCAGTACACTATCGTTCTAACTACCCATAAGCCTCATTAATAGTTAGCAGGTCAAAATCCACATACAGCTACAATAGTGAACATCAATGAGCAGTAAACACCTAACCACACAGTTCACAGTCTTTCAAATAAACTGAACAGTTTGTCATTGCTTTAACACATGGCATATTGGTGTTACACTTATTTCACTGTTAAGTTGATGCTTTGTTGTCGTTCAAACCAACACAGGTTCCTTGTCTGAAACTCTGCTGTGGACTGACTGTCTCGTGGCCAAAAATCGGGCCCTTATATATAATCACAATAATAGGTCTACACATTGTTTAAAGTTAAATGTACAGAAATTTTGTCTCTTTAACAGTTTATTCTACTACAAGAGTTAGGCCGAATTATTTGTTTAAATCGTGAAATAAATAAATATAGTTATGCAAATAATACATCTAAAAACAAAGATGATGTGACTTACCAAATGAAAGTGCTGGCAGGTCGACAGACACACAAACGAACACAAACATACACACAAAATTCAAGCTTTCGCAACAAACAGTTGCCTCATCAGGAAAGAGGGAAGGAGAGGGAAAGACGAAAGGATGTGGGTTTTAAGGGAGAGTCATTCCACTCCCGGGAGCGGAAAGACTTACCTTAGGGGGAAAAAAGGACGGGTATACACTTGCACACACACACACACATATCCATCCACACATATACAGACACAAGCAGACATATTTAAAGACAAAGAGTTTGGGCAGAGATGTCAGTCGAGGCAGAAGAGCAGAGGCAAAGATGTTGTTGAATGACAGGTGAGGTATGAGTGGCGGCAACTTGAAATTAGCGGAGATTGAGGGCAGGTGGATAACGGGAAGAGAGGATATATTGAAGAGCAAGTTCCCATCTCCGGAGTTCGGATAGGTTGGTGTTAGTGGGAAGTATCCAGATAACCTGGACGGTGTAACACTACGCCAAGATGTGCTGGCCGTGCACTAAGGCATGTTTAGCCACAGGGTGATCCTCATTACCAACAAACACTGTCTGCCTGTGTCCATTCATGCGAATGAACAGTTTGTTGCTGGTCATTCCCACATAGAATGCATCACAGTGTAGGCAGGTCAGTTGGTAGATCACGTGGGTGCTTTCACACGTGGCTCTGCCTTTGATCGTGTACACCTTCCGGGTTACAGGACTGGAGTAGGTGGTGGTGGGAGGGTGCATGGGACAGGTTTTACACCGGGGGCTGTTACAAGGGTGGGAGTCAGAGGGTAGAGAAGGTGGTTTGGGGATTTCATAGGGATGAACTAAGAGGTTACGAAGGTTAGGTGGATGGTGGAAAGACACTCTTGGTGGGGTGGGGAGGATTTCATGAAGGATGGCTCTCATTTCAGGGCAGGATTTGAGGAAGTCGTATCCCTGCTGGAGAGCCACATTCAGAGTCTGATCCAGTCCCGGAAAGTATCCTGTCACAAGTGGGGCACTTTTGTGGTTCTTCTGTGGGAGGTTCTGGGTATGAGAGGATGAGGAAGTGGCTCTGGTTATTTGCTTCTGTACCAGGTCGGGAGGGTAGTTGCGGGATGCGAAAGCTGTTGTCAGGTTGTTGGTGTAATGCTTCAGGGATTCCGGACTGGAGCAGATTCGTTTGCCACGAAGACCTAGGCTGTAGGGAAGGGACCGTTTGATGTGGAATGGGTGGCAGCTGTCGTAATGGAGGTGCTGTTACTTGTTGGTGGGTTTGATGTGGATGGACGTGTGAAGCTGGCCATTGGACAGGTGGAGGTCAACATCAAGGAAAGTGGCATGGGATTTGGAGTAGGACCAGGTGAATCTGATGGTTCCATCAGATGTTGACCTCCAGTAAGGTGATTAATTTTGTATATTTTTATCAATAATGTCACTGAAATAATGTTCTGTGGTAATTCATCTTTAGAAAAGATTCACAGCTTAAAAATGTGCTTAAGAATAACATGTGGTGCTTATCCATGATCATCTCATAGACATCTGTTGAAAGAGTTGAGCATTCTGACTGCTGCTTCACAGTATATTTATTCCCTCATGAGGATTGGTGTAAATAATCCACTGCAATTCAAAACAATGATGCACAAAATAACAATACCTGAAGGAAAACTGGTGTTCACTATTAGACATTAAGGTTGTCTTTAGCACAAAAAAGAATGCACAATGCCGCAACTGAAATTTTTGCTAACTTACCCATGAAATGTCTCACAGACAGCAAAGTAAAATTTGAAAACAAACTGAAGAAGATCCCCCTTAATAACTCCTTCTGTTCTTTAGCAGAATTTCTATTACTGTAATGCATAAAAGGTGGTGGGTAGGAATTACCAACTTACATCTGTACGTTCAAATTTTAAGAAAACCTTATAAATGTTCAGCATGTAGCCATTATAAATCAATTTGTGATGTGACTGTAAAGTGACTCATTCCACATCAATACAACTGATCATGCAAATGATCCAAGGAACATGAAATTAACTCACACACTATCTATCTACACTGTTCACTTTTATATCTACTCTCCGCAAACCATTGTGGCACAGGATACTTTACATTGCACCATTTATTAGGGTTCCTTTTAACTCAATTCAGTGTGGCCTGAGACCTGGTTTACCATCCATTTACAGAACAACCTACACTTTGATGTGGAATCCAAAACATAGTGTAAATTTACATTTTATATTTGCACATAACACTGCAAATGACAAATGTTGCATTAAATGACAGAACATAATCCCAGAATCCAAGAGAAATCAAAGATTGAACCTTACAGTTTCAATCAATGGAAAATGTTTGATGGCATAATGACAATATGAATTAGGTAGACTGGTACACAGCACATGTAGATGGCATTAGAGTGGCAGACATGTGTGTTTAAAAGTAGTACCAAAGTTTGGAACTGTGGATTCTCCAGTTCTATCTTCATTTCATACATTATATTTTAGACTTTATTTGGCTGTAGTTCATTGTTCCTGCTGTAAAAATAGCCTTACTGCATAGACGTAATGCTTATTTTTCTACAAATTTTCTTGTGAGACTATATAGTGTGTGTTTACATTGATTACTGTGTTATTCATTATTTTGTACAGCTCACGCAGGACCATCACTGATTCGAACTTACTTTGTTGCAGTCCAACATGACAAGAGATTCTCTTGCCAAAGCACTCTACTGTCGAACTGTGGCAACAATTGTTCGCAGGGCTAACAGTGTCAAACGACTAGGTTCAACATTAGGAACTCTCAGCTCAGATTCAAATGAATCTGTACATAACCAAGCAGAGGTAATTTTCACCAATATTTACACAGTAATCTTGTTTGAAAAGGAAATGCTGACAGGTACAAAACAATGAAAATAAAATTAATTAAATTCAATAATAGAAAGTATAATCCTCTCTTTTATAATAACTCATCATATGGATGGACTAATTTCTCATACACAAAACCCTTCTCATTTCTTCCTTTCAAAGCACTCATCGAACTGAAGACGACAACATGTTGCTGCGCAGCACCCTTCTCTAAGCAGTTAATAACATGTTGCTGCACAGCACCCTTATCTAAGCAGTTAATAACAATCAATCTGCATACCCACATTATATCCTGTCCTGGATTTCCTGCCAACCTATAAAACAGCAAATATAGATAATCAATCTTCTTTGTTAATTTTTATAAAATCAAAATTTGATAACATGATATTGTTTCAGATTGCCAGCCAACATGCTTCAACTGTAGGGACAGCTGGTTCCAAATCCAGTAAGTCTATGGCTGTCCTAAATAATGCTGTTCGACATGCTACAGACGGATTTATTGGCATTCTTGACATGTTTGGTTTTGAAGATCCTAAGGTAAACAATTTACCAAGTACTCAACTTTTGCCTTTTTAAGTCTTTTATGCATGATTAGATTTTCATCTTCTTTTCTTTTTAGCCCAGTCAACTTGAACATCTGTGCATAAACCTGTGTGCCGAGACAATGCAGCATTTCTACAACACGCACATATTTAAGTCAAGTATTGAATCTTGCAGAGATGAAGGCATCCACTGTGAAGTAGAGGTTGATTACGTGGACAATGTCCCATGCATTGACCTCATCTCGTCACTGGTAAATCAGTATTAAATGTAATTCACATATATACTTTGTTAATTAAGAAATCAGCAACAGAATTCTTATATAAACGCAACACAAGCAAGAACTAGGAGTCATACTACACTCACTAACATGTTCAGAATTATATCACAATTTTAGAAACATATTAATGATTCTAGGAAATATGGGAAACTGTGAAATAAAAGCAAAACTTGCAGACTGGAACAACTGAACCACATCCTTTATCAGGGCATTGATTATCTTATCATCATGCCCTGACATGAGTGACACCTTATCAAAGACCCTTCCCACCCCTCTTAAAGTGCAGTTCTGTTGTCCACCAAACTTCCATGACATTCTAGTCCATCCCCAAGCCACTCTCAATCCCTTGCCACAGGGATCATATTCCTGAGGAAGACCCAGAGGCAAGACCTGCCCAATCCATCCACCCAGTACTTCCTATTCCAATCCTGTCACAGGTTTGTCCTACCCATCAGAGACCAGGCCACCTATTAGAGCAGCCATGTCATGTAGCAGCTATCCACCAGGATGAATGGTCACCTCCAAACTTTGCCCAAAGGCAAAGTGGACCACCCTGTTGCACAACATGCAGCTGAACATAACATGATTGATTTCATTGGCTGATTCACAACCTGTGTCATCTGAATCCTCCCATCCACCACCATCTTTCTCAAACTGCACAGATGGGACTTATCCTTACAACACATTGTCTGCTCCCAAAAACATCGTGGCCTCAACCTAGTGTTCCCATACCCTCCCTCCACCAGTTTCTGCCCCCCCCCCCCTCTGTCCTATCAACTTCTGCTAACTCTTGTCCCCTTACTCTCATTGTATGCTAATCTCTCGCAATGTACCTGCTCATCTTTTCCATTCTCTGCTCCTCTCCTTTCCACTCCCTTTTTTTCCCTTCCCCCAGCCTCCCAATGCTGCACCAGGTAGCCTTGTCTGTCACCTCTAGTCCCTGCACACTCTGCCAGGCAGCACTGTTTCTTCCTCCCCCATCCCTACAATGCCATCCCCTGTCGCACCTCCCCTGCCACTAAGGATTGTTGCTCCCATTTGACATGCTTCAGTTTCATTCTGGCATGAGCAGCCATAAATAGCAGTTGTATGTGTAAGGTGTGCTTGCTTCTGTGAATGTGTGTGGTTTTCTTTTCTGATGATGGCTTTGGTTGAAAGCTTAATGTGTAACAGTCTTTCTGTTGTGCCTGACTCCACTGTGTTATTTTTATGGTGAGTGGCAGTCTATCCTTTCTGGCAGTCCATCCTTTCCATAACTGTAGAGCTGAAAAGATCACAAAATTATCTATTTTAATTAAAACAGGCAGCAAGAAGTGCTTTAGAAATAATGGGCCACCAACTGAAACCTCATGTCGATAGTATTTTAGCTGATAATAAATTATGATTCATAGACATAATGTGTAACTAGAGAAATACATTTTTATGCCAGTTTGCTTGGATAGAGCCACAATGGTTTGCAATATTTGTTTGGTTGCATTCTTATCCAGCAGTTCCACAATGCAGAAGCAAGAAGCATACATGAAAGTGCCTGTTCTATTTACTGAATGAGTGTATACCCAAGTAAACCTGTTTCCTATGGCTCCCAAGACTGTAAAGAAAAGAACTCCTAATGTATAAGGATGAAGTGTCAAAATAAAAATATTAGTCGCAGTATATGAGACTCATGTTGAAGAAAGACTTCAAATGTTACCGGTAATGGAGTTCAGGATCACTCTGGAGCCATGCAAAATTGTTGCAATGATTTTAAATCAAATCCAGAATTGTTAGTCCTACACTAAAGGCCAGTCCACACAGGCTGTCACATCAAGGCACGGCACTGTCACATCAGGGGGTATTCACACTGTCCGTCATATCACTTCCATTCATTTAGCTCAGTACTGAACCATGAAAGTGAGGTTATGAGTTACTATCCATGATACAGAAAGTTGGAATATAGAATTGGAATTGAGGAACTATTATAAATTTCATTAATGGCTAAAGCAAACTTCATAACATATGTTCTTGATCACTTTTGTCTGGTAAAGTGCTGAGAAGTGAAACAACTTTTCAAAACATCAACATTTATTTGCTAACAAAAATATGCACATACAAACAAATCAGGCAATATTTATAGTGAATACATAGAGCCTGTTTACCTTATCCATTACAATTTTTTTTTTCTCATGTAACAGAGAACATCTTAAACAACAGTATTTTTTTCTTCCATTACAGCTGACTTTTTCACTTAAAATATTGTTTAATTAAATTGTTTCATCGAGTTGTTTTTGTGTATATACAGCATGAGAGTCAGCTTTGCTCTGTTATTGTAAAACCAAAATAATTTTTCACTTTCAGATATCTGACCTCTGCTGTGTAAAACCACTCAATGGAAAAATACCCAAGACACCCATAAACATTAGAAATTTGCCATGAAAACAAAGCACAATAATAAAAAAAAGATTAAGAAGACACAAAAGCACAAATCTATTACCATAACATGAGTAGCATGCCAAAAAATGGTTAAAATCCGTGTTAGGAGGCGACGGCACTGTCAAAACTTCCTTCCTGAGAAAACTTCACATGATTGAATGTGATGGTCCATTGATGGCCTGTTTGAATGCCAGCCTTTGAAATGCATTGTGGAATGTTTTGATGTGACAGCCAGTGTGAATTGGCCTTCAAGGTTCCTTGTAAGCGAACAATTTAGATTTTCAAAATCTGTGCCATGCTGATTCTTACAGCTGCACCCCTTACCGAATTGCAAGAGTGGTCCATAAAAGGAAAAGGTTAATTAATCAAGATGAGCTGACCAGAGTGACTGGAAATAGTTTCTTCAGCTTATAATAAAAGGCACACTCGGACAGGGCATATTCAGCAGAGAGTAGCTACGTACCTGCTGAATGGTAGGAGAAAGTGAAATTCAACAAATGGTAAAATGGTTTGAGACAGTTGCAGCTTCAATGCAGTTAATAAGTGTGGCCTAGAACCTGGATGAAGAATGAGAATTTCAGTTGGTGAGGTTATAGGTACTTGTTCCATGTTCCTCTGTTTCCCTATGTGGTGATGAAGGAACTTCTAGAATTCAGAAAGCAAGTGATTCAGATGTTTCTAAATTCATCTGTGAGAAACCATTGTTACAATTATTCCCTTCTCAATTGGAAATAGTCTCTTCTTTTCTGATGCTTTCTTTTCTTTATTAAAAAAAAAATACTGTAGATTATCGTTTTTAGATATGGAAAAATCTTACCTCCACTGGGAGAAGACAATGACTGAACGAAATAACATATTTATTTTTTCAATCTCAGTTGCCTTTTTAACTTTGGGCAAACTTATTCTCAGTCCTGATACAATAACAAAGACTCAGAAGCTAAAGGACAATGCTAGCAAACTCTGCTTGGCACAGCAATGTACCTTTGTTAAGGTGAACATATAATTTACCCGTTTAAATTTTTAAGTATTATTTTATTAATGCTTTTCCCTTTCTTTTTTTAAAAAAATTTCCCATGTGTGTTTACTTGTAAAAACTTGTGACATATTATGATTCTTGGGAACTGTTGTGTTAAGGGTATTTGTTCTTATTGCTTATGATCTTGTGAGAGTGGATTTAAGTTTATCATTCTCTGTTATTTTGTCATGTCTGATAATGGGCATCACTTGCAACCAGTAACCTGTTAGTTGTACACTGAAATGCCAAAGAAACTGGTATAGGAATGCATATTCAAATACAGAGATATGTAAACAGGCAGAACACGACACTGTGGTGAGCAACGCTTATATAAGGTAACAAGTGTCTGGCAAAGTTGTTAGATTGGTTACTGCTGCTACAATGGCAGGTTACCAAGATTTAAGTGAGTTAGAATGTGGTGTTTTAGTCAGCATACGAGCGATGGGACACAGCAACTCCGAGGTAGCGATGAAGTGGAGATTTTCCCATATGATCATTTTACGAGTGTACTGTGAATATCAGGAATCTGGTAAAACATCAAATCTCCAACATTGCTGTGGCCGGAAAAAGATTCCTAGTGGAAAAATATGGGGAGCTGATGGGTCCTGTCTCCTACAGTTTTATAGGGCATTTGTTTGATCACATTTAGATTATGGCAGCATCTGTGGATCAGCCCGTACATCCTACATCAAGATGTTAGATGCTGTTCACTATGAGAGCATTCAGATATCGACTGGTGTCTTTCAGACCACCCCAGTTCTGAGTCTGCTGGTTAACCGTCACTCTGGATTTGGCGGAGTATCCTTTTGGCTCGACAGACACTGAACATCTGAGCATCATCTCAGTCACTGGTATTTAATTCAGTGGCCCAACCCACCTTTGAATGGCTGTTCGCATATCAGTCCCATGTGACCAGGCTATTTGGGATATGTGTTTATACAGATGGATCCCAGCAAGAGAATGTCATCGGTTGTTCTACTGTTTTCCCTCATAGGATTTTTCAAGTGTATCTTCTGGGACAATTTACAAATTATGAAGCAGAATTATATGGCATTCTGATGTCACTTGATAGGGTTCACAGGCATCATGGTACAAGGTTTCTTGTCTGTTCCGACTCACTTAGTGCACTGCAAGCACTTCCCCAAATGCATCCAGTAGACCAGCTGATTCAGCTCACCCATGACCCCTTACAGCAGCTCCAGCACCATGGCAAGGAGATGATCTTTTGCTGAGTACCTGGCCACATTGGGATACATGGGAACGACATGGCCGACAAGCTGCCAAGGAAGCATGTCAGGAAGGTGCTGCCCATCAGTGTTTCATCCCGTTGCACGCTGTCGTCTCATTTTCTGACAGATGCATCATGCACCAGTGGGAGACTGAATGGTTGCACATGACAGAAAACAACTGCGGTTGTTCAGATCTACCATACAGGTACCGTGGACTTCATGTGAGCCTCACCTCTGGAAGGAGGTTCTGCTTACCAGACTGCACATCCGACATATCCCTTTAACACATGGCTTCCTCCTCCGGCAGGACGATACACTACTCTGTGAGGCTTGTGTCATGCTACTTTCAATTCAGCATATTTTGGCAACATGTTTCCTATACACTGATATTGTGGCAGCCCTCAGCCTCGATGGAGATCTGCCCACCATCCTCGCCGATACTGATTCCAGTGTTACAAGAGTGGCGAAATTTTGTGAACTGTCAGTCATCTTCCCAAAATTGGTGGGGAAGGGAGGCAGACTTTAATACATAATAAACTGCTCCGCATGTGGAGGACAGCCATCGTCCCCACCCATAAGATTAGCATGCTGATTTTTCATCAGGGTGCTGATGACCATGATGTTGAGCATCCTCACTTCAAATCATCATCATCATCTGGATAAGGATCCTGAAAGAATGGGACTAACAACAACTGAAGAGAATTGTTCAACTTCACAGAAGTGCAACCCTTCTGCAAATTGCTGCAGATTTCAATGCTGGGCCATCAACAAGTGTCAACATGCGAACCATTCAACGAAACATCATCAATATGGGTTTTCGGAGCCGAAGGTCCACTTGTGTACGCTTAATGACTGCACAACACAAAGCTTTACGCCTTGCCTGGGACCATCAACACTGACATTGAACTGTTGATGACTGGAAACATGTTGTCTGGTCGGGCGAGCCTCGTTTCAAATTGTATCGAGCAGATGGACGTGTACGGGTATCGAGACAAGCTCATGAATCCATGGACCCTGCATGTCAGCAGGGGACTGTTCATAGTGGTGGAGGCTCTGTAAAGGTGTGGGCATGTGCAGTTGGAGTGAAATGGGATCCCTGATGTGTCTAGATAACTGACAGGTGATCGTATGTAAGCATTCTGTCTGTTCACCTGCATCCATTCATATCCATTGTGGATTCCGATAGACTTGGGCAATTCCAGCAGGACAATGTGACACCCCACACATCCAGAATTGCTACAGATTGGCTCTGGCAACATTCTTCTGAGTTTAAACACTTCTGCTGGACATCAAACTCCAAGCTCCCCAGACATGAACATTATTCAGCATATCTGGGATGCCTTGGAACGTACTGTTCAGAAGAGATCTCCATCTCCTCGTACTCTTACAGATTTATGGACAGCCCTGCACGATTCATGGTGTCAGTTCCCTCCAGCACTACTTCAGACATTAGTGGAGTGCATGCCATGTCGTGTTGCAGCACTTCTGCCTGCGGGGGCCCTACCCAATATTAGGCAGGTATACCAATTTCTTTGTCTCTTCAGTGTAAAAATGGTTGTGATGACAAAACCAAATATGACATTACTGGGTGGCTTTGCAACATTTTTATGGTGCTTGCGCTACACCTTTTCATCCATTTACCAATAAAAGAACTGTAGCTATATCTGTTTTGAGTCACATTCAACATTTTTTTTGTTTTTCTGTCTTCTTCTGTCTTCTTTTTCTCTGTATTATTAATCATATAATGTAATATTTATTCACCAATAGGTAAACCGATCAGAAAAAAACAAAAAGCGTACAGAAGGGAAATCGAATAAAAAAACTGTGATTGAAAATGTCATGATTCAATTGTGAATTATTTGTCTAGTCCATTCACTTATAAATCATGTGATTAGGGTACATATTTACCTGCCTACATACTCCACGAGTCGCGATATGGTTTATGGCAGAGAGTACCATGAAGCACTAATAATCATTTCCTTTCCTATTCGACTCAAAAACGGAACAAGGGGAAAACTGTGGTAATGTTATCACCTCAATCACACGGCACCTCGTTGCCTGTCAAAGTTCAGCAGGACATGAGGCACACATTAGTGCAAAGTGTCTAAGCTTAGCCACCAAGAGGTGGCATATTCAGACACACTTTCAAGAGTGACGCATGCAGCAGTCGTCCAGTGCCAGTATCAGTATGCAAAAATATCTAATATTTCTCTATTTAACTGTGGAGTGAACCACCCTCAGTCTCATTCTGTAATGTTCTAAGTGTTAGCTAACTTCATCCTGCTCATGGATTTTTTTAATTGATACCAATTTGACAACGTACAACGACAATGTATCGAACATGTTGTGATTTTGGCAATAAAGTGGTTGTATTATACCGATTTTCTCAGTTGTGTGTGTTACTACGAAACCAACTGTCTATATGCATTTGTAAGAGCCCTAATATCTCTTACCTTGTCTTCATGATAATTAACCTAAACGTATGTTGCAGGCAATAGAGCTGATCTGCAGTCAACTGAAAATGACTGTTCTCTAAATTTTCCCATAGTATTTCACAAAAAGAACATCGTCTTCCCTCCAGGGATTCCCATTTGAGTTCATGAAGCATTTCCGTAACACTTGCATATTGATCGAACCTACCAGCAACAAATCTAGCAGGACATCTCTGAAATACAGGAGACAGACAAAAAATTCAGTACAACTATTCACTGACACAAAATTACAACCTATGAGATAGGAATGTATTTTAAAAGGCATGCATTATTTTGCCAAGGTTGAACAGCAATGTTTAAATTACGAGATTTATCATAGACAATGTCCTGCTCGCCTTATAGGTTTGTATGTAATGGACTATTCCAATAAGTACTAAGTAATATTTCCAAAGCAAGGTATAACATATATTTTTCTTTCTATTTTTCTCCCATCCCCCTATGGACTACATTAACTTTCAGAATGTCGAAGTTTTTAATTTGCCTTAAATACTCATTCCCATGTACTGGGGAAACTGAAGGTTTAATTTCAATTGATGAATAAAAAGCTTACTTTTTATCTTAATTTCTTGAATTATATGAACAATTTTTCTCAAATGGTTTCAGTTTGTTGTATAAAAGGAAGATGATCTTGTAGGTATATATATATTAAGTAAAAGGTTAAGGGTCCTCAATATGTTCCTTGGACACCCCTAAACTTAAAAAGTTCCTATCCCTTATCAATAATTCACAATTCTGTGGTGCACTATTTTTCATGTGCCCTTGCCTACAGTTCTGGATAATACTTGCAATGCAGATGGACAGTTTCAAAATTTATGTGCTATATGCTCAATCCGTTTAAATTTTCATCTACTTCTGTGAAATATGTAATAAATACATACACTTTCGGTCACTAGTTACATTTTTCATTAAAATACATAATTCCATAGATATTTAGTTTGTAAATTAGCAAGGCACGAGATTACAGAAGATTCATATGACTTTGCTGTTCATATCTTTTGATGTGATGATCTTGTTGAAATAACCAGAGAGATGCTTTAGAAGCCGGTAGTATAACTAAATGGTTGTGACTTTTACAGTAAATGTAATTGTAGTGGAGAGTTGTGTGGCAATTTCTTGCATTCAGATGCTTCAGAGTAGCCATTAATTTGGGAGCAAATACTGCAAAGATTGGATCAAGACTGTAGCACTAGCTGATGTAACTTGCGGGGCTGTCAATTGCGAGCTAAAGACACTTTTAATAGTACTGATGCAGAAGTATACAAGAGTCCAAGTCATAAATTTTAGTAGCATTTACAAAATGACAGGAACAGAATCTTGCGAGTTATCGCAAATAAGTTACAGGCATACGCACATTATATCTATAAAGGAAGGTGTATGTTACACACACAGAGATGTACAATCTGTTGGAAGAATATTACTTTGTTTGTGCATGCTCTGAATAAGCATCATCTCTTGTTAGTGGGTCTCAAATGATTTGTGACAATGTGAATTGCCATTGGTTTGTATTAGCTTCCCTAACAAAACCATTTTTTTTGTTTACAGCGTACAGGACTGTTAAGTATGTTGGATGTTGAATGCTCTATTCGTGGTACGGTAGAATCTTACATTGCAAAAGTAAAGGTGCAGCACAAACAGAATCCACGACTGTTTGAACCAAAACCGATGGAGCTGAGGAATTTCGGAATACAGCATTTTGCTGGTCGTGTTGTGTATGACGCTTCAGACTTCTTAGGTACTGACCAAATTTGTATAAACTTTTATTTACCATAACAAACATTACTATAAATTTGGCATATTATTATCCTCACTAACGCAATTTTATGATCTATTATACAGATACAAATAAAGATGTAGTACCAGATGATTTGGTTGCTGTTTTCCACAAACATAGTTGCAACTTTGGGTTTGCTACACATCTCTTCGGGAGCGAATTAAAGGCATTATATTCTATTGAGACAGTCCCTCGAGGTGTCAGCTTCAGGATATCTCCCACATCTCACACAGATTTGTGAGTAATGTAAAAATTTCAATTTTTTACTTAATTTATTTAACTGATTTAACCTACATAACACAAAATCCATTGGTTAGCTTCCTCTCTAAGGAATGTTATAGCATATGAATTCAAAAAAATATTTGAAATACAATTCATTCAGGCCAGAACATCACACGATTCTGCATATAGTATGTTAAGTTGGCATTGTACTTTGTAGATTAGATTTAGATTAGATTTACTTTCATTCCAATTTATCTAGAGTGAGGAGGTCCTCCAGGATGTAGAACATGTCAGAAAACAACAGTACATGACAAATATTTACAACTAAAACAAATAAGCTAATGTACCATTTCACAGGTCCCAAGTGGAATGATCGTCATTTTTTAATGAACACCATATGAAAGAGTCATTTTACAAATACTAATGCACTGAATTTAAAATAAAAAAGTTTTTTTATTTATTTATAATGTAATAAACGTGTAATACAACTACTATAATACTTATTTACAATGAACACATTACTGCACTAAACTGGTGCAGAAGTTATATTGCACTTAAATATATACACAAATCAGTTGGTTTTACTGAGAAATTCATCAACGGAGTAGAAGGAGTTGGCCACCAATAAATCCTTTAGGCTTCTGTTAAACTGAATTTCATTGGTTGTTAAGCTTTTGATGGCTGCTGGCAAGTTATTGAAAATGTGTGTTCCTGAATAATGCACACCTTTCTGTACAAGACTAAGTGACTTCAAATCCTTGTGAGGATTATTCTTATTTCTAGTATTGATTCCATGAATTGAGCTGTTGGTTTGAAAAAGTGATATATTTTTAATGACAAATTACATTAAGGAATAAATATATTGGGAAGCAGTAGTTAGTATCCCTAGTTCCCTAAACAGGCTTCTGCAGGATGTTCTTGAGTTCACACCACATATAACTCTTACTGCACGTTTTTGTGCCCGGAAAACTTTAGCTTGGCTTGATGAATTACCCCGAAATATAATCCCATATGGCATTATGGAATGAAAGTAAGCATAGTATGCCAGCTTTTTCATTTTTATATCCCCTATGTCTGACACAATTCGCATTGCTAATAGAGATTTGTTAAGCCACTTCAGTTCTGTGGTGTGCTCCTCCCAGTTGAATTTATCATCAAGCTGTAATCCCAAGAATTTAACACTGTCCACTTCTTCTATCTGCTTGTCATTGTATGTTTGGCATATACTCATGAGACACCCCTAACAAGTTCTGAACTGCATGTAGTGTGTTTTTTCAAAGTTTTGTGACAAAGAATTGGCCAGGAACCAGTGATTAATGTCCACAAATACTTTATTAGTTGATCTTTCTAAGACTACAATTGATTTGCTATTTATTGCAATGTTTGTATCATTGGCAAACAAAACGAACTTGGCAGCTGGTAATGTTACTGATGAAAGGTCATTGATATACACAAGGAAAAGTAAGGGCCCCAAAATGGAACCTTGTGGGACCCCACATGCAATTAGTTCACAGTTGGCTGATGCCTGATGGCTTGATACATGTCTCTTTCCTAATAACACCCTTTGTTTCCTGGCAGAGATATAAGATTTGAACCATTTTGCAGCATTTCCTGTTACACTATAATATTCTAATTTATTTAAAAGGATATTGTGATTTACACAGTCAAATGCCTTTGAAAGATCACAAAATATACCAGTTGCCTGCAATTTTTTGTCTAATATCAACAGCAAACAGTGGTCTTAATATGTCATACTACAAGGAATTTGCAGACCAACTCAAGACTCTGTTAGTATAAATTAAATATTAAGGAAAAGTATGTCACAATTCCAACAGTGTACTTGAGCTACATCAAGTAAATGGAAGCGTTTATAAACTCTGAGTGTTGCAATCATCAGTTATTTACAGTACAATTTGTAACTAATTTCTGAAATAAATCAACTATCCTGCCCCACTACTAAAACTTTTGAAAAATGAGAACCAAGCACATATTAAATAGGAAATAGGAGACACTATCTTAAGGTGTATAATTAAGGAAAGAGGGGAATGTTGCACAACAATGCCAAAGAAGTTTTGTCACAAAATATTTATTTTATTTTTAATTTTTTTCTCCCGAAATTTGGCTACCATCTTCTAGATTAAATCTTTGATTAACAGAATTCTTACATCTGTACATGTGCTATTAAGCCTTTAACTACTTGTGACATATACATTAATGATGATTCTGTGTGTGACCTATGTCAGTGATGTATATGCACATCGTGAGATGTCCACAGCAAAACTATGAATGTAGGATATATTTGTTTTAATGGTTTCTTGTTATTACTCGCAAAATTGGAGAGAAGTGGAATTTCATTCCACATTACACCAATGACATGGAACCAACTGGCAAAACAGACCACCAAACCAATTACCAATTCAGTAAAACATGAACTGGATTACAGCAAATATATAGGAACAATGGAGAAGTGTGGCAGGGTGTGTGCAAAAATCATGAAATATTTTATTACATTTTTTTCCCTATACTACATGTGTGTGCCAAAATTCACATTCTATTTATGAAGTACAAACAGGCGAAAATGTGTCAATGGTAGAACTCCACTGGAACTCTGTGAAATTATAAAGAGGAACCATGTTATCATGTTAGAAAAGGAAAGATCGAAATTACTTTGAGAAAGGCGCTATCTGAATACTGCCAAATCATTTAAAAACTGTAATGAGATGTTTCACTTACAGCAGGAAAAATAAGAGAGAAGAAATATGCTTCCATTGAAAACAATGTCATGTTCAATATCAGATGACTACTTGGCATGGCAAGCAAGATGGAGAGACTGACAGTTGCGACCAGTGCAATAAGATAGCATTCTGATCAGTAGAGGTCCTAAGGTGTGCCGCAATGAAGAACAAAACTACATTTTATGTTACAAATTACCTAAAACAAATTGTGTGTAAATAAAGGAACATTATACAGTAGAGTGTTACCTAATGGGACAGTGCAGCTGTTAAGAAACACCTCACATTTGGTAGGATGGAGTTGTTCTGTCTGGCCGTCCTGATTTGGGTTTTCCTAGATCACTAAGGCAAACACCAGGATGGTTTCTCAATTAGGGCCGCAGCCACCTACCACCTGCCCTATCTTCATACACTGCCTCTCCTATCCTCACAGAGAACTGGTCCTATACTGTCAAAAGTAATGAGGTAACTTGAACAGAATGGCTTCCTCAATGTCAACCAGCATGGATTCCGAAAACATCGATCATGTGAAACCCAACTTGCACTTTTCTCATATGACATACTGAAAGCTTTGGAACAAGGCAATCACGTAGCTGCAGTATTCCTTGATTTCCGGAAAGCATTTGATTCAGTACCATATCTACACTTATTGTCAAAAGTTTGATCATATGGGGTATCAAGCGAAATTTGTGACCAGATTGAGGACTTTTTGGTAGGGAGGATGCAGTATGTTATCTTGGATAGAGAGTCATCATCAGATGTAGAAATAACTTCGGGTGTACTCCTGGAAAGTGTGTTGGGGCCCTTGCTGTTCATGTTGTATTTTAATGATTTAATGACCTCATAGACAATATTAATATACAATCAGACTTTTTTCAGATGATGCATTTATCTGTAATGAAATACTATCTGAAAGAAGCTGCATAAAGATTCAGTCAGATCTTGATTAGATTTCAAAGTGGTCCCAGGATTGGCAACTTGCTTTAAAGATTCAAAAATGTTAAATTGTGTACTTCACAAAATGAAAAAATGTAGTGACGTATGACTATAATATCAATGATTCACAATTTGAATTGACTAACTCATACAAATACCTGGGTGTAACACTCTGTAGAGATATGAAATGGAATGATCACATAGGTTCAGTTACAGATGAAGCAGGTGGTAGACTTCGGTTCATTGGAATGACACCGGAAAAGTGTATTCAGTCTACAAAGGAGATTGCTTACAAATCATTTGTGCAACCCATCTTATGATATTGCTTAAATGTGTGACAGCACGAATGGTCACAAGTTTGTTTAATCTGTGGGAGAGTGTCTCAGATACTGAAGGAACTGAACTGGAGGACTCTGAAGATGGACATAAACTATTCCAACAAAGTCTATTAACAGAGTTTCAAGAGCCAGCTTTAAATGGTGACTCTAGGAATATACTACAGTCACTGTGTGTTGCTCACAAAAGGATTGTGAGAGTAAGATTAGAATAATTAGTGCACACTCAGAGGTATTCAGACAATCATTCTTCCCACATTCCATATGTGACTGGAACAGGAAGAAACTGGTACAATGGAATGTACCCTCTGCCAGTACCTCAGAGTGGTTTGAAGAGTGTAGATGTAGATATTCATAAACCTCATAAAGCATGTTAAGTATGCTGTGTGTTGTGTATTTGACCTATTGATTTGCATTGTGTTACACTGACAAATCCTGTATAATTATGAGATGATCCTTGGATGAATAAAGATAAACAAATAAATAAATGTGATGCACATGTGGCAGCTTTCAGCTGAGTGCACTGTTTCTTTGATTTCTGCAATTGAAACGTTAAACCTCTTCCAGGATGAGATTTTCACTCTGCAGTGGAGAGTGCGCTGATGTGAAACTTCCTGGCAGATTAAAACTGTGTGCCGGACCGAGACTCGAACTCAAGACCTTTGCCTTTCGCTGGCAAGTGCTCTTGCCCGTGACTCGAACTCGGGACCTTTCCCTTTCGCGGGCAAGTGCTCTTGCCTGCGAAAGGCAAAGGTCCCGAGTTCGAGTCTCGGTCCGGCACACAGTTTTAATCTGCCAAGTTTTGTTAAACCTCTTGTTCAAATTTCTTACTCTTGATGTTAATCTTATTACTCAGTTTCTGGTTTCCACTTATGTTTTTTGAATAATTAACCCATGTGGTTTGTACAACTGTCTTCTGAACATAAGCGCCACAATAATGGCTTAACATTTTCGTCTACTTTTTTCACTTGCATAAAATGACCAAACTAGTAGTGGGGGTGAAAGGATAAGCAGTGAATTTAAGAGTAATCAGATGGAAGCATAATTTACACCAAAGTGGTTAACTGGAAAAAGGGATACAGGGGCTTTACATCAGGGGAGATATGGTGGAAAACTTTAGTCTCTCCAACATCGGTCTGTTGCCTGCCAAGGCCAGTAATTGAGAGTGTGAGCAGTCTCCCAGACCCACTGTAGCTACGACTCACTCAATATGATTGAGAGAACCTCACTAGTCTCCCAGAATGTACTGCACCATCAACACTGGTGCCACAGCACCAACACTGGCAGTACAGTATTTGGGCCTCGCTTTCCTGGCTATCCTTGGTGGAACAATCGAAAAGATTGAGGCGGTTACAATACCTAGCAATAACTATACATTATACAACCCTCCCCCTTCACAAAGGTCCACATGAGTGGTAATTTTGCTGTAATTGGGGGCTTATAACTAATGAAGCGAGGATTACAGAAAAAACAATAGTTTAATGGTGTTTCATTCACAATACGCAATTTACAATAACAATAGCAGTTCTATGACTGGCCTTCTTACGAGCGGTGGCTCATCAGAGGGTGAGCTGAGACTCATACAACCAGTATGAGCTTTGTATCTGGGGCATTACTACATTATCACCCTACAGGGATGGCTACAGTATGTTATAGTTCAAACTTTATGTGAGGCCGTTTTGTAAATGGAGAGCAGTGTAATCTCCGCCCATTGTTGCTTTCATTTCCAGTGATTGTCCTCAATAGCTAAATGGTTACCATATTTACTCGAATCTAAGCCGCACCTGAAAAATGAGACTCAAAATCAAGGAATAAAAATATTTCCGAATCTAAGCCGCACCAGAAATTTGAGACTCGAAAAGTTTTAGGCCGCACCTCCAAATCGAAACTAAGTTGGTTCATTGTAACATGAGACACAACTGGGGTCGAATGGATGAAGATACAGCTACAGTAGTTTGGTGCGAGTTGTAGGCTTAACAGTTAAGCTTTACCAAGTAGCCATTGTTACGTGTCAGGCTCTCCATCCGTATTTATACGGGTACCCTTCCTTTTTCACGTGCTTCATCTGGTTTGAATCAATTGCTTGTTTTGCTTTGATCTGATAAGTGCCGTTATCTTTGTTCTTTTACAACACTCTAAGCTGAAAACGCATTATTGTACTGTGTCATGCATTGTTTGTTGCATTCTGATAATGATTGTTTACGACCTGTCATCGCTCGTGGCACGGCTTGCTTTTGTGCACGCTCCACGGCTTACAATAAAAAAAAAAGAGAGGAATTGTCTCGTAAGCGAAACAATGGCAAGAGACTGTGATTTGTTATTACTTACACTGCAGCTTTCTTTGATAATGATCAACAAGAACCAAATAAAAGACTGCGTGTGATAGAAGATGTTCTGAACGAGAGTTTAGCGAAAATTTTTCTCCGTTTGAAAATCTTTGCAGACGCCTCTTTAGTACATTACATTTTGCACAGAAATTAGATTCATCTTAGATTTAAAAATCTAGTCAGTTGCTGTGCTTCATTTCTGACTGCATCACTATTCAACATAAGAATAATATGGATATAAACATGACATGATATGTATATTCTTCTGTATTTGCTGTTGTCTCACTCTAGTTTCGTAGTTTATTAGGCAGACAGGATTTAAATGAGATAGCAGCAGACACGAAAGAATACATGGCATAATGTTTACATTCTTCACCTTTTCTTTTAATTTATTTACTGACACAGAGGTTTTGGCGCCAGTATTTATCTTTGTGCCTGCAAAGCATACCTGTGTAGCGCTACATACATTTGATGGCAAAAGTTAGTTGTAGCAGCACCTACCAACATTTTTCCGAACTTCCACTTACTTTGCACTCGATTCTAAGCCGCAGGTGGTTTTTTGGATTACAATAATCAGAAAAAAGTGTGGCTTAGATTCGAGTAAATACAGTATTGTACCATGTCTTCAGTCAGAGTAAGAGGTACTCTGTTGAATAACATATTGTAATCAACTTTCTCACAACAGAGGGCATAAAACCATCCAAAATTTTGAAATGACTTGGAGCACAGTTCAGGGACAACACCCTGAGAAAGACTCAAGTGTATGCAAGGCACAACAGTTTTTATGAGGACAAGAAACAGCTGAGAATGCAGCTCACCAACGTAGCCCGAGGACCAGCATTACTACATCTACAGCTACATGTACATGTACATCTACAGACAACCATGCCTCCATCCTTGCTACCCTCCCTGTTTACCTTTCCCTGTTGCTTCATAACCTGGGTTGTGAGTAACTGAATCCACTTTCCCTTCTTCCCTTTTTTCCCCTCTCTCCTCCCTGATGAAGGAACAAAGTTCCGAAAGCTAGGAATGTAAATTTTCAGTTCTGTTTTATGTGTATCTATCGGCTGTACTGAGCTGAGGTAAGTACTGGCCAGCCCCTCTATCTCTTTGTTAGTATTTGTTTCACATCTTATATGAGATTTTCCATTAATCATCTACAGACATACATATATACATACGTATTTTCTTTGCAAGCCCCATCTACTGTACATCTGACATACGTGCTCCACAAGCCCCCATATGGTGTATGGCAGAGGATACTCTGCAACACTGCTAGGCATTTCCTTTCCTGTTCCACTTGAAAATAGAGTGAGGGAAAAAGAATGTCTGTATATCTCCATACGAATCCTAATTCCTTGTATCTAATCTCTGTGGTTGTTACACGAAATGTATATTTGTGGCAGCAGAATAATTTCCCAGTTAACTTCAAATGCCAGTTCTCTACATTTTCTGAGTAGTGCTCCTTGAAAAGAATGTTGCCTTCCATCTAGGGATTCCCTTTTGAGGCATTTCCATAATACTTGCATTTTACTCTGTAATACTTGAGCATTGAGGAGTATATTTGCATTGTTAATCAGCTTAGTGAAGACAATCGCCAAATAACCATTGTTGAAATTGCTACTGAGATTGGCATACGTTACAGAAGTATTCAGCTGATCACTAATGACAGCCCTAGATTTCAGAAAGAGTCAACAAGTTGGGTGCCCCATCTCTTCTCACCATAAAGAACAAATTTCATCATAGTGAGGTGTGCAGATGGCTACTGATGTGTTTCCAAACTGAATGAAGAACAACATTTTTGCTTCAGACTGTGACCTGTAATAAAACGTGGGTGCACCATTACATGCCAGAAATGAAAAAAAAAAAAAAAAAAAAAAAAAAAAAAAAAAAGGCAGCACAGAATGGCACAATAAGGACAAATTTGCACCCCAAAGCCAAGAACCGGCTGTCTGCAAGGAAGTTTCTTGCAACAGTCTTGTTTAATTTTAAAGGCGTTATTCTCAATGATTTTCTCCATGAACATCATACCGTGAACCCTGCATACTACTGCCAACTTTTGGACCACATAAAAATGTGCATATTGTCCAAAAAAGTGCACAATTTGAATTCGAGATGTGATCATGCTTCAAGAGAATGCTTGACCCCACACACCTGCCAGAACACAAAAGAAAAAAAAAATCAGGGATTGTTCTGGACCACACTATCATCCTTCTAAAGTCCACACTCATTGCCCTGTGATTTTCATTTGTTTGGACCACTAAAGGAATCAGTCAGAGAACACAGATTTTATGACAATGACACTGTCCGAGTTTTCATAAGCAACTGGCTGCTTTCACAGGCACATTCATATTATGAAAATGGGATAAACAAACTGCCTATCTGCTGGGAAAAATGTTTTTCCCTTTCAGAAGACTGTATAGAAAAATAAGTTCATGTGTATGAATTTAATATTAAATAAACTTACGAAAAAGCTCCGGTTTTTTATTTCACTTGCCCTTGTATTTAGTTCATCATAATGTGACATATCATCACCTACATAGCTACATATTCCCAGGGCCTTATTAGGTTTTAAATTAATTACTTCAAACTAGACTAAGAAAATAAGGGGCACCAGACTGATATCTTATCTTTTACATATCCAGGAATACATTGCATTTAGCAAAATGATCAGTCTTATCTTTATGACTTAGCTTATAAAAATGGGGAGAGGTTTCGTACTATGCGTATCATTAGACCCATAATATCCTCCTCTACTTGAAAGAATAAATCATGACACAAAATAAGAAATACAAGGAAATGACTTTCAGCAACAAGGCATTGTGGAAAATCACACTGGATTCAGAAATAAGTCTTCAGCTAGGCCAGCGTAAATGTAAATATGAAACTAGTAGAATATTCCTATGTGTCTGTATATAAGCATTGCATCCATTCAACATTCCAAAACATAAATTCCTTAACAGAGATAAACTTAATAGTTAATAAAGTCCCAAAATAAAGTATTCAATAAAAATATATCTTTCAAATGCAAGAAGTAACAGATGTGGTATAAATTGATATGTGGTGCCAAATTTTATGCTCTAATACACTCGTACAACATATATAAGCACTTTGCACATATGTAAGCTAAATCAATATTACATTAATTATACACTGTTATACACCAGTGTCTGTCAGTTGTTGGTGGGCTAGAATTTCCTTCAATATTGGTATCAGTCAAGGCAGCAGCACGAGATGGGGTATGTTTCATTCTATAACAACCTTTTGTATGCATATAATATCCAAAAATTCCTATGATTAATAAAATTGCAATTGTAAATGAGATATATTGATCTCAGTATTTTATTGTGATAATGCAACTTTGCGGTAAAGATAAATGCCGTTTCCAGGGAATTTCTCTTTCTTTTATACAATAATATTTCCCAAGAAGTAATTAATTATTTGAGGCTACTGAGAACTGCAGGGGCCCAAAGCACAGACACAAAGTTTTGAGAAAAATAGATGTTTCTGAAAATCATGTTTTTTTCACCAAATCTCAAAATCCTACATTTCCTATGAAAAAATAAAGTACTCATCTTTAGTTATGAACTATTAATTAATATTTAGTATTATAATTATTATTAATGTTAATCCAGAAACTCTCCATATATACACAAGCAATATAGCGCCTTTTGACAGTTGTAATGTTTGTAATTAATGTGAAACTAGAATTAGAACATAAAGAACAAATACTAAATGCCCCCCCCCCCCCTCCAACACACACACACACAATTATGACCTATTCCAACATTTCATGGTCCTCATTACCAGCATTTTCAAAAAATGGTTCAAATGGCTCTGAGCACTATGGGACTTAACATCTGAGGTCATCTGTCCCCTAGAACATAGAACTACTTAAACCACCTAACCGAAGGACATCACACACATCCATGAGAAGGCAGGATTCGAAACTGCGACCATATCAGTCGCGGGGTTCCGGACTGAAGCGCCTAGAACTGCTCAGCCACTGCGGCCAGCCCAGAATTTTCACCACATTCTGTGGTTTGCAGGTCAGATAAAACTGCTGATGTACTTCTGATTACAAAGTACTACTACTATGTACATGATGTAGAGAGTAATTTATGTTGCCAACCCTAAGTAACAACTGAGCAGTGCAGAGCAACAAAATTATGGTTGGTTGGTATGCCGGAATGAAGGGACAAGATGAATATCTGAGAAATTGATGAAACAGCTTTTCATGAATGTTCATATACAGGGTGTTCGTTAAAACTGAAGACATTGAAATAACTCAAAAACTAAAAATTGGATCAAAAAAGTTATAATTCCAACATATTCGTGTCAGAGGTGACATCCAACAGTTGTTGTTGTTGTGGACTTCAGTCCTGAAACTGGTTTGATGCAGCTCTACATGCTAATATATCCTGTGCAAGCTCCTTCATCTCCCAGTACCTACTGCAACCTACATCCTTCTGAATCTGCTTAGTGTATTCATCTCTTGGTCTCCCTCTACGATTTTTACAATCCAATGCTAAATTTGTGATCCCTTGATGCCTCAGGACATGTCCTACCAACCGATCCCTTCTTCTAGTCAAGTTGTTCCACAAATTCCTCTTCTCCCCAATTCTGTTCAACACCTACTCATTAGTTACGTGATCTACCCATCTAATCTTCAGCATTCTTCTGTAGCACCACATTTCTAAAGCTTCTATTCTCTTCTTGTCTAAACTATTTATCGTCCATGTTTCACTCCCATACACGCCTACACTCCACACAAATACTTTCAGTAACAACTTCCTGACACTTAAATCTATACTTGATATTAACAAATTTCTCTTCTTCAGAAACGCTTTCCTTACCATTGCCAGTCAACATTTTATATCCTCTCTACTTCGACCATCATCAGTTATTTTGCTCCCCAAATAGCAAAACTCATTTACTACATTGTCTCATTTCCTAATCTAATTCCCTCATCATCACCCTACTTAATTTGACTACATTCCGTTGCCCTCATTTTGCTTTTGCTGATGTTCATCTTATATCCTCCTTTCAAGACACTGTCCACTCCATTCAGCTGCTCTTCCAAGTCCTTTGCTGTCTTTGACAGAATTACAATGTCATCGGCGAACCTCAAAGTTTTTATTTCTTCTCCATGGATTTTAATACCTACTCCGAATTTTTCTTTTGTTTCCTTTACTGCTTGCTCAATAAACAGATTGAATAACATCGGGGAGAGGCTACAACCCTGTTTCACTCCCTTCCCAACCGCTGCTTCCCTTTCATGCCCCTCGACTCTTATAACTGCCATCTGGTTTCTGTACAAATTGTAAATAGCCTTTCGCTCCCTGTATTTTGCCCCTGCCACCTTTAGAATTTGAAAGAGAGTATTCCAGTCAACATTGTCAAAAGCTTTCTCTAAGTCTACAAATGCTAGAAACGTAGGTTTGCCTTTCCTTAATAAGTCGTAAGGTCAGTATTGCCTCACGTATTCCAACATTTCTACGGAATCTAAACTGATCTTCCCCGAGGTCTGCTTCTACCAGTTTTTCCATTTGTCTGTAAATAATTCATGTTAGTATTTTGCAGCTGTGACTTATTAAACTGATAGTTCGGTAATTTTCACATCTGTCAACACCTGCTTTCTTTGGGATTGGAATTATTATATTTTTCTTGAAGTCTGAGGGTATTTCGCCTGTCTCATACATCTTGCTCACCAGATGGTAGAGTTTCGTCAGGACTGGCTCTCCCAAGGCCGTCAGTAGTTCCATTGGAATGTTGTCTACTCCCGGGGCCTTGTTTCGACTCAGGTCTTTCAGTACTCTGTCAAACTCTTCACGCAGTATCGTATCTCCCATTTCATCTTCATCTACATGCTCTTCCATTTCCATAATATTGTCCTCAAGTACATCGCCCTTGTATAGACCCTATATATACTCTTTCCACCTTTCTGCTTTCCCCTCTTTGCTTAGAACTGGGTTTCCGTCAACGCTCTTGATATTCATGCAAGTGTCTCTCTTTCCTCCAAAGGTCTCTTTAATTTTCCTGTAGGCAGTATTTATCTTACCCCTAGTGAGATAAGCCTCCACATCCTTACATTTGTCCTCTAACCATCCCTGCTTAGCCATTTTGCACTGCCTGTCGATCTCATTTTTGAGATGTTTGTATTCCTTTTTGCCTGCTTCATTTACTGCATTTTTATATTTTCTCCTTTCATCAATTAAATTCAATATTTCTTCTGTTACCCAAGGATTTCTACTAGCCCTTGTCTTTTTACCTACTTGATCCTCTGCTGCCTTCACTACTTCATCCCTCAGAGCTACCCATTCTTCTTCTACTGTATTTCTTTCCTCCGTTCCTGTCAATTGTTCCCTTATGCTCTCCCTGAAACTCTGTACAACTTCTGGTTTAGTCAGTTTATCCAGGTCCCATCTCCTTAAATTCCCACCTTTTTGCAATTTCGTCAGTTTTAATCTGCAGTTCATAACCAATAGATTGTGGTCAGAGTCCACATCTGCCCCTGGAAATGTCCTACAATTTAAAACCTGGTTCCTAAATCTCTGTCTTACCATTATATAATCTATCTGATACCTTTTAGTATCTCCAGGATTCTTCCATGTATACAACCTTCTTTTATGATTCTTGAACCGAGTGTTAGCTGTGATTAAGTTATGCTCTGTGCAAAATTCTTCCTCTTTCATTTCTTAGCCCCAATCCATATTCACCTACTATGTTTCCTTCTCTCCCTTTTCCTACTGTCGAATTCCAGTCACCCATGACAATTAAATTTTCGTCTCCCTTCACTACCTGAATAATTTCTTTTATCTCATCATACATTTCTTCAATTTCTTCATCATCTGCAGAGCTAGTTGGCATATAAACTTGTACTACTGTAGTAGGCATGGGCTTCGTGTCTGTCTCAGCCACTATAATACGTTCACTATGCTGTTTGTAGTAGCTTACCCGCACTCCTATTTTTTTTATTCATTATTAAACCTACTCCTCCATTACCCCTATTTGATTTTGTATTTATAACCCCGTATTCACCTGACCAGAAGTCTTGTTCCTCCTGCCACCGAACTTCACCAATTCCCACTATATCTAACTTTAACCTATCCATTTCCCTTTTTAAATTTTCTAACCCACCTGCCGGATTAAGGGATCTGACATTCCACGCTCCGATCCGAAGAATGCCAGTTTTCTTTCTCCTGATAATGACGTCCTCCTGAGTAGTCCCCGCCCGGAGATCCGAATGGGGGACTATTTTACCTCCGGAATATTTTACCCAAGAGGACGCCATCATCATTTAACCATACAGTAAAGCTGCATGCCCTCGGGAAAAATTACGGCTGTAGTTTCCCCTTGCTTTCAGCAGTTCGCAGTACCACAACAGCAAGGCCGTTTTGTTTAATGTTACAAGGCCAGATCAGTCAATCATCCAGACTGTTGCCCCTGCAACTACTGAAAAGGCTGCTGCCCCTCTTCAGGTACCACACGTTTGTCTGGCCTCTCAACAGATACCCCTCCGTTGTGGTTGCACCTACGGTACGGCTATCTGTATTGTTGAGGCACGCAAGCCTCCCCACCAACGGTAAGTTCCATGGTTCATGGGGGGGGCGGGGGGGGGCATCCAACAGTACAACACTAAATCTGCCACCCCACCCAGTGCATGAGTAGTGGGGGCCAACTTTGAAATATTCATGGGAACCCCCATTTTTTAGTGCAGATTTCGATTCTACAGCAAAATCTGTCTGACGCATTTTCCTCATTTCGCCACAAACAGTGCTATGATCAGAGGAATGGAAATGGGTACATGCTACATGATATCCCGTGAATACCCAATGGCATGTGGGACCCTACCTCCATGCTGCAAGAGTGGGACTGGCCAATATTTCATAAATTCTGATTGGAAACCCCATTCGCAGTGTTGTATTCCTCCGACATATTGAACAGGGGATTACTCGACATGCCACCATGGCTGTGTAGTGAACTAAGACATACTGTAACATGCAGTACACTGTGGATGTCAGATATCGTGCAGACATAGAACAGATAGCGGCTCTAAATATTACAAAACTTGCACAGTGTTTATTGCCTGCATACCTACGTATCGTTTGGAGAACAGATGTGCAAGTGGACAATAAATGTTGCTGCCACAGAAGAAAAAAATTGTAATGATACCGTTTTACAGAGAATGTAGGAGAAATGTGAGGCTGCTGTTGACTTGTATGCCAAGCATTTTCCAGAGAAAGCTCGCTCTCATTCATTCTTTTACAAGGTCCGCAGCTCATGGTCTAGTGGCTAGCATTGCTACCTCTGGATCACGGGGTCCCGGGTTCAATTCCCAACCGGGTTGGGGATTTTCTCTGCCCAGGGACTGGGTGTCTGTGATGTATTCATCATTTCATCATCATCATCTTCACCATGATGGCCACATAGTTGAGCGCGCCACAAACCAATCATCATCATCATCATTCTTTTACAAGGTTGTGAAAGCCTTTATGTCTGATGGCAGTGTACAGATGGGCAAAAGGAAACAAAGCAAACATGCTACAGGAGAAGCTAATGAAATAGGTATGGTAGCAGTAGTGCACCACAACCCGTCGATAAGCACCCAGCAATTATACCGCAATTCCAGTATGTCCACCGGTAGCATTGTCATAAGTATCACCCATACCGTGTGTCACTGCATCAAGAACTTCATGGCGCCAATTTCCACACCATGTGTGGGTGGCGGGAGCCCACTTTGAAATCTTCAATGGTAATCCCCATTGATGATCAGCTGAATACTACTGTAACTTATGCCAATCTCAGTAGCAATTTCAACAATGGTTATTTGGCGATTGTCTTCACTAAGCTGATTAACAATGCAAATATACTCCTCAATGCTCAAGTATTACGGAGTAAAATGCAAGTATTATGGAAATGCCTCAAAATGGAATCCCTAGACGGAAGGCAACATTCTTTTCAAGGAACCCTACCCAGAAAATGTAGAGAACCGGCATTTGGAGTTGACTGGAGAATTATTCTGCTGCCACCAATATACATTTTGTGTAACAACCACAGAGATAAGATACAAGGAATTAGGATTCGTATGGAGAGAGATATACAGACATTCTTTTTCCCTCACTCTATTTTCAAGTGGAACAGGAAAGGAAATGCCTAGCAGTGGTGCAGAGTACCCTCTGCCATACACCGTATGGGGGCTTGTAGAGCATGTATGTCAGATTACAATTCTAGTGTACTATGAATGGGCACATCAACAAACTCAGATGACCTCCATGTTCTTTGCTGAGGTACTATTTTCCCTTCAGCCTACATTCACAAACTGTGGTAGTGTTAACCGGTATAACATGCATTACTAGAGTGTACACAATCCCCCCTGGTTACGCCAAGTTGACCATAACGTCTTTGGCCGTTAATGTATGGTGTGACATCATGTTGACTGGACACACACTTCTGGAAAAGGAACTACCGGTACTACTGCAGGACATTGCGTGGACGTTTGACGTTACGTGGACCTTCTACAATGTATGCGGTTTCAGCATGACAGTTTGTGATGAAGCAAGCTGGAATATTTTTACTTCCCCTCTTGGTTTGCCATCTGCCTCCTTAAAATTCATTTTTTCAATTTTAACTAATTACCATTAGCATACTTGAATATAATCTGCATTTTCATAAAAGAAAAAGGCTGGCCCTTGTCCTAAAGAATATAACAGCAGATCTGATTTAGTGCTTAGTTTTAGGTATGTAATTGATTTTCTAATCGAGTTTGACTATCCTTATTTGCTATCTTTCATTATAGGGTAAAATCATTGATTGTTTTGTAACTTAAATTATATTGTTGACTTATAAACAAATATAAATTCCATAATAATTGTAAACATTTGGAAGACAAAATGCTAGTATTCTTAAAGTATCTATTTGGCTATAGTCCGAAGCATGTTAGCAAAACCAGCCCTTAATTAATTCCAAAGTAATTAACAGTTTTGTCATAAGTATTGTTTGCATAACGATATTTGTTAATCTCATGATTTAAACAAGTAATGCGGCCTAACTCTTGTAGTAGAAGAAACTGTAAAAGGAATGAATTTTTCGATGTATTCATTTAATTTAATGACAAAAAAGTTTTAGTTGTAATTTCTGTAAATTTAACTTCGAACAATGTGTAGTTTCAGCACTTATTATTGTAATGATATATAAGAGCCTGTTTTTTGGTCACGAGACAGTCAGTCCATGGCCGAGTTTCAGATGAGGAACCTGTGACGATTAGAATGACAACAATGCATCAACTTAACAGTGAAATAAGTGTTACACCAATAGGCCATTTGTTAAAAAAATGACAGTGACTGTTCAACAGTGAACTATTGTAGCAGTATGTGGATGTTCACCTGCAGACTATTAATGAGACTTATGGAAAGTATAAACAATAGTACGCTGGCCACATATTAAATGTGTGTATGGGAATTGTGAAAAGTGAAAGTAAACATCTGTGACACACAACGGTGCACCTGTCGGCTACGTTATTTACCGTAGTCAGTTTCCAAAGGACAAACCCCATTTTTCAGCCGACCAGGAAGTACCAAAAGGCACTGAAGACGTGGTTGACCACATCAGAAACACCTGTGCTGACATTCCTGCATATACACTTCTGTCCTGTGTATGGTCATTTGAAAAGCTGATTACACAATGTATAGAAGTTGGTGGTGCTACGTTTGAACACTTACCCTAATTGGAAAAGTAGAGTATTGATTGCCTCAAGCCATGGCCACAATGGTGCATCAAGTAGTCCCCTGTTTGGTATGTTGGAGGAATACAATGTTGTGAACGGGGTTTCCAATTAGAAGATATGAAATACTGGCCTGCCCTACCCTTGCAGCATGGAGGTGGGGGTCCCATGTGCCGCTGGATTATGATTGCGTATGCATTTCTATTCCTCTGATTACAGTGCCATCTCCGTGAAACAAAGAAAATGCTACAGACAAAACACATATAGATTTTGCTGTAGAATTGTAATCTGCAGTAAAGAACAGGGGTTCCCATTGAAGATTTCACAGTGGTCCTCCGCCACCTACGCCATGGGGTGGTGTGGGGGGTCGAGTGTGATATCCACGGATGTCCCCCTCTGAGGCAAACAAATTGGAATTATAACTTTTTTTGATCCAGTGTATAATTTTTGAGATATTTCAGTGTCTTCAGTTAAAATGAACCCTCTGTATACAATGTGGGATTACAAATAGAGATAAAACTGGTTCACCCTAAGATTAACAGGCATCAGGAGCAGACACACATGCTAAAATCTCTAAATGATTGATAGTCTGCTTTAGACCATTATGTTGTTGGTGCCTCATTTCATCATTAGTAGAATTAGGCAGTTCTAGCAACAGCTTACAATGATCTAAACTGAACATTAAATGATGAGAGACACCAAGAATCATTGCAGAGTACTAATCAAACGGCGTCCCAAGTGGGCAGAGTACTTGAAGCTGGAGTGTCAACAGAAACAGTCTTTAGTTGTCTTAATTCTAAGCATAAAACAGTCCCTTAATACAAGCTGAAGTTAATCACTATCAAGTGATCGATCCCAATGCTTAATTGCCTATGGTAATATGTCAAAAAGCCAATTACTGGCATATTAACATATGAGACAACCTACAGCTGTATACCTTCAGTGCCAGAAAATATGAATTGAAATTCTTCAAATAATAAGAAGAAATGATCAGAATCTTAATATGGTCAGTTTATTAAAAGATTTGTATTAACAGTTTCATAACTATGAGGCCATCAGTTCAGTTCTTTAGATACTAGCTACTCTGGTAATTTTCTGCACCATCGCAATTATGTGACCATGAAAGAAGAATAATAATGTTGCTAAGTCGCTTCAAGAAAGTTAAAATGACAGATGGAAAATGTGGAAGTGTTGATGACTGCTAATGGTGGTAGAACAGTGGGATGATGGGAAAAGTGAACTGGGACAAGCCACAATAGTGCAACAGTGACACACGACGCTTGCAATCATCAGAGTGGACATTTTCAGTCAGAAAGTTTGTGCAAGATCACAGCATACATACAACAAACATTAAACAACTCAATGAGATACAGCCATTGCATATTACCAGTTTTCTACTATCTGATGCAACTGCTTTCTGCCCTTAGTGGAAACCACGGGAATATCCTGTAGATCAAATATTAATAGTTGTAGATAAATGTTAATGGTTATTATTGGATGGATGGAAATATAGGGTTATTACAAATGATTGAAGCGATTTCACAGCTCTACAATAACTTTATTATTTGAGATATTTTCACAATGCTTTGCACACACATACAAAAACTCAAAAAGTTTTTTTAGGCATTCACAAATGTTCGATATGTGCCCCTTTCGTGATTCGGCAGACATCAAGCCGATAATCAAGTTCCTCCCACACTCGGCGCAGCATGTCCCCATCAATGAGTTCGAAAGCATCGTTGATGCGAGCTCGCAGTTCTGGCACGTTTCTTGGTAGAGGAGGTTTAAACACTGAATCTTTCACATAACCCCACAGAAAGAAATCGCATGGGGTTAAGTCGGGAGAGCGTGGAGGCCATGACATGAATTGCTGATCATGATCTCCACCATGACCGATCCATCGGTTTTCCAATCTCCTGTTTAAGAAATGCCGAACATCATGATGGAGGTGCGGTGGAGCACCATCCTGTTGAAAGATGAAGTCGGCGCTGTCGGTCTCCAGTTGTGGCATGAGCCAATTTTCCAGCATGTCTAGATACACGTGTCCTGTAACGTTTTTTTCGCAGAAGAAAAAGGGGCCGTAAACTTTAAACCGTGAGATTGCACAAAACACGTTAACTTTTGGTGAATTGCGAATTTGCTGCATGAATGCGTGAGGATTCTCTACCGCCCAGATTCGCACATTGTGTCTGTTCACTTCACCATTAAGAAAAAATGTTGCTTCATCACTGAAAACAAGTTTCGCACTGAACACATCCTCTTCCATGAGCTGTTGCAACCGCGCCGAAAATTCAAAGCGTTTGACTTTGTCATCGGGTGTCAGGGCTTGTAGCAATTGTAAACGGTAAGGCTTCTGCTTTAGCCTTTTCCGTAAGATTTTCCAAACCGTCGGTTGTGGTACGTTTAGCTCCCTGCTTGCTTTATTCGTCGACTTCCGCGGGCTACGCGTGAAACTTGCCCGCACGTGTTCAACCGTTTCTTCGCTCACAGCAGGCCGACCCGTTGATTTCCCCTTACAGAGGCATCCAGAAGCTTTAAACTGCGCATACCATCGCCGAATGGAGTTAGCAGTTGGTGGATCTTTGTTGAACTTCGTCCTGAAGTGTCGTTGCACTGTTATGACTGACTGATGTGAGTGTATTTCAAGCACGACATACGCTTTCTCAGCTCCTGTCGCCATTTTGTCTCACTGCGCTCTCGAGCGCTCTGGCGGCAGAAACCTGAAGTGCGGCTTCAGCCGAACAAAACTTTATGAGTTTTTCTACATATCTGTAGTGTGTCGTGACCATATGTCAATGAATGGAGCTACAGTGAATTTATGAAATCGCTTCAATCATTTGTAATAGCCCTGTACTATATGAAAGTGGTTCAACTAGCCCAATTGTAGGTCTGATATTAACATATAAATCAGATGTGATCAACAAAATATAAATATTAACACTATAGGTTTTGATTTCAGTGTAAACATATTTTTAAAGGTGAATGGATATACTGTAAAAGGAATACTGCCAGGATTTGGGATGTATCCAATGCATATTTGAAATCACGATGGATTAGGCAAAATAATCTTGCTGGCTACTCGCGCTACTTTCCTTTTGTTGTCAATGCGAGATTGCACTGCAGTGGAAAGGGATTATCTGGTTATAATGGATAATGATGAGTCAAGGTTCAACTCCAAGGAGTACCTGGATCTAGATCATCTTATTATACCTGTAGGGAGTTGATATTATACTGAAATCCCATGCAAACCTATGTACTCCCTCAGAGGAAGTGGAAAGCAGTGGATACATTAAAACTACAGAATTACACAAGACTTCAACTCAGTAGTTAGAAATCTCAAGACCACAAAAAGTGGCTGTATTATTATCATCCTTGGTAGATTATTTCTGTTGACAGATCACAACCCAAACGTTTTTTTACAAGTAAAAGGAATGTTTAGTCTGATTGGCCCTCATTTCTCAGGACTGCCACTATGCAAGTGTTATACGGCTTCACATCCTTCCGCCAGCATATTGTGACAAGTCATTGTTTCCACAAAGCTGTACGGGCCAAAGAAACTGGTACACCTGCCTAATATCGTGTGGGGCCCTGGCAAGCATGCAGAAGTGCTGCAACATCATGTGTCATAGACTCGACTAATGTCTGAAGTAGTGCTGGAGGGAATTTATACCACAAATCCTGCAGGGCTGTCCATAAATCCGTATGAGTATGAGGGGATGGAGATCACTTGTGAACTGCACGTTGCAAGGCATCCCAGGTATGCTCAATAAAGTTCATTTTTGGAGACTTTGGAGTTTGGTGGCCAGCAAAAGTGTTTAAACTCCGAAGAGTGTTCTGGAGCCATTCTGTAGCAATTCTGGATGTGTGGGGTGTTGCATTGTTCTGCTGGAATTGCCTAAGTTCATCGGAATGCACAATGGACATGAATGGATGCAGGTGATCAGAGAGGACGCTATGTATGTATTACCTGTCTGAGTTGTATCTAGACGTATCAGGGGACCCATATCACTCCAGCTGCACATGCCGCACACAATTACAATGCCTCCACCAGCTTGAACAGTCTCCTGCTGTCCATGGATTCATGAGCTTGTCTCCATACCTGTACTGTCCATCCACTTGATACAATTTGAAACAAGACACGTCCAACCAGGCAACATGTTTCTAGTCAACAACAGTTCAGTGTTGGTGTTCATGGTCCCGGGCAGGGTGTAAAGCTTTGTGTTGTTCAGTCATCAAGGGTACACAAGTGGGCCTTCTGCTCAGAAAGACCATATTGATGATGTTTCGTGGAATGATTCATACCCTGACACTTGTTGGTGGCGCAGCACTGAAATCTGCAGCACTTCTGGCACGTTGAACAATTCTCTTCAGTTATAGCGGATCCCGTTCTTGAAGAATCTTTTTCTGGCTGCAGCAATGTAGGAGATTTGATGTTTACTGGCTTCCTGATATTCACAGTACACTTGTGAAATGATCATACAGGAAAATCCCCACTTCATCACTACCTCGGAGAGGCTGTGTTTCATCGTTCGAACGACGACTATAACACCACTTCCAAACTCATTTAAATCTTGATAACGTGCCATTGTAGCAGCAGTAATTAATCTAACAACTGCGCCAAATACTTGTCATCTTATATAGGCTTTGCTGACTGCAGTGCCGTATTCTGCCTGTTTACGTATCTCTGTATTTGAATATGCATGCTTATACCAGTTTCTATGGTGCTTCAGTGTTTGTGCTGTTGAGTTCTATACTAATACACGTAATGAGGTGAGGAGCATTCATTATATCAACCATTATGTGGTAACAGTAACATTATTGAGCTCATCAATTAAAGGCATCAGACATAAAAGGAACATATTCATCAAACATGAAACATTAGAACACATTATAAACAAACAAACCATACTTATGGTACTTTACCACTGAGGAAGGCCAACAACCACATTTGTAACTTTTTACTGAATGCATTCAAAAATAAGGGCCAAAGAGAATAAATTGTGGATACAATCATTTAAGTAACATTGAAATGGTAGTAATTCTGCCAGCAGACAATAACTGTCTTAATTAAATTGATCTGACACCGGATAGCTGCTCACTCCTCAGAACAATGCTGATATGGAGGTTCCGATCATGGACTATACTGGCGCTTAACTGCATGCTGCCATCGGGAGTGAGACTTCGGGATGCACAGCTGGCTTTTACAGATATTGTGTACTGTGTTGACTGGTTTATGCACATTTCTGCAACATAGTCACAGCCAAGTTTCAGCTAGTTAAAGTGCAGCATGACTACTATGTCTGGCAGTTGTAATTGTGTATTGGTTGGTGATGTTAGTCTTTTATTTTATTATGGGGGCTTTCTCAAAAAGGAGTGAACTTTTTATAGTCTTTCCCATTTTTAGAGCTGGATTCCTAGTAGCACCTATTGCCCAGGCTTACAATATTGAATTCTCACATTATTTTCATTGTGAAACTTTCTGGCAGATTAAAACTGTGTGCCGGGCCAAGACTCGAACTCAGGACCTTTGCCTTTCGCGGGCAAGTGCTCTACCAACTGAGCTACCCGAGAACGACTCATGTCCCATCCTCACAGCTTTACTTCTGCCAGTACCTCGTCTCTTACCTTCCAAACTCTACAGAAGCTCTCCTGCGAACCTTGCAGAACTAGCACTCCTGAAAGAAAGGATATTGCGGAGACATGGCTTAGCCACAGCCTGGGGGATGTTTCCAGAATGAGATTTTCACTCTGCAGCAGAGTGTGCGCTGATATGAAACTACCTGGCAGATTAAAACTGTGTGCAGATTAAAATTGTGTTTAACTTGCCTGGCAACAGCAGCAGCATATCTTGATTGTACCTGTTTCCAGACAGTTCTCAAGTGCCAGGACAGCTGTTTTATCAGTACAGCTTCAACACCTGGGACCAACTTATCTAATTAAAATGGTAAATGCATTTTGCATCTGTATACCACCCCAAATGGAGTGCAGCCAATAAATTAATGCTCTTTCACATTATATGAGGACACAATGTAAGGAAGCATTATGTCCGATGCTGTGTGGCTCTGGTTCACATAATATGGCAGCATTTTGAGAATATACTTATGAACACACTCATCGCAGCCATTACCTTTTAGACAGACAGGGTATTTCGACACTTCTTGATATTTGATTACATGCAAACCGGCATGAAAAGAAATAATAAGAAGTTATCCCTTAATCTATTACGATGGCTCCAGGACTTCCAAATGCGGGGAAAAAAGAGGTGTTACAAAAGCTTTTCTGACTATTTCTGCTGTTATATCCACAGAGGAACCATAATTAAAACATGGAAAAAGTGATAAATAATTGACAAAACATATTATTTTGAACTGAAACTGGGAACAGTCCAACTATATCAAGGACAACCAAGTTAAAAGGTTTAGTGGTTTCTGGAAAGGTCTGAAGAGGAGGTTTTGGTTTTGCATATTGCCCTCTTTGTGCAGATGGCAAACAAGACCATACACAACTTTCAACATCGTGCTTATGAGGAGACCACAAGTACTGTAAGACTTTTTGTATATTGATTGGCTGCCTTACCACTGTGTCAAGCTTGTATACTATCATGTGACTGCTGCAGAATTCTTTCTTCAAGGGATTTCCGAATAACCAAGCGATTGCCTGGGATGTTTTACAATAAAGGTTCTATTAATGGCTAATTGGGAGATGCTGTGAATCATTTGTATTCTTTGTCCTCTTGCTATTCTTTTTCTAGTTCAGCAACCAGTACTTCAACAGCCTGTATACACCAAAATGTCTGTCTTGAGGAGTCAGCATTTTGCTGGAGCTTTCCTGGCTTGTGGCTTACTGAGTAGTTATAGTCACTTAAGGACCCACCTAATCGGTGTACTACTACGATCCTTGGAGCTTAATAACCACATGAAAGTAGCGTGATCAGTAATAATAGTAAGTTTTCTCCTGTATAAGTAACATTTGAAATAGTTTATGCATATTCTAGATCTAACAGCTACTACTCTGTTGTGCTGTAGTTCAGCTTGATTTAACTGCCTAGATGTGTACCCAATAGGACATTCAAATTCTCCATGAACTTGCATGAGGAGACACCAAAAATCAATGACATCACAGAAGAGTAAAAAATGATTTCTCAACATCAGGGTATGTCAAAATGAGTGACTGTATTAGAATTTCTCGTAATCTGAACACTGCTGTTTCACACTCAGGAGTCCAGCAAGTTGCTGAGGGGTACGATACTAGTGCTGTATTCTGATACAAAATGATGATGATAATTTGCCAAAAGAGAAAAGGACTGTTATTCTTTCATGTTACAAGGGGAAGGAAAGTCTTGTAATGCACTGGTTAACCATGGATTGGGTTGAACTCTATTGGCCATAATTATGAGGCCCAAATAATTAACTAGCAGTTCTGTAAATTTGCATTTCCCTGATCTCAAGCTGAGATTTGCATTTTTTTATGCATGGAAGTACAGTTCTTAAGTCATTCTGCATGCTCCTCTAGGGACTGGAAAACACAATTATGTCTAAATACACTATGCATTTGAAAGGTTTCAGACCCTTCTGCAACAAATCTGCAAACTTTTGGAATGTTGCAGGAACATTTTGTAATCTGAAAGGCATTCTAAGATACTCACAGTGCCCTGACAGTACTGCAAATGTAGTTTTCTGAGAAAACTTGCTGGGATGATGGGTATTTGGTGTTGTCTAGTGTTGTGAAATATTGGCAGGTGTCTAAATGGTCCAACATTTCGCCTATTCTTGGAAGGGATATGTATCTGGAGTGGTTACTTTGTTCAAAACTATCTTGCAGACACATATTCAATACGCTTTTTCTCCATATTGTGGCCATTTAGGGACAATGATGGTCGATGAAGCCCAAAGACTGCTTCTTGACAGTTGTTCTCTAATGCTATGTTTTAATAACAGGTTGCAAATGATATGGTATCCTTTATGGTTTTTGACCAATCAGCCTAGCGTCTTCAACAAAGCTTCAGTAGGAAAATCCTGCCCTTCTTCAAAAACTGTACTAAATTCTCAAGTACTGAATACAACAAATGTCTACTCTTCTCAGGCAGATGAATAAACTTCTCCTGTAACTTCTGTTTTAAGGAAGTTGTGACCCCTACATTATTTGTATAATTTGTTCCTTTTCATCCTAATTTCCTCCTATTACTTCTTTTACCCTGATCTTCCCACTGCCCAATTTCATTTACCGATAACTCTTGTATACATGCTAAAACTTTTCCCTTGAGTGTCATGGTATCTTTCCCACCGAATTTATCAATGCTGGTTTCTTCATTCAGTATGACGGGTTGACATACCCTTTTTTTCATGTGCACTTTCAACTCATTCCTGGGGACCTGGGCATTGGATCCATGAGAATAACTGAGCTCTTGGGGAATTCACATTTGACATTCACCGAGAGAATTATTCTCATTCTACTGCATATAGTTTCACAAAGGGTTGACTTAAGCATGGGAGTGCATCAGTCTTCTGAGAATGAGAATGGAAGAAAAGAGACTGTCCTGTTCTTCTTAGATGCCTGTACAGTACTGTTGCTGTTAAATAGAAATTCTTGGTCACCTATTCGGATATTACGTGACTGAAAGACAACTGCAACACAAGTGCACCACAGGAAATCACACACTAGGAGCACATCAAAATCAGGATTTTCTGTGACAGTACCTTTACTGTAAGCACCAATCCTTCCTTATTAATCTTCAACTTAATCTTCTGTGAGCCTACAGTGCATTTTACCTCGCACCCTAAACCACTCAAACAACAGTGAGTGCGCCACCTTTCGTAAGGGGATGGGGGCAAATATTAAACTCACCTGCACTCCGGTGTCAAAAAGTATCTTCACTCTCTTCTTATCTAGTTCTTTGATCAACAACACATTTCCCAGCTTATAGTATTCCTGTTACCTATGGCGTACTTCTCTACAATGCGTGCAACACAGTGCTCGGCACTTGTGCACACAGTGTTCTGGTTGGTGGCAATGACCACATCTGTTATGAATACGGGCTGTGCACATCAGTCACACAGCTCACAGTTAATACAAACTGGTTTGCCTCATCCCTGAATACAACTGCAAGGTACCAGGGGAAGTCAACTTGAGTATCCCTCCTATTCTAGGATCAATCCCTTTGACAAAGACATCTGTAGCATGAGCCTCGTCCTCCTAAAGTAAGACATTATGTTCTTGGAATTATATCAAAACATTTGTGTGGTAAGAAACAGCTCAGATTCTATATGCAAATGACTCAAAATCCTTGGCATATTCCTGCTTCAAAGTTGATTACTTATCCCGATAAAAGCCAATGCTTTTTTATCTGCAAAACATTCCACCAACCATATGCAAGCGTTTCAAGAGAGGAAGCATTTCTAAGTGAGTCTATTGACACAATATAGTACCTAGCATCATCACAGAATTTAACTTGAGCAATATTTAATTGTAACTCACTCGAACATGCATCTCTAAGGTTCTGTAGGAATGTGTTCATATTTTCATCTGACGTTCCAAACAAAAAAACGGTATAAAATTGCTCAAGGAAACGTTTATTGCCAGATTAACTCCAATTGTTATGCATGGTGAATCTACAGGGGTTTGTTGTAGCAGTTGCTACAAGGGGAGGGGATTATTTGTAATTTTTGCAGACTGAAACAATGAATGAAAATTTGTACCAAGACCAGGATTTGAACCTAGTCTCCTGCTCACTAGGTAGATGTACTAACCACTAGCCAGCCCGGCACAGTGGCTGTTCGTATCTGCAAGCACTACCCTAGCATACCTCCCTCCTCAATCCGAATTCTCATTCATGCCTCAGCACACTTGTTATTCTCCCTAAACTCTCCTATGTATTCCTTTAATTATTGGATCTCCAACATCAGAGTTGCAATTTTTTGCTGTAACTGCTCTTTAATTGCTCCATATTGACCTCACCCACAATACAGGGTGATTCAAAAAGAATACCACAACTTTAAAAATGTGTATTTAATGAAAGAAACATAATATAACCTTCTGTTATATATCATTACAAAGAGTATTTAAAAAGGTTTTTTTTTACTCAAAAACAAGTTCAGAGATGTTCAATATGGTCCCCTCCAGACACTCGAGCAATATCAACCCGATACTCCAACTCGTTCCAACCTCTCTGGAGATGTTAGAGAATTGGCTGTTCCCTCAGCTCGAACAAGAAGCACAACAATTCATATTTCAGCAGGATGGAGCGCCACCACATTGGCACTTATCTGTCCTTAACTACCTGAACATCAACTACCCGAGGCGATGGATCGGCCGCCAGGCAGCCCGTGACAGAGCACTTCATCACTGGCCTCCAAGAAGCCCTGATCTTACCCCCTGCGATTTTTTCTTATGGGGGTATGTTAAGGATATGGTGTTTCGGCCACCTCTCCCAGCCACCATTGATGATTTGAAACGAGAAATAACAGCAGCTATCCAAACTGCTACGCCTGATATGCTACAGAGAGTGTGGAACGAGTTGGAGTATTGGGTTGATATTGCTCGAGTGTCTGGAGGGGGCCATACTGAACATCTCTGAACTTGTTTTTGAGTGAAAAAAAACCTTTTTAAATACTCTTTGTAATGATGTATAACAGAAGGTTATATTATGTTTCTTTCATTAAATACACATTTTTAAAGTTGTGGTATTCTTTTTGAATCACCCTGTATAATTAGTTTTAATAATTCCCTCTACAATCGAAGTACTTTTGCTACATACACCTTCCCTTGGCTCAAGTCATAACAATTCTTTGTCTCAAACTACATTCTTAACATTTTCCTGACATTCACGCAAAAAGTAAACTGATAAAATAAATGTCTTAGTGCCACACTTCAATTATCAATAATAACAAAAATGTTGTCAAGCAAATGCTGTTTACTGGAAAGTAGGCTTATCTTATGCTTCTGTCAAGCTATAAATAAAGCTACATTTTAAAATAGATATTCTCGTCATGCTCAGTGACCTTCACAGGGGCCTAGAATAACAACAGTTTAACAGCCACAGTCAGCTGCTTGATGCTGCAACATGGACAATGTCACAATGCAGAGCAGCCAGCTGGAGATGTATGGGCAATGCATGGCAGAGCAAGAGCCAACCCCACACTCTGATGAATGGGCAGGCAGGCAGCTGCACAAGCAGTCAGATACCTGCATTCATGAAGAGCACACACCTGATGCACCTATCTACACAATCCAAATAGACAGCAGTGTGTTACCCAGCCAGATGGCACCCACCCATGCAGAAACAAGAATTGCTTATTTCTCACAGCACACACGTCGGTGCATGTGACATAATGATATCAGAGGACAGTGAAAGCATACCGCAATAGGGTTGTCCAGCAAGTCCCTTTACCATAAGGAAACAGCGTATTCCATAGAAATGTAGTATTGTAGAAGCCTTTTAGAAGCCATGAATAGGCTAATTGGTTACAAACTGGATTGTACTTCTGCACACCAGTTTACAGAGTGGCCAAGCTAGGAGTGAGGGTGACATGATAAGCAGTGAATTTAAGTGTAATAAGGTGAAGGTGTAACTGAAACTAAAGTGGTTTACCGAAAAAAGGGACACAGAAGCCCCACATAGGGTGGGGCATGACGGGGAACTTCAGTCTCTCCAAGATCAGTCCATTGTATGCTGAGGCCAGCAACTGAGAGAGCAAGCAGCCTTGCTATAGCTAAAACTTTCCTGATCTGATTTGGGAAAAGTTCACTGGTTGCCTGGGAAACACAGCAATATCAGTGCCGACACTGTAACAACAGCACTGATTGCACGGTGCGTGGGCCCTCACTTCCCTACCCCAACCTCCATGGAAGGATCAAAAATATTGAGGCTGTTACAACACTTACTAATAATTATAAATTGTATAAATTTTAGTTTTTCAATTTTTTACCAATGTTACTGTTAACTATTTAAATGATGCTAGAAAGTTCTCTAAATATTTTGTTAGTGTCATCTTGAATTAATTTTAGGTTGTCTGATCCAGTGGCACATCCATTTTTCATGTACTTTGATGAGTCTAATCTAATTTCTGTTCTGCTGTCAATATTTGCTAATGTACATTATGCATTGTGTGATTTTGAGTTCCTGTCACTTGCAATTCATGTTATTTTCTTATGTATTTTGTTTCTCAGTCTTTCTTGTTATTACATTTGTTTAAATTCTGTACTGCATTTTTAAGAGTACTTTCCCTGTCTAAAGTTCATCTCTTGTCTTTTGATCTATCAGTTGCCTACAAATCAGTTTTATCAGTGCTGTGGAAAGGAAGTCTGAAATAACAGTAACTGTTTCATCCAATTTCTTTTTTCTTTGGTGGTCTTAGTTTCTCTCCTTCCTCATATAGAACCAAAGGCAAATATTTCTCCTTTTTTTCTTTACTGTTTCCACTCAGTAAAAATTTTCGTAACATAACAGGAAATGAGTCTTGTTCCATCTCCAGCTGTTCGATAGAAAAATACGTTACTCCATTTTCATATGGAGCAGCAAATGTTTTATATTTATATGTAATGTCAGTATTGTTATATATCTAGTCAAGAAGAAAGTAATATGTACAATAAGTGTGTGTGTGTGTGTGTGTGTGTGTGTGTGTTTGTTAACTGACCACTGCAGTGACATGTTGCAATGTTATTCAGCAAGTATGACAGTTCACAGTTTATGCACTTTGAGTTTCTAATTGGTATTTCCCAGGAAACTTGAAAAATGAATAACTAAACAACAACTAAAATTATGTGGCAAGATCCAAATCTAACATTTTCTCTATACATAAATAAACACATTATACTTTCAGGCTCAACGGTGATGAACCAGTTTCGACACTAACCCAAGACTTCCACACGAGACTAGATAATCTGTTGCGAACTCTGGTGCATGCTCGCCCACACTTTGTACGATGTCTCCGAAGCAATTCCAGTGAAACACCAGGTCGTTTTGACAGAGGAACTGTAATGAGGCAAATCAGATCACTCCAGGTGTTGGAAACTGTCAACCTAATGGCAGGAGGTACTGGGAGCTCCACAACTCACTACTACTTTAAGCTTAATCATTATTAAAATAAATTTAATAATAAACTAAAGTGCATCATGTTTATTAGTTACTTTTCTCATTTTAGGTTATCCACATCGCATGCGATTCAAAGCATTTAATGCACGATATCGACTGCTAGCACCTTTCCGAAAATTAAGGCGGGTGGATGATAAAGCTACAGAGGACTGCCAGCTTATTCTACAGAGTTTCCAACAGGCACTGGAAGAACAGCCAAAGACTCAGCCATGTGCTGTTAGCACAAGCTGGGCACTTGGGAAAAGGCATATATTTTTAAGGTAAATAGGTTTCACACAACAAACTCTTACGTGGTAGATACTGAAACAGAGATAGTCAAGTTAGTTAATTTCATGATCCATGGATCATTTTGCATGATAGATCGTAATGATGTAAAACAAGTCATTTTACATACACATCGCAAATTAATTTGTACATATGATTACATTCTGAACAATTCTAAGTGTTTATCTTTTCTTCTTTTTGGAAAAAAAGATTACAGATGTTGTGAGTTAGTAAACCCTACTCACTAACTTTTACCCATTACAGTAATAGAAATTGTTCTATGGGTTAGAAGGGGTTGTCAAGAATGAATCTTCTCAATTTGTTTTCAAATTTTACTTTGTTGTATGTCAGACGTTACTGGGTAAGTTGTCAAAACTTTTTGTTTCAGTATTGTTCAGTCCTTTTTGTGCTGAAGTCAACCTCAATGTGGGCACAACGAATGTTATTTTTCCTTCTCACATAGTGATTATGTACATAATTGTTCATTTTTAACTGTAGTGGATTATTTACAACAAACTTCATGAGGAAAGAAATTTACTTTGAAGCAGTAGTCAGAATGCCCAACTCCTTAAACAGATATCTACAAATGATCATTGGTGAGCACCACATATTATTCTTAAACCATGTTTTTGTGCAATGAAGACATTCTTTCTTAAAAATGAGTTATCCTAGAACTTCATTCCATACATTATTGAATGAAAACATGCAAAATATGCCACCTTACTGATTCCCCCCCCCCCCCCCCCCCAATATTTGCTATGATACTAAGTCCAAATGAGGCTGAACTAAGTTGTTTAGTAGTTCCAAAATTTGCCTTTTCCAATTTAAATTCTCAAAAACAATGTCTCCTAAGAATTTTGAAGTTTCCATCCAATTTATTATTTCCTTGCCATGTGTTACACTTATTACTGATGTAGCACTCCTAGATGCCTTTTTAAAATTTAGGGTGAGACCATTCGCAGAAAACCAGTCAATAATGCTTTTAATAACTTAGTTTACCATATCTTCTTTTTCTGTATGTATGCTTGGATTGATCACAGTACTAGTGTCATCTGCAAATAGAACTAAGTCTGCTGGTTGAATTACTAAGTACAGCTTTCTTCATTCTTTTGGTTAGATATGATGTTATCAACTGGTTGGCCATACTATCAGTCCCATAAAACTTCAATGTATCTACAAGAATACTGTGATTCACACAGTTAAATGCCTTAAATAGGGCACAGAAAATACCAACCAGTGCTATTTTATTCAATGCTTGTAAAATCTGGTGAGTGTATGTGTAAATGGAACTCTCAGTAGAGTAACCATTCTGAAACTGTGATTTTCTGAGGATATTGTAGTTGCTAATGTGAGATACTGTTCTAGAATACATCACCATCTCAAAATTTTGAAAAATAACAGTAGTGAAACAGGTTGGTAATTACTGACATCTCACCTTACTTAAAGAGGGGTTTCACAAAGGCATATTTCAGTCTCTCTGGTAAACTGCCTTGAGTTAATGATGCATTACATATTTTGGATAAGACTGAGCTTATTACACAGGAACAAATCTTTAGTGTGCTATTGGAAACACCATGAAAACCAGGTTAGCTTTTATATTTGAGAAGACGTATAAATTTTTTTAATTTCAGAAGTAGCAGTTGGTGATACATTCATATGATTGAATTTCATGAGAGTTCTTTTTCAACATACTGATGTGATTTTTGGCTTGAAAGGTTTGTCCCTATTCTTTCTCTTATATTCAGGTGATGATTATTAAATACATGTGCTACCCCTGACACACCATTTACAGTTCTTCCATTCAGTTAAGTAGTGATGTTATCCTGTTCTGTGGCTGGTTGTCCTGTCTGTCATTTCACTACATTCCATATAGACATAGGTCTGTTGAGGGAATTACTGATTTCTGACATTATGTGCATGTTCCTTGATTTTTTAATAACCTTCCTTCATAATTCTGAGTAGTTTTTGTGGTGAACAACTGTTGCAGGATCCCTACTTTTTCTTCCCAACAAATGCATTTCCCTTTTCCTTTCACAAGATACTTTAATCCTTCTAGTGATCTATGGTTTTTTATATGGGTGTGTAGTGTCCTTTCTGATTATCTTATGCAGAAAGATATGTTCAAATTATGATATGAATTTATTATGTAATAGGTTAAATTTAATGTTAATGTTTGGTTCATTACAAATTTCATCCCAGGTCATCTCCTGTAAACTGTTCTTAAAAACATTTGCTCTGGAGTCATTAATTATTCTAAGTGATTTCCACTGAGGAGTATCCAAATTGTAAAGCACTATGTTACTTATCCTAATAACTGTGCATCATGAGCTGAGAGGGCATTTATTAGTGGGTAAATAGTTATTTTCATACTTTGACTTCACCAAAGAAAACCTTATCAATTAGGATCCTACTGTCTTTAACCACTCACGTTGGAAAGTTAATAATTGGCTGTAAGATCAAACTGTAGGATAACAAATAAAGTTTCCAGGTCCTTTTTCCTATTAGAATCCTCTAAAAAAACCTACATTGAAGTCACCACAGACTATTAACTGCATGCTGCTGTCTCACAGGTAGTGCAGTAAGGAATCCAGATTCCTTATAAACAGGTGAAAATTTCCCAGTGGGGATCTATACACAGTTACGATTAAAGGGGAAATTTTTTCAGTATTAATTCTCAAGCACACACTTCTATGTGCTGATCACTACAAAATCAACTTGTCTCAGTGCTTTCGAACTTGTGTTCTGTCTTGATATACACACATCAAAACAAGTTTTGCATGACTCAGTTCTGAGAGTTCTGGAACCTGTACAGAAAATTGGAATAGAGATCAAAATAAACATCATTTCCACACTTTTTATTGCTCATGAAAACCACACATTGCATGTTGTACCACCATACAGCAAGACCTTCAGAGGTGGTGGTCCAGATTGCTGCACACACCGGTACCTCTAATACCCAGTAGCATGTCCTCTTGCATTGATGCATGCCTGTATTTGTCGTGGCATACTATCCACAAGTTCATCAAGGCACTGTTGGTCCAGATTGTCCCACTCTTCAACGACAATTTGGTGTAGATCCTCAGAGTGGTTGGTGGGTGACGTCGTCCATAAACAGCCCTTTACAATCTATCCCAGGCATGTGCGATAGGGTTCATGTCTGGAGGACATGCTGGCCACTCTAGTCAAGCAATATTGTTGTCTTGAAGGAAGTCATTCACAAGATGTGCACAATGGGGGCACGAATTGTCGTCCATGAAGACGAATGCCTCACCAATATGCTGCTGATTTGGTTGCACTATCTGTCGAAGGATGGCATTCATGTATCGTATAGCTGTTACGGTGCCTTCCACGACCACCAGTGGCATACGTTGGCCCCACATAATGCCACCCCAAAACAGCAGGGAACCTCCACCTTGTTGCACTCGCTGGACAGTGTGTCTAAGGCATTCAGTCTGACCGGGTTGCCTCCAAACACATCTCCGATGATTGTCTGGTTGAAGGCGTATGTGACACTCATTGATGAAGAGAACATGATGCCAATCCCGAGCGGTCCATTCGGCATGTTGTTGGTCCCATCTTTCTCATGCTGCATGGTGTCATGGTTGCAAAGATGGAACTTGCCATGGATGTCGGGAGTGAAGTTGCGAATCATGCAGCCTATTGCGCACAGTTTGAGTCGTAGCACAATGTCCTGTGGCTGCACAAAAAGCATTATGCAGCATGGTGGCGTTGCAGTCAGGGTTCCTCCAGCCACAATCCTTAGGTAGCTCTTGGGCAGCATGGGCGAGGCATGTTGTCGACAGCTCCTGTCTCTCTGCATGTCCTCCATGACCGAACAACATCGCTTTGGTTCACTTCGAGACACCTGAACACTTCCCTTGTTGAGAGCCCTTCCTGGCACAAAGTAACAATGCAGATGTGTTCGAACTGTGATATTGACTGTCTAGGCATGGTTGAACTACAGACAACACAAACCATGTACCTCCTTTCTGGTGGAATGACTGGAACTAATCGGCTGTTGGACCCCCTCCCTCTAATAGGAACTGCTCGTGCATGGTTGTTTACATATTTGTGAGGGTTTAGTGACATCCCTGAACTGTCAAAGGGACTGTGTCTGTGATACAATATCCACAGTTAACATCTATCTTCAGGAGTTCTGGGAACTGGGGTGATGCAAAATCTTTTTTGATGTGTGTATGTAACAGTTCCTCCTTTTCCCCTATTAGTTCTGCCTGAGTAAAATGCTAGATTGTAATCTTTTGTATGTAACTTATCTAACCCTATGGTTATGTGGAGCTCACATGGGCACAGGATGACTATTTATTCAGAGCTCCCTGAATTTTCCACTCAAGAAACTCCTCTGCATTATTATTCAGTCCTCTAATATTTTGATGAAATAACCTAAACATACGCTTCTGTGCTTTCTTATGAATTTTGTGGGACTCTTCTCTTATCTTCACTTCTTTGAGAACAGGTTGTCTAAATTCTGATTCTAACCTAAAAAAAGGTAGCCACTAACCACAGGCATCTTTCTTTGTGCAATGTCCCCCGTGCCCCATATACATTTTCAGCAAGAAGCTCAGCCAACATATCCTTCCCTCTCGTATTCAGGTGCGGACCATGTCAAGCACATCCCCCCCCCCCCCTTCCCCGGAAGTGTAGCACTCAGTGAGATTCCATTTCCGTCAGCAGCAGCCCAATCAACTCAGTGTTCTAACAGCTCACAGTAGTGTTCTCCTAGTGAAGGTCATGACGCTGCAGAACCTCCACAAAACTCATATTTGGGTGTGTAGTTGCTACTCCTATTTCATCCAGGTCACTCATTATGCTGTACCAATTACAATAACTTGGTCCTGTTTGTCAAAATCTTTGCCTAAATTGTCCATGTTCTCTGTCATCTGCCTAAGACTAGCACTTGGCTTCACAATACTTGTGACCTGGTACCCAGTTCCTAATTTGTCATTACCTTCTGGCATACACTCCTCTCATGACAACCAAGGGAATTGCTCAGCTTACTATTTCCATTGAATAGAAAATCAATGTGAATAGTGTTACTTCCTCTTAATCCATAAGATACGCTTGGAATTAGTCCAGAACATGGGCATTAACTCTTATACTTTGGGTTTCATGCCACTCCCTCCCTTTGCTTGCACATACAGTTGATAAGACTTATACACTACAAAGATTCCAATCTGCTATCTCCTTGTTTATAAGAAAACATTATCTGCCAGAGAGAATCTCATAATCAAGGCTTTCACAAGCCACATTTGAAATGACTTTGAAATTGGTGGCATTCAATCCGAAGGTCAACCCCCCCCCCCCCCCCCACCTCCCAACACACACACACACACACACACACTTCCTTTCATTAGCATATTAATTCCTTGACGTCACAGGATGTGTCCTATTAACCAACCATTCCCTTCTTTTAATTAAGTTGAGCCACAATTTCTTTTCTCTCCATTTCACTCCCCATTTTCAAACTGTGTGATTGTGAAACTGTTGTGTTCATTTTTTGTAGCTTATGTGGCAAACTATTATGTTTCATCATTTCTTTGGGAGTGATCACATTCACATTCACATGAACATCTAAATCAGGCAATGAGGCATATCTCACTCCCTCATGAGGCGTACAGGTATGGTGTGTCGATAAGAGATTCCTGTCACATGACACATACTGTCATGAAAATCGTGTATGACACATCAGACATGTTTTCCAGTGGAGGATTCAATTTACTTGTCGCCTTCTCATCAAATGTTTGCAGTTCTCATTCAAAAGCCACTTCCTTTCACCTTCCAATAGACTAGTTTTGCAGAATCATCTTTCATTATACGTCCCTTACCTACACCTTGCCATTGCAAACAGACATTACACCACGACACAGACACAAATTTGAGTACAGTGAACAGATACGTCAATGACCGGACAGACAGTTCATAATTTGTGGGTGTGCTGGGAGGAGGGTCTAGGGGTGGGGGTTGCAAAATCAGGCATGAGGGAGATTTCAACATGTCTCTCCTGCTTTGCAGTCCAACACTGTCACCATATAATGACACCACCATAGCTTTTCCAAATCGCTTGATGTTGTACATCTTGAGCTTGGACTGTTCACTGTTTCTGTTTTGCTTTTATTTTCATGTTCAGTACACCTCTTTCTTCCTGTTTTCATGCCTGATCTGTGTTCAGTTTTGACAGGCTATCCACTGGGCCATTTTATCACTAAATCTGAGGGGGAGGGGGTGTCAGGGGGTGCGATGAGGAGTTCCCCTTGTTAGGTGCACCACCAATAATTATTTTTACCCTCAAATGAAATATATCAAAACTAAATATTGCAGATAAAAATTAAAAACAAAAAAAGATCTGTGATACAGATCTATTCAACTTATAGTCGAAAATTTGGGACTTATCTCACAATGTCTTTCAGTCTTGCAGGAAGCTCATTGAAAATAGAACCTGCACAACAGTGGACTCCTTTCTGTGCAATATGAGTTAAGAAAGTGTTATGGGAGTGTAAATTATTTTTCTGGCAAGCATTCCCTATGTAACTGCTGCAATTTCTTTTGAAGAGTCTACATTAGTAACCATAAATTCCATGAGGAATTTAGAATTCTGAGTGCCTGGACAACAGCCTGTATAAATACACATGATTTGACACCAGTTTTTCCAGCCATAATTTTCTAGCCTAATAATATTCTTTGCATATGCACACAGATAATGCAAAATATGATACCATGTAGTGAAAGTAAGCAAAGTATAGCCTTTTTCCTTTTAATGAATAATGAAGATATTTGTATTCAGTTTCTGCCCACGATCCTGAATGTGGTATATCCAATTAAAATACATCTTCAGTCCTAAGAATATAAACACTCAACTCTACCAATTACTTGAAACTCCTGTGCTATAATCTTTCACTACTGCAAGAGTTCTGTGCAGAAACTGTGCCTTGTGTTTTGTTGTTATTAACAGACATTCTGTTCTTTGTAGTGGTCCTAAAACAGAACCCTGTGAAATCTTGATATTTCAGTGAAGGTGCAAGGCAACAGCTTGAATCACTGCGTTCTGAGACAAGGCACCGGGCTGCAGTGCTAATACAGTCAACATGGCGGGGATGGCGACTACGACGGAGGTGGCCTGCTTTACGTAGAAGCCTCGAGCTGCAGCTGCAGCACGCGTCAGGGGGTGTTCGCTCCATTCCTGTGTCGGGGGCAATGGCTGTCGGCTCTGGTGGTGTACCAAACCCATCAGTAGTGGTGTCAGCTGTGCGTCCACGACCACAGCCAATAGCAGGCACACCACCACCTGATCCAAATGAAAAATGTGATCAGAAAATGATACAGCAGACATGCACACTCTTTGGGCTTGACCTGGTAAATGCATTTTTTTTTTTTTAACTTCTGCTGGTAGCCTGATGTATAACCTTAATTATTCACTCAGTTCCAGCTGTTAAACAGTCAAAATGTTTTTGTTATTTCTCAGTTTTCAGTATTTTCTATGTTTGCCTCTGTCAGAACTACTGGTAGCCTTGAGAGAGCCAGCCATGACAGAACTATTCCATATTGTGTGATTGTGTGCAAGATGTATGAGATAGGCAAAACAACCTCAAACAGAAAATCAGTTTGGATTGCAGAGAAACATAGGAACATGCAAGGCAATACTGACTCAACTCTTCTGAAATATCATGGGATCACCAGTTGTGTTGGAGGGAAGTGTGTGGGGTTAAAAATCGTAAAGGGAAACTAAGAGATGAATACGGTAAGCAGATTCAAAAGGATGTAGGTTGCAGTAGTTACTTGGAGATGAAGAGACTTTTCTGAATGGCCACATAGAGATTAAATTATATACATGTTTATTACATAGATCCTTAGTAAGAAAATAAAAGTAAAACTTAATGATATATTGCTGATGATATCATTAGTGACACAGTATAAGTTTGGGTTGGTCAAGGGTGGAGAAGGAAATGAGCTATGTCCTTCCAAAGGATTTTAAATGATTTGTTTAAAAAACCTGTAACTGGATGGCTCCTCCTGAATAATAGTCCATAGTAAGGAGAGTGAAACATGTTAGAAAAAAAAATGTTATACAGAATAAATGTCTTACACAAGAATTAATTTGCTTAGGTTTAATGTACACTCCACAGGTCTGTAGTGAATTGGTCTTCAAGAATGTGGAGCACGAAGAAAAAGATTGGAAAGAAAATTCTCTATAGAGTATTGCAATAGGTGTCATCTATTTGTTAATGTGGTTTCTAATGTAATTGAAGTGAGTGCAGTAGTAAGATTGACAGTGTTTATGTAAATAACATGCAGCAGAATACTTACTTTTACAACATGTTTTGAATTTGACGAGAAAGGTGCACTAACTGAAAAATGTCCTTTGTTTATGCTTCTCAATTTTCTCTATTTTGAGTGGATCAACTGACATTACTTTTCATCTTAGGCCCATTAGTGTAGCAGGAATCACAAATTCAGCTAAGTAAAAAATCTTTTTGTTTACGTACATAGGTGAATGTCTGATTTTTGCTTTGTGTGAGATAGGTCCAACTCTAAATTCTGTATCCTAATATTTATCTGTTTGTACCATGGTTTATATATATCATATGTTACATATTTGTGAATGCGTATGAAAGCTATAAAAAATTCATACTATTTGTAAACTACTTTTGTGCTTCAAACGTAAAACTGGGTGCTGGACCAGGACTCAAAACTGGGACCTTTACCTTTTACAGGCAAGTGCTCTACTGACTCAGCTATTCCAGCACAACTCACGATCCAATCTCACGGCTTACTTCCACCACTACCTGATCTCCTATCTTCCAAACTTCATGGAACTTCTTGTGCATACTGTGGGGGACTAGCAAGTCAGTAGAGCACTTGCCTTCAAAAGGCTAAGGTTCCAGTTTTGAGTTCAGTCCAGCACACAGTTTTAATTTGCCAGGAAGTTTCAAATCAGTGCGCACTCCCCAACAGAGTTAAAATTCATTCTGGAGACAACCACTAGGCTGTGACTAAGCCATGTCTCCAGAATATCCTTTCCTTGAGGAGTTCTAGATCCACAAGGTATGCATGAGAGCTTCTTTGAATTTTGGAAAGTAGGGGATGAGGTAGTGGGGTAAGTAAAGCTGTGTAAGCATGTCATCAGTTGTGCTTGGATAACTCATCTGGTAGAGCACTTGGCCACAGCAGGCAAAGGTCCCAGATTCAAATCCTGATCCGCAGACAGTTTTAATCTGCCAGGAAGTTTCAGTCAACACACACTCTGCTGCAGAGTGAAAATTCATTCCAGTTTCCTGCTCCTTGGACTTTTGGCAGCAGTCCCTTGTTCAGTCTTTTACCCTAATTTCAGTACCTATTCACCGGATGAAAGGAATATTTTTGACAATCTCTCTCTCTCTCTCTCTCTCTCTCTCTCTCTCTCTCTCTCTCTCTCTTTTACGTTGGTACAGATGTCATGAACATGCATTTCAAGTGTACAGCATACTTCATTTGTTTTTGAGATATAGAAAGGTTTGACATGTTGCGTGGTCAGCGATTTTTTACTATTATAAGAAATGGAGCAAAGAATTTGCATCAAACTTTGTGTGAAAAATGGAATCCAGTGCTCTATAACACTTTAAATGTTGACGGTGGCATATGGTGAGTCTGCTCTAAGTAAAAAAAATAATTTACAAGTGGTACAAGCTCTTCCAACATGGCCGAGAAGATACCAATGATGAACCTCACTCTGGATACCCCAGCACATCAATAACAGATGATAATGTCAAAGCGGTGAAGAAAATTGTTTTGGAAAATTGTTTTGGAAAATTGTCGAATTACTGTAAGAGTAGTTGCTGAGGATGTTGGCATATCGGTCAGTTTGTGTCATGCAATTTTTTCAGATGTTTTGGGCATGAGACATATGTCAGCGAAGTTTGTTCCAAAACTTCTCAATTTTGATCAGAAGAACCATGAGCATCACTAAGGAGCTCTTGAATAACGTCAGTGATGATCCTGATTTGCTCGGAAGGATCATAACTGGTGACGAAACATTGGTTTAGGTTATGACGTTGAAATCAAAGTCCAATCGTCCCAATGGAAGCATCCTGGAGAGACAAGACCCAAAAAAGCACGCCAAGTTGGATCAAATGTCAAAGTTTTGCTCATTGTTTTTTTTTTTTAAATTATCATGGTGTAGGGCAACATGAACTTTTGCCTCAAAATCCTATGGTTAATAAGGATCATTACCTTGTTGTTACACGCCTTCTGTGAGAAGCAAGACGCAAAAAAACACCCAGAATTATGGAAACACAATTCATGACTTTTGCATCACGACACTGCACCTGCTCGTTCAACGATGCTTGTAAGAGATTTATTGGCCTAAATAGCATGACAGTCACACTTCAGCCACCATATTCACCGGGTTTTTCCCCCTGTGACTTTTTCATGTTCCCAAAAGTGAAGAGATCTATGACAGGACGAAGATCTTCAACGACTGAGGAAATAATTATTGCACCGCTGGAAATACTCAAGGCTGTACCAAAAGTGCTTACGAGAAGTGCTTCAAGGATTAGAAGAAGCGTTGGCAAAAGTGTACTGTATCTGAGGGGGATTACTTTGAAGAGGACAACATGAATATAGATGAATAAATGAATTTTTTTTTCATAAAAATAGAAAGTCACCTTACTTTTTGAACACACCTCGTATATTGTGCAATCTTAGCTGCAACGTCATTTTCCAAAAATTGATTCCCTTATTGCAGCATAGGTACTTACGTGATTGGTGCAATACTTCCACTTTTTTCCACTCATTAACCTGTTGCTTCAAACTTGGTGATGGAATCTTTACAATTTAGACATAAATTTCGATGTTTTAACAGCTGTGGTGTAATATTGTGTTTCACACATATTATAACTGTCATATGATGGATGCCCCATTTAGTTTCCTCCTTCAACATTGTGTTGTTGTTGTTGTGGTCTTCAGTCCAGAGACTGGTTTTACACAGCTCTCCCTCCTATTCTATCCTGCAACCTTCAACATTAGGTTACATTATAACAACTTTTCATTGTTAAAGGTTCCTATTATTGAGCATAACCATGCCAAAAGTTCATACACTAAGTTGTCATAAGGAATACCTAAATATTATCTTGTTTCCTTCTCTCATTCACAAATCACTCTCTGGTTGTTTTTGCTTAAGATCTGAAAAAGAACTTACAGTTCTTCTAGCATAACAGAGCCTTAAATAAGAACAATAACAGATAGGATGATTTACGGTTAACTATTTAGTGGTCAACATTTCATCAGTCAGAATGCAGCCCAATGTGAATGCTGCTTGTAAGCAGCCAGAAATAGGTCTGGAAGCTGCTTCGAATAGATGAGTTGGGTGAATACCTGAGAGTCCTGCACCAGACACTCCAAAAGGACTTGAAGTATCATCTCTCGCTGATACGGTTTCCTCTATTCTCCCATTGATAAGGTCTCCGCTCGTCCACTTGACTGTAAGCAGCGTAGGTCTACGGGTCACGTATGGGAAAGGGGGGGGGGGGGGGGGGGGTTGCACAGAAAGAACGTGGGGTATTACTCCCACCCCCCTAACCAACAAGCTTAATGTGTTGTCTTACGATCACTGACTAGAAATGGGTATATTCGGCTATTTGGAGACCATTTGCAGCCAACCGTAGACTTCATGTTCCCAAACAACGATGGAATTTTTATGGATGACAATGTGCCATTTCACTAGGCCTCCATTGTTTGCAACTGTTTTGAAGAACATTCTGAACAATTCGAGTGTATGATTTGGCCACCCAGATTGCCTGACATAAATCCCATCGAACATTTATGGGACATGATTGAGAGATCACTATGTGCACAAAATCCTGCACTCCACAGTTACGAGGCAGCATGGTTCAACATTTCTGCAGGAGACTTTCAACTACTTGTTGAGTCCTTCAGAGTCTCAAGAGTTGAAAGTATACTTTTGTGGGTTAATTGGCATATGCCTTCAAGCATGTGCCAATCAGTCAGACAGGCCTGTACCCATTTGTGCTGCCCTTCTTTGAAAAAAAGTGTGATGCACATGTGATTTGAATGCTTTACACTGACAGCATTTTCCCAGTATCCTACTAATGCAATGAAGTGTGCCATCTGGCTTACCTACAATGAGCCCTTGTGAGCATATTATTTCATATTCCTACAGATTGTTGTACCCAGGTGTTAGTACAAGTTTACTCATCCCATTTGTGCCTCAGTTCTATTGTAGTCATAGTATATGACTTTTTTTCATTTAGTGAAGGGAACAGTTTTACGTTTTTGAAAATTTAAAGTGAGTTTCTAATATTTGTACTACTTTGAAATCTTATCATGGCCTGACAAAGGAGTGTCTTTTAATCATGCCTGTCTGCAATTTAATGTGTCTTCTTTATGGTAAGTACAATATGTCTTTTCCTACATTATTAATATAATCAAAAGATATGAAAGATCTGTCAGTGGCACCAAGGTTAATGTCCACATACTTGTGAGCCCCACAGGAATTGAAATTTGTGGATGGGGGTACGCTAGTTTCATACCTATTTAAATTTCAGAAACAACTACTACTAATAGCTTTTGATCTTGTAATTAACTGTATATAAGTTGAACTAGGAACTCACTTCAGTATACATTCCATATAGGTTCTGAGAGAAATTATATCAGTCTTTAGAGACATATTTATTTCAATAATTTTAGCTGTTTCTCCACTGACACTAATATCAATATCATTCATTCATCTTTGAAGTAGTGTTGGAATTAACTAGGGCAGTATTTCCATATCTTCTTTAGTAAAGGAACATTGGGATCAAAACTCTGCATTTGTACTTTTATTTTCATTGTTATATAAGCCCACGTGGCCACCATTTCTTCTTATGTAACCCTCTTGTGAGTCTTTGTTGTCATCAATCTTGTTCAAACTGTCATCTGTTTTCTACCTTAGCAAAATCAACACTTCGCCCCTACATCTTTCCTAGTATTGATTTCTGTGCACATAGATGGGTCCATTGTTATTTACAAGTTTGCCTATAAGAATTTGTTTGTGGTTCACTGCACTGCTGACCGTCTTTCACTGATTTATTTGCAAAGTTGACAGCTATTTTCTTTCCAATTACTTTGTTTATATGTAATTCTTTCACATTTTTGTGCATTGGTTTTTTGCCAAATCCCTCTGATCGACTTTTACTGCTGTGACCTACATCACTTTATTTGCCAAGCAAAGTAGTTTACATTTTCTCCTAAGACTTTCTGTTTGTCCAGTTTAAAAATTTTTTCTCATTTTCGCGAGTTTCCCTGTGGATTATTCCCCTCTTCCCCAATTATTTTTTTGTATCATATAGGCCACTTTTCTGGTGAGAAATTCTCACCCCCTCATTACTTCTTGTTAGTCCTTCTTGCTTCTCACAAATTTCGTACAAATTTTTCTGATTTTTCCTTGCTTTTTTTTCATTTTGATATCATTTTCCACACTCTGTTTGTTCTTTTACTACTCTCGCCATTTCTAACATTCCAAACCACCCTATCTTGCCATGAATGAATCCCATCACATATTACATCCATTCTTTTCGAAAACAATCTTTCGCACTATCGAAACTAAGGTCCCACATTCTGTTTCTTGAAACCTGCTTGTCCGTTGGAGCTACCCCCAAAGGCCTAACACTGAAAGTCCCTGTTTCTGGATGTAATCTTACTCTACACCAGACTCTTTAACGGTTGCAAATACAGCAATCTCTTGCACTTCCCCAGCTAATCTGCGACCTATATGCCTATATGCCTTTGACAATATCCTGCAGTTATCTGCCCCTCATGATCCCTTGATGGTATCATCCACCAAGACAACTTCAAACTCTGGTACCGCGCACTGCGGAATTTGAATCCCCGCCAGGCATCATGGACGTCAAAGACCCCTGTAGGTCTGTGCACCATCGCGCCATACGCTCTGGCGGAGCACGCCTCCTGGCCCGCATTTAGTCTGAGGGCACCACAGTGGAACATGTGGTTCCAGCAGCCAAGAGCGGCGCCCCCGATAGAGTATTTAAGCACCCCCCGATAGAGTATTTAAGTGCCTGCCTCTCGCTCAGCCAGCCACTCTAATCTTGCGTAAGTCTCTCGACACATCGCCTCGCCTTATACAGCTTAATTACTTTCTTGTTCTGTGTACGAGTGGACGTGGCTGTTTCGATCTTGTTGTTATTCGTTCTGTCCTTCGTTGGTCGTGTCCGCCCTCTCACGTTATGTTGTCGTTTGCAGGCCACTCCGTGGGTCCCGCTGCCCTTTCCATCACTTCAACCCCGCGACCGTTCCGGTTACCGTTATAACACAAACTGCAATAACATGCCAGATTTCGCCTCAGCTATCCCACCTTCTCCTAAATTGCCTCAACAGTGGCATTTCCCTCCCTGCCCCTCTGCAGCTCCCTAAACAGCTACACCATCAACCAGCACTCCTCTCCTGCAAACTGAGCTTGGCTAATCTCCTGAACATCCCCCAGCCTTAACAACTGCCTCTCAGACCAATAATAACTTGTAATCACAAGAACCAATCATAACAGTAGAGTGTTCTCAACCTCTTGTCTAAAGTGCTCTCCCCCCATGAATTATCGGTATTATCGGAGGGTCTCACTTTCAGCCCTAAATCTGCATTTAATCATGCTGCTTTAGTTGGAGGACCTACTTTCCTTCAGACATAATATCAACTGGAAATATCACTTTGCAACCCAACCCCAAAACGTTTCCAACAGCAAACCTGACATTGACCCCTGTCTTGAACAGCTCTGGCCACGATCTCAATTTTATCCACCACCACTACCTCAAAATCATCCCTTACCAGCCTTCCAAGAATTCTTCACTTCCAGCATTGCATTAAAACCCTTCCTCAAGACCCTAACTTGTTCTCTGCAGAACTCCATGCTCTACATTCCCTAAAAGCTGATGACTCCATCATTAGCTTCCCAGCAGACAAAGGATCTACCACTGTAGTACTTGATCATCAGGAGTGCGTTAGTGAAGATCTATACCAGCTGTCTGACACCTCTACATGCAGCATATGCCATCAAGATCCCATCCCTATTTTCAAACTGACTTGCTGTCCCTCCTTAAAAACCTCAGGCCTTTCGTGAGGACTAACACCTCAATCCATAGAACTTCTAACCCCACCCAAACCATGCACCCCCCCCCCCCCTCCCCACCTTTTACCTTCTTCCTAAAATCCACACACCCAGTCATCCTGACCGTTCTGTTGCTGCTAGCTTCAAAGCAACCACTGTGCATACATCTGCCTCAGTTGATCGACACCTGCAACCACTAAGACTTCCCTCCTATATTAAAGACACCAACCACTTCCTAGATTGTCTGAAACCTATGCCGCCCATCCCACTCCCACCACACACCTTGCTTGCCATCACTAATGCCACCTCTCTCTATAGCAACATCCACCACATATACAGTCTGTCTGCTGCTGAACATTTTCTAAGTCAGTGCCCACCTTATTCCAAACCTATGACATCCTTCCTGCTCATCTTAATCAGTTTTATACTTACTAACATGTACTTAAACTTTGAGAGGCAGACATGCAAACAGGGAACCAGGATGGCTCCTTCCTATGTCAACCTTTACGTGGGTTGCTTGGGAGGGGGGGGGGGGGGGGGCTTTCCTGGGATCCATAAGCCTTCAGCCCATGGTTTGGTTTAGATACATTGATGACATCTTTTCCATATAGACTAATGGTGAGGCTGATCTGTTAAAATTCATGTAATCTTTAAATATCTTCTCCCAATTAAATTTCACATGGTCCTATTCCAAATCCCATGCTACTTTCCTTGATATTGATCCCATCCTCACCGAAGGCCAGCTATACACTTCTGTCCACATTAAACCTACTAACGAACAACAGTACTTACATTTTGACAACTGCCATCCTTACCATGTGAAATCTCCCATCCCATACAGCCTTGGCATTCGAAGCAAATATATTTGTTTGGACGCCGACTCTTAGCAATACACCACTATTCTCAAATTAGCCTTCACTGGACATAATTACCCCACCAGTCTAATTCAAAAGCAGATTTCCCAAGTCATCACATTCAAGTCCTGGTACTGCTGATCCCTCCAAAAAATAGCTCTGGAGTACATCACTTGTCACTCAGTATTATCCTGGTCTTGAGTGTATTCATCAGCTACATCGACAAGGCCATGTCTTCCTAAAATCGTGCCCTGGAATGATGTCCATTCTGTCTGAGAATTTGCCCACCACACCTAGAATGGCTTTTTGTTGCCCTCTCAGTCTCTGCAAATATCCTTATGCTCGTTCTGCTCCCATCTCCCTACCCTGTGGTTCCTACCCCTGTGACCATCCACACTGCAAGACTTGCCCTATGTACCCTCCTACCACCACCTATACCAGCACTGAACTGGCAAAATGTATACCATCAAAGGGAGAGCCACCAGTGAAATGACACATCACATACCAAATGTTGTGTCGTGTTCGGCCTTCTACATCGGCGTGACTACCACCAAGTTATCAGTTAGGATGAATGGGCATAGGCAGCACACAATATCCTCTTACAAACATGCTCTACAACATGACAGTCTTGATCTTGGCACCTGTTTCACCACATGCATCATCTGGGTTCTTCCCCAGACACCAGTTTCTTAGAACTCTGCAGGTAAGAACTAGCACTACAACATATTCTTGCCTCTTGCCACCCACCAGACCTTAATTAAAGTTAATTTCTTCCACCTGAGCATTTCTTCACAGTAACCACTCCTTTCTGCACTCTGTTTTAGTTTTCTACATCATTCATTTTCTGACCTGTCTATTTTTCGCCGTCCCCCTCCCATCTCTGTTACATACAATGCTCTTAGCTTTTTCACTCTTATTAACTTACACACAACGTTTCAGCAGTAATCTATATCTTGCATATTACTTGTCTTCCAAATTAAAGCTCTCAGATTTTCAAATCTCATCCAGTGCAGCCACCAACAATCAGTCTTTCCTTCTGATCCCATCCAGTAAGCCTCCCTGGACCCGGGTTTCTGGGTGACTTTTCAAACTCTAATCCTTTTCCTAAACCCCTCTTCCTTCCCCTTCTGCCAGAAGAAGGAGTCTCTGGCTCCGAAAGCCTGCATACATAAAATCTTTTTTTGTATGTGTGTTCTCCTGCTGGCACTTAGTGAATAGAGTTTTTATCTATACAGTTATATTTCATTATAGCAGTTAGAAACTTTTGTCTTGAGGAATGACAAATGCATGTATGCCAACTCTGTATGTATGGATTTGGAAGGAAATCAGTAATGATATGAAAATGATTTAACCAAACCAAAGAAAATCTACATTAAGGACTAATACAATTCGAGAAGAGGGAAAGCATGACAGGTGGGGAAGGGGGATTGTGCATGTATGTTCTGTAACAAATACACTGCTTCCAACTATTTAAAACACAACTGTTGTATAATAACTCATGCAATGTTGTATAACAATGATTTGCAGTTTCAGCTTAATACTGGTCATCGATTATAATGTTCTAGTCACTTTAATTACTTCCTTAATTTCAAAGTTACGAGGGCTATTCAGAAAGTAGGGAACGTTTCCACCTGATGCCGCTAGGTGCGTGCTGATCACATATATTTTGGTATGTGCGTGCTTGGCAGCTCAGTTGGCATCCATCTGCGACAGCGGGAACATCTCTGTGCGTCTGGTTTGTTCGATACTCGAATTTGATATGTGCGCTGCAATTGAAAATCCCACCAGTTGTGAGGTGCGTTCTGTGATATGGTGTTTGTAGGGAAAAAACCTAAAACCTATAGAAATTTATCGTGAACTGTGCCGAAAACAGCATAATGAGTGAATGTTCCATCCAGAAATTGTGCATTTGGTTTAAAAATGGCCGAACCGATGTTCATGAGGAAAAGAAGAGTGGATGCCTGAGCATTGTGGCTGACAATCTTCTTGCTAAAGTTGATGAAATGATTCATGAAAACCGTCACTTCACAATAATGGAACTTTCGCTTTCTTTTCCACAAGTTTCATGGTCTTTGTTGTTTAAAATTGTCACTCAAAAGCTAGGCTACCACAAATTTTGTGCGCAATGGGTGCCCAAAATGCTTACAGAGCACCATAAAGAACAGCAAATCGGGGCAATGTTGACATTTCTGGAGGCCTACCACAAACCTGGTGATTCATTACTGGACCGAATCATAACCGGTGATGAGACTTGGGTGAACCACGTCAATTGCAAGACAAAATTACAGTCCATGGAGTGGAAGCACACAAGGTCCCACCAAAAACCAAGAAAATGTTTTCAAACCTTGTCAGCAAGGAAATTGATGGCGGCAGTGTTTTGGGATAGGCAAGGTGTGCTTCTTATTGATTTTCTTCAATATGGATCAACTGTAAATTCTGCCCGGTACTGTCAAACTTTCCACAGCCTTAGAAGAGCAGTTCTAAACAAATGCAAAGGAAAGATGATGTCCAAAATTTTGTTTTTGCACGACAATGCCTGACTTCACACGGCAAACCTCATTAAAGAACTCCTTAATTCATTCAGATGGGAAATTTACCCTCATCCGCCCTACAGCCCCGATCTTGCACCAAGCGACTTCCACTTGTTTCCCAAGTTGAAGAACTGGCTTGTAATGCAGTGTTTTGGTGACAACGCGGAACTCCAGGTGGGCATGACTCACTGGCTGAAGTCTCAGGCAGCAGAATTTTATGATAAAAGGTCTTTCAAAGCTTGTTCACCACTATGATAAGTGCCTCAACGTGTTTGGTGACTATGTGGAAAAGTAGTATGTCAGTCTCTCTTTCAGATTATAGAATAAAATGTATTTCTTGTACTTAGTTTTTTTTTAATGCCAAAGCGCTCCCTATTTTCTGAATAGCCCTCATACATACTAGGTGCACAGCAAAAGTGTTTTGTCAAGGTGAAGTTGCTAACAAGTAATATTTGAAAACTCTTTGTTAAAATATAGATACCTGTTACAAACATGTGTATATGACGAGTGATTTGCAAACTAAGATAAGATGCTTTTTGCAGAGATTGTCATTTTTTAACATTTCTGTATTTGTTTGTACAGGAGAGGCCTCCCCCTGTTCCACCTAGTCGACCATACACTGTGGCAGGGAACACGAAACTAGGTTATCCACAGACACGAGTTATGAAGATGACCTTTCCTGGTATGTATTTTCATTCATCATAATTTGCTCATGCAGGTAGATTATATAATTTAATGATGATAGTATGAGTGTCACAAAATAAACATTTTTCATCATTATAAGAATGTGATGGTTTAGAATAAGAAATAGCTGGTCTAGAATTAAAATGAATTACAAGCTAAAAATGGCAATAGAGGAGAAAAGCACTTAAGACTACACTAAAACTCAAATGACATCAATTCCTAACAGTTATTTTCAGATTAAAGGCTCTTCCAGAAAGAAATATCACAGCACCACTTGAGACCAAATGATTGATTGTTAGCGTAGAAAATTAATGTAACTTAGATTTTGCAAAACTGCTAAATAGGCCACTTTAGTCCCAGACCAGCCACATATAAACATCTATTTGTAATAGACATAATGTAATGTGCCTATCTTGTTGCACTTCATTTTTATCAAATATGGACAGGATTGTTAAACAGCAATGTCTTCATCACACACATGCATCACAAATGTTTGTGAATCTTAGCAGTGTTTTGCTCGGCTGTGGGTATATTTATTCTGCTGCACTGAAAACTAATAAAACTGCATTCAAAATGAACTTTTTAAAAAGTACAAACAATTTTTGTGGCATAGTGGGAAAGTCTGTACATCAGCACATATATTCACATGGATATGTGTGTGTGTGTGAGTGTATACCTGTCCCTTTTTTCCCCCTAAGGTAAGTCTTTCCACTCCCAGGATTGGAATGACTCCTTACCCACTCCCTTAAAACCCACATCCTTTCGTCTTTCCCTCTCCTTCCCTCTTTCCTGACGAAGCAACGTTGGGTTGCGAAAGCTTAAAATTTGTGTGTGTGTTTTTTTATTGTTTTTATTGTCTCTAACAACATACCAACACTTTCGTTTGGTAAGTTACAACTTATATTTATTAATATTTGTTAAAACAAATATTCCATTGGAAAAAACTTATGGGCGTGCTACATGGCCTGGCATTACTTACCTCCAGGAGGCAAAATTTTACTTACCTCCAGGAGAAAAAATTTTATATATGAGGGTCATTTGTAAAGTAAGAACTGAAAGCGCATTGTGGCCACGCATCCTGTCATGTGACTCATGCTCGGCCACTCTTAGCCAGTCTCTCAGTACGCTGCCATTATGTTTCACTTCTCTGCCAGTGTTGAGTATACTGCTTCATTTGTCATCATGTCAATCAGTAATCCCGCCGGTTGTGAAGCATGCTCAGTTATTTGGCTCTTAAATGCAAAACAATTTCATGCTGCTGAAATTCACTGGCAGCTTGTTGAAGTTTATGGTGCAGGTGTAATGAATGATGGAAATGTGCATAAATTGTATAGGCCGTTTAATGAAAGAATGACAAATGTTCATAAAGAAGAATGATCTGGACGGCCTACTATCATGAATAAAGACTTGACACAATGAGGCAATTCGCCAAAATGAATGCTTCACTATTGATGGGATTCATCAGACATTTCCACAAGTTTCAAGATCAGTATGTTTCACATTGTTACTACAAATTTCACTAAAAAAAAAGTGTGCAAGACAGGTGCCAAAACTGTTGACAGAAGAACACAAAATAAAGCGAATGGCACATTCTTTGTACATTGTGGAGTGCTGCCACATGGATGGTGACGAGTTTTTGAGTCACATTGTGATCGGTGATGAAATGTTGGTTGCACATTAGACTCCAAGAATAAACCACTCCAGTGGGTGGCATTGTTAAAGCTTCCCGACAAAACCAAGAAAATTCAAACAAGAAACTTTAACACAGAAAATCATGGCCACTGTTTTTTGGAACCGGAAAGGCTTTCTTCTGTTAAGACTTCTTGCCAAGACATTATTAAAGCTTTGGTGTGCTATTCAAAATTGCCAGCAAGGACTGCTCTCTAGTGGCGTCATTCTGCCTCATGTTGCCGCAAGAACAAAGACGCAACTGGACAAGTTTCATTGGGGAATACTGGATCATCCACCATACAGCCCTGACTTCACACCATCAGACTTTCATCTCTCTCCAAAAAGTTTTGGTGGGAAGCACTTGGAAAATGACAACATGTTGAAATAAACTGTTACTAACTGGTTTAACGGACAGGCAGCACAGTGCTTTGATGCCGGATCCAAAAGCTGGTGCCATGATTTGACAAATGTTTAAATGTTCATGGTGACTATGTTGAAAAGTGAAAAAATGTGCCTATTGTAGTTTGTCATACAATTTATTTCCACAAATAAAGTTTCTCTTACTCCATTACAGATTGGTTCTTACTTTAAAAGTGATCCTCATACTTGCAATGAAAACATTTAAGCAGGAAAAAATTATTACTAGCCTTCAGAACTTTCATGTTCTTTGCTCACCGGGGGGAGGGGAGTGACTGGGACGTGTGTGTGTGTGTGTGTGTGTGTGTGTGTGTGTGTGTGTGTGTGTGTGATAAACATTCCACGTGGGAAAAATATATCTAAAAACAAAGATGATGTCACTTACGAAACGAAAGCATTGGTGTGTCGATAGAGACACTAACAAACACAAACACACACAGAAAATTCAAGCTTTCGCAACCCACGGTTGCTTCATCAGGAAAGAGGGAAGGATAAGGAAAGACGAAAGGATATGGGTTTTAAGGGAGAGGGTAAGGAGTCATTCCAATCCCGGGAGCGGAAAGACCTACCTTAGGGGGAAAATGGGACAGGTATACACTCGACCACACACACATATGCATTTGCACATATACAGACACAAGCAGACATATCTATATTTACTCTTGGGCAACTGATATGTCAGCTTGTGCCCGTATATGTGCAGATGGATATGTGTGTGTGTGTGTGTGCGCGGGAGTGTATACCTGTCCCTTTTTCCCCCTAAGGTAAGTCTTTCCACTCCTGGGACTGGGATGACTCCTTACCCTCTCCCTTAAAACCGACATCCTTTCGTCGTTCCCTCTCCTTCCCTCTTTCCTGACAAAGCAACCGTGGGTTGCGAAAGCTTGAATTTTGTGTGTGTGTTTGTTTTTGTTAGTGTCTCTATCAACATACCAACACTTTTGTTTGGTAAGTTAAATCATGTTTGTTTTTCGATATATTTTTCCCACGTGGAATGTTTCCCTCTATATATCTGACTTGCAAAAGCCTCTTTTTGGGCCTTGGGATTGTTACACTCCCAAATGGTATTTGTGATTCACAGTAAGAGTAAATATAGATGAAGCATGCAATTCACAATCACAATACTACAAGCAAAATCCATTTCCATATAGACTATGTGTCCCTGTCTAGACTTCTTCAGAACTGAGTTTTGTTTTCTGGTGCAAAGGTCTTCACATTGGCCAAGACAGGCAGTAAATTGAAAATCCCCATAATATTAAGAAAAGACCTTATTCCTTCTAGAATTTATCAGAATAATTTGATTTTTTTTTTTTTAATTTTTTTTTTTTTTTTTTTTGGGGGGGGGGGGGGGGGGGGGTAATTACTGATATCTTATTCCACCACAAGTAACTGTCTTGTAGTTTTCACATTTGCCTGCTTGTGTCTTCGTGGGTAATGTGATGATAATGCTGTTTATCTACTACATAAGAGTAGTTATTACATGTCTATTGGAACTGAATTTTTATTACTATTTTAACCAAACATGTTTTAACACATTATTTTGACCATCTTCAGTAGTCTTTAAAGAAATAATTGTTAGTTCAACTTAAAAAATTGTTTTGAGGTGCACAGTAATCTAAGCAGCACTTTTAGGCCACTTTAATATTCACAACTTTATGTACATCAAAACAAAATGTTTTTAGTTAAGCGAGCAATTATTTCTTTCATTTATTTATAGACAACCAAAGAGGCATAAAGTAATTAGTTAAAAGAGGTTTGTTTAAAACAGAGTAAAAATTCAGTTGCAAAAGACATGTAATAGTTAACCTAATTGCAGCATAGACAGCACTACACTAATAAACTGAGAAAAAATTGTTGCAAATTTTAACAAAATTATACCAGTGCTTTCTAGAAATTTGATGGTGAATCCTCTTTTTCATAGTTTCAGGCCCCTACTCTAATAACGTACTACTTAACCTGCCCACAGAATTAAGTAATTCTGACTTCTGCTGAATTGTTTGAGCTCGTGTCATTTACAGCTTAACTATACTCGACTGTGTCATTAATTTCTTCCACATTTTCTCTTCCATCACACCTCAGAATAATTCCTTTTTATTTTATACACCTTTTCTGTGCTCTTCTCATATGCCAGCCATCACATTGTTCCTATTAATTCTATTCCTTAACAACCTATTCTGCTTCCTTCCTATCTCATTTTTAAGATTTTTAGATTTTCTTCTTCCATCCATAATAAGCTCATGAACGCTTAGTCACACATGGCTTTTTTGGCTCTGCTTTAGGAACACCTAACAAGGGAAGCTTGCCATCACCCCCCCCCCCTCCCCTCAGACTTAGTGATAAAATACACCTGTCAAAAACTGACCACAGATTAAGGCTGAAAATAGGAAGAAGACATACTAAACTGTGAAGAAAGAAGCAAAATAGAAACAGTGAATGGTCCAAGCTCAAGATGGGCAACATCGGGCAAATTGCGATAATTAGGGCGTCATGGCTGTGTGGTCACAATTTTGGGGGCAAAGTGGAAGATCTGTGTTCAAATCTCCCTCCTGACCTATTTTTTTCTCAAAATTATAAACTTTCAATTCAGTCATTGAAGTGTCTGTTCTCCTTCTGCAGCCTTGGCAACTGTCACATTATTCGTTCATTATGGAATATGAGTCATGTGGTAAGAATATTTTACCATTGCAAGTAAATGTAATGAATAGTAAGAGCAGGAAAGATGCCACATAGACCTCTCACAAAAAAAAGAAAGAAAAAAAAAACCACAACAAATCAACGCCTGTGAACTACATTACTACGAAGGAATTCGAGAGTCAAAACTTCCAAAATAGAGTGCAAGAGTCACAACACGTGGTACTTGTGTAGAACAAATAGGAGGTACTTACATATGAAGGTCTCTTCCTCACAGTTCACTGTTGCAAATGGACATTACACCACAGCACAGACCTTAATTTGAATACAGTGAACAAACACATCAGTGACCAGATGGCCAGCTCATAATTGTGAAAAAAATGAAATAAAATAAAATAAAACTGAGGCACAAGGGATATACAAACACACATCTCCACCTCCCCCTTCGCATTACAACTCCATGGCCACATAAAAACGATGCCGCGGCTATCCAAATTCACTCGATTTTGCATATCTTGAGCTTGGACTGTTCACAGTTTTGATTTTGCTACTTTTTTTCACAGTTCAACATACCACCTTTCTGTTTTCATACTTGACCCGTGTTCAGTTTTTGACGGGATATCAACTGGGCCGTCTTACCACTAAATCTGAGAGGGGTGCAATGGGGAGTTTCCCTTGTACAATCTGTACTCCCTTACTTATTTTCCTTTTTCATTATATTCTTCTATTGAACTTCTTACATAATATAAACTGTGTATCATTAATGAGTTGTTAGCTTAGTCTATGGAACCAATTTGGAATAGGTGCAGCTCTGTAGTAATCTATATCTTAATGCATTCGATATCCTTGAGGGCCCAATGAAACATGATGTAGCCCAATGAAACATGCTATATACATCCATGAATTAGTCTATTTTGTGCAGTTGCTCCACAAACCAACAGTTACTTGAGCTTCAGTACATGTAAACCATCTAATACTGATAGAAGTGGCTTCTAAGTTTTTTGCTAATTGGCTGTTTCACTTAGCAGCTCATTTATGGATGAATAGATTTTTAGTTTAAAGATGCTCAACTAAAAACAAAATTGAAAAAAAAAACTAAATAATTAGAAGTACTGCAAAATAAAATAGTCAGAGGGATAACAAAAATGCAAGCGATACACCACACTATAGGAAAATAGATATACACATTTTTAATGGAAAATTACGATGAACCCCAATTTACTATTATTGTGCTACACCAAGTGCACATGTGAGACAAAATGACAATAACAATTAAGAAGCACTGTGTCACTGGAGAAAATTTACACTTAAAATACAGGACATGCCTAACCCAATGGTAGCTGCACCAGCACAACACTCACTCTCCAATAACACTAAGCAATAACCTTACAAAATTCAAAAATATAACAAATACTCAAATGTGGAAGGCTGTAGGATCCTCACAACACCATGGTTGCCTCTAACTGTAAAATTATTTATGTAAAAAATATTTTTACAGTTGAAAGTGATGATGATATCCTTTAAAAAATTTTACATGATGGTGAACCCCAACTACAAGATGTTAATCAGATGGATACATCTCAATTATTCAAATATCAATTATCAAAGCCCAGAAAGGCAAAGTGTTCACCCACTTAAAAATTTAAGTATTGTAAAGATTTGTTGGCTATATCCTGATGATGCATGGCTACAGTGAGAACAATTTGTGTACCATTTCACATTTTCTTTCTGTTACATACATATAGAAACTTCCTGTGTCATATTTATGTTACAGATTAAACTATGTTAAGCATTGGAATGAGTAAGATAACCACTCTACATGTGTGGGAAGTGTTAAGCAGCAGATAAGCACACAGACAAGAAATAGAATAAGGTAGAAATAGAATGAGGTATCTCTGCTTACAAAATTACTTTATTCTCTAGAGAATATAAACACACATCCACATTGTACATGCACTACAGGCCAAATGGTCTTAATTGTGCAGTAGCATACATATAATGTAAGTAAATGTAGGATAAGGAAAGCAGGGACTGAGGTCAGGAGGATAGTAGACTGGAGGTTGTTGAAGGGACAGATACCACATGAGCAGAGGGAGAGTATCTAGCTAGCATAGAAAGTGAAGCTCCTTTTAAAATCAACCATATTGTGTTCAGCAGTATTCTCTACCACCAGGTTGTCAAACTTGCACCTGGCTTAGAATCTTGATAATGTTCATCACACAGTGAACAGGTGTGAAGTGCTCACATCCACATCAAACACTGCACATTAGTTGCTGTCATTCCAGCAGAAAAGGATAGGATACACCAATTATTGGACTGGAATGTAAAACCGAAAAGAACTGTAGCTGGTAATGATTACACTTTTTATGCCAAGAGTGCACTTTTTTCTGACACACTCTTTTTAAATCAATGCACTTTGTCCAACTTTTCCTGTGAAAAGGTTTCGTCCCTGAAGTGTAATTCTGAGAGGTCAGAAGAATCTGTATCTTCATTGGACTCAAAAATTTTCCAGTTAAAATTTCTTTACTCATGGGAATATGTGGAAGTAAAAGGTTGTCAAGAAATACAACACATTTAAATACAGCCATTGATTTCTTATTTGTTGAAAATGAAGAAGCACAATCTTCAACAACCTTGTCTAAAAACAGAGAGTTTTACGATAGTTCAGTTTTTCAGTTTGTCCATTTGTATGGCACGTAGAATGCACCTACTATTTTATATGATCAAGATAACTAAGGTAATTTGCAACATGTACCAAAATTTAAAAAAAGAAAAGGAAAAACCTCTTTGTCACTCACAAGCCTTCTTATAATGTGATGGGTGAATGCATGGGAAAGGTAATGCAAATACATTTTTTACATTTTGTACAACACATGTGTCAATATGTTGGAAGTAAGAGCAGCATAATGATGGACCATGATATGTCATATGTTAGGTGGGCAGTTGAATACTATTTTGGGAGAGGCAGAAAAGATATTCTTCATTTCAGCATGTGGTAAGTAGTAGTCAAAAAGTCAAAACTCTGGTGGGGAATTCAGCCAAAATGTTTCAGACAGGGGCAACAAAGGGTAATGAAAAGGGATGCTGGTTAGTGTGTGTAGCTGGAGTATAAAGAGTAACGGGAACAGTGGGCACAGGAAATATATGGTCAATGTTTAAGGGATTATGTCAGGTCTTGTGACCTAGGCACAAGACATGTTCCGTGCATCCACATAGCTTACATTCTATTCCACTTCTGAAATCAATGTACTCCACCTCATCAGGAGTAGTGTCACCTGTAAAATCTGCCATGTCACCTTTTAACACCAGTGGATGAATTTCCGCCACAGGGTATTTCAGACAACCCAGTGGCAAATCATGCTACTGATCACAAAACAGTTTTTTGGTTGATAATGAATGTTAGTTTCAGCCAAAGTGTGATTTACATGGATACAATACAAGACAAAAAAATAATTTTCACCTTGTCTAGAGTTCAGAATGGAGTCATGTGCCCTGGCAGGAAGATACTGAAGCTCTCATCTAGAATGAAGCAAGAAATTGATAGTCCCTACCAATTGAAAAGAAAATTAAAAACATTCCCTATAAACCACTCTTGCTATTAATTACCTGAATATTGGGGATTGAAAAGTTCTGTTATCTACATGCGGAGCAACAGTGTTTGTTGCAAGGCTGCAAGATGAGTAGTAATGTAATGTAAATAGAACCCAGTATTTACACATGTAGGTACATATTTTCCTTGAAATAGACCACTGCAGTCAAGTAAATATTTAGGTACTGATAGCAGATAAACATCATGTTATCAAAGCAGCCATTTTCTTTCTTGTTTACTTGATTAAATTTGGCTGGCATGGACATCTTTACTCAGTGTACTGATAATTTACTGTCGATATGGATTAAATTTCTATGATTTCCTTGTCTTTTGTTAAAGAATACCATGACTTGTTCCACATCTGTGAAGGTTCTCTTTCTTGATGGGATCTATAGAACATTCTGTATGTAATGAATGAATGAATGAAAGGATGAATGAAGGAAGGAATTTTGAGTCTCCTGTTGTCCTCCAGTATCAGACTCTATGAAATGTTTGAATGGTAACTCGTCCTACAACAATTTTTTTCCAGGCCCCCAGATCCACTGGCCTAAATTGTTTTTCCCTGTCATATACATACTTCTGGCACTGCCCGCCTCAGCCAAATGCAAATATTTTTTGCTTAAGGGGCTCCGGAACGCCCTATACTTGCAATGTTAAAATAACGCTTATAAATTACATCTTTCCTCACAAAGTATTTGAGGTAGGAAGTTGAACTTTTTACAGATTATTTATTGGAATATGGGCTACAACTTAACACAGGGATTTTACAAAATTTTAGTTCAGTTATTAAAAATGATTTTTTTTCAATTGTAATGAAAATTCACAACATTTTTTTTGCAATTTTTTATTTATATATTCAAAAATATACAGTTTTTTTGGAAAAAGGCTGTGTTAAATCATGCAGAAGGTACTGTGTAACATTTACTGAAAGTTTGAAACAAATATGTTTGGAAGATCCTTAGAAAACATGTAATTAGTATGAGAAAATAAAAGTTTTGGGAATCGAGCGACAAAGATTGGATTAACTTTTTAGTGCATTCCAGGTCCATAGGATGGATTATCTTCATCCTCTGCGAACTCCTCCTCCAGCTTCCTCTTGTTTCTCCTCCTGTTTACTCTTGCTTGTATTTCTAGACTCTTTACAGCCCTGTCTGCAGCCCGAAGGCATTCCTTGTCTAAAGCAAGCATCGCTCGTTGTTGTGTTCGTAGATTTTGCTACCATTTTCTTCAGTTGCAGTTACTGCAACACTGTTCCAAAAGGTGGTCATGTATGAACACTTATCACATTTCAGTTGTATTTCACTAGCAAGTCCTACGTGCTTTATTATGGAGAGTTCCAGACCAACTTCACTACAATGAATACATCTTACACAGTTTGAAAAAATTCCTTTGAGAACCGACATATCAAATATTTCATTCACATCCGATTCGCCCATAAAACGTTCATAGTTTTCACTCATTGAACCAAGCTTCTTCTGTGAAGTATTTTCTTTCCCACTTTGACTGCTATGGGCAGGTATACTTGAGAGGTTAGGTTCACTCACTTGGTTATAGTCTTTATTGTTTACAGTAATAACACATACCTTTGGCTTTCCAACATTTCTCCTTTTCTTAAAAGCCTTCAGAGGATTTCTAATAACTTTACTTTTACTCATTATTATACTTCAACAAAACAGAGACTCAAGAAACAGAATTAATTACGAATACTTTCGAGATAATGACAGAGTAAATAAACATGAAACAATCGACAATCACACCAGCGATATATATTGAACCATCACAGGTTAGCCACAACACATACTTTATCTCACATCACTAAAATGTACCTGATGAACACGGACGTTAATAATAACACCATTTGACAGCAGTTTAACAGCGCCACAGTGGGTCACGCCCATGTAGAACACATTTCAAAAAAAATTTAAAAATAGTTGTAGTCTTCGGAATTGAATAAATTATATATCTATTAAAAGGTAATAGTCTGCAGATTCAGAAAACGCAAAAAAGTAAAAATTGAACTTTTCATGATTTTGAGCCTTTCCGGAGCCCCTTAAGGTTGGGCAAACAATACAAACATTCAAACAGATTGACATTTCCTGTATCACTGCAGAGCTTAATACAGTGTCAACCACTGCTGGAACAGTCATATGGTAATTTCCTCATGGGAAGCAAGTTCAAGCAATATACAAGATACTAAAACTATCCACAACAACAAGCTATAAGACTGCTGAAAATTAGACAGTTTTATGGAAAACAAGAGGAAACAGCATTAAAACTTATCACCCTAAAAACTCCTGCTGTATTAAAGCAAATATGCAACACAAGTTCTCAATCATTGTTTGTAGGTATATAAACAACTCTGGTGATTTTTAACTGAAGCTAATAGTCGAAGTCAGAAATGTTATCCTTCAAAAGATTACTAACTCTGAGACCAGCAACATGGCGAAATAGTATTTTGTTTGACTGTTACATACTACAAAAATTCACCATGTTAGTTTCAAATGAGTATTTTGATCCCTGTTCATATTTTAGAATAATAAGAAAAAACATTACCAGCTTTTAACAGCTCCAAAACAAGATGGTAACAATGAAAAAAAGTAGAAATTAAATGCTCAATAAATTATATAAGTAATATTAAATTGTCTACAACCGCAATCATGAGGATAAATTACAGCAGCAACACTCGTCATGGAAACAGAAGCAACTGACGTTGATAGACTGCAAAAACAAATGGAAGCTTGAAAATTAGACTGAACTGTTATTGTGATATTTTGTTTGCTAGTTGCTGCCTTTGCCCATTACTTCCACTCTATATGGTACTGCAGGCTGTGTTTCAGGGTTATTCCTCCTTTCCTAAATAGTTTAATGTACAGTGCCAAAACGAAATGCAATTTTGTGAATATATTACAGCACAAAGATACATCATGAAGATAGCATCACAGGGCAATCAAAAGACTGAGCAGACCCCAAGATTTCCTGAACTGTAAAAGAAACTGTTCAACTGCAGTGCTTCTCTCACTGCTTTACTATTCCTCATCTTACCCACACTTTAGTTAGTCTTGTTGATCTATGGACTCTCATCAACACTGTTTTCTCACTATTTGCTCCCCCCCCCCAAAAAAAAAAAAAAAATATACCCTGCTCTCCTCACTCCAACCCCCTTTTTACTCTTCATTCCCATTTGTAATCCACCACTCGCTCTGACTGGACTAAAAATACCATCTCTGATTATATACCCACATTCCCCTTTTTTCCCTGAATATCCCTCTCCTACAACTGTTCACCCTAGTAAGTGTGTGGATATGTGTGTGTGTGTGTGTGTGTGTGTGTGTGTGTGTGTTTACTAACTTCATTGTAAACACCCCAGTAACATAGACTAGCATGATAAGAGAAAAATGTTTTATTACATGATCATAAATTGTGCTGCAGGTATAAGGTAGAAATTGGATATTTCCATAAAAGGAGAAATGAATTATAAGCATACCTTGTCTGTCAAATTTTCTGTAAATTGTTTTAATGGTCCTCAATTGTGAATCTTTGATAAATGCCATAATTTTTTTGTAAACATCAGTTTGCACTTGTTCACTCAAGTCCATCTTCTACATGTATTTTCATATCTGCACAAATACTGGATGCTACATACATTTGAACCTGCTGGTGTATTTAGGCCTTGATCTCCCTGTACAATTTTACCCCTTCTTTCTATTACTGAATTAACTTTTCGTTTATACTTCACAACGTGACCTATCAACTTATCCTTATTTTAGTCAAATTATGCCATTCAGCTCTTTTTCTCTCCAGTTCAATTCAATACCCCTTCGTCACATCTGTACTAGTTATAACCCACATTTCACTTCCTATAATTTTACACTCCAAATAAGTACTTTAAAAAAAATTTCCTAACACTTAAATTTATATTCAGTGTTTACATATTTAAAGAGACTAGGCATAATGTCCTACATGAACACAATCACTGCTTGTAAATAAAATTTTATTATTATTTATTTCAGCTTCAGGTTAAACCATTTGCGTGACCTGGGTGTATCATAAGTAATACCAAAAACTTTCACTGATGAAATTATATAACACTAGAAGCAAATATTTTCCATTAAGTATGGTGTGAAAAATGAGCAGCTTGCAAGACAACTGCAAATGTTTGGTTGCGAGCTAGCACTAACTGCAATATGAAATATTGTCCTAGTTAGTACAAATATACCGTATTTTACAGATTATAATATGCTACGGACTGTAAGACACACTTTAATTTTCAAGCAGTTTTTTAAAAATAATATTTTTATCATTTTTATTATTAGATTTCAAAGCCATACTAAAAAAATCTTAGTTTATAAAACCTTACTGACCTTTAAAACCCCAAAAATCGTCACCTGAACTTTCTTCTTCTTTTTCCTCTTCCTCTTTGTCATCATAGTTGCTCTCTTCATATATAAGATGGTCTTCACTGCCATCGAGAGCATTACTTATGACCCACTTCTTGAAAGATTTATTTATTTATTTTGCTATCCATCCGTAGACAATATATACTGTATGTATACTTTCAACAAATACATATATATGATACAGACACAAGGGTATATAAAAGTACAATTGCATTTCCTAAGTATAAACTACAATTATTTGTTTTACTGTGTTTCATGATTATACATCATGTACCACTCTGTTATTGAACATATCAAAGAAAGCCCATAATTACATTATCTTCTCTTACTCTAGACCTAATGTTTTATACACTGACACACCTGTTTGATTGTAGGTCGTTTTAAAGTTCCCTTCGGCTTGAATTCATGTTGAGTTTCATGCTTCACCATTTGTTGCATTCCTCTCTCATATACACTTTAAGTGGTTTTTTTTATTGGCACATCATGAGGTTGCAATTGTGAAGCCAGTCCTTCCAGAATAACAGCAAGCTCTGTATTTTCCTGTCTCAGTTTCTCTTCCAAAGGATTTTTCATATGACCATTGAACTAATCTAGCATAAGAATAGAACTCTTCTCCAGTAAAGCACCTTTCCTCTTCTCCCACACTTTCTTAATCCATAAGTTCTTACCATCCATCCAACCCTTGTCATGTACATGAACAACAACACCTGGGAGTATTTAAGAAGGTTTTGGCATTGTTTTACACTTGAAAATAATCAATGGATTACATATAGTACTGTCAGCACGCATTGGCTGAGGAACACTTTGATTCCTACGAAGAAGTCGAAAATTGGGTGCCCGATTGGTTTGCTTCAAAAGAGGAACATTTCTATTGGCGTGGTGTCCACAAATTGCCAGAAAGGTGGTCAAAATGTATAGAAAGTAATGGTCAGTACTTTGAATAAAATGTTTTTACTTTTCAATTCAAAATTAGTGTTTCATTTTCACAAAAAAACACTCATTTCATACCAATACACCTGGTATAGCCCACATCATATAGCTACCTTTTATTTTTTCCATTACGAAACTAGCTACCAACATAAATATTGTACTGTTACCAGCAACTTAAATCACTTTCAATTCAAGTTCGCTGGCTCTCTAGACTGCAATGATGCATCATAGGCTACACAGTGTTGTTCTGTGTTTGTGATGTAGGGACGGGAGGGGGACAGTGGTAGCATGAATCCCTGCAACTCACATTCGTCACAGGTTCACTGCTGCTGACAATTGAATCCAGTGTTGCCAGACGGGATAGGTTTCCCATGGCATCAAATATATGGCCATTTTTAAGACTAGTGGGAATTTTAAATCAAATACTGGGCATTTTTATATTAATTTCAAGTATAAGACACACCTGAATTTCACAGATGATTTTTTGAAGAAAAAGGTGCATCTTATTGCCCGTAAAATACGGTATTGAGTGACTGGCTGTCTCTGTACAGGTACATTTTCAAAGTGCTCAACAGACGTGAGCAGACCATCGCAACGAGAATGTTGCTGCTGAACTGTGAAAGGGGGGGGGGGGGGAGGAGGTTATTCACACATGTCACATGACTACATCACACACCCCTACGATCACACCACAGGAGGACACAAAATGGGGGCTCAAAAAGCATAAATTCCCTTTGCTGCTTTGGATCATGTTCAAATTCTGTCAAATGGTTTTCAATGGTCCCTAATAGTTCTACCCTCAATACCAGAGTAAAAATTGTGTTCATACTACACTCCAAAAGAGTGCGACCACGTTCAATGAGGTTGCAGGCCCACTACCTCTTTAGACAAGATTGAATCATTCAGAGGGTTTCAGCAATGTCAAATTTTGTCAAGAATGTCAACCTGTTGCTCATAGCACTGCGAACTGTTGCTTTTGACTGCGAAATGAGTGGAAATCAACAGACCTAGGTAAGGGATGTTTTCACTGATGCCCTTTATGCCACATCTTGATGCTTTTTGTAAGTCGGAAATGTTTTCCTTGGCCACACATAAGAAACGACATGATTTCAATACTGTGCATAACGGTTCTGATCTCCACCACAGAGACATCAAATAAAGGGGTGAAATGTGGGTAATAAGAAGTGTGACAATCTTATTGTCTGTGAAATACAGTACTTGAAATGTAAATTTTCTATTACGGCGTCACCTATATGGGCTGATAATTCAACAAGAAATACAATACTACTTTGGCATGTTACAGTTTACCGTACAATCATACATGTGAAAGGAGATGTGCATTTTGATGCAATACTGGACTCGTCTCTATGATGGGTTGCAAATTCTTTCAAATACATGATATGTATTCACAGTTGTGAATATGGACAACCATCAGCTGTATAATGGAATGACAACAACGAAAATTTGTGCCGGACCAGGACTAAAACCCAGATTTCCCACTTACTGTGAGCTGTCACTTACCATTTGGGCATCCAAGCACAACTCACGGCCAGACCTAAACTTTCACATGTCATCAACCATGTGTCTACAGCCTGTATTCATACATCCATTACGTACATTCCCGTATGTAAATGTCTGAAGGAACTTTGCATCGTGATTCAGAATAACACAGGCACTGCAATATCAAATTTTTTCAAATACCCCTGATCATCTTGTAGATCTTGACAAGATAGAACAGTTTGTTGCTCCAGTTCTTCGACCATATCAGCAAGGATGATGTACCACTTCTGAGGTGACCCCAAGCAGAAAATTACAGAAAACTGAGGCTTGGACCATATTGGCATGTTAGGTGTCACCCTACAACATCAGCAAAATGTGCTGGCATCCCATCATGCATCCACCACGTTCCTCAACTATCACCCTAAAGCCCAGTTATATGGGAATTTAGTCAAAAAGTTTACATTTCAAATTCATTTATACTGACTGGGACAATATTTCATACTGAAATATGGTTTTTAACCACATATCTGCAATTATCTCCAAATGGCTCTTTTTGGATATATAGTTATAGGGTTTTGCTTTTATTATCATATACTTTCATCCATGTCACTTTTTACTAAGAAAAAAATATGTTAGTACTGTCTTCTTCAATACAGATTTTTATGCTATTACCAGTTTACATTTTTTATCCTATTATATCTGCCATTGCTTTCCTACTCTACTTTTTTTCTATTATCATCTGAGTTAGAAGTTAGTATTCTTTACTAAAGAGAAGCCCTTATTTGTACAGCACATGGTTAGTAGCCACTGGAGCATTTGCTGTAGATCTGCCACCATGCCATCCTCTGCCAATGGTATTACTCACATGGAATGTAAGGGCTTGTGGTCAGCACACTACTCTCCCAGAAGTTGTCAGCTTCCAGGACCTTGGAGCCAACACTTCTCACTTAAGAAGCTCCTCAACTGGCATCACAAGGCCAAGTGTAACACATTTCAGCCCTCTCACCAAGGAAAAATTCGACAGAATGGGTATTCAAACTGGATCTTCCACATAGCAGCCACACACACTAACCACTCAGTTGCGGAGACACACACACCTCATTGATTTACTATGCAGTTGTGCTGTAGGTGGTATGCCCGTGTCTTCCTGTGACCAGAGAATGCATCCATCAAGTTACACAGTAGTCTACAGTTTAAAAGGAATCAAGACCATTGTGCAACTTAATTTATTTCATATAAATGAACCATTTCCAGAAGCAAAAGACGCATTACCTACCAGAAAAATAATGGGTCTTTGGATTTGTTGTCAGACAAGTAATACAGCTTACACTGACACAGATCTGATGTTCACACTAGTGGATAAGAAGCATCTTCTTTTGGAATGGGTTGGGGGAGGAGCACTTTTGTATGTAAAGAGAATGTTCATCTGCAGAATTTAACAGTGCCTAATAATATCACCTTAGCAGATTCTCTGCCTTAATTTATTCTTCTCAGCCTTAATGTATTCTATAATTTATTTCAACTGAGAAAATCACAACAGCTGCCAGCTAGTTTTATCAGTTGAAATGGATCATTATATCTGTGGTTGCCCCTCATGCCAAGTGATGTGTATACTCGAAGCTTTTTCATTCCTGAAGGTTTACCTTCACATCTGGGTCTATGGAATGCGATGAAAGAGGGAGCTGAAGTTAAAGGGTGATTTCATTCTCCACTGTCTTCTGTAGCCCCAATGTATTTCTTTCCAGTTCACATGTTCCTTCACTGTTGCTGACCTACCCACAAATGTGAAAAATATTCACACCATATATGTTTGTTTTTAACATGATACTGAAAAGTCCAGGACATATTCTAAGCAATATAATTTCATTATAAACCAACATGATAATTCTCTTAGCTGATAATAATTTTTGTTCACATATTTTAACAGAGGACGCAAGTGGGGAAGTGGTTCTACTGAAAGGAGACACAGTGTTGGTGGTTGGTGCATCTCCACGTCGTGGGCATCTCATAGTAGAGCACAACAACATGAGCCTCCATGTGCCCTTCCAGTTCCTTGAACTCAAGTCAGTGGGTGTTAACATATGAATGTGCCTTATGTGTAAATTGTGAAGTGCCTTTTTATTGTAAACTTCAATGCAAAAAGAGCAGATTACAGTTTCGTGTATAAAAATTGTACATTACTGACTTTAAAGCTATGTATTACAGTGTGTGATGTGCACCCAAGGAAGGAAACACATTAAGTAATTGTAGGTGTCAGTGTTATGAACTGAAATGGGAACTACCTTGATTTTTGTCAAATGTGAAGAGTAGATTAGTTACTCTCTCTCTTGGATGACCTAAAAAACTAAGAGTTTCACATTACACAATGTACTGCAAAAGTTATGCTGAATGGTGCTCATTACAGTGTTTGTACAAAACATAACTCTCTATGTGCCAATGATAATCTGATACCCAAAATATAATCTTGAGTCTGATTTAAGTGCCGATTGTACATAATGTAAATAATAAGCATACCGAAAAACTAATATTGTATTTTACTTCATTGGATATGTAATTAAACCTTGCATCAAAAGATAAGTACATTATAATATTGCACTGGAATTAACTTGTAATGTTAAATGAAATATGCCAAAAGAGTTTTTGTAATGCTGTTGTACACACCAAAAACAGAATGCTGAATGTTTTGTAAAGTTAATAATTTCAGTATTGATAAAGAAAGTGTATCAAAACAGAATAAAGCTGTGAATAATCAGTTACCACACCTGTACTCTGCCAAAAGTATTCTCCACATGTATCATGAAATCATTTTAACATTGTAAATAATCATCTGTTCTTATCATCAGAAGTCAGGAATTTGAATGTCTCTTCATTTTTGTCGATATGGACATACATGTCCTGATAACATGTGTATTTGTATAAGCTCTGCCTAAGACAGAATAAAATTATTTACAAATAAACTAAGAAATCCAATAATAAAAACATTCTATACACAGTGAGAACACAAAATTGTTATCATTATTTCGATTACTAATTGTACTTGGAAGAAATTTAAGGGACACAATCTACAAAGAGCTTTAACTGTTTTCTTGGAGACTTTATTATTTCTGCCTTGCTCGCTCCTCTCTCCCTACCCAATAAATGTATTATAATGACAATTACAAACTTATTAATTTTTATTAGTGGCAGTGGGATTCTTTTGGAGCTAATGAGAAAGCTGGTAAAGGAGTGTCAGGATGCAAAGCAAAGAATAATTCAATTGCTACTGAAATTCAATAACAGAGTGTAGCAGAACATGCAACAAAGAAGAGAACTGTTATTAAAAAGAGAGATAAGTGACTACTGGGGACACCTGCAAGGAAAAGAGGTGTCCTCAAGAAAACTCAGTGTCAGTAACAAATAGTTAATAATCCAGCACTGTATTTCAAGACAAATAAGAGTATTAACTTAGTATTTATATGAAGCTGTATAGGTGTTCAATGACAATCATAATATAATACTTAACATGCAATTCATTTGTAAAAATGACAGACATCAACAACCACTCACAGTTAGTTATTAAGCATTATGATTGGGTATTTTTAACTCTTATCGTCATACAGCTCTGATCTACAGCGTATGCATTAGTATCCGTGTGAGTGAGATTGCTGTGGTTTTTTAAGGACACACTCTTATTTGTTACACAGTGCAAAAGGTTATGCTAAATAATTCAGACAACGTCAGAAAGTTTGAAAATTTTAGTGACTAGGGTAAAATCACAATGGGAGTCCCACAGGGATCAATTTTGGGTCCACTACTGTTACTTGTACATGTGAATGACCTTCCACTTGACATTCAACAAGCAAAATTTGTACTTCTTGCAGATGACACTAGTGAAATAACAATCCCATCATGAAATAATAATTCCTTCAGAGACAAAGCAACAGCGAAGAAGTAGTAGTTGTCGTCGTCATCGTCGCCGCCGTTGTCATCTTAAGTTCTAAGACTGGTTTGATGAATCTCTCCATTCTACTCTATCCTGTGCAAGCCTCTTCATCTCTGAGTTGACTACTGCAAACTACATCCTTCTGAATCTGCTTACTGTGTTCATCTCTTGGTCTCCATCTATGATTCCCCTCCTCCCACCCCCACTGCCCCCCCCCCCCTCCCTCCATTCTCTCACTCTTTCCTACAGTATTAAGTTGGCGATTCCACGATGTCTCAGAATGTATCGTACCAACCGTTCCTTTTTCTGGTTGGGTTGTGCCACAAATTTATTTTCTCCCCAATTCTATTCAGTTCTGCCTCATTAGTTGCTTGATCTATCCCTCTCATTTTGAGCATTCTTCTGTAGTACCACATTTCAAAAGCTCCTATTCTCTAAACTGTTTATTGTCCATGTTTCACTTATGAACACATCTACACTCCATACAATTACTTTAGGAAAAGCCTTCCTGACCCTTAAATCTATACTTGATGTTAAGAAATTTCTCTTCTTCAGAAAAGATTTCTTGCCATGCCAGTCTACATTTTATATCTTCTTTACTTCAACCATCATAAGTTATTTTGCTGCCCAAATAGCAAAACTCATCTGCTACTTTCAGTATCTCATTTCCTTTCTAATTCCCTCACCCTAACCTGATTTAATTCGACTATATTCCATTTTCTTTTTTTTCACTTTTGTTGATGTTCATCATATATCTTCCTTTCAAGACACTGTCTCTTCCGTTCAACGGCTCTTCCAAGGCCTTTGTTGTCTCTGACAGAGTAGCAATGTCGTCGGCATACCTCAAAGTTTTTATTTCTTCTCCATGGATTTTGATTCCTGCTCCACATTTTTCTTTTGTTTCCTTTACTTCTTGCTCAATATACAGATTGAATAACATCGGGGACAGGCTACAACCCTGTCTCACTCCCTTCCCAACCGCTGCTTCCCTTTCATGCCCCTCGACTCTTATAACTGCCATCTGGTTTCTGTACAAATTGTAAATAGCCTTTCGCTCCCTGTATTTTACCCCTGCCACCTTTAGAATTTGAAAGAGAGTATTCCAGTCAACATTGTCAAAAGCTTTCTCTAAGTCTACAAATGCTGGAAATGTAGGTTTGCCTTTCTTTAATCTATTTTCTCAGATAAGTCGTAGGGTCAGTATTGCCTCACGTATTCCAACATTTCTGCGGAATCCAAACCGATCTTCACCGAGGTCGGCTCCTACCAGTTTTTCCATTCGTCTGTAAAGAATTCGCGTTAGTATTTTGCAGCTGTGACTTATTAAACTGATAGTTCGGTAATTTTCACATCTGTCAACACCTGCTTTCTTTGGGATTGGAATTATTACATTCTTCTTGAAGTCTGAGGGTATTTCACCTGTCTCATACATCTTGCTCACCAGATGGTAGAGTTTTGTCATGACTGGCTCCCCCAAGGCCATCAGTAGTTCCAATGGAATGTTGTCTACTCCCGGGGCCTTGTTTCGACTCAGGTCTTTTAGTGCTTTGTCAAACTCTTCACGCAGTATCGTATCTCCCATTTCATCTTCATCTACATCCTCTTCCATTTCCATAACATTGTCCTCAAGCACATCGCCCTTGTATAAACCCTCTATGTACTCCTTCCACCTTTCTGCTTTCCCCTCTTTGCTTAGAACTGGGTTTCCATCTGAGCTCTTGATATTCATACAAGTGGCTCTCTTTTCTCCAAAGGTCTCTTTAATTTTCCTGTAGGCAGTACCTATCTTACCCCTAGTGAGAGAAGCCTCTACATCCTTACATTTGTCCTCTAGCCATCCCTGCTTAGCCATTTTGCACTTCCTGTCGATCTCATTTTTGAGACGTTTGTATTCCCTTTTGCCTGCTTCATTTATTGCATTTTATATTTTCTCCTTTCATCAATTAATTTCAATATTTCCTCTGTTACCCAAGGATTTCTACTAGCCCTTGTCTTTTTACCTACTTGATCCTCTGCTGCCTTCACTACTTCATCCCTCAGAGCTACCCATTCTTCTTCTAGTGTATTTCTTTCCCCCATTCCTGTCAATTGTTCCCTTATGCTCTCCCTGAAACTCTGTACAACCTCTGGTTTAGTCAGTTTATCCAGGTCCCATCTCCTTAAATTCCCACCTTTTTGCAGTTTCTTCAGTTTTAATCTACAGTTCATAACCAATAGATTGCGGCCAGAGTCCACATCTGCCCTTGTAAATGTCTTACAATTTAAAACCTGGTTCCTAAATCTCTGTCTTACCATTATATAATCTATCTGATACCTTCTAGTATCTCCAGGATTCTTCCATGTATACAACCTTCTTTTGTGATTCTTGAACCAAGTGTTAGCTATGATTAAGTTATGCTCTGTGCAAAATTCTACCAGACGGCTTCCTCTTTCATTTCTCTCCCCCAATCCATATTCACGCACTATGTTTCCTTCTCTCCCTTTTCCTACTCTCGAATTCCAGTCACCCATGACTATTAAATTTTCGTCTCCCTTCCCTACCTGAATAATTTCATTTATCTCATCATATATTTCTTCAATTTCTTCATCATCTGCAGAGCTAGTTGGCATATAAACTTGTACTACTGTAGTAGGTATGGGCTTCGTGTCTATCTTGGCCACAATAATGCGTTCACTATGCTGTTGGTAGTAGCTTACCCGCACTCCTATTTTTTTATTCATGGTTAAATCTACTCCTGCATTACCCCTATTCGATTTTGTATTTATAACCCTGTATTCACCTGACCAAAAGTCTTGTTCCTCCTGCCACCGAACTTCACTAATTCCCACTATATCTAACTTCAACCTATCCATTTCTCTTTTTAAATTTTCTAACCTACCTGCCCAATTAAGGGATCTGACATTCCACACTCCGATCCGTAGAACGCCAGTTTTCTTTCTCCTGATAACGATGTCCTCTTGTGTAGTCCCCGCCCAGAGATCCGAATGGGGGACTATTTTACCTCCGCAATATTTTACCCAAGAGGACGTCATCATCATTTAACCATACCGTAAAGCTGCATGCCCTCAGGAAAAATTACGGCTGCAGTTTCCCCTTGCTTTCAGCAGTTCGCAGTACCAGCACAGCAAGGCCGTTTTGGTTAGTGTTGCAAGGCCAGATCAGTCAATCATCCAGACTGTTGCCCCTGCAACTACTGAAAAGGCTGACACACGTTTGTCTGGCCTCTCAACAGATACCCCTCCATTGTGGTTGCACCTATGGTACGGCCATCTGTATCACTGAGGCACGCAAGCCTCCCCACCAACGGCAAGGTCCATGGTTCATGGGGGTATTTTTAACCCTTTATTCACCTGACCAGAAGTCCTGTTCCTCCTGTCACCAAACTTCACTAACTCCCACTATATCTAACTTAAACCTATCCCTTTCTCTTCATAAATTTTCTAGCGTAGCTGCCCAATTAAGGAATCTGATATTCCACGCTTTGATCTGTAGAGTGTCAGTTTTGTTTTTTCCTGATGACAGCCTCCTGAGTAGTCCCCATCCAGAGATGCAATTGGGGGACTATTTTACCTCTGGAGTATTTTACCCAATAGGATGTCATCATCATTTAACCATGCAGTAGAGCTACATGCCCTCTGGGAAAATTATGGCTATAGTTTCCCCTTGCTATCAGTCATTCTCAGTACCAGCACAGCAAGGCCGTTTTGGTTGAAGTTATGTGGCGTTCGCTGTGTTATTCAGGGGTTTGGTATTTAACTAATTTGTAAATGAAAATGATAATCTTATTTTATTACACTGAGTAATTACTACATAATTTTTCTCCCGCCTAAAGATTTGGTCAAGTTGCTAAAGAACTCCAAGTTAACGTCGTGTTAAAGTGTTGTCTGTAAGTTGTGTAAGTGTCACTAAATCACAGTTCATACAACAGATTCTATACAACTATTGATTAATATATCTAAAAACAAAGATGATGTGACTTACCAAACGAAAGCGCTGGCACGTCGATAGACACACAAACAAACACAAACATACACACAAAATTCTAGCTTTCGCAACCAACGATTGCTTCGTCAGGAAAGAGGGAAGGAGAGGGAAAGACGAAAGGATGTGGGTTTTAAGGGAGAGGGTAAGGAGTCATTCCAATCCCAGGAGCGGAAAGACTTATGTTAGGGGGAAAAAAGGACGGGTATACCATCGCACACACAAATTGGATATGTGTGTGTGTGTGTGTGTGTGTGTGTGCGCGCAAGTGTATACCCGTCCTTTTTTCCCCCTAAGGTAAGTCTTTCCGCTCCTGGGATTGGAATGACTCCTTACCCTCTCCCTTAAAACCCACATCCTTTCGTCTTTCCCTCTCCTTCCCTCTTTCCTGACGAAGCAACCGTTGGTTGCGAAAGCTAGAATTTTGTGTGTTTGTTTGTGTGTCTATCGACGTGCCAGCGCTTTCGTTTGGTAAGTCACATCATCTTTGTTTTTAGATATATTTTTCCCACGTGGAATGTTTCCCTCTGTTATATTCAACTGTTGATTAAGATGGAAGCAGTTATCTTCAGCAAAATGATCATTAAAACCACCGAATATCAGCCGCGCACAACACTGACGTATGTTACCTGAAACAATATTCTTCGCAACTCGTGCGTAATTAATTTCGGCTCCATACATCAGCTAGAAAAGTTTGTTATAACGATCGCGCTATGAGCACTGTTTTTAAAGAACCAATCTGATTTGAATTATTTTCATTAAAATGAGTTCGGGACCACCGGTGCACATTTATTTTTACACATTTGTATTACGTTCAGCATTTATGTCTGCAGAGTTGCGTAATTTGAATTTGCCGCTGTGATGATTGTGAAGATGGCGGCAGACAATTGATAGAGACTTTCTATTGTTAGAGCAAATAAGTATTTTAAATGCTTATTGAACTTTACAGAAACTCTATTTTCGTATTGTGCACTATTTAGACTTCATCAAGCAAACATTTGATTTGTTTCTAAGGAAAACATGGACAAAAACGCGATACAAATCGCTATCATCAATGGCTGTGCTCCTTGCAGTGGAAAGAAACAATTAACACAGATAACGCTTACTGAGAGAGGAATTACAGTTACAAATAATTATTCACTCATGTTTATAATAATAATGAACTCTATTTTCAAGTAATAATTAACAAATAATTACAATTTCTTAACAGACCTCAGTTTGATATGCGTCTTGCATGCTGAACCTACAAAAGCCAACCAACAAAAGGTAAAAACAAAGGAAGACAAAACGCAGATCATAAAAGCACTTCACACTTATCATTGTCTTTGTATGATACACATCGATATGTCCAATTATATCATAGAATATTATATAAATAATTAATATTTATCATCTTTTTTCATATGTTGAATAGATAATGTTTATAACTGTTAGAGGCATAATTTCCTCTCGTCGCACTGTAGCCAAAAATTTATCTCGTGGATGTTACAGTTAGAAAGCCAGATCAGTCAATCACCCAGACTGTTGCCCCTGAAACTACTGAAAAGGCTGCTGCCCTCTTCTGGAACCACACATTTGTCAGCCTCTTAACAGATACCCTCCACTGTGGTTGCAGCTACAGTACGGCATCAAGCCTCCCCACTAAAGGCAAGGTCCATGGTTAAAGGGGAAGGACAGAAGAGGTAGTAAATGATATTTTTCAAAGAATTATTAAGTGGTTCTCTGATGACTGATTCCTCATATATTTCGAAAAACATCCTACATTCAGTTCTGTGCAACAAATAGCCATACCAACAAATGATGTAGGACATGGGCAGTAGTCGGTAAGTATGGTAGAATACTCCAAATATTTGGGTGCACATACTGATGAACACTTGAACTGGAAAAAGCATATTACTGAGCTTACAAAACTTTTGCTCTTCATATATTTGCTAATCTTCTATATAAATGTATCAATTCCCTGGCATATTCTGCACATTTCCAATCAATAATGTCATACAGAATACTCTCCTGGGGTAACTCATCATTTAGATTGAAAGAATTGGTTGCACAAGAGGAGCGGTAAGAGTAATATATGGTGTTCACCCATGGACACCACGCAAATCCCTCTTCAATGAGCTAGGCATTTTAACTGCACCATCACAATACATATATTCGCTAATGAAATTTGTCATAAATAATCTATCACAATTTGGAAAGAACAGTGATAAAAATACCTACAACACTAGAGGGAAAAATGACCTATATTACCCACTGTTAAAGCTGTCAGTGGCTCAGAGAGGAGTTCAATACACAGCAATAAAAATGTTTGATCATTTGCCTAATAACATAAAATGTCTGACATGTTGAGAAGAAAGTTTTAAATCTAATTTAAAATCATTTCTCCTGGACAACTACTTCTATTCCACTGAAGAATTTCTACTTAAAAACCAGTAGCCAGAAAAAAAGAAAAACTTTTTTTAAGTGTAGCTGCAAGAGTAGGAATAAAATAATAATAAGTTCATTAAAGTTAGCACTAATCATGTATACATATCCTGTGAACTGACCCATTCCACAGCATTTCAATAAAAGAATTATTCAAATGATCAGTGGAACAGGTAACTGACTGACTGACTGTATAAATGAATGTATGAACGTGCACACACATGAATAAACATGGTGATGGAAGGAGTGGAGATAACAACCCACTAAACAGTCGAGTTATTGATTGGTACATAAAACTAAAAACATTGCTAAGCTTTGGGAGAAGTCCTTCTTCAGAGATAAAGAACACACACACACACAATCAATCTGCAGATTCCTAATTGACTACATTTTACGATCTCAGCAGGTTGACTTGCATGAAGGGTTGTGTCTGGGTGGAGTAGGCTAAAGGGAGAAGGGAGGGTGGGACGTAAGTGACAGTTTAAGGTGTGACAACATTTGCCAGCTTTATTTCTTCATTTGTTGTCCTCGATGTCGATGTACTGGCTGAAAAAATAGGGGGGTAGAAGTGCAGTACTTTTTACCGTTAATTTATGTAGCCGACAGGTACACATTTGTGTTTCACAGTTGTTTACTTTCACTTTTCACAACCCCCCCCCCCCCCCCCCCCCCATACACATTTAATATGACCAGTGCACTATCGTTTAACTTTCAATAAGCCTCATTAATAGTTTTCAGGCAAACATCTACATATTGCTACAATAGTTTGCTCTTGAATATCTACGAGCAATAAAACCCTAACCACAAAGTTCACAGTTCTTGAAGAATAGAAAGCAGACACTGTCATTGTTTTTACACAGGGCCTAATTGTCTAATACTTGTTCCACAATTAAGTTGAAGCACTGTTGTTGTTCTAATCAACAAAGGTTTCTAGTCGGAAACTCGGCTGTGGGCTGACTGTCTCAAGTCCAAAGATCAGGCCCTTATATATCCTCACAATAATACGAGCCAAAACTACACATTGTTCGAAGTTAAATTTACAGAAATTACAATTAAAACTTAACTCATTAAATTAGCTGAATACATCGAAAAATTTCATCTTTTTAACAGTTTCGTCTACTACAAGAGTTATGTCGAATTATTTGTTTAAATCGTGAAATTAATAAATATTGTTACGAAAACAATAATTTTGACAAAACTGTTTATTACTTTGGAATTAATTAAGGGCTGGCTTTGCTAACATGTTCTCGAATAGAGCCAAGTAAATCCTTTAAGAATACTATTAGTTGTTTCTCCAAATGTTTATACTTAGTACAGAATTTATATTTGTTTATATGTCAACAATAGAATTTAAGTTAGAAAACAATTACTGATTTCACCCCACAATGAAAGATACTAACTAGTTATAGTCAAAATAAATTAGAAAATCAATTACATATATAAAACTAAACATAAAATTTGATCTGCTCTTTAAAACTGAGGGCCAACCTTTCTCTTTTATGAAAATGCAGATTATACTCACGTATGTTAATGTTAATTAGTTAAAAGTACAGAAACGAATTTAAGGAGGCAGATGGCAAAACAAGAGGGGAAGTAAAAATATTGCGGCTTGCTTCATCACAAAGGTAAAGGTGGCTGATAACTGGGAGAAGGAGGTAGCAAGTGCACAGGATAAGCATATGGCATGAATGAGTTCGATCTAGCACAGGTAGGGGGAGTTGCACGTAACGCATAATGACTTGGAGGAGTGGAGAGCGAGGACTTGGTGACATGGGGTAGCAGAGATTGAGGCCACGAGAACTAACAGGTCAGAGGATGTGTTGTGTGACTGTTCCCATTTGCATAATTCAGAGACTCTGGTATTGTTGTAGGAGATCCTGATGGTGCATGCCGTGAAGCAGCCATTAAAGTCAGCATATATAATAACCTCATGTAAGACTTTAAATTCTTTCAGTTTAAATCGTGAATAGTATGAGACCTAAAACAGTCTGAAATATTAAAAATAAAAAAAGTACACACATCTAACAAACCCATTTTACTCCCTACTCTCTTTTTGTTGCCTTCACAAGAGAATAATGTCCGTCTTTTCCATGCGGACTTGTTAATTTCCTCTCACTCTGGTTTCCATAAAGGATTCTCTACAGATGGGGAAAAAACATATAAATTACTTCTGTAATGGTATACTGGCAAGAGGTAAACATGAAAAGTTGTGCTATTAGTGTTTTCTCTTATTGTGTAAACCACAAAATTCTACTCATGAAATTAAATATCTCTCATATGAATGTAGTTCTTCCTTTATAACAGAAAGTGGAACCTCATTAACAAATTGCACCACATGAGTAAAATTAAACTCATAATGGGGAAGAATGAAGCCTGGAGTTCCACAAAGTTTGGTACTGGTACCCTTCTAATTCTACATCTACACTCTACTCTAAAAGCCACCATACAGTGTGTGGTGGAGGTTATTCTGTGTACCTCTGTCATTGTCACTCCACCCTTTTGCTCTTCCAGTCATGAATGGTCTGCAGGGAGGGCCATGCCTTCCGGTAAACTTGAATCTTTCTAATTTTACCTTCATGGTCTCTTTGCAAGACATACACAGAAGGAAACAATACACTGATCGATCCTTCTAGGAACATACACTAAAAACTTTAACAGTGAACTACACCATGATGCAGAACATTTCTCTGGCAGCGTATGCCACTGGATTTGGTTGGGAATCTCCATTACAATTTCGCGCTTACTAAATGAACCTGTAATGAAACATGGTGCTCTTCTTTGGATGATCTCGAATTCCTCTATCAATCCTATCTGGAACAGAACCCAGACTGACGAGCAATATCCAGGTATTGGTTCGAAAAAGGGTTTTTTTCAGTTTCATCCTGTGTGGGTGGACTACACTTCCTGAGGACTCTTTCAATGAATCTCAGTCTAGCATCTGCCTTAACAGAAATTGGCTTTATATGTTTGTTCCACTTTAAATTGCTCTGTATGAATACTCCTAGTTATTTTATGTATGTGATTGATTCCAGTGGTTGTCGTGCAATTATGTAATTATACAATATGGGATCATTCTGCCTATTTATGTGCAATACATTAATTTATTTCTGATGTGGGTGAACTGCCAATCTCTGCACCAAGCATCGATCCTCTGTAGGCCCTCCTGCATTTCACTACAATTTTCTAGTGTAGCAACGTCTCTCTATACAACAGCATCATCTGCGAAAAGCATTGTGGAACTTCTAATGTTATCTACTAGGTTATTTAAATATCTGTGAAAAGTAAAGGTCCAGTAACACTCCTGTAGGATACATGCAAAGTTACTTTTACATCTGAAGACTTCTCTCTACTGAGAATGACTAGCTGTGTTCTGTTTGCTAGAAACTTTTCAATCCAGTCACACAGCGGGTCTGATATTCCATAGGATCATATTTCATTCACTAAGAGGCAGTGTGGAACTGTATCAAATGCCTTCCAGAAGACAAGGAGCAAAGCATCAACCTGGACATGAGCATCTATTGCTTTCTGTATCTCATGGACAAACGGAGGGAGCTGGATTTCACACAATCGTAGTTTTTAGTGTTCTTGTTGGTTTCTACAGAGCAGATTTTTGGTCTCCAGAAATGTCATAATACACAAGCATAAAACGTACAAAATTCTGCAACAGACTGACATAAGAGATATAAGCTTATAGTTCAGTGTGTCTGTTCGCTGACCCTTCTTGAAAAAGGGAATGACTTGCACCTTTTTCCAGTCACTATGTATGCTTTGCCCCTCCAGTGGCCTACGATACACTGCTGACAGAAGAGGAGCTAATTCCTTTGCATACTTTTGTAGAATTGTACTGGTACCACATCATGTCCAGTAGACTTTCCTCTGTTGAATGATTTCAGTGGCTTTTCTATCGCAAGATTACTTATTCTGGTATCTGTTATTCTGATGTTTCTGTGATGACTTGAAGGAGGAACTACAGTACTACAGTGAAACAGTTTTGGAAAATATTTTGTATTTTGGCCTTCTCTTTGTCATCTTCCGATTCGAGTCACTAAGGTCATGGAGTGTCTGGACAGATGGCTTCAGTTCATTTCCTGATTTAACTTAGCTCAAAACCTCCTAGGATTTTCTGTTGAGTTGGTAGATACAATTTTAGTTTCAAACTGGTTGAACATCTCATACTTAGCTCTTCTTATGCTAATTTTGGCTTAATTCAGTTATGACTACATTAAAAATTGCAATTTTGGCTTAATTCAGTTATGACTACATTAAAAAATGCAGTGAAGTTCTCTTTATTTTAGTACCAGCTTTCTAATATAGCTGTCGATCAACGGCAATTCTTACCCGTACCTCACAACTTTGCTTGGCACATAGATGTCTAATGAATATTCTACATCTACATCTATGCTCTGCAAACTACTGTGAGGTGCATGGCAGACGGTACGTCCCATTGCACCAGTTAGTACGATTTCTTCCTGTTCCATTTATGTATGGTGCATGGGAAGAATGATTGATTGAACGCCTCTGTGCATGCAGCAATTATTCTAATCTTATCCTCATGATCCCCATGTGAGCGATATGTAGAGGGTTGTAGTATATTCCTAGAATAATCATTTAAAGCTGGTTCTTGAAATTTTCTTAATAGAGCTTCTTGGGTTAGTTTATGTCTACACACAAGAGTCTTCCAGTCCAGTTCCTTCAGTATCTCTGTGACACCCCCACATAGATTAAACAAACCTGTGACCATTCGCGATGTCCTCTCTGTACACATTCAGTAACCCCAGTTAGTCCTATCAGGGGTCCCACCTGAACAATATTCTAAAACCGGTTGCATGAGTGATTTGTAACCAATCTCCTTTGTGGTTGGTTGCACTTCCCCAGTTTTCTACCAATAAACCAAAGTCTACCACCTTCTTTACCTATGCTATGTGATCGTTCCATTTCATATCCCGACAAACTGTTACACCCACATATTTATATGAGTTGGTCGAGTCCAGCTGTGAATCATTATTATTAAGATCATAGGTCACTATATTTTACGTTTCCAAACATTTAAAGCAAGTTTGAAATCTTCTCAAGATCTGCCTTAATATTTATGCATCTCTTTTCAGATAGTACTTCATTATAGATAACTGTATCATCCACAAAAAAGCCTGAATTTACTATTTATATTGTCTGCAAGGTCATTAATATACTACATGAACAGCAGGGGTCCCAACACACTTCCCTGGAGCACACCCGAAGTTATTTTTACATTTGACAATGACTCTCCATCCAAGATAACAAGCTACATTCTCCCTACCAAAAAGTTCTCAACCCAGTCACAAGTATCACTTGATACCCATATGATCATACTTTCAACAGTAAGTGTAGGTGTGGTACTGAGTCAAATGCTCTTTGGAAATCAAGAAACACTGCATCTGTCTGGCTGCCTTGACCAAAACTTTCAGTCTGTCATGTGAGATAAGTGCGAGCTGGGTTTCACATGTTTCCGAAGTCGATGCTGGTTGGCATTGAGGAGATCACTCTGTTAAAGATACCTCAGTATTTTCGAGCTCAGAATTTGTTCTGAGATTCTACAACAAATCATATCAAGGATATTGGACAGTAGCTTTGTGGATCACTCCTACTACACTTCTTGTAGATGGATGTGACCTGTGCCTTTTTCCAAGAACTGGGCATCGCTCGAGTACTCTGAAATCTGTTTCTTGATGCTCTTGCTGAGTGGAGAGATCTTCCTACCCTTTCTATATTCTTATTTACAGCTATATTCTGTGAAGCTGTAATTGCCTTATGAGCACTAATTCTCTGTTCCGCAAGAGTCAAAAAGTTGTGGCCTGTTAGTGACTTAGTTCCATAAGTCGTCTCTCTGATTAGTTGCTCAACATAATTTTCAGATATGGCATGTAGAACTATTTCACATGATTTCCTGTCCCTACTACCCGCCCTAATAACTTGAACCTCTCGGTCTATATACCTGGTATAACTTAATACTTCAACACGACCAGGAAGTTTAAGTGAAGTACTTTCCAAGTTTCCTCTCAAAGGTTCCGCCACTACTCCTGAGGCATGCGGTCTCTAAAAGCATCCGATGAATGTGTTTGATCCACCTGAAAACTTATCTCCACCCAGATTATTTCACATTCACTGTCTGTAATACCCTCAGTAGTTATTACCACATTTTTTTTACAGCTACACACAGTTCCCCACCTAAAGCGTTTCACCTATCTTTGCAAAATACGTTCAAATCTGAATTTAGAATTTCACTGCTGCAAGTTTCAGTCCCTAGACTGAGCAAAGTGGCACTAGTGTTAGTACACTCAATTTGCATTCAGGAAGATGACAGCTCAAATCCACATTCAGCCATCTAGATTTTGGTTTTCTGTGATTTCCCTAAATTACTCTGCGTAAATGCCAGGATGTCCCTTTGAAATGGGCACAGCCAATTTGTTCCACATCCTTTCGTAATCCAAGCTCAAGCTCCATCTCTAAAGTTGTCAACAGGATCTTAAACTCCAATCATCCTTCTTTCCTTCCGTCCCTAGTATTACATGCTCCTGAAGTTATCTAAAGCTATAATAAGATTTTCTTTCCCTGATGCGACACAATGAATGCTACTCTCTTTAATCAAAGTGAATAGTATTCTTCCCTGTCTGAAATTAGAAGGTATCTTACAGGCTGATGGAGGGATTTCTCCATCTGAAAAAAGCACCACTTGTGCATGTGGCATGTACTCTGCTACTCTTGTAGCTACATCCTATGTGTAGTGCATGCCAGACCTATTGGGGAGGAGGTCCCTACAATTTTCCACCCATTGTGGAGGTCAAGATACCCAATCCAAGATCATCACAGAACTGTTTGACACTCTGGTTTAAGCCTACCACTTGGCTCTAAACCAGAGGACCATGACAGGTTCTGGGAACAATGCTGCAAAACACTAGCTCTGTTTCTACCCTGCGATTGAGACTAGCTGGCCTCACCAAAGCAACAAACCTCCTATAGAAACCCAGGATGGTCTTTAAACCCAAGCAGAAGACATCATTTGTGCCAACAAGAACTACAACTTGTAGCTGGGTGCATCGAGTGTGCTTAGTGGCTGCTGACAGAACCTTTTCCACACCTAGGGCATGGCCGGCAACGAGCAAACAGAGTGGACACTGGCCTTCTTTTCTGACCCACCTACTATTTCTCTAAGGGGCTCAATCAGCGACCTAACATTGGAACTCCCAATGACCTGCAGTCCTACCCCCTACACTTGTATGGACCTTTCAGAAAGATCGGTCCTGTCCCAATATACTAGGTTCTCAAGCTGGCTCAGCTGTATTTTCAGCTGTCGGCGATAACTCAAACTTGTTTTTAAGGCTGTGAGATTACATGTGTGTTTTTTGAAACATAGCTGAGCACTTGAATAATATTTTTATCCTCCGCGGTCTTTTATGATTGAGCAAGCACGAATATTTAGAACAAGGTTCAGTTGAAGTATAACCATTGTTCATTAGTTAAAATATTAGTGCAATGCTCTTTTCATTTGGTGGAAATATTGCTTAAGGTGCTCCTGGGCCATTTTGCACCAACGCATGGTCTTCTTGTGATGTGCTTATTTCATCACACAATGTCTCCTTGCAGTATGCAATGCCATACACCATACCCTACCTCCTCGAGAAGTTCTTTGTCATGGACTTCTCACTGAGATTTGACCTTTACCTCATCCTGGAAAATATATCCAAGTTGTCAAATGAATATTCTGATGTTTACGATTTTGTACAAAGTTAATAAACCAAGTTGTTAAACAGTACACAGACTTTCTGTAAGTACCTAGAAAACCATTGCAAGAAGATTTTTTGAGACTTCACAGGTTTGTCAACCAACCAGTGCTTAGACCTAACTGCAAAAAGTTGCATTTCGTCACAACAAACCCTCGCACAATGTACGGGGAAGGGTCGTAGCCAGTATCCACTTTTATTTTCTGCTCAGATTTTGTCATTCATCATCAAGTAAGTATTGACTGGCCAGGGGTACTAAAGCATTTGTCTTGGGTGCCCAATGTTACTACAGCCCTGAGCAGCAGCCTGATGCCTGTCGACTGTGGCAAACACAGCTTCCAGCTGATCATACTAATCAAGGGTTCCAAATCAAACACACCATGTACAGCTCTGACAATAGCTCAGTTAGTCTACTATGCTTCTACGGCAAACATATTACGTATTAATCTCACAAGACTCAAATATTTCAAGTAAATCAAAATGACCTCTCTGTAAAATTTCTTGGTGGTAGTTGAATAACAAGTTACAACAGAGTTAGCAAGATGATTCAATATTTAACAAGATGGTTATTTTGGCATGATTTATATTTGAAAATATATCTCAATGTATCAACTTCAATACATGGGTGCTGGCTTATCTTGCATACTTTGCTATGGACATATCTTCTGCGTTAATGCAACTAAATGGTAAAATGTATCTATTCAGCAAACGCGAGCAATAATAATACTGGGTAAAGTAGATAACCACAAATGCTGTAGAAACCTCTTTAAAAAATTATGAAATGTTTGTGTTTCTTTCCCAGGACATTTAATCCGTAATGGTATTTGTAGCTAGCAATAAAAATCATTTTACTTCAACTACAATTCGTACAACAACAAGACACAAAAATTATTTTTAGCAGACTTGTTTCCTTGTCTATAAATCAGAGTGGGGTTCTCTATTCTGATGCAAACATCTTCTACAATCTATTGCTCTCAGGGGCTCAGCATTCATTTTCTGGGTAAGGGCTTGGTAACTGCAGAGTTCCTGAGTCATAGACTGTTGAGTGGTGCCAGCCCTCAGTCACCGTAGGAAGCTCTGGACAGGTTTCGGCGACCACTGTGAAGTACAGTGGTGCTACATTGTGTGCCACCTATTTTTTAAAAAAACCTGTCTCGAGTTATGCTGTGTGCTGATGTGATGCATGGCTGTTAGAAATAGAACAGTCGTTAGCGGGCAAACTCTATGGAACCTGCTGCACCTCATGTGTACGAGGCATGCAGGGCACTGTTTAGGTGGACTTTTACTACCCTAGGCTCGTGGGATTGAGATGGACTCTTTGAAATTTTCTCTTCCTACTCCCATTGGAAAGGATGATCAACATGCACATACCAACACCCAATCAAATAAGTGGGCTTGTATAACCAGACTTCCTAATTCAGGAATTATTCAGAGTGTTGCCATTTACAGTACCAGAAAACATGCTGCTGGCTAGAAAGTGTTCAACAGTCAAACAGAAAGAGGGTAGTTTTGAGGTTTCACCCTTCTGTATCCAAAGGTTTTAGACAGAATCTGTGGCCCTTTAAAATCAGTCACATGCTTGCATAATTGGACACTGTTAGTAAAAACTTCTAATTCCCAACAAGCACCTAACTTCCAAAAAGCTAGTTGCCTCAAGGAGTAGGCAAACTGAACTGCACATCTTTAACTACAGCAAAGATGTTGTGAATATCAGGAATGTAATTGACATTCCCAGAGAAGAACTGAAAACTGAATGGATGCTCAAAACGTAATGAAATGGATGGATGGCGATCTCGTGAAATTGGACTCCCTTATACTTACTTTTTATTGCATGAAATTCCTAAAGGGTGTCAAGGCAGGTTTCCTACGCATGCCTCAATTCGACAACCCAATGTGCCGTTTTAAGTGCCAGCACTTTGAGCACACTACTGTCGGCTGTAAGGAATAAGGCGGGTTGAATGTTCATCTTCTCTGGCGTGTGTAAGCTGATCCGGGGCTCAAATTGTCTGGAGTAGGGCAGCAATGTCTACCTTGAAGAAAGGAAGATACAAGAGATCAAAACTACTAAGCGTATTTCGTACGATGAGCCCAAAATATTTATAGGACCTTGCATCCCCCGATGTTTGCTACCTCCTTTGCATCTGTTCTTTAACAGCCAGTCCCTAAAACCAATGCAACTACACAAACTGAGGCTGCCAGTGTTAGCACTAGTACCCGTTTTGACAGTGCATCTCCCTGCAGGACATCACACAAGGCTGTGGTTGCCACTGTTGCAGATGTCGATAGTCCAGTGCTGCTACAGCCACGGCCCTGACTGTGGCTTCAAAGCCAACCCAGGGCAAAAAATCGAAGACAAAATGACGACCACTGACAGAGCCGGGAAGTCAATTGCTTGACGATGATGAAATCATCCTTCTGAAAGACAAGGTGAAAGTGCAACTCCCGTGATAAATGGCTCTCATCATTCAGTACAACATTACTGGGTTCAGGATACACGTGGAGGAACTGAAACTCCAGGTACAGGAAGTTATGTGTGTGGGAAATACAATTTAAAGCGTCTGATACACCTGTACTACAGGGCTATACGCTTTATCAGAAGGACGACCGGACTGAGGAAAATGCAAAGGCAGAGGTCGCTGTGTTCACCGATAATGCACACCACTCTTCTGCTCTCCTGTTACGCAAGCAGTACGGGGACTACTTTCGACGTAAACAAAGGTGTGTTCTAATTTAACAAAAGTTACCCAAAGCACAGTGTCTAATAATGAATCTGCGTCCAATACGCAAACGATGAATTACAGAATCGCACTCGAAATTCCTCTCTTACGACCAGAGATTCACGGGCGACATCCATTGGCGTTCATGATTTCACGCTATTGACTAAAAAATACGAAATATTACAACTTCCTTTAAAAAAATTAATAACTTCACGAAACACATACGGTAATATTAATTAAACTTCCATTATTTATTCATGTCCTGTTTACGCAATCTGCTTACTAGTCGAACGTTATTCGCTATTGCAAAGAATAAAAATTACAAATTTTTCATATTGTTGGAACCACAGTAACACTTAACAGAATACAAACAGCATCAAATAATATATGAAGCCTTGCCTTTTATCTTCTATCTGCTGGACGCACTACCAATACAACGCGAAGGTTGCATTTTTTTTAACTACTGAAACAATGAACAGGCAATCTGCAGAATTTCAAAACAGTAACCTCTGTTGCAATCACCGAGTACAAATAATACTTCCTACTTAATGATGATTTTTACTCTATGATTTTAACCAGTGTTGCTTCTTGTAAGCCGTAACTGGTTTTGAGTTACCTATCTGATTAAAAAATATAATTGTAGAACAATGACTACACTGATAAAAATGATGTGTTTTGTCTACACTATTTATAAACAAGATAGTAACAAGCGTGGCAGTAAAACGGACGATTTTGAAACCCTCACCAGCGATACAAATTTATTCTACGTCCATACGTATAATCTGGAAACCACCCTGAATTGTATGGAAGGGGCACGTTTGGCTGACCAGACGTTCTCAACCGGGACAGTCCCGGTTTTCACATAAATGTCCTGGTGTACCACGTAGTTTGCATTTCAAAAATCGTGTACAGTCACACTGCCTAAACTGTTATGCACTGACTATCGTGCTGTTATTACTCAGTACGAAAATGACTGAGGCTGCTTCTGTTCCGTAGTGAAACACGCGTGTGGAACACGGTTAAAAAGTGCCGAAAAATGGGTTGTTCTTAATACTTTTTCACAAATTTACAGAAAAAGTCGGCTTTTAAGTTTTCCGAGGGACTGTATTTGATACAACTGAAATCCAGGACAGATAGTATGTGTAGCGGTATCAGTAGTAAATGAAAAATGGTGTGGCACTGATGGCCGGGAGGCCTCATCCGTGGAAGTTGGCCGCCGAGTTGCAAGTTTAATTTCAAGTGACGCCACATTGGGCGACTAACGTGTAGGTGACGATAAAGTGATGCTGAGGGCAACACAACACCAAGTCAACGACGGGGGAAAAAATCTCCAACGCGGCCGGGAGTCGAACAAAGTTCAAATGGTTCAAATGGCTCTGAGCACTATGCGACTTAACTTCTGAGGTCATCAGTCGCCTAGAACTTAGAACTAATTAAACCTAACTAACCTAAGGACATCACACACATCCATGCCCGAGGCAGGACTCGAACCTGCGACCGTAGCGGTCGCTCGGTTCCAGACTGTAGCGCCTAGAACCGCACGGTCACTCCGGCCGGCAGTCGAACAAGGGCTCGCTGCATGATAGCCAAACACGTTACCACTCAACTAAGCAGGCAGATGGGATCAGTAGCATAGTAGACTGTTAATCCAAGGAATTTCGTGGATCGCTGATTCAAGTCTCGCCTCAATCGTCCTTTTTTTCGTTCAATTTTGAATACCTACATCTCGTAATTGTAAAATTCCTCATCATTTTTAATGAACAGCTCATGTCTTCTTGTTTCTAATTACATATTGCTCGCGAAATTCGTTTTCGTTTCAAATATACATTCTTAATTATCAATATATTTTGTGAAAGATTGTTAATAAAGGTTGCTTAAAATAAGAAAACATAACAATTTAATTTTAGGGCAAAAATGAAAAGCCAAATACTCTTTGTTTGGACAACATCCATTGTTTTATACAACAGGTATAGTCTCATACGAACCAGAATGATAAATGTGGTAAGGGGCTGTAGCATATTTCTAGACTCATCATTTAAAGCCAGTTCGTGGAACTTGGTTAGTAGCACGTTAGTAGACTCTCTCAGAATAGTTAACGTCTACGGTCAAGACTCTGCCAGTTCAGTTTTTTTCCACATCTCTGTGATGTGGTAAACAAACCTGTGAGCATTCGTGCTGACCTTCTCTATTTACTTCAATTCCCCTGTTAGTCCTTTGTGGTATGGGTTCCACACACTTGGGCAATATTCTAGGATAGGTCGCATATGTGATTTGTAAGCGATCTCTTTGGTAGATTGATTGCACTTCCCCAGCAGTCTACCAATGAACCAAACGCTACCACCTGCTTTATCCACAACTGGCCTATGTGCTCATTGTGTTTCACCCAAGAATTTGTAGTTGGCTGATTCCAAATGTGACTCACTGATATACTCACAGGATATTATGTTTTCTGCTGCACCACTTTGAAATTTTATCACTATCTGACTGAATATTTATGCAGCTTCTTTCAGGTAATAAAAGAAAAACTGCATAGGCGCCAACTTTTGAAAATCTTGGGGTATGCTCATCATGTCACACTTTAAAACTGATAATTATCCCTACATAAATGTAGTAAATGTAAATCCTACAAAAGTAACTTAAAATACGTGATCACTCACCTAAACAGGGAGAGACTGGAACGTGCTCCTCCTCACAATTGTTTTGCTGATGAATTCGTTGATTAGAGGCTCCAGATTCAATTCCCTTGCAATAGAGGAATGGATGTTCGATAACGTAACATGATTTAACCAGTCTTGGTCCATGGTGGGTCTGGTGTAAATTTTCAGTCTTCGAAGTGCAGAAAATGAACGTTCTACAGTACATGTAGATACAGGAATCGCAATAATTTTACATATTCTGGTATCATTTTCTTCAGAGCTACACACTTGTCCTATTCTGTTCCACTCAAGTATTACACTACATTCTCAAAACTATTTAGAGTAACATGTGCTGTTTTAACACATCCAGCAAAATATCTCTATGAAGAGTTAGTCTTACACAGTCAAAATTGTCACCATAAAAAGAAGTAAAGTAACTATTATCTTCTTTGCCTAATTAAAAAATGTTTTGATTTGAAAATGTGTGACATTATTTTAGGCGGAAATCTGCTTTTAAAGCTGCTTGCTGTTTGATCCACTGCCTCAAAAAATAAAATTCGCAACTTTTCTTTTACATCTCATGAATTATGCTTGTCAGTTCCTTCTAAACTGAATGGCAATTTTCTAGAGCTTGAAACAGCGGGGAAACTTAATTGAAATGCATCTCACTTTTCTTTATCAAGTTTCCAAAGTGATAAAAATTAGGGCTGGAAAAATTATACTCGTGTTCAAAAGGGGAGTGATTATAAACATTTGTTTAGCTTTTAACTCCCTGTGGAACAGCTTTGGTTCACAGGTTTTGAAATCATGTGGCAGCTTGTTGAACCATATCTGCCCATTGATATAAGGACTATTGTCAGTTATTTTTAATTTTGATCTCTGCCTGAAGCAGTTACCCTTACTTCCAGTATCATAATTATATGTATCACTGCACGTAAACCAAGAAGAGAAAGAGACCAAGAATCGATTCCTGCGACACCTCTTGGATTACTGTATCTCTAGAAGACTGAAAATCTTTTATCTTACTATCTATTTTACATGAAAGTTTAGGATGGAATGGAGAAATATTAGAGAAAGAAAGTTGCTACTCACCATATAGTGGAGTTGCTGAGTCGCGATAGGCACAACAAAAAGATTCACACAATTATAGCTTTTGGCCATTAAGGCCTTTGTCAGAAATAGACACACAAACACACACGTACACATGCACACTCATGCAAACGCAACTTGCACACTTGTCTGCTGTCTCAGATAATGGAAAGTGTGGCTTCAGTTATCTGAGACTGCAGATGTGTGTGCAAGTTGCGTGTGTGTGTGTGTGTGTGTGTGTGTGTGTGTGTGTTGCTGACAAAGGCCTTAATGACCGAAAGCTATAATTGTGTGAATCTTTTTGTTGTGCCTATCGCGACTCAGCATCTCTGTTATATGGTGGGTAGTAACTTCCCTTCTCTAATACTGTTACATGAAAGTTTAATATACTGTTTGTGGTTTCTCAAACATGTGGCGAGTAATTGCATCGATGAAACCCTGATTTTGTAGGCCTTCAGCGTCTTAGTGCACTAGTTTAACAATTGGACTTCTAGGACAAGTGCGTTCTCTAATACTACAGTTTATGCGACACATTGGTGGTTTTACTATTTCTTTTATGCATTTTTTAACAACTACACTCGACATACCACCCCATCCAGACGAGTATTTGTTCTTTAATTTGAGGATAGTCTTGGTTATATGATTTTCTTTAACCTATTGGAATTCAAAACTCACTGCTTGAAGGGTGTCACTCAGTATCTCTTGGTACATTTCTAAACTGTGTGTTGGATTTCCTGTTGGTTATATGAAATGTATATTAAAAAGGTTATATAAAGATTTATTTATAATATTACTGTCCTATACAATGCATAAGGGTTTGCTGTCGCTAGTTGTGAAGGCTTTTCGATATTTATTGAATAGTGTCCAGGATGCCTTGATTACATTTGTAGATTTCGAAATTTCATTACTGTGAACTTGTTTTCTAAGGTTTGAAAGTTCTGCTTTAAAGATTTTATTATCTGTGTTACATTTTTGTTTGAAAATGTACAGTCCTGTTAATTTGCACAGGACATTTTGGTCATGGATATTCTGCCTGAGTTTAACAAGAGTGGCTAGAGGTCTGAGTTCGTTATTTCTTCCACTCTGGCTGTGTATTGGCCCTGTCTGCATTTCTTTAATAGGGCAACAGGAATAAAAGTGTCTCATTAGGATGTTATAAAACTCATCCCATTTGTTATCTGATCCTGATGGTAGATTCTATCCCAGTTCTCCTCAGCTAGTATAATTTTCAGAGGTTTGGTGCTACCATTGCTCATAAATCGTTTCTTTTCAAAAGTTTTTGGTACTATTTTAGGAGATATTTTTCTATTTTATATCTGTTGTGCAAGGTGGTCTGAGTCGTGAATGTCTATGTTACTATACTTAACAGTGTATTCAGCAGTTTTGTAAATTATTGCATAATCTATCCTGGTAGAACTAGAATCTGAAACCCTGGTATCCATGGCGACTATATTTCTAAGATTGTATGAAGTTAATACGTCTACAAGTTTCATGTTAGCTATGTTGTCGGAGTTTTAATTAATGTTAAGGTCTCCAAGTATTGTAAGGTCATTAGGACCAAAATGGTTCAAATGGCTCTGAGCACTATAGGACTTAACATCTGAGGTCATCAGTCCCCTAGACTTAGAACTACTTAAACCTAACTAACCTAACGACATCACACACATCCATGCCCGAGGCAGGATTCGAACCTGCGACCATAGCGGTCGCGCGGTTCCAGACTGAAGCGCCAGACCGCTCGGCCACACCGGCCGGCCATTAGGACCAGTTTGCCTAATTCTGGTACTGAAGCTGTTGAGAAAATGGATTATATCTGCACAAGGTGGTCTGCATATTCCTATTACTTGATGTTTTACTACTTTGAATCCCTGCTCTTTTAATTGAATTGCAATACCAGTTGCTTACAGTATCCCCTCTTCACTATATTACTCAATAAATGTAAGCTTCTTAGAGTGAAGATGCTCTCTCTCAAAGATTGCCACACCTCCACCCTCATGCTGTTACGTACAACAACTGTTTACCAGTAGGTAACCATCTAGCTCATAATTGTAAATTTCGTTACATTTTAGACCATGTTCAATTAATACTAACACCTTGGCAAAAGGTCATTTACAAAGATCTGTAATACACTGAGTTCCTTTCTAAGGTACTGCACATTCAGATGTATTATGCTGAGTAATGCGGGCTTCTTCTCTGTTTACACATCAGTGGATTTTGTAGTGTTCTGTGAAAGTGGAATCAAAATTATAGACTCTGCATACAATGATGTTGTAAACTTTCTACATGTGCATGGTACACATGTTGATGAATTGGAGCAGTAATTTTGTTTGCACATGAATGCAGAGCCAAAAGAGAAACAGGTTTAATGTGCATGTGAAAAGCAGAGTTTTTGTGGCACCCACTGGTGTGAAGGAGATACGTGTGAAATTTATTGCATATCAAATAATCTTCTTTGGGAAATATTGCCCAGGTGCAAAGAAGTTAAAGAAAGAATCTGATGACTTTTTTGAGATACTGCATCCGATGAACGATATTTAAATAAATAGTGTGCATACATAGTCTCAAACCGTGTTTGTGTTTTATTTCATACCTAGCTCATTCTAGTCAGTAAATCGAGTGTATTGTATGGAATACTGTTTAAACAACTCAGACAATGTGTGGAATATTGTTTACTTAAACAAGTTATGGGATACAAGGCAGTGTTTGGAAAATAGTTTACTTATTTAGTTAAAGAATTTGTCGGAATATTGACTGCACTGTATGGAATACTGTATATTTAAACAATTTACAGGTTACAAGATGGTGTATGGAATATACTTTATTTAAAGAATTTGTCAGAAAATCGATCACAGTATGGAATATTGAAACAACTACAGCACTTTTTTTATTCTGATGGTACTTGGAAACGTTGAGTAAGCTTAGCTCATATGTGCTGCCAGAGTCAGAGATGTTAAGGCTCTTATAATTTATTTTGCTCACTTTTCGAAGCATACTGGTATCTAAGCACAAATGGGAAAATCAGAACAATTACATACCTAAAAGTTCATAAAATATTTCGAAACTCACTGTCACTTTCTGCAGACAGACAGATTGCTAGAATCACAGTGGCAAACTATTTTGCACAGATCAAGATACTTACAGCAGTCATATGGCACTGACAGTAAACCCTGCGAAAGTGGTCTACAGATCTTGAATGGAATGAAGTGTGGTATAGTAGCCACCGTTTGGGGTCTCCCGTGTGTGTCTCTATTGTCAGGGCACCGCAATGAAGATCAAAACCACCCAGTGTCCTAATTAGAGATCACATTGCTAATTACCACCAACCGTGGTCCACATTCAGCATCCTTTGATCTCACGGCCCCCTAACAAAGCATCAAGTGGCGGAATTTTGTCGATCAGGAAATTCCGTACTCGCTTCCTGTCTCTATCTTTCTCAAGAGGCCACTCCCTGATTGTCTGCGTGAACCAACATCCAAAAACATGCAGATGGAGGTCCGTACCTCTCCTCAGAATATAGTGTTTGGCTAATGCTGAAGACAAAGGGAGAGCTAATGCGATTTAGATACCGAAAATATAGTGAAATTAGCCATTTGCACTACCCTTTCAAATTAATTGTTCAACAATTTACAGGAGTCAAACAGATCGCTTGAAACCCTCACTTCCACCTTATGATGATCCTTCTTCGTAATAAAACATATTTTCAACGTTTGAGCTATGTTTTTAGTTATTTATTTATTTTTTATTTATTTATTTGTCCATATAAATCTCTTTCGAAGTACATATATTGTACACAGGATATTGGACAGAAAACCTTTTTAGCTATTGGATTTTCAAATATCAAACATAAATTTTACAAATTTTTATAACAAATTGGATCTATACAGTTAATAATTACAAATTTTTGAAATACTGTGTATTTATAATTTATTTCTACAATTAAAGATACAAATTACATTTTTTCTTGCATAAGATACTGTGAGACTGAATAGTAGCAGTTTTTCAGAAGGTAGGATGTCATAGACTTTTTAAAGCTTTGTAGTTCAGTAAGATATTTTATATGTCTTGGTAATCTGTTGTAAAGTTTTGTTCCTGTGTGATATACACCTTTTTGGCATAATGTGGTGTTACAATGATTGACATGTACGTCACTGTCTGACCTGGTACTGTAATCATGGACACTTTTGGTTTGAGGAAAAAGGTTTTCTTTTCTCAGAATGCTTTTTTTGACATGCGTGACTACTTCCAGTATATAAATGCATGGAAGGGGTAGGATCTTTAGATCTTTAAAGAAAGGTTTGCATGATTTTCTGCTGCTCACTTGTTTCATTATTCTTATAATTGCCTTTTGTTTCCTGAAAGCTGTTATGGCCTGATGTACATTTCCCAAGAAATGCATATCAAGTAATGAAATTTCCACCAAAAATAAATCATAGTGCTAAATATGTCCGAGGTCTTGTATGCACCAAAGTCTGAGAATGCAGACACCCTCCTCCACCACAAAGTTCTACTTAACATATCTGATGAAAAAGAAATCCTACTGATCATACAAACTAGCGATCCCGAGGTGGTTGCCATTTGCCATCTTCAGCGTAGCCGCCGATCGCACTGGCTGGGATAGAAACCCACACCAGAACAAATGCGTGCACGCAGTACAACTACAGAAAACAATAAATTGATCAATCGGGAATTTGAGGTCGCGACTGGGTTTTTAAAAGTACTGTAGAATTCCTAAATTGGTTCTCGCTGCTACATTCAGAAGGAAGGAGGTTCAGATGGCTTGGAGCACTATGGGACTTAACATCTGAGGTCATCAGTCACCTAGAACTTAGAACTACTTAAGGGGAGCCGGAGGTGGTCAAATCCAAAAAATTACGATTTGTTTTTTTTTTTTTTTTTGCTACCGAAAACTAATTGGAACATTCCTCATTAATGTAAACTTTGAATTATTGTTCTACTCGCCCTAGAAATGGAGTTATTACCATTTTCCCCCACACCTGCAGAGGAAATGGGCGGCCGCTGAATGCATCTAACACCCTCTCGTGACTTCCTGGCGAACTGCTTGGGATTTTCTCGGCCTTTTACGCGTACAGTGCCTTATGTTACGCATACAGCGAGTGTGGAAGGGTTGGCTACATTGTTTTCTGTGACAAATGAAGCGCTAAGAGCGCGAAACATCGTCTCTTTGCTGTTTACCGTTTTGAATTAATTCAGTGTTGCGCCTGTTGTTGGTAGTATTATACTTCTTGTGTAAAGCGTTGTTCTGGTTACGATGCCACGTTTATAGTAACCATGTATATAAGAAGAGGAAGAACGTAGGGAAAAGAAAATTAACACTAATACCAAGTTGCAATACTACAATTACTGAAACAGTGCGTTCTTCTGCTAAGCAACACATGGCCGGCCATAGCCCTGTGACATCTTCTAGCAAGAAGCTGCCTGGTGGAAGTGACAGATTTCGTGCATATGTTAGTGACAGTGATGATATTAACGAAGTACTGAATATTGGATTATTATCTTCTGTGCTGAAAGAAAGTGTTCTGTGCAAAATGTGTTCAATTGTAGGAGTGGGACTAGAGATAACAAAGCACTTTGGTTTAGCTTGTGAGATGAAGATAATCTGTGCATGTTACAAGTATCAAGTGACTTTCTACAATTCACATGCCAGTCTCTTTGGTGAAAATGGACGATCTAGAGTGTTTCATGTGAATGTTCGACTTGTGTATGGTCTTCGATCCATTGGAAAAGGGTCTGCTTCTGGTAAACTGTTTTGTGGTATTATAAAGTTGCCATCGCCTCCAAGCAAATTTGGGTACTACTGTGAACTGGTAGGATCCTCTGTTGAAGATGTGGCTTTGAAAACCATGAAGGAAGCAGTAGAGGAATCTGTAGAAATGAACGTTGGTTCTAGGGATTTGGTAGTGGCATTAGATGGTTCCTGGCAAAAGAGGGGTCATAAATCCCTGAATGGGGTTTTAACTGCTACTTGTGGTGCTAGTGCAAAAGTGATAGATGTTGCAATATTATCAAAACATTGTAGGTGGAAAAATAAAATCAAAGGAGAGCACAGTGGAACCTGTGAGGCAAATTTTAGTGGATAAAGTGGAGCAATGGAAGTGGATGGAGTGAAACAAATTTTTGAACGTCCAGTTCCCAGATACAACGTTAGGTACAAATACTACCTTGGGGATGGTGACTCCAAAGGTTTCAAGACTATAGAGGAACTGAAACCATATGGAAATGAATTTGTAGTTGAAAAGTTGGAATGCATTGGGCATGTGCAAAAGCATATGGGTGCACGGCTTCGAAGGCTCAAACAAACTTTGGGTTCAAATAATCTAAGTGATGGAAAGACAATAGGAGAGATAGGCAGGCTTACTGATGAGGTGATTGAACGTCTACAGAGATACTATGGGTATGCTATAAGGCAAAATACTAGTAATGTTAGTGACATGCGAAAAGCAGTGTGGGCATTGTTCCTTCATACTGCCTCTTTCAATGAATACCCTCAACACAACCTGTGCCCAAAAGATTCCTGGTGCAAATATAATGCAAAAAAGGACTATGATCACAAACATGGTTTGCCAGCAGCTGTGATAAATGCAACAAAACCAATTTTTCATGACTTAGCACAGCCAGAATTGTTACACAAATGTCTACACGGAAAGACGCAGAATCCTAATGAGAGCATAAACAATTTGATTTGGAAAGTGATTCCTAAATGGGTGTTTGTAATAAAAAACACTGAACTTTGGCATTTATGATGTAATAGCAACCTACAACCAAGGGAACAGTGTGAAGTGTGAAGTTCTGGAGGCATTAGGATTTACAGCTGGGGTGAACACTGTACAAGCACTAAGAAATATTGACAGAGAAAGGATAAGAGGAGCAGAAAGAAGAGAAAGGCATATGAAGTATGATGGAACAACAGGCCAGAAAAGAAGACAGAAGGGGAAGCTTTTGGAGGATGAAGAAGAAGACCCTGATAATCCATCCTATAGTGCAGGAATGTATTGAGAAACTTTGATAGCCATTTCCCGTAAATTAGAATTTTTCGAATATAAGGAACATTTTCTCAAAATCCACTCAAACTAGAGAGATGAAATTTTTATACAGCACTCCTAGTGGTCAAACTTACATTGTAACACAACCATTTGGCAATATGTTCAGTAGTTTTGTTTCAGTTTAATTATAATTGTAAAACAATTTGGGTCATTAATAAAAAAAATAATTGGAAGGAAACTAGAAAAGATACTCCAAAATCCCTCTGTCACAACTGCAATATTAAACCACTCTATATGTAAAAAAAACTCAAATTTTTCTATTTGGTAGTTTATTCATAAATGTTCCTCAAACTTAGTGATTTTAACATGAGCAGCATAGGCACCTCCGGCTCCCCTTAAACCTAACTAACCTAAGGACACCACACACATCCACGCCCGAGGCAGGATTCGTACCTGCGACTGTAGTTGTCGCTTGGTTCCGGACTGAAGTGCCTAAAACCACTCGGCCACCACGGCCGGCAAGGAGGGAGGAAGGTGCGTGATGCAATAGAGGCAACAGCAAATTCGAAATTTCCTGGCAGATTAAAACTGTCTGCCGGACCGAGACTCGAACTCGGGACCTTTGCCTTTCACAGGCAAATGCTCTACCATCTGAGCTACCCAAGCATGACTCACAACCTGTCTCACAGCAGGTTTGGAGAAGAGCGTCTGTGAAGTTTGGAAGGTAGGAGACGAGGTACTGGCAGAACTGAAGCTGTGAGGATGGGTCATGAGTCGTGCTTGGGTAGCTCAGATGGTAGAGCACTTGCCCGCATAAGGTCAAGGTCTTGAGTTCGAGTCTCGGTCCGGCACACAGTTTTAATCTGCCACGAAGTTTCATATCAGCACACACTCCACTGCAGAATGAAAATCTCATTCTGGAAACAGCAAATACATCATCTGCAGGACAGAGCTCACTGCGGTGTATTGATAAGCACTAAACATGACACAAAAATAAACCACGATCCAGTCCGCAGCAATAAGTTGTCATGACCAGATGTCAGAGATCGCCATCAATCGGGAATCTGATGTCGAGATTGAGTTTTTTCAAGCACAATATAATTTATAAACTGGTTCTCTCTGCTACATTTGGAAGGAAGAAGGAAGGTTGTAGTGCGTGGTTGGATAGAGACAACAGGAAATACCACTGCAGGACAGAGTCCACTGCAATACATTGTGAAGCACTAAACACGATACACTTAAACCACAATCCAATCTGTAGTGATGTTAGTTGTCATGGCTACACGTCGGAGATCACTATCAGTTGGAAATTTGATGTCGCAATTGGGTTTTTCAAGCAATATAAAATTCCTAAATTGGTTCACTACATTCAGAAAGAGGAAGGCCCACTGCATGACAGGATAGAGTCAGCAACAAATACCTCTACAAGACACAGTCCACAGCAATGTATTGAGAAGCACTACACATGACACTGTGCTGCGCTAGTATTAGTCTTAGCCGTAGGAAAGGGGAATTTTGTTAAAATTCAGTAAAGGCGTGGTTGGGCGATGAAGCCTGCGGCCGCTGGCAGTGTGTGGTAATAGTCCGCAGCCAGTAGGCAAAACAGGGTAAACATGGCGCAGAGCTGCAGCGGCGTATTGCACGTACGAATTGTTTGGAGTGGAGAAACAGCGAGGCAGGGAACTGCAACGTTGCTTTAAGTTATTGTGATGTATGAGGCGAGGCAGTAGGCCAGAACCGGGAGTGGCATTGTAAGTGGCTGACGTATGGGTATTTACCCCTGCCATAGTTTCTGTCTCTCTCCGATACTACGTCAGAAGCGAGGGGAAAAGCAGTATAAATAGTCAGGAACTTTTAGCTTGAGAGGTGTGCCAGGTCAGTGAAGAGTCGAGACAGACCTGTGCTGGTCTATGCATATAAGGGGCCAGTCTGGCAGCGATGTTGTAAATATTTTGTGTAACCTGTACTTTGTTTCTAAGTACCTGTTCGGGCTGTATTCCGCCTCCGGGGACACAACACCGGGGCGGGACGGAACGGCAGCTGGGTACTTGGAGATTGCACGGTCTGCCTGAAGGAGGGCAGTGACAGCGGTCTGCAGCGGGTCGAGGACGGACCACTTTCGCTTCCCATCTGGCGTACAGGGTTCCGGGCATGGCATACGCCAACAGGGCAGAGGGTGGCTGGGACCAGGGACTGTAACAGTCTACGGAATCGCGGGCAGCTACGCGACGCAAGACGCGGCGCCTCGACGGGCAGTGACTGGGGAGAATGCGGTCAGCTTCCAACTGGGCGGCCTTTATGACGGCAGCAGCGGTGTCGGCATACCAGGAGTTGCTGAGCCAGCTGGACACGTGCGAAAACGCTGCTCGCGGCATGCTGACACTACGCTGCACCCATAGTAGTACTGTAAATTATGTGAATAAAGGAATACTTCCGAATACCGCTGTATCACTCTGTACTGCCCCTTGATGCCATTGAACTTGCTCGGCCTCCTGACAAGAAACGACGTGGTGGGCCCCGGCTTCAGCTCGGCCATCTTGAGCCTCGGGTTCGACCATCGACGGGCCGCAACAACACACTTAAACCACGATCCAGTCCGTTGACATAACTAGATGTCAGGATAGCTGAAAACACTCACACACCCCACGTGTTCCTGTCCTGAGGTCCACATGCAGAGCGCCCACCCCTACATAAACCGCCACTGCCGCATAAGGAGGTCAGTGAAAATTACCGTCGCAGCCGCAGTTCAAATTGCTCTGAGCACTATGGGACTTAACTTTTGACGTCATCAGTTCCCTAGAACTTAGAACTACTTAAACCTAACTAACCAAAGGACATCACACACATATCCATGCCCGAGGCAGGATTCGAACCTGCGACCGTAGCGGTCGAGCGGTTCCAGATTGTAGCGCCTAGAACCGCTCCGCCACTCCGGCTGGCACAGCCGCAGTCATGGACGCGCTTGCGTACCAGAGTATACTACCATCGACCATGGAGAGCATCTGGCGATGATTGGAGTGGTAGGAATTCGAATGTTATCAATACCTTCAGCGCTAATGTCCATCGTTTTGAATCTTCCGTCGCGTAATACGTATAATTCCGCTTCTGTCACGCTCTCCCAACACACTGGTCACTGCCGCAGTCCTCACTACCATGGGCTAGATGAGACAGGTCAGCGCATCCTTTGTAGCTGTCACAGGCGTAGCTAGTCCATTACTTGCGGTTACCGACTCCTTGTGACCACTGCTGCAGCCAGCCACCGTGCACTGCGAAACAAGCAGCTGCAGCTTGGACATACTCAGTAGTTTTAAGCATTTCCATTCTGACATAGATCACCCAGTTTAAACTACCCACTTTACCCAATCTGAGGTAGCGATGTTGTTGACCATACATCTCGAATTTCTCATGCGAAATGTAGATTCCTCCCATTTATACCTGGTATGTTCGAAGATAGAAGAAATCGGACAATACACACGTTTTCACATCGCTAAAGTATCGTTACTTGTTGTGAAAATCCTGTACAGGACTATGGCATAAGTCATGTTCGCTCGAAGTATTCTTTCATAAAGTAGAAAAATATCTTTTCTTATCTGTCACGTCCTGCATATTAAACTCATTTTGGGCTCATGTTGAGTTTCTAAAATCTACCACTGTCACAGGACGCCTCTTCACTTTCGTACTCTCTCTTACCGCAACAGCACAGAGAAGTTGTAAATATAAGGATTATACTACTATCACTTTATAAATACGGTAATACATCTGATTTTATTACGATGGTCGTCTCTCTCTGTATAGGTGAGAGATTCAAATATCGTTAAAAGATATTGTCGCAACGAAAAAAACGCCATGTCAAGAATCCTATCCGTGGTGCACTAGCCATCACCTCCACCCGCCAGGCAGAATGTCACTGATATCAAATTGATAGGCTAACTAATTAAATTGATCATGAGTCACTTTACACGACGAGTAATTTTTCTTCCTCAGTAGTCGAATTACACTCACCAGGTAGTTAAAATGGGAATCCCTGGAGGGAAGACGATGTTCTTTTCGAGGAACACTGTTGAGAACCGATATTTGAAGCTGAACACAGAAGGACTCTACTGCCAGCAACATACATTTCGCGTAAGGACTGCGCTATTAAAAACACAATCACAACTACTATGTTACCGTCATCCTGCATAAAAAGCGATCTTGGTTCTACAGGCACACCCAAGAACCGCTGATAACGGTACGATTTCTGGTAGAAATACTGTCCGCAATTTGGTGTCAAGTCTATCCAGTCAACCACATTCTTGCGTTGAATCCTATGGAGATGTCTTTTAACGATAACAGCCACTGGTGAATCATATTCTTGCCACTCTCATATCTCGAAACGAGTCACCTTTTTCAAACCTATCTAACAGAGGAAAAACTTCACAGCGGTAGTTTTAGACAGTCCCTCTGTATCTTGTAACTGCTCCTAAGTCTCTGGCCCGTCCTCCCTGCACCTTCATCCACGCGATCAGGAAAATTTTAAGTCGGAACCGAACACAAGTCGGAGAACGCTATATCTACCACCCTCTGCACCATGTGGAGAAAAAGGTTGTGGTGAGTTAATGCAACAGGACCCCCTTTTTTTACTACTCAGTGGGTATGGATATGGAGACATTTTGTCGTAGCTCCGCCAATGGTGTACGATTTGTAAGGCCAGCGCCTAAACGATGCTTTCTCTGTAAACCGAGATAGTATAAAACACATCAAGGGAACCGAAAGAAGGACAAAGATTTTGCTACTGCATTGCTGATCGTCTCCATACTACTTACATGTACTACAGTCTGAAGGAGATCTGCATCCATTGGGGTGTATTCACGTCCGTTACCCAAACATTCTCTCTGCCATCGTTATTTTGTACCATCCAACAAAGAAAAACTATGAGATACAAAAGCTCCGTTAATTTCATCCAACAGAGAACTGACAAGATTTTACCGCATTCCTCTTTTCCTAGATATATATACATCGAAAACAAATACCATCTGTGTGCTGGCATCAAGCATAAGTGGCGATCCTATTAAATATACAGGTATCGATTCACTCAGTGATCAAAGTCACTTGCAATGTAAAGTTTCATCACCTGTACAAGGTGATATACTTAAGTATCCGCGCCTAACGCGGCCTCACAATATTTAAGTAGTGGGCTTAACCCACGAACTACAATAGTATACAATACTTAAGTACGGTTAGAACCGTTTATCTAAAATTTTATCTAAACTTAATAAATCTGTTAAACTCGTATTGTATAGAGTCATGGATATTCTTTTCTTAAAATTATACTTCGTAAAAATGTAACTAAGAATTATCTCGATAAATAAAATCTGTTCTTATCAGGATAGAAGGTTGTATACATGGAAGAACCCTGGAGATACTAAAAGGTATCAGATAGATTATATAATGGTAAGACAGAGATTTAGGAACCAGGTTTTAAATTGTAAGACATTTCCAGGGGCAGATGTGGACTCTGACCACAATCTATTAGTTATGACCTGTAGATTAAAACTGAAGAAACTGCAAAAAGGTGGGAATTTAAGGAGATGGGACCTGTATAAACTGAAAGAACCAGAGGTTGTACAGAGTTTCAGGGAACAATTGACAGGAATGGGGGAAAGAAATACAGTAGAAGAAGAATGGGTAGCTTTGAGGGATCAAGAAGTGAAGGCAGCAGAGGATCAAGTAGGTTAAAAGACGAGGGCTAGTAGAAATCCTTGGGTAACAGAAGAAATATTGAATTTAATTGATGAAAGGAGAAAATATAAAAATGCGGTAAATGAAGCAGGCGAAAGGGAATACAAACGTCTCAAAAATGAGATCGACAGGAAGTGCAAAATGGCTAAGCAGGAATGGCTAGAGGACAAATGTAAGGATGTAGAGGCTTATCTCACTAGGGGTAAGATAGATACTGCCTACAGGAAAATTAAAGAGACCTTTGGAGATAAGAGAACCACCTGTATGAACATCAAGAGCTCAGATGGAAACCCAGTTCTAAGCAAAGAAGAGAAAGCAGAAAGGAGTATGTAGAGGGTCTATACAAGGGCGATGTACTTGAGCACAATATTATGGAAATGGAAGAGGATGTAGATGAAGATGAAATGGGAGATACGATACTGCGTGAAGAGTTTGACAAAGCACTGAAAGACCTGAGCCGAAACAAGGCCCCCGGAGTAGACAACATTCCATTGGAACTACTGACGGCCTTGGAAGAGCCAGTCCTGACAAAACTCTACCATCTGGTGAGCAAAATGTATGAAACAGGCGAAATACCCTCAGACTTCAAGAAGAATATAATAATTCCAATCCCAAAGAAAGCAGGTGTTGACAGATGTGAAAAATTACCGAACAATCAGTTCAATAAGCCACAGCTGCAAAATACTAACACGTATTCTTTACAGACGAATGGAAAAACTAGTAGAAGCAGGCCTCGGGGAAGATCAGTTTGGATTCCGTAGAAATACTGGAACACGTGAGGCAATACTGACCTTACGATTAATCTTAGAAGAAAGATTAAGGAAAGGCAAACATACGTTTCTAGCATTTGTAGACTTAGAGAAAGCTTTTGACAATGTTGACTGGAATACTCTCTTTCAAATTCTAAAGGTGGCAGGGGTAAAATACAGAGAGCGAAAGGCTATTTACAATTTGTACAGAAACCAGATGGCAGTTATAAGAGTCGAGGGGCATGAAAGGGAAGCAGTGGTTGGGAAGGGAGTGAAACAGGGTTGTAGCCTCTCCCCGATGTTATTCAATCTGTATATTGAGCAAGCAGTAAAGGAAACAAAAGAAAAATTCGTAGTAGGTATTAAAATCCATGGAGAAGAAATAAAAACTTTGAGGCTCGCCGATGACATTGTAATTCTGTCAGAGACAGCAAAGGACTTGGAAGAGCAGTTGAACGGAATGGATGGTGTCTTGAAAGGAGGATATAAGATGAACATCAACAAAAGCAAAACGAGGATAATGGAATGTAGTCGAATTAAGTCGGGTGATGCTGAGGGAATTAGATTAGGAAATGAGACACTTAAAGTAGTAAAGGAGTTTTGCTATTTGGGGAGCAAAATAACTGATGATGGTCGAAGTAGAGAGGATATAGGATGTAGACTGGCAATGGCAAGGAAAGCCTTTCTGAAGAGGAGAAATTTGTTAACATCGAGTATAGATTTAAGTGTCAGAAGTCATTTCTGAAAGTATTTGTATGGAGTGTAGCCATGTATGGAAGTGAAACATGGACGGTAAATAGTTTCTCCACTGAAAAGAACAACCTGCATCCGAAAATCTTTATCAATAATTTCAAAAGAATATTTCCACGTAGCTGGTCTGAACACGACCGACTTCAATTTATAGTATCCAAAATTACCGGAGAAGCCGCATTATGGGCCGCCGAAGTAAGTGAAAGTTGCCATACTTGCGCTGAGTTTGAACTACTTTCATTGGTAAATACTGGTCGTCGAGTAAACAAGAGAAATTATGAAAAGAAGTTTATCAACCTGAGTATTTTAACAGTAAAAGGAGTACTTTAAGGCAATATTTTGAAAAGTACATAAATAAGACACGTTATTGGAGTGATCCGATTTCTCACAAGGAAGTGATCAGAATTTTGAAGGGAAGATTGCCCATAAATATACGTGAAAAGTTAATAAATGTTCCTGACCACGATGTAGAACAATTCTTGTCGGTGATTGACTCTATAGATATGATTACGGAAGACACAAGACAAATGAGTAGTAATCAAATGTCGACTCACACTCATAGTAATACGAATAATTATAATAATAATTTAACGTATAATAATAATAATACCGAAAACCAGGTCAAACCCGCATCACAGGAGCGTGGACAACCTTCGTCCTATTGTTGCAATAAAAACAATGATTATAATAAATGTAGAAGAGATACTTACGGTGGTAGAGGTAAACATCGATATGGGGACGCGAATGTGCGTAGTAGTGATATTAATAAGAGTAACAGGTATCCAAGTGATGAACCCAATTGTATTCAACCTTGGGAAGATAATTCGAAGCATAATGTTCTTCGGGAGGATGGAACAAATGCCTCGAGTCCTCATCCAGCACAAGGAGTTACACCAATGGGCGAAGGAGCCTCCAATGTGCGACGAGGTGAATACCATAACTCGGATCATACCGTACGGATTGTGGAAGTTCATGAACCCCCACCGATGACTCAGCGAGATAGATTAAACTAATACCAGTCACCAAATGCCGTCCTAGGATGATTGGAAAGGAGAATGAAGGCAGGCATCAATTTGAACTGGGAGTATTAAGGTACAATAATGATCAGGATATAAGGAATGAATTAACAGAAGAAAAACCTGAAGTTTCTAATAAATGCGGACAAATTTTACAGGTAATAATTCCAACAAGTATAAATAGTGTCGATGTTGAAATATTAATTGATACTGGAGCGACTATTAGTGTCATGACGCTGGACTGTTTAAAACAGATAAGCCGAGGGGTAAAAATGTCCACTTTTCCTATCACAGGATGTACCGTGTCTGGCGCGTTCAGCGCAAAAATGCAGCGAGTTGTGAAATATGTACGTTTCGACGTTACAATACGGGGGGCTCAAATAGAAAGTACATTCCTGGTTGTTCCTAAAATGGCAGTACCATGTTTGGATTTTTTATGTGAGACCGGTGCAATCATTAATTTATAGAAAGGTGAATGTATATTTAATTCCAATGGTAATGTTTTGACAGCCACCATGAGAAAGGGCCGAGTAATTCCAAATCAACTGTGTATGAATCTAATGGTAAAATGTGTCAGTATTGATGATGAAAATGTGTATGATATCTGCCTTGTTGGTTTCGAGCAACCAAAACTGTTCATCAAAGGGTTTCGATGGAACTTGGGAGTTAGGGTTCAGTCGCTCGCATATACTCCACACCAGAGTGTGAATGAGTGGTGAATGCGAAATAAAACTGTGAACAAAGTTACGTTAAATAAAACAGAAGAAACAAGACAGTTTGGTCGTACCTGTTATTATTCCATAAACTGTAACATTTCTTATCGTTGCACGAAGCTTTTATAGACGATCGTTATGACAATTTGCTTCGAAGGGATCTCGTTACGAGTTAAGTTTTGGGGACCTGGTCAAGAAGGGGTAGTTCGTAGATCCTAACTACTGCAGCTATTCTGGAATCAGATGCTACCGTGACGTTGTGTGTTCTCAATGACTTTAGGTTACCATATCTCATGCTCTAAGATCGATGCGCCTTTCCACTTGGTGTAACGGTGCCTCACGGCAACAACGACAACGCCGACGACGAAGGAAGATACGGTAGAAGTGGCGCCCAACGTGCGCCCCGATCGAGGAGGATTGCTGCATCGAGTCGAGTGTCATCCGGGGTAGCTTAGAAACACGACGCAGCACCCATAGGCGGACACCCCTTGGGGATGGAGAAAGTGGACTGGTCCAACCAGAGGCTGCTGTAGGATAAAAAAGTGGTTCGTTTGAAAAAAATTTTAATTAGAGCAGAGGGTCAGAGTAAAATTTGCAGAAGTGTGTAAACCAAAAGTGTATATGCGCAGAAAGCAACAGGGAAAGTATAAAGTAAAATGTGTGTGTTTTAAGGGAAGATATGGTGGCTGATGTCACAAGCGGTTTAGTGGGGGAGAAGGGGCGCACAGCACGCCATTGTTGAGGGCTAGCGGTTCGAACAGGGAGCAGTACGGAGGGCCGCCACTCGCGCTCCTGCAAGATTACCTACTAAGCTTTGCTTTTGGCTACATCCGAATAAGACGGTGACCAAGGAACATTCGTGTAGGTGGTGAACTTATTTTGACTGTGAATTAATGTTGATCTTAATATGTGACAATTACTGAGGCATAAACTCAAATAGTTGAGCAAAGCTTATTGCGTGCAACAACACGACAATCATTGAACACAGTAATCAGCTGCTGTGCTTGCTCCTGGTGTTGCAATTCTGTTTTTGTTTTCTGCTAATGATCATTGTGACCAATTGGTTACGATCATGCTTATTTTTATGTGGGGTATCAAGTGTAAGTAAAGACTGAGTTCTGTAGCATCCAGTAATACAAGATCCTAGCCTTGTGCACTAAAAGACCCACGTGGCAGCTGAGTGAATTATATTAATACAATCAGAATTGGGATTAGCCTGATTGAGACAACAACCAAATCCAATCGGTATCTGACAGCGGCCTTAAACCCACCTAGAGGGGCACATGCGTCTGACTGCTATCTGACTGGATTCTAGCGGGCAAACTACGATTTTGCAATTTGTTTGTAATAAATTGTATAAAAGGCTTTTGAGGCCTACGTGCCTCTAGAATACAACTGCTTTTATCAGAGCTGCACTGCATTATTTAGTAGCACTGAGTTTCCTCTCCAAAATCTTAGTTCTGCGTATTTACTAAGTCCAGAATCCACAGGCTGCCAAATAATGTACGAGCAGCTGAATTGCAGGTACGGGCAGGTAAGATTACAGGTCGAGTAACTTCGGAGGCTGACTATGCTGCCACCGCACAGGTAAGTCACAAAGAGGACCTGCCACTTACCCCTGTAGATCTACCGCTTACCCTGCCACAGTCCAGGGGGTCCAGTACGTTATAAGTTAGGGTTTGTTATTTCGCAGAGGGGATGTTACAAGGTGGTACATCGGCCTCAGGAATGTTACAAAATGGTGCATCAGCAAGGGATGTTACAAAATGGTGCTATTGGCAGAGGATGGGATTGCTCGTCATTGGGAGCTCCAATGTTAGGTGGGTGATGGAGCTCCTTAGGGATACGGCATCTAAGGACGGGAAGAAAGAGAATGTGCACTCAGTGTGTATACTAGGGGGGAGTCATCCAAGACGTGGAAAGGGTCCTTCCGGATGCCATGAAGGGTACAGGGTGCAGCCAACTGCAGGTGGTGGCTCATGTCGGCACTGATGACGTGTGTCGCTATCGATCGGAAGAGATTCTCTCTGGTTTCCGGGAGCTATCTGAGTTGGTGAAGACTGCCAGTCTTGCTAGCGAGATGACGGCAGAGCTCACCATCTCCAGCATCGTCGACAGAACCGATTGCGGACCTTTCGTACAGAGCCGAGTGGAGGGTCTGAATCAGAGGCTCAGACAATTCTGCGACCGTGTAGGCTGCAGATTCCTCGTCTTGCGCCATCGGGTTGTGGGGTTTCAGGTTCCGCTAAATAGTCAGGTGTCTACTACACACAGGAGGCGGCTACACGGGTAACAGGGGCTGTGTGACGTGGACTGGGCGGTTTTTTAGGTTAGAGAATCTCGGGAAAGATCAAAAAGGGCTCCAGTCTCAAAGGGTACAGGGCAAAGAAACGACGAGAATCGCCCAAGAAACAGTCGGTATTGTAGTTTTAAATTGTCGCAGCTGTGTTGGAAAAGTACCAGAGCTTCAAGCGCTGATAGAAAGCACTAAAACTGAAATCGTTATAGGAACAGAAAGCTGACTAAAGCCGGAGATAAATTCTGCCGATTTTTTTTTACAGAGGCGCAAACCGTGTTCAGAAATGATGGATTAAATAAAGTAGGTGGTGGTGTGTTTGTGTCTGTTGGTAGCAGTTTAACTTGTAGTGAAGTTGAAATAGATAGTGCCTGTGAATTACTATGGGTAGAGGTTACACTCGACAGCTGTACCTAAATAATAATTGGCTCCTTCTACCGACCCCCCGACTAAGATGATATAGTAGCTGAACGGTTCAAAGAAAACTTGAATCTCATTACAGATAAGTACCCCATCCTTACAGTTATAATTGGTGAAGACTTAAGTCTACCCTCGATTTGTTGGCGAAAATACGTGTTCAAAGCCGGTGGAAAACAGAAACCATCTTCCGAAATTGTACTGAATGCTTTCACTGAGGATCACTTTGAACAATTAGTTCATGAGCCCACACGAATTGTATCTGGTTGCGAAAACACACTTTACCTTTTAGTCACAAATAATCCTGATCTAATAGAGAGCATCATGGCGGATACAGGGATTAGGTCATTGTAGCGGGACTCAAAACCATATCAACCAAAGCCACTAAAAATAAACGCAAAATATAATTTAAAACAGTAGATAAAAATTCGCTTGATGCCTTCCTAAGAGAGAGTCTCCATTCCTTCCAAGCTAATTATATAAGTGTAGACCAGATATGGCTCAAATTCAAAGAAACAGTGTCGATAGCAATTGATAGATTCATACCGCATAAGTTAATAAGAGATGGGACTGATCCATCATGGTACACAAAAAACGTCAGAACACTGTTGCAGAAGGAACGAAAAAAGCATGCCAAATTCAGAAGAACGCAAAATCCCCAAGACTCGCTAAGTTTCCCGGAAGCTCGAAATTTAGTGCGGACGTCACTGCGAGATACTTTTAATAGTTTCCACAATGAAACATTGTCTCAAAATAAGGTAGAAAATCCAAAGAGATTCTGGTCGTATGTAAAGTAACCAGTGGAAAAACCGTCAATACCCTCACTACACGATAGAGATGGAAATGTTACGGATGATGGTGCCACTAAAGCGGAGTTACTAAATACAGTTTTCCGTAATTCTTTCACGAAAGAAGACGAAGTAAATATTCCAGAATTCGAAACCAGAACAGCTGTTAGCATGAGAGACATAAAAGTAGATATCTAAGGTGTTGCGAAACAACTCAAATCACTTAAGAAAGGCAAGTCTTCCGGTCCAGATGATATACCAATCAGGTTCCTTTCAGAGTATGCAGACACAATAGCGCCTTTCTTAGCAATCATATACAATCGCTAACTTGACGAAAGGTCTGTTCCTAAAGACTGGAAAGTAGCACAGGTCACACCAATATTCAAGAAAGGAAATAGGAGTAACCCATTGAATTACAGACCCATATCACTGACCTCAATAGCCAGTAGGATTTTGGAGCATATCCTGTACTCGAACATTATGAACCACCTTGAAGAACATGACTTATTGATACATAACCAACACGGATTCAGAAAATATCGTTCTTGTGAAACACAATTAGCTCTTTATTCTCATGAAGTACTGAGTGCTGTCACAAGGGATCTCAGATCGATTCCATATTCCTAGATTTCCAGAAGGTTTTTGATACACAGTTCGTAGTGATAGACGGTAAACCATCGAGTAGAACAGAAGTGATATCTGGCGTTCCACAACGTAATGCCATAGGCCCTCCGCTGTTCCTGGTTTACATAAATGATCTGGGTGATAATCTGAGCAGCCTCCTTAGATTGTTTGCAGATGATGCTGTAATTTACCGTCTAGTAAAATCATCAGACGGTCAATTCCAATTACAAAATGATCTAGAGAATTTCTGTATGGTGCGAAAAGTGGCAATTGGCACTAAACAAAGAAAAGTGCGAGGTCATCCACATGGGTATTAAAAGAAATCCGATAAGTTTTGGGTATACGAAAAATCGCACAAATCTAAGGGCTGTCAATTCGACTAAATATCTAGGAATTACAATTACGAGCACATTAAATTGGAAGGATCACGTAGATAATATTGTGGGGAAGGCGAAACAAAGACTGCACATTGTTGGTAGAACACTTAGAAGATGCGACAAACCCACTAAAGAGACAGCCTACATTACACTTGTCCGTCCTATGCTGGAATATTGCTGCACGGTATGGGATCCATACCAGGTGGGATTGACGGAGGATATCGAGAAAATTCAAAGAAGGGCAGCTCGTTTCGTGTTATCGCGCAATAGGGGTGAGAGTGTCACTGATATGATACGCGAGTTGGGGTGGCAGTCACTGAAGCAAAGGCGGTTTTCTTTGCGGCGAGATCTATTTACGAAATTTCCATCACCAACTTTATCTTCCGAATGCGAAAATATTTTGTTGACACCCACCTACGTAGGGAGAAATGATCATCATAATAAAATAAGAGAAACCAGAGCTCGAACGGAAAGATTTAGGTGTTCCTTTTTCCCACGCGCCATTCAAGAGTGGAATGGTAGATGAGTAGTATGAAAGTGGTTCGATGAACCCTCTGCGAGGCACTTAAGTATGAATTGCAGTGTAACGATGTAGATGTAGATATGAGTAAACAGAGATGCATCACGGAGTAGTACGAAGTGCTTCACGGAAGGGCTGGAAGCTTGTGAAAGAAATGCCACAAGAGGTGGCCAGTAAAGTGTGAGAGGAACATAAAAGATGACTAAAACGACGTTACGGAAAACGAGTGATAGACGGAGTTACTGGTCGTGTAATTTATGCAACTGCAGTCATGGACTGTGCGGCTGATCCTGGCGGAGGTTCGAGTCCTCCCTCGGGCATGGGTATGTGTGTTTGTCCTTAGGGTAATTTAGTTTAAGTAGTGTGTAAGCTTAGGGACTGATGACCTTAGCAGTTAAGTCCCACAAGATCTCAAAAAAAAAAAAAAATAAAAAAAAAATGCAAAGGATAAGTGTTATATAGTAGGATACTGTACTGTAAGTAATTGCTGCAGGATAAGTGTTATACAGTAGGATACTGTACTGTTAGTAATTGCTGCAGCGGAGCGGCTCAGTAGGTTTCGCTAGCGTGCTTTGTACGTGGAGACTGTACCGGTTGAAAGGGGCTGCGTAGTAGCTGTGAATCGGGGGCTCGACGCGTAACAAGAAAGCGGGCGCCGCAGTCTGGGAAGCTGTGCTGGGCGCGCCGAACGGCCGCACAAAGAGGAACGGTGACAGCGCGCGATGGACGTAGAAGACCAGTGGACAGCAGACCTTGTGAGGAGGAGCCGGTGAAGAAGAACCGCACAAAGAGGTCGTCGATAGCAGACCAACGCGGGGTGCGCAGCAACCAGGCAGTACGTCAGAGAAGTCGTCGAAAGCCAAGAAGCCGAATTCTGTCCCAACTGTTGACCAGCGTTCTAACTTTAGAAAATTGGCTGAGAAGGATAAAAGTAGCACAGCAGAAGAAGCCAAGGGTGATGCTGAGGAGGGCGTTAAAATATATAGTATAACGAGGGAATTAAACAGTACAGAGGTGTTTAGCCCACATCTGCATTCAACGAGAATTTTATTGGCGGGTGACAGCAAAGCAGAGACTGAACAGACAAAAGAGGTGCCACTGAACTTGAGTGATTCAGTCTCTGAAGGGGTTGAGGCTACTTAAGGCAGGTCAGAATCAATAGTGGACCAGATGATTTCAGAAGTACTAGGGGAAGAGAAAAATGTGTTCTTGGTGTCACTTCTTTGAACTCTGATGCAATTTCAGGAAGAAATCAGTAAGATATTAAGCAAGGTAATGAACAAGTAAGCTCCAGTACTGCATTGGAAGTGTCGAATTTGCGCGAGGAGGTGAAGAAAGACAACGCTGAGCAGTTCACGCAGTGTAAGTTGCAATTGGAGCAGCAAGTAGACATTAAACTGCAACAAGTAGTAATAAAGTGGGTACTGATCGAGACAAAGTGAAGAAGGAATGTGCTATTGGGCACAAGGAGGGGTTAGATAAAATAACCAAAGCATTGGATGAGCATGCTACTGCATATCACAACTCCGCAACTGAGTGGGAAAGTAAACAGAAGGATTTTGAAACAAAAATAAATACTGAAGTGGGTAATATAAGTGGTAAGATAAGATCTGAAGTTTTAAGTTGCATGTTAGGGATATGATTCAGGCATTGGTCACTAGTCAAACAATGTGCGACTCATTTGAGAAACATCAAGAGGTCCATAATCAGTATATGGAAGTACGTACGAGAGGGAGGCGTTGCAGCAGAGGTGAAATTAGTAACGATACTAGCTTGAGTTGGGGTAAGGATGTGGTAAATAATAAATGTCGTGTGACCAGGGCTTCCCGTCGGGTAGACCGTTCCCTGGGTGCAAGCCTTTCGATTTGACGCCACTTCGGCGACTTGCGCGTCGATGGGGATGAATTGATGATTAGGACAACACAACACCCAGCCCCTGAGCGGAGAAAATCTCCGACCCAGCCGGGAATCGAACCCGGGCCCTTAGGATTAACATTCTGTCGCACTGACCGCTCAGCTACCAGGGGCGGACAAGGATGTGGTGGAGACTATTCAAGAGAAAATACAATAGAGTGTGTCAGAATTGGGGAATTTGTCTGAACAACAGAAAAGGGAACAGAGTGAAATTTTAAAACGGGGTTGTGGAGTCTTTTCTGATGCACCATGCGCAGTTTAACTATTAAGCCACGTGAGTCTATGCCCCGAAGACTTACGTAATACCATTTGCCCAGAGAAAAGCAATACAAGAAGAGATAGATCGCATAATATCATGGGGGGGGGGGGGGGGGCGTAATTGAAAGAGCAAGTAGTGAATATATCAATCCGTTGTTTGTAGTACCTAAGAAGGATGGAAGTGTGCGACTTGTCTTGGATGCGAGGAGATTGAATGCAATTGTGGAACGAAACACCAATAGGCCCATATCAATAGATGAACTTTTGCAGAAGTTCCACGTAGTAAAATTTTTATCGTCCATGGATGTGACCTCTGGATATTGGAATATAAAGGTAGCACAACAATCTAAGAAATTTACAGTGTTCCTGCATAAAGGAATCTGTTATCAATTTTGCCTCTTGTCATTTGGTCTTAACATTTCTGTCTGTGTCTTTGTAAGAGCTACATAACAGGTGTTGGGACTTGAGCTAATGGACCAGCTTACTGTGTATGTCGACGATTTATTAATAGCCACATAGACATGGGAGCAGCATGGTGCATTATTGGAAAAAGTACTGGTGGCCATGCAGAAAGGGGGTATGAAACTTAAGTTTGGTAAGACAGACTGGCTGAAGGAAAAGATTAAATTTCTGGGTCATATCACTGATCAAACAGGAATACAACCAAATGGTGGAAAACTTAGGGCCATTGAGAAGTATCCTCGGGCAAAGAATAAGAATGATTTGAGGGCTGTGTATGGCCTTTATGGGTTCTATCAGCGTTTTGTGTCATCAAAAGCATTTAATAACCCAGCACTGAATCAGTTATTGAAAAAGAATGTGCCCTAGAAGTGGTCAGAGGAATGTGAGGTAGTTTTCATGAACTGAAGACTCAACTATTAAGCAGCAAAATTCTGTATCATGCAGATTTTAGTAGACCTTTCTACATGTCTTCAGATTCTTGTCGCTACAGCACTGTGGTAGAAATATTTCAGGAGGGAGAACTCTGCCATCAAACCATTGCATTCTCTATCAGAAAGCTTACGGCAGCTGAAAGGAACTACTGTGTTCCAGAACAGGAAGCCCTGGCTATATTGCATGGGTTTCAGAAGTCTGAGGGTTATTTGTTGGGTCATCACACAATGGTGCTTACCGAGCATTGGTTGTTAAGCTTTATGATTGGTTGGTTGGTTGATTTAGAGGCGGGAGAAGGGATCAAACTACGAGGTCATCGGTCCCTTGGTCCTAATAAAACAATGCCACAAGTGTGAGAATAAAACGGACGAAACATATAACACAAAACGGAAAGAAAGGAAAAGCCACAAGAACGAAGGGAAGGCAACGAACACTGAAAGGAACAAAAGAGGACAAGAAAACAACAGAGAGACGATAGAAACAGAAGAGAGTAAAACATGAAAGCAGATTACAGTGGCTGGCCAACCACGAGAATAAAAAGGGAAAGCCACCCACTCTGTAACACATTAAAACCTCCACCCTAAAAGCACTAGGGTGGAGGACACAGAGGGACGAAGGACATACACTAAAACCTACATAGAAGTATAAAACCCACTCTCATGGATAAAACTTAAAACTAAAGCTGCTGTGGAGGCATTGTCGGCCAACACCGAAGGCAGGGTGCTGGGAAAGTTAAAAGTCTGCCGCAGAGCGGCTAAAAGTGGGCAGTCCACCAAGAGGTGGACGACTGTCGTTTGGGAGCCACAGCGACACTGAGGTGGGTCCTCGCGACTGAGTACATAACCATGCGTTAGCCACGTATGGCCAATGTGGAGCCAGCAGAGGACAACTGATTTCCTGCGAGAGGCCCGCATGAAAGACTTCTGCACATTCGTAGTCTCCTTAATGACACGCAGTTTGTTATGCATGCTGTTATGCCATTCCGTCTCCCACAGCCAGAAAACCCTGCAGTGTAAGACAGAACGCACGTCAGCTTTGGAGATGCCTATCTCCAGAAGCGGTTTCCGTGTTGCCTGTTTGGCCAGCCTGTCGGCAAGTTCGTTTCCGGGGATTCCGACGAGTCCTGGGGTCCACACAAACACCATGTCCTGTTCCAGGACATAGATGGACTCCTGAATGGACGCTACCAGAGGGTGGCGAGGGTAGCACTGGTCAATACCATGTAGGCTGCTCAATGAGTCAGTACACAGGGGAAATGACACGCCAGGGCATGAGCGGATGTACTCAAGAGCACGAGATATGGCCACCAACTCTGCAGTGAAAACACTGCAGCCAACTGGCAAGGAGTACTGCTCAATATATCCTCCATGAACATATGCAAAGCCTTCGTGACCATCAGCCATTGAGCCGTCGGTGTAAGCCACTTCAGAGCCCTGGAACACGTCAAGAGTCGAGAGGGAGTGACAGCAGAGAGCAGTGGGGTTAACGGAGTCCTTAGGGCCATGCAAAAGATCCAGACGAAGCTGCGGCAGAGGCGCATGTGGAGGCGTACGTGAATGGACCGCAAGTAATGGTGGTAAAGAGAAGGACGCCAGTTCGGAGAGAAGGGACCGCACGCGAACCACAATCGTTAGCCCCGATCTGGGCCGCCAATATGGGAGATGGACTGCCGCGGGCGGGAAAAGGAGACGGTAATTCGGATGCTCAGGGGAACTATGAATGTGTGCTGCGTAACTGGCGAGCAGTTGCGCACATCTGATCTGCAGTGGAGGGACACCAACCTCCTCCAGGACGCTGGTCACTGGACTCATCCTAAAAGCTCCTGTCGCTAATCGAACCCCACAGTGGTGCACAGGGTCGAGTAAATGCAATGCTGAAGGCGCTGCCGAACCATAAACCACACTCCCACAGTCAATTCGGGATTGGACAAGGGCTCTGTAGAGCTGCATCAGCATACAGCGATCTGCACCCCAATTGGTGTTGCTCAGGCAATGGATGGCATTGAGGTGCTGCCAGCACTTCTGCTTAAGCTAACGAAGATGAGGGAGCCAAGTCAATCAAGCATCGAAAACCAGTCCTAGGAATTGATATGTCTCCACTACAGGGAGTGGATCGTCATTACGGTAAAGTGCGGGTTTCGGATGAATGGTTGACGCCGACAGAAGTGCACAACACACGACTTTGCAGCTGAAAACTGGAAGCCATGGGCTAGAGCCCATGACTGCACCTTGTGGATGGCTCCCTGGAGGCGCCGCTCAGCAACAACAGTACTGGAGTAGCAGTACGAAATGCAGAAGTCATCTGCATACAGAAAGGTGAGACGGAGGGCCCGACAGCTGCTGCTAGACCATTAATGGCCACAAAAATTGAGACACACTCAATACAGATCCCTGTGGGACTCCATTCTCCTGGATATGCATGGAACTATGGGAGTCAACAACTTGGACGCGGAAAGTATGGAGCGACAGGAAGTCACACAATATGGCAAGGACACGATGTCGCCAAGTCGTGTCGTATACTTTACATACGTCAAAAAAGACGACAATCAGGTATTGCCATCTGGAAAAGGCTGTTCGGATGGCAGACTTGATGGATACAAGATTATCAGTGGTAGAGCAACCCTGGCAGAGGCTGCCCTGACATGGAGCCAGCAAGCCACGCGACTCCAGGACCCAACCCAACCGCTGACATACCATACATTCCAGCAGCTTACAAAGAACGTTGGTGAGGCTTGTGGGCCGATAGTTGTCCACATCAAGCGGGTTTTTACTGGGTTTGAGCACCGGAATGATGGTGCTCTCCCGTCATTGCGATGGGAAGACGCCATCGCACCAGATCCAGTTGAAGATGATGGGAAGATGTCGCCTTGTAGTCAGATGAGAGATGTTTAATCATCTGGCTGTGGATGTGATCAGGCCCAGGAACTGTGTCGGGGCAATGTGCACTGAGGAGCTCCCACGCAAATGGGGCGTTATAGGATTCACTGCAGCGTGTAGTAAATGAGAGGATGTTCCCTTCCAACCGCCGTTTGAGTGTGCAAAAGGCTGGGGAGTAGTTCTCGGACACCGAGGCTCAACCAAAGTGCTCAGCAAAGTGCTTGGCAATCGCGTTTGCGTCGGTACGTAACTCGCCATTTATGGTAACATTGGGGCCAGCTGTTGGGGCCTGATGCCCGAAAAGAAGTTTGATCTTCGCCCAGACGTGGGAAGGTGCCGTGTAGTGTCCAATGGTGAAGACGTATCTCTCCCAACACTCCTTCTTCCGTTGTTTGATAAGGTAGTGAACATGGGCATGGAGGCGTTTAAAGGCTATGAGGAGCTCCAGGGAAGGGTGCCGCTTACGCCGCTGTAGAGCTCGCCGATGCTCCTTAATTGCTTCAGCGACTTCTGGCGACCTCCAAGGGACTGCCTTACGCCTCGGGCACCCTAAAGAGCGTTTTCTGCCGCAGAAACAATTGTGATAGTCACATGCTCAACCAACACATCGATGTTACCGTGTGGAGGAGATTCAGCGGTGACAGCAGAGGTGAAAGTTCCCCAGTCCGCCTTGTTTAAAGCCCATCTGGGCAGGCGTCTGTGTGCCTGATGCTGGGGCAGTGACAGGAAGATGGGGAAGTGGTCACTACCACACAGGTCGTCATGTGCTCTCCAGTGGATAGATGGGAGAAGTCCTGGGCTGCAAATTGATAAATCAATGGCAGAGTGAATATCATGAGCCACACTGAAATGCGTGGCAGCCCCAGTATTTCAGAGGCAGAGGTCGAATTGCAACAGTAAAGTTTCGACATCTCTGCCTCGGCCAGTTAGCATGGCACCACCCCACAAGGGGTTACGGGGATTAAAATCTCCCAGAAGTAGGAAAGGTTTAAGGAGTTGATCAATCAGTGAAGCTAATTCATTCAGGGGTACTGCACCATTGGAGGAAGATGTACATTGCAGACAGTTATTTCCTGCGTCGTCCTTTTGCTGACAGCCACAGCTTCAAGAGGGGTTTGAAGGGGCACATGTTCACTAAGGACCAAGTTTAGGACATAAACGCAAACTCCACCTGACACTCGATTATAATCGCTAAAGTTCCTGTAATATCCCTTATAGCCGTGGCGGGAGAGGTCCACACTGCTGGGAACCAGATTTCCTGAAGGGCAATGCAGATAGCAGGTGTAAAACTTAACATTTACCGTAGCTCAGCCAGGCGGCGGAAAAAAACCGCCCCAATTCCACTGGAGGATGACATCGTGAGACTGGGAAGGCATGGAACATTCAATGAAGCAGTTTATGCCTCAGAGTCACCTGCTGCCACCGATTTATTGCCTGAGCAGTCTATATCCAATGTGTCTGAGGGTCTGGCGAGATCTAGGTCCTCAGCAGACGTCAAAATCTCCACCCCATCCTCAGCCACAGAGCTTGTAGGTAGCGTTGGTGTGGGAGCCACCACAATTTCCTTGGTCTTATGGGTTTTCTTTTTGGATTTCTCTCGCTGCTCCATGGGTTTCCATGGCTGGGAGGACTTCACTGGCTCAGTCTTTGGGACTGAGGATGAGTGTGAAGCCGTAAGACTAGCTGCTTTTGGGCTCTTCAGCCACTGGTGGGTGTCGTCTTTCCCACCAGAAGAAACCTGGGAAGGGAGTTACCCAAGGGACCCCTTCCTAGCGAGAGAAGTTGAAGAAGACTTATGCTTCTCCAGCTTAGAAGTGGGGACGGACATCCCCAATGGTTGTGGGGGTGTTGCTCCCGAAGAATGTGGTGCAGGAGCAACAGGGAGGGAAATGCCCCCCTTCAAGGGGGCATGTGTAGTCTTCCGGCTCTGAGAGGTGAGCTGGGTTGGCAGAGTTGATGGTGCCAGAACTGTTGTAGCGGCGGTGTAAGATGATGTCATATGCACAGGATGCAGGCGTTCAAATTTTTTCTTAGCTTCAGTGTAGGTCAGTCTGTCCAGGGTCTTGTACTCCTTGATTTTCCTTTCTTTCTGGGGAATCATGGAGTCAGGTGAACAAGGCAAATGGTGTTCTCTGCAGTTGACACAGATGGGAGGCGGGGCACGTGGAGTATTGGGATGTGATGGGCGTCTGCTATCTCAGCATGTGACGCTGGAAGTACAGCGGGAAGACATATGGCCAAACTTCCAGCACTTAAAGCACGCCATCGGGGGAGGGATATAGGGCTTTACGTCACATTGGTAGACTATCACCTTGACCTTCTCGGGTAATGTATCACTCTCAAAGTCCAAGATGAAGGCACCGGTGGCAACCTGATTGTCCTTTGGACCCTGGTGGACATGCCGGATGAAATGTACACCTCGCCACTCTAAATTGGCCCGCAGCTCATCGTCGGACTGCAAAAGAAGGTCTCTGTGAAATATGGTACCCTGGACCATATTTAAACTCTTGTGGGGTGTGATGGTTACAGAAACATCCCCAGCTTGTCACTCCCGTGACTGGGCAGAGGATGCTGTTTTGATCAAGACTGACCCAGATCTCATTTTGGACAAGCCCTCCATCTCCTCGAACTTGTCCTCTAAATGTTCAACAAAAAACTGAGGCTTCATCATCGTGAAAGATTCCCCATCAGCTCTCGTACATACAAGGTACTGGGGCAAATATGATCTGCTTCTATCTTTAGCTTGACGTTCCTCCCATGGTGTGGCCAGGGAGGAGACCGATTTGGGGTTGTACTTCTATGCGTTTAATTGGGCTCGTGATCGCTTAGAGACTGCTGGTGTTGGACCACCAGCAAGAGATGATGGACTATGCTTCATCGCGTGACATCCGCCCTGATGCCACCCACTCCGACCAAGGGCCCTCCCCACGGCCGCCACCCAGCCGCAGCAAAGGCCACCTGGCAGGATGTCCATTGCTGGGAGTCTGATGCTCCAGGGGGATGGGCATCCACCCCTTGGCATACGTGGGGAGTTAATGGCACAGGCATCAGCAGAGCGATCCCTGCGTGGTCAGGGGGCTACAACCAACAGGGTACATGGCGGCCCCACAACGGACTGGCTACTGTGTTGGATATAAGGTGCAAAGAAGTCCATGGTCATCGTCGACGCAGAAATTAACACTGCATAGTGCATGGTGGAAAATGCACCCAGGAAGGTGTCCTTGCCCAAGAGACATGATGCACCTTGTAAGGTGCCCTTCCCCAATTGGCTCACTCTTTGGGAAAATTTTGAAGAATGGACGTCAAACCCCACAGGGGACCATCACATAAAGACCGAAACATGTGAAACTCCTTTTAGTCGCCTCGTATGGCAGGCAGGAATACCTCGGGCCTATTCTAACTCCTGGACCTGCAGGAGGTCATAAAGCTCTATGAAGTGATGTTGTTTGCGTAGTACTAGACTGGGACGTTGGGCGATGTATCTACAGCAGTTTGACATGGAAATTAGATACATTAAAGGATGGGATAACATTATTAAAGGTGCATTATCCAGAATGCTGATAAGGGGGAGAGAGCTTGAGAAAAAGGAAAACTTGGATGGTTTGCGAGTGCTGGTGATGAGAGGATTGAACCATGAGGCCGTAATTAGGCGAGTATGTAAGCATATAAGAAGACAGCAGAATCAGGATGAACATTTAAGATATGTCAAGCAAATTTTAGGATCAAAGCAACATCACAAAGTGCAAATATTTTATAAAATTCATCAAGGCTTATTGTTTAGGAGGAGGATAGAGGATCAGGAGGAGTGGAAATCTGTTTCCTGCAGCAATATGTAGATGAATTAATAGACCTAGTGCATGAAAGTTATGGACATTATGGGGCACAAAAGTGCATTGCAAAGTTACAAGAAGTGGTAATATTTGAGAACATGTGGCGAAGGGTGCAGAGAGGAGACTAAGCTTGTGATCAATGTCAAAAGGTGAGAGCAGTTATGGTTCCCATTCAAGGTTTGCGACAGAATGTGCGAGTAGAAGCACCTCGAGAATTGATTGCGGCAGACTTGTTTGGACCTCTCCCAGTATCCAGGGGTGGTTGTACCTATATTTTTTGTAGTGTTATATGTGTTTGCAAAACACGTAAAGCTGTACCCAATCAGGAGGATGAATGCCAGGATATTTACTGAAAAATTGTAGAAAGATTATTTTGTGCAAATGGGGAAGCCAGCTGCTTTATTGTCAGACAATATCCTTCAGTTTACATCCCACAAGTTTACAGAAATGTTGAAGTGACGTTGACTGAGTCATGTCAGAATTTCGCCATATTTTCCTCATGGGAACGCCCGTGAGCAGGTCATGAAGGAGTTGAACTGGTTATGTAGGACTTATTGTCACAGGAGAAACACAACTTGGGCAAACTTTATTGTAAATTTTGAAGAGATAATCAATAATGTATGGCATGAAGCAACAGGTTTTGCACTATGTGAATTAATGTTTGGACATAAACCAACGAATGTTATTGGGGGTGAAGTAGTTTTTCCAGTGAGCAGAATTCTAGCTAAAAATGAAATAGAAAAGTTGGCCAGAGAAAGAATGTGTCAACGGGCAGCTGAAAGAAAGAAAAGACATGATGTTATGGCTCAGGCAACTGTGTTTAAACCGGGGGATTTCGTACTAGTCAAGACCAAAGATCGATCGAAAATGGTGTCCCAATAGACAAAGAAATTTCTGCTAGTGTATCACGGCCCATTTTTGGTGGAGAGTTCACCACATATTAACGCCTATTGACTCGTCTATCCTGGTTCCAAATGAGATTTTGGACTAACAAATGTAATAGAATTGAAGAGGTATGTGAGGGAGAGAGCGATAATTAAGCGTAGGGAGTCTCTCAGTCTAGGAGAGACTTCACAATTTGCGATTGTGTGCACCTCAGCAGTCTGAAGCAATTCTTTCTTCCTGTGCTTCAGTCTCTTGTACTAACCATTTGTGTATCAAAGATTCTTCACAGGAGTGTAAAAGGAGGGAGGACAAGACTCTGAGTGGAGAGAAGTAGTTGTGGAAATGCAGAGTAACAGAACTTACGTGCAATAAAGGGGTATTTAAAGTTAAAGAAAAGGGTTAAATTTTAGGATGAAGGAAGATGGACGCTAGTACTACACGCAAAGCACTGCTGGAATGTGAGATTAATTGAGAGTAGGGAGCAAAGATGAGGAATAATGATCAGAGACCACAGAAAGCACTAACTATTAAAGAAACGTTATGTTTGTTTCTCTGTAGCAGTAGTAGCTGAAAGTGCATTTCTCACAGACATACAAAAGTAATATGCCAGTGTGAAGGTTGGGAATAAAGGGGTATTATACAAGATAAAGTAACAAATTTAAGCAAACAGAAAAAGAAGTGTAAGAGGTGGCATGAATGATGCTGAGGCCTCAAATCCATAGGTTGGTAAGTTCACAGTTGGTGTGATAGGCAACCAAAGACAGTAATTGGAAACTGGAGTAGTAAAATGATAGTAGTCATAGTGCAAAGTTACTGTCTGTATATATCTAATAAGAAAGTTATTGGTGTCCAGTACTTAAGTGACAATAGTAGTAAGTGGGATGGAAATTGGTGTGCTGGGCAGAGAAATGAGAATCAGTAGTATTAGACTTAATCATTGAAAAGGAAGACTGAAGGTGTACCAAAAGAGAAACAAAGAAGTGAAAAATTGAAATTGGGTAATCATAAAGATATAATTTTAAAGCACTACAGAGGTAACATATCTATGAACACTGCTTCTGAAAAAGGCAAGCTTATTTTACACGAACAATGGTGGCGGGGTAAAACGTGGCAAAGTGCTGTGCACAAATGACCATGCTTCAGATAAGCAATAGTTTTAAGAACTTTGTTCAATAGCTAATAATATGAGGTGGCTTCAGAAAGAAACCTGGTTGTTGTACAGGCCATGCAGCTAAAGTTATAGCCTTTTTAATTAAGCAAGCACCGATTAGAATGCTGTGATATAGCAGACAGACAGAGCGGAGGTAGCATGCCGAAGAGTTACGATGAGAGCCGAGTCAGGGTGCGGTAGGCCAGCATGGTGACTTGCAAGAACGCAAAGGTGGAAGGACACAGAAAAGCCAGGGGTAGCTTAGAAACATGATGCAGCATCCACAGCCAGACACCCCTTGGGAATGGAGAAGGTGGACTGGTCCAACCAGATGTTGCTGAAATGTAAAAAAGTAGTTCATTTGGAAAAATTTTAAATTAGAGGAGAGGCCCAGAGCAAAATTTGCAGAATATTGAAAATCAAAAGTGTATATGCACAGAAAGAAACATGGAAAGTATAAGGTAAAATGTGTGTGTTTTAAGGGAAGAAAAGGTGGCTGGTGTCACAAGCAGTTTAGTGGGGAAGGGGTGCACAGCACGCCATTGTTGAGAGCTAGCAGTTCGACCAGGGACCACTACAGAGGGCCACCAGTTGCGCTCCTGCAAGATTACTAACTAAGCTTTGCTTTTTGGCTAAATCCGAATAAGACGGTGACAAAGGAACATTCGTGTAGGTGGTAAAGTTATTTTGACTGTGAATTAATGTTTATCTTAATATGTGACAATTACTGAGGCACAGAAACACAAGTAGTTAGCTGAGCAAAGCTTATTACGTGCAACAACACAACAGTCATTGCACACGGTAATCAGCCGCTGTGCTTGCTCCTGGTGTTGCAGTTCTGCTTTTGTTTTCTGCTAATGATCATTATGACCAATTGTTTATGATCAGGCTTATTTTTATGTGGGGTATAAAGTGTAAGTAAAGACTGAGTTCCATGGTACCCAGTAATACAAGATCCTGGCCTTGTGCACTAAAAGACCTGCAGGGCAGCTGAGTGAATTATATTAATACAATCACAATTGGGATTAGTCTGATTGAGACAACCAAATGCAATCAATTTCCGACAGCCACTTAGAGGGGCATATCTGTCTGACCGCTATCTGGCCTGGATAGTATATAACTGTTTTTATCAGAGCTGCCTTGCATTATTTAGTAGCACCGGAGTCCCTCCCAAAAACATTAATTCTACGTATTTGCTAAGTCTAGAATCCACAGGGTGCCGAATAACATATGAGCAGCTGAACTGCTGGTAAGATTACAGGTCGAAAAAATGCAGAGGCCGACTGTGCTGCCACCACGCAGGTACACTATGTGATCAAAAGTATCCAGACGCCCCCAGAAACATACGTTTTTCATATTAGGTGCATTGTGCTGCCACTTTCTGTCACATACTCCGTATCAGCGATCTCAGTAGACATTAGCCATCGTGAGAGAGCAGAATGGGGCACTCCATGGATCTCACAGACTTTGAATGTGGTCTGTTGATTGGGTGTCACTTGTGTCATACATCTGTACGTGAGATTTCCAGACTCCTGAACATCCCTAGGTCCACTGTTTCCGATGTGATAGTGAAGTGAAAAAGTGAAGGGACATGCACAGCACAAAAGCATACAGGCTGACCTCATCTGTTGGCTGACAAGAGACCGCCGACAGTTGAAGAGGGTTGTAATGTGTAATAGGAGACATTTACCTACACCATCACACAGGAATTCCAAACTGCATAAGGATCCACTGCAAGTACTATGACAGTTAGGCAGGAGGTGAGAAACTTGGATTTCATGGTTGAGCGGCTACTCATAAGCCACACATCATGCCAGTAAATGCCAAACGACGCCCCGCTTGGTGTAAGGAGCATAAACATTGGACAATTGAACAGTGCAAAAACGTGGCGTGGAGTGACAAATCATGGTACACAATGTGGCAATCTGATGGCAGGGTGTGGATATGGCGAATGCCCGGCAAATGTTATCTGTCAGAGTGTGTAGTGCCAGCAGTAAAATTCAGAGGTGACGGTGTTATGGTGTGGTTGTGTTTCTCAAGGAGGGTGCTTGCATCCCTTGTTGTTTGGCATGACACTATCACAGCACAGGCCTACATTGATGTTTTAAGCTCCTTGTTGCTTCCCACTGTTGAAAAGCAATTCAGGGACGGTGATTGCATCTTTCAACACGATTGAGCACCTGTTCATAATGCACGGCCTGTGGTGGAGTGGTTACACGTCAATAACATCCATGTAATGGACTGGCCTGCACAGAGTCCTGACCCGAATCCTATAGAACACCTTTAGGACGTTTTGGAACACCGACTTCATGCCACATCTCACCAAATGGCATCGACACCTCTCCTCAGTGCAGCACTCCATGAAGAATGGGCTGCCACTCCCCAATTCCCCATTCCAGAACCTATTTGAATGTATGTCTGCGAGAGTGGAAGCTGTCATCAAGGCTAAGGGTGGGCCAACACCATATTGAATTCCAGCATTACCAATGGAGGGCGCCACGAACTTATAAGTCATTTCCAGCCAGGTGTCTGGATACTTTTGATCACATAGTGTAAGTCACAAAGATTACATGCCACGCACCCCTGTAAATCTACCGCTTATCATACCAGACAGACCAAGGGGTCCAGTATGTTATAAGTTAGTGTTTGTCATTCTGCAGAGCGGATTTTACAAGGTGATACATCAGCCTAGTGAGTGTTACAAAAAATACTTTATTATTCTTCAAGGATTGTGTGGTAAAGTTTTTATTGCTCATAGATGTTCAACAGCAAACTATTGTAGCAGTATGCTGATGTTTGCCTGCAACGTACTAATGAGGCTTATCATTAACCATAATGGGTGGGGGGGCTGTGAACAGTGAAAGTAAAGAACTGTGAAACACAACAGTCGGCTACATCATTTACAGTAGTCAGTGTTGAACTTCCATCCCCCATTTTTCAGCCAGTATAACAATGTAGAACATCAATACCGAGGACTATCAACGAAGAAATAAAGCAAGCGAACGTCACATATGGTGGCCTTTCGGGTGAGGACTATTGTATTTGGATACGATAAGCAAGGACTCACATACTTTGAACAGTGAACTCAAGAACGGTTTGCAACAAAGTGATTTTAATGAAGTGAGTGTGTGGTACATGTGGCATCAGAATTTTTTCAAGGGCAGTGAACAGACAATATTTTGGGAGTGTGAAATTCAAATATTGTTGAAATATCAGAATTGATGTAACCACTATTAAAGAGGGAAGTGCAACAGCCAATCAGTGCATGGGTTTCATGGCCACAGTATGACAGCAGCCTATCAGCGAGTGGGTTCTATGGAAGCAGCCATTGAGTACAAGAGCAACCAACCACCACACAGGTGGATGCAGCCGACCGGGATAAACAACACAGATCACTGAGAAAATTACAACTTCTAGTGGCCGTGAAGATGACAAATCAAGATGACAACCACAGCAGCAGCAGAGTAATGAATAAAAACAAGGTAATTCGTAGGAAAAGCTATTTTATATTAAGTGATACATAATGAGTGGCCTTAACAAACAAGACAGTGTGTTGGGGGAGAATGGACAACAAGTGAGTGATGCAACTGATAACACGGCTGTGGAGGTTAAGTTGTTAAATAAACAGAAAGACTGGTTCTGTAGATGATAGTGGCTATAAATCGGACATGAATGTAACTTTGAATGATGGGGACGAAAGTCCTATTGCAGACAAAATGGTAAAAGTGTCATCTACATTGTGTGGCAATGTGAGTGAAATGGACAAAAATAGTACTGAAGTGGATGAAGTCATTAAGGCTAAGGGGGAGGAATCTAGTAGTGAAAGTCAGCATGAGGGCAACAGTTTATGGCAGATGGAAAATTGGATGTGATGTTAATGCAAATTATGAGTGGTATGTGTACAAAAGAAGACATTAGTAGGGTGGAAAATAGTATGAAAGAAGACATTAATGGCATGGAAAAGAAAACTGATAGCTTTAGAAATGACATGGTTAGCTTAAAGGATGAACTAAAGAAAGCAATTAAAAAGGAGATTTAAGGTAGTCAGCTCTAATGTTTCTGAATTAAATAAGAAGGTTGAGGCAGTAGTTAAAGATTGTGATGAAAAGATAAAGAAGTAGTACGTAAAACTAATGAGAAATTAACATAAATGAGCAGTAAATATGTAGAAGAGAGAAAGAGGCTTTGTGATGACTATAGTAGGAGAATGGAGGCTTTCGAGAAACAGTGTAAAGATGAAGTCAAAGCAGCCAGCAAATTTTGTGCTGGAAATAGGGTTAAACTTGAGAACCACATTGATTAGATTAAAAATGATTTAGAAATGGAGGTAGAAATCATGTGTGCAGTAGTGGTAGAGGAAAAACTGGTACAAGTAAATAAAAATTGTAGATTCAAAATTGGCTGAAATAGAGAAAAAGATACAAAATCTAAAGCATAGAGTTTGTAGTGACCCAAAGGGTCCTTCATTTGTTAGTTGTAAGAAATTCAATAATCTTTAACCATATGGGGAAGTGCATCCACCGGATTTCATTAGGGAATTTAATGATTTGCCTGAAAAATGGAATGACAAAGAGAAAATGTCATTTGTGAGAGGTTTTTTGAAAACCTCTTATGGATGGCCAGCTCAGGTAGCTGATAGTTGTACTTCATGGCATAGCTTTAAGAAAGCAATTTTAGGTGAATATTGGTTGGAAGAGAAGCATAAGAGAATTTTGGGGAGGAGAGAGATTTGAGTCTAGGAAGGGTACTATGAAAAATTTCTCTCAGCTTTGAATAAACAAACTGAAATATTTGGACAAAGAGCTAGATAGTGAATCAATAATTATGAGTTTAGAAACCAAGTTGCCTCAGAAAGTTAGAGAATTGCTTGTACCTGCCCCTGGGGGTAATATTAGCGATTTTTTTAATTATGTTGATAAAGTGGAGAGGGTGAAGCCCTTTTGGAAAATTGTAGGAGGAATTTTGATGACAATAATCAATCAGGGAGAGAATTTCAGGTAAATAGAATGAACAGAACTAATTATAGTAGGAATTCAAGGAATGGTTGGGTGGAGGATAGCCAGAATGGGCACTGAAATCATAGGAAAAATTCAAGTAACAGAAATGGAGAAGATGGTAATTTTGGATCAAAACATTTAAACTCTATAATGTTTCAGTTTTAGCTCGCACTAGAGCAGGTAGTGATGAAGAGCCACATGTATATAAATGTGCTGTAATCAAAGGTAAGGGTAATGTAAATGACAATTATCAGACAAGTGTAAATTCCAATAGTGAGATGTTGAACGATAGTGCATGCAGCATTGTTTATCCTGTAAAAAGAGAGGAGGAAGTTACTATATTAAAATTAAGTGATGAAACAGTGTGTGTGTTGCTGTTGCTCAGGATGACCAAATTATCAAAATGGATGGTAAATTTTTTAACAGAACTACGGAATTCAGGTGTTTTGCTTTGTGATCTAACACTGGAAACATGGATCAACTAATTAGCCAAGTATTTGAGGACAATACAGTGACAATGGGTCTTATTCTGACAGTAGTTGTAATGATGATAGCAGTGGTGAATCCAGTAGTGATGAGCATGGGGAATTTGAACTTATAATTGATAATGATGATAATATGTTAAGTAAAGAAAGAATAAAGGAGGAAAATATTAGGCCTAATGAAGAGCTAGAGTTAGAGAGTGGTAATAGGGGAGAGGGCTGTGCTATCTGTCATTTGATTGTGTCTGATATTTATTTTGTTAAACAGGATGATAGTTTTTCCAGGGAAAGGATTAATGTGGATTTGTTGTATGAAGACCACATGGAAAGCAAAAAGGAAGTGTGACACCCAGTAATAACTGCAAATGTACAAGGTATCCATGTTAAGTGCTTACTGGACAGCTGTAGTGATTTGAATGGCACTTCACAGGCATTTTTTGAATCTATTAAGAACATAGAGGGTATACTAGTGATACATGTGACTGGATTAAAAATTATTGGTGCTACTGGTAAGCTATCAAAGAGTGTGAAACAAGAGATACTATTAACAATGAAATTGGCAAGACAGTTGTTGGAGTGCAATTTCCTGGTGATTCAAAATCTCAGCATTGATGTAATATTTGAGACGAATTTTTTGTGCAGTTAGCAAGTAGGGGGTTCAACATTCTTTGTTAGATTCCATATGTGGCGATAATGCTTACCCCAGCTGTCTGTCTCATTTTTCGTGTTTCCTGAGACAGTCAGAGACTCTTCTCCTATCCTATCTGTAGTTTATAAGTGAATCACAAACATTCTATCTTTGACTTTCATGAGATTTTGTACAGCAGGATACTTAAGCATACGAATATTTTAGAAAATGTTTCTCTAATGTTATCTACATTTATTATGTTTTATTAGCGATAAGTAATGGAATCATAAGAGGATGGAAGAAAAGGCAGGTATTTGATAAAAATGCATGAGATACTGTGTTTATTCTGGTTTTATGAAATATGATGAAAGTAAATTGGTGTCACAGTTGAGGAATTTCTGTCAAACAAAGAAGTAAGATAAACAGAAAATAAAAATTGTTAGCATATGTGGAGGAGAAGGTGCAGATTACCTGAAAACTATAATTAACATCTAAAGTAATCAGCTCTTGTGTGAAATTAGTATAATTTGGTACAGCAGCAGAGGCAAAACACAGTAAAAATCATCTTGAATATTACATCCTAATATTAATTGTGATATAATACAAGTGTTTGTGTTCAGTGCAATCAGTATATGGCGATAACTATTTACCTATAGAAGTGTGTCATGGTACAGCCTCTTCTAACATTACGGAAACAAAACTTTAAACATAGTTGCCTGAAGTAATGTATGGAAAGAATATGCAAGATATGTATGTATATCAGCCTTCAGGCTAGAGTCTCAAGCAATTGGATGGAATACAGTGAAATAATAGTTTTTCTTAAGTGATAATTTTGTCTGATCGGTGATGAGAGTTAAGTTTGCCTTAGCATAAGGATCTGTTACTGTGGAGTGTTTTTCAGTAGAATCAATTTTGCATTGGATAAGCAGATCAGGTGTTTATTTATTAGCTGCAGTAGGGATATTTTTTTGAGAAATCACTCCACTAACTAATGGGATAAAAAATGTAAGTAAAATAATGGAGCTGAGAGACATGATTGAGTAATGAAAAAGATAACTGTATACAAACAAATGTGGTGTAACTATATGGAGGATTTATTTTTGAACTAGGCAATATTGGGTACTGTGTATACTGTGCAATTCATGACACTGTAGCTGGGAATGAGAGTGTAACAGAAAGAGCAATATTTTAGTGAGGTACAAGTCATATAATGCTGCATTATTGGATCTATAGATTATCTGAAAACTTCTATTTGTGTTCTGACGAATAGTGAGCTTAAAGTGGTAACACTGGAATGAAGAAAACTAATTTTGCTGATTAATTGATAACTGTAGTGCTAAATTTATGTGAATAATTTGACAGGTTAACTATTTGGTAACATTTTGTGATTTTGCGAGGATTTAATGTTCTTGTTTAATGAGAGTAGTGCTCAGAGTTGAGTGAAGAAGTAGGGTAATGATTTGGTACAACTTTCATCCCCTTAATTTTGATTAGAATAGTAAACTTGTGATGGTGACACTCTTCTTTTTTCATAATGTAATGATTAGTAAATCTATACTACTGCAAATCTTAAGTTTTTGCTAGAGTTAATGTACTTATTCTGGATATTAAGGTGATATGAGTCCATAAACGGTGTGAATTTCAAACCAGGACTTCGCATTTTAGTGATTTTGCAAATGGGGAAGAAACCCAAATCTTTCGAGTTTAACCAGTTTGAGACAGAATTATGACATAGTGTAATGTGTAGTTGATTTTAAATTTTGACTTGTCTCCACCTTTTGTACTATAGTCAAATTTAATGTTGATTATTGAGATGTAATGAGAACTGTGTAATTTATATGTTTATGAGGTAATGATTATTTTCCATTATTGTGAAACATTTTTTCCTTATACTTAGTTAGAAGTAAAAGTGACTGTACTGAAGTAAGGTATTTTGTCTAATTTTTTTATGTACTGCAGCAGAGGAGAACCACCTCCAAAGGAACTGATGGCACTGTTTTTCCTAACTAACTGCCACTTGGACCTGCTGAAGGTGTGGACAACTTGGTGAGGAAATGTGTTAAAGCTCATTAAAAGAGAGAAAATGCTTGTGAAAAGTACTAAATATTGAGCAAGTGAAAATTTCTGTCTAAAAATGAACTGCAATGTGCAGTGCAATTTAGCTTTCTGCAACCCAAGATCATTTATTTTTTGAAGCGAGACAGGACTTGTATAAAGTGATATGTATCTTAGAATGCAATCTTTGTTTATCAAAAAAGGAAATCACATATGATGAAGATGCTTAATTTCATTAAAAATATAATTTGTGGATATTTTGTGCCATTGTACTACGGTGGGTTGAAAAGTTCTCAGAACAGAATAGAAAAAAAAAGTGCTTACATCCCTGAAACTTTTTTTATTTTTCAATGTAGTCTCTTGTAGATTAATGCACTTGGTCCAGGGATGTTCTAGTGCCTTGATACCATCTCGAAAATGAGTTTCCCACAGGCCAGCAAAATAGTTGTCAACTCCAGCTATCAATTCTTCATTTGAAATGAATGTTCGTCCACCAAGGAAAATTTTCAGGTTTGGGAAGAGATGGAAGTCTGTCGGAGCCATATCAGGTGAATAAGGTGTGTGTGGCAACAGTTCTTACTTTAGTTCGTGTAATGTTGTCATAGCAACGGCTCGTGTCAACAGTTCGGCACCCATCTTGCAGATAATTTTTTCATTTCTAGTTCTTCATCTAAAATGTGATATACCCTTTCAAATGACTTCTGACCCCCATGACCATTTTGTGCAATGATTTCTGGAGTAGTGACACATCTTGGCCAACCACTGTGTGGATCATCCTCTAAGCTCTCCCAATCAAATTTAAATTCATTTGTCCACTTGGCAACAGTTGAAAATGAGGGAGCAGAGTCCCCCAGTGTATTCTGGAAATCGGCATGAATGTCCTTTGCTTTCATACCTTTCTTTACGAAGTACTTAAACACTGATCAAATCTTGATTTTTTCGATCTTTGCAAATCACTACGCGGGAACAACAACAGAGCCACATAACCACCACAGCTCTCTTCCAAAAGCACTGATGTGGCAACAGGCCCATGAATATCACGTGAACAACTCATTGTGCTAGTGCTGACATCTTGTGGTGATTCTGATAACATTTCAAACAACCCTCCAACAACACAGAATATGCAAATATTTTGTATGGGGATTTTCATATGGGCAGTTCATAAAAGTAGAAATTTGAAAAACATATGTACTGTAGTTTTTGATAAGATTTCTTATGTTGTTGTTGTTGTGGTCTTCAGTCCTGAGACTGGTTTGATGCAGCTCTCCATGCTACTCTATCCTGTGCAAGCTTCTTCATCTCCCAGTACCTACTGCAACCTACATCCTTCTGAATCTGCTTGGTGTATTCATCTCTTGGTCTCCCTCTACAATTTTTACCCTCCACGCTGCCCTCCAATGCTAAATTTGTGATCCCTTGATGCCTCAAAACATGTCCTACCAACCGATCCCTTCTTCTAGTCAAGTTGTGCCACAAATTTCTCTTCTCCCCAATCCTATTCAATACCTCCTCATTAGTTACGTGATCTACCCACCCTATCTTCAGCATTCTTCTGTAGCACCACATTTAGAAAGCTTCTATTCTCTTCTTGTCCAAACCAGTTATCGTCCATGTTTCACTTCCATACATGGCTACACTCCATACAAATACTTTCAGAAACGACTTCCTGACACTTAAATCTATACTCAACGTTAACAAATTTCTCTTCTTCAGAAACGATTTCCTTGCCATTGCCAGTCTACATTTTATATCCTCTCTACTTCGACCATCATCAGTTATTTTACTCCCTAAATAGCAATACTCCTTTACTACTTTAAGTGTCTCATTTCCTAATTTAATTCCCTCAGCATCACCCGATTTAATTTGACTATGTTCGATTATCCTCATTTTGCTTTTGTTAATGTTCATCTTATATCCTCCTTTCAAGACACTGTCCATTCCGTTCAACTGCTCTTCCAAGTCCTTTGCTGTCTCTGACAGAATTACAATGTCATCGGCGAACCTCAAAGTTTTTACTTCTTCTCCATGAATTTTAATACCTACTCCAAATTTTTCTTTTGTTTCCTTTACTGCTTGCTCAATATACAGATTGAATAACATCGGGGAGAGGCTACAACCCAGTCTCACTCCTTTCCCAACCACTGCTTCCCTTTCATGCCCCTCGACTCTTATAACTGCCACCTGGTTTCTGTACAAATTGTAAATAGCCTTTCGCTCCCTGTATTTTACCCCTGCCACCTTCAGAATTTGAAAGAGAGTATTCCAATTAACACTGTCAAAAGCTTTCTCTAAGTCTACAAATGCTAGAAACGTAGGTTTGCCTTTTCTTAATCTTTCTTCTAACACAAGTCGTAAGGTTAGTATTGCCTCACGTGTTCCAACATTTCTACGGAATCCAAACTGATCTTCCCCGAGGTCCGCTTCTACCAGTTTTTCCATTCGTCTGTAAAGAATTCGCGTTAGTATTTTGCAGCCATGACTTATTAAACTGATAGTTCGGTAATTTTCACATCTGTCAACACCTGCTTTCTTTGGGATTGGAATTATTATATTCTTCTTGAAGTCTGAGGGTATTTCGCCTGTCTCATACATCTTGCTCACCAGATGGTAGAGCTTTGTCATGACTGGCTCTCCCAAGGCCATCAGTAGTTCTAATGGAATGTTGTCTACTCCCGGGGCCTTGTTTCGACTCAGGTCTTCAGTGCTCTGTCAAACTCTTCACACAGTATCTTATCTCCCATTTCGTCTTCATCTATATCCTCTTCCATTTCCATAATATTGTCCTCAAGTACATCACCCTTGTATAAACCCTCCTTCCACCTTTCTGCCTTTCCTTCTTTGCTTAGAACTGGGTTGCCATCTGAGCTCTAGATATTCATACAAGTGGTTCTCTTCTCTCCAAAGGTCTCTTTAATTTTCCTGTAGGCAGTATCTATCTTACCCCTAGTGAGACAAGCCTCTACATCCTTACATTTGTCCTCTAGCCATCCCTGCTTAGCCATTTTGCACTTCCTGTCAATCTCATTTTTGAGACGTTTGTATTCCTTTTTGCCTGCTTCATTTACTGCATTTTTATATTTTCTCCTTTCATCAATTAAATTCAATATTTCTTCTGTTACCCAAGGATTTCTATTAGCCCTTGTCTTTTTACCTACTTGATCGTCTGCTGCCTTCACTACTTCAGCCCTCAGAGCTACCCATTCTTCTTCTACTGTATTTATTTCCCCCATTCCTGTCAATTCTTCCCTTATGCTCTCCCTGAAACTCTCTACAACCTCTGGTTCTTTATCCAGGTCCCATCTCCTTAAATTCTCACCTTTTTGCAGTTTCTTCAGTTTCAATCTGCAGTTCATAACCAATAGATTGTGGTCAGAGTCCACATCTGCCCCTGGAAATGTCTATTTCTTATGTAATATTATTATGAATATTAACAAAAAAAATTCTTATGTAATATTCTTTTATGTGCAGATTGTTAAACCCACATTCTGGTGTCACCTGTGTCATTGTATTGCCCAGTTAGCTATTTGCAATATCTATCTGGTCAACACACTGAGGCGGTAATGTGACGAAGCAAGCTACGATCTATATACTTCCTTTCTTATTTTGCCATCTGCCTCCTTAAATCAATTTTATTTTCATTTTTGACTAATTATCATTAATATACATGAGTAACATCTGTATTTTCATAAGAGAGAAAGGTTGGTCCTCAGTCTTAAGAAATATACCACCAGGTCTAACTTTGTGCTTGTAATTAATGTCCTAATTCATTTTGACCATTCCTAGCTAATACTTATGTTATAGGATGAAATCAGTAATTGTTTCGTGACTTAAATTCCATTGTTGACTAATAAAGAAGTATAAATTGTATACTACCTATAAACATTTGGATGAAGAACTACTAGGATTCTTAAAGTATTTATTTGGCTCTATTCGAAAACAATTAGCAAAGCTAGCCCCTAATTAATTCCAAAATAATTACCAGATTTGTCAAAAGCATTGTTTGTATAAATATGTCTGTTAATTTCATTATTTAAACAAATAATTTGTCCTAACATTTGTGGCAGAATAAACTGTTAAAAAGAGAGAATTTTTCCGTGTATTCAGTTAATTGAATGAGGTACGTTTTAATTGTAATTTCTGTAAATTAAACATAAAACAATTTATAGTTTCACTGCCTGTTATTGTGAGGATATATAAAGGCCCGATTTTAGGTCCCGACACGGTCAGTCCATGGTCGATTTTCAGATGAGGAGTCTGTATCAGGTAGAGTAATGATAATGCATTAACTTAACAGTGGAATTGGTGTAACACCAATAGGCCATGTGTTAAAACAATAACAGTGTGTGTTCAATTTATTTGGGAAATAATGTCAAACGTACCATATTATTCTTCAAGAATTGTGTGGTTAGGTTTTTGTTGCTTATAGATGTTCTACAGCAAACTATTGTAGCGGTATGCTGATGTTTGCCTGCAATGTACTAATAAGGTTTATCAGTAACCAATAATGAAGTGGCCATATAACTGTGTAATATTGGGGGTGGTGGTTAACAATGAAACTAAAGAACTGTGAAACACAACTGCTGGCTACATCATTTACAGTAGTCAGTGTTGAACTTCAACCCCCTCATTTTTCAGCCAGTATAACAACGCAGTACATCGAAACAGAGGACTATCAATGAAGAAATAAAGCAGGCAAATGTCATAAATTCATGCATTGTAATGGTGCGTGCAATTCTGCTGCATTCTCACAAAGATCCTGGGAATCTGTTGTAGATTGGAACAGGCAGCAGTTGATAAACAGTGCATACCCCTGTGCATCATACATATTGTACACACCTTAGCTCACAGCATGTGTGCTATGTGGCGACTGCATGCATCAAAACCAACCCATTAACCTGTGCCACACGAACACTGCTATCCTTGGTGTCAGTCATCCATTACATCAGACAGCTTGTGACGTGTCCACGTAATGTGCATTACTGCGTACAGTGCATGACATGTAGTCAGAAATGGAAAGTAATTCGTCACGAGAGTTGGCAGACATTCATTTAACATAAGGTACAGCAAGATGTAGTGACCACAAAGCAGCACAAATGTGCAGAGAATGCTTTCCCAACAGGCAGCATCATAACTGGAAAAAGTTTATCTTCGTGGATACCAACTTCCAAGAGACAGGGTCATTCATGCCACGTGGCATGGGACTAACGGATTTTGAGTGTCGTGTTCACTTCTGTTAATGGATTATCCACCTCAGTGCTGCAATGCCAAACTTCCTATAGTTTGTATTGTTCATAGATGAAGCCTCATTCACCTGTGACGCTCATTGCAAGTTTCAACAGCCACGTCTGGTGTGAGGGCAGTCCCTATGCCATCCACATTGGTGGCCGCCAGCAACGATTCTCTGTCAACATATGGGCCGGCATTGTCCAAGATCACCTTATTTGCTGCCTCCCCATTTCACTGGTCCATGTTATCTGTTGTTCCTGCAAGATGTACTGCCACAGTTCTTGCAGACTGTACCCCTTGTTGTCTGTGAAAGGATGTGGTTTCAACTCGTTGGTGCACCAGTTCACTTCGATGTTAATGTTCACAAGCACCAGACCAACACATACCCTCATCGTTGGATGGAAAGTAGAGGTCCTGTGCTATGGCCAGCGTGATCATCGGATCTGAAGTCCCCCGCAAACGATCAAACCTGTTTGTCAAATGAGTCCTTGTCCAGCTACGGATTTCTGAAACAAGCCCGTATGCGTACAAACGAAGTTTCTCCGTTTAACCTCACTTTGAACAGATGCTGTTCATGTTCGTGAGTATTTTGACAGTAGTGACAATGGTCGCAAATGTCAACACAGCAGTCCTGTCATTGACTTTGATACTGTGTTTGAAGAAGAAGAAGAAAACAGGACACTGGTCCAGGGAATGGCTTAAAGTGAGAGAGGGATTTAACCCATGAAAGTCTGCTAAAGGAAATATTACTCTCATAACCAGAAGATTATATCAACTTTCTTCAAATGGACAATGAAACTTCTAAATACTTGTTAAAGACCTCGTTGAAAAAAAGGAAAATTGTCTGTCAAAGTTGCAGACGCTTCTCATGCATACTGTATTTTGGCACTAGTGGGAATGGTTACAAATGCAGATAAAGCATTTCTATCATTGACTCTGGCACTGTGTTTAAAGAAGAAGAAGAATACGCTGGTCGAGAGAAGGTTTAAAATGAGGGAGAAATATACACATGAAAACCTGTAAATGGAAATGTTGCACTCAGAACCTGATAGTTACAATTACTTTCTGCGGATGGACAGTGAAACATTAAATGGGTAGTTTAGAGTTACTTCACCCTCAACTGAAAAAGAATACATATGCATGTGAAAGTTTATTCTCTTCTACTTGCTCCTCTATTGACAGTTCATTAAAATACCGTAACACAGGAACATAGAGACCCCATCATCCTTGGAAAAACTGGAGAATTTCGATTTCTTTTATTTCTGCACTCCTGCTTTTATCTTATGCAGAAAATAGTGATCTTGTTCATAACCTCTTCTGGCATAACATGTAGCTGGGAAAGATGTGATACCTCTACAATTTTGGCAGCTATCAATGCTTTTTTTTTTTTTAATCAGTGACTGCTATTTCTATAGTTGTGGAAACTCATGATACAGTGAGATAAATTGTAACAAAACAATTTTTCACTAAACATATGTGGCAAATCATCAACATAAACAACATCCACCATCTTGTCAAACTTTCTGTCAGTCAAAATTTCTTGCAAACACACTATACTTGACAAGCAGGTCAAACAGCACCCTACTCGATCAAATATTTGGCAAGCATAGACAAGTTTGACAAAATCTTTGATCATTTATGGGGGCCTTTACACCTCTATACTTTCTCCTCTGGGGCTACATCAAGATGTGTATGTGAGAAACCCGCATAGAAATGGATGAAGACCTGCTTGCTGGGGTCCAAGCTACCTGTGTCCTGGTACAACAGACACCAGGGATCTTCAAGAGAGTGCGGCAGAACTTCACGCACCGTTGCCATGTGTGAATTGAAACTGGCAGTCATTACTTTGAGTAATTACAATGACCTACATCATCGTCATGCGGTGTACTGTTTGTATGTCTGTAAACAGAATAAATATGCATTTCTGATCATTGGTCCCCTTTCTCAATATAATCGGTTGTCGACCCACTATCACCTCTTTCATTTTGACCCAAAAGGTTTACGACACTCTGTATGTGCCTCAATCGTCCATTAGTTCATGGTCTTTAGACTGCGGCGAAAGAACTTGTCAATTACGCAATGAAAAGTTGCCTCCTTTATGCTCTTGACAGACCCCTAGAACTGTCCAGTGATACTCAATAGAATAAACGGTTAACATTATTGGAATTGGTAGGAAGCCAATATTCAGCTTTGTGCGAAAAGCTGTCTGAGAAGGGAGAAATGGCCCAAATGGAAGGAACTGATATCACGGTGATGAACGAACTAATTTCTCTGCTTATGGCATGTATGCTACACTATTACTGAATTTTTATACACTGTAGTTTATTTTATAGCATTTAAAAGATGAGAATCTTTGCAGTCCTTCAAGGAATGGAAGATGATACTATTACAGCATTTGAGTCAGGTGCCACAGGACGGAGAAGCCTCTGAAATAGGACTGTTACAAGGACCCTTCAAATTATAATTAAAGGAAAAGTTAATTATCCAGAGGTGGCATGAGGTAGCAACTTCTCTTTGGCCACCATTTCGTCATTTAAAAATCATCTCTGAAGGTAAGAGCTGCGAAGTCATGGCAGAGGTATGACGTACAATCCATTTATGGCTATGTTAATAGGCCCTCAGTGGCCAGTTCCAAAGGGAACTGATACCTCTCTGTCAAAACCGAGGTCTGTCACAGAATCAAGTATAGGCCTCATAGGTTCAGAGTTGTGTTCCCTCGCTTAAAGAACAGCCGAACACGAGATCTGTTCAAAAAATTCCAGAACATTCTTAATTTTGCACAAATGAGGTTGGCATCCGTGCACACGCCTGTGTTTAATGTGTAACTGTCGAAAGTTTAATTTTTGTACATCTGTTAGTTATTGTTTGGGGCAGTATTGAGCTGTTATTGTTTGGGGCAGTATTGAGAAGAATGCTATGTCGTACAGTTTGCAAATTTCTAGATGGCAGAGTTACAAGAGCAACACGTCTGCGTTAAATTGTGTGTGAAACTCAAGAAAACTTTTACAGAGACACAACAAATGATGCAGGAAGCCTACGGTGATGAGTGCTTAAGCCGTTCTCAGTGTTGCGAATGGTTCAAATGGTTTAAAATGGCCAGGCGCAAGTTAAAGATAACCCTCATTCAGGATACTCTTCGGCGTCTACCGATGATGCTCATACAGGAATGTCAATGAAACTGTCCAAGCCAATTGAAGACTGACTGACTCACTGACTGAGAGATGGCAGAAGGATGTAACATTTCAGTTGGATCATGTCTTCAAGTTCGCCCCACAGCTCATGAGTCAAGAGGTCTTCCGCCTCGCAATCTGAAGAGCTTTTGGGCCACGCAAATGAGAATCAGATATTCCTTAAGAGAAATATCTGGTAATGAGATGTCGGTCTACAATTACGATGTTGAGAGTCTTCACAATGGATCGGGAACAGTTCTCCAAGACCAAAAAAAGCTCATCAGGTCAGGTCAAATGTCAAAACTATGGCGGTATTTTCTTTGGCTTGGAAGGATTAGTTCATCATGAATTCGTGCCACAGGGACAAATTGTTAATTGATGGTACTATTGGGATGTGTTATGATGCCTGTGAGAAAGAAATGGCCTGAAATGTAGTGACACAACTTATGCCTCTTGCAGCACGATAACACACCCGCACATTCATCCCTGTTGGTGCGTTACTATTGGACATGAAACGAAATCACTGTGCAACCTCATCCTCCATACTCTCCACATCTGGCCCCAGTTGACCTTTATCTTCTCCATAGCTGAAAACCCTACTGAAAAGACGAAGATTTGCAAGATAGATGAGACAAAAGAAAATCTGCACACAGTGCTTCATGCGATCCTGAAAGAGGTGTACCGAGACTGACTCCGGAAGTGGAAACAGCGCTAGGAGCAGTGTATCAACTGTGGAGAAGAATATTTTGAAGAGACTATGCACAATATGTAAAAGGGGATCATAGAAAAAATTTGTGGACAAAGTTACAAAAATTTTTTGAGCAGACCTTTATATAAGAAAACTTTATCAGATTGCCCGATCAAATTTGTTAGCGAACTTGGTAGAGCTCTGAAATTGAGAGAATTAATTCAAATACCTTCAACAACAAAACCTTTGGTTTTATTTTCAATTAACTTTCTGATTCGGAGTAGGGTTCACATAGGTGTAGATTTGCAAAATGATGTATTAAAGAGTTTATACTTTTTCAATAAAAGTACAAATCATTATCATGAAAAAGGCATGTGCAAGCTCCGAAGAGGCAATTCTTTCATAAAATTCCACAAGAACTCCACTACTAGTAAAAAATATAGAACTTGGATTTGTTTGCAGATGTCAGTGATAGTCATATTCCAATAAATGAGTTGGAGGGGGATATTTAAATCAAAACTGCAAAATGGAAGGAAACATGGCTTCTTACTGGAAAACAAGTGGGCAAAATTTTTTCGACTCATCAGATTGACAAAAAATACAGGGTGATTCAAAAAGAATACCACAACTTTAAAAATGTGTATTTAATGAAAGAAACATAATATAACCTTCTGTTATACATCATTACAAAGAGTATTTAAAAAGGTTTTTTTTTCACTCAAAAACAAGTTCAGAGATGTTCAATATGGCCCCCTCCAGACACACGAGCAATATCAACCCGATACTCCAACTCGTTCCACACTCTCTGTAGCACATCAGGCGTAACAGTTTGGATAGCTGCTGTTATTTCTCGTTTCAAATCATCAATGGTGGCTGGGAGAGGTGGCCGAAACACCATATCCTTAACATACCCCCATAAGAAAAAATCGCAGGAGGTAAGATCAGGGCTTCTTGGAGGCCAGTGATGAAGTGCTCTGTCACGGGCTGCCTGGCGGCCGATCCATCGCCTCGGGTAGTTGACGTTCAGGTAGTTACGGACAGATAAGTGCCAATGTGGTGGCGCTCCATCCTGCTGAAATATGAATTGTTGTGCTTCTTGTTCGAGCTGAGGGAACAGCCAATTCTCTAACATCTCCAGATACTGTAGTCCAGTTACAGTAGCACCTTCGAAGAAAAAGGGACCAAAAACTTTATCGGCTGAAATGGCACAGAAAATGTTCACCTTAGGCGAGTCACGTTCATACCGAGTTGTTTCCCGCGGATTCTCAGTGCCCCATATACAGACATTGTGACGGTTGACTTTCCCGTTAGTGTGGAAAGTTGCTTCATCACTAAACACAATCTTTGAAACGAAAGATTCATCTGTTTCCATTTGAGCAAGGATAAAATCACAGAAATGGATTCTTTTAATCTTATCAGCTGCAGACAGTGCTTGAACCAATTTCAGACGATAAGGTTTCATAACTAACCGTTTTCGTAGGACTCTCCATACAGTTGATTGTGGAATTTGCAGCTCTCTGCTAGCTCTGCGAGTCGATTTTCCTGGGCTGCGAACAAATGCTTGCTGTAAACTGTTTATACCAATGTTTAATACACCACCTATCAGGAGGTTTAACACCATACTTCGTTCGAAATGCACACTGAACAACTGTCGTCGATTCACTTCTGCCGTACTCAATAACACAAAAAGCTTTCTGTTGAGCGGTCGCCATCTTAGCATCAACTGACGCTGACGCCTAGTCAACAGCGCCTCAAGCGAACAAATGTACAACTAAATGAAACTTTATAGCTCCCTTAATTCACCGACAGATAGTGCTTAGCTCTGCCTTTTGTCGTTGCAGAGTTTTAAATTCCTAAAGTTGTGGTATACTTTTTGAATCACCCTGTATTGTGTATACAAGATCTAGCTCTGGTTCTGAAAGAAATTTTAGTTCTGCCGGTTTTATTCTCAACACAAGACTGTCACTTTTACACTGGAAAATGTTGATGCTTTTCTTTTTATTCATAGTAAATCTGTCTGACACAAATGAGTGAAAACGAATGCTGAAACTCTTTTCAAACATTTGGCTTCATTTTCCGTTGTTTGTAGGGTACAAAAGTTTTCATTTATTGCAGATTTTGTTGCATATGTTTGATTTACATACACTGTTTTTTAAAACACTGTTTATTGCCAAATTATTACTGAGCAGCAGGGAAAATATTTGCAGCTTTATTTCAGCCTCAGCTTATCATGTTCTAAATTTAGTAATTAGAAAAATATGTCATTTTATTTACAAGTGTCTTGATCATAGATGTTATATAAGGTTTCAACTGTAATGAGTCACAGAACTAAAAATCCAGTGTATTGTTACAAAATTAAGACACACCCTGTAGATCATGCTGCACCTTAATGATAGCTTTCACAGCATGTTTGTTGTTTTCATAACGAGAAGACATCTAAGATTACGTTTCGTCATTTCTTTTAGTTTATTGGCTTGCCCATACAGTCATCTCAATGCTGGAAATGTTATACTACAGTATGTTTTGACAATTCTATGTATATATCATGTTAAGTTGTACCCTGATACGAAGTTACATAGACTTAACGGGAGGGACAGGTTGGGAAATCTTAAACAATGTAAAATTTATTCATATAAAAGGTATCTTCTCTCAAAAACTATTAGGAATAAAATTTAAAAAGAAGAAGAGACTTGTAGGTTATGCATTTGTAACTACTTTAACAGAGGGATCTCTAAAATTACTTTTATTAGTTTTGAGTTAACAGTTATTTCAGTAAAACATTAAAACAAAAACTGCCTACACTTTTTGATTTATGTCAGGCCCTAACTTCTTTGATTTTTACAAAATAAGAAATCCCCCATGTTAAAATATGGACAACACTCGAATAAGTGTACCCTACGATTTTGAACAAATTAGAAGCCGAGAAATTAACAATTTAGAAGCTGAGAACAAGTACACATTACTCCTAAAAAACAGAAGTTCTGGGAAATGGCCATTAAAGTCCTCAATGCATCCCAGCTCTGTATGATGGCTTGTCTGCATCCTCTTCCATCTCATCTTGCAAATTCCTTTTTCCTGCTTGTCCACACTGTCTTGACCTGTTTTCAAGGTTTCTAACAGCTCTGTCTGATGCTCTAACTCTTTCATCTAAATTTAACACTTAAATAATGGAAAATCCATGATGGAATAATGACAATGTTCGAAAGGACAATTGTTACTCACAACATAGTGGTGATGCCTATCTGCAACTCAGCATCTACAATATATGGTACGTAGCAACTATCATTTCCATTAAATTTAACTGTGAAAGAATAAACGGTTTGTAGAAGTCTTTTCAGGACTTCATACTTTGCAAGATTTCCTTCATTGAACATTGCCACTCCATCAGAGACTCCAAAATGCAGTGTCACCTGACCATTGGAGGGATTTTACTGGGAGTTAAGGAATCCAGTTGATTTTGGCCCCATTGCACTCAACTTTGTTGATCCCACATGCTGGCGTAACATGCTTAATAAGTTGTAATGTTTCCATTTGAAGTCTTCATTGGTCTTTGTCATTGTGGTTTGTATGTTGATGGCAGACTGGCGTTGGATTACAATACAGCTGTTTGTTTCAATCACCATTATTCTAGTACTTGTTCATAACTGGTTTTAATACTACTAAGAGAGTGCAAACTGTTGCTTTAAAAACCCAGGGAGTGTCCACAAGAAAACAGTCTTTAAAATGGAGACTTATCGGCACAGGTATCAGTATTCGGTCTATTCTTGTTCTCTCAATATGTAAATGATACACTGTCATATATCCCAGCAGCAGAAATAGTTCAATTTGATGATGACAGAAGTAGTATCATGGACATGGCTAATGCAGAAATCTCAACATCTGAAAAAATACAAACTATTTTCTTGAAAATTAATAACTGATTATCTGCATATGGACTGTCACTTAATTTTGATAAAACACAATACATGCAATTCAGTACTGCACAAGGCCTGACCATGATATCAGAAATAATGCACAATGATACAGGAATCAATGAAATACATTAGTCAAAATTCTTAGACATTTAATTTTTGATCTTGATTGGCTGAGACAAATTTGCTGGTGTTTCAAAAAGAATATACATATTTCAAATGTATATATTTATTAAAATGTTAAGACATACAACTGTGAAACTTGGGACACATTTACATATCTCTCGCGTTTAGATTATGAATGATCAATATGTCCTCCACCAGCAACATAAACAATATTACATCAGAACTCCAATTCCTCCCCTACTCGGGTAAGCGTGTATATTGTCACTGATGTTAAGCCAGTATAGATCCAGTTCTTCAACTCCTCCAGGTTCAGTGGTACTATTGGCACATCAACATTATCCTTTTTAACAAAACCCCACAAGAAAAAACCACAGGGAATCAAGTCCACTGATCATGGAGGCCAACTGAGAAGTGCTAATTTGGCAGCTGTTTGAAAACTAAACCAACAGTTTGATAGAGTTTCATTCATATACTCATGCACTTTGTGACTGCAGTGAAAAATGAAGTTGCCCTTGTTCAGCCTCGGAACCAGCCACTTTTATAACATCGTAAAATCCTACTGACTGTTAACCAAGTTTCCATCAAAGAAGAATGGGCAGTAAACAGACAAGTGGGATATTGCACAAAATGAATTGATTTGGGAGAATCTCCTACATGTTCAGTGTGACGATGTGGGTTCTCTATGCCTCAGATTCAAACATTGTGTTTGATTACTTTCCCGCTAAGATGGAAAGTCACTTCATCGCTGAAGATGATTTGCTGTGCAAAAGTGTGATCACTGACAATATAATTCTGAAACCCATCAGAAAATGCCAAGTTTGCGTTTGTCATCGTGATGTAGAGCCTGAAACAGCTGTAACTTGTACAGCTTAATAACCAACTGACATCACAAGATATGCCAAATTATTGTTGTAGGCAGTTAAAAAGTCCCGAATCACAAGAGCTGATATTGTAGGACTATGTTGGGAAGTCGTTTGAATCCATGTGACATTTTTGTCGGAAACATGAGGGCAGCCAGGACCCTTTCCTTTACATACACATCCTGTGTCTACAAACTGTTGACACCATCTGTACTTATTCCACCCATTTGGAGGATCAGTTTGGCACGCCAACCAGAAACGTCTTTGTACTGTCCTCACGGAGTTACACTTCGCAAATTACAGAACACAAATGATTTCTGCTGTCGAATAGCCGTTTTACAACAGGTAACCAAGCAAACAGAAGACAATGCCTAGCAGGAATGTATATAAGCTATGTATTCATTCCTCCAATAACCTAGCCGTGGTAAAGCTATAAATACTTTCTAATATGTATATAGTTTTTAAACATCCTGTACTATCTGAGGGGGTGCAAACTGTTGTATTAAAAAACCCAGGGAGTGCACACAGTGGAGCATATTTAAAAATGGAGAATAATCAATATTAGGTCCACCTCTTAACCTGCCTTTTGCCAGCACATACCTCTCACTTTACAACCTCACAGAAGTTGTTCTGTGTCTTGTGGCACTAGAACTCTGGGAATAAACGGTACTGTGGAAAAATGACTTAGCCATAGCGTAGAAAACTGTTTCCACAATCAGTCTTTCACTCTGTCTGTGTGGTACACATTTTTAGTCTATCAGATTCACTTCTTTATCGATTGGGTATTTGGATAATAGGCACAGTACATTTATTCCCTCACAAAGTTGTCAAAAATTTACTGCAGTTCAAATCAACAGTAACATTCATAAATACCACAGTAGAAAATGCTATCCGTCATTTAGCCTAACATACTCAGCCAAAAATATCTGACTTCTGAGTTAATTAGCACTTAAGTTAGCCAATCAGGCTGTAGCATGTGTAAATTTGAGCAGCCCATCAGACAAAAATTAGTGTCAGTAGTTACCATACCATAGATGTTGCACACGAGACTGCTCAGCCTTTGGCTCGGGTCTGATCCTATTTCCAATTTTTGTATCGCTCTCTTGCTCAGTTTTAGGAAACTGATGAAGAACATATTTGGCGACACCATCTCAGATGAGCTGCTTGAATTTATGTACACAACAGCCTGACTGACTAACTTCAATACAAATTCCCTTAGAAACGGCACAATGTACCAATTTTTTTCTTAAACGTTATTTCTCAGAACAACCTACCCTGGAACATCCTTACAAGCTTTTGAGACTTTTACTGACCACCCTATAAAATAATATATAAGTATATGTGGCATCTCAGAAAATGGCTGGGTAGTTTGATTACAATTAATGTTCAAATAAACAATGTTGCAAAAATATGGAAATCTGATGTAAAAGTTTTCCGAGGATTTTTCATAATTTTCGTAAATGCGTAACTCAACAACAATGTCTGAAATCACTTCATTCTATATTTGGCAGTCAACTACCTTCAGCAAAGACTGTTTAGTATTGTGGTTTGCAGGTTTTTGTTGCGAGTCAGGCTTCCAGTGATGAATTTAGTCCAACAGAATTGAAGATGGTTGGCATGTGACTTACTGTGAAATGGAGACATCATAGACAAATTGAAACTAGCTGTAGATTTGATTTTGAATGAATATTTAACTCTGAAGATCTGTTCATGATGATTTCAGCACAATTTGACCAAAGCTCAAAAAACAGGCTTGTCAGCTGGCGTAATGAAATGCTCAGAAAATTTGAGTGAGGAAAGTTAAAATCTGTATACAACACTGTAACAGGAGACAAAACTTGGAAAAGTCATACTAGAACAGTCATTCACGACGTGCCTATTTATGCTCTTGTGCATCATGAACCACATAGTCATAAAAATCATCATATCTCCTAAATGATTCAAGATACTGAAATGGATTTTTCGCCTTTCTTTCAGTAAATGATAGCAGTCAATGAGGCACATATGTTGTATGATAAATGCAATAAACTATTTTATTCGCTGAGATATGGAACACCCATAGCACTGTAGGAAAATCTAAGAGGCGCACATATAGATGTCCACAACAGCTGGGGAATGGTGTAGCAAGATGTATACACATGCTCACAGTAGTGAAAGAGTTAAAGAAGCACTCATCAAACACTAGTAAGGAGGTATTTAACTAGTACACCACACTGGGAAAAGTATATAGATCAAACAGTGCCTATTTTGATTGAGCTGCCCTGGTAATTCCATTAACAAGTCTCAGTTCATACTAAAAGAAAAACTGTTTTTTATTTGTGCATTTATTATATATATATATAATCAAAACATAAAAATTTAACAGCAATCATTGTTACAATCAACAAAACATAATTAAACAATCTCATAAACTGACATACCATAAAGTCCAGCTATCGAAAGCAAAGGCGAGGTTGATAACTCATAAATACATACATCAGTCCAATCTGTTGTGCTAGCAACAGTAAGAGTATTATATTTTGCTTTACATAAAAAAGACCTAAAAGTCTCAATACAGATAAATCACATATTCACATCAGTGTCTGGTAACTTTCTCACTGCAGATGCACGCCTCCACTTCAATTGAATTGAATGAAAAATCGTGCTGAAAAATACATATCATGTCTTATTACAGTCACATCACAAAACTGTTTTACTTGAAAGGGCAGAAGCACCCACAATGGACTCTGAATTTTTAGTCACCACAGAATAGAATCAGAAGTACTGCCACTTTCCAAGAATGGCATCCTTGATGGCATCTACATACTGAGCTGGCACCCAGTACACCCAGTATCTTGAGGCCTCTGTTGGCCCAAGCTGAATTCCCTGCAAGAATAGTTTTTGAATATCACTAGCACATTTTAAAACTGTTCTGGCTCACAGATAATTTAAAGGCTATGGCTAAATATATTCGGGTAAATTGCTAAATGAATACTCCACTGTCTGGCAACTTTTACACTGTAAAAGAACTTCCAAATCCTTTAAAACTAGTTATTGGTCTAGAAATTAAATCCAGAACCTTCATACAATGATCTAACCAATTTAACTATTCTACTGACACATTTAACAGTCTGATTAACGGTTAAATCTGCTGGTATCTCTTGCTTACTTTCCAAAATTCCTCTGCGATAGAGTGACGGATTCCTGGTGTGTGTGTGTGTGTGTGTGTGTGTGTGTGTGTGTGTGTGTGTGTGTTTGTAGGGGTGTACATTTTCTCTTCTGAACAATGTAACTGTCTTCTTGTTGTGTGTATCTGCCATTCAACGTGTCAGCTCTACTGTGAGTAGCAATCTATTTTTGTCCGTAATATTGTTCACATAAATTATGGGATTTTTGTGTTTGATTGAACTATAACCCATCACACGCCAGCGATAAAAAAACGTCTCTCCCAGAATTTCGTCTGGCGAGTATATCTGGCAGAAAAAGGACGTTAAAGAGTGGCACTCTGGCAACACTGTAACAACACGTATTGTAGCTACATCTGAGAGGACAGTTTAATCCTGCTGCACAGTTGACACAACGGTTAGAGCTCTGGGTTACCAGGCAGAAGGCTGAGGGTTCTATCCTGGGTTGGGGTGCGTTTTTTTTTTATTCATTAATTTCATTCTGACATTTCATACTGTAAAATACACCATTTCTTTTGTCATATGTCCCCTAAGTTTATAACATTTTGTAATGCTGAACACAACAAATACGTGGTTAGACAAATAAGAAATAGACAGTTGAAACAATTAACGGGACCATGGTGATAACACATACAAATACACTACTGGCCACTAAAATTGCTATACCAAGAAGAAATGCAGATGATAAATGGGTATTCATTGGACAAATATATTATACTAGAACTGACATGTGATTACATTTTCACGCAATTTGGGTGCATAGATCCTGAGAAAACAGTACCCAGAACAACCACCTCTGGCCATAATAACGGCCTTGATACGCCTGGGCATTGAGTCTAACAGAGCTTGGATGGTGTGTACAGGTACAGTTGCCCATGCAGCTTCAACACAATACCACAGTTCATCAAGAGTAGTGACTGGCGTATCGTGATGAGCCAGTTGCTCGGCCATCATTGACCAGACGTTTCCAATTGGTGAGAGATGTGGAGAATGTGCTGGCCAGGGCAGCAGTCGAACATTTTCTGTATCCAGAAAGGCCCGTACATGACCTGCAACATGCGGTTGTGCATTATCCTGCTGAATGTAGGGTTTCGCAGGGATCGAATGAAGGGTAGAGCCACAGGTCGTAACACATCTGAAATGTAACATCCACTGTTCAACATACCGTCAATGCGAACAAGAGGTGACCGAGACGTGTAACCAATGGCACCCCATACCATCACGCCGGGTGATACTCCAGTATGGCGATGACAAATACACGCTTCCAAAGTGCGTTCACCGCGATGTCACCAAACACGGAAGCAACTATCACGATCTGTAAACAGAACCTGGATTCATCCGAAAATATGGCGTTTTGCCATTCGTGCACCCAGGTTCATCGTTGAGTACACCATCGCAGGTGCTCCTGTCTGCGATGCAGTGTCAAGGGTAACCGCAGCCACAGTCTCCGAGCTGATAGTCCATGCTGCTGCAAACGTCGTCGAACTGTTAGTGCAGATGGTTGTCTTGTGAAAGTCCCCATCTGTTGATTCAGGGATCAAGACATGGCTGCACAATCCTTTACAGCCATGCAGATAAGATGCCTGTCAACTTGACTGCTAGTGATACGAGACCATTGGGATCCAGCACTGCGTTCCGTATTACCCTCCTGTACCCACCGATTCCATATTCTGCCAACAGTCATTGGATCTCGACCAATGCGATCAGCAATGTCGCGATACGATAAACTGCAATCGCGATAGGCTACAATCCAACCTTTATCAAAGTCAGAAATGTGATGGTACGCATTTCTCCTCCTTACACGAGGCACCACAACAATGTTTCACCAGGCAATGCCAGTCAACTGCTGTTTGTGTATGAGAAATCGGTTGGAAACTTTCCTTATCTCAGCATGTTATAGGTGTCACCACTGGCGCCAACCTTGTGTGAATGCTCTGAAGAGTTAATCATTGGCATACCACAGCATCTTCTCCCTGTTGGTTAAATTTCGCGTCTGTAGCACGTCATCTTCGTGTGTAGCAATTTTAATGGCCAGTGGTGTAGTAACTGAGTTTGGACATTATTTGCAAAGCATGTTGCTAGTCCTACTGGTAATGTAAGGCCCTAACGAAATGTAATGGACCTGAACGAAGCAAGAATAATAGTTGGTACTAATCTATGTGACCGTTAGAGCAAGGTACAAAGAAAACAGGTTTTGCTTCTAGTAGAGGAAGTGGTGCAAATAAATTTGATCCCATGATGTGGAAAGGGCATCTTTCAAAGCTGACTAATGTTTCATTTCTATGATTGCTGTATGTAAGTGCAAATGTTTTCCAGAGGACCTGCTGCAATCGCTGTTGACGATTAAGATGTCAGATACCGTACCACTTGGACTACATTTACCTAATAAAAAACATACGCTTGAACCCAGGACGAACCCTCGACCTCCTGCATTCTAATCCAAAACTCTATCCACTGCGCACCAACAGTACAACACAAATACAATGTGTTGCCAGACTGCCACTCTTTAACGTCCTTTTTCTGCCAGATGTACTCGCTGGACGAAATTTTGTGACAGACAGTTTTTTATCGCTGGCATGTGAGGAGCCGCACTGCGAAGCCTGCGTGCGCGAATTTCACTTCATCCTGTGTGTGTGTATATATATATATATATATATATATATATATATATATATATATATATGGTTATAATAGAGGGAAACATTCCACGTAGGAAATAAATATCTAAAAACAAAGATGATTTGACTTACCAAATGAAAGTGCTGGCAGGTCGACAGACAGACAAACAACCACAAACATACACACAAAATTCAAGCTTTCGCAACAAACTGTTGCCTCATCAGGAAAGAGGGAAGGAGAGGGAAAGAGGAAAGGAAGTGGGTTTTAAGGGAGAGGGTAAGGAGTCATTCCAATCCCGGGAGCATATGTCTGCTTGTGTCTGTATGTGTGGATGGATATGTGCATGTGTGCGAGTGTATACCTGTCCCTTTTTTCCCCCAAAGGTAAGTCTTTCCGCTCCCGGGATTGGAATGACTCCTTACCCTCTCCCTTAAAACCCACTTCCTTTGGTCTTCCCCTCTCCTTCCCTCTTTCCTGATGACGCAACAGTTTGTTGCGAAAGCTTGAATTTTGTGTGTATGTTTGTGTGTGTGTGTGTGTGTGTGTGTGTGTATAAACCCAAGGTTGCTTCATCAGGAAAGAGGGAAGGAGAGGGAAAGACAAAAGGATGTGGGTTTTAAGGGAGAGGGTAAGGAGTCATTCCAATCCCAGGAAAGGTTAAGTCTTTCCGCTCCCTTAAAACCCACATCCTTTCATCTTTCCCTCTCCTTCCCTCTTTCCTGATGAAGCAACCTTGGGTTGCAAAAGCTTGAAATTTGTGTGTGTGTTTGTGTGTCTTTTATTGTGCCTATCAACAACCAACGCTTTCTCATTTGGTAAGTTACAGCATCTTTGATTTTACACTCCTGGAAATTGAAATAAGAACACCGTGAATTCATTGTCCCAGGAAGGGGAAACTTTATTGACACATTCCTGGGGTCAGATACATCACATGATCACACTGACAGAACCACAGGCACATAGACACAGGCAACAGAGCGTGCACAATGTCGGCACTAGTACAGTGTATATCCACCTTTCGCAGCAATGCAGGCTGCTATTCTCCCATGGAGACGATCGTAGAGATGCTGGATGTAGTCCTGTGGAACGGCTTGCCATGCCATTTCCACCTGGCGCCTCAGTTAGACCAGCGTTCGTGCTGGACGTGCAGACCGCGTGAGACGACGCTTCATCCAGTCCCAAACATCCTCAATGGGGGACAGATCCGGAGATCTTGCTGGCCAGGGTAGTTGACTTACACCTTCTAGAGCACGTTGGGTGGCACGGGATACATGCGGACGTGCATTGTCCTGTTGGAACAGCAAGTTCCCTTGCTGGTCTAGGAATGGTAGAACGATGGGTTCGATGACGGTTTGGATGTACCGTGCACTATTCAGTGTCCCCTCGACGATCACCAGTGGTGTACGGCCAGTGTAGGAGATCGCTCCCCACACCATGATGCCGGGTGTTGCCCCTGTGTGCCTCGGTCGTATGCAGTCCTGATTGTGGCGCTCACCTGCACGGCGCCAAACACGCATACGACCATCATTGGCACCAAGGCAGAAGTGACTCTCATCGCTGAAGACGACACGTCTCCATTCGTCCCTCCATTCACGCCTGTCGCGACACCACTGGAGGCGGGCTGCACGATGTTGGGGCGTGAGCGGAAGACGGCCTAACGGTGTGCGGGACCGTAGCCCAGCTTCATGGAGACGGTTGCGAATGGTCCTCGCCGATACCCCAGGAGCAACAGTGTCCCTAATTTGCTGGGAAGTGGCGGTGCGGTCCCCTACGGCACTGCGTAGGATCCTACGGTCTTGGCGTGCATCCGTGCGTCGCTGCGGTCCGGTCCCAGGTCGACGGGCACGTGCACCTTCCGCCGACCACTGGCGACAACATCGATGTACTGTGGAGACCTCACACCCCACGTGTTGAGCAATTCGGCGGTACATCCACCCGGCCTCCTGCATGCCCACTATACGCCCTCGCTCAAAGTCCGTCAACTGCACATACGGTTCACGTCCACGCTGTCGCGGCATGCTACCAGTGTTAAAGACTGCGATGGAGCTCCGTATGCCACGGCAAACTGGCTGACACTGACGGCGGCGGTGCACAAATGCTGCGCAGCTAGCGCCATTCGACGGCCAACACCGCGGTTCCTGGTGTGTCCGCTGTGCCGTGCGTGTGATCATTGCTTGTACAGCCCTCTTACAGTGTCCGGAGCAAGTATGGTGGGTCTGACACACCGGTGTCAATGTGTTCTTTTTTCCATTTCCAGGAGTGTATATGAGATGTCCAATATGGAGTACAAATATGCAGTTTTAATTCCCAAGGACTGTAACTATGGCATTTAGCAGCAAGCAGAAATTGTGTATAAATAAATAAATTTGGGATTTAACAAGCAAGGAACACAAACTGATCCAAAGAGTGGTAAGATTGTTTCATGCTGCAAGAGAGTTATGTCTTGATCAACAACTTGTACGACAAGGCGTTGACTGAGGGAGAGCAAGTGGCCAAGTAAGTGCAGCCTCATACAGATAATGTTGACAGGTTACCTTTTAGCAAATAATATAGATTTTATCACTGTAAAGTATTTTCAGGAGCCAGCAAAAGTCATTACAAAATTATACAGCTTCAATTTATAACAGCACACTTTCTTCAGTACCTTGACAGATAAAATCTTAGTGAATGTGAACAAGAAAATATTTGCTACTTGAAACAAAAATCTCAATCTATTTAGAAAATATGTACCATATCAACATTATGAACTAGTATCTTCTATAATTTTTGTGTCTTTCTGTGACTGTGAAATAAAATCATTAAACATTGGAGTGATGTATTTTAAGAGGTAACCTAAGAATTTTCGAAATTCCTGCATGTAGTAACAAAACAAATAGGCTACAACTATGAAGATATAATGAATGAAATGAGGCTATTACCATTATGTGATACTCATCATGGCCATCAATCGGCTCACTAACAACTGCCTTAATTGATGTCATGGGTATCTTGTCAGTGCGTTCTTTAGTGCCAATCCACACCTGATCTTGCTCCATTTTGAAAGTGAGACGTACCTTTCCACCAGATTTATTTAACATTCCTGACAGAGGAAATGGTGGCAATGGATCCTAGAGAAAAAAAAAAAAAAAAAACACCCTTTTAAATACAAAACAGATCATGAAGGTGATCTTAATGAAAACTATATTTACCTGAAAGTATGAAAAACACAGAACAGATTTAGAATAGCAATTTCCTAATATTATGCAACTTTCTTCATTTTATAGATTAATTACTACAGCATCACAATCAGCAGTTACCTGTAACTACATCTCTCATCAAATGATAACACAATGTATACATGTATGCCATACTCCTTCGAAAACAATTTAAGATTTTTTCGTATTTACTTGTGAATCAAACTAATATGAACATTCCCAACGAACATCTAGATTATGATTTGATATCTATCACCAACAAATGGTTGCTCTTTTCAATACAAACAACTTCCACTCATTCACTGATGCAAATGTGAATGAACACAGATAGTCTAGCACAAAAAACGAACTTCCTACACCATACTAGCCTTCACTGTCACTATTTCTATCAGCTGGCAGGTGAAACAAATAAGGTCTGTGTCTTGGAAGAGAAAGAATTCAAATGTAGTTCAAATTTCCTGGACTAATGAGATATTTTGGCAGGTGTAAAATGAACCTTTAAATGAAGTAACACGTAATGAAATACACAATAATTAAAAGACCATCACTTCGGTGTGGGGTGGGGTGGAAGGTGGAAGGGGGGGGGGAGGGGGGGGGGGAGGGGGAGACCATTTGAAGCGAATCAGAAAGAAGATAAGGCATAAGGATATCCAGTCAGATGAAGAAGGTGTAGTTTCAACAGCAGCACAAAATGGTGTAACAGGAGCAGAGCTACTTATAAATAGGAAGAGTGGTAATTACCATATTTACCTAAGTATAAAACGATCCTTATTATAAGACAACCCTCTTTTTTTCCATGACGCTTATTGAGAAAAATTAATTTTTAACATATTTTGGGTATAAAAAGTTAATATTATACATATTCTACATTTATGCCATTTATTATCTACATTTAGATAATATTATGAGAAATAAAATGAAAAAGAAATTATTTACATGAATCTGTAAGGTTTTTCTTTTCTAAATTTTTCACTTACTAACCTTGTCACCAGTGGTATCACTATTTTTAATCTTCGTCATACTCAAAGCACAGCTGTGAAATTTATATTTTTGTTGTCACAAATATTTGGCTATTTCTTCTGAATATGTGGCAATTTCTGAGATTGTGGTTACTGTGGGACCTGGGAACACAGCTGTTTATTCCAATTACATGTTCGATTTCACTTCTATACTGACATGGGAATGTTACAATGTATCTTGCTTCCAAATATATCATCTGCCTGCTGCACTCTCTCTCTCATTGGCTGTGTAGAGCCAACAGCTGACACACACCCTTTCATTCCTGACATACATCACGATGAGCATAGATGACACTGCAGCATGAAACAAATAAGACCACCACCGGCTCCCATCTAGGCTTTTATCGTCTCCTGCAGAAATTAGTACTCTTGTTGAGCATTTGACCAAATTTAAATTCAATTCAATACTGGCTACAAATGTATTCAGGTAAACTGCAGTTTAAACAGATTTAGGGATACTGCAGTTTAAACATGGTAGATGTTCCTGAAATGTTAAACTATGCAGTATAGATTCCCACGGTTGGCAACACAACGTAATTTGCTACCTGCTCACTACTCCCCCTTGACCCTTTTGTGGTATTATGCTTTAGCAACTGAACACGGACTGCAATATCTTTTAGAGTGCAAGTCATATTTAATAACAGCAACTAGTACATAGGTAAAGATCGCAATCACGATTCAGCCCAATTCTCAAACTTGTGCTCGTCCCACCATTTACTGATGTCTGTTGGTACCATCTCCACACAACAGATTTAGTCGCTGTACTTTTTTCTTGTGACAACAATTACAGTCATTTTAATATGATTTCTTTTGTTTCGTTCTCATAAATTTTCCTTCTTGTTTCATCTGAATGTCAGCGTCATGTTCTATAGCCGATTAAAATCTGGAAACATTTTTACCTGGTATTCTAATAATGAACAGTGACCGACTTTCTCGTTTGCAACCCACTTAGTAAATCATTACAGTCTCTTGTAATCAAATAAAATATTGATCCAAGTTCAGAACCAAGGATATTTTTTTTTAAGGACAGCATTTCTGCTTTTGAATGTTTACTTAAGAAGCAGCATAATGTTTGTACTCATACATGTATGAGAACTTTTATTGCAAACCTGCTCAAATAGAACAAGAGTTTGTAAGATGATAAAATTTTGTGCTGTTTCCTCCTGCATTTCACAAAATTTTAAGCACACCAATAGATTGTAGTAATGGCTAGATCATAGAGTCTCAGTGCTGAGCCAGTCAAATGTCACATGATTGTTCATGCAATGTCAATACTGCATTGAGTGTTTCGGCATATCGGGAAATCCTGAGCCTGTTCGAAGGTGAGTATCATTTGCACAGGCCTGCCTTTCTGAATTCTTCAAAATAAAAGCCATAACTTCATCTGTTAATGTAAGAAGACTCCAATATACTCTATTAAACAATGTAAAAATGTCAACCTCAGCAGCAGTAGTTTAATTTGCTAATATAAGACGATTCTTTACTTTTTGAGCAACAAACTTGGGGGGAAAAAAAAACTTTTCTTATAATCGAGTAAATGCATTATTGTGGAAAGTTCAGTGATAAGAGTTGTTTTCATATAATACAATTCTATTTAAAGCAAACATGTGCATTTTCAACAGAGAAACAAAATTATCAATAGGAAATGTCCAAGGAAGAAAGTCACACCCCCAGAAACGGATGTGTGTGTTCTTTTGTTTGAAATATTTTCAAAAAAGAATAGTAACTGAAAAATAGACAAATGAAAAATTTGTGTGTTTGGAGCCAACTCTTCTAATGCTGTCCTCACAGGGTGCAGGTGCGCCTCCGTTCTCTCTAAGGCAGCTGCAGCTTGTGTAGGCTACCTGTCAAGCATACCTACTGCAAGGGAGGGGGTTACAACAAAAGCTAGGAGCAGACAGACAGGAACTGGGAAACAAAAACTAAAAAACAAGACAGGATTAAGAAGGGGAACTAAATGGGCACAAGTGGCTGAATCATAGGAAATTTGCTATAGAAAACACTGTCCTCACTTTGGGAGTTACTGATATTTTTGGTCATGCCAATCACGTGAAATCACCACACCAAGTGCTTTCTGTGCATTTGACAAATCTCCAAACTGCTACATCAATGTTTTACAGTTGGACAAGTTCTATGTGCTGACCAAGAACCTGTTATTTAAAATCAGCCCATTTCCTTCATCAATGCAAATTTAGTTCCAAATAATTGCAACATGCTTCACATTTATCAAACACAAACATTTTCCTGCAACAGGAAATTATGTCTGCTCATCCTGTTTTCAGTAGAAAGCTGAATCTGGAATCATTACTGACAAAATTGTAGCAACTTTATGTAAGTTAAGTAAGATTACTTTATTGGAAATTTAAGTTGTTTTTTATGAATATGGAAAATGACAACTAAAAATAATAAATTTTCTCTGTACGAGGAATTTTTGGAGAAAGACATATGGTCAATAGCAGGCTAGTACTCATAATGGGGAATTTGCTTTGGCCACCAGATTCATATGCTGGCATAACAGTTGAAGCAAAACCGAGTTCACAGGTGCATGCTGGTTGACTTTCGATGTCACCTGCAGAAAATATTAACAATTTTCATACGAAAATTCCTCTTCGATTTGTTTGTTTGGCCGATGATTAATGGTGTTTGTTTATAGGCATGACCTCCAGAAACTGCCTTTGGCTGGAATGGGTATCCATGCTCAGATGTTGGAAGCAGCACACACAAAGTTCATTTAGAAGGAAATATACGTCCCACTTGCCCTGTGTCATTCATCAAGTAGCACTACTGGCCAACCCTAGAGAAGGTACAGTGTTTTCAAGTTACTACCCTCACTTGCTTTGTTCACAACGAACCTTATGTATATTTTGCGAGCAATGTACTTTGGATGAAGAGGCACCACATCTTTATTATGTGATAATCTTACATACGTATGAGTTAACTTTATGTCCTCCTCACAGAGAAGACAAAAAGGATCAATACTGACATACTGGAAATATCAGTAGCCATCCTCCACACTAGTATCGCTATCCTAGTCTCTCTCTTTTCAACTACCCAGCAGGAGAGATCATATTAGCAGTTATAAACAACCTGTTAACATACATAAACCTGGGATGTGAGTCATGGGATCAGCTTTACATTTGGCTAACTTATGTTTGGTGGGAGACACTAAGGCATAGGCAGTGTATCACGGAGAGGTAAGGAACGTGCAGAGATTTGAAATTCTGAAGGTAGGCTTGCTGCAGCAATATAGAAGCAGAAACAGCTGTAAATATTGGGAACACCTGAACAATGTGTCTCGAATACAAAAGAGAAGCCATCAAGAATTTTGTGGACAGGATTAGAAAGCTAAATGTCAAGATTTACAAGTTATTTAATGGGATAGACAAAAAATCTACTCACCAAGCGATGGCAGTACACATATATAAATGACTGTTGTAATTGGCAAGCTTTTGGAGCCAGTGGCTCCTCCTTCAGGCAGAAGGGTTGAAGGAGAAGGAAGAAGGGGAAGACTTTGGGAAATTCATCCAGAACCACAGGTCAGGGGAGACTTACCGTATGGTAACATCTCCGCGTTACTCTTGTGAGTAAAAGAGGTCTGCACTCTAATGTAAACATGTCAACATTTCCATAAAAGAACAAGTATTGAAAAAACTTAGTAATGTTGATTCCTAAGAATATATTAGCGAATTTGGGACATCATTGTCATTGGCACAACTGATTATTTTAAGTTACGGCATCCGTTAAGGACTGGATCATATGAACTATCTCTGGGTAATTTTCTTTTGATGAATTACTGCAAGACACTGATCACTGTGACACATGATGTAAACGTGAGCTGTGTTCTGTGCCACAATCCGTATTTTGTTTTGGAGATTTATATAAGTGCAACTGATCCATTGATTGTATTTCTAAAAAGTTGTGCTTCAACAAACATTATAAATTATCTGACAAACTCTGCCATTGGACTGTTCTTGGATATGACAGCTAACCCGATTAATGCACTACTGGTCATTGTCTCAACACTGACATCAAGTTTAACAACTGTGTGGAAAAGCAATACACTCCTCCATCCAATGTTAATTCCTTCTCCAGTTTTGGTAGAGGTAGTCTTACAAACTGCAGAATTACTGCTGGCAGCAAGGTGGTGTAAACATATTGTAGTACTGCAGCCTACCATGCATGCGAATATATATGGTTGAAGCTCTGGCGAGCTCATAGTGTGAATGCAGAGGAGTCATGGCTTGGCTCCTGTAGTGCATTTATCATGCAGTGTGGATGCCGCAGTTGCGGGACGCAATTTAGAGTAAATCTGTCAAAGTAATTAAGATTCTTGCCACAGAAGTTGGGTATTTCATATCGGCGTTGATGGTTTAGTACTGGCGATTTATTTCAGAACGATAATACCAAAATCATGTGACTAGACATAAGAACAACAATACACAGCATCAGACAGTTATGGGACAAGTAACATGCACTGAACAAGTATCCATGTAAATATTAAAAGTGTGTGTGTGTGTGTGTGTGTGTGTGTGTGTGTGTGTGTGTGTGTGTCACTGAGCAACAGAAAAGGGGAGAGGGAGATGCCCAATAAGCTGGAGCAAGTCTGCCCTGGTGACACCGAATGACGAAGAAATGTAAACAGTACAAAGGGAAATGTCAAGTTAGGAAGAAAAATGTAGAGTGCAACAGTTTGAAGCGGCTGTCAGGGAGATGGGTTGACTACGAATGTCATCCCGGATGAGCAGCATGACTCCCCCATGAGATGGAATGCTTTCCTCAGGGCCAAGATCAAAGTGGATCGAGGAGAAATGAGAGAGCTCAAAGCAGTCATGAGGATGCAATTTTGTTTCCTAGAGGCAGAGAACAAGTGGATGCTGCAAACATTCCACTGGAGGAGAGTCATGACGAGGAAAGTGGACAAGGGGAAAAATGAAGGGGTACCACTTTGGCAACTGGCAACTGCCAGCCCTTGAAGACTCACTGCTACAGATTGTTGCACAGATGACAAAATGGTAGACATCGAAATAGACGACAGAGGGATAGAAAAACAATTAAAATCACTCAAAAGAGGAAATGCTGCTGGACCTGATGGGATACCAGTTCGATTTTACACAGAGTACGTGAAGGAACTTGCCCCCCTTCTTGCAGCGGTATACTGTAGGTCTCTAGAAGAATGTAGCGCTCCAAAGAATTGGAAAAGGGCACAGGTCATCCTCGTTTTCAAGAAAGGGCGTCGAACAGATGTGCAGAACTATAGACCTATATCTCTAACGTCAATCAGTTGTAGAATTTTGGAACACGTATTATGTTCGAGTATAATGACTTTTCTGGGCACTAGAAATCTACACTGTAGCAATCAGCACGGGTTTCGAAAAAGACGATCGTGTGAAACCCAGCTCGCGCTATTCGTCCACGAGACTCAGAGAGCCATAGACACGGGTTCCCAGGTAGATGCCATGTTTCTTGACTTCCGCAAGGCGTTTGATACAGTTCCCCACAGTCGTTTAATAAACAAAGTAAGAGCATATGGACTATCAGACCAATTGTGTGATTGGATTGAACAGTTCCTGGATAACAGAACACAGCATGTCATTCTCAATAGAGAGAAGTCTTCCGAAGTAAGAGTGATTTCAGGTGTGCCGCAGGGGTGTGTCGTAGGACCGTTGCTATTCACAATATACATAAATGACCTTGTGGATAACATCGGAAGTTCAATGAGGCTTTTTGCAGATGATGCTGTAGCATATCGAGAGGTTGTAACAATGGAAAATTGTACTGATATGCAGGAGGATCGGCAACGAATTGACGCATGGTGCAGGGAATGGCAATTTAATCTCAATATAGACATAGAAAGAAAGATCCTTTATGATTTAGCTACAGTATAGCAAGTCAGCAACCGGAAGCAGTTAATTCCATAAATTATCTGGGAGTACGCATTAGGAGAGATTTAAAATAGAAAGATCATATAAAGTTGATCGTCGGTAAATCAGATGCCAGACTGAGATTCATTGGAAGAACCTACGGAAATGCACTCCGAAAACAAAGGAAGGAGGTTACAGTTCACTTGCTCGCCCATTGCTTGAATACTGCTCACCGGTGTGGGATCCGTACCAGATAGGGTTGATGGAAGAGAGAGAGAAGATCCAACGGAGAGCAGCGCGCTTCGTTACAGGATCATTTAGTAATCGCAAAAGCGTTACGGAGATGATAGACAAACTCAAGTGGAAGACTCTGCAAGAGAGACGCTCAGTAGCTCGGTACAGGCTTTTGTTGAAGTTTCGAAAACATACCTTCACTGAGGAGTCAAGCAGTATATTGCTCCCTCCTACGTATATCTCGTGAAGAGACATGAGGATAAAATCAGAGATTAGAGCCCACACAACAGAGGCATACAGACAATCTTTCTTTGAACAAACAACATGAGCCTGGAATAGAAGGGAGAACCGATAGAGGTACACAATGTACCCACCACCACACACCGTCAGGTGGCTTGCGGAGTATGGATGTAGATGTAGAGGCTGGGGGATCCTGCTCCATGAGATCTACAAAGGCGTCGGCATTTTCCTTCTATCGGTCTGTGGAGTCCAGCGCAGAAAAATAGTTGGAGGTGCGCACCAGCAATAGAGAGGTCAGCCAGGCAATGGTATCACGTGGCAACACCATTGAAGAGGACCTTCAAGTCGGCAAAGGAGAAGACCACTTGCCTTTGTTTTGATGGAGCACTTCCGGTTGGCTCGAGGGATGTAAGAAGTCTTCACGGGAGTATTCCTTCTGTCGTTTCCAGCTTGCCAGTTGTGTAGCAGGTGACTTTGCCCCGTGAGGTGATAGTTTAATGGGTTGTTGCACAGCCGGGGGAGCAGGGGATGCTACCGTAACACTGGGCAATTTTAAAACTGCAATGCTGAATTAGAGGTCACATGACCACCTTGCCACGTCCTTCGTGGAATGAGATGTAGCAAGAGCAGTACTTTAAGTGCCAGATGGTAGAACGTAGGATATCCTAGGATATCCGACTCACCAAGAACTTGCAAGCGACCGGGTCAGGCACTTTTTCCTTCACCCGGACCTCCTGGATGACCGTTCATCGAGATACAAGGGACAATCTCAGGAAGAGGTGGCCTGGTTGCCATTGCAAATGATACAGCAGGGAGGAGGGGAGGGACAATCGCCCTCGTGAGCATCCCTACCACAGGTTACACATTTGGGCCGGTGTCTACAAGACATTCGAGTGTGGTTGTAACAATGTAGCAGTGCATCAGGTTCGGAATGTGTGGTCGAACTGTGATAGCTTCATATCTTGCTTTGATCTTGGACGGAAGCACCACTCCATCAAAAATGAGAAAAAGAATGCGTGTGGGCACTAGGGATGCATCCACCTTTTTCATCACCCAATGGACTGCAATGACACCCCGATCGGAGAGGTATGTTTGGATTTCTGCCTCGGTCACACCATCGAGCAGCCTAGTGTGAATAACTCCATGGCAAGAATTCAGGGTTCGATGGGTCTCAACACAAACAGGATAGCCATGGAGGAGCAAAGCTGCAAGCAGTTGCTGTGCTTGAGAATCACAAGTAGTCTCTAAAACCAAACTGCCATTGCATAAATGAGAGCAGGATTTCACAGGGCTAGCAATTCTATCATCTTTCTGAGTAACAAACATATTTACTGTAGCAAGGGACTTACTGCCTTCAGCACAGGAAACCATGAGGAAATATGGTGCAGCTGGGAGAATCTTTGAATCATTAGCCTCATTCCGTTTACATTTAGTAGACAATGACTGTGAAGAACATGATTGGCTCACAGCGAGAACATTCCCCACGACTGCCAGCATCTCCGATGCCATGCTCCTTCTGCCCCCCCCCCCCCCCCCCCAAAGGGAATGCACTGGTTTTAAGCCGTCGGCACACGGACCGTGCATCTGAACGTTGAGCGTGCCGAGTTCCTGATGTCATAGTGTGGAATAGCACGTTCGGGAGTCTTCCCGAACATGCAAGGCCAAGTCTAGCATGTCACATATTCTGAGCGTGCGTCTGAGCATTGACCAAAGAGATGGCACAACGGCACCTATGTCACATACACGCCATCTCCCTTCAGAACAGAGTTGTGAGGCACCATATTGGCATTCATTTCAAGCCTATACGTATATGTGCCGTTTCTGAGCACCAGCAAATTGGAGAATCACTCGAAAATCTGTTGTTAACAGTGTGATTAAAAAAAAAAGGGGGGGAGAGGGGGGGGGGGAGGGAGGGAGAGAGAGAGACATCTTATTAGACATGCAGCACGGAAGGGAAAAGATGCTGCAAAGGCAGGGGCTCCGTGGCAGCCAAGCCCGAACCCGCCAAAGAAAGGCGAGCCTCGTGGGGTGAGGAGGGGGGAGTGTCAAAAACTGTGTCGCTCATCTAAATTTTGTTGTTTGAATAGTGGATTTTTAGTGTGTGTGGTCCTGGCATTTGAACCGAGTGATTGTTTGACAATCCATTCCAACGGACTACGTAGTTGAAATGACAATGAGTAATTACACTCATAATGTAATGTTTTAGTTGTAAATAGGAAGGCCCAAAATTTGAAGTGTTTGAATATCAGAATGTATAGGGATCTTGCCAAATAACAATGGACCTCACTGTGTGTCCCCAATCCGCCACGACTAATTAATGTTACAGGAACAAATCTTTAGCTGGCTGTGAGACAAGCAAGAGATCTGACACCATGGGGAAACCATATACATAGGGTTTAGGCACGCAGTCATAAAAATGTAACCCTCATTCCTGTTTCTGAAACTTTGTGCAGTATTAAAAGTGAGAAGGATCAGTTATTTTCAGATGTTAAAACATGGCATCTTGCAGTGTTTTTTCATTAAATCCAAAATACAGCCTTTTATTGCTACAAAAATTACTCCACTTACAGCATTCTTAATAAATGGTAATTACATATTATTTGAAGGTCATCAACTTTAACATAAATGTTCAACACCTTACTAAACAAACATATGCATAAAAATAATGTGGGCTAGTGCTAAATCAAAGACACACAGCTGAAAAATCATAAGCAGAGGTGAACGAAACCTGAAATCAATTTGGAACCTGTATGAAATATTCAAAGGAAACATACACTACATAGCTGAAGTTTTACGGACCAAGTACATGGAATTCACAGAGAAATAGGCCACATTTCTTTTGTTCTTTACTACCACCCCCAGCACTGACGCCAATAGTAAACAGAGACATAAATCAACAGCTATTAAGAAGTTTTAGATCAAGCAACTGTGAGGAATTTTAAAACAGTCTTGCACAATGGATGCACCCAGTGACCGGTCTATTGGCACCGTAGGACCTTTTGAGGCCTGTTCAGATGGAGTTTAGTTATTACATACTGGAGCAAAATGTCAGAACAGGAAAATGAAAATTATGTTTATTAATAGTGATATCAGGGATCTCAAAACATTACCCAATTAGATCTCACCTTTGCATTTTTTATTCCAGGCATTGCATCTTCTGGAACACCTTTATCCAACACCTTCCGATGTTGTTTCTGTTTGCAAAATGGCTCCTTGCTTGTGGATACAGCTTTCTCTTCTAGCAATTCCTATTAACAAGAATGGTGTTACTTCTTATGATGACTAATGGATGTGCTGACAAATACAAATGATGCTTGCTTAAAAATCTATGGACAGAAAGGCAGTGGGAATTATGTATAGACAGACAGCTAAAGAGATTGCGCGCACACATACCCTCACAAAGCTGTCAAGCTGTGTATACAAAAATAAAAAAAAAAACAATGGTGAAATATTCAAATAACTTACAAGAATGCATCTGAGTAACATCTTTGACAATAACCACTTCCTTGATAGGCGCACACTCAGCCATTTTCAATATACAAATGCATTGAGAAAATGTTGTGCAGGAAAATTTAAAACATTGGTATGCAGATCACACGCAGAAATGTACAAAAACACGCACGCACACACACACACACACACACACACACACACACACACACACACACACACTTTAAACACTACTGCCATCACAAAACTAGAGATGACCAATGTCAGAAGTTACTGATAATGAATATTAATAAACTTCTGTTGCTCTGTTGTTTGACCAGAGATAGAGCAGGATTTCAAGCAGAATTTAAGCAAAATCTCCATCTCTATTTACAAGGTTACATGTTAATTTGATTTGAGCTGCTTCCTTATCAATACTATCCCAATAGCTGGAAGAGCATGCCTGAATCTCACTATTGTGATATTCCATAGGATGACTTGTTCCAAGACAAGCATTCTGCAACAACAGATTTGTTCAGCTGTTTTAAATGTGCGATACTTATGCTCAGTACACCATTCCTCCACAGTCATACTAGTTTGACCAATATACAACGTATTACAATTGCAACGAATGCAATAGATACACACAGCAAAATCATCCTTTAATTTCCTAAAAAGGCTATAATCTTAGATTTTGGTCAAAAAACACATTTCACATCATTTTTCTGCAGAACATGACCAACCTTGTTGGAAATGCTTCCTGTGTAAAACAAAGAGGCCATAGTCTACGGTGTAACATTGATATTATCACCTCTCACAAGATTCACTGTTGGTCACTGGTGCAAGGTGCGACTACTCTGTCTTTTGCTGTAGCCATTCTGATGGAAGGTCGGCTTCGAGATGATGTGGGCCTTACAAACCAAGGTACAAAGAACCCCTTCATGCTACAGCAAATTGTGACAACTGTCAGCCTATGGATACAAATCAATGCGTACTGGCTTAACTATCAGCCTGTATATACTAACCAGTGCGTGTTGGCTTACTATGAACGGCATATTGAATGAATGACCAGTTGTACCAACCATCAATTGTGAATTCGGCGAGTGATGTTAATAATGATGTGGTACCAACGTCTACTGTCCTTTTGCCTGCACAGAATATACTTCCTACAGCATTGGTAGTTTTCTGTGGAAATATGATGTGAAATGTGTTTTTCGATCACCACCTATGATTACAGGGTGTATACGTGGACAAGAAAAAAAAAAAAAAAAAATTCCTGGAATTTTGCCGATTAAAAAATACACTTTTTCATGTTAAGTGACAGTATACTTTCCTTCAGAATCGGAAAACTTATCAATCCTTTGAATGATCAAGGTTTTGTACACTAGCGTAGAACCTCCCGCCTCTTTAAGAAACAAACCCCAGAAAAAAAATGTGTTTTTGAAAGACGCTTGATTTGCAGCAACAAGTACGCTGCATATTTTCGTATTACGAATGTATATAAACAAATTCCACCAAACACAGAATGTTTGTTCCCAAAGCATTGAAATTGGGAGATCACGATGTGCTTTCGTAAGCCAATCATAGCTCATGTCATGTGATCTCGCCAGCCAATGGTAGCAAATATTCATCACGTTTACATGGGGCACCCAAAACTGGATTTTGTAAAGTGATCTCCCAATACTGCTTGAGGGTGGTCAAGTACACATTTCAAAATCTATTCTGGAAATCCGCTTCTGGTTGCCAGTTTTCCAATTCCACAATTGATTTTCGCTCCCAAGTAAACGCAGTCGGTATTGAAACGTGATTGGAGTGTAAGGTTTTGTCTTGTTTTTCAAAATTTTGGCAAATATTGACAGAGTGGCTCATTGTATAGTGAAAGATAAGTGGAAATATTAGACTGAAGCTGTTTATACCTCGTCTAATTGAAGAGAAATAGTGATTGTGCTGACTAAATCATCAACTATGTCTGCTGTTTTCCAGGCGCCGTAGTTAACTGGTCTAGCAAACCCGCTTCAGACAACAAAAAACGGTTTCAGAAATTCAGTTTTTGTCTTTCAGAAGATGTGTCGCATGTAAATGTAGTGATTCAGAGCATAGGACATGTGATGTAGTCAGCCTATAGCAACAACACTCTTAAGCAGCGTGAACAGACAAATAGAAAAAGTTAATGGTATAAACTAACACACATAGTGTAGCTACAAGAAAAGCTAAACTTTCACATACCGGTATAATATTTGTCTTTTTTTGCATGTGTTACACTTCAATACATCACACAAATGTGCCAGTAAAATGTTAAGTAATGCCGCAAATGTCTGGTCTCTAAATTCTTCTAAGTGGCTGTGTACTCTGAAAGTAACGCTTTTAAAACCACAAATCACAATGTTTTCCCACAACCTATTACACCAGAAAACAGCATTATTGTGCCTGTGCAGCTACGATGATGTAGGTAGTCCATATGTTCGTATGTATATAGCATTAAGAGACCTTACATTATGTAACAAACAAAACAGGACATCAGAGGATACTCCATGAGCATCAGAATTTCGTAAATGACGATTAGACTTAAATAGCACATTCGTATGTCCAGATTCACAAAGACGTACGCCCCAAGCTGATATTAATCTTTTCAGTGTGGTTTTCAGGATGCAAATTTTCTTTGAGTACCAGTACCATATTATCTCATGTTTAGTTCTTTGTTATGGCATAATGCCATACGTCCCAAAAGATAACAATGTGCATTTGAAATTCTGCAAACATTTGACACTATAGTGCGCGTCATTTACGATGGTGGCCGAGTTTAGGTTCGTTCTGCGCATCTGACGTCACAAAACACAGTCAGCCAATGAACAGACAACGACGTTGCCAGAGCTCGACTGCAGTGCAGAGCACGGACGAGTGTCTTCAGTTTTAGAAACATTCAGTCATAAATAAAATAACTGAACAAAAGCAATGTCTTGATAGCAGACTTTCTTTTATAGAAAGTTTGGAAAAAGCATTCTTTATACCAATTGCTTCATATTCTATTAATCAATTAACCAAAAAGCAATAAGCCTCCTAATTCAGGTGATAGCAAGGAAAGGTGTTTGTATCATTCTCACGAAATGCTTTTTCGCAATAAAGAACAGCGGTAATCTTTTATTTTCTATTGTACTTCGACGAAACATGAGTAATTCATAGTCATACCAACAGTGTTTATCGGTATTTTGCGTGATATCTTAGAGTCCTCCAGAAGCTCAGGTGAACAAGCTGCCTTAGCGTAATGGTTAAGGTGTTTGACTGCTAAGCGAAAGGTTCTGAGTTCAAGCCTTGTTCGGTGATTAATATTTTCTTTATTTAAAATCAACATCAAAGTGTCTTACTTCATGAATTTTATTCGTTTGAATATAATTTTTTTGAAATTTCTAGTACTTTGTCTCTTCATTATAACCATAATAAATTTTCGGTTTTTCTAATTTTGTCCTCCAATATTTCTTTTCACAGAAATTAAAAACAATGAAAAGGCACACATCAATAGTCATGTTATCTGTTTTGTTTGTATATCTTCTCTTCCGCAGTCGCTGTTTTACTATTAATATTGAGATATATTCTTTTGCGACAGTATTAAAAGTATTATTTAGAGCAGAATTTGAAACACATTCCTCTTCTGCAACTGTAATAAGCGTCTTATTTAGACCAGACGTATTTTTCCCTTTTGAAGCATCTTAAGTGGACAGTATTTTGTCTCCTCAATTGCCAAGTCACCTTTGGTAGTTTTGTGCTGCGGTAACACAATATTCAACGTTTGTGTCGGCTGATCAGTGTTTTAGCAAATAAATGCTGTTTGTGTGTGCCACACACAAAAATTATATTTGACATAGCTCAGAGCACTTCACGGATACACAGTATATTCAAGTCCTGTTTTTCTAAGTCCACAGTTTTGTTTAATGTATTTTGTCTACTTCCTTTTGATTGACTGAAGTGCTTTAAAATAAAGCCAAACGTGCCCAGTGTAAATAAAACTTTTATTAGAGTAGAGAAAGACGGAATATTTCTCAATATTACATACAACACCTATCTGGTACTTAAATTAAATGAGATATTGTTAAACAGTAAATTTTATATGAAATTTAGGTATCTTGTCCACATTTCATTCTCAACATTGTAGCAACTAAAATCGACCATACGGAAAGTATACTCTACGGACTTTTACCTCTGCAAACTTTTCAAAATTTCGTGCAATGGTTTACTACATTTAATGCTGCAAAATAACTGCATTGAACATCAAAACAAAATTAAGTCATTTATGGGGGGAGGTATCAGTCAAGAAGAAGTGTAAAAATCAAATTTTTGGGCCAAATACTTCTTGTGAAATTGAATGACAAGTGTGTCAAAGCAGTCGGAACACCACGCGTCTGCACAGGCGAGCAGTGCAGAGATGACAAAATGCGGAGAGCACGTCTCTGCACCAGCGAAAGGGATAATGTGGCCGTGGCGGCTTTACTTCATAAACTGCGCGCTCCCCCCTAAACGTAAGTTTGTGAACTATACTATGGCGCTGCTTCTCATGGCGTGTGCGTCGTTTGCAACTGGCAATGCAGCAACTCCCGCATCTGAGCAGGCATGTGCGAGCCGCCAAGATAAAAGAATTGAACTACAGCCAATAGTGTTTCCGATAAACGGACTGCCTCTGAAGAAAGGATTAATTAAAGCCTTTTTTTTTATGAAATCAACAAAAATAACTTCAGTGTTCTGCAAGGCAATTAATGCCCAACTGCCAAAAACCTGGAAATAAAATCAAATCATAAAACTGAAACTAATACCATATTATACCCTTCCATAATTACGTGAACGTATTTAAGTCACTTTATAGCTATGGGCCACAGAAATCGGTTTTGTTTTCATTTGACTTGACAGCTGTCAACCAAGAGGAAACAACAAAACCACTAAATGTAAACACGGTTCACGTGGAAACTACCTCCCACCTCACTACAAATCAAACTGCTCTGCATATGTGCGAATCTGGCAACTTGGGCGCACAAAGAAAATGTTTCCGGGTAGCACCTGGCTGCTTGTTGCTACTGCTGGAACAGCTCGTGTCCAGTTACCTTGGATGCAGCTAACAGCCGCACTTCAAATAGCCAGAAGCGGGAGAAGGTACTGCTCATATGCGACTTAACTACGTACACGCATAAGCATCTCTGAATAATTAATCTAATCTAATCTTCAGAAACGCTTTCCTTCACATTGCCAGTCTACATTTTATATCCTCTCTACTTTGACCATCATCATTTATTTTTCTCCCCAAATAGCAAAACTCATCTACTACTTTAAGTGTCTCATTTCCTAATCTAATTCCCTCAGCATCACCCAATTTAATTCCACTATAGGCCATTATCCTTGTTGTGCTTTTGTTGATGTTCATCTTATATCCTCCTTTCAAGACACTGTGCATTCCGTTCAGCTGCTCTTCCAGGTCCTTTTCTGTCTCTGACAGAATTACAATGTCATCAGCAAACTTCAAAGTTTTTATTTCTTCTCCATGGATTTTAATTCCTACTCCAAAGTTTTCTTTTTCTTGCTTTACTGCTTGCTCAATATACAGACGGAATAACATCAGGGATAGGCTACAATCCTGTCTCACTCCATTCCCAACCACTCCTTCCCTTTCATGTCCCTCGACTCTTATAACTACCATCCGGTTTCTGGAAAAATTGTAAATAGCCTTTCGATCCCTGTATTTTACCCCTGCCACCTTCAGAATTGGAAAGAAAGGATTCCAGTTAACATTGTCAAAAGCTTTCTCTAAGTCTACAAATGCTAGAAACATAGGTTTGCCTTTGCTTAATCTATCTTCTTAGATAAGTCTTAGGGTCAGTATTGCCTCAAGTGTTCCAACATTTCTACGGAATCCAAACCGAGGTCGGCTTCTACTAGTTTTTCCATTCGTCTTTAAAGAATTCATGTTAGTATTTTGTAGCCGTGGCTTATTAAACTGACAGTTCAGTAATTTTCACATCTGTCAGAACCTGCTTCCTTTGGGATTGGAATTATTATATTCCTCTTGAAGTGAGGGTATTTCACCTGTCTCAAACATCTTTCTCAGCAGATGGTAGAGTTTTCTCAGGACTGGCTCTCCCAAGGCTGTCAATAGTTCTAATGGAATGTTGTCTACTCCTGGGGCCTTCTTTCCACTTAGGTCTTTCAGTGCTCTGTCAAACTCTTCACGCAGTATCATATCTCCCATTTCATCTTCATCTACATCCTCTTCCATTTCCATAATATTGTCCTCAAGTACATCGCCCTTGTACAGACCCTCTATATACTCCTTCCACCTTTCTGCTTTCCCTTCCTTGCTTCGAACTGGGTTTCCATCTGAGCTCTTGAAATTCTTACAGTGGTTCTCTTTCCTCCGAGGGTCTCTTTAATTTTCCTGTAGGCAGTATCTATCTTACCCCTAGTAAGATAAGCCTCTACATCCTTACATTTGTCCTCTAACCATCCCTGCTTAGCCATTTTGCACTTCCTGTCGATCTCATTTTTGAGACGTTTGCATTCCTTTTTGCCTGCTTCATTTACTGCATTTTTATATTTTCTCCTTTCATCAACTAAATTCAATATTTCTTCTGTTACTCAAGGATTTCTACTAGCCCTCTTCTTTTTACCTACTTGATCCTCTGCTGCCTTCACTACTTCATCCCTCAAAGCTACCCGTTCTTCTTCTACTGTATTTCTTTCCCCCCATTTCTGTCCATATTTCCCTTATACTCTAGCTGAAATTCTGTACAACCTCCGGTTTAGTCACTTTATCCAGGTCCCATCTCCTTAAATTCCCACCTTTTTGCAGTTTCTTCAGTTTTAATCTATAGTTCATAACCAATAGATTGTGGTCAGAGTCACATCTGCCCCTGGAAATGTCTTACAATTTAAAACCTCTTTCCTAAATCTCTGTCTTACCATTATATAATCTATCTAATACCTTCTAGTATCTCCAGGCTACTTCCACGTATACAACCTTCTTTCACGCATCTAAGGCTTCCATTTAGACCCGTGTTGACCAGTCTGTGTGGCAGTTGAAAATAGCAAAATAAAAGCCAAAGTCTTAAATTTTGCATTCAAGAAATTGTTTGTACAGGAGAATCCTACAAATATAACATCCTCTGATCATCGGAGAGACTCCCATATCGGTGACATTGTAATAAGCCCAACACAAAGTCCCAAGCGATTGGAAGCATCTGTGTAGATATAGATGTAGATTTATAAATTCAGTACACTAGATAAAAAGTCAGTAGTGTCATATCTCAATAAGGAACCTGAAACTTTCAGCACAGGCACATGTAGAGGAACTATGGCTCAAGTTTAAAAAGATAGTTGACCATGCATTGGATAGATATTAGAACAGTTCATAATGGGAGGGAACCTCCGTGGTATACAGTCACTGTAAAGAAACTTCTACAGAAACAGAGACCACAGCATAATAGGTGTAAAACAAAGCATAGGGCTGAAGACAGACAGATGCTGAATGAAAAACGTTTGGCTGTCAACAGCACAATGTGTGAGACCTTCAATTACTACTGTAGCATAGTATTGTCCAGTGATCTTTCACAGACCCAAAGACATTCTGGTCATACATAAAGTCTGTTAGTGGCACAAAAATTAGTGTCCAGTTCCAAGTGAGTGAGACACGAGCTGCAATTGAGGGTAGCAATGCGAAAGCTAAAATGCTTAACTTCGTTTTCAATTTTCCTTTACAAAGGAAAACCTATGAGAATGGCCCAAATTTAATCCTCGTCCTACTGAAAAGATGAGCACAACAAAAGTTAGTGTCAGTCAGTGGTGTTGAGAAACCGTTGAAATCGTTAAAACTAAACAAAACTCCAGGCCCCAACAGAATCCCTGTCAGATTGTATACTGTATTTGCAGCTGAGTTAACCCTCTTCTAAGTATGATCTATCACAGAATCCCCCCACCCCCACCCCCACCCCCAAAAAAAGAAGCCAGTTCTTGGGGAAAAAAAAAGAGCACAGGTCACACCCCTCTACAAGAAGAGTAGTAGAAGTGATTCACAAACCTACTGTTCAATATCCTTGACATAAATTTGTTGTAGAATCTTAGAACATATTCTGAGCTAAAACATAATGAGGTATCTTGCACAGAATGACCTCAATGCCAACCAACATGGATTCGAAAAGCATCGATTATATGAAACCCCACTCACACTTTTCTCAAGACATACTGAAAGCTTTGGATTCAGGCAATCAGGTAGATGCAGTATTTCCTGATTTCCAAAAAGCATCTGACTCAGTACCACACCTATGCTTATTGTTAAAAGCACGATCACATCAGGTATCAAGTGAAATTTGTGACTGGATTGGGGACTCTTTGGTACGGAGGATGCAACATGTTATCTCGGATGGAGAGTCACTGTCAGATGTTCAAGGAACTTCAGCTGTGTCCCAAAGAAGTGTGTTGGGACCCTTGCTGTTCATCTTGCACAGACACTATGTGATCGAAAGTATCTGGACACCTGGCTAAAAATGACTTACACGTTTGTGGCACCCTCCTTCGGTAATACTGGTATTCATAATGGTGCTGGCCCACCCTTAGCCTTTATGACAGCTTCCACTCGTGCAGGCATACATTCAATCAGGTGCTGGAAAATTTCTTGGGGAATGGCAGCCCAATTGTCACGGAGAGCTGCACTGAGGAGAGGTATTGGTGATAGTCAGTGAGGCCTGGCACAAAGTCGGCATTCCAAAACATCCCAAAGGTTCAGGTCAGGACTCTGTGCAGGCCAGTCCATTACAGGGATGTTATTGTTGTGTAAACACTCCGCCACAGGCCATGCATTATGAACATCGTGTTGAAATATGCAATCGCCATCCCTGAACTGCTGTTCTACAATGGGAAGCAAGAAGATGCTTAAAACATCAATGTAGGCCTGTGCTGTGATACTGCCACGCACAACAACAAGGGGTGCAAGCCCCCTCCAGGAAAACACAACCACACCATAACACCACCGCTTCCGAATTTTACTGTGGGCATTACACATGCTGGCAGATGACGTTCACCGGGCATTCGCCATACCTACACCCTGCCATCGGATCACCACATTGTGTACCGTGATTCGTCACTCCATGCAATGTTTTTTCACTGTTCCATCGTCCAATGTTTATGCTCCTCACAACAAGCAGGGCGTCATTTGGCATTTCCGGCATGATGTGTGGCTTACGAGCAGCCGCTCGACCATGAAATCCAAGTTTTCTCACCTCCCACCTAACTGTCATAGTACCTGTAGTGGATCCTGATGCAGTCTGGAATTCCTGTGTGATGATCTGGATACATGTCTGCCTATTACCCATTACAATGCTCTTCAACTGTCAGCGGCGTCTGTAAGTCAACAGACGAGGTCGAGCTGTACACTTTTGTGCTGTATGTGTCCCTTCATGTTTCCATTTCACTATCACTAGGATTGTGGAAATCTCAAATACAGATGTATGACAGAAGTGACACCCAATCACCTGATCACGTTCGAAGTCCATGGGTTCCACAGAGTGCCCCATTCTGCTCTCTCATGCTGTCTAATGACTACTGAGGTTGCTGTTATGGAGTACCTGGCAGTAGGTGGTAGCACAAAGCACCTAATATGAAAAATGTATGTTTTTGCTGATATCCGAATACTTTTGATCACATAGTGTATATTAATGACTTTGCAGACTTTTTGCAGATGACGCAATCTTGATAAGATTTCAGTGTGGTGCAAAGATTGGCAGCTTGCTCTAAAGGTTAAGAAATGTAAAATTTTGCACTTCACAAAATGAAAAAAACTTAGTATCCTGTGAGTATAATATCAAAGAGTCACTGTTGGAATCTGCCAATTCATAGAAATACCCGGTATAAAACTTTGCAAGGATATGAAATAGAATGATCACATATGCTCAGTTGTGCATAAAACAGGTGGTAGACTTTGGTTGATTGGTAGAATACTGGGGAAGTGCAATCAGTCTACAAAGGAGATTGCTTACAAATCACTCGTGTGATCCAACAGTGTGGGACCCGTAATAAGCAGACTAACTGGGGATATCGAATGAATATAGAGAAAGGTTGCACAAATGGTCACATGTTTGTTTGATCCATGGGAGAGTGTCACACAGATAACGAAGGAACTGAACTGGAAGACTCTAAGATTGACGTAACCATTCCAAGAAAGTCTATTAACAAAGTTTCAACATAAACTTTTAAATGATGACTCTAGGAATATGCTACAACCTGCATGTATTGTATAGTACCTTTCTTCTAAAGCAACCATAGTACAACCATTCAGACCTGTCAGCCTGTACTAGATTTATCTTTACAATGTTGAACTGTGCCCTGCAGAGCTGTGGACGAGAAATGTATGTTTGATATTCAGTGTCAACATTTCATCATAGGTGTCAACACCAGTACTACTGTGATGTGGAAAACTACTCTAAATTAAAGGATTAAATTTAACAACACAGAGAACAGTTGCGTGCTAAGTCATTGATATGCATTAACAAGACTAAAAACTTTGTTTGGTTTTGGATGAGTCCCTCTTCAGAACAATAGTCTACACATTCATACATGTATAGGAGTTCATTGTTCTGGCTGATTAAATTGTGCCAGCATGGCAGCTCAACTGGAATGGGGGTTGTACCAAGTAGAGTGTGTGGGGCAAAAAAGGATGTGGGGAAGGGTGGGGGAGAAAGAAGCAGCAGATGCACAGTATGGCAACACTGCATTGAAGAACTCATTCTGGCTGCAGGCAAGACGAATTGTGCAAAAGACACTAACGATATAGAGAAGCTCACTGGGAGAATGAAATACTACAGAGGTCGAAAGATACTGTGGGAAATAGGGTGTGATTGTGGTATGACAGAAGTTAGGGTTATGGATCAGAAGAGGTGGTTAGTGCATGTCAGGGGCTAGCATAATTTGAGGCCAGCACAATTGTGTGCCCCACACTACTCCCATGCCTGCAACCAGAATGAGCTCACTTGTGCCACATTTCTTCCCTGTGCACCTGCTGCCTCTCCCTCTCACACCCAACACAAACCCCTATCAAACCTGTGCCAATAAAATGTAGCCATACAGGTGTATGAATGAGCTGTTCAATAAATAATGTCTCATTTTTTTTACAGTAATTAATACACATTCGGCATTGTCCTTCAATATGCTTCAAATATGACATTTCCCCTCCGTGTGTGTGAAGTTTTGATAGAATTTTGATAGATTGCAAAGGCATAACAGACCATCAAGATGGCATCTACGCAATACACTTGTAAGTTTAGTTTAGTTATGTCATGTTCTGTAGATAATTTTCACAATTATTTTATCGATATGATGAACAAGTCACAGATGATGTGACTTACCGAACGAAAGTACTGGCAGGTCGATAGATACACAAACAAACACAAACATACACATGAAATTCAAGCTTTTGCAACAAACTGTTGCCTCATCAGGAAAGAGGGAAGGAGAGGGAAAGACGAAAGGATGTGTGGATTTTAAGGGAGAGGGTAAGGAGTCATTCCAATCCCGGGAGCGGAAAGACTTACCTTAGGGGGAAAAAAGGAGTATGCGGAGTATACACTCGCACATACACACAAATCCATCCGCACGTACACAGACACAAGCAGACATTTGTAAAGGCAAAGAGTTTGGGCAGAGATGTCAGTCGAGGCGGAAGTACAGAGGCAAAGATGTTGTTGAAAGACAGGTGAGGTATGAGCGGCGGCAAATTGAAAGTAGCGGAGATTGAGGCCTGGCGGGTAACGAGATGAGAGGATATACTGAAGGGCAAGTTCCCATCTCCGGAGTTCTGACAAGTTGGTGTTGGTGGGAAGCATCCAGATAACCCGGACGGTGTAACACTGTGCCAAGATGTGCTGGCCGTGCACCAAGGCATGTTTAGCCACAGGGTGATCCTCATTACCAACAAACACTGTCTGCATGTGTCCATTCATGCTAATGGACAGTTTGTTGCTGGTCATTCCCACATAGAAAGCTTCACAGTGTAGGCAGGTCAGTTGGTAAATCACGTGGGTGCTTTCACACGTGGCTCTGCCTTTGATCGTGTACACCTTCCGGGTTACAGGACTGGAGTAGGTGGTGGTGGGAGGGTGCATGGGACAGGTTTTACAGCGGGGAGGGGGGGGGGGGGGGGGCGAGGGCCGTTACAAGGGTAGGAGCCAGAGGGTAGGGAAGGTGGTTTGGTGATTTCATAGGGATGAACTAAGAGGTTACGAACGTTAGGTGGACGGTGGAAAGACACTCTTGGTGGAGTGGGGAGGAATTCACGAAGGATGGATCTCATTTCAGGGCAGGATTTGAGGAAGTCGTATCCCTGCTGGAGAGCCACATTCAGAGTCTGATCCAGTCCCGGAAAGTATCCTGTCACAAGTGGGGCACTTTTGGGGTTCTTCTGTGGGAGGTTCTGGGTTTGAGGAGATGAGGAAGTGGCTCTGGTTATTTGCTTCTGTACCAGGTCGGGAGGGTAGTTGCGGGATGCGAAAGCTGTTTTCAGGTTGTTGGTGTAATGGTTCAGGGATTCCGGACTGGAGCAGATTCGTTTGCCACGAAGACCTAGGCTGTAGGGAAGGGACCGCTTGATGTGGAATGGGTGGCAGCTGTCATAATGGAGGTACTGTTGCTTGTTGGTGGGTTTGATGTGGACGGACGTGTGAAGCTGACCATTGGACAGGTGGAGGTCAATGTCAAGGAAAGTGGCATGGGATTTGGAGTAGGACCAGGTGAATCTGATGGAACCAAAGGAGTTGAGGTTGGAGAGGAAATTCTGGAGTTCTTCTTCACTGTGAGTCCAGATCATGAAGATGTCATCAATAAATCTGTACCAAACTTTGGGTTGGCAGGCCTGGGTAACCAAGAAGGCTTCCTCTAAGCGACCCATGAATAGGTTGGCGTACGAGGGGGCCATCCTGGTGCCCATGGCTGTTCCCTTTAATTGTTGGTATGTCTGGCCTTCGAAAGTGAAGAAGTTGTGGGTAAGGATGAAGCTGGCTAAGGTAATGAGGAAAGAGGTTTTTGGTAGGGTGGCAGGTGATCGGCGTGAAAGGAAGTGCTCCATCGCAGCGAGGCCCTGGACGTGCGGAATATTTGTGTATAAGGAAGTGGCATCAATGGTTACAAGGATGGTTTCCGGGGTAAGGATTCCAGGCGTTCGAGAAAGTGGTTGGTGTCTTTGATGAAGGATGGGAGACTGGATGTAATGGGTTGAAGGTGTTGATCTACATAGGCAGAGATACGTTCTGTGGGGGCTTGGTAGCCAGCTACAATGGGACGGCCGGGATGATTGGGTTTGTGAGTTTTAGGAAGAAGGTAGAAGGTAGGGGTGCAGGGTGTTAGTGGGGTCAGGAGGTTGATGGAGTCAGGTGAAAGGTTTTGTAGGGGGCCGAAGGTTCTGAGGATTCCTTGAAGCTCCGCCTGGACATCAGGAATGGGATTACCTTGGCAAACTTTGTATGTAGTGTCGTCTGAAAGCTGACGTAGTCCCTCAGCCACATACTCCCGACGATCAAGTACCACGGTTGTGGAACCCTTGTCCGCCAGAAGAATGACGATGGATCGGTCAGCCTTCAGATCACGGATAGCCTGGGCTTCAGCAGTGGTGATGTTGGGAGCAGGATTAAGGTTTTTCAAGAAGGATTGAGAGGCAAGGCTGGAAGTTAGAAACTCCTGGAAAGTTTGGAGAGGGTGATTTTGAGGAAGAGGAGGTGGGTCCCGCTGTGACGGAGGACGGAACTGTTCCAGGCAGGGTTCAATTTGGATAGTGTCTTGGGGAGTTGGACCATTAGGAGTAGGATTAGGATCATTTTTCTTCGTGGCAAAGTGATATTTCCAGCAGAGAGTACGGGTGTAGGACAGTAAATCTTTGACAAGGGCTGTTTGGTTGAATCTGGGAGTGGGGCTGAAGGGGATGCCTTTGGATAGGACAGAGGTTTCGGATTGGGAGAGAGGTTTGGAGGAAAGGTTAACTACTGAATTAGGGTGTTGTGGTTCCAGATTGTGTTGATTGGAATTTTGAGGTTTTGGGGGGAGTGGAGCTGGAAGTGGGAGATTGAGTAGATGGGAGAGACTGGGTCTGTGTGCAATGAGAGGAGGTTGAGGTTTGCTGGAAAGGTTATGAAGGGTGAGTGAGTTGCCTTTCCGGAGGTGGGAAACCAGGAGATTGGATAGTTTTTTGAGGTGGAGGGTGGCATGCTGTTCTAATTTGCGATTGGCCTGTAGGAGGATGCTGCTCCAGTCCGGAGTCCCTGAACCATTACACCAACAACCTGAAAACAGCTTTCGCATCCCGCAACTACCCTCCCGACCTGTTACAGGAGCAAATAACCAGAGCCACTTCCTCATCCCCTCAAACCCAGAACCTCCCACAGAAGAACCCCAAGAGTGCCCCACTTGTGACAGGATACTTTCCGGGACTGGATCCGATTCTGAATGTGGCTCTCCAGCAGGGATACGACTTCCTAGAATCCTGCCCTGAAATGAGATCCATCCTTCATGAAATCCTCCCCACTCCACCAAGAGTGTCTTTCCGCCGCCCACCTAACGTTCGTAACCTCTTAGTTCATCCCTATGAAATCCCCAAACCACTTTCCCTACCCTCTGGCTCCTACCCTTGTAATCCCCCCCCCCCCCGGTGTAAAACCTGTCCATGCACCCTCCCACCACCACCTACTCCAGTCCTGTAACCCGGAAGGTGTACACGATCAAAGGCAGAGCCACGTGTGAAAGCACCCATGTGATTTACCAACTGATCTGCCTACAGTGTGAAGCTTTCTATGTGGGAATGACCACCAACAAACTGTCCATTCGCATGAATGGACACAGGCAGACAGTGTTTGTTAATGAGGATCACCCTGTGGCTTAACATGCCTTGGTGCATGGCCAGCACATCTTGGCACAGTGTTACACCGTCCGGGTTATCTGGATACTTCCCACTAACACCAACCTGTCAGAACTCTGAGGATGGGAACTTGCCCTTCAGTATATCCTCTCTTCTCGTTACCCGCCATGCCTCAACCTCCGCTAATTTCAAATTGCCGCCGCTCATACCTCACCTGTCATTCAACAACATCTTTGCCTATGTACTTCTGGGGTGTAAGGCTAGTTCGCGTCCATAGTAGAATACTACACGTGCACCCTGGGTAATGCTAAATGAACTAGCACTAAAGGTAACCAGATGATCCAGATAATCCTGTGCTGGATCTCCTGGTAAACACATCATGAGTGATACCGACCAAATGAACGATGAAGAATTGACTAGAGCACTCGGACCGTGCCTCCGAGTCTGCCACCTAAACATTGAAGGCATAAGTAGGAGCAAATGTGAATTTCTCCAGAGAGTTCTCACTCAGAACAAAATCAACGTAGTCGCGATACAAGAGACTCATGCGGAAAACGTAGATCAGCTGGCCTATAGAGGAAAAATCCCTGGATTCGAGATACTGGCAGCCACCTATCACCGCAATTACGGCGTGGCAACCTACATACGAAATAAGATAGAAAATGCTTCCCTGTGTAAGATATCTACAGACAACAACATACATGAAGTTGCTGTCAAAATTTGCGAGACCACTATAGTTAACATCTATAAGCCTCCCGGCTGTCCATGGCCTCCAGAAGTACTCCAAGAATATCCCCACCCTGCTATCTACGTAGGAGAATTTAATAGTCACCATGAGAACTGGAAGTACGCACGAAACGACCAGAACGGTGAATCCCTGACGAGCTGAAGTGAGGAGACTAACACCCACCTGATTTTCGACGCCAAGGACCGCGGAACATTTCGATCAGCAGCATGGAGACGAGCTTATAACCCTGACTTATGCTTTGTCACTAAAAACAAAAACAACCAACCGCTAGCCGCAACTCGCGAAGTCCTGTCTGATTTCCCACATAGCCAGCATCGCCCTGTTATCTTAAAAGTCGGAATTAACATCCCAATCATAAAATCCTTTCCTCGCCCACGATGGGATTTCCAGAAGGCAGACTGGGCCACCTTTGCAGAAAACCTTGACAAGTGTCTAGGTTGGATACCCCCGACTAGGGACAACTGTGACAGATTTGTGGGAGCAGTCATCGCCACGGCTAAGAGGAATGTACCCAGAGGCTACCGGAAAGAGTACATCCCAGGCTGGAATGAGAGATGCGGAGACCTGTACCAGGAATTTACCGAAACCAACAACCAAGAAATCGCGGACGAACTGTTGCACAGCTTAGACGCAGCTCGACGGGAAAAATGGATGGACACCGTGGAGAATCTAGATTTCACTAAATCCAGTAGGCAAGCACGGACCCTACTCCGTAACCTGGGAGGCAGTAAACGTAAAATAAAAGACACCCACCCGATAGCCCCTAACAATGTGGCCGCACACATAGTTAGAACCTCAAGAGCACCAAGGGACAGAACACACACCACGACCGTCAAAAGTGAATTAAGATCCTTAAAACAAAGGGCATCGCCTACCTCCGAATTTACCCAGCCTATCACAGCGGAAGAAGTTGCAGCAGCCTTGTCAAAAATCAAAAGTGGCAAGGCTCCCGGCCTCGATGGCATCCACCCGGAATTCCTACTTCACTGTGGAAAATATACTAGAACATGGCTCGCAAACTTCTTAACAGATATTTTAGAATTGGGTAATATCCCACACCAGCTTAAACGAGCAAAGATTATAGCGATACTAAAGCCAGGCAAACCTCTTCTGACATTCAAAGCAAGATGGCTTCAATGAATGTTAGCAACAAATGACAAGATTCAGTTTCAGACCAATGGAGAATCCTTTCAGAAGACTGTTACAGGTGACAGAACCTGGTTGCCTCACTTCAAGCTAGAAACAATTTTAAGCCAATCAATGGAATGAAGAAATTCAAAGTAGCTCAATTGGCTGGCAAAGTCATGATAGTCTTCTGGTGTAGAGGTGGTGCCATTCTCGTGTATGTTTTTCCAAGAGGCCTACCATTTAATTAAGAGTCATACGTGAAGACCCTGACAAAAACTCAAGATCCATTTCCAAAGTAAATAGTGTGACAAGAACCCAACAGAAACATTGCTCTATCACCACTACACGCAAGCCTCAGGAATGTGAACATATCCAACCCATTCCCCAAGACCTCTCATCCTTGAATTTCCACATGTTGGACCACTTAAGGATTCTCTATGTGGAACACACTTTGAAGACAATGAGAACGTAATTCATAGTAGTGAACACAGGCCATACAATGTCCTCGAGGCTATGCAGAAAAATAGTACATGTAAAAGAATTATCAACTGATAGTGTAACCAGATTCTGAATCTCAAGAGTAAACAAGTTCTGCGAAAAAAGTGTGGGCATTATTTATTGAACAATCCTTTTCTTTTCGTACCATACAAAGTCCGCTGTCAGAGGGGTGAGGGGCATGGTAAGAGGAAAATGCCACATGCAACACAAGTAGTGAAGTGCTTGCAGCAAACATCAGTTGTCTTACTGTTAGCATGGTGAGCAGACCAATGTTAATAGTTGATTCTGTTGTGTCAGCATCAGCCAACAAACCTATAAGCAGCTGCGAATTCTCTTGTTCTATGAATAAATGACAGAAAGTACCTATGGACTCTCAAAATCACATTGACCTTAGAACCATCTCTCGTTCCTAGTGAACACTGGGGGTGGGGGGGTGGGGTACAAAGGAGGAGGGGGCGGGCATGAGTTGTACTTTTACTAGAACAAGATAATATTGTGCCAGCCACATTAATCTGGAGGTAAACAAGTTCCCTGAATTCCTTTCTCCATTATTTGTTTTTTCTTACAAACTTACACAAATAAGCTACAATGCAACAGTGACTACAAACACAATACCTGCTTGCTGGGGGTAGACACTGCCAGCACATCATCCAATTTTGAGCCTACAACCATTACTTTAGCACCTTTAACAACACCAAGTTCCCTCAGTGTCCTTTCATCTTTTGCAAGTCCTTTTATCATAACTTTCTGCATGGCCTGTGGAACACCTGCAAAATAAACCATAATCCTCTTATTTCTGTTCCAGTCAGATTATGTAGATATTAACTATACAAGAAATTATGTGAGATGCCAAGACATACATACTTTCTCAACTGTAAATATACAAATGCACATTTATGATAGTTTTACTACAGTGTACACTTGGTTTTTTATGTCTACCTTTATCTTCACATGAAATATAACCATCGAAATATAACCATCATGAAAGTTCAACATACCAAAGTAAAAGAGAATGACAATTTTGAAGGGGCTTAACTACATGGTGGTGGTTGTTGTCGCTGTCCTCATCGTCGTCGTCGTGCTCTTCAGTCCAGAGACTGGTTTGATGCAGCTGTCCACACTAATCTATCCTGTGCAAGCTTCTACACCTCCTAGTAACTATTGCATCCTACATCCTTCTGAATTTGCTTAGTGTAATCATCTCTTGGTCTCCCTCTACGATTTTTACCCTCCGCGCTGCCCTCCAATACAATTGGTGATCCCTCCTCAAAATATGTCTTACCAACTGATTCCTCCATCTACTCAAGCTGTATCACAAATTCCTCTTCTCCCCAATTCGATTCAGTACCTCCTCATTAGTTTCATGATCTACCCATCTAATCTTCAGCATTCTACTGTAGCACCGCGTTTCGAAATCTTCTATTCTCTTCTTGTCTAAACTATTTATTGTCCACATTTCACATCCATACATGGCTACACTCCATAGAAATACTTTTAGAAATGACTTCCTGACACTTAAATCTATACTCGATGTTAACAAATTTCTCTTCTTCATAAACGCTTTTCCTGCCATTGCCAGTCAACATTTTATATCCTCTCTACTTCAACCATCATTAGTTATTTTGCTCCCCAAATAGCAAAACTCATCTACTACTTTAAGTGTCTTATTTCCTAATCTAATCCCCTCAGCATCACCTGACTTCATTCGACGACATTCCATTATCCTTGCTGTGCTTTTGTTGATGATGTTCTTATATCCTCCTTTCAAGACAATGTCCATTCCGTTCAACTGCTCTTCCAATTCCTTTGCTGTCTCTGACAGTACTAGATGTCATTGGCAAACTTCAAAGTTTTTATTTCTTCTCCGTGGATTTTAATTCCTACTCTCAAGTTTTCTTTTCCTTGCTTTACTGCTTGCTCGATATACAGACTGAATAACATCAGGGATAGGCTACAATCCTGTCTCACTCCCTTCCCAACCACTGCTTCCCTTTCATGCCCCTAGACCCTCATAACTACCATCTGGTATCTGTACAAATAGTAAATAGCCTTTTGCTCCCTGTATTTGACCAATGCCATCTTCAGAATTTGAAAGAGTGTGCCAGTCAACATTGTCAAAAGCTTTCTCTAAGTCTACAAATGCTAGAAACGTGGGCTTGCCTTTCCTTAAACTATCTTCTAAGATAAGTTGTAATGGTGAGTATTACCTCACATGCTCCAGCAATTCTATGGAATCTGAACTGATCATCCCCAAGGCTGGCTTCTACCAGTTTTTCCATTCATCAGTATAGAATTCATGTCAATATTTTGCAGCCGTGACTTATTAAACTTGTAGTTCAGTAACTTCAACACCTGTCAACACCAGCTTTCTTTGGGATTGGAATTATTGTATTCTTCTTGAAATCTGAAGGTATTTTGTCTGTCTCATACATCTTGCTCACCAGATGGAAGAGTTTTGTCATGGCTGGCACTCCCATGGCTATCAGTAGTTCTAATGGAATGTAGTGTACTCCCAAGTCTTTCAGTGCTCTGCCAAATTCTTCACACAGTATCGTACCTCCCATTTCATTTTCATCTACGCCCTCTTCCACTTCTGTAATATTGCCTTCAAGTACATCACCCTTGTGTAGAGTGTCTATATACTCCTTCCACCTTTCTGCTTTCCCTTCTTTGCTTAGGCCCGTGTTACACTATCAAATTTTTTTGTTGAATATCTTTGTCAAAGAAACTTGATGGTGTAATAGGGCCTCACTGTAGATTTGATCAAGAAGTCACATATATATGACTACGAAGTTTTTCACGACAGAGTCCTTGCAAAAAAGTTCTCTGTTTACTTGCCGCGTCAAATTTGGATAAAATCCTGAGCTTTCGATGACTACCTCCGTCATCTTCATCAGGGGTAAAACTGACTGTCGTGGACCAGTGAGGCTTCCGCTTTTATAAGCAGTGGACGGCTTCTGATTGACTGGATAACGTCATGGTGAAAACGGAGGTGGTGGCCTCTATGTCCGTAGATTTTGTTTCCGCACTTTATCCAGCGTTGCTTGTAGCGCCATCCATCGCAACAGGCGGAGAACTGGGAGGAATGTAAGAAGTCTCCCTTGCGCTCTTTCTTTATCAGCTGCGCGCATCCATGCTTTGGTGAGTGCATATCCGGAGTCTCTGTTGAAATTATTTTCACATAGTCTAATTTCAACTGCTTCCCTGATGACAGAGTCCCAATAGTTTGAAGTGTGAGCAAGTATTCTTGTTGTATCGAATAGAATCTTATGTTTATTTAACAAACTGTGCTCAGCCAACGCTGATTTTTCTAGATACCTGTATTTCAGGTGACGCCGACGTTCCACACAGCAGTCGGCAACAGTTCTTATAGACTGGCCCATATAATTTTGCCACACTCGCAAGGAATGCTGTAAATTTCCGGTACTCTCAGGCCGAGATTATCTTTCATGGGTCGCAACATTTCCTTAATCTTCCTGGGTGGCAGAAGACTGGTCTGATTCCCTGCCAGCTCAGGACTCTACCGATCTCTACGATATATATGTTACATGGAAGGAAAAGGTCAAAATAGTGGAAGAAACAGTTACTGAAGACCTGATGCTAGGTGAAAACAATATGATAAACTGGAGCATCCTACAATTTAGGATGTCATGGATTCGGTGTTAAAAGTTCCATCATGCATATAAAGGACAATATAAGGTTACAGCACAAACTCCCAAACACGTTGGAACTTTAATACATATATGGTACGCAACATGGCACATGTAAAGAAATATTTTACTAGAGATCTGTCCCCCCAGAAGAAGAGGAAAATAGGAAGTAAAATTAACAGTGCTGATGAAGTAATTAAGTGTAATATATCTAACTGCCAATAATGGACATGTCAATACTGTATTGGTATATTAATTTGACTATGTTTCCTTCTATTTAAGTTTATGAATGTTTATTGTGACTCTTGTAATGGACATGTCTAAAAATTAAGAGTATATGTAGTTTAGTGACAGGCTGCTTTGAACATATTCAGTTACACAGCCTCTTATTTAGCCTGTTGTGTTGAAAGCAGAGCAATTCAAGAGATAGTAAGTGTGATGGGTTGTTACATGCTAAGAGCCAGTAAAGCGAGGTGCTGCATTTGACTGCAGAATGGCACTGCGGAGAGCAGCCTGATAGTGTGGTGAGACTTCAGGCAGTGAATGAAGCAGCCAATGGACTGGAGAGAATTCAACAGCCAGCTGGATGTCTTCAGCAAGCACAAAAATCGGTCCTATCAGCCAACAACAACAGGGGCGAGCCAGCTGTCAATAGGTCACCTAGTCATCGTGTACGTAACATAAACCTGAGTGGCGTGGAAGAAGAGTGAGCTCGCAGCACATTACAGTGGTTGAGAGAGAGAGAGAGAGAGAGAGAGAGAGAGAGAGAGAGAGAGAGAGATAGAGAGAGAATTAATGTTGCCAAGCTAAGAGGGCACCACTGCCATTTTCAATTATTTTCAGTCAGTGGCGAATTTTCTTTTTCAGTATTGGGGAGGATTTTTCTTTTATTTTCAAAATCTCACTTGGATTTTGAGAATAATTAGTTGGGAGATAAATATTGATCCTGTACTTGATGGATCAAATCTATTCTTACATTTCTTTGCTACAGCGCAGCAGCATCGCTGACAGAGATGCCCCATAGTTCTAAAAGGAACAGGCTGGCACCTGGAGTCATAGGGCATGAAGGAATGAGTCAATTGCACCAGTGCCCTCACACGAGTAGGACACATATGTATGAGGGAAAAGTGTTTGTGGTAAAACATAATTTTAAAGCATGGCTTCATTTCTTATCAGAGGAGTTGACAGGTAATTAAAATGCGACCATGCTGCAAGGAATTGGTAATGATAAACTCATATAAACTTGAGGCAAATGAGTGACTGTAATAATAGTGTGAATGCGATCAGAACAAGTATGGATGTGACACTTTAAATTAAAGCGAAATAAATTAACTGTGTTGCCCAAAATGTTCACATATTACAATCTCTTCATTATTATCTACATCGATACTCCGCAAGCCACCCAACGGTGTGTGGCGGAGGGCATTTTACATGCCACTGTCATTACCTCCCTTTCCTGTTCCAGTCGCGTATGGTTCGCGGGAAGAACGACTGTCTGAAAGCCTCCGCGCGCGCTCTAATCTCTCTAATTTTACATTCGTGATCTCCTCGGGAGGTATAAGTAGGGGGAAGCAATATATTCGATACCTCATCCAGAAACGTACCCTCTCGAAACCTGGCGAGCAAGCTACACCGCGATGCAGAGCGCCTCTCTTGCAGAGTCTGCCACTTGAGTTTATTAAACATCTCCGTAACGCTATCACGGTTACCAAATAACCCTGTGACGAAACGCGCCGCTCTTCTTTGGATCTTCTCTATCTCCTCCGTCAGACCGATCTGGTACGGATCCCACACTGATGAGCAATACTCAAGTATAGGTCGAACGAGTGTTTTGTAAGCCACCTCCTTTGTTGATGGACTACATTTTCTAAGCACTCTCCCAATGAATCTCAACCTGGTACCCGCCTTACCAACAATTAATTTTATATGATCATTCCACTTCAAATCGTTCTGCACGCATACTCCCAGATATTTTACAGAAGTAACTGCTACCAGTGTTTGTTCCGCTATCATATAATCATACAATAAAGGATCCTTCTTTCTATGTATTCGCAATACATTACATTTGTCTATGTTAAGGGTCAGTTGCCACTCCCTGCACCAAGTGCCTATCCGCTGCAGATCTTCCTGCATTTCGCTACAATTTTCTAATGCTGCAACTTCTCTGTATACTACAGCATCATCCGCGAAAAGCCGCATGGAACTTCCGACACTATCTACTAGGTCATTTATATATATTGTGAAAAGCAATGGTCCCATAACACTCCCCTGTGGCACGCCAGAGGTTACTTTAACGTCTGTAGACGTCTCTCCATTGATAACAACATGCTGTGTTCTGTTTGCTAAAAACTCTTCAATCCAGCCACACAGCTGGTCTGATATTCCGTAGGCTCTTACTTTGTAGGCTCTTACTTTGTTTATCAGCCGACAGTGCGGAACTGTATCGAACGCCTTCCGGAAGTCAAGAAAAATAGCATCTACCTGGGAGCCTGTATCTAATATTTTCTGGGTCTCATGAACAAATAAAGCGAGTTGGGTCTCACACGATCGCTGTTTCCGGAATCCATGTTGATTCCTACATAGTAGATTCTGGGTTTCCAGAAATGACATGATACGCGAGCAAAAAACATGTTCTAAAATTCTACAAGAGATCGACGTCAGAGATACAGGTCTATAGTTTTGCGCATCTGCTCGACGACCCTTCTTGAAGACTGGGACTATCTGTGCTCTTTTCCAATCATTTGGAACCCTCCGTTCCTCTAGAGACTTGCGGTACATGGCTGTTAGAAGGGGGGCAAGTTCTTTCGCGTACTCTGTGTAGAATCGAATTGGTATCCCTTCAGGTCCAGTGGACTTTCCTCTATTGAGTGATTCCAGTTGCTTTTCTATTCCTTTGACACTTATTTCGATGTCAGCCATTTTTTCGTTTGTGCGAGGATTTAGAGAAGGAACTGCAGTGCGGTCTTCCTCTGTGAAACAGCTTTGGAAAAAGGTGTTTAGTATTTCAGCTTTACGCGTGTCATCCTCTGTTTCAATGCCATCATCATCCCGTAGTGTCTGGATATGCTGTTTCGAACCACTTACTGATTTAACGTAAGACCAGAACTTCCTAGGATTTTCTGTCAAGTCGGGACATAGAATTTTACTTTCGAATTCAATGAACGCTTCACGCATAGCCCTCCTTACGCTAACTTTGACATCGTTTAGCTTCTGTTTGTCTGAGAGGTTATTACAATATTATGGAAGGAACCAAGTTATAGAACAGTGTGGGAGAATAGACAAGGCATGTGCTGTGGGCAAAGGTTCAGAACTTTATTTATCGACGCATGTATGTCTGGGGTAAGGTCATCCTCCAAAACCGGCTATGTATGAATGTCCGGCACCTTATTTTCCAAACAGCTAGACCACAGCAAGCAACAATTAAATATAAATTAATAAATAATAGTGTGGCATGTTACACATCACAAGAAAGGAATGAAGTGCTGCAGTAGCTTTGGGCCCCTTGTTTACCCACCAACTCACTAATGAGATAGCTGTGAGCCCACTGAGGGGAGATCATTGGGGATCTTTAAGTAATCAACATATATAGAAACACAAACAAATCTTTAACAATCAGAAATCACTTGAACACTGGGTGGGAGGAGGAAGGAATGTGTGGGTAAAAATGTTATTCTGTGGAAGAGTAAAGGTCCTCAATCACAAAAGTTACCCATAAAACTCGTTATTCATCAACACTGTTTTTTATAACATGTGCATCAAAGTTAACTTGTCCTAAGACACTGACATAAGGACTCTAAACAATGGCTGTTTGTTTTCCCCCCACCTGCAGTGACCCTTTAATCACTGACTGTTTCCTAGTCCATTCCAATAGTCAGATTAAAATAATTTGTCAGCTTTGAAAGCCTTGGAATTTAATTGATCTAAACAAATCTTACAACATGACACGGACTAGCCACTGCCAAACGTCAGACCACATGCAGTTTTCAAGTAATGCAGTGTAGACACAATCTGACAGCAGTCCGTTCTCCTTCTGCTGAGTGATGGGCAAGTTGGAGAAGCGCCAGTGCTGGTCACCCGCCACAATGTGCTGTTTGAGCTTTAACAGAGGGGCAGCTGATAGTACTGTACTGCAGTGTGACAAATATCAAACGACAAGTTGTTTTAGTCACGGAGTACTCCCTTTGACTGTTACATCATATTTCTTGTTTTCGTGTGCCCCCTAAACTGCTTACTGATACATCAACACCTCGACACTTTTGTAGCAAGAGGTGCATATTACTTTTTCATAATGGGCTGCTGTGGGTGTCTGCAAGCAATGTAACAAAGCATAAACTAACTTCTATTCTTACACAGAAGAGAAATTTTCTCTGCTGGAACAACTATTCAAAACTATCCAGGGAACTATAACATATTAGGGCATTTTTCCCTTCAACAACTTCTTTGTTAGATGTACATTGATATCTCTCTCGAAAGCTGCAAATTTTGTGTGTAAGTTGAATCCTAATATACACTTTGAAAATGATCCTGCAACCAATGGGAGCTATTCATACCCAAAAATGTATCCTGATAGGAGGGTTTGCTCTAGTGTACTGCAAAATATCTAAAATATATCTGAGACTCTTCACAAGCTAAGGTGCCCATTGGCCCCAGACTTTGTGAATACTGACATTCACATGCTGTAAAACCATATTCGCAACGCAGTTTCCACAACACATCTGTGAGCACTTCATTTTTCAACGACAATACACTGAGGTTTCAGCTCCACACACTATGCACTCACAGTAAACAAGAAATTTATTATTTGTCAAACTAGAACAGATAAGGTATATTTTATGATGCTGAATGGTCAACATATCACAGTAAGGTAAGTACTTCAGATTTCTCAATGGGGTAAAAGGGTAAAATTGACAACAAACATGTATTGAATGGCAAAACAGATATCTGAAATAACATCAAGTGGGAAAATGGCATAAAAATGTGCAAATTGTATAGAAGCGCTATTCAGAGAGCAGTTCGAAGATACATGTCCAAGTAGTGTCAAATGACTACAAAATATTGAAAACAACATACCTTTTTTAAGTCATGTCAAAGAGTGCATGTATTTTTGGGCTTGGTGATCTAAAGCTAAGGCAAGAGTGTGGAAACAGAGGTTGTAGGACGGAATCAGGTTTGGATCACAGAAATTTTCAATCTGCCTGTAATCTAACCTTCACCTCTCAACAACGTGACAAGCTACCAGGATTGACAAATGGTTCAGATTCAATGTTAAGCTTTGGTCTCCTTTCCCTCATTGGATAATTGGGATGTTCAAGATGATTGTAAATGTAAAGAGACTCAACTATGTTGATGTTAGAGTTATTTTGGTATGTTCAATTCGTAATCTGCACAAGGCAATGCCTTCCTCATTGAGCTTTGTAGCAAAGTTTGCCTTAGCAGTGTGTCAATGGTCCATAGTTAATTGTATCGTGTACTTAATTGCCATTTGTCTTCTCGTTTCTTCAGGATGCAGGGTCTAATGTGTGCCCTCAGTTCATCAGTTGGGACATTGAATTTGAGTGCTTCCATCCCTGTTGCTTCTTTGGCTAGTTTGTCAGCCAGCTCATTACCTGGAATGCCAACATGGTTAAGGAAAAAAAAGAAAAAGCACTGTATGCTGAGGGCACACAGTTCGACAGTTTGTCATGGGTGGCAGAAGAGACCAATGGATGTTTTGGGTAGCACCTACCTATTGTTCGCAAAATAATGAAAATCTGTCAAGGAAAAATTATCACGTTTTGCAATGTTCTATGTATGGCGATCAACTCTGCAGAATGTATGCTGCATTCTTTTGACAGAGAATATTGTTCTCAACTGCAGTTGTTTACGTATGCATAGAAAACTTATTCATTATCTCCTGAGCTGTCTGTATAGGGCTGTTCATCCACTGATGCAACACAACGTTTTGGCTACAGTTGAAGGAGAATTGCATCGCACATTCTTTGTCCATTGATGCAACTTTTTTGCAATGGGCAACCATCTCAAAAGTGCTGAATTTTGTCAGTTTGCTCAACAATGCCAAGCTATGCAGTTTGTAATTTTCTCGTGGCATATTGGTAGTTGAGGAAGCTTCGAAGAAAACAAATTCTGGTTTCATCCTCTCATTCACAATAATCAGACATGTTCAGCTTTTGTATTAGTGCAAGTAAAATTCAAAGGAATTTATAGAATGTCAAAGAAGCTGAGGAGCTGGCTGAAAATCTTTGCTCAATCATTACAAAAAAGGACATAAAATGGAGGAAAAGTATTTCAGTTGAAGAAAGATCACTTATTTTGAGGTAAGGTGCATTTATTAATCATTATAAAGTATAAAAGAAATTTACCGTGAAGCAAATGTATTTATAAATTTAAGCTCATTACAAATGTTATAATTCTATTGTATTTAAAAAAAAATTTAACACAAAGACATGAAAAATAACAATGTGAGTTCATAGAACTAAACATTTGGGCTGCCTGCACCAAACTGCCACCAATTGACTGATGGGTACTGGGAATCCTGGGAAGTAAATGGTTCATGGGATGTGGCACACAGAACTGAGGATACATGTTCGTGAGTTTTATATGGAAGAGGTGTTTCACGCAGTCATCTGTGGGCACGGAGATGACTGACGAGTTGGAGGACTCGAGAATACCATCTGTCAATAGTACCACTTCACTTCTGAACAGACAAAATTGTGTGTCATGTTTTTCACATCTGTTACTGAAACATGTTTACTCAGACTGTCTTCTGTGAAATTAATCTGCTGATTACAAAAGTCTATAAAAGCTTTATCGGCTGCAGATGTTAGTGATTAGACTTTTACCTTCTTCACAGTATGTTTGGTCTTCATTTCAGAAATACCGAGGTAGGCTGAGACTTAGTGCTGAGTTATGATGCCTGTATTGGAGTTTTATTATCTGGGGAAGCATATTCATTTGATAACTCATTGTCATCATCAATTTCTTCTTCATCATCACTGATATGTGCACTGCTGAGAGCCTCACTTTCTTGTTTGGGAGCTGGAGGCAAACTTCCAGCAACATCTGCTAGCTTAAGGTTTCATGACGAACTAGAAACTGCAGCTCCTTATACAAATAATATTCTTTCTTTCATTTGCCGCCACTACAACCTGGTTTTGACTCCTTGAAAATACAGTCCCCATTTCTCCATGTTTCTTTACAGAAGGTAATTAAAATATAAAGAAAAGTACATTGTTTTAAAAAATTCTTTCCACCAATTTGTTTGTACCTACATCAACTAAAGCTGCCCTAAATTTCAGATGTGTATCAGCAATGGTATTGGAGAAACAGGTACATCACTTTTTTCAGTGTTTCAATGTTAATTTAATACCATTAAAAATACTGTAAATATTAAGTAGTATTACTTTAAGCACAGTGTTTTCAGTTGCCAAGTTTCAGTTTTCTAAGTTTCATAACAGCTCAAGAAAAAATTATAAAATTTATCAGTGCAATTTCGCTTACAACTCCTCTTATAAGAGATAGTTTTGTTTTAGGCACTTGGGAAGTGGATGCAGTCTCCCCTCACTATCATTTTATTTCATTCATGGGAATTGTACCATTGGAAGAACAACAAAGAAATTCTGCGAAGCTATTTGGAACACGCTGCAGAAGCAATGCATGCCAGCTCAGACAAAACTCTCTGGAAACAAACAGCATTTTCAGTCTCTTTGGAACTACCTATCTGCATAGGCATGATACATGGAACCCACATACACTTTTAAGAAAATTCTTAGAAGCGGACTAACAGATTTCAGCTATAAGTCATACCATTCAATCATGCTGATGGCTGCAGCCAATTCCAATGGCAAATGTCACTGTAAATGAAACAGGATATCTTGGGAAGAAACGGTGATGGTGGAATTCTAAAAGCTTCAAGCCTGAACCACAGGCTACAACAATGAACTCTTGGTTTGCCTGAACCTTGTACCTTACCTCATGACATTACAAGACCAAAGTTCTCATTTTATTTTGTTGTTGATGAAGTAGTTCCTTTGCAAAAATATCTCATGCAACCATTTCATAAAAAAGACAATCACCTCACATGGATATTCAACTGTAGATTGAGTCAGGGTCATGCATTGAGTATGATGAGCCTGCATTTTGCAAAATTTAATAACTTGCAAAAGAATCTCAACAGTGAGTAGCTGTGTGTGTGTGTGTGTGTGTGTGTGTGTGTGTGTGTGTGTGTGTGTGTGTGCCCGCTAGAAACAGAGAAGAGAAAACATATTCAGTAAGCAAATATGGCTTTGACCAGGATTACAAAATCTTTTAACGCAATATTTCCTGACACCAAATATTGCTTTACCTTGGCTATGGAAGTATTATGTTAATAATAATTAAATCAAAATAAAAACAATTATCAGCTATGAAAACACATGATGATTTTTTTGTTGCTCTAATAAAAATACTTCACAATAATAATTAAAAAACAGATAACACTGAACAATACATTATCAACACACAGTTAAATTGCTGTACATCGCCACGATATCATATGTACACTGTAGTGATACATCCCATTCCCTAAATAAGAGGTATAACATCCTTAAATACACATGTCAGAGAGTAATCGATAAGTGGTGAGCACCTTATTGTTGGGAGGTGTTTTAAATTGTAGATGATGATACCAGAGCTAATGATCCAGCGAATGTATGGAAGTGGGTAGTAGTCAGACAATCGTACATGCTGAGGTGGAGATAGTATTTCCATAGAGCAGGCAGTGCAGAAGGAAAGAGCTCTATGAAATCTAAGAACACGAAATCTCAAAGATAATAAAGGTATTATACTTGTTAACTACCTGGCTGAATATCAGATTTGTTATGTACATAGCACAGAGAGGCAGTATACAGGTTGGTAGCTGTCCTCATTTATCATGTATTGAGTTCTAATTTTGAAGATAATATAAGAAGGTGAATTGAATCTCACTTTTTACTTAGGTGGTGAGGTGAGCAAAAAATGAGAAGTTAATTTTCTGCAGCTTTATCCGCAGTCTGTAAGGAGGTGAAGTCTGAGCCAAATTTGGGGACAAAGGCACACAGATTCAAGACACAGGCTAGTTGGACTTGATTAATAATACTTAACAGCAACCGAATATTCAGTAAGCAACATTCATTGTATATAAAAGGAATGTTCAAGTGGCAACTTATTTATGTTGAAGTGGTAACTTACTAAGTGCTAGGTGCACGAGGTGAAGTAGAACAAACCATCACGCAGCTCAAGCCAACCTGAAACACTTCAATGCTGATACTACTGAAATAACTACCAATGTACTTACCACTCGCATCAGTTTCTTTTCCTACAGTTTCTCATGCTTTTTCCACAGCAATTTTGTTTGAATATACTGGCAAACTGTGACTATATAGACACGGATGACTCTCCATTGTTAAAGCCAGCTTAGCACAAATTACTTGGACCCAATCTGACATAACTAATCACCAAGAAAGAATACCATGCGGGAAGTCACACCAGAGTTGTGACGCAACTGCCAGAGCAGTTGCATTGGACGTGGTTGTATGGGAGTTACGCACATACATGTTGCATTGCACATGGACCGCAGTTGCGCCTGTGGACAAGGTACAATGCAGCACAATGGGTCAGACTCTGAAGTGACAGCTGTCCAATGCTCATACATTTCCTTGCAGGTGTGTTGCACCAATGGGCAAACGGCCTAAAGGAGATTTAACATGTGAATACTCTTGATGACTGAATAAAGCACACAGTGATAAAAACTGGAACTTTTATTGTCTTTGGTGCCACAACTTAGGTCTATCTTTACTTCTGGTTGGGGAACATACCATGGAGGTGTTTGTGGTGGAGTGTTGCATACTGATAATTGGAGGACGTTGAAGTTCGTGTCTGATGTCTCCCAGCCCTACACTGCCAGATGTTCTGTTACAATGTGTTTCATGAGTAACTTGTCTTTGAATTGTGGAATAAAATTGAATGCCAAGGCTGATTCGTTATTTGATTAATCATGATTGTGTGGTTAAATTGTATTTCAGTAACGGTATTCTTGCTTCTACAAGAAGGCTATCAACTGAACTTTTTTGGAAAGTTCCGGTTGCAACATGGATCCCATTGTGGTGGGCAGGGTCTAATATTTCTAGGATGGTCAGTGCTGCTTCTGTAGTCCAAATAGGATAAAATGAGTTCTTTACAAAATATTAATGAAACTGTGATTCGCACCCCAGGTACTGTCAGTGAGGAAGCGGAGAGTACCGAGTTCCTTCATGCTGGAAGTCTTGAGTTGTTGCGTATGTGGCAACCATATAAACTTATCATCAAAAAGAAGTCTTAGAAAATGGTAGTGGTCCTTTATTTCCATTGGGTTTCAACATGTACTTCTCACCAAGGATGGGGAGGCCGTATTCTACAAATGCACACAGCTCTTGATTTAGTCGGAGAGAAATGGTATTCATGGTTTTGTGCCCATTTTCTTGCTTTCCATATAGTTGTCTGTAGTTGGCATTCTGCTTTACATAGTGATATGGAGCTATAGCTTAAACAAAGATCAACTAAATATAATTCTGGTGTGACTCTGTGCCATCACATCTTCAATGCCGTTTACTGTAATTGCAAAAAGTGTGGCACTGACCCTTATGCGACTCTACTGCCCTGCATGTATCTGTTACTAAGGGTCAAGCCAACCCAGGCTCTAAATAGTCGGGGGAAAAAAAACACACACAGATGATGACTGGTAAATTTCCTTGTAAACCCTATTCATGCAAATATGACAAAATGTGAAAATGCCATGTTGTATCAAACACCTTGTGTAAATCAAAAAAAATACTGTACCATATGTTGGTGGTGCACACTATTTATTAGTTCGTTATGAACCGGCTTTAAGCTTTCTTAAGCCACTGTCAGATAACAGATTGTTATTCATTATCCTCTAATTTTTTATTTGATGTTAGTTTGATAAGTTGAATGGTATGACAAAAAAATTACAAAACTGTCAAACATAAAGGTTAAAATTTTTTTATTGGTCGATTTGAAATGGAATGACCTATTGTTTCGAGTGTAGTGTTTATAGGAATTTGTTCACAGAAGGTGTTTAATCTGAGAAGTGTGTGAACACCTCTGGCTGCTTGTTCTGTGTTTGTTCTGCTTTACCATGTTTGTTATATCCTACATAACTGTCCTCAATGAAATGGCAATACCTATTAGTCGAGACAGCCATATCAATAGAGCCATTACATTGATGTAGTTTGAAATGTTTCATGTGTGAAACATGAACACTGATTCCACATATTCTGAAAAAGGGCTCTCCACACAGATGCCACCTAGCCACAGCAAAGGTCATCTAGCTTAAAGGTTGTTGACAGGAGTCCCAATGCCCCAAGAAGTTGGGTATGTATTTCTACACATGCATGGGGAGCTAGCAGCTCAGGCATCAGAAGTGTGATCCCTGTGTTGTCACAAGCCTATCGAAGTGGTACATTAATGATCCCTATCAAATTAGACTGGCTACTGCATTGGCATTTAAGTGCATAAATGAGCCTAGGTAGTCACTGTGGGCAGGGGATCTTTAGCAGCGTAAAAAGTTTATGCTATTTAAGCTATTCTTTCCCACCCGATAAACACTATAGAAAAATTTTCAAAATGGAGGTCAAAGGCAAAATGGGACCAGAAATTACTCCTGCTGAAAAACTGATGCAGAGGAAATGCATAAAGATGTAAAACAACAGAAGCTAGACACAGAGCTGGGTTAACATCAAACACTGTCACCATGGGAAGGGATACAGGAGAAACAAGGACAGTCTGAGATGGGGGATTCCAGCACAAGAAAGGAAGTAGGTGCTGCACAAGGGGCAGATAATTGGGGGATTTTAGGGACACCCAAGTCACATTGAGCCACATGCAATCATTATTACTGCTGGATCCATGTGGACCTGGCTATCACAGATGCAAGAATATATCCTAAACTCACAGCAACTGAAGAGCTTCCTGAAGTCTAAAAGTAGACAGGTAGCACCTGACAATCTGCAACAAAGCACTTCAATACACTACAATTACTGCACTAGCAGGTATTACCTAACATGAGTTTCCAGTCAAATTACCACAACTTCATAAACTGTTGTCTGACATTTTTAACATTATTTCATAGTTATAAATCAAGTGTCGCACGATACTGTAAATGATCATACTGTGACCTGGAGACAGATCACAAGTTTGGAAGAATTTGAATCGAGAAACACTGAACAGGAAAGTGCAATTATAGGCACCACTTTTGATCAAACTGCTGTCACAATTACCTGAGCTAATTTTCAATGTGGCACCACTGAAATCTGTATACCAATTGCTATTCGCAGTAACTATGACAGAAATTTTGATCTATACTTCAGCAATGAGCCTCTAAAGAGTACCTACCACACCCTCTTAAATACTGTTGATGTTCCTCTCCACAAAAGTAAATTTGTTGGAATTAAACATGGGCGCATGAAACTTACCATGTGGCGATCATGTTACATTAATGATTTTATGATATTTTCCACTGTTGGAAAATGTGATTCATTCAACCTTTACCAGTCATACCATGCCAAGTGGTATAGAGCTCCCAGCATGACAATCACAGATTTTGCTGAAATGTTGTGTGAACATTTAGACATGTTCCCGATGAACATAGGTACAGTTTTACTTTTGCCAATGTAATACTTGCAGCAACATACTCATTTGTTTGATCCCAAAATGTATTCCTGAGTTTTTTTGGCAACTTTGTGACACAATACCTCTGGCAATATTTTCTTGAAAGAAACAAAACTTAGCCATCTTTTAAAACTTTTTGCACTATTAAGCAAAATAATAACAGATTTCTTGAGCAATTTTCATATAGATGATTTGAAGCAAAGTCAGCCAAAAAAACAGAAGCTTGGAAAAAAATGCAAAGTATCTCTGGAAGCAATTGTGACATAAATCTGAAACTTTGCGTGTAATAGCTTACCAATACAAGGTCTTAGAAAATAAAATTTCATTCTCCCACTGCTTTCCAGCAGTTTACAAAGTAAGGGAAAACTTTACATTTCTTATTTTTTGCAAAAATGCCCCACTTTTACAAGAAGAGTATTCCGAAAACTCTTTTAAACCAATTTCATTAGAAAGCCAATTTCTAAACCACCAAAAAATTAGATTTGGTTTTGCAATGCAAGCATAGAGGCCCTAAAAAGCAATAACAAGGTGGATGTGAATTAGAAGTGTGCCCATATTCCACAGATACTCAAATCTGATGTCTTTTTTATGTTCTATAATTGTTTAGTACCCTCAAGGAAAGGTAATATCAAAAGATGTTGATTACGAAGTGAGATTGAGTCAGAACAACTCAGGAGGGGGAGGAGGAAAGTGTGTCTTTTGTCATAACTCCTCACAACATACTTCAGCCTGTTTTTCTGCTACGACAACTACAGAAACAAACTGGTTATAATTTCAAAACTTCTGTACATTACCAAGGCACTGCAGATAATACCAGAAAAATTATTGCATAACAGCTGCAACATACACCCTATAAACTGCCTTCATGTTTTACACTACTGTCACATTGTGTGATTTTGATAAAATTCACAGCAGTCTGCCAGTTTTTTTTTCTTTTTTTTTTTTTTTTATAAAACTTATGCTATAAAGAATTCTGGATATATCTTTTTTATTGCACAATGCTACTGATTTGCTAGTTTAATTCTGGTTTAAAATATAGCATATTTGTGTTTACGTGGTTGTAGTTCATGTGAAACATTACTGTACTGATAAAATATTGTATAAATGAGTTACAGTGGTCTATGGATGCTTAATCACTGCAGGTTTCTTTTAAAGTGAGAAAACCAGCTTTCTCACTGCAATAGAGGCCACACTCAACAGCTGTGCAACAGCAGCTGCCAGTGGGTTAATTTACCAAAAGGGTTCCAAGCCCAATAAGGGCTTCTTTATACAGGATCCTGATCTTGATGATATATTTAAGTGTTAAGAGTCTAAAGCTAGAAGAGGTCTCTTTTACAATCCTACACTTATGTTTACTTCACACCACTATTTTTTTTTTTTCAGGTTTCATTAATTTGCTGTCTAACGTTAAGATGAGAACCGCACTGCAAGCCACATGTCACAGATGATGCTGGAATAATTTTAATAATATGCTATTCTGGAACACAGGATTTTCACTCCTTGATTTCATTCAATTTCTGCTGTGCTGATGAAAGCAAATTTAATGCCATTTTGCAAACTGATAAAACATATCAGGTCAGCAAGTTTCCAAATAATTCATTATCTTTTCTGGCCAAAATTAGTGACAGTGATGAAGGTGACCTCAGACCTCTAGCCACAGCAATATTGATGGTAGGCAACAAAAACCTAACTCATCTGTCTGTGAAAACTTGCAAGTCCAGTGCCCTGTAACTCCATAACCACAAAGAGATTTGAAAGTGGGTGGATTAGTCTAATCTGTCAATAGCTAGGCTTCTACTATACCATTACACATGTAGCAACTCTCTGGGTCACTTTAAACTATTTTTTAAGGAACAATTTTCGCTTCATCTGTAAAATTTAACAAAATGGAGTTATCAGCTGTTCATGGCCTACCATTGGTATGCTGCATGCATTTAACACGAAGAGTGGTGAATTGGAAATATCTGTGGAGCTTCCACTGAGTAGAAGTATGCTTTAAAAAGCTTTATGCACCCACATGGCCCAGCAAATTCATTTCATTGGCCACCAAGGAGTGAAAAGTGCTGGGTTCTGGAACAGCACATCACATCACATCAGCACATTATCACACTTATTCCAACATCATCAGTGACATCATCTGGCTGGCAATATGGTTTTCGTCACGAAATTCAACGGCATGTTAGTGAAACCTGTAAAAAAATTAAAGTGGCTTGAAGTAAACTTAAGCTTAGGATCCAAAAATAGACTTTTTCTAACTTTGGCCTCCAACATTTAAATATACCATCATGCTTGTGATCCTGTGTAACAAAACCCTTGTCGGGCTTGGGAACCTTTGATACAGAAACCCACTGACAGCTGTTGGGCATGGCCCCTATGGCAGTGGGAAAACTGCTTTTCTCACTTTGCTATGGACTTCAAATAAGAAACTTCCTGGCAGATTAAAACTGTGTGCCAGACCAAGACTCAAACTTGGAACCGCATTTCACTGTGAGAACTTCAAATAAATTTACATACTGTAACGATGATGTAAAACTTTTCAGCACTTTGGAATATGTATGTTGCAACTGTTACGCAAGAATTTTACTGGTACGATCTCCAATACCTTGGTAATGCACAGTTAAATTTTGAAGTTTATAATCAGCATGAAGCTGCAGTAATCATAGCAGAATAACAGACTGAAGTATGTCATGATGAGTCATGACAAAAGACATCTTTCTTTGAAGCTTTTCTAGTTACTCATGCTTTATCTCACTTCCGAGTCATCAACATTTTTTTTTTATATTGCCTTCCCCGGAGATTACTAAACAATTTTAGAACATAATCAAAGATGTCGGATTTAATTTGAGTTTCAGCAAAATATGGACACATTTTCAGTACATCTCCATCTTATTATTATTTTTTAAACTATTTAACAATAACCATTTTGGTGTTTAAAAAAAAAGCCAATTTTGCCCTCCTCAATTTGTAAACTATGAGAATGCAGCAGGAGAATGAAATTTTATATTCTAAGATCTTGTACTGGTAAGTTATATGAAAATTGCTCAAGAATTTTGTTTTTATTATTTTCCGAGAGTGCAAAAGGCTGTAAAAGTTTGCCAAGTTTTGTTACTTTCACGAAAATACTTACAGACACATTATGTCTCAAAGTTAAAAAAACTCAGGGGCTGCACTGTTAAATACTGTGCTACAGGGACAAACAAATGATTATATCTCTGTAACTATTATATTGGCAAATGTAAAATCTTACCTATGTTCATTGGGAATATGTGTGAACGTTCACACAAAACTTCAGCAACATCTGTGATGGTCATGCAGTAACTTTTTCCAAAATTACATCACTTGGCCCTATGGTGTCTCTACAATTGGCCCAGGGGGAAAAAAATTAGCAGTTTTGTCTAAGGAACCATTCTGACATTTGTGTCAGTGATTTAGTCAAAATACTGAAAATTTACAACAGGGCAAATGAATAGGGATTTGATTCCCATTCCACCTGCATTTTACCACAGTGTGCAAACCACAGTAACACCCTGTGTAGCTGCAATCTGTATATATAAGACATGGCCATAGAACTGAAGGCAATAAATTTTCTTCTTCCAGCCACTGCGACAGCCACATCTCGACAGCTTTTATCTGGTGTAAGTTTAATTTTTTAATTTGTGAGGTGTGAACCACAATGTCATCTACTTTGATTGAGGGCTCTCCTCATGGGCATCACCCAGTCACTGTGCTGTCCATTGCTCAGAGTCCATTGGCTACTGTGTTGGCTTCTGGGCCAGAGGAGTTTTCCGTGTATTGAGAATGTGTAGGTGACCACATCATGAAAAAGGTGCAATCCTTCCCAAACAAACTGCTCTACTATCGAAAATTTTGACAAAAGAAAGAAAGGTGAGCAAAAAACACGAAAGTGAGCAGTAGACTTTAAATTGCAAAAAGGATAACAGATAAAAGTAAAGGATACAATTAATGTGAGAAACTGAGGAAATAGCCAGATTGGTAAGACATTTTTGAAGACTGATTATGCATCACACACTATCAAAGGAAGAAACTGACAAACCTACATTTAATTCACTTAACTGATAATTTCAGTTCTAAGTGGGAATCATAAAAGTGCTATTGTTTGGAACCAGCATGTGTTACAATTTGCACACCTGTTTTTGAAGTTTTTGTATGTTTGACAACCATGTCTATCAGTATGCAACAAGAATTAAAATGCTATGTCAAATAAAACTATTTTTATTCACACACTCAATATGTGAAGATATGTTAATGGAACTGGTTTAATGTGTGGAATTATTTTCCATTTTTATAAAATCCGTTTCACTGAAAAACTGAAGTTCACCGTTATATGGAAAGTAATACTGCACAACACTGATTAAGAGAAAAAGGAAAATAAAAGCAGTTTATCGGGAAAAAATCTTTTTGAATTTGGTGAGGTGCCACTGTTTGCAGCCTGTCTCCCAGGACAGGAATGTTTCTGGATCGAACGTAAAAATATATGTTTAGTACTTCATTTAATACATCTTAAATGCAGTAACACCTGACACTTCAAAGAAAGATTTTTTTCCCTTTTTCCTCCTTGAACTGATATGAATTGTCATCTGAAACTGAAGTCCAGAACTAAATTGTGCTTACAACATGGTGACACTGCATAATTTTGACTTCATGTAGAATCTATCATGACCAAAAATACTCCCTCTAGATGTCACCTACTTATATAAACAATGGAAAACAATAATTTTAAAAATTCAACAAATAAAAAATATGTTCTTTCTGTTTGGTGAAACTGAAGCAAAGAAAGGAAACAGAAGTTCGTAGCATGTTCATTAAGTACATATTTTTTTCTGATGGCTGCTCTGGACACAAATGTAACCACAATGATTCAATTTTCCCTCTCTCAGACTTTTGGCATTTCAACAAGATAACACATTATTTTCTCGAAAGAGCCGATCTGCTTCTTACCAATGATCAAGACTTTAGATTTTCGAACAACAAAGATAAAACTTAAGGAACACGGTCACAAGAGGATGAAGCAATTATCAAAAACTCATTAAAAGAAAAGTCTCTCAGCCATGGAAACACAGAAAAGTTGTTGGTGCCCAACCCAAAGTTATACTTTCAACCAATAAATACATGTGTGCCAGTGATGAGGATGAAATGATGAGGAAAACACAACACCCAGTCCACGATTGGAGAAAATATCCAATTTGGCTGGGAATCGAACCTGGGCCCGCTGCATGGTAGGGAAGCACATTACCACTCAGTTGAGCAGGTGGACAAATACATGGAATTTCGGTGTGATTCAGAACACAAGGGACCCTCAAAAAGCTTCCCTGCTTTCTGTTATCCATTTGAAGCTGTGAATAAAAAAGTGGGACTACGTCAAAAAATATTTGAATAATATTGCAACCTTTCAAAAATTATTTAAAAATCACCCCAGTGGCCCCACAGAGTATAAACAAAGACACTACAAATGGTAATTTTTAAACCTTATCACTTTCATATAATATTTGTTGCGTTATTTATCATATGGCATTACATTTTTTGGCTTGTCACTTCGTATGGCGTTTACGTCAAAAATTTCGACAAATGCTTCCAGAGAAATGTTAAAGCCTGGTATTTGCTGATCTTTAAATCTTTGTTTTTACTGTGGAAAATACACCCAGAATGACAAGTTGAATTCCATCCAACTGATCGATATATATGCTCAATACTGTTGTTAGTTTTAAGATGGTAGTTGTAATTTTTGACTTACCCATAACATTAACTGTAATTGAACAATATCACATAAGTGTTATTTGAACTTATACCAGCATGGCTTACTGTTTAAATTGGTGGCATTATTTCATATGGCATTTACGAATTAGTCACCCCGACCCAAAGTTACCTACCTTTCAAATGTCTTCACTGCATGTTCAGAAATCAAATACAGAGTAGAAGTTAACAAAACTGAAACAGTCCACAACAAGTTGTACCCAATTTAAATACACACTGAACTCAACAACATTCCAATTAACTTATAAGCCCGAACTAGGAAACAGTTAGGTAGTGTACTGCCCTTGTATTTGTTGTAGTTTATGTACGATATATGCACATAACAAGCACTGAAATACACCGAGACTCGTCCATTATCTAACATATGTTTTCGAAAAGTACTCTGCAGTTTTTGTTTTAATGATGAAAAGTGTACAGAGAACGTAAACATACCAGAGCACTTCAGTTCATTATTACCACAACACGTATTTGGCATTTACATTCACTGGCTTCGAAAATTCATAACCCAATTATTACCTTTTCTGCACCATTAAGTGTGTTGAAATTACATGATTACTGCGGCCCCGATGTATCAGAATTTATCAGATGCTCATTTCAACACAGAATTATTTCCATTTTATCAATAGAAGAAAACACACAATTTAAACATAACAAAAATAGAAATTACTAAATATTAAGTGCGGCAATTTATCAGCTGATCAAAATCATTTCATTACAGAAAACTGGTAAAGCAGTCTAACGTATCTCTCTGCTTACAGTCAGTCAAATGTGAGGAAGGCCTAACACTAATTATTAATTGTGCTTGTAGTGCACTACAAGGCTTTCTTGAAATGACCAAGCAATGATTTCTATTTATTTGATTATAACAAAAAATATTTGCAAAACTTGTTCAGTTACTTATTATTTCTCTAATAACTGAAACCACAACATGATGATGTAGTTTTCAAAATAGTAGGGTATGTGCGCTAACTGCATAGGCCTTTAACACAAAATATCAAATCACGGCCAATCTACAAATATTTCAGTAAAAACACAGCATGCCATACTCTAGCCTAAATATCAACAAGTGGATAATAAAAGTGTTCTGTTCGAAAGAGCAATCAATATAAATGAAACAAATGGTTCTTGTTTCAACAATAATGTTCAAAATATCACTGTGGAAAGCATACACAAATAGGCTAAATGTCAGAAAAATACAGATGCTGACATTTTGTTCCCACAAGTTTGTTGGTTTAAACAGATACTAATTTCATACTTATGTAATATGTGTCATTTTTTCGCGAATTACTCAAGATTGTGCCACAGTAGATCTATGCCTATACCCAACCTCATTTTTACAGTCAGTTTTCCTGCTACAATTGAAAAAATATTTGAGTGGTGAAGCAAGGATCACATTCTTATAAAACTACTAGTTGTATGATCAATGACTCTGCAAAATTGATAAATCAAGGGTTAGAAACTACAGGTGGCACAAATGAGAAAGTTTCTAAACATTCGTCAGCAACACAATGAGCTAAACAAATTGATCTTATAAATATTATGAATATGAGAGGAAATAGTGCTAAACACTAAACAGGGTAAAATAAACTACATGTATCATGCCAAAAAATAGTACTAAGATTTAAGCGTAATAAAACACACAGAACCTACCTATGACATCCTGCAGGTGTTCCTTCAGCTGCCCGACAGTGCTATCTAAACCAAAACTAATATCGTATTTCGTCTTGTTGTATATTACTTTGAAGTCCACTTTTTCAACATTCACATCACCATCAGGAACAGTACCACTTTCCTTTTCTGTCTCTTGCAAACATTCTGCATTAGGCCTACAGTTTTCACTACTACAATCACCCTTTTCTGCCCCTAAAAATGCAAATAAAATGAAAGTAACCCTTCAGTCCTACTATGCGTTATAACGTACAAACACTGGGAAAAAACTGCCCATCAACTATGGCGTAATATTTCAGCCGTAGCGTCCTTAATGTGTAAATACGAAATTATAATCGGTTACAACTTAAAATTAATTTTAATTTTACAATAAAAATCGTCTAGCTTTTGTCCTGATATTACTCTAAAATGACATGCACTATTTGAAAAGCTGCATGACTGACAAAGGATTGAAACAGCAGATAAAAAGAATTAACTATTGGTCTAATTTGTTTACATTTTAAAACTACGCTGCCGAACAGACGAGCAATCGTATGAGAAAACGCTACAATAGATCACTATGCAAATAAATATATTCATACCAACACACTCCATATTGGTTAACTTATAGTTTGACGAAGCTCAACCAATCATTAACTTGAATTTCGAAATGCAGTATCTTCGTTGTTTATTCTTCCGAGATGCAGTTCTTCTAGATGCCGAAACAGATGATTAGTGCCGGAAACTAAACATAAATTTGAACTATTGTGCCTGGACGCTTACTGGTTAACAGTCTCAGAAGATGTTTTCGCTACTGCAGAAATTAATTAGAATTTACAACTTCATTAATGCACAACACACACATGCACTTTTACGGCAGAAATAGTCAAATTCTGACAATTGACACGTTGGCTGGACTGTAAGAAAAATGAATGACTATTAAATTTCCATCTTTGTCTGACTAGGCGGCAAAATTCAAACGACAATGGAAGTCCATACCGTAAATATTCATACCGTGAGGAGTATGAGTCCCTTATTAAAAAGATAAGACCAGCTGGGAATTATTTTCGCTGCAAGTATAATTCTCATTAAAGCCTTGAACGCTTCAGCCCCTCGATGCACAACATCCCAAAAGAGAGACGTTCATTGAACTTCAGCGAAATCGTCATCACAGAGCCTGGATTTTGAGGTATAATGTTTAACACGTACCTCAAGCCAATGCGTGCTCCTGATCCAGTTCACATGTTCAAAAATAAATTTTTATCTAGAGAAGAAAAAGAAAGACAGTAGAACTTCAACGGTAATCACAACATTCTGAGATTAAGAGGAATGGAGTGTGAAACGTTTGGTCGGACAGGCAGCAATGGCACAAGGTCGATGTTCCTCTCCGTAATCGGATAGTCCTCTTCAGCGCAATAACTGAAAGTAATATCAGTTAACGCTGCATGTGCTTCTCATTGTAACAAAGGACATTTTTATTCTCAGTCTGATCCAAATGTGTTTATTTTCCTTGTTTCCAAAACAAAAAGAAGTAATTATAAAGAGTAAACCCAAACTATCTGCGGTGGCACTGAATAATGAAAGGCCTCTATACAAATTATGAGAGCAGAGTTAGTTAGTTAGTTGGTAGTTTCATCTTCTATGGATTATTTGTAAGATTAATCGTAATGATAGGGAAAAAGTCATTTACATTCACATTACATACGATATTCAGTGTTAATATGGCTACATGCTGACCATTTAAGATTTTTTTAGATGTAGTTGTGAGCTAGTTGATTTATATGTACCAGCTTTTACACCTTACAAAAGTAGAAATTATTGTACAGAACAGAAGGAATTGTCAAGGAGAAACTTTTGCAGTCTGTTCCAGATTTAACTTGTCTGTCAGACATTTTATATCATTGGGAAAGCGATCAAAACATTTGATTGCAACACTGTACATACCTTTCTGTCCTGCAGACGGCCTTAATGTGGAGTAATGACATCATTTCCTCTTCTGGCTTTGAAAATTTTATACATCACTGTTCCGTTTAAAATGCAGTGGATCATTTACAACAAACTTCATGAGGGAATAAATACACTTTGAATCAGAAGTCAAAATACCTACACCCTTAAACAAATGTTTGTGTGTAATCACCACTCATTATTCTTACAGCATCTTTTTGAGCAATGACGAATTTTTTCGTTAAAGATGAGTTACCCTAGAATATTATTACATGTGACATTGTTCAATGAGTAAATGCAAGATACAACATACTACTGTGTTACACTTATCTCTAGTGTAGTAACCTCTATAAGTGCAGAACTTAATATATTGAGTCATTTTGAAATTGAGGGAGTCGCCACTTGCAGAAAACCACTCAATAATAATTTTCAGAACATTATTTACCATTTCTTCAGTTGCTGTATAAATGTTCCCATCGATTACAATGCTAGTGTCATCCACAAAAAGAACTAATTCTGTTTGTTGTACAGTATATTAGAAATAGCGGTGGACCCAGGGTAGAACCTTGTGGAACCTCAAAACATTTTTTTTTTTTTTTCCTCAGTCAGAAAAATCTCCCTTTCTTACACTGGTTGAATTATTTATTAAGTACAACTTTCTGTATTCTATTGGTTGGAAATAGCATTATTCCTCGGTTGCCTACAGCATCAATTTCTTAAATCTTCAGCTCATCTGGGAGAATATTGTGATTCACTCAGTCAACAGAAAATATCAAACGGTGCTGTATTGTTATTCAATGCTTGTAAAATTTGATGGATGAATGTGTATATAGCATTATCAGTTACGTAACTCCTATGGAATCCAAACTTGTGACTTTTGTGGATTTTGAAGTATGTTATCGCTGGTCAGGTGGATTAGATTTACATAAACATCAGTACTCCACAAAACACTTGACAGTGTGAGGCAGAGTGTACTTCCAATACCACTAACTGGTTCCCCCTGCCCCCCTTCCCGGTTCCATTCATGAATCGCACATGTTAAGAACGACTGTCGTTAAAGCTGTGTATTAGTTCTAATTTCTCGAATTTCCTCTGTGGAGAGTTTTTAAGACGTATATGAGAGAAAGTAATATGCTTTCCGACTCTTCCCGGAACATACTCTCTCGGAATTTCACCAAAGAACGTCTCTGTGATGCACAATGCATCTCTTGTAGTGTCTTACACGGGAGTTTATGGAAAATCTCTGTTAACACTCTCTCACTGACTAAATGCTCCAATGACGAAACGTGCCACTATTCATTAGAACATATCTGCGTCTCCCATTAATCCTACCTGGTAAGGGTCTCATACTGATGAACAGTACTCAACAATGGGTTGAACAAGTGTTCTGTAAACAACTTCTTTCACACACAGATTAAATTTCTTTGAGAATCTTCCTATGAATCTCAGTCTGGCATCTGTTTTTCTTATTATTTGTTTTATGTGGACACACCACTTAAGGTCGCTCTGGATAATTCCTCCCAGATATTGCATGGTAGATGTTGGTTCCAGTAATTTGGCATCATTTGAGCAGTTTTACAGCAGTAGATTTGTTCTCCCACACATGCTCAATATGTTATATTTATTTACATTAAGAGCCAACTGCCAGTCCTTGAACCATTAATCAATTCTCTTCAGTTCCACCTGAAAATCGCTACAGTATACTGGCATTGCTACCTTTTTATAGACAGCTGCATCATGTGCAAACAGCCCTATGGAGGTTTCGATCTTTTCTACTAGATCGTTTATATATATTTGCAACCAGCTATAGTCCTATTACATTTCCTAGGGGAACTCTTGAAATTATCTTTGTATTTGTCGATTGTGTTCCATTAAAAGTGACATATTGAGTTCCAGCTTCACAGAAATCTTGAATCCAGCTGCAAATCTGATCTGATATTTAGTAAGTTCGTATTTATTCAGTAAACAACAGTGGAGCATGGTGTTAAATGTTTTCTTGAAGTCAAAGAACACAGCATCAACCTGAAAGCCATTATCTACAATGCTGTGAATCTCATGAAGGAATAGATCGAGCAGAGTTTCACAAGAGCTCTGTTTGTAAAACCCATGATAATTTTTATAGAGGATGTATTATTCTGCAAACACGTCATAATATATGAGCATAAGACATGTAGAGTAATTCCACAGCAAATTGACATGAAGGATTGTAAAGCTCTCCCTTTATAATTTATTTATTTTGCAGCTATTGGAGTTCGACAATGGGAGCATTGCAAAGAGAATACACCTTCTTACAAATTAAAGTTTACCATGTGCCTAATGTGAAGGCATTTCTCTTGCACTATTCATATGTGAAACTCACTCGCTTAAAAGTTGCAAAATGTCATTGTGAAATGACTCTTTACTTTATTATCCTTTTGACATGTAACAGACTTCATAACACTACCTAACCTCACCACTCCTGTATCAACATTTAAGTTCATTTCACATTCATGTAGAAACAAGCATAGCTGTATTGCATTTCCACATTAATTTAACAGGTAATCACTGATCACAAAAACCTTTTTCAATTATGTATAATAGTAATGTGTTCCACCACAGGAGCTACTGATTAAGAAACACAATGTTGTAACAACCACAATTTTCATACATAATTTCGTGCCCCTTCTGCGACTAAAGTAAAACACTTAAATATGTTTACCACATGAACCAACACAATGTTTTCGACTTATGCTCATACTTTCTACCAAATTCTTCTGCCACTTCATCTGAGTTATGACTGCATCTAACCATCTGACATGTAACTCCTACAACAACGTATTTATTTCTTTCTTTATTTATTTATTTGAATAGAGTCAACAAAGAAGATGACTTTTGCAAACAGATAGGAGAAATAAATTAACAAAACTACATACAATACAAGCCCACAAAAGAGAATTTAAAGCCACAAAAGCAGGTGTATAATTAAAATATGTCTAATTTCTAATGAAAACTGTTAGATCACATGTTTTCAACTGAAAATTCAGAAAGTGAGTATAAGCAGACCACTGATGTATGGGCTGTGGTCTGTTATTTTTAGTTTACTTCTTTGTCTAAAGTAATTATTTTTATTTCTAGTATTGTGGTCACATATATTATTGCACTTTCTAGAATCTTTCTGATGATCTACAAAAAATAATATACCTTATATAAATACAAGGAATATGCTGTAGGTATTTATATTGTACAAAAACCAATCTATAAGAGTCATGAAAACCTAAACCATTCATTATTCTAACTGCCTTCTTTTGTAGCAACATGAATCTATTGAGGTGTGTATCTGCAACACAGCCCCATAATTTAACATCATACATTAGCAAGGGATATATTGTTCCATAGTAAAGAAGTTTTGATAGTAGTGTTTGTAACTATTTATGGTAGGTGACTGAGTGGATATCATCCACTACTAATCCTCCCACATACAAAGTCAATATGATTTGACCACCACAAGTTTACATCTATGTATAGTCCTAAGAATCTGCAGCTATTAGCATCTGTTGCTTCAGTTCCACATATACGATTTATAGATGTATGAGTCGAGTTAACAGTCTTAAATGATAATAATCGCGATTTATTAACATATACATTTACTTGTTCATGCAAAAAATTATATTTATTACTCCATCTGTTGTAGAAGATGTAAGTTCACAGGTATTTTTGCCAAAAAACAGCAGAGATGTGTCATCCTCATAATTCACTATTTTCGAGTTTTGTGGCTGGGTGACATCATGCACGTCTACTAAGAAGGAAAAGGGGCTGAAAATTGACACCTGGGGGACACCTCATTTCACTGTTTCACTAAAAGACTGACAGGTTACAACTCAGTCATTAATTTAATAGCTTAGCCTTGTGCACTGCTGCCAGTTTGACAGGTAGCTGGTTACTAGGTGTATTGCTGAATCTTTAAAGTTATGTGACTTAAGTTTCTTTATTAATAGGTCATGTTTAAATGAATCCATTGCTTTGGTAAAATCAAGGAATATATCTGCTGACAAATTTCCTATACCTAGTACACTATATACACCATGTAAAAATTCAGAGATTGCTGTGGCAGTGCTGTGTTTTCTTTCTGATACCATATTGTGTTTCAGTGAGTAGATTATTTTTTGTGAAAAATTCACTGAGTTGTGAAAGCAAAACTTATTCAATGATTTTACTAAATATGGGTACTAACGATATTGGCCTAAAGTTTTCAACCCGTTTTCTGGATTCTTTATTATATATTAGCTTAACCCAAGCAAATTTTTAATGAGTAGCCGTTACCCTCATACAGCAGTTAATGTGATAGATAATAGGTTTAACTAATTTGTTGTGACACTTCTTAACCAAGACACTAGATATCTCGTCCCAGCCAGCTGATTGCTTGGTCTTAAATGTGTTGATTATTTGACACTCCAATCTCTGTGTGTGACTAGTAGTGCTTGGGCATTATTGAGATTAAGTAGCAGGTCAATGTTGTAGTCAAAGAAAAAGTGCACACAACTTCTAAGATACCAGAATACAGCGTTGAATAAGGAGCATGATATCACTATGTCATAACATCAAAGACAGCAGTACTCTTTACACACCGCTGCCCCCACAGGAATTTTTTCAAAAGATGCGACAAAAAGTTCTCCATAAACCCAAAATGAATATAGAAATATCAAAGAAATTTTGACCCAGCAAGATTCCCAGAGAAAGAAATAACTTCAGAGTAATGAACAATGAGTCATCATATTGTAATACAATAAAAATATCAAACATGCTTCACATTCTCTCGTTCCTACAATGAAAATTTACAATATATTTACATTTTGGTCTATATATGTCCTGAGAAGACATAGAATATACATGGAAATCCAATTTGTTGTCTGATTAGATTATACAACAACATAATGTGAAATTAGTGACCATGGATACAATTCCAAAACTACTTAATGCGTTCTAGTTAAAGCTCTGGACCACACAGCTCATCCTAATTATTGATTTTTCCAATAAGTAAGACTATATGTTGCAGTTGTAGAGGCAAGTTCACGTAATCAGCTGCTGTTATGTTCACAGATTGCACAAAAAATTAAAAAATGATGACCTCTTACACAACTCTAAACATTGCATACTTCTCTTTCTACAAAGCTAAACATCATTGAAAATATTGTCTGATACTGTAACAAGGTATAACTTACTACTTCATCCAAACATATTTCCATAAATCCAGGAATTATGATACCTTAAGTGAGCTGTGTAGCCAGACATTGATCAGGTTAAGTAAAACGTATCTACACTTTTATAACAAGTTATATATGAATGTACCTTAATATATAGAAGCCATTAAATGAAATCTAAACGTTCATTAAAATGGAAGCTAATTGTTTAACATCTATTCACCTTATGTGGTAAAACATCTCAGGACTTTACATGAAGTAGAGTGTAATTACTGACATGAAAATCAGTTAATTTACTCTGGTTAAGTCAATGGGGCAAACAGAAAAAGCAAAGTACAGCAATATTTACTGTCCACTTCAGTACTTCTAATCGACAAGAAGTATTTACTGTACATTGCCATATCTGTAGAAACACAAGCAAAATGGAAAATAGTTATACCTCAAGAGTAAACAATAACATGACATCAGTAAATATATTGTGTATATCAGTTAAACTATATTACACATACAAGTTCATTCTTTGTTTTTGTGTCATAATGTAACACATAATGTAAAAAAGATTTAGCACTTTTGGCTTACAAATACCAGAAATACAATTACTACAGGTCGAAGATCAGTTTCCTGGAACAGAAAATTTGCAAACACACAGATAAATGACGTTTTATTTTCCCACACAACATCTTAAGCAATGCACACATGCGCTGACAGGTACTGGTTAGCAGCTGATTTCGACAGTTTTCCTCCGTTAGGAACATTGTGTGAGCACATCGGAGTGCCAACTGTTGCAAGTAGGTAGTGGGTGTTGCGAGCTGTATGGATGAAGGTCTATGTCCTCTGGCTGCTCGAGAGAAGAGTTAACAGAACAAGCATGCAGCACTTTTTGTGCAACCACCACCTCTCTTTCTCAGCTTTCATCAGCGACGAACAAGGTGCAGTGTGGTGCTGACGTGCGTCACCAGAATCTGCAGCTCTCCATCATGAAGCAAACATGAAAAACATAGCACCTCTCAGCTTTTACAATTACTACAAAAAACCGAAATAGTTTAAGCTCTAATATTATCAGTTCCTACACTTGTAAGTCTCGCAATTGCAAGATGCCAAAAGAAGGAAAATTCCTCTGTTCACTAAAACGACAGTATATGTTGTTTCCAGGACTACACATATATAATACTAGCACACACTGTACAAATATCATTGTCGACCTCATCACCTTCTCCTTTCATCTCCTCTTCCACTTCATAATACTTCTGTTTTTGAAAACGGCTAGGCAACGATGCGCCCCCTTGGTCATGCCTATCCTGTCTCATTCAATTCTGCGTGTGTATGGTGATTTCGGCCATGTACTCTTCTGTCATTCCACCTCCTTCACGGCATCTGTTTGCAAGTCAGTGAGCGGTGATCATCGCGCACTTATTCCCATTAATTATCATGTGTTCTCTCGTTTCCGTCGATTACGTTTCTTCTTGACTCCCTAACCTGCTGACGTCACAATACACCTGACAGGCGCTTTGTGTGTATTCTCTTCAAAGAAGAATGGACTGAGAATAAAGGTGCTTGTGAATCCACACCGACCAGTCACATATGGTGAGTGTAATGACTCTTCATGCACAACATGCGATTTAGCAGTACATCAAATTCGCTAGTTCTGTTTATTCACTGCACTGTACATTGTAAAATGTGTCTGGTCTCTTTATAGAATATTGCCTGGCCACAAGTCATCAACTTCGATCCACGCCAGAAACAGAAGAGCAAATTCAGAACGTCGCCGCGAATATTTTACCAATACTGGAATAAAACAGGCCACAAAACTTTCTGTATCATTGACTATGGGATAGACAATTCTCGTTTCACTGCATGAGCGCCAGCGCTAGTCAGGGCATGAACTGCATGGTCAGTTACAGGAACAGCAACCTTGTCAATAACTTTGACCAGGATGGAACGTCTTCCCCTTCCAGATGTCACACCAAACTCACCCATGTTTTCGGATTTCATTATCATCTTCCTTACATCATATAATGACACTTCAGTTGGTGAACTCTCTCAATGCAGCATTGTAATTGCTGCCATTCACATAAAACTGATTCATTAAGAGTGCCCAATCTCCCTTCTCGATAGCCATGCTGTCCACTCACATTATAGCTTGCCAAATGGCAACGTCGATATCATATCATCATACAGATTATGTATAGCTTCAGATTTGCACGGGTGGCCACAGCTGAAACTAATTTGTTTTTCAGCGTAAATCGGTTCTGTATTAACGCATTACCATATCTTCCAAGTTCTGTTACCATACAATAATTACAGCCCACATTGGACCTTCGTGAGTAGCTGCACTTTCACTATGACCACCCAGTATTTTGTTATGAAACAAGTCAAGACCTTGGTATCATCAGAAAACATACCCCATTTATCTGACTTCATAGACTTTCCTGGAGTAATAAGTCTTGAAACTCTCTTCAGGTTTGCTGCTGGATCCTAAAATCACTCAATTCAATATTTTGGCGATCCAACTGTTCTCCATCTTTAGAAGAACGCTGTTTCTGCTGATGAATACCGCTGAGAATGGATACCAGGCTTTTTTACTTGTTTATTTATTTTTATTTTTTATTTTTATTGTTCTTTTTTGTGGGGCGAAGGTCCCCTTGCTGTTTGCTGTGGTTGGTTGCTGTGAACTTGTTGTTGGTTGTGTCTGTGGTTCTTCTAATCTTGCCCTTGTTATTTTTCATCCATATGTGGTGGTGTTTCTTCATCCTCAGTGAGGGGCGCCATCGTTGGCGCTAGTTCTGGGAATGCTTTGGTTGTGTTTTGAGGCACTGTCCTATTGGGGTGAATGTATTTGAATTTCGGTTCCTTGTTTTGTTGATTCTGGTAGTTATTATGTGCTCTAAGTCAGGGTGACTCTTAGGTTGGCTAGACATGTTTGTAGTGATGTGGTTTTGATGATCCTGTATACCTCATTGCTTGATGTAGTGTTGTGCAATTTAAGGAAACTCCATAGGAGTCGTTTTTCTGTTGTGTACATTTTATTTGCTATTATGGCTGCCATTCCTCCTAGTGCTGGGGCCCCATATTCTAGCATTGGTCTTATAAAGGTTTTATATGTGTATGCTGCTGTTCTGCTGTGCTACATCCTTCAAACCTTCCTTGTACTTCTCTGACGAAGTTTTGTCTTTTCCTGCTTCTATTTAGTAATTCTTGTTGGTGGGTGTGCCAATTCCTAGGCGCTTAAATCCGAAACCACGTGGATGCTACAGTCGCAGGTTCGAATCCTGCCTTGGGCATGGATGTGTGTGATGTCTTTAGGTTAGTTAGGTTTAAGTAGTTCTAAGTCTAGGGGACTCAGGTGTTAAGTTTGTCGTATTGGATCCCTATATATTCAGCTGTGTTCCATAGTTGGAGTGGCGTACCCCATAGTGTGAGTCTTACGTCTCTCTAATTTCGTTTCTTTTCTTGGTTAAGTCTCGATGCCCCCGAAAAAGTACCATTTGAGTCTTGTTGGGGATGGGTTTGATCCTATTCTTTGCCATCCATTTTTCTAGTTTATTAAATATATAGTTGCTTTTCTTTGTATTGTGTGTGATTTGCAGCCTGTGACCCAGTATGCCTTATGATCTGCATACAAGGCTAATGTTTCTATATTGCCGTCCGTGGTCAGAAAGTTTTCCGTGTCAAGTGTATATAACAATGGGGAGATGATTTCTCCCTGCAGTACGCCAGCCTGTGGCGTGAAATAGTCTGATGTTTCGTTTCTTACGTGGACCCGGCATTGCCTTCCCTTACTTGTCCTGTTGGGTTGGGTTGTTTGGGGGAGAGATCAAACAGCGAGGTCATCGGTGTCATCGGATTAGGATAGGATGGGGAAGGAAGTCGGCAGCGCCCTTTCAAAGGAACCATCCCGGCATTTGCCTATAGCGATTCAGGAAAATCACGGAAAACCTAAATTAGGGTGGCCGGACGCGGGATTGGACCGTCGTCCTCCCGAATGCGAGTCCAGTGTGCTAACCACTGCGCCACCTCGCTCGGTATCTTTGTCCTGTTATTATCCTCACCAGTTTTTGGGGATTCCTATATTGATTAGCTATGTTAGCAGACCGCTATGCGATATTTTATCGAAGGCTCGCTCAATATCTAAAAATATCGCCAGGGTGCATTGACTATTGTTAAATCCTTGTGTGACATAATTGGATAATCTCATGAGCGGGTCATTTGTGGAGTGGTTTTAGCGGAATCCCGCCTGGATGGTGGTGGGTATTATGAACTTGTTTTCCACGTATTTTCTGATCCAATCTGTTATAATTCTCTCATATGTCTCTCCTATTACGTTTAGCAGTGTGACAGATCTGTACGAGCTGGGGTTTGTTTTTGGTTTATTCGGTTTTGGTAGCATAATGAGTTTTCCTTTTTTCCATGTCTCTGTTGTCGTTTCCCTGGTTAAACAGTAGTTAAATAGTGTCGTTAGCATTGGCGCTACTGTTTCTAGAGGGGCTTTCCTGAGGTGTAATCTGCGAATTTCGTCTTCTCCAGGTGCCGAGTCCCTGCCTGTCATTATGGCTTCCGTCAATTCGTTTTCGGCAATTTGTGGTGTTAGCGTTTCTTCTTCCTTCCTGTCTACAGTGGATGTGTTTAGCATTTCGTCTATGGCCTGTTCTGTCGTTAGTCTGTGGTTTAAGTCGAATCTCGCGTCTTGTGGGTATGAATACATTACTTTAAAGCTGTTTTTGAACTCCTTTGGCCCCGCGGAGTGGCCGCGCGGTTAGAGGCGCCACGCCGCTCCTGCCGTAGATTCGATTCCAGCCTCGGGCATGGGTGTGAGTGTTGTCCTTAGCGTTAAGTTAGTTTAAGTAGTGTGCGAGTCTAGGGACCGATGACCTCAGCAGTTTGGTCCCTTAGGAATTAACACACACATTTGAACTCCTGTACTATTTTCCTGGCATCAGTGGTCGGCTCGTTGTCGATTAACAGGAATGGCACGTTGGACTGTTTTTGCCCTGTGAGTGTTTTAAACTTGTTCCAAAATTTGCCTCCATCCCTGTAGTCTAGTTCTTTGCATGTTTCAGTCCATTTGTTTTGTCTGTATTCGGAGAATATTCGGTTTATCCTCGCGTTTAGCCTGTTCCTTTTAGTGTGGGGTCATTTGTTCTTTTGATTTCCGTGTACACCCTTTTTTCTCTTATAAGCGCTAGTGCTGCCTGTGGAATGGTGGGTTTCCGGTTTTGTATTACTTTTTTGGGGATATTTTCTTCGATTGCGGTTTGAATTGTCGATTCTATTTTGTTGGTGACCGTTACTAGATCCTGGTTGTTTGAGGTCGTTACTGGGTCGGCTATTTCGTCCCATATTTTTGGCTGGTATCCCTCCCATTCTGCTGCTTTGTAGTTTCTAATCGCCCATGTTTCTGATCTGGGAGGTGGGGAGGGGGGACTGCTGTGGTTGTGAACAGTCTTAGTAGGTGGTCGCTTGTTATCGTTGGGTCTGTTGTTTGTTGTGTCATGGCTTCTTGTAAGCATGGACTGTAGATGATGTGGTCTTGTGTGGAGTGGCCTGCGTGTCCTATATATGTCGATTGATTGATTGGGAGTCTGCTCCACAGATCTGTTGTCAGCAGATCAAAAAGGAGTTGTCCGTTGTTATTTTCCTTGGTGTCTCCTAAATTCCTTTGCCTAACGTTGGCGTTCATCATTATGATTACCTTCCGGAATATGTGGAGGTATTGAAAGAAGTCCATTGGGAGGAGTTGTTTGGGGTAGGATTGTGGCGCGGCACACTAATTTTTACCGCCCTGCCAGTGTCCAGCAATGTTCATTTGTCTAGCTAAAATCTGTAATAGAAAATACTAGACCACTACTGTCTATTGCAGGTCGCAACATCATAGAATTTTCCGGTAAACGGGATGTGGCTAGCTACTGAAATAAAAGTTTTAACTTGGCAATGTAAATTTTCAGGTGTATTTTCCTGATGAAGGTCACAGTTAATACTGCCAAGTCCGTACTAAGTGGTAACACAATGTAAAGTTCACATGCACACCATAATCACACCCGTAGCCAGTTTATGGTATTTACACGCGTTACTGAAGTTAATAGCGTTCACCGGATTGTTTAGTTATGAAAATGCTCCCTCAAATGTTGTGCACTCTGCTCTACACTAATACCTGTTCCAGTCTTAGATTGCACAACACGCCACGCGGTTTTAACTAACAGTCAAAAGCAATAATTTTGATATTCCGTCCGAAATTCACACGTACTTCCACTATACCGTTCACTTAAATACACTTTGTACTACTTCGCGGACTCGTAATTAGCATTTTTCCGCGATTTTACAGTACTTTCGTCGGAGATGCTTTCAATCAGATGTTACTAGTTCGAACCCTCAGCCCCGACCCCCCTAGATCACACCAAAGGCTTTGTTCCCAGCATAGATTGGCGCGAGCCTGCATTTTTCTTATTGGCTGATATCACAAACAGCAAATCAGGTTGCAGTATTATCCCGCGCTAACCCGCGCTTTACTTCAATGACCAATCATAGTAAAACATTTCTTTCTATGGCAATTGCTAAATAAATAAATTTGGAAAAGTATCAAATATAAAATTACTCGGCAATTACCGATTAATTTGTGTTCTACTCACGATTTATTAGTACCATAAACTGACTGCACATTAAATTATAGTAAATGCCCTGTATAGTTTAACTGGTACTTCGTGAATAAATAAAACAATTTTCATTTACTTCTGTTCTTCTTCACTCATACAACACTCACACTGCTAATTACTACACATATAAAACAATTATAGTTAAGCAAATACATTAAATATTAATCAAATATAACTTTACAACATTGTTTTGACTACGACTGATAGCACTGTCTGTCAACTGCTGACCTCTGCCACCTACTAGTACAACTATGTACAGCTCTGTAACTCAGGTCCATGTCAGCTGGTGACATCTGTCGATGACTCATGCCTATAACGATATCGTCCTAACAAGTGACAGGAGCGATGCGAAGGCACTACGCCTCACACCCCCTGAAATTATTAAAATTGTTGAAAACAACTTTTTATGATTTTACTACATCGGGACTGTCTCCTTACTCTCAAAACAAATGTGAAATTTGAAAATTACTAATCTAAGTTGCAGAATTCTTACTTCGGACTTGGCATACTAGCCAATACTGGATTTTTTAGGAATTTTTTACAAAACTTTATAATTGAACTAATTAATTTTTTCCTTCAAAACCAAACTTTCCACAAATTGTGACTTTACATAAAATAGTTCTTGTCCATTACAATTAAATTTTTCGCCTTTTACCTCCTCTTATTTACATGGACTCAATATTTCATTGAATCTCCACCCGCACTTTGATTGGTGTCCTGGTGTAGTTTTGAAATCACTTCTACCTTACACATTGCACTGCATAAGTGTCCTCTACCTCACGATTTTTCTCTTAGCATGTCACAACACCTTAGTTGGTTGGCGTCCATAACATTGCACATTGGTCCACTCTCAGGCCAGTCCTTATTGTACAGTGGTTTTTATCTACAAAACATGTTTCGTCTAAGACTACTAATATACATAACTGTCTCAACACATAGTAAAAAATTGTTCTCCATATGCTATAATCTTTAATTAATTATATTTTAACTATTAAAAGCAAATTAACAGAACATTTAACTCTTAAACTGCAAGGAAATTTGCATTTTCTTTTAAAGTGTTTAAGAGCTACTTCAGCAAAATTATGCATTGCTATTGAAGGCATACACTGAAATCACTTAATTAAGTTAAATTCTGATTATTCCCTGTCCACTGTATCTTTTCTCAAATATTGACAACTGTGGCAAAGTCTTTATGACAGGTTTTACCATGTTCCATAAATACGCTTAACTTTATGATTTCTTCTTCAAAAATTTTTAAGAAGTCTTTTACAATAGCAAATAATTCACAAAATTCAAAACTTGAGCATGACTTCAAAATCACATAAGATATTAAATTCAAATTCATATAGCTATTTACACCAGTTCACTCTCACCTTCCCACCTGGTAGCATTAGTATTAGTAATATTTTGGTTGTCGTCTCTATCAGTTTATTTTACTAGTCACCTCCGGTAAATTTCATGCCATTTTTGGGATAGATTCATTTTCCACTATGACCATGCATCTTCATGCAAATCATCTTACTCGCTTTCCATTAGTAATCATATGCTAACCAACACCCTTTTTTTCAAACATCAACTTTTGTAACAACACTCCACAATTCCTTTACCATTTTCCAACAGGATAACACTCACTTCTACAACAAGTTGTGCCCTTCCTCCTCATTACTCTGAGCCCTTTTATTATACTCTATAATTAGTCATCTCTGTTACTTCTCTCACTACTACTTCAAAACATATACCTTCATATACAACATGACAACACCTCACTACTGCAAACTCACCATAACGCATCATTTTATTTTTCAAATTATATCCGCCTGTCTCATTACTCTAACTTTCTCAACTCCTTTTTCCACACATACTTCACTCACACTGTTACCACTATTCATCACAACAACACCCCCTGCTACTCCTTCTCTCTTTGTTAGCTTTTTTCTTAGAGAAAGGCACTATAATGTTTTTCCCACTCACTTCCAGGCTTATACTGTCATTTTCAAAGTCCATCCTCCCCTTGTACTTCATTAAGAAATCAATTCCCACTAACATATCTATTCTTAAGCCCTCAATAACTAGAAAGTTATGATACAACTGGTTACCATTTATACTGATAGGCAACATCACTTCATACTTTACATTCTTCTTCACTTTTCCTGTGGCTACAATTATCTGGAGTCCCATGACAGGCATAATTACCAGCTCTCTTTTATTAGGCAAAGCATCTAACCATTGCTGACTAACAGCACACAAATCACTGCCACTATCATCTAGGCACTGTACTACTTCCCCTTGCACTAACAGATTGTTTACTGGCCGAACTTTCTTTTCTTCCTTAACAGTGACTTCATCCTCCTCAAGCAAGTCGTGTACAATTTTATGCCTTTCGAAACCTTCCTTGGGCCCAGAGATTATACAAATACCTACAGGATTGCTTTCAATACTCTCCTTTCCTACATTCTTTAGCCTATCCACTATGGATAGATTAAAACACTTCTGCAAATCTGCAGCTCCCTGTTCTACAGTAATTAGTTCCTCCATTAATTCTTCTACCTCATCTTCTCCTTCTACATTACTTTTACTCGGCTGACCCCCATTCTGGTCATCACCGTCATGAAATGCTTCCATAGCTTCCTCTAAGTCCCTATTTACTGACATCAATAATTCTTCTACCCACTTCTCATCTAGCTCCTGCAATCCCTGTATATTCATATCTCCTCCTTCTCCCTGGCAAGATTCTTCATTCGCTCTACTGTACACTCCCCCCTCCCCCTGCAAGATTTTACATTTGGGAAGGGAGGGATGGGGAGAAATATACCTATTTAGAACAGCAGACAAAAAGTCCCTTACAGCATCATGAGAGACAATCTCCACTCATTCCAAATTAACAATGTTAGTGTAGACCAGATGCGGCTTTCATTCAAAGAAATAGTATCGACAACAACTGAGAGATTTATGCAAAATAAATTAACAAACGACGGAGCTTATCCACCATGGTACACAAAACAGGTCAGAACGCTGTAGCAGAAACAACGAAACAGGCATGCCAGATTTAAACGATCACAAAATCCTCAAGATTGGCGATCTCTTACAGAAGCTCTAAATTTAGTGTGGGCTTCAAAGCAAGATGATTAAAATAGATTCCACAACTAAAATTTGTCTTGAAACCTGGCAGAAAGTCCAAAGAGTTCCTTTCAGAGTATGCTGATGCAATAGCTCTGTACTTAACAATCATATACAACCGCTCGCTCGACGATAGTCGTGCCCAAAGACTGGGAAGTGCACAGTTCACACGAATATTCAAGAAAGGCAACAGGAGTAATCCACTAAATGACAGGCCCAAATCATTAACGTCGATATGCAGCAGGATTTTAGAACATATATTATGTTCGAACACTGAATTACCTCGAAGAGAGCAGTCTATTGACACACAGTCAATATGGATTTAGAAAGGATTGTTCTTGTGAAACACAACTACCTTTTTACTCACACGAAATGTTGAGTGCTATTGACAAAGGATTTCTAATTAATCCCGTATTTACAGATTTCCAGAAGGCTTTGACACTTGTACCTCACAAGCGGCTTGTAATCAAATTAGGTGTTTACAGATAACGTCTGTTATGCAAATGGGTTTGTGAATTCCTATCAGAGAGGTCACAATTCGTAATGATTGACAGAACGTCATCGTGTTAAACAGAAGTGATTTCTGACATTCCCCAAGGTTGTATCATAGGCCCTCTGCAGTGTCTTATCTATATAAACGATTTAGGAGACAGTATAAGCAGCCGTCTTACGGCTGTTTTCAGGTGATGCTGTAGTTTATTGTGTAGTAAAGTCATCAGAAGATCAAATCAAATTGCGAAACGATTTAAGAAAGATATTTGATGGTGCGAATGTTGGTAATTGACCCCAAATAACGAAGTGTGAGGTCACCCACGTGAGCGCTAAGAAGAATCCGTAAAAAAAATCGGTTGCACGATAAATCCATCAAATCTAAAGGCCGCAAATTCATCGTAGGTATTACAATTATGAACAACTTATATTGGTAAGAACACATAGAGAACATTGTGGAGAAGCCGAAATAAAGACTGCGATTTATTGACAGATAACTTAGAAGACTGCCTACACTATGCTTGTACATCCTCTTTTGGGGTACTGCTGCGAGGTGTGGGATTCTTACCAAGTAGGATTAACAGAGTACATTGAGGAAGTTCAAAGAAGGGTAGTGCGTTTTCTATTATCGAGAAATAGAGGAGAGTATGTCATGGACATAACACAGGATTTGGGTTGCATACCCTTTTTTTTTTAAAAAAAAAAGGTGTTTCTCATTGTGGGGAACTTCTCACGAAATTTCAGTCGCCAACATTATCCTCCCAATGCAAAAATATTTTGCTAGCGCAAACCTACAGGGGAGAAACGATTATCGTAATAAAATGAGAGTAATCAGAGCTCGTACAGATGAATGTAGCTGTTCGTATTTCCTGCGAATTGTTAGAGAGTGGAATAATAGAGAATTATTGTGGAGGTGTTTCGATGAACCCCTGCAAGCACTTAAGTGTTATTTGCAGAGTATACATGTACATGTACAAGTTTATGTACATGTACATGTACATGTAGATTACACCAACACCTTATCATTTTATTCCTACTCGTGTCGCTACAATTAAAACTAGCTTTTTTTAAATTGCTGTTTATAAGTAGAAATTTGTCAATGGAATGGGAGCTATCCAGGAGAAATGATTTTAAATTAGATTTAAGACTTATTTCTCCACATGCCAGCCGTTTTGTTATTGGGCACTACATCAGCTGTTTTCATGATCCTATTTGTTGTGCAGAACTGAATGTAGTGTGTTTCTTCGAAATTTTGGGAGAGTCCATTTTCAGAAAACCACTTAATAAGTCTTTGGAAAATATCATTTACTGTCTATATTGGGGCACTAGTACTGTTCACAAAAAATACCAATTTTGTTTTTTGAATGTTAAGTGGACGGTCATTCACATCTATAGGAAATAGGAATAGAACCAAAATTAAACTCTGTGGGATTCCCTTTGTGGTTTTTACCCCAGTAATTAAAATTTTCTACCTTTCTAATATTGTCTGAATTATTCAGCACAACTTTACAAAATCAGACCATCTGTGTGTGAAGCCCTCAATTCTACAAAACTTGAATTTTTCTAAGAGAGTTTCATGAACTGGCGATATGTTATTATTTAATGCATGTAATATTTGATGAGTGACTGTATAAATAGCATTCTCAGTCGAGCAGCATTTCTGGAATCAAAGTGTGATATGCTAAGTAAACTGTTTCCTCTCAAGTGTGTGACTAATCCCGAATAAGTTACTTTTCCAAATATTTATGAAAAAGACGTCAGTAAAGAAATTGGACAATACATCATGTGTGTAGTTTTTTTACTCGTCTCTGTTTGGATGTTAGTGGCCAAGGCAATGTTTCTTGGGAACTAGAAGGTCCAGGTGAAGGGTCTCAGGTTTTCAAGATCCTGGAAAAGGGTCAGGGGCTGTGGAAGGTTCAGCCAGAACAGAGCTGTCGCTGTTTTTCAACTGAAAAAATTGTAATTTAGTGATGAATGTTATTCTAGTGTATTGCCACTTAAAAAAAGCACTTACAAAAACATTAGTGCGATCGCTGTAAGCGTTAACAAAAGTGTATTTCACTGTGACGCAAAGCGGTAACCAATGAGGGAAACCTCATTCAAGTGTTTTGTCAATTAATAGAGAGACTCTGTCTTTAGTTCTCGAGTGGAGAAGACGTATTTTTGTAAGATGTGTGTGGCAGCCATTTGTGTTGTCTGAATAATAATTATTATTATTGGAACAAAACCAAGAAGCTATTCAGTTATCTTCCCCGCAATACGCAAACGTCATGTCACGAGTGCTGCCTGTACCGGAGGAAGAAATCCGATAAATGAAAAATACGTTATATACATGGTTAAGAATGCATAACGCTGCAAAATATTACGTGTATTAACACCTTCTGTCGCCTCAGCTGCTTCAGACATGGGTACTGCAAGGGGCTCATCCACCTCGTCTCCATCTCCTGCATTACAATTGTCATCGATGTTGGAGCATGACCCTTCACATTGCTGGTACAGTTTCACAGTTTCGTGCAAAATAGTCCTGCTGTCCTACACCCACATTGATCTTTGCAGTCTGTCATACATTTGCAAGATATAAGCTGAAGAAGCCTCTTGAGAGTAGAGGAATTCAGTGTAATAATGGGAGTACCCATTTTTGTCAACTTCCACCCCACTGCTCTCGATCCAAGTAGTTTCCGATCCTCTGCTCCACCTAATGGAAAACTCTGAAGATGTGTTCTTGAGCTGCAGCTTCTGTAAGACATATAAAAAAGCCGTGTTTGCTGATGTCCTTTAGGCTAATGTCATGTACTGCTTATGCCTAACCTTGCGAGATTTGTGGTTGGGTGATTATCACCAAAAATGGCAGTCTGAAAGTACACACCAGCAGCTGTTATTTCCATTGGATATGCTTAACGATTGGTGGCTTTGCTAGTGTATGACTCGAAATCCTTATTCTTTTGGAAAGGGTGTTGAGAAATTTAACCTTGCCTTGGTTGAATACTGGGGAAGTAAAGTCTCCTCCATTCACTGCATGGAGGAAGAGCAAATGGTTGGCAACACTTTTCTCCACTACACTTTCCAGATGGTAGACAAGCTAAGGAGCTGTACCTATCTTCTGCTTGAGGAAGTATGTATGTCCCTGGGGAGTTTGGAGACCTATCATCATGACTAGGACTTCAACATCTTTGCCCACAAATGCGACATAGTGAGCTGAAGCCAGGCAAACTGCCCCCTGAAATATGTGGGTCTGCATCATCAGTTGCCATTGTGGTGTCACAAGGCTTAGGCCTGTCTCACCACTCATTAAATCGACCAAGACTTATACGAATAATTGTAAGAACAGTTATTATTATTATGTTCTTTAAGTTTGTTTTTGGGTTTACAGAAATACTGTGGGAAGAAAGATTATTTATGTTTCAGATAACGTGGAAGACGTTGCCCAACGATCACCACGAAAGTTCGACGTAGCGGCAAGTGGGCAAGGAATAAAACGAATGTTGCAAACTACCGCGAGCCATGGAAGAACCGCGAGGGCGTCGAGCTTCCTAGGTCGTTGTTGGACAGCATCAAAGGAAGAGATATGCTGCTCTCTCTTTGTAAACAGATCGATCGAGTCTTGAAAGGTTCACATAAAACGTATAGGCGGGTGACACATTAGGTGGGACCTGATGCCTGTAATACTTCCACAGTTATTAAAAATCTGTTAAACGGCAAAACCAATAGTTCATCATTTATATAAATAAAAAGTAGTAAAGATATAGGAAAGGAAGAGTTGCGGCGTCAGAACGAAAAGTGATGCATCGCTCAGCAACGAAGAAGGACGTAAACAGCGGGCGTTACGTGGTGCAAACAAATCAACTGATAAAATAGTAAGTCTGTAATTAAGCATAAAGTCACGTAACACTGCACCATCTTGGAGGAACCGCTTTCAATGCATTTTGTTACCAGCATGATGATGATTCTATACCTATTTTTCGCATTCGGTAGAAATTCTACTTGTGAAACTGTTGGTGTCATTGTGCTATTAAATTATAACTCCACAGACGGTTTTTTTGGGCGACCTCACCTAGTGCACCGTGGACTTGATAGTCTTCCGTTTGTCCAAGCACCCATCAAACACAACTATTGCACTTTCTTTGTACTTACTGTGTACATAATAGACATACTAGTCACAAACTTGTTTGAAAGTAAGTCTATGTGAATCTTTGTCATGACCATACGAATCCTGTAAATCACATAAACTATACTACTTGGTTCCAAAGCTGTGGGGGTAGAAGTTGGGCTGGCTCCGAATACTTCATTGAATCACTTAGCTCCAAAGAGGCGTCTTGAGGCTTATATTTTGCAGTTGCAAGAAAGGCTGGCAGGTCAGTGTGGGTGTAGGCGAGCAGAACTGTTTGCACGAAACTATGCCAGCAATGTGAAGGTTCATGCTGTGCTGGGTCCATCTGTCCTATCTACAGAGTGAAATTTATAAGTTCGATTTTCTTTTAATATGATGTAGTTTTGTATCGTACTTTGATGTGATGGTATTATCGAACAATAACTACACTCCACTGATAATTGTAACAAGACAAAGCACATACACCGAAAAAAAAGTTTCATAAATAATCTTTGCAAGCGCACCTGATGTACTTCACAGGTTCCAGTACGTAGTAGAACAATCTGCAGTTCCTGATAAGAATTTAGTTGATATTCTTAATCCATTGTTTCTCGCTATTCCTTTTGTTAGGATTGCACATTCAGAATTTGTTGTGCTTCTCTATTGTCACTACAGAATCAAACGTATCGTAGCTACATGAATGATTGTCAGTCCTAAAGAATGATGTCTATTTGACGAGTGATTAATCAAAGAAAAAATCATGGTAACAATCACCAGTTTAAGATGAATCTACTTTATTTGTCCGTAGTCAGACTACCTGAAAGAGTTTGGAGTTAGTAAGAACTGCAGAAGCTAAACATTCTGTCTTAATCTGCTTGTTTGCATTAGTGCTTAAAGAAAGTTTCCTAGTTATAGCATGAACTATCACACAGGAACATTCCTGATTATAAATAAAAGGAACCTGTTCTCTTGAAATCAAAGAAAAATGGCTATAGGCAAACTCGTGTCCAGCATGCTAACCGCAACCTCTATACCACTCCTGAACTTAGGAGTTCTTGACCCAAGTCCTTTCCCCAAGAAAAATGTTGATTACGTTAGAAACGATACATCCAGATGGACATTGTCTATACTGTAATTTTACAATAATCACTTCATTGTACTGGATGATTCAATTATCATGTGTGAAATTAATGTTTCGAAAACTATTCTCATTATTTTATTTATTTACTTATTTCATAATTCCTGTAACACTGATGTATATGTTTATTTCTATTCTTTTGTAAAGTCTGTGTTACTACAAATGTTATCTGTACTGTTATGTTCTTTAATGATGTATTTTGTACCTTTGTAATTGTATTCTTATGTTGTAATTGTATAGACACCAGTTCTTCAAATTAAGTTACATTTCACTGCACACGTTTCTGTTGGTCATAGTAATGCACAATATGTGAGAAGTAGGGACTGTTAGTGTTTGCACGCGTGTTACTAATTCAGCAAGGAACTGAATAACAGCATTGCTGGTTCTAAGGACAATTCCAAAAACTTTGTGAGTGCACAAGTGGTGGTTATGGACTTGCTATATTATCCGCAAGACTCTTCAATGGTGATTGTGCACCTGCAGAGTCACAACAGATGGCTGCTGGCCATTTCTACAAGGACTACAGTGGGTCTACACCTTTGCTGACTCACCAGTACCATTATTTCTACAAGGACTGCAGTGGGTCTGCACCTCTGGTGACCCACCAATAGCACAATCTCTACCAGAACTACAGTGGGTCTGCACCTCTGGTGGCCCACAAATACCGTAATCTCTACCAAGACTACAGTGGGTCTGCTCTGTGATGACCAACCTACCAATACTCTTCAAAATTTCGATTGACTCTGCTGTGGGTTTGATCTGTTGTGGACCAATACCTGTCTGCATGTCAAGAGTCAGCACTGTCTTTCCGTTGGAAGGACAACATTACTTCTTCAAGATTGCGTGGAAATCCACTACTTCTGTGTGCATTTTCTTCTACTGCTCAGACTTTGAGAAAAACGCTGCTATTTTACTGTGATGAACGATCAGGACTGTCTTTATGGACTGTGAGAAAATTTTAGCTTTTGACCAACATTGTATCAATAAGTGTGTGCATTTGATTTCTTTGTTATTGTAATTATGAAAATTTTTTTTCAAATCTGTATCGGCCACTGCCCAAAACAATTTGTAAAACTTTTTGTGGGGAGCATGGGGGCTATGTAAGTAGGCTGTTTATGTTTTCTTATTGGCAACGTTACGAAGCGCTCTGTATGAAAATCACTGTCTGTGCTGTGTGCAGTCTGTGGCTAGTTTGCATTTTTGTCTGCCATTGTAGTGTTGGGCAGCTGGATGTGAACAGCGCGTAGCGTTGCGCAGTTGGAGGTGAGCCGCCAGCAGTGGTGGATGTGGGCAGAGAGATGGCGGAGTTTTGAAATTTATAAGACTGGATGTCATGAACTGCTATATATATTATTACTATTAAGGTAAATACATCATTTGTTCTCTATCAAAATCTTTCATTTGCTAAATATGCCTATCAGTAGTTAGTGCCTTCCGTAGTTTGAATCTTTTATTTAGTTGGCAGTAGTGGCGCTTGCTGTATTGCAGTAGTTCGAGTAACCAAGATTTTTGTGAGGTAAGCGATTTGTGAAACGCATAGGTTAATGTTAGTCACGGCCATTTTTTTTGTAGGGATTTTTGAAAGTCAGATTGCGTTGCGCTAAAAACATTGTGTGTCAGTTTAAGCACAGTCCTGTATAATTGTTCAAAAGGGGACGTTTCAATGTTAATGATGTATTGCTTGGAAGAACAAGTCGATATGCTTCTCATTTACAGAGAATTCCAACGATATTCAGTGAAGACTGGGACAACCTGGACCAACAGTACCTTGATGAACTTGTGAATAGTATACCACGACCAATACAGGCATACATCAATGCAAGAGGACGTGCTACTGGGTATTAGAGGTACCGGTGTGCACAGCAATCTGGACCACCACCTCTGAAGGTCTCACTGTATGGTGGTACAACATGCAATGTGTGGTTTCCATGAGCAATAAAAAGGACAGAAATGATGTTTATGTTGATCTCCATTCCAATTTTCTGTACAGGTTCCGGAACTCTCGGAACCGAGGTGATGCAAGTCTTTTTTTTATGAGTGCACGAGACTGCATATAGTTTCCAAAATCTCATACCCTTGAGCTATTGATCTACAAGAGGACAGGTCAAGACAAAGGTATCTGCTGCCACAAGGACTTAAAGTCATTGTGGAATAAACATTTTTGACACAAGTATTATTACTAAAAATTACTGTACATAGAGTACATAACAGTAATTTAAATTCTGTTTTCTTCTGAATGCTACTGTTAAGGAAACATGTTTAGATATAAGAGAGTATACTTGTATTTTGAGAAATAAAGTAGTAGGGTAAGTAAAATTGGGAGAGATATTAAATGATACAGCGCTTTGCGTGATGCGAGGAGGGACGAAGCAGAGCAGAACTTGCAACACAAATTGTGGTTTAATCGCAGTGGAGAGCTACGTCAGCAGACGAGGTGAAAGCAACGATTCGCGAGCATGTACATGTAAACACGGCCGCAGGAGGTTTAGTTATTAGACAGCTGACATGATAAACGACCGCCAGCTAACGCAATTAAACGCAACTCGTCCATGCACACATTTATAAGAATTATATACATTCAGGAAGAAAGGGGGAATAACTATTTTATAACTATAAACGTAAGGTGGACTACATTTAATATGTATATATGCATTGTTGAATTAAGGAAACGCACAAGAGACTATGGGTAATATCTACATGAAATAATAATGTTAACCTTCTATAAACAGATATGTGCAGGTGTTTATAGAAAGTGAACCACAGGACATGTAAGATACATTCAAGGATATGTACGACGATGGCTAAGTTGAAAGCAGGATACAGAGATGAGGGGCATAATTATCTCACAGTTTATAGAATTTTCTAGATACCTATCTTTACAGGGTAAAGGTAAATTAAGCTGGTGATGTACTGGGCAGAACAGGTGAATAAAATGGCTGTATACAGACGTAAAAGAATGACTTAATCAGTGGCCAGTGAGCTACTACACATTTAGTTTTAAGTTTTTTTTCTTTTCAGCGACTAGTGCATCGACTTTGGGTGAAAGAAGAAATGATAAGCTTCGAGAGTGGCATGGTACCATACACATTTAATGGGCCGCACCTCAAGTGAATAAAATTTAGTTGTAAGAAATAGTGTGTGTGTGTGTGTGTGTGTGTATAATGATTCAAAGTATACACAGTAGCAGTCTGGTAAATGACATGGTAATGATATAGGTTTGTTGTTACAGAGCAAGTAAGGGGCCAACTTTCACAAAGGGTACAGTCACTTCTTCAGAAACTCCCAACACCCATTTTTCTCTTTACAATATATGTATATGTATTATTCGTCATGTCGAAGTGACTTTTGCCTGCAGTCATAAGAAGAGGCAGTAAGTTCTTCCATCCTGCAAGACATCTTAAAATATATATGTTGTAATCAAGATTTATTGGATGGACTGTATGATCGGTAACCACAGAAAATCAGAGGTAAATTAATGATATCAGTTTAACCTAACAGAGAGCTCTATTAAATATATATATATATATATATATATATATATATATATATATATGTAATAATCGTACAATTGACTTTTTGTTAAACACCAGGTCTGTTGTAAAATCAGACTTTCTAAAAATCTTCCTGTGGACAGAGTATGAAAAACTATCCTGTACACATTATTCATTTTTGTGATTTCAGTATTTCTACATTGCATTGTATTTTTCTTAGGCTATGAGAAAGACTGTTCATGACACCAGTTTATTTTCAACAAGAATCCATGCTTTAATTCCAGTAATGCAAGTAGTAATTATCTCCCATTACATAAATTTCATGCGAGTTCATACTCTTTGCGTTGGCTGCTGGGCTGCCTCCCAGAATGGTTATTCCAAAACCGACCAACAGACTAACACACTTGACAGTGTCATGACATGATAGTGTCGTAACAGGCAGTGTGAATTGGCTGTAACATGGGTGCTGTAGTTTAGACATTTGTCGAGGCACACCCAAAGTTATTTTATTTAGTCTGTGTGTGGTAATGGATGGTGCATTCCAGAAGAAAAGTGTGATGTCAATTAGGCTTTGTTTATGTTTTGCAATTTGTTTTGGTGACAGTGTAGGAATGCTTGTGTTTTGTCAGGATTCAGTATAATACCCCATTTCTTAATTCATGTTTGTGGTCTATTTGAATATCTCTCCATCTGTCAGGTGATTGTGTTGGTTGTAGCTCCTGAGCTCCAGTAGGCTGTGTTGTCAGTGTAAAGTTGTATATTTTCGTTTTTACAGCTTGCTTTGGGGACGTCAATGATATACAGTTAACAGAAAAATTGTGAGATTGTTCCTCCTTACACACAAATTTAAGGGGGAAGAATTGGGGTATTGGGTCATCGACATAGTCTGCTTATTTTTTTACCTTGTAGGATTCAAAATAGTTTTATTGCATCGGAAGGGAGGGGAGGGGGGAGGGAGGCCTAGTCCGATGTCTGATGGCCCTCAGTTTGAGGAAGAGTTCACCACACCATATTTCGCCAAATGATCGTTCAGCAGTCTGCATGCAGTGCCTTGTGTTGATCGCTTTGGTGATGTCAAATGTTAGTCGTAACATGCTAGTCAGTCATTGTTAATGGTGTTTTCTGAATCTAGGTTAGTTGTTTGGGAGTAAATGTCACTGGTTGACGAATTTTGTTTATCTGTCAATATTATTTCAAATCTATTTCCTGTTATGTCCGTTAATGATATATGTGAGTAGTAGTTTGAGCCTGTCCTTGGTTTGTTTGCATTGTGGATCGTAATGGTCTTCGTTCGGTTCCACATCGATCAGATGGTGTATTTTTCAAGGCAGTAGTTGATCAGCAGTGGCAGGTGTCTTTCGGAAATGGAGTCTCTTGATAGCATTTTGTCCGGAGGCAGAGTTTTTGTCTGATACAATTGCTTCTTGTTCTTTGTCTTTGGATGTCCACAGTCAGTTTGTGTTCATATTTGTGCAAGCTGAACGGATGCTGAGAAGCAGTTCGATTTCTAATGTTTCTCAGAACCTTTCATCGACTTTATCGTTTTGAGGTAAGCTGCAGGTTTCTACAAGTACTTCAGCTTCAGCTATCCCATTGCAGTTTCTAGTTGGTGAGTGGTTAATGGTTAGCTTGTTGTTTAGTTTTGTATTTTGTCATCAGAAAATTAAATTTGGTCTGCAATTTTCTTCTGTCAGTAATCTAGTTTATGAAAGATATTTTTTTTAATTTCAAAAATTTTTTATGACTATACTGTAAGTTTTTTCCTTATAAAGTAATGCAGTATAACTAATTTCGGTTGCTTCCTATAACCATCTTCAGAACTGTAAAGAAATAAAGAAAAGGTAGCCTAAGAAAGTTTTGTACAATAAAGTAAGATGTAAAACTGTGTATAACAGAAGAACAAAACATAGAAAAAGGGCCAACTTCAATAGTAAAAGTGAACTTGTAACAAGTCCACTTAACATTATTATGTTACTGCTGTTAAGATGACATATCATCTAAAAAATAAAAAGCACAGTCTATTCTGTAAAAACTATCATCATTAGCTGTAGTCATACAATTACATGTATTGTGGGTCAACAACTCTATGCCATTATGTAGTTACAAACTTCATTATGAGAGAGCCAGCTTGTGAACATGCTGAAAGACTTTAAGACAAAAACATTTTTAAAAGCTTATACCTAAATCTACATAAATTTTAAATTATTTAAAGAACAACAGGATGAAGTTAAAATTACAAGGCTGAGAGATTGTGTTATATAGTTGAGTAGCGATATGCTGCATGTAAGAGATGTTTTCTATGTAACAGCTAATAATTCAAGTTAAAGACAAAAAATTGTAACTAGGCCAAATTTATTTTCAAATCCATAAAAATAACAGGGTAATGAAGATAAAATTGAAAGCCAGGGAAGCTGACTTATATACGTAATTGGCAACATGCCATATATAAAAGACAAATGAAATGTTACTTTATAAATGCATAAAAAAGTAGCACCAATTTTAGTTAACGCTTGAAAATATTATAAACAATCTTCTATATATAAATCTGTGTATTAATTGAAAGACATCTATACTAATGAGATGATATATTTTTAATTATTCATGAATTCTTTTGCGAAGAAGTATCTATGAGTTAAAACGTGTAAAGAGAACACCGTGAAACAAAATGTAGTAGGTACAGTCATTTGTGTAAAGATATAAAAATGTGGGACATGACTTGTTCACTCTCTCTTTTGTTCTCCACTATCCAGACAAGCTATGTAGGTGTACACTTGTGTAACTTGTATGTTCTTGTTGAATAATTGTGTTAAGTTGATTTTAAGTAGCTACTTTTATTTGAAAATCACTTTCCTTGCTGTTCATGTTATATGTGATTTTATTACGCAATTTTTAGCTCAGTTTCAGGCTGCATCGAAGAGAAGTTGCTGGCACATTGGTTATTGGTCACAGCCAAACACTGTTAGTGGTCATTCGCCTTTTAATCCATCATATTATAATTCATACATCGTGATATCATTTCTACCCATCTTTTTCTCTCGAAATCCGGACAATGTTATTATGTTAACTGCATAATATTTAGATAGGTCATTGCCCTCCAGACAATGTCGTCTACCATTGCAGTAGCCACATTGATGTAATGATTATGCTGGAAGATGGAGTTCCTGCTTAATTAGGAAAGGGTGTCAAATTTTTCTGTGCCGTGTTTTATCATTTCGTTAGTATTGGCTCCAGAAAAGCAAGAAACATTCATGTACTATTCTCAACTAGTACTTAACAATTATTCAATGCTTTTTTGAAAGTCATGTTTACTAGCAGAGATAAAATCTATTAACATTCCATTTCAATTAATTACTTCATATCTATCTAATCAATAATAATATTAATTATTTTATTTTTATTTAACTATTTTTTTGAGAAACGTTACACAAATCGTACAATGACAGCGAAAAACATTGAAAGTGCAGCATTGCGCTAAAAATATGAATAACATATCATAATCTTACAAGATGGTGACAATAAAGAAGATGAATGGTCAGCTGCATTATTAAAAAGTGCATCAAAAGCCCATTATTTGCATTTGTACAGCAGATAGGCCTATTATAGTGAGAACAGTATATGTAACTGTTGTAAGAATTGTTAGCTGGCCCATAGTTGTAAGCATACAAACCAGATGGTACATAGTAATTTTATAAATGAATTTACATGGTCAGTGATCATAAAATGAGAAATACCACACTCTGGCTTATAAAGAAACGACCTAGATTGGCATATAGAATAGTCATATTTACAAAATTTGTACATGTTGAAGACTAAAAGTGAAATGCCCAAAGCACAAGCAGTGTGGCACAACCAGTCAGCACTGAGTCACGTAAGGGCTCCTGCTGGCCAACTGAAGTAGCCAACAAGACTGATAGGTGGCATGGGAGCAATTGCATTTATAAAGATTGACAAAATAAATTTTATTGTACAACAGAACATAGTAATGAAGAATAAAAATATAGTATGTTTAATTTATACACAATGCAAGACTACAAGGAAGTAATTATAAAAAAAAACTACATGGGATCAATTCATCATTAATAAGATATAGATATATATTTAAAAAATAAATTGTCAATAGTCAAGACTACAAATGCTAAGAATTATAAAGTTATTTGTCATGCAATTTTACGATTAAAGATAAAATTACCAGCAGGCACATCTAAGTGACAGGTGACATACCTATAGCCCAGACCAGAGGATGTGTGTCGGTAGGTTGGTAAAAACTGATTCCGCTATAACATTTCATAGGAAATACTGAAGAAATAATTCTGGTTGAACATTTTCTGTTTGTTCATATTATTTAATCATTAACAGTTATGTAGAAAGTTCTCTTACATATGGCATATTGTCAGTGAGTTAGGTAACATAGCTACCCAACCTTGTAGTTTTAAAGCCATTCTCTTGTGATAATTCAAAATTTACTTGGATTTAAATATAAGCTTTTTAAAAGGTTTTTGTCTTAAAATCTTTCAGCATGTTTGCTAGCTGCCTCTCTTATAACGAAGTTTCTAACTATGTAATGTCTTAGTCTTGTTGGCCCACAGTACTAATGCAAGTAACTGTATGACTACAGTCAATGATGATAGTTTTTCTTGCATCTTCACCATTTTTTACGGTTTGGATGGTATGCCATCTTATAAGCAGTAACATATGACTTATACAGTAATGTTAAGTGGACTCATTACATGTTCACTTTTACTATTGGCGTTGTCTCTCCTTACACAGGGTGTCATACCTAAATCTACTGCCTTATATATTCCCTAAAAGAATTAAAATGTGAAAAATACTATGCACCTGTGTTAGGGACTCATACAGTGGTATGAATTGATAATCCATAAAGGTCAATGAACTACACTCTCAATACAAAGTTTTGTTACTTCAAGTGTCAAATGAATTTTTTTCTATAGAAAATAAAATCAGAGATACAATTACTGATGACAGATTTGGTTTCACTGTTCTAAACTGCACACATTCTGAAATATTAGACTTTAAAAGATGCCAACAGTTCAGCAACCTCTGCTGCAACATGCACTGTCCTGCAGCCTGTTGTAAACAGACTACTATCAGTATGCATGTTCTTCCTACACTGTTCAGTCTACTAGTGTATCTTGTTCCTGCTATACTGCTGTCAGTGTCAAAAAGGAAAATACGATGTGATACATTTCATTTCTGGAATAAGCCATAGCAGTGTCTGGAGAATTCTGCATAGGCATATGTTTCATCTCTCACTCCAAGACCTGTACAAAGATGACTTTGAATCATGCATTGAACTCTGTCATTTTGCACTTCAGCGACAACAACGTCATCTGGACATCCTATGTTATACGTTATTTATGGCTGAATCTTAATTCACAAATCGTGTTCATGTGAAGCTGCACAACATGAACTATTGGTCCCCACAAAAGCCCACTGGCTCCACGGGGTTGCTTATTAACAAAGGGGTGTCAATGTTTACTGCAGCATCATTGACACCTATATTGTAAGTTCCTGTTTTTATCAGGGAACACTAACCCAATGGCAATGTGTGTCATTTCTGCAAGTCACTCTGTCCCTTCTCATGGAGGATATGGAATTGCAAATGTGTCTATCAGTGTGGTTCCAGCATGATGTATAGCCTGCACTCCACCACCAGTTCCCAGGGAAGCTGTGGAAGTAACTTATCCAAATAGGTTGATAGCACAGACAGGTCTTGTAAACTGGCCAGACCAGCCCCACAGTGTGACGTTGTGAGACTTCTTTCTCTGGGATGTGTGTACCACGAACGCCCAACGACTCCAGAGGATATGCAACAACATCTTACCATAGCATGTGTGGCAACATCTGTGGCAATACAACAATCTGTGCAACGCCCACTTGTTCACTGGCTCTACAAGTGTATTGATGCAAATGGTGGGCACTTCAAAGATCTGTCGAGGTCATGTAGGTTCTTCAGACATGACTTTACTGGCTATTTGTGAGTGCGTTTTCCTTGTTGGATGTCATGCACAAACGTGACGTTTCTGTGGTCACTTAAAGCATGTCTTATCATTAAATCGTTCTTCTAGCAATCATTTCTGAAGAAAAATCATACATGTGCCATTGAAGAAACATAACTTTGTGTTCAAAGTGATGTTTGTTTACGTTTATGGTTCGTTTATTTGTGCCCATTGTGTGAGCCCCCGCCAGCAGGCTGCAGGACAGTGCAGGCAACCCTTGTCCTCCACATTATGGCAGAAACCGCGGCGTCGTTGCCATCCTTTAAAGTCTAATATATCAGAATGTATGAGGTTTATAACAGTGAAACCAATTCTGTCAGCGCTGATTGTACCTCTAGTTTTCATGTCTGTAGAAAAAACATACAAGTGCCATTTAAAACAATGTAACTTTGTGTTGAAAGTGGTGTTCGTTGACCTTTATGGATTATGCATTCTTACCCAGTGTGTGAGCCCCTGACTTAGGTGCATCATTGGCTAGCTACATTTTTCTCTTTTTGTTTCGTTTTGGAAATATATGAGGTGGCGGAGTGAGGTGGTACACCCTTTATATTTTGCTCAACTTTATACTTTGTTTTATATCCTTCTTCAATGTACAAAATTTTCTTAAGCTACTTTTCCTCCTTTTTTTTACAGCTCTGAAGATGAATGTAGAAAGCAACCAAAACTAGTTATCATGTTTTAATTGTATAAGGAAAATTGCGATCTAGGTATTAATTTTTTAAAATTAAAAACTTATTCTTTCATAAATTACATTAAGACTCGTTCCTGAAAATGTCAGGGTTCACTAGTAATTTAGTTGTCAGCACGTATTTTCTCAATTGTCCTGTTGGTACTCTGATGCCACTTGTCTTATGAGGGTAGTGAGGCTGTTGCAGATTAGTTTCAGATTCCAGTTTTATATTGATTTTATGGGGATTGCTTCATCTATGACTAGTTGTAGAACTTTTTCTATTTTGTCACTGCTAAAGTTCATGTCTGTGCCGACTGTGTTGAATAGTGGGGCTAAAAGTTCGTTGTTTATTGTCATCGTATATTTTTTGGTGGTTTACTGCAATGTAATTTTTGAGTGCCCTGTCATTTGGCTTTGGAGAGGGTGGTTTGACAACTGATGTGAATAGAAAAAGAAAATGAATGCTGGTAATAGTCTCTTATCATTTTTCCATCTATCAGTCATTTCTGACCAGAAATAATCGATTCTTTTGATGTTGTAAAATCATTATTGTGACTACTCTCTGTTATCACCTTTTGTCACTGTTAATGTCTTCCTGATATTTGCATTTTACTGAAAAAATCACTTGAACGAAAAAACATTCAACTGGCCAATTTGTTGTTAAGACTAGTCGATTGTTCCATCACTACCACCGATACCAAAAGTTGAAGTATCCATCAGTAACGTAATGGAATTGGAAGGGAGCTGGTACAGCTCCATTGTGACAGATACCCTCGACCTCCCTCCTCCCCTTCCCCCTCACCCTTCCCTTCATCACTGTCAGGCCAGTTGGGTGATGTATAAATGGTAATAATTTCAAAGGAGCGTTATCCTACTTGTCTGGAAGTTAGTACAAGCCACTTTCAGCCATAACCCTTTATAAATAATTCCATAATTTTTTAAATTTATGATCTGTCATGCACTCTCTGTGATTTATGACCCAAAAATAGTTGCCTTTCACCCCAAAATAGCTGTTCCAATTTCCATGGCGCTGTAGTCGCTTAATCCCACCACTTAATCCCATTATGAGATGGGCTTGTCACTCAGTCTGTATGTCATAGTTGAAGGATCATCATTAAGTGACATCAGAGATCTTTCAACTCTATCTCCAGTCAAAATACAAAACAGTTGAATGTAAATAGTAACCTGTTCCTCATTATTTACTGTTGCTGTTCACTGTGTACATGTATTTTAAAACACACACAACTGTTTTTTCCCCGCAGCATTGCAACTGAAATCAATGCTGTTTGATGTATAGGATCAGGAGACACAATTGTTTGCGTTTCTGTTGTCTAGTCCATCTCTTATCAAGCATAAATCAACACACAGCTGTTTGAGTTTCCAGCATCTGCAGCATCACCACTACTCATCAAGCCTCAGCTACGTGGTTCCAGTTTGGTAACGTTCACCACTACTTATTATACGACTGCCATCAAATCAGAACATGTAAATATAGGTATAGAACATTATAGTGATTGTGGTGTAATAATTGAAATCAAGAATGTTAAATCTGATGGTGTAAGTACAATTTACATAGACTGAGTGTGATGTAGCACGAAGTGTGATGGAATACATTGATGTTCAGATGACAAGAGAGTTTTACCCATCTCATCCTCCTCAAGACATCTGCTTCTTTGGCATGAAAGTGTCCACCATCGAGATGTACACAGATATAACAGTGAAGATAACGTCTGCAGACTCTTGTATTTATTTACATCATTCGAGCATTATGAACTTGCGTGGCAAAAATCTATAGAAATATACAATGGGATACCACCTAGTACCATGTACGACCACCTGTTGCCCAGTGTAGTGGAGCAACTCGATGTGGCATGGACCCAACAAGTACTTGGAAGTTCTCTCGAGCAAATATTCAGCCATGCTGCATCTATAGCCACTCATAACTAAAAACGTCTGGCCAGTGCACGATTTTGTACATGAACTGCCCTCTCGATTCCTCGATTCTGTCCAATAAAAGTTCGATGGGATTCATGTTGGGCGATCTTGATGGCCAATCATTTGCTCAACTTGTCCGTAATGCTCTTCAAATCCATGGCAAACTATTGTGGCCTGGTGACATGACATTGTTCTTTGGGAACATAAAGTCCATTAATGGCTGTGAATGGTGTCCAAGTAGTTCAGTTGGGTCAGCGAACCCAGTCCATTTCATCAGCATACAGCCCACACCATAAAGGAGTCACCATCAGCTTGCACAGTGTCTTGTTGACAACTTGGGTCCATTGCTTTGTGGAGTCTGCGTGCCACTCGAACACTACCATTAACCTTCTACCAGCTGAAATCAGAACTCATCTGACAAGGCTATGTTTTTTCAGTCGTCTAGGGTCCAACCAATATGGTCATGAGCACAGAGAGGCACCGCAGACGACATCATGCTGTTAGCAAAGGCACTCATGTCAGTCGTTTACTGGAATAGCCCATTAACGCCAAACTTCGCCGCATTTTTCTGATGGATACGTTCGTCGTACGTCCTAAATTGATTTCTGCAGTTACTTCATGTAGTCTTGCTTGTCTGTTAGCACTGACAATTCTACGCGAACGCCAGTGCTCACAGTCATTAAGTGAAGGCCCTTGGCCACTCCCTTGCCTGCGGTGAGAGGTAATGCCTGAAATTTGGTATTCTTGGCTCACTCTTGACACTGTGGTTTTCAGAAAGTTGAATTTCGTAACGATTCCGAAACGAAATGTCCCATGCATCTCACTCCAACTACCACTTTGAGTTCGAAGTCTGTTAATTTATGCCGTTGGCCATAATCAGTCGAAAAACTTTTCACGAGTTACTTGGCTACAAATGACAACTCTGCTAATGCACTGCCCTTTTATATTTTGTGTACGTTATACTACCGCCATCTGTATATGTGCGTATCGCTATCCCATGACTTTTGTACACAAGAAAATGATAATACTTTTTAACAAAACTGTTTATTTTCCCTTTCCATCCTATTATTTAATGTGGTTGAAGAGTTTATAAAGATGCACATCATAGTAGCTTAGTAATGAAATTGAAAAGATTTATACAAAAAAACAGGATAGTTTCGTTACTGTCCCCCAAAACTGTCTAAGGTACAATGACAATATATTTTTCGGTAAGGATATCTTTAATAAAAACATATATGATCCATTGCGAAAAAATTCATTTACAAATCTCATGGTGTAGTTTAGTAGCAGGAGGCTGAATGAGTCTGACTGTCTCTGTCCAAATTAAAATGCTTATCACAATAATCACAGTTAGAGGTAAATGCATCATTCTGAAACACTTGAGGTATCTCGTGAAATCTGAATGAAGTATCACATAAAAAAGAGCATAAGTTGTTTAGGAAACAAATGATGGTCAATTGCGTTTAATTTACTGTACTCTCCCGTAATTTCCTTACAAATTTCAAAACGCCCAGCTTATACAAGATTTTAGCTTTAAACCACACAAACATTTAATATAAGCTGTAACACTCTCTTTCTTCACATCAAATCCATAGTCTTCCAGTTACAGCATCATGACATATTCAGGAATAATTTGCTCCAGAATACTTAGGACGATAAGGCTTAGTAGATTTCTTGAAAACACCAGCAGCTTGCATTCATTATTCTCTTTTAGCAGCGACTTAATGATGAGTTCAAAGTACTGAAAGATGCTTCAGTGTTAAAAACTTGCAGCATACGAGTAAAATCGTTACCATCATTTAAATTAACAATTGATACCACAGCTTTGTGTTTATCGGATTTAGCGACAAATTTCATCACATTCATTTTCAACTGTACATATGATTGTGATGACGTGAGCAATAGCAGTGAATTGGCTGTAGAGCCCAGTGTATGTTCCTTTTATACCTTAAAGTTGAATATACTACTGAAAATATCTATTGACATTGGCTGAAAAAAAAGCAGTCTCCCACAATGAAATGCAGAAAAATTTATGTTTGAATCATCATATGTGGGTTGGCGTCTTTTATTTTAGTGAAAGATATTCTGGGAATCTGAAGTAGTAGGTAAGGAATAACTCAAAACGTATATAATTGCGTAGGCTTCTGCAGCCAGAGTCAGTCGACATAAAAGTTTTCTGGGTATGGTACCGAGTCATACTGCATAAAACTACTGCTGGAGAAACTCAACGTTTCGGCCACAGTTGTAGGGGCCTTCTTCTGGGTCTACTGAGTCTTCTGGGTCTGGATCATCAGTAGACCCAGAAGAAGGTCGCTGCAGCTGTGGCCGAAACGTTGGCTTTCTCCAGCAGTAGTTTTTGCAGTATGGCTCGGTACCATATTCAGAAAACTTTTATGTCGACTCAAAACTTATTATCACTTTCAAACATGACATTGTGAAATTAAAACACATATACCAAACATATGCAGGAACTGACTTGATGTTCAGTCAATCTATAAGCATATGTGGAGATTGCTGGAATCACACACAGTATGGGTTATTGGTTACTGAAAAGACGAGGAAGTTGAATCCTGGGTAATGTAGATGAAACTTCCAATAACTCCTTTTTAAAAGGTAATGTATCAGCACATAACTCTGTCAGTAAATTGCATATCATGGACAAATTCACATGCATACCAGGCACTCAGCCCGAGAGGAGGGGAATGCCTCGAGTTAGTTAGTTAGTTAGTTAGTTACATCTTCCATAGATCATTTGAACGATTCTTTTGTCGAAATGATGAGTATACAGGACCAGTGTTAATGAACATGTTATTTAGTCCTACTCATGTAACTTTTTTTTCTACCAGTTTTTTAGTGAAAATTCGCCAGTGCAATAGAAGGAGTTGTTCAGGAGAAACGACTTTAAATTAGATTTGAAACTTGTTTTGCTACCTTTAATACATTTTATCTTATTGGGAAAATCATCCAAAACCTTTTTGGTGCCTAATGAACTCCTCTCTTAGCCACTGATAGCTTGATAATGGGTAATATAGATCATTTTTCTCTCTAGTGTTCTAGGTATGTACACCACTGCTCTTCTCAAATTGTGACGGATTATTTATGACGAATTTCATTACCGAATGTATGTACTGTGATGGAGCAGTTAAAATACCTAGATCCTTGAAGAGGAACCTACATGATTTGCAGCGGATAGGCACTTGGTGTAGGGAGTGGAAACTGACCCTTAACATAGACAAATGTAATGTATTGCGAATACATAGAAAGAAGGATCCTTAATTGCATGATTATATGATAGCGGAACAAACACTGGTAGCAGTTACTTCTGTAAAATATCTAGGAGTATGCGTACGGAACAGTTTGACATGGAATGATCATATAAAATTAATTGTTGGTAAGGCGGGTGCCAGGTTGAGATTCATTGGGAGAGTCCTTATAAAATGTAGTCCATCAACAAAGGAGGTGGCTTACAAAACACTCGTTCGACCTATACTTGAGTATTGCTCATGAGTGTGGGATCCATAGCAGATTGGCTTGACAGAGGAGATAGAGAAGATCCAAAGAAGAGCGGCGCATTTCGTCACAAGGTTACTTGGTAAGCGTGATAGCGTTATGGAGATGTTTAGCAAACTCAAGTGGCAGACTCTGCAAGAGAGGCGCTCTGCATTGCGGTATAGCTTGCTGTCCAGGTTTCCAGAGGGTGCGTCTCTGGTTGAGGTATCGAATATATTGCTTCCCCCTACTTATACCTTCCGAGGAGATCATGAATGTAAAATTAGAGAGATTCGATCGCGCACAAAGGCTTTCCGGCAATCGTTTTTCGCGCGAACCATACGCGACTGGAACAGAAAAGGCAGGTAATGACAGTTGCACGTAAAGTGCCCTCCGCCACACACCGTTGGGTGGCTTGCGGAGTATAAATCTAAATGTAGATGTAGATGATGTCATAGGTGAACACCACTTATTATTCTATCTCCTCACTTTTGGGCAATCAATACTTTCTTTCTAAATGATGAGTTACCCCAAAAATTATTCCATACATCACTCAGTGGAAATATGCAAAATATGTCAGAAGGATGTTACACTTCTTCCAAAGATTAGCCATTATACGAAGAGCAATAGTAGCTGAACTTAATTGTTTGAGAGCTTAGTAATATTGCTTCTTCCATTTCACATTTTCATCAACATGTACATCTAAAAATTTGGAACATTCTTCGCTACTTACTGATTCCTACTCTTATGCCACATCAATTGTTGGTATTACTCTATTTTTTTGTACAGAACTGATTGTAGTGTGTTTGTTTTCAAAATTTAGGAGTCCATTTTCAAAGTGGCCACTTAAAAATTATTTGGAAAATTTCATTTACCTACTCTTCTGTTGCTTTCTCTCTAATAGGGTTTATTATAACACTAGCATTGTCTGCAGTAAGTACAGTACCAGTTTTGCTTGTTGAATGTTACATGGAAGGTCATTCACATATATAAGGAACAGAAGTGGACCCAAAATTGAATCCTGTGGGACTCCTTTTCTCCCCTTGTGATCTTCTTCCTAGTCACAAATTTTTTTTGCTTCTGTGATATTGAATTATTCAACACAACCTTTTGCATTCCGTTTGTGAAGTTTGATTCAGGCCAGCTGTGCATGAAGCTATCAGTTCCATAAAACTTCAGTTTTTCTAGGAGAGTATCATGATCTTCACAATCAAGCAACTTGGAAAGATGAAAAAATACCAACTGCCGATAATTATTATTTAGGCTGGTACAGTTTGATGAATGAATGTATAAATAGCATTCTCAGTCAAGCGACCCTCCTGGAATCCGAACTGTGACATGCTAAGTAAATTGTTCCAAATTAACGATGCAACTTTATTTAATATTCTGGAAAAAGATATCAGTAAGGAGATTGGATGATATTTGCTTAAGTCTGGCTTGTCGCCTTTCTTATGCAGTGGTTTAATAACTGCATATTTTAAGCTGTCTGGAAAAATTCCCTGTGCCAGTGATGCATTGCATATATCACTAAGAACATTACTTATTAAGTTGGAATGACTTTTCAAAATTCAATCTGAAATTCCATCAGTCCCATAAGAGCTTTTGTTTTTCACAATTTTTAGACCTGTGTTAATTTCAGTGAAGGACGTTGCTGTTACTCCTAGGTGCTTAAGGTTTTGTGGAATGAATTTTTTAATATAGCGTCTTGCTTCTTCAACTGAAGTATTTAAACCTGTATTTGGCGCTGCAATTCGGAAGTGATTGTTAAAAGTTCTTGTAACTTGTGAAACGTCAGTCACAATATTGTCATTTAGTTTAGATAATTTTTTAGGAAAGCATTTCTGAAATACTGAAACACATTTATATTGAAGCAAATTGAATTTGACCTTAGCATCTCCTTCTACATTCACCTCATCCCGTACCACTGCATTCGCATTGCTTAAGGCGGAGGGTCAATGGAAGGTGGCCTCGCTCATTCACCCTGTGAGTGGGTATGTGGTTGCTGCTTCAGTGCCGCCTTTTGTAGGTAACGAACTATTAAACTATTGATTTTTCAGATTCTTTTCACTCATTTATGTTTTAATATTTATTGGTAAGGGAATCTTCATTTTTACAAGGTTTTTACATAGTTTATTTTGCCATGAAGCTTAATTGGAACATCCTGAAATGATATGGTCAAGATCTCTTTTGTCTACTGGATGCTCATTGCATGTAGAAGAGTCTGTCACTCCTATCCTGTAGAGGTATGCTGGGAAAAATGCACGTTCTTATCTCATTCTAATAACTGATATTACATACCTACCTGGTAGATTTTTCAGACTGTACCATGGTCTTTTGAAATATTGCAACGGATTCAAGCGAATGAAAAGCCTTTTGTCTGCTGTGATGTTTGCGACTGTTCTTCTCATTGATTGTAGGCCTTTTTTTAACATGGAGAAAGTCAGAATATGGAAATCGTGTAAATAACGGGTCCCCAACTTTAATGCTTCCTATTGTAAGAACATTTACTACTTCGTTATGTTGAATATCTGAGTGCTCCTTCACCCACATTAGACATGTAGATTTATTTTCATTGTTAGATTTTGTTATTAGTTCCACAATATCATAGATGCAACTGTTATCAGCTTTCCACTTTCGATGCTGTAATTGCTCCAAAGCAGTTCTAAAGTCAATCAGAATTAGTGTTTTCTTCCCTTTTTCAGTTCTAAACCTTAATTGCTTCTTTAACAGCTGTTTATCTGCGGTGTAAATACTACTTAATGGAGCTAATAAAAACTTCTTAGCTATCTGGACCCTAGGGCAATAATATGTGGAGCCAACTTCCTCATGAGTTTTGGATCCGTTGGCAAACGTATGTAAAAAATATGACCATCCGCTTTCCAGGTGATTTATTAGTTCCATATTAGCTGTAAGCCCTTGACGCATTCATATTCTGTACTGAATGCTGGTAACATTCGGTCCTTCCATGTCAAAGGGAACATGAGAAGCCTGTTACTTACAGTGGTATTCCTTTGTGTTTATCTGAGTATCTTCTTTCTGCCAACAGCTTAGCTGTAACTATGACAGGATTATCAATTACTGTTGATCTTTGATTCAGTAACATTTCAGCACATAGTTCTCTACGGATGTCAAGAGGCATTTCTTTTGCTTCTATTAGAAGAGCATTAGTTGGTGATGACTTCAGTGCTCCTAGGCACTGCCTAATAGCTTGGTATTCAAGTATTTAGTTTCTCTAGACATTTGGTGGGGCATTTCCAAATAGTAAACTTCCATATTCCATTACAGCGCTTATTAGTCCACGATGTAGGATACAGTGTGTGTCTAGTTGGGCTCCCCACCACAAACGGCTTACAGCACATAAAACTTTCAGAGCCTTCTCTGTTTTTGTAACAATATGATTAACAAGTTCGATCGAGATTACCCTGCTCTCCAGAAGAAGCCCCATTAAATTTGCTGATGTTCTTACATTAAATCTGAAAGGTCCAGACTTATCGTGTTCATTGTCTATGTTTGATGTAAAGAAAACTACAGAAGATTTTGATAGTGACAAATTGAGACCATTCCTCAACAACCATTCAGACAGTAGATCATTAGCATTATTCATCCATGAGCAACACAGTTCCAGCCTGATGGATGTTGCATATATGCAGACTTCATGCACATTTGTAGCAGATGAATAGTGGGGCTAAATATGTTATCCAAATCTGCTACAAATAAGGCATATAAGAGGTCACTTAGAATAGCACCTTGAGATAAGCCTTTCCACAGTGAGATGGGTCCATATAAACTGTTTTTATTGATTTCTAATGTAAACACACCTATGGTGTAAATAAATTTGGAGAAAATCAAGACAAGTTTGGGTGATACCTAAGTGGTCTAGCTTCCACAAGAGTAAATAAAAACCAACAAAACCGTATTCTCCTGATAGACTCAAGAATAAAGTTGTAAGATAATCTTTCTCGTTGATCATCAATGTCCATCGTGAGAGTACTTAAATAGTCAATTGTGCTCCTCCTATTCCGAAAGCCATACATTGGCAAAATTTTATTATGTTATAACCACAACTCGAAACATAATTTGAGAAAGTGTTCAAAACCTTTGATAAGAATGATGACAGTGCAGCTGGGTAAAATGAAACTGCTGTTGAAGGATCTTTAATCGGCTTTAGTATAGCTACAATAATTTGTGTGGTCCATTTTTAAGGAATTTAGGTTTCTGCCCATACTGCATTGCAGATCTGTGACAGTATATTTTTGCAACTGTTGGTAAGTTTGACATCATATGGTAATTTATCTGATCATTTCTCAGTGCCGAGGATGTAGCACATTTAAGTACTATTTCTGATTCTTGGATTGTAAAGTATTTTGTTATAATTCTCTAGATGCCTGTACTTTTTTGTGAATGCTTTTTTCAAACTACTATGTTTCTCTTTCTACTGATGGCAGTGCAATAATATCTGTGAAATCTTCAAGCCAACTGTTTACAGATTTTAGCAGTAGAGGTTTATTGTTGATTCTCCTTATCATTGCCCAGACATCTGAGAGAGGGGTATTTCTCCCAATTCTTTCACAGTGTTTATTCCAGGAAGTTTTTTTGGACTTTAAGGGAACATTTAGCTTTGGCATCCTTTTTCTTGTAGTGCAAATATTTTCCCATGTGTTGTTGCACTTGTATTGTAAATTTGCTAATGTACATTGAGCAATTATGCATGAAAACCCATCATTCCACCATGGTACTGTTCGAAATTTAGGATTTCTTGTCGCCTGGTTCTGAGTAATGCTGACTCTGTTGCATCAATCATATTTGAAAATTTACTGTACATGTTATGGCATCATTCTGACAGATCAAATGTACTTTGTATCTAGTCAAGTTAGCTTTCCTTATATTTCATATCAATTTTGATTCATAGTTGGGGAATTATATACTGATATTTTCACTTATTGAAAAGTGATTGGAGCCTATTGGATACGAGTTAACTTTGAAATCAAATGTGTCTGGTAGCAATGTTGAACAAACCGATAAATCAACAGCCGATTTTCTCCGGGGTGGCTTAGTATGCAGTGTCAGACCTATAAATAAATTAAACTCATCAGTTGCTTCCAGAATGGCTTCTCTGCTGATGTCACTGATCTCGCAGCCCCATGAAGAATTATGAGCATTAAATTCTCTGCTAATTAGACGAGGCTGATTTAACTGATTAAATAATGAGTACCATTCTATTATTGTTAATTTAGACCTCGGCAGACAATACACTAAGACTACAGTTAAAATTTGTGATGATATATGTACTTCTGCTGCTACCACTTGGAAATTTTGTATATTGCTGAAATCTATATACAGGGTGTTACGAAAAGGTATGGCCAAACTTTCAGTAAACATTCCTCACACACAAATAAAGAAAAGATGTTATGTGGACATGTGTCTGGAAACACTTAATTTCCATGTTAGAGCTCATTTTAGTTTCGTCCACCTACGCTTAATGGAGCACGTTATCACGATTTCATACGGGATACTCTATCTGTGCTGCTAGAACATGTGCCTTTACAAATATGACACAACATGTGGTTCATGCGCAATGGAGCTCCTGCACATTTCAGTCAAAGTATTAGTACGCTTCTGAACAACAGATTTGGTGACCGATGGATTGGTGGAGGCGGACCAATTCCACGGCCTCCACGCTCTCCTGACCTCAACCCTCTTGACTTTCATTTATGGCGGCATTTGATAGCTCTTGTCTACGCAACCCCGGTACCAAATGTAGAGACGGCTATGACACAATACGCCATTCTCCAGGGCTACATCAGCGCATCAGGGATTCCATGGGACAGAGGGTGGATGCATGTATCCTCGCTAACGGAGGACAGTTTGAACATTTCCTGTAACAAAGTGTTTGAAGTCACGCTGGTACGTTCTGTTGCTGTGTGTTTCCATTCCATGATTAATGTGATTTGAAGAGAAGTAATAAAATGAGCTCTAACATGGAAAGTAAGCATTTCCGGATACATGTCCACATAACATATTTTCTTTCTTTGTGTGTGAGGAATGTTTCCTGAAAGTTTGGTTGTACCTTTTTGTAACACCCTGTGTATCTATGTATCTCTGTATAGCAAAAGCAACAGAATATTTTATTAACAGAGCTATGCCTCCTTTCCCATCATTTCTGTCTTCGTGGGGAACATAGTACCGTTTAAACTTAGTATGTAACTCCAGTTTGAACCACGTTTCACAAATCGTCACGATATTGAAATTTTTCAGAATACATTCATGCCCCAAAGGGCTCTTGGTTAAGATGGCTGAGTGGGCATTCCACTGTAAAATTTTCTTAATTTTTTTAAGGTAAAATGTTAGCAATTACCTGTTGTATAGTTAATGAGTTTATCGATTTCATGTTCGGTGGTTGCACTTGTCTCATAAGTTCAGGAACAAGGTTCACAAGTTTTTCAATAACGGTAGTTCACTTTGACGATGAGTTACCGGGAATTTCAGTACAGTAGAAGTTACTGAATTTTTTTTGTTTGTTTCTGGGGCTGCCTGCATGTTGTGAACCTGTATTGTGTGTTAGGTAAACTAGGGTAAGCTTGCTCATCTTCTCTCAGCCAGAGAGCTGTTGCAACTTCTGTGTAAGGTCTGTGAGTTACTAGAGTCTTAGCTTCAATATATGGAATGTTTAGCATAGAAGTTCTATTTATTTGTTTCTGCTTCTCATACTCTGGACATCTCTTATCCAGTGAGCTATGATTGGCTTTACAATGAACACAATTGTGATTTGCATTTGAGCGCCCATCTGCTGAATGATTATCACCACAATTTTATGATGTTTGTGAGAACGACACTGCCTATTAATATTGGTGAATATTTGACAATTGAAACATTGTCTGACTGTTGCTACATGTGGTTGGACTTTACATCTCATCCCATGCGCAGGTATTCTGATAAGGTTTGGGAATCAAAACACAGGTTTTGTGTGAGAAAGGTGGCAAAGAATTCCATTTACGTCACGCTTGGTCGTCCTTCTGATGCTGAAAACTTTTGTTAGTGTTTCTTTGGTTTGAGTAATTCTTCATCAGTAATATTCAGATCAACATTATGGATTATTCCCTGCCAGGTTTATCTGTGAGCTAGTATATAGGCTAATAACTGTTTACTATGAAATAGCGACGATTCTACTAAATTGTTTACAGGTCTGTTCTAATTCTGTTTCTCCCTGCAGATCTGATTTTTGTTATGTTCCTTCGGTAGTTTGGTTTGGCCCAATGCCATTGGGTGTATGTAACCAACATTTCTGACCTTTCCCTCTACGTGTATGTAAAAGCAACTGGATGAATTGACTTTGTATCAATTGTTCTTTGATATCATGTACACGGATTCTACGTCTGTCATTCTAACTGAATCACCATTATTGACTACAGAATGTATTAAGGTTTTTTGTGCTTCGGTTTTAGAAGTATTTTCATTGCACAAAGCATAATAACCGGTATCTGGTTCTACGGACTGTTCCAAGCTATTGTAATGCTATACTTGTGGAGTCACTTCGCCTGTTTTATTCAGTAATTTCTTTGTTTTTGCCTGCCGACTATCTTTATTTCCAATTATCTCATCAGATAAACGTTTACTTTTCAGCTCACAGTTTGTGGCGTCGACATCCATGTTCAAGGCCTAGTTGTTTTCATTCTGGTTGATTAGATGCACAGCTTCATGTACATCTGTGTACCACAGCTCCTGTGTTCACAGTTCGACCCTGTTCAGCCGTAATTTTGAATGGTTGCCTCCATCGTACTGTCCACTGTCCATGATGTCAATGTTCACTCAAGGGTGTAAAACACCACAAAAAATATCACTGTGCACTGCAGCTAGCTTTAGAAGTTGGAAACTAGTTTGACAAGGCAGGAAAATACTGAGTGCAGTGAGCATCAGATTCTATACATTGCCAACTACCACTGCATCATTCAGTTGAGTATCCACAGTAGAGGATAGTACTTAAGGTACTTTTGGTATCTCTGGTATATTACCCTCAGTAGCCTTCCTAGCACAACCACCCACAGCAGCTTGGAATCGCTTGTCGGCATTGGTTGTCAGGGCGATTATCAGCTTCTTATGAATAGCAAAGATTTCATATCTTGCCCTAGAAAAACAAACACAATGGGGCTGAATTATGCATGGTGCACTATTTTACTGAACAGTAAACAGGTAACTTATGTCGGGTGGAATATTTTACAAAACAGTAAACAAATAGCTTGAAACTAAGCATGCAGATCTTTTAATCTATAAATGTGATATGTTGCAAGTTTATTACCAGAAGCCTTTTGCAATTAAAGCGAATTACAGCCAAAAACCAGGTATATATTATGACAGCCGAAAACATGGTACAAATTTTACTGTTTCTCTGAAACTAACATGTTCGACAGAAGCATTAATTTGTGACAAGTACAGACAATACATACTCGTGTCAGGAGAGAAAAGTATTGTGATATGATGTTATTTATGTGTAGTACATGTAAATCACAAACGCCAAATTACTACGAAATAAGTTATGAAAAAACTTGTAACTTGCGAAAATCTTTGAGAATGTCCGAAAAATCCCAAAAATATACTTTTTTCTCGTAAATATATAATGAAATTAGGGAACTGTCCGTTTTGAACGAGGTTATCAAGGCCAAAATGTCATCAAACGTGCACATCAAGTTTTCAGTTAGTTTTCGGAAAGATTTTATCCAATGCAAGTGATTTTTCTTGCAGACAAAAGAAATACTGGAAGTTACTGTAAGTAAATAAACGTGCGAACTGGGCGGCGTTTTTTCACTTAGATGATTTCGTGTCACCTTTTACTCTAGCGTGCCAAAGAGTGACTGTGAAGCATCAGTAATTATCTCAATTACTTATTATCTTATTAATAATTATGTGCATAGGTTGTTCCACACTTTGGATTACTTCACAAATAACATTTATTAAATCTCACGTGTCAATAAAAATAAAATCACAGAATTCTTAGAATTAACAAGGGAATGGTCCAGTCAGACATGTTGAAACCAAAAATGAAATTTTCATACAGAAAAAATGCATTGTTAAAATTTTAGCTGCTACATTGCAGTTTAAGTATTCAAAAAAATGATAAAGTTATTCATTTTTGCCGCACAAGAACCGCTTATAACAGCAGTCTGTATAGTCCTTCCTGTGTAGTGCGCAAATCAGTGAATAAGCAGATGCAGCCCTGATAAGCAAACGTAGCGCCATGTAGGGCCAAGTCAAAATGCACACAAGCGAATTTTAAGCACTTAAACGATGCCAAAAATATCTCACAGAATCAGTTTTTTGAATAACTTGCAGTTCATATCGCCATTTAATTGCTGCAGATATAATTGCTACGTAAGTGACTAGCAGAAGAAGGAAAATCAAGGCAGTGTCTGATGTTACATTACAAAATCTTCCATCAATTGGGACCTTAATTTTTGACATTAAATTTTTATAAAAAATTCTGTAGCACAGTCCTTATGTCCATTTTTGAATAATGTACATTTTATTAACAATGAAACAATACCTTGTTTATTCCCTGTAGTCATAACAAAAATGTGGAGTGTCTAATAGATAACGAAAACAAACATTTACCTTACACCTGATTAAAAAATGAATACATTAGAGCACTTCACAGTCATTATTACTTTTATTTAGACATAAATGGGACTGAGGAAGAAATGGTCCTTGCATTGTTCTGCATACTGTGATGCATACCACACATACTTGATAAAATTTGTAAAATTTGGTGATGCAAAAAGACAATGTAGAAGTGATTGAAGTTTAATGGTACAGTTATGCTGATTAACCTGAAATCGCAAGGAGCTGCCGGAAATGTTATTGTCTGACTGTTTTCTGAAAATACTTTATGGTGTTGAAGTTTTTTTTGTTATCAAGAGGCTGAATCACACTATTAGTTCAGGGTAGAATCTGAATTTCTTTACATCATCCTCCTAAAGAAAGAGGCCTCATTATGTCCAGGCAAAGACTCCAACAAAATTAATCAATAACTTTCTACAAATGGTAAGAAGATGTTTTGGATGTAAACATTTTTTCTTCCCATTTTCCAGATATTGCTACATCGATTGCAAGATTTTTGTAGGTTAACAGCACTTGCTTTTTAACTTTTCATCCTAATTTGGTTTGATGTTTCTGAAAACAGATGTAAAATTACGGAAACGGTTACCCAATTATACTTATCACTGGCGTTTTTGTATAACACAATGTCATAGCATTCATTGACTTCACAAGTGACTCTGTCTTCTTTTTAATCAAAATAATGAAGTGTAGTCTGCATACAGAACTTGTACAAAGGCTGAGTGGTTGGCCTTATACACAACATTTTAAACGATAACAAGTGTTTTCATTTTCACATCAGGTACAAATTTCTCTATAGTATTACCCTTAATGACATCTCCTCTAGAGGTATACTTGAGGTACACTTCCTAACTTTGCGTCTTCCTTTTCCATATAATTTCCTGAATCTATTTAATTAGGTCAAAGAAGCTTGGAACGTAGTTATGTTATTATCAAGTGGAATTGAGAGCACCCAGTCTCGTATCTCTTCCTTGGTGATGGTGCATTAACTCTCACGAGCAGTTCTGAACCTTTTAAATGATTTTTCACACTTTTGCGAGTTTCATTTCACCACGTATTCTATACTGCATGTAAAACTTTCTTCGATTTATACAATTCACTTTCAGATTTTAACAAATGAAACTGGCTTTGGCTCTGCACACTGCTGAAGTTGAAGCGTTTTCTCCCTCCTTCGTTCAACCAAAAAGTTTACATCCTTTTCTTTATCACTATAAACTGTTTCTACACATGTTTCCTTTGGACTTTTAAAGGACTCCGTTTTTGTTCTTGACTTTAATTAGCATATCATGGTTCGACCCACAATTCATATAATCGTCAGAATTGTTTCCTATTACTTTTAATGTTTCCAAAATTTCTAACGAAATGTTGACAGCATTCAAATGAATGTCCAAGAAATTAACTAATGAATAACACAGATGTAGGTCTTCAAGAGAAGAGTGATTCGATTGCATATCACATTCTTCATATTTCATCTTTGTAATGCTAAAAACATTAATTGGATTCCACACTACTGTGAAACTCTGGAACCTGCACAATGGCAGAAACTATTAGCAAGCATATACAAAGGAATCACAAAGAAAATTAATTCAGCTTTATCTCCATTGTTAACACTTATCAAGATCGTGAAGGCAACTGCTGATTATTATGGACATTAATTGAGCTGCAAATTCGAGCGTATAGTAAATGTGGAACATTTATTGTATCAGACAAAATGTCAACTGACACTGAAATTTGCTTACATATTACGATCGCGTTGTGCCACATTATCTGTTAAACATTTCGCCATCAACCAAGGATATGTGCCCAACGTGTCATGCATGTTCTGCTACAGGAACAGGAGCTGTGCACACTTCTACAGCCACCTGGATAACTACAAAGTTAGCAATTTTCGACGTTTTTTAAATACTTGCAGTATGCCTCAATAGCTATAATTCTGAATTGTGTTTCTTTTGGTGTATTATTTCTGCGAAAAAATTTCAGTGTGTCAGATTTTACCATTCTCATGTAAGAGCAAATATGTACACTCTCAACCTGAAACATAATGTGTAATGAGTAGAAGTATAGGCAAGGTTACTCAACAGCTGTATGTACAAAATGAAGTAATTTAAAACTAATTTAGCACTAAAATAGTGGATGTGGATGTAATGTGCTGACATGGTAACTTATATCTTGTGGATATAGAAACGATGTAAACTGAAATTGTAACTCACATGTGATGACAGTAGAAAGTATGAAATTGTAGCCTGTATACTGTAGATATAGAAAAGCTGTAATAGTTGTAATAACTGAATCGGTAATGTAGATATTATGGGCGCATAATGGTAATTAAAATGTAATTGTAACATACTGATTACAAGTGTGTTATGAAAATCTAACGAAAAAGTTTCATAATATATTATAAACTAAGAATTCAGTGACTTTTCCTGTGGTCTGTACTTATCATGTTTCTTTGGTGATAGGGAGAGCAAATCTGTTTGTGTGTGTGTGTGTGTGTGTGTGTGTGTGTGTGTGTGTGTGTGTGTGTGTGTGTGTGTGGGTGGGTGGGTGGGTGGATGGTGTGGAGATAGGGGGATATTAGCTTAAAATCTCTCTGATGGACCCACTTCCAAAAAAAGAGGGGCAAGAGGCTTCAGAAGCAGTCGATAAAATGTGAGGAGACAGTTTGGGTCAGCAAACTACATCTGTGTGTGCATTGGCTTACAAGCTATCTGGTTGACCTAATTCATATTTGGTGTGTTTCTTTGGAATGGGGTGCATTACTTAGGAATGATTATTTGGGAAGGGAGGGGTGGGGAGGCAAGAGGGATAATCGTCTTGTCACTGCTCCTTGGAGGTGCTAGTCATGCGAATTTGATCCAGAGAGTACTTTGGTATCTTTCTTACTTCATCACATCTTTTTGGATAGAGGGTTCAAATGGTTCAAATGGCTCTGAGCACTATGGGACTTGTGAGGTCATCAGTCCCCTAGAACTTAGAACTACTTAAACCTAACAAACCTAAGGACGTAACACACATCCATGTCCGAGGCAGGATTCGAACCTGTGACTGTAGCGGTTGAGCGGTTACAGACTGTCATGTTATTAATGTTAAACAGTTATTTCATCTTGAAGCGCCTATGACTTATGGACATCAGAAATGAAAAGATGCAGCTCCAATCTTTAATAATAATCTACATCTGAATATTATTGAGGGGATAAATTCTGTTTTCCATCCTATTGGATACTTTATTTGAATCAACAAAATTGAAAATAATACACTCCTGGAAATGGAAAAAAGAACACATTGACACCGGTGTGTCAGACCCACCATACTTGCTCCGGACACTGCGAGAGGGCTGTACAAGCAATGATCACACGCACGGCACAGCGGACACACCAGGAACCGCGGTGTTGGCCGTCGAATGGCGCTAGCTGCGCAGCATTTGTGCACCGCCGCCGTCAGTGTCAGCCAGTTTGCCGTGGCATACGGAGCTCCATCGCAGTCTTTAACACTGGTAGCATGCCGCGACAGCGTGGACGTGAACGGTATGTGCAGTTGACGGACTTTGAGCGAGGGCGTATAGTGGGCATGCGGGAGGCCGGGTGGACGTACCGCCGAATTGCTCAACACGTGGGGCGTGACGTCTCCACAGTACATCGATGTTGTCGCCAGTGGTCGGCGGAAGGTGCACGTGCCCGTCGACCTGGGACCGGACCGCAGCGACGCACGGATGCACGCCGAGACCGTAGGATCCTACGCAGTGCCGTAGGGGACCGCACCGCCACTTCCCAGCAAATTAGGGACACTGTTGCTCCTGGGGTATCGGCGAGGACAATTCGCAACCGTCTCCATGAAGCTGGGCTACGGTCCCGCACACCGTTAGGCCGTCTTCCGCTCACGCCCCAACATCGTGCAGCCCGCCTCCAGTGGTGTCGCGACAGGCGTGAATGGAGGGACGAATGGAGACGTGTCGTCTTCAGCGATGAGAGTCGCTTCTGCCTTGGTGCCAATGATGGTCGTATGCGTGTTTGGCGCCGTGCAGGTGAGCGCCACAATCAGGACTGCATACGACCGAGGCACACAGGGCCAACACCCGGCATCATGGTGTGGGGAGCGATCTCCTACACTGGCTGTACACCACTGGTGATCGTCGAGGGGACACTGAATAGTGCACGGTACCTCCAAACCGTCATCGAACCCATCGTTCTACCATTCCTAGACCGGCAAGGTAACTTGCTGTTCCAACAGGACAATGCACGTCCGCATGTATCCCGTGCCACCCAACGTGCTCTAGAAGGTGTAAGTCAACTACCCTGGCCAGCAAGATCTCCGGATCTGTCCCCCATTGAGCATGTTTGGGACTGGATGAAGCGTCGTCTCACGCGGTCTGCACGTCCAGCACGAACGCTGGTCCAACTGAGGCGCCAGGTGGAAATGGCATGGCAAGCCGTTCCACAGGACTACATCCAGCATCTCTACGATCGTCTCCATGGGAGAATAGCAGCCTGCATTGCTGCGAAAGGTGGATATACACTGCACTAGTGCCGACATTGTGCATGCTCTGTTGCCTGTGTCTGTGTGCCTGTGGGTCTGTCAGTGTGGTCATGTGATGTATCTGACCCCAGGAATGTGTCAATAAAGTTTCCCCTTCCTGGGACAATGAATTCACGGTGTTCTTATTTCAATTTCCAGGAGTGTAGTGTTGTGGATGCTATTGCCTTGACAATAAAATATTTCTCGTTAGAAGCAGAGTAAATGAAAGTAAGTTGATATCAAGTCCTATTCAAACCCCAAATTAGGAATGTGATGAAACAGACAGGATCGTTCCTATCATTAATGTTGATAGGAAGAGAAGTTTTGTAGAGTTGTTGGTCATTAAAAAGGAGAGGATTGATACCTCTATAAATGGGGAATGAACCCATTAGCTTGATTAGCTTAACTTTTTACATTAAGGTGAATGATGCACATTAGTTTTTGATACTAAAGGAGGTAGTTTAATTCTATCTTATGTAATTTGTTTAATGAAGGTAATTTTTATTTACTTAATTTACCCTATCAAGGTAACCCTTTAATCAGGCACTTCATTTATTTAACATATATCTTAAAAGTTTTTCTTTTGAAATTAGGTTGTGTATTGTTTTGGGTATTTTGAATTCTTTGTTCCGATTTGGTTATATTTTTTTTGTTTATATATATATATATATATATATATATATATATATATATAAAATTTATATTAGTATATCACATTTAATTAAATTAAAATACCTATAAACTCATTTTATTAATATTAAGTCATTATTTTAATACATTTATTAAGCAAGGATTATAGCTACCTATGCTTTTAGCTTAAAATAAATCATTGTATTGTAAAATAGATAACAATATGTAATTTAATATTAAATATCATTATAATTAGATATAGTAAATAAGTAATTACATTAAATATAATATATTATATTAATATAAATAATATAAATAATAAATGATCTATAATTAAATCATTTAATTAATTAATATTTAAGTTAACTTAATATAAAGTTAATTTTAATAGCATATTATATTAGTTTACATAGATATACTTATTATATTATTTAATCTTTCTTTATTATTAGTGAAAAGAAAGATTAGATAAGAAAGAATACAATACATTTGTTGGTATTTGTGTTCTATATCTATCTTTATTTATATACAATAGAGAAGTTGTTGTGGTCATGAAGGGGGTCTGCTTCTTTTATTTTGCTAATATTTGTAATTTTTTTTTTCTTTTTGTTTAAATATTTGTATCTTTTCCTTTTTCCTATTTTGGTTAATTTTTAAATATTTTTGTTCCTAAAAGTTTTATTCTTGCTTGTTTATTCACTTTTTCTTTGCATTATATGTAAGTTTTGTTAGACTAAATGTTCTTTTTGCAGTTATTTGATTTAATCATCAAGTGATTTTGGATTTAGCATTTGATTAAGTATCGGCATAATTCATGCCAGCAGCCACGGTTATAAGATTGATACAAGTGAATATTATTGGTTAAAACAGTTGTTTATATTATTAGGGTTAAAATATAAATTTGTAGGTGAAATGTTAAAATTTATTTGTAGCTCTTTTCATGAATCTGTAAAATTTAAATAATAAACTAGGATTAGATACTCTATTATTTTAAATATTAATTATATTTACCAGGGTACTATTAGTTAAGGTCTTTAAACCCAAAGAATTTGGCAGTATCTCATTCAACTCAGAGGAACCTACCCCACGATTGATAATACACGATTTACTCTACTTAATTTATTTGTTTGTATATCTCTGTTATCAGAGAGTTATAATTCTCAAGATATATAATTATAAAATATTACAGGTCAAGGCGCAGCTTATTGTTAAGAGGAGGCGGGCTACAATAGACTTTTGTTTATAATGGATTTGATGGTGAAATACTGTTGATGAAGGTGTATTTGATAGTAATTTGATTTATTTAATTTAACTGATATTGGCTCTAAGGTGTGTACACATCGCCCGTCGCTCTCATTATTGATTATTCTATTTTGAATATTTTAAAGATGTTTCAATTTAGATGAGATAAGCCGTAACATAGCAGATGTACTGGAAAGTGTATCTAGGAAGAGGTTCAAGATATAACTTATTAGTAAAGTGTTTCACATACAGTGAAAATTTTTCTCTGCAAATCAGGATGTCTTGATTATTTATTTTATTATATTGATTTTTTTATTTAATTATTTAATATAAATAATTTTGTTGTGTTTTGTCTTAGTATATTTTATAGAGTTGATTTTCAAGATTATATTGTGTTTGGTAAGGTAAATGTTCTATGAAATATTATTTTAAATTTTTTAAAGTAGATTTTATTTATTGTAATTTTTGTACAAGGGTTTATCAAAATTTTAGTATTTATTTTACTTGTCTCGATTTGCATTGATTTATAATTAATTTATAGTTAATGATTCATAATTATTATTAAATTATTTATGGAAATGAGATGTTAATCGTTTCCTAAGATATCTTGTTGCTTAAGAAAAATTTTAATTTTTTAAATTAGTCGTTTTTATTTAATTTTTTAATTATAAATATTAACATCCAGAATGAGATTTTCACTCTGCAGCGGAGTGTGCGCTGATATGAAACTTCAAAGTTGCCTTTTATAAAGGCAAATGTCCCGAGTTCGAGTCTCGGTCGGGCACACAGTTTTAATCTGCCAGGAAGTTAAATAATAACCAATTTATTCTTTAAGGGATAAGCTTTGAAGTTATTAACCTATAATTTGTCTTTAAAAATATAATAGTAAGCTTTAAACCAGCTATCTTTGAGATTGCATTTTAGTTCATTATTTTATATTTAGATTTCATAACTATTTTAGGTTTTTTATTAAGATTATTGATTTAATTATTAAATCTTTGTAATAATGATAGAATTAGTATATTTATTTGTATAAAGTTTTTCCATTGTAAATTTATTACGAGGAATTAGGCAAAATTGATTTCTGCCTGTTTATCAAAAATGTGTCCTCTTGAAAATATTTTGAGGTCTGGCCTCTCACTGAGCGGATTTTTAAAGTGCCACGGTATTTTGACTGTGTGAAGGTAGCATAATCATTAATCTCTTAATTAGTGGTTGGAATGAATGGCTTGACGAGAAATCAACTGTCTCTTAATAAATTTTTGGATTTAAATTTGAGTCAAAAGGCTTAAATTCTTATTTAGGACGAGAAGACCCTATAGAGTTTAACATTTTACTTTTATATATATTTTGTTTGTCTTTCTTTATTTAATGATGATGTTTTGTTGTGGTGACATGAAGAATAAATAAACTCTTCATTATTATATCATTGATTTATGTTTGTTGTTTTGATTTATAATTTATGATCATAAGATTAAGTTACCTTAGGGATAACAGCGTAATTGCTTTTGAGAGCTCATATCGAGAAAGCAGGTTGCGACCTCGATGTTGGATTAAGAAAAATTTTTGGTGCAGGAGCTCAGTGATTACGTCTGTTCGACCTTTAAATTCTTACATGATCTGAGTTAAGACCAGCGTGAGCCAGGTCGGTTTCTTTCCTAAGACTACCATATTAGTACAAATGGACCATATGGTTAAAATATTTTTTACTAGATTGATTAATATTAATTAATGTGCTATTTTGACAGATTAATGTGTTGAATTTAGAATCATTTATGTAGATTTTTTCTACAAAAAGTATTGATACTTTATGATTTATTTATGTTTATTTAAAATTTTATTTTATTAGTTATTTGTGTTTTAATTAGTGTTGCTTTTTGACTTTGTTGGAGCGGAAGGTTTTAGGTTATATTCAGATTCGTAAGTGTCCAAATAAAGTAGGATTTGTAGGGATCCCACAGCCCTTTAGTGACGCTATTAAGTTGATTTGTAAGGAGCAGCCAATTCCTATTATATCTAATTATTTACTTTATTATTTTTCTCCTGTTTTTAATTTAATGATTTCTTTGGCTGTTTGAGTAATTTTCCCTTACTTAACTTATATATGTTTTTTTTCTTATGTGGTTTTGCTTTTTTTGTGCTGTACTAGATTAGGTGTTTATACCATTATAATTGCTGGGTGGTCCTCTAATTCAAATTATTCTTTATTAGGTTCTCTTCGTTCTGTTGCTCAAACAATTTCATATGAAGGTAGTTTACCTTTGATTTTATTGTCTGTAATTATTTTGATTGGTAGTTTGAACATGTCTGATTTTATGAATTATTAGCTTTATTGCTGATTTATTATTATTTCTTTTCCCTTAGCTTTAGCTTGTTTTGCTTCTTGTTTGGCCGAGACTAATCGTACTCCTTTTGATTTTGCTGAAGGTGAGTCTGAGTTAGTTTCAGGCTTTAATATTGAAAATGGTGCAGGTGGTTTTACTTTAATTTTTTTAGCTGAGTGTACTAGAATTGTTTTTATAAGGATATTATTAGCTTTAATTTTTTGGGGAGGTGATTTTTATTCTCTTATATTTTTTATTAAACTTTCTATTATATCTTTTGGTTTTATTTGAGTTTGGGGTACTTTACCATGGTTCTGTTATGATTAGTTGATATACTTAGCTTGAAAAAGTTTTTTACCTTTATCTTTAAATTTTTTTATTTTCTATGTTGGTTTAAAGATTTTATGTATCTCATTTATTTAATGAAATTTTTTTAGAAAAGTTAATAGAAGAGTTAAACTTCTAGTTTTATGTTTTCAAAACATATGCTTCTCCTAAGCTAATTAACTTATTTATTCCTTAATTAGCTTATCTCATGTATTTGCAACATGAACATTAATTAAGAAATATGTAAAGTAGATAATTGTTAAGATTTGTCCTGTTATGATATAAGGTTCTTCAACTGGTCGTTTAACAATTCATGTTAATAAAGATACAACAACTACTATAATTCAGAATAGAATCTGATTGATAGGGTAAAATTGGATACCTCAGAATGGCGTTTTATTATGGAATGGTAAAATTATTGGCATGCTAGCCATCATTGATCAATATGATTGATGAACTCTGGCATACGGCTGAAGGCAGCATGGAACAATATACCCAATCTCCCTTAGAAACTCAGTTCGACTCACTAACCAGCCAGGCTAGAGCGTTGGTTGCTGCCAAAGGTGACAGCTTTGTGCATTAAATTTCGCTCACTGTATGCTCCCAAATCTCCTACATACTTTGTTGCAATTTCAGTGGCCAGCAGTGTAATAGCAAAAGCTGACATAGTTTAAAATATACAGTAACAGAAGCAATAATGCCACACTTTCGTATTCATCACTTATATGGCTCATTTGCAGACCCACATTTACTGAAACATTTTTGTTTCTGTCTCTACTGTTGTATATTTTCACTCATACAAACAACTTTCTGAGGGGAGCAACCACAACTCAGAGGCATCATAAATAACAATAACAACACTCAGCATTCAATAATCATTCAACTTATCATAAAAATTATAACAATTACAAAATCAAGAATGATGTGTTTCCAAAATCCACGTAGCTGTTTGAAGGTGGTTTATTCGCAACTACTGGATTCACGTCAATATGCATGCCTCTTAAGGTCAATAATGTTTATATCTCCATACTGTAGATCGCCAAAAGCGGAATCTCATCTTTCATGAAGATATCCACATTAATACTCAGATCGCAATGGTGGGTTGTCAGAATAAAAATGAGTACACCCAAAAGATGCTTGTCAAAACGTACAAAGCATGATTGCTGGATGAGAGTGGGCAGATAACACCTTTCTTTCTTCTTCTTTCACTTGTGCCGTTATCGCAAGGTTTCACAGGATCGGCATGGTTAGAATCGGATATGGCAAGGTTAATGATAAGGTGTGGCTGGATACCCTTCCTGCCACCATCCTGTACCCCCCGGGATGGAATTAGTGTACCCCAGCATTCTGCGTCTATTGTAATCCATGGAACAGTGTGAATGTGTTCAGATGCCTGAGAGTCATGTAACTTGGGGACCAGCCCGGTATTAACATAGTAGGATGTGGAAAACCGTCAAAAAAACACATTCAGGGTGGCCGGTACACCAGCCCTCGTTGTTAATCCGCCGGGCGGATTCGATCTGGTGTTGGCGCGCCTGCCCTAGCCCAGAAAGCAGTGCATTAGCGCTCTCGACTAACCTGACTGGTACCGGGCCAGATAACATCTTGTAAGATGTATTAGAAGATTCAATAGACACCAGCTGTATAATGTCAATAAGCTGGTGCCCTCAACAAGTTTCAGTACGTATTTCCAAAGGCTGTGAAATGTAAACTTGAGAAATCACTCGTTCTGCCAAACCTCCACAATAATTACGAGGGTAAGTCAATTATTATCCGCAAAGTAGTTATAAAATTTTATTGTAATCAAATAGGAAAATTACAAGAACATCACTTTTTGACATAGTTTCCTTGCGTTTCAACACACTTGGTTCATCGTTGTACAAGCTCCCTCATGCCCTCATAAAAGAAGGTTCTCGGTTGAGCAGCAAGACAGGAATGCACTGCTTCTTTCACTGCTTCGTCCAAGGCAAATTGACGGCCCCTTAATGCCTGTTCGGGTGGAACAAACAAGTGATTGTCAGAAGGGGCAAGATTGGGACTATATGGAGGATGTCTAGTACTTCAAATTTGAGTTTCTGGAGCGTTTCAGCAGTGTGGGCAGCAGTATGTGGACGGGCATTGTCGTGCAACAACACAACAGCTTTAACACCAATCCTTGGCGTTTGCTTCTAATTGCAGGATTTAGCCTGGCAGTAAGCATCTCACTGTACCATACACTTTTTATTATTGTGCACCTTTCCCCATAATGTTCCAGTACTGGACCTTGTGCATCCCAAAAAACCATAGGCGTCAGTTTTCCTGCAGACAGTTGGGTCTGGAACTTTTCCTTGCATGGCGAATTTGGATGTTTCCATTCCATACTCTGCCATTTACTCTCTGGCTCGTAATGTCGTAATGATGGATCCATGTTTCGTCACCAGTAATGATCCTGTCTAAGAAGTTGTCCCCTTTGTTACCATAGCGATCCAAATGTTTTTTGCATATGTTCAAAAGCGTTTGTTTATGCAACTATGTGGGTTGTTTTCGGACCCACCTTGTACAAAATTTATGAAACACAAGTCTGTTGTGGATGATTTCATAGGCAGAACCGTGTCTAATATGAAGAAGATGTGCCACTTTGTCAATAGTTAATTGTCTGTCTAAGAGAATCATTTCATGTGAACGGTGAATGGTTTCTTCATTTTTGGCGGTAAAGAGTCGTCCAGCTCCTTCATCATGCATAACAGTTGTGGGACCATTTCGGAATTTTTCAGTCCATTCGTAGTCACTCTGTTGTGGCAAAACACTGTTCCCGTACTGTACCGAAAGTCTTCGATGAATTTCGGCCCATCATATACCTTCCGACCACAAAAAACGGATCACTGAACGTTGCCCTTATTTGGTGCAAATAGACAGTGGAACAGCCATGATTAATAGCGTGGCTGCGATAACGAAACTAATCTAGCAGCAAGGTTGCTAACCATAGAACTTTTTTCCTCGTTCATAAACAACTAAAAATCTTGTACTTTGGATTTCAAACCTCATACACTTATCAAGCATTTAAAATGTTGTAAAACCAAAGTAACTCATATTAGAGAAGTGTAAATTTAGCAGGCATTTTTTAATTTAAAATTTTGAATTATACAAATAAAATATTATAGTGGCCATCTTTTCTAGACACAAATTCTGAGCATATTACTCGACTTGGCTGTTTTTGGGCCACGGGGTAGTGGGGAGGGGTAGAGGTGGTGGGATGAGACATACTGGAATGTGTGAATGCTTAATATCGAGTGACAAAACAATGATATAATTTTATTTCAATCTCATAAGTAACAAGGATTCGCAAAGTGCATTGTATATTGAGGTTAAATGAGAATGCACATTAATAAAATGATTTCGTCAGGAGATAAGACAATCAGGAGATAATTAATTATTTACAAAATTACACAGGCACATGATATATCATTATTATTTAGCCAACTGGAATATATTCTCCTCTTACCTCTTATTGGTGGGAAAAACCTCTTTGTCGCTTTGGCACATGTTTGGTGACGAAGCATTTTACGTTCCTGGTCTGCCATTAGAGGTGCGACTTAGACCATGACAGCGCCACAGATCACTCAACGCCGGCCGCGGTGGTCTCGCGGTTAAGGCGCTCAGTCCGGAACCGCGCGACTGCTACGGTCGCAGGTTCGAATCCTGCCTTGGGCATAGATGTATGTGATGTCCTTAGGTTAGTTAGGTTTAAGTAGTTCTAAGTTCTAGGGGACTGATGACCACAGAAGTTAAGTCCCATAGTGCTCAGAGCCATTTGAACCATTTTTGATCACTCAACAGTGGCGCTATCTAACCTACACTTGCACACAACTGTGAAATTTTTTGTGGTAGTTCCTAGTCTTAGTTTATGTCTCCAAATATAATATTAGGTACAACCTCAGCCTCACTGACATCATTCTTATTTATGTTACCATATAATTTTTCCCATAGTGATATTGCTATACATGTCTTTTGTCAGTTCAAAATTGACGCAATTTCCAGTACGTGTTGGTCCTTTTATGCTCTCTGCAGCAAGAAGTGTCCCGTTCACACTTTTCACAGTTACCAGTTTCTTATGCCTGTTTTTATCAAATTAACCTTACTGAAAACTCGCTCGCAGTCAGCATTTGTATGAGGTAGGGACAGTGCAGTTAGAGCAGAAAAATCTTCAGTTTTCAGTAATAGATCCCAAAATGTAACTGACTCACTAATTTCATTCAGTCCTTCAGGATACCGACCTTGTGCATTTGGCAGCCGTCTCCATTGATCGTCTATTATTTATTTTTTTGCATGATCATCTGGTGAAATTATAAGCAGAACCACTTCAATGAGAGGCATTATTGTTGGGAAGAGACTCCTAAAATTGTGAGAGAGCGCTGATTCTGGTTTGGAAACTTGTAACTTTGACAAAACAGGGTCCTCCATGTTGTATAATTTTTTTTTTCTGTGGCAGAACTTCGTAGACATTTTTGCAACATGAGGAGAATTGTTCAATACATGCTGGATGTCTGACCACATCTGGATGTTTTAACAGCTCATACACTTTGTCGCCAAGATACAGTTCAGTGTTACAGAGTTGATGTTGCTGACTTTCAGGGGCTATGTCACCTAGGTTTGGCCTCATGGCATATTCACGTTGTAAATAACGCAATAGGATTTCCTGGTAGAGTTCACGTATTTTCTCATTTAGACTGTGAATAACCATTTTCTCGCTTTGAACTTCCAGATTTAATTTATTAAATAAATGGAGCGACTATTCTAGGAAACAAAAATAGAGTTCGTAGAATGGATTGCTGAGTTTTTCAGAAATAAATACTGCCAGATTTCGCACATTTGGTTTGGCTTTATGTGCACGATTTGTCGTGATATCGTTACAAAATAGACATAGGGCCTCCCACTGCTCTAATATTCTTTCAGCCACTGCTGACGATGAAAGCCATCTTATCTAAGACGGCTTAAGAATTTTATGGGACTCCACTTCAACAAATGACTGGAAGTTACAAAAATCAAACTGGCGCTTATCACTGTGTTTTAAAAAAGTTATAAATATTACGAGCTAGCTGCTCTACACTTTCAGGTAATTGTTTACATGCTTCGCTGGCACGCAAATGGGCTGAGGGACAAACACATTTCACTATAATGATTCCTTTAAAATCACGTTGTAATCTAGATTTTACAGAGTTGTGTTCACCCATCATGACGTAATTGTTTACATGATTCGCTGGCATAGAAATGGGCTCAGTGGCTAACACATTTGACTATAATGATTCCTTTAAAATCACGTTTTAATCTAGTTTTTACGGAGTCGTTTTCACTCATCATGACGTTACACTCATCTGACCCGAAGCCTATAACATTTTTCAGTAGGACATTATAGCTGGTGAACGAATCGATAAGAGATTTGTGTAAAATCTCGACACTGGCTGTGGCAATATAATCAGCACTGGTTCTTTTCTTAAAAACTTTCTGCAACTCCCAAAACGTGCTATATATTTTTTGAGCTTCTTGATCAAAATAGCATACCACAATGCAAGCAGTTTTGACCGATGAAATGTCGATTGTCTCGTTCGTCATGACTGGAAATTTATTTTGTTGTAGTTTTTAGCTAATTCTGCTTTATGACCTTCTCCAAGAACGTTCTTTACAGCTGCTGTTACTTTAGTGATTAAAATTCTTCTGGGTATTATCACTTGTCATCGCTAAAAACTGACAACAATAATAAACTAAAACCGACGTTTCGGCCGAATTGCAACGGCCTTCCTCAGAGCACGACTGGTTTTGCATGGGGATAGGTGCTCCTATTTATTACAGAATATCGATGTCTGACGTCACTGTTGTAAAACTTTTAATTGGCCGTCTAATATGATTGGCTAGTCATGACGTAAGGGAATATGGAAGGAAAGAGGCTATTCGTGAGTGTCCATGACGTGAACGATTGGTAGCTGTTCGCCAATCAGCGTTCGGCTTCCGGTCGGCAAGTTTTCCTTCTGGTGTGCGCGGAAGTGGACTGACAGTCGCTCTACAGCTGTTTGTGCAGATACGTCCGTGTCCCGTGTAGCTTCTGCCCCGCGACCGCTCGCGTCCTGTTGGACTGGGATGACCGGCAGCCAGGACGCCATGAGTTTGTAGCCATCTTCTCTGTTGATGTTGTCAGGCTGCTTACTAATTTCGATCGCCTCCCGTATTTTGCGTTCTCGCATCCACGACTCTTTCACCAGTACTCGGGCTTCCTGGAACCTGATAAATTGTCCACAGTCACGGTGATGTTCTGCTATCGCTGATTTATTATGTTGTTGTAATCGTAGACAGCGTTCGTGTTCTGCTACTCGTAAGCTGACAGGTCTCCCTGTTTCTCCTATGTAGGTAGCTCTGCACTCACATCGTAGTTCGTAAACACCTGCAGTGTTAAGATTGTTGACTACATCCTTGGTGGAACCTATCATTTTGTGGATTCTGTGACTGCTTCGAAAAATCGGTTTGAAACCTCGTCGGCGGAGGACGTTTCCTAGCCATTCACTGACGCCTCTTACATATGGCAAGTGTACCAGTGGACGCGGCATATTACCCAGAAGAATTTAAATCACTATGACACCGGCCGCAGAAGCCTGCATTCTTATATCATGCTATTACTTTAGTTCGTTTGAGCTCTATTTCCTTAATTAATTTAGAATCCGTCACAACTTCTTTTAATAAAGGTATCAAATGGTCAGCAACCGAAAATGCAACTCTATGCTCTGAAAAAAAAAAGCATGTTAAATTTTCTGCAAGTGTTTTTTTCTTTATTTTATGGCATTACACTTTTTTGGAATCCAAGCGATATTAACGTCTGCGTTTTTACGCTAGAACCAGGTTTGTTATTTATATTTTTTTGATAGTGCTGTGAGTTTCCAAATTAGACATTTCAGCTACCATCGATGTTGCCAGGCAAATTGCACACTTAGCTTTAGTTCAGTCATTGGTGTCTGGCAAAAGCCTGTCCTTAAAAGCCGGACACTTTAACCACTGATGTCTACAATTTTGTGAGTGATGTTGCGAAGATGTGTTACCCTCCTTTTTCCTTGTCCAGCGGTCTTTTTTGGATATTTTTCGGGATGGCGTAAGAGCACACGAACGGTCACTGCCTTCCTCACAATGCTTCCTAATAAATTCAGTGTGCTATCTGATTACTGGGGGGGGGGGGGGGGGGAGGCTTAGCCGGATCACAATGCACCTTCTGCCATGATTGTGGTGGCTCCTTCAGCAAGGTCTGGGCAGGCACATGGGTGTAGGGATTTGTTAGTTATTGGGAGCTCCAATGTTAGGCAGGTCACGGAGCCCCTCAGGAACATAGCAGCTAGGGCAGGGAAGAAGTCCAACGATCACTCGGTGTGCTTGCCTGGGGGCGTTGTCTGGGATGTGGAAGAGGCTCTTCTGGCGGCTATTGATCGCGTGCAGCGCAGCCAGCTGCAGATTGTTGTACATGTTGGCACCAACGACGCCTGTCATAGGGGTTACAAGGAAATCCTTGGGTTCTTTCGATGGCTGGCTAAATTGTTGATGGCGGTCTCGATCTCTTGAGAAGTGGAAGCCAAGCTGAAGATCTGCAGCATCATACCCAGGGTGGACCAGGTTCCTCTGGTTTGGAGTCGAGTGGAGAATCTAAACCAGAGGCTATGTCGACTCTGTATCGAAAATGGTTGCAGATTCCTCGACCTACGCTATGGGGTGGAAGGTTGTAGAACTCCCCTCGATAGATCAGGGGTGCACTACACACAGGAAGCAGCTACACGTGTAACACAGTACTTGTGGCAGGCACATTGGGGTTTTTTAGATTAGGTTCCTCCCTAGGGGAATCAAATTGTTGACCTGAAAAATTACCAGTTCATGACACTGATGTGGGTGTGCCAACTGTAAAAATTGCTAGTTCTCCTAAACAGGCCATTCCAAAGGATTTAAATATGCTAAATCTCTTGTTAGTAAATTGTAAAAGTGTCTGTAGCAAGGATCCCGAGTTATTCTTCGACTTAAACAGTAGCAATCCCAGTATTATATTAGCTATTGAATGCTGGTTAAAACCAGACATAAATAGCAGTGAGATCTTGAACTCGTATTGGACAATGTTTAGGAAGGACAGGACTGATGCTATGGGAGATGGTGTGTTCATTGTAGATAAAAGCTGTTTAAACTGGGTCGGACTGTGAAATAGTATGGATAAAGCTGTCAATCAGACAAGAATTGACCATTGTATTAGGATGTTTTTATAGACCACCAGCATTCGCAACGAACGTAGCAGAACGTTTCAGGGAAAGTCTTGAGTACATAGGAAATAAATAACCAAATTATCCATTAGGTATAGGTGGAGACCTAAATCTGGCATCCATTGATTGGGAAAATTACACGTTTATTACAGGGGGCAGACGCAAAGACTCGTGTGAAGTTATTCTAGGAGCGCTCTCAACATACAACCTCAAGCAATTGGTTAGAAAACCAACTCGAGATGGGAACATATTAGATATCTTGGCGACAAACAGTACTGATCTTTTTGAAGAAGTTAATCTAGAATAAGGTATTAGCGACCATAATGTCGTTGTGGCTTTTATGTCAGTGGAAGTTGCAAAAAAAATCAAAGAAACAGCATAGATTTTTCTTGTATGGGAAAGCAAATAAAAGTGTCATTAATGAATATCTTCATAGTCAGTTCCATGCATTCACCACAGGACACAATGATACTGAGGATCTTTGGTCGGAATTTAAAGGTATTGCCCACCATGTCCTAGAGAAGTATGTGCCTAGCAAAAATATAGAGGAGGGAAAGGATCCACCTTGGTACAACAAACATATTAGGAAGTTGCTGAGAAAGCAGAGAATTTTGCGCAGTCTTTTTAAACTTAGACACTGTCCCGTTGACAAACAGAAATTATGTGAAATGAAAGCAGCTGTCAGAAGGACAATGAGAGATTCTTTTAGCGAATTTGAAGGCAATATTTTATCTCCAGATTCTAAAAATAGCCCCAAAAAATTTTGGTCATATGTAAAATATATGAACGCTACAAGTAATTCAATACCTTCTCTTGCTGACAGTACGTGTAATGTAACTGATGATGATAAACAGAAGGCCGAAATTCTAAACCTAGCTTTCAAAAACTCGTTTACGATAGAGGACTGCAGCCCCATTCCCCCTTTTAATTATCGAACAAAGGAAAGGATAGCTGTCATAGTGTTTCGTGTATCTGGGATTTTAAGCATAGTCACTGCCCCGCTGACAAACAGAAATTACGCGAAATGAAAGCAGCTGTCAAAAGATTATATGTTGACTATGCTACAAATATAGCACCATTCCTATCCATCATCTATCAGAGATCATTGGAACAGCAGAAAGTTCCACAGGACTGGAAGAAGGACCAGGTCATAGCAATCTACAAAAAAGGTAGAAAATCGGATACACATAATTACCAGTCAATTTCACTGACGTCGATTTGTTGTAGAATCATGGAACATATTTTGTGTTCAGACATAATGACCTTCATAGACTATGAGAAGCTCATCTCCAGAAACCAGCACGGTTTTAGGAAACAGCAGTCATGTGAGACACAGCTGTCCCTCTTTGTGCATGATATACAACAGTCTCTAGATACCAGCTCCCAGGTTGATGCCACATTTCTCGACTTTTGAAAGGCTTTCGACTGAGTTCTGATTGCACGAGTAACAGGTAAGTTGAACCCTAGATTGTGGTTAATTAAGGCATATTCTTGTGAGTTTAGTACAATTCTAAGTTACTTGTGTAACCAGTCAATTATAACTGGGGCATTTCCTGACTGGCTAAAATATGCAGATGTTAAGCCTCTATTCAAGAAAGGGGATAAAGAGATACCACCAAACTACAGACCGAGTTCACTTTTGCCAGCATTCTCAAAAATTTTAGAAAAAGTAATGTACAGGCAGCTTCTCAACCATCTGACCACAAATAACATATTATCAAGAACACAGTTTGGATTTCTGAAGGGTTCTGATATCGAGAAGGCTATTTACACCTACAGTGAAAATCTACTTAATTCATTAAATAACAAATTACAAGAAGCAGGTATTTTCTGTGATTTGTCAAAGGAATTTGATTGTGTGAACCACAACATCCTTTTAAATAGATTAGAATTGTATGGTGTCACGAGCAGTGCTGCAAAATGGTTCAAGTCATACCTCGCTAACAGGAAACAAAGGGTGTCAGTGCAAGGGACTAGTGAATTAAGTCATCAGTCATCATCAGAATGGGAAGAAATTACATGTGGTGTCCCACAAGGATCCATCTTACGGCCATTGCTTTTTCTGGTGTACATTAATGATCTCTCATCAGTTACACTGCCAGAAGAAGAGTTCGTTTTGTTTGCATATGACACAAGTATTGCAATAAATAGTATGTCGAGTATAGTTCTAGAAAGATCTGCTAATGATATTTTCATGGATATTAATAAATGGTTTAAAGCCAACTCACTGACATTAAACTTCGAAAAGACTCACTATATGCAGTTCACAACCTGTAAGAGGTTTCCACCCAGCATATACGTAAAGTATGAAGAAGAGCAGATAGAAGAGGTTGACAGTCTTAAATTCCTGGGATTACAACTTGATAATAAATTCAGCTGGGAGGAGCACACCACAGAACTCAGAAATGCTTTAACAAATCTGTATTTGCAATTCGAGTGTTAGCAGACATAGGCGACATAAAAATGAAAAAGCTTGCGTACGTTGCCTACTTTCACTCCATAATGTCATATAGTATAATATTTTGGGGTAAGTCTTCAAGTCAAACAAGTTTTCAGAGTCCAAAAGTGTGTAATACGTATTATTAGTGGAGTAAATTCATGGACGTCCTGTAGAAACCTCTTCAAAGAACTGGGTATACTAACTACTGCCTCTCAGTATATTTACTCCTTAATGAAATTTGTCCTAAATAATATATCTCTTTTTCCAACAAACAGCTCAGTTCATACATACAATACTAGAAACAAAAATGATCTGCACAAGGACGAAAAAGCACTTACTTTAGTTCAAAAAGGGGTCCACTACTCAGGAACACTCATCTTCAATAATTTACCTGCAAACATAAAAAATTTAGTCACACATAGAGATCAGTTTAAAAGGAGCCTGAAAGACTAGCTAGTAGCCATCTCCTTCCACTCCATTGACGAATTTTTTAATAGAAACAAATGATGTATTATATATACTCATATTATTAGTATTGTTATTTCAGATTTAAAAAAAGAAAAAATGATGTATTGCATATACTCATACTATTAGTATTGTTATTTTAGCTAAAAAATAAAATTTGACATGTTCCACACTCACGAAGATCTCCTCAGCACGGATCTATGGAATAGGGCGTCCATTCGTCCCATTTTTCCCGGGACAGTCCTGTTTTATGCCAAAATGTCCCGCTGTCCCGAAAGATTTTTGGGGACGCTCATCTACATCTACATTGATACTCCGCAAGCCACCCAACGGTGTGTGGCGGAGGGCACTTTACGTGCCACTGTCATTACCTCCCTTTCCTGTTCCAGTCGCGTATGGTTCGCGGGAAGAACGACTGTCTGAAAGCCTCCGTGCGCGCTCTAATCTCTCTAATTTTACATTCGTGATCTCCTCGGGAAGTATAAGTAGGGGGAAGCAATATATTCGATACCTCATCCAGAAACGCACCCTCTCGAAACCTGGCGAGCAAGCTACACCGCGATGCAGAGCGCCTCTCTTGCAGAGTCTGCCACTTGAGTTTATTAAACATCTCCGTAACGCTATCACGGTTACCAAATAACCCAGTGACGAAACGCGCCGCTCTTCTTTGGATCTTCTCTATCTCCTCCGTCAACCCGACCTGGTACGGATCCCACACTGATGAGCAATACTCAAGTATAGGTCGAACGAGTGTTTTGTAAGCCACCTCCTTTGTTGATGGACTACATTTTCTAAGCACTCTCCCAATGAATCTCAACCTGGTACCCGCCTTACCAACAATTAGTTTTATATGATCATTCCACTTCAAATCGTTCCGTACGCATACTCCCAGATATTTTACAGAAGTAACTGCTACCAGTGTTTGTTCCGCTATCATATAATCATACAATAAAGGATCCTTCTTTCTATGTATTCACAATACATTACATTTATCTATGTTAAGGGTCAGTTGCCACTCCCTGCACCAAGTGCCTATCCGCTGCAGATCTTCCTGTATTTCACTACAATTTTCTAATGCAGCAACTTCTCTGTATACTACAGCATCATCCGCGAAAAGCCGCATGGAACTTCCGACACTATCTACTAGGTCATTTATATATATTGTGAAAAGCAATGGTCCCATAACACTCCCCTGTGGCACGCTCTGCTTGGCTAGAGTATTTTACGCTAATGGTTGTTTGACTTGCTATTAACTGCGCAATTACTTACACTAGGAAGCATGTGCTGACTTTCAGCATACCCCAAACATGTACTGAACTGTCAAAAATCGCAAGTAATTTTAAACGCACTATAGGTTACGAATAACAACGAGGATTCTTCTCTCCTAAATCGATCCACTGAATCTGTGCTTTCGGTCCAGAGATACTCTACGCCACTGATACTCGCTCTCTGGCTTTCGTCACCACACTGTTAATGTTTTGCACTGTGCAATCACTGTTTCATTATGCCAAAACAAAAGTGTAATTTTAGCAGCAATATAAAAAGCGAGTTTCCTTTTATCACTGGTAGTGAAGAAACTGTAGAATGTACGTTGTGCAGATCAGAATTTGCTATTAGTCATGGTGGAAGGTCTGACATTGTGATTCACATTAAGACGAAGAAACATTGCATGAGTCATCAAACGAAAAGAGCAAATAAATGCGTGAGTGACTACTATGTGAACTTAAAGTCAGTAACAGCAATAGATAGGCAGTTGGCAGCACAAGAAGCTACGTTTGCATACCACAGTGCAATGCATAACCATAGCTTTAAGTCAATGAACTGTACTACAGCAGTTGTTAAAAAAACTTTTCAATCCTAAATTCTCATGTGGACACACAAAATCGAATGCAATCATTTCAGATGTTATTGCACCGTATGCAGCTCAGCAGGTTTTAAGTGAACTGAAAAGTGCTCGGTTCATTTCTGTAATGATTGATACATCGAATCATCCGGATTTGAAGTTGGTTCCTCTCCTTATAAAGTATTTTCACCCTGAAAATGGCATCACAGTGAAAGTGCTCGAATCGGTTAATTTAGCTGGAGAAACTTCATATTTACTTCACAATTATGTGCTGGAGATTTTAAAGAAATATGATCTTGAGGGAAAGGTGATTGCAGTTTCTGCAGACAACACTATAACACCAATTTTAGTGGTAAGCAGAGGAAAGGAAAAAATAATTTGTCTTATAAACTGCAACAGAACACAGTGAATAATAAGTAGGTGTTGGCTGTCCAGCACATGTGGTGCACAATTCCTTACAAACTGGCCCAGATTGCCTACCCATCGACTGCCAATTTATTGTAAATAAAATCTACCAGCATTTCCACATATATACAGTAAGGGTTGAATCTCTGAAATCATTCTGTAAGTTTACTGAAACTGAATACAAAACTGTACTTTGGCACAGCAAGACAAGCTCGCTATCTCTGCTTACTTGAGCAGCATCAAATTCATTATACAGAACAAAATACTGTTTTTTGGGAGTGATATGATTTGTAGCGCCACTGTCGCAATACCATTTATTTGGGTCATTGTGATTACTGGTACACACACCCACAACATATGAAGTAAATGCAGCGTGTTCACTTCCTCGCTTCTTCTCTTTTCTTTTATTGCTGTCAATGAGTGTTCTGTGGACACTCTGCTGCCCAGTGACCTAATTGTTTGCATATGTTACACGGAAACTTCTGTTTTAATTGTGACTTCGTCATATTTACTTGCTGATTACTTGTTTGCCGTTTTCTTGTTTTAGAAACGACGAAAGGTGCACTTCCATTAATATCTTGTTCACACAGTTCAATAGTACAGAGTTTTTCAATTAATAAATTCAAGCTTTGCTTTTCTGTCGGTATCGTATCCCAGAGATCCTTAAAATTGTCGTAGTCTTTTCCCAGTGCAAACAAAATTCGACCACTTAAGATTCTTTCAGATAGCGTATTTTCTTCATGTTTTGCTAATTCATCGTTCAGGTCCACAAATAAATTTTGCAGTTTGGCCACATGTGCACTAATATCTTCCGTTTCATCACTTTTAACACCGAAAATGTTTCAATCAACATATTCAAACGCTGAGTAATGCTACGTTGAAATAGGGCGCGTAATTTGTGCCACATTTCTTTAGCATTCTTGCACATTAAGACGAGTTCTGCAACAGGTTTACTTAGCGCCTTTGCGTCGTCCTTGTGCCATTCCACACACGCTTCTTTTTGTGCACTTATCGCATCTTGCGGCAACTCTACACGTTCACGCGTACCGTTAATAATCTCTTCTAGTCCATATGAAAGCAGCACCATAGAAATAGGCCATTTCCATTTGGCCCAGTCCTCAGGTCCTTCAAGCTTATCAATACTGACCTTATATTCGCCGCTAGCAATCATGTTTCTTTACAGACATAGGCTCATTTCAAATATTGTTTTAATTAAACTATGATGATTGTTCGCTTTACACGTGTACCTGATGAAAAATATTATTTTAAAGGCAAGAAAACAATTTATTAACTTTATAATTACACCCTGGGTACGAAAAAACACATTTACTGGAAACAAAACACAGAAGTTACACAAAAGCAAAGAATAAAGATATTGTAATCCTTCATGCTTTCCCGGTGATCTTGGACATTCGGGAATCCAGCCGGATGTTTGCGTCGTTCTCGCACGATATTTCAACAGCGTGCCTCGCTGTCTTCTTCAGGTGCTACCTGAGACTGGTCCTTGGGTCGATCGAGTCCAGTATTTATGCCTGGGAGGAGCTGGGCGTTCCCTAATCGGTCCGCGCCGGGTCGAGTGTTCCATCTGTGGTCCGCGCCCGCCAGACTCGGCTTCAATGGACCCCTCCAGTCGCGGATGTTCTGACTGCCGTCGGCTCCCGTTCTGGCCGTCCTCAACGGATGTGTTGTCATCTGAGATGTGTCAGACCCGATCTGAGATGTTGGGTACTCTACCTCCTGACTGTTACTATGATTTCAACTTCTGTTTCGTGCTGGGCGCTCCCTAATCGGTCCGCGCCGCATCGTGTGTTCCGTCTGAGGTCCGCGCCCGCCAGACGCGGCTACATTCGGTGGTATGAATAAAACAGAGAATATACTTTATACTCAGAAGTTCGGAGAAAGTTCTCTGGTTGGCATGAATAAAGCGAGTCTGAGAATATACTTCACCCGAGTATGTTCTCAGTGTGGGGTGAAGGATGGGGGAAGTTGCTCAAAGCAAAGTATATTCTCCGATTTCGTATGAATAAAGCCAAAGAAGTTTCTCACAAGCGGAGAACATTCTCTGTTTTTGTGAGTGAGCTCCATAGCATACTTCGAGCTGAGTGAGTTGTGTTGTGTTGTTATTAAGCGTTACCGAGTGTTTTTAGCGAAAATAGCGGAATTTATGTTTCTTGGAAGGCAAAGAAAGATATACGTAGTACGCAGGAACACAGAAGAAAGGAACTGTAGAAGTTTTGTATAGATTTAACAATCAAAACATTAATTGGCTGGCGAATCATTTTCTTCCGGAAAATCACGAAAGAAGAGGAGGCGCCCTTTCCAATGAATGCAAAATGAAAATATTTTTGCGCTATTTAGCGGATCCTGGTTTTCAGATAGGTGTAGGAGAAGATTTGGGAGTACACCAGACTACAGTATCAATAACATTTTCGTACGTTCTGCAACAGGTCAACAGGAAAGCACCGTTGTGGATCAGATTTCCGAGAAACATTAACGAATTAGAAACAGCGAAAGTTAATTGGCAATCGAGATACAAGTTTCCATGTGCGGTAGGGGCCCTAGACTGCACTCACATACCTATAATGAAACCTTCTTCACATGGAGACGAATACGTCAATCGAAAGGGCTTTCCTTCTATAAACGTGCAGGCGACGTGTGACAACAGTGAAATGTTTACGAGTGTTGATGCTTCATGGCCAGGGTCTGTACATGACGCTAGGATATGGAGAAACTCCGATGTCTATCGTATATTGCGTGAGAACCAGTGCAACGCCCTAATTTTAGGAGACGAAGGATATGGCATTGCACCGTGGTTAATGACACCCTTTCAAAATCCAGAAACACCTGATGAGAGGGCATACAACAGACTTCACTCTAAGGAAAGGGTGATAATCGAACGGTGCTTTGGACAGGTGAAAAGGCGTTTCCCAATTCTCCAAAATAAAATAAGGCTTGCCCAAACAAAAATCCCCAGTGTGATAGTAGCCTGTTTTGTTTTGCACAACGTAGCAAAACATGTAGGGGATGAGGATTTTGTGGCACCTAGTGATGACGACAACAATCTTCCAGTACTGGGAGAAGAGGAAGCAGCAAACGTACGTGTACGTGGAACAAATAGGAGACGGGAAATTGTGAATGTAATACGACAACTGTAATGTATGGGTGTCTGCCCAAAAATTGCATAATTAAACCCAATTTGATATTTTTTTGTAATTATTCCCTCATGAAAATAAAGCACAGTGCTCTGATGTTACGTAATAAAATGCTGTTTAGTGTTTTTTTTTTTTTTTTTTCATTCTCTATCATCGATTTTACTTTCAACAAAAATTGTTTAACATGTACCTATTTGGAACAGAGATACTACTGTAAATAGCTTTGGACACAACAGGTTAACATGAACTGCTGGAACCTTACTGTAATTTCTGTACTGTAACTTCAGCAGATTGATGGCACAAGTTTTTATTTTACTTTACCAAAATTGTTCCAAGGATGTGGAGAAGGTATTTGCCACGTGCTAGAGTGAATAAGTGCACAACTGTCTAACCTGCAGCATTTAAAATACAAACAACTTACTCTTTTTGCTTTACTTTACCAGAAACTGTTTCAAGGATGTGGTGAAGGTATTTGCCAGGTGCTACAGTGAATAAGTGCACAACTGTCTAACATGCAGCATTTAAAATACAAACAACTTACTCTTTTTGCTTTACTTTACCAGAAACTGTTTCAAGGATGTGGTGAAGATATTTGCCAGGTGCTACAGTGAATAAGTGCACAACTGTCTAACCTGCAGCATTTAAAATACAAACAACTTACTCTTTTTGCTTTACTTTACCAGAAACTGTTTCAAGGATGTGGTGAAGATATTTCCCAGGTGCTACAGTGAACAAGTGCACAACTGTCTAACCTGCAGCATTTAAAATACAAACAACTTACTCTTTTTGCTTTACTTTACCAGAAACTGTTTCAAGCATGTGGTGAAGGTATTTGCCAGGTGCTACAGTGAATAAGTGCACAACTGTCTAACCTGCAGCATTTAAAATACAAACAACTTACTCTTTTTGCTTTACTTTACCAGAAACTGTTTCAAGGATGTGGTGAAGGTATTTGCCAGGCCCTACAGTGAATAAGTGCACAACTGTCTAACCCTCAGCATTTAAAATACAAACAAGTTACTCTTTTTGCTTTACTTTACCAGAAATTGTTTCAATGATGTGAAGATACTGGCCAGACCCAACAATATAAGTGCATACACTATTGTTAACATTTCAAATTGGATTATATTACTCTTATTGTTTCGTTGTAAAGACATTTGTACTGAATAATTTTTGTAAGAGGATATGGAATTTGGTGAATGAGGAATGAAAATGAACATTCACTTTAAAAAGATGTTTTTATTAATAAAATTCGTTATGTAAATAAGACACTACACAAAATTTGTTTCATTGTCTGTCTTCTTCGCGCATCAATTTCTGCTGCTTGCGTTTGAGTATGTCCAATTGATACAATAGGACCAGCCTTTGCAGCTCTGGAGTAGACAAATTACGTGTCTCATCCGTTTCCATGCTTAATCGCCGACGTTTAAGCACACACTCATGCCCCGAAGCAGGCGATTGTGAAGGTACGACGACTTCGGGGCCCACGAGGTCCATACGGTCGGCTGGAAGAATTAGTGGTAGCTGCAAAATAGACTCTTGTTCATACATGCAGTCTGTGTCAGCTACCTCCGAATTCCTTGGTGATGGGATGATAGAGGTGGAACCACCACCTACTGCACAAGCTCCTAATGAAAATTAAAAAAAAAAAGTAATAGTAGTATGTCAGGATTCAGTTTCTAGTTAGTAAATATACCAAACAGATTTACGCAGAAATGTGGGGGAGGTTCGTCCAATTTCATGCATAGTACACTGTGATACTTTCACTGAAAAGTGGTGATGTAGTAAACGAAATTTACCAAACATTGTTTCATTTTCACATGTTAAAAATGTGTATTTGTCTGAATCACAATTTCAAAACATTAAGCGCGTAATTAAAAAATCGAAAAGTATGGGACTTACCAGGAACTCTGTGGATAGTTGGGCTGCAGTCACCTCCGTCCAAAAACTTTAAAAATATCTGCTCCCAATTTTTCAGTGAAATCTTGATGTTTCCCGTCTTATTCACATCCGTTTTCGCCTTGATACGGGATTTCATATTGTGCAGTTTCTTCATTATCTGCACGTCCGTTATTTCTTTCCCGAAATTAACCATATAACGGTGTTTAACTTCTTTAAGACAATCCGCTTTCTCTCTTCTTGCGGCCGGAGTTTGTGATTTGCTGATAATTGCGGGGTAATCTTTAATAATGTTAACAAACTCTAATTCTGAGTCTTCCATTTCGGCACAGAAATAACTTCAGAAAACTTTCGCTAACACAACACACACGCAAAGTCGCTAACGAAACAAACTGAGAGTGAGTGAGAACCAAAGATGTTGGATTTTAATATCTTTGCTGAGAACTTACTCAGCAAGGAGGGGAAGTAGAGAGAAAGTACTCCAGGGTCAGAGATTATGCTTCCTAGTTTTTATTCATACGAAAGTGAGAACTTTCTTTGAGAATGTTCTTTTGCTCTGAGTATCAACTCTGGAGAATGTTCTCGTTTTTATTCATACAACCCATTGTCCCTTTCTGGTCGCCGGTGTTCCCTCCGCCGTCCGCGCCCGGCCTGGCCGTCTTCTGAAGTCGAGTCCATGATCTGGGGTGTGTCATATCTAGTCTCTAATGTCTGACACCTTGTCTCACGGCTGTTCTCTCGGTCTCCACTTCTATTTCTTGTAGAATCCCGGAGTGTACTGGGTTGAGTTTTCACAAGCTCAAGCGCTGGATTCCAGGCAGTGCTGATTTGGTATCCCAAGTCACGGTTGATTAGATTGTCTGTGACCTTAATCTCAATGGCTTCTTTAATGACACTGTCCCAAAATCTTGTGGTCTGTGTCACAATCTTGGTGTCATTGTAATCCATTGAATGACCAAGTTCCAGACAATGCTCTGCTATGGCTGATTTAGTTGCCTGCCTGAGTCTGGTACGTCTCCAGTGTTCTTTACACCTGATGTCCACAGCTATGGTGGTCTGGCCAATGTATGACATCCCACACTGGCATGGTATGTTGTAAATACCTGGCTTGCATAGCCCCAGGTCATCTTTTACATTGCCCAGCATAGCCCCAATTTTGGTGGATGGGCAAAATATGCTCTTGATGTCATATTTCTGGAGAATCCTGCTGATCTTGGCAGAGTTAGGTCCAGCGTATGGCAGGTGTGCCATCTTCTTTGCCTCTTCTCGTTCTTCTTCTGGATCCTTTGGCCAGTTGGCAGGTTGAAGTGCCTTCTGGATATCTCTAGAGGAGTATCCATTCCTGCTGAACACTGATCGTAAGTGTTCTATTTCTGTGGCCAGACTATCAGGATCTGACAGAGTTTGTGCTCTGTGGACCAGTGTTTTGAACACTCCATTCGTCTGTGCCGGATGGTGGCAACTGCTGGCTTGTAGGTATAAGTCAGTGTGTGTAGGTTTGCGGTACACACTGTGTCCAAATGTGCCATCTGCCTTTCTCTTCACCAGAACATCCAAGAACGGAAGTAGTCCATCCTTCTCCATTTCCATTGTGAACTGAATGTTTGGATGGCAAGAGTTCAGATGTAGCAGGAACTCATCTAACTTCTCTCTACCATGGGGCCAGATACCTTTGTCATGTAGTCATGTAGTCACATATGATGGCAGTGATACGATTTCAGTCCTATAATTGTCGGTAAGCGTCAGAGGAAGGGGCCATCTATTCTAGGCTGAATAGTGTTTTCGCTTTTGTGATAGTCAGAGACGACAAATACGAAGAACAGAATTTGTTCCTCATGAATTCCTGACAAACTAAACATAGAGTAGACTGCTTTCTCTTTTAAATGATGGCATGTTCATTTAGGGATAGCTTAGACTAGACTTTAAGTACATGACTGCAAGTGTTATGTCAATTTTTGTGTGACTGAAGGCCAATGAAACGGAAATTAATTTCTATGAGAAAAAATTGTTTTATTTCCATTGGACTTTCCCGTTATCATTGTCATGTACTCTAGTGTGCATAATTCGAAAGTTAGTTAAAATTAATTCCAGAGATAGGCTTATCAGCTAATGATTTTTTTAAGAATTGTAAATAAATAAAGATTGATTAACGTCGTTATTACAATAATACATTTAATTTCTTTAGTAACAGGAAAATCAGATGCCTGTTGTGTAAGTGTCAGAATTTCAAAAATTTAAATTGTTACTAAAAAGGACAAAATCTACCAATAGAAACGCTAATTTTAGAGAACATTGAACCATATTTCGGAAATGAAAGAGTTTAATGTATTACCATGGAGAATAGATCTATTCTACTTGAGAATTACATTTAACAGTTTTTGAATTGCTGAGTAACAATCTGCTGCAAATGTGTAATTTCCGTGCAATGGGCCACTATTCCTAGTAAAGGTTTTCTAGTTTCTGGGATGAGGGGGAAGCGTGGCAAGGAGGACCGAAAGCAAAAGCCAGCACATAACAGCAGAATGGCTTATTTGCAATACTGCCAATGGGCACACGGTCCTCGCTTTTTGTGGTGTAAACAGCACAAAAGTAAACACATTTGCTGAGCGTATTTGTGTAAGTTTATATTAAGTTATGGTACTTTTCTATACCAATGAACATGAAATATAGAAAAAAGTAAATCATGATGTGACACAGTCATTCAATGAGTAAGACATGAATTACATTCAAAACCATGTAAAAATTTATTTTAATATTCAGAACAGATTAATCATTAAGAAGTCAGTCGCAGGCGCTGCATTCTTCTGGACTTCAGTGCCATCATCATCATCATCACTATCATCATCATTAACACTATTGCGTCCAATGTGCACTGAACTTCTGTTCATTGAAGTGCTGCACATCGCAAATTGCATTCGTTGGCAGCATTGCGTAGAATTACAGAATGTTCCGGACTCTGCTGACGAGCTCTGAGGAAAACTGAGAGAACTAAGGGAACTATGAAAACTTTAAAAGGTACATTAAAATGAAGACAATCCGTGAACATACCAAATGAATCTACTTTTCATTTAGCACACCCAGTGTAGCTAAAATGTAAAGATCCATTTACGCTATAAATTGTTGCCAACAGTAAAAAATCATGTTATAAAATTTTCTATGTCGGAATCTCATACATAACTGTGCGAGTCTGACAATGTCCTTGTACCTCATACTGCAGACCACTTTAACGAAATCGTCGAAATGAATGGAATTGATTTAAAATTTCGTTAAAGAAGAATAATAAATTTTATCTTTTGCTTTTAAGTTAATTTTCTTTCGTGCGAACTTTGTTGTAGAACCACTCTCTTATTTTCGTGTGGTAATAAAAATTTTTACTTTCTTAAGAATTACGTACATTTAAAGAAAAAATAATATTTACGTGAACTCATATGAACTGGTTAAGAATATTAGGTTAAGAATTGAGTCCTTTAAATCATTCGGCCTTGGCATACACTTTCCAGATGCAGTGGGTTTTTTGTTAAATATTTTTACTGAATTTTATCCCGGCACTAGCCATAGAACACAAGATTATCTCTATCAGTAGAAAATGTTTTAATTATTGCCAAGCCGACATTTATCACTGATCAAACCTACTTCACTATGCATTTGAGTTATTTTAAAGAACCAAACTGTTTAAATTTCAATGTTAACTAACATTAACTATCCGCCTACGAATGCACAAACGTATAATTAATTCAAATTTTATCAGCCACAGGATCACTGAAAAAGAAGAACAATTTCTTAATTCACTATTGATTTTTATGCATCTGTTCCCGATTTACGGGTTTGATAATTTTTTAAATGTGCCGCCTCTGCTATTGTTGGTCGCGGCACAGCCCAGCAACACCGCTAAAAAATGCTGAAAAATTCTTAAAGAAATTTTATAGATGACGTGGGCAAGCTAATTTACATAAATAATTCACACTTTTGATAAACTCTAATATATTTAGATCAAACAACAATACAACTCACATTAATTCGTAACGCATCGTCTAATGGCGGCTAAGTCCAGACAGAGACAAAAGAAGTCTACACATTCGTAAAAAACTCTTTCACAGTGTCCTACCGCAATGACTTCTGACCAGAGAAGACCAAAGAATACATAATGCATTGTGCTTAAATAGTATTGCTGACTATTAACATTTCTTTGCAAATTGACGATATTATTCTCTTCTGACAACATTTTTTATCTCTGCTATCGCAAATACTGACACATTTTACAATCACATAATAAATACAGAAAAATTCCTATCCTAAATACAGAGAAATATTACAACAAAAAATATAAGGAGAATAACAAATGTCTTTTACACCACATTCAGTAATATTTTTGTTCAATAATTACGATATATACAACTTGCCCAGAGCGGCGTATATGGTACAAATAAACTCTTGTTCTTTAATAACGTGAGTTTGCCAGGGAACGTTACATTGCCCCCTGGCAGCATTTGGCAAAGAGTTTTTACACTTTGACACAATGGTGCCAGTAACGTTCTTTACACTTCTGTAATTTTTTACGGAATGGCTCTTTTATTTAGTCCCAGGGTTATATAAGTTCATGGCTCCCCCATTTGGGCGTAGGCAAACAGGAAACCTGGGCAAAACTGTGCCGGGGCCCAGCCATCCCAGTTGGTTCATGGTCAATATTGTCTCTTTAACAGTTATTCATTTGAATTAAATTAGCAGTTCGTCACAAACGGTTACACAATTACACAATATCACAGTCTCATACAGTTCGACGGAAGTTTTTTGTGTGTGATACTATTATTCTTGTGATACACTACAAGGTCACTTGTCCTAGGATATATCACTTACGGACATACATAGTAAATGTTCAATGTTTATTGAAATGAAGTCATTGACATGTTATTCAGTTTATGTGAACATTTCAAAAAAAGTCAATAATGCCAAGGAACATAGAATAAAAAAGGTATGCCAGATTGGCTTAGTGCGCTGTCATTGGTCAGCGACTTGTTACGTCACCTGGCAGCCAGACGGCAGCAGTCTCCGTTTGTAGAATATGAGTGATTGCAAAATAACTGTTTTCACGTCTCTTCTCTTCTCATATAACGTAAAGTTTCGCGCTCACAGGGTTGAACACACTTCATGTTAATATTATATACAAGGTTTCCGAAAGAAACGCGTTAAATATTAGTAGCAATGATGATATATCGCCACGCAAAACTAGTGGCCGATGTTCGCATCCGCATTCATGCTCGTGTTTTAGGCATCTGACTATGGTAAATGTTTTACAGTTGGGTACTGCCGATTTTACACATGTTTTTGTAAATAAAAAGATAGTAATCGTCGAACTTACCTTACAAAGCTGATGCAGAAGCTACGTCGAAGATGCTGAAGGCGACGCTGACCAGAGCCGATTCTTCCTTGCCGAATTCCGTTTCATTGCATCAATTTTGGCTCTTTTGTTTAAATGTCTAATCCGTATAAAAGTTCTTGTTCTGACATATAACTCAACTATTTTGCTATTAAGTTCGGGAAATTTCGCACTTATATGACCTGCTCAGGTTGCCATCACTCTATTACAATGAGAAATATTTGATCCATGAAAAGCAGCAAATATAATTTCTAACTCACGTATTTTAGCAAACCAGTCAGTAGAGGGAGAAATGAGGCCCCCTTTTGAAATAATGGTAATCCAGTCTTACTTCAGACTTAGTTCTGTATCAACAACACACTGCCCTGCTGTATTTCCCAAATAACTGTCAACGTTTTTGCACTTGAATGCTATATATCCTGCTAGATATTTTAGAGCATCCTCATTCACGTCTTCACTGGTACACACTGAATCACTGAGCTCGAAATGTAAGAGCAAGTTTTCGTCATCTGTAGCGACGTCAAATGATTTATCAGTTACTCTTATACATAATTCACTCGAGAGAAAACGTACAAAATCTTCCTCAGTTTCATCAGCTGGTGTCGGGTAGTTTTCAGAAACAGAATTCTCATTTCTGTCCTCTGATGTCGAAGCACCTGAAGACAAAGGTATTTCACTTGCACTTCCAGTCAGTATCAATAAACGAATTCTGTTTTTCACCTCAAAAGGAGTGGGGTTGTTGTAGAAGACACCAAGGCCACGGATTCTGGAAAAGAAATTTTCCAGACAATCTTGATTAAGTCTGGCTGTCAATATATAAGTAGCTCCGGAATTTTTCATATCATTGTACAATCCAAAAAGTGAATTTATTGATACAATGAATCCCTTCTGAAATGGGAGAAGACTGTTTCTTTTTCCTACTCGCATACTAGAGCACATTTCAAGAAATCTTTTTAGAGTGTTTTCCTGACTTCTGATATGAAACCCGTAACCACTTCTAAGGGGAGCTTTCTCATCTTGAGGGTATCTCGAATTCAGCACATCGAAAACATCGTTCACGAGCTCAATGAAGCTTCCTTCGCGATTTTTCTGCAGAACGTGTCTCACAGCTTGGGCAGTGCGACGTGAAAATATCTGTGCAGCCCTTCGGACATTCTGACGATCACGTCCACTAACGTTGAGATGAACCTCCGATATGTGGTGATTGATCGAAAGGTCGCCTTTCTGATGTCGAAGAAGATCTTCTATAACCATTTTTGTAATCACAGTACCATCAGGCAAAGTGATTCCGTCATCAAGAAAATGATTTCTTAATAACTTAAGCAAATGTGGAACATCAAAAATAACCCAAACTTTTCTGCTGTGATCAACAGGGTTTGAAAAGAATGTCTTGGATGTAGACACACCAAGTTGCTTCCACACATTCATATTTTTTGGTCCCATGTCACACGTAACAGCTACAATACGGATTCCTGCTGTTTCAACTTCTTTTATGACATTCTGCAACAAATCGCTAGACATTGCAACATCAATGTCATAATACACTGGCTGCTTCCATTTTGAAAACAAGCTGCGAACCATGACAACTTGGACATTGTTGTGTGGTCCGAGTACTACATCGTCGGACGAATCATAAGTCACACGACCGTCAATGCTCATCTCGTCGAAGCTTAGGACACCAATCGCCTCTAATGATGTGAACATTTCTGACCTACTTTTAATTAACTCCAAAACTGGTTTCAAAATACCTGGTCGGCACTTGAACTGTTTCGTCCATATCTGGAGTGTTGACCTGCAGGGAAAAGGATAATTCTTCCTCCTCAGGTAGGCATATGCTTTAGGAGACAAAGCTCTCAATGTGAGAGCATTTGCAATATCCTCTGAGCACCACTTTACTTGCTTCCTCTTCTTTAACAGACAACGAATTTGTCCTGGTGTGAAACACTGAGAAAGTGTACTTCTCACATCCGAGCATACACATTTGTGCTTCTTAGTGTGAGACACATTAGGTTTTACAGATGTAGCTTGCTTTATAACTTCTTTCATGGACTTAATTCTTTGTTCCAGTCGAACATTTTTAATCTTCAAACTAACCAATTCTTTCTTCAGTGCTTGAATTTCCTGGTCTTTAAATGAAATTAGCGGATCAGTAAAAACGTCTGTGTTGCTGGATTTGTCCAGCTTACTTTTCTTGGGAGATAAAGTTTTCAACGTTGAGAGAGCTCTTTTTTTTTACTGTTCTAGTGTCACAGCGACGTTCTCTCTCTGTTAGAACACTACCGGTAACATTCGCGGTGCTGGGACCTGGAACTTCGAATACATTTCCGTGCCAGTTTGGTATTTTTAGAGACGGAACAGCATTATCCTGTAGCAGTTTCCGTGTAGGTAGACCTAACAATTCATTCTGCAAGTCTCGTTTGTAATCGCTTTCACAAAAATGTTCAGAACAAACTCTTGCATTATTAACATTAATTTTGTCCTCTCGTTTACAACGAGCAATCCACTTACGCTGTAGTTCAACATTTTTTGGAAAACGATGATAAATTACGCCTTCAGTCTTACGTCCACTATTACTACATTCAGCAACTGCACAATACGACGTATTTGTAGACATAATTCCAAGGATGAAGCTACAAGACTCACGGAACAATTCCTTTCCAACTGAACACTCGGCAGGACAAGAATTACACACAAACTAACGTGTAACACGAACTCGCATGCACGCCTTCGATAGAAACACTGAGAGACACCGTTGTAAACAAACTGCAGTAGCTGCCAGGTGACGTCACAGCTCGAGATTCATCATGGCGGAAAAAGGAGTGGGAGGTCGCATTTACACTCCCCTGAATAATGCTTTATTTGGTGAGCGGTGCGGAGTGATTGTTGAGCGGCGCTAGGCGCGGCGCGCTGACTCCGTGTAGGTCACCGCCCCCGGCGTTGACAGCTACGGCGCGGAGGGGCGTGGCTGTCTGTCTGGACTGCTACGGGCTGCTGCGGCCGCTGCATAGCTGATGTAGCCGGATGCGCGTTGGATATCAGCTCGCCCGTGCGACGTCTTCTTGCAGTGCTCCAGGAAACATGCAACAAGTTCACAAACAGTGTACAATCCTTATAGGCATTTTTCCTGCTGTGGGAAAGAACGCACACAGTTAGTGGCAGTTATTACTCAGTAGGCCTTCACTAGTCTGGTTTGCACAATGTTTCGTTGTCACAGTAACACGTTTTATGGGCATACAATATTTTTCACCATGTCATGACTTGTCATTAGTCACACGCAAGTTTTCACCTTTGGACAAAATGTATCTCTGTAGTCAATGCGCTTTCCTAGCGTCCCTTGACACACAAAGAGTTAAAGTTTGACACTAACTTGATCCACCGTCCGTTATCGGTTCACTGTTCGTGTCGTGCTAGTTCCTTGTCCATTTGCACACACGGCAATGATACAGTTTTTTATCACTTATACACAACTACTCTGTGACGTATTGCTGCAGGTTTAACAGTCACTGTCTGTCTCTGCCGCACAATACTGCACTTTTGTTTAAGTTCCTTTATTTTTATTTACTATGTCCGCTGTGCAAATTTTTTTTTTTTGTAATAGCACATTCGTAACTCTTTACCAAGGTGTGATATTTGCGTACATGGTAACAAATATTCAAAATTTGGTATTAGTTTGCCCAAAAGTCATCTATATTCGTGTTCGAGTAGATTTTATTTGTGCATTCCAGCCGGATTCAGGCATATTGTTCAATAACTCCTTTGAACTCATGTCACACTTTACTATCAACGTCCTACGTAACTACAGTGTAGTATCTGTAGGCAAAAATTGACTTGGACTGTATCTGGCTAGCTCTTTTTTACTGTTTGAATCTGCACATGCTTCAATTGAAGCTTCTTTGTGCGTAACCTTGCACTACTTAAATTTGCAACAAGTTTGCCTCCCGTGGTGCCCTCGGGTCACTACTGGGTGCATTATTTTCTCTAATAACATTGGTTAGATAATAAAGTTCTCAGGGCCTCATATTACTGATATTATTCTGGGTTCGAATCTGTCAATCTGACAGCTACACATATATACATACATACACATAATAGAAAAGATTGTGCCAAGAAATATTTCAAATTTGGGCACATAGAAAATTATGTAGTACACTAACTAATCATTACTAAAATGTTCTTTTTGATTGAACTCTGTCACAGCTTAACACTACAAATAATTGCACTAATCAGATTATCTGTGCAAACATTTAGAGTATGTTCTAGATAACACAAATTAAAAGAGTACATAACACAAATATCCATACACATGAGAAAGTCAATCATATTCTTATAACTAAACACTTCTACACTAGTACATTATCTCTAAAGATCACACATCATTAATGTTCATTATTTACAAAAGAATGGTGTCCACATAGGACTATTAGTCTTTTACTGTAGGAATACTTTTACATCCTTACGCGGATACAGTCCCCGTACTCTCCCTGAGTGGGGATCTGCTAAGAGATAGCTACACTCATGTGGCACACTTACTACTCTAAAAGGTCCATTGTACACCAATTGCCACTTGTTATTCTGTTTCAAGGATGCCGAGGACTTAGGATGATTGCGTAAGAGTACCAAGTCCCCAACACTAAATTTTTTGTTATTCGTCACATGTCGATTATATTTTTCTTTCCTTTTCTGAGCGCACCTGATAAGGTTGCACCCTGCTTTTCTTATCTTGTGTGCTTATATGCAATGTATAACCTGAACAATTTATTTAACTCTCCAAATGTTCGTAAAAAAACTTTTTCCTTCTTGGGCCAAGGAATGGAGTATGAGGCTCGACAGTAAGTTTTGTGAGGCTTCACCTCGATATTGTACTGATATCCCTTAACAATTCCTGGTCGTTCTGAAAATACATCTGCATAATTAGATAATAACTGTACCAAATCCTGCTGTTGCATAGAGTTAAAATTTTCGGACTGTGATACTTTGTTCACAAGTGCGTCCACATTTGCTTTTAATTGATCACCTTGTACGTCAGGATAATAGAGATTCTGTCCTAGACAATGATTGTCTAAATGTAGTATCGACTGATTCCTACACTTTATGTTAATAGCATTACAATTAGGTACAGGTACCTCTTCAGATCTGAGCATGGACAATTCTATTCTCCTACCAGCATTCATCAAACTTAATTTTCCCCGAGAAAGGTCGATTATTGCGTCCCTTTCTCTCAAAAAATCTACCCCCAAAATGCAGGCTACTTTTAAACCCTTTACTACCAGGAATGAGCACGCTATGGCCTCTTCCCCTAAATATATCTCTACCCGCACTTGGAGTTTAATTATTTGTCGCTGTGCACTTATGGCTCCAGTGACTTTACAATTATTCACAGGAAAAGTCAGCATACGCCTTTCCTTCCCCAGTACTTTGAATAAGTCCATACTCATAACACTGACAGTAGCACCTGTATCTACGACCGCTTGCACATCAATATTGTTAATTTTGATCTCTATTATCGCTTGTACTTTGTCTTTGTGCTCCTTTACGAACGTGGATGGTTCAGTTATTAATTCATCTCCCATCTGTACCCCGTCATTATACCTAAGGATACAGATGTTGTTCGGTGTTTTGTTCTGTGTCGGGCTGCTCTCACTCCAAACCTCAGCCGACGATGGAGAGCGTATCTCGACTGCATCTAGTTTGTTGAATTATTGCTAGTGGATGGGCGTGGCTGCTCTGTGTCACTGACCTCCACTATGTGCACGTTGTGTTGCGTCGGCCGCCACGGTTGCGCAATTGGCGCGTTTTGTGGTGGCGGTCGGTTATTGTCATATCTATCACTGTTTTGCCGGTCCGGACTGGGCCTCTGGTTCTGCGGCCAAGTTCGGTTTGCATCATTATAAGTATTAGTATTGCTCGGCCCCCTGGCATTTTTCCATCTATTATTGCTTGGTGGGCCTGTCTCATACCGGTCATCGAACCTCCTTTTCCGGTCATTATTCACCGGCGGACTATTGCCGTTCCGGTCTCTACCTCTATTTCCGTTTTGTGCATAATCTTGTCTCCTATTATTACCTCCGCCGTTTCCATTACTTGGTGGAGGCGTGTTATTTCTACCATTTCTATAACCGTTTCCGTTACTTCTAGCCTGTTCAGTAGCTGCCTTAACGTCCTCCTGAATCAGGTCAATTGAGTCCAGAACAGACAAGAAATGTTCCATATCATTTTCGGGCACGTGTATAAGTTTTTCCTTTACATGTATCGGCAAGTGTGATTTCAAAAGCCTGATCAAAACCCCGGGATGAAATCTGTTCGTCCCAGTAACGGGTCTTATTAATGTACTTCTCAAAATATTTTCGCAAATTGCCTAGTCGTGGAGAATACGGTTCTGGATTATATACCTCCTTCCGTAATCTCTCCTGAATACATGTTGACCAATATTTGGGCAAGAATGCTTTTTCAAATTGCTCATATGTATCGCAACTATCAGCTGCTTCGGTTGCCCATAATGCAGCATCTCCTTGTATGTAAGACATAACGAACTGTATTTTCTGGGTATGACTCCAAACGCTAGGCAAAATGTTTCTAAATCCCTTGATAAACACTACAGGGTGAACAGATTTCTTCTCCGTTGTAAAGATCTGAAACTGTCGGTTCCTAATCATGCTTTCTTCAATCACTACTTTGGAATGACGTTTATTTGTTTCGCTTACATTGGTTGCCTGTTCTGTCTCGCAGTCGCAATTTTTTACTGCAGTATTTATATGCCTATCATTGTTGGACCTGGCTGGCGTGACATACGCCTGTGCCTCGTCATGCCGCAAGCTAAGCTCCATTTCGGCAAGACGACGGTCCACACTCCGCTGCCACAGCGGAATGTCCTTGTGCACTATCTTTTTTAGATCCTGCACATCCGCACTTGAGCCCACATCTCTGGCCTCAATTGCGGCGTGCACTTTCTGATCTATTTCTTTTATGACTTCATTTTCTACTTTGTGCACTTGTTCGATCACTTTGTCCTCAATTACTTGAGTTGTGTCAATTTCCAATTGCTCGACTCTGTTAGTCAGGACACTAATTTCCTCTACGATATTGGCGTTAGCCACTTGAATACTGTCTACTCTTTCGCTTAATTCATGCACTGTTTTGGGTATGGTTTCATATTTTTGTTTCAAACTAACAAGCTCACTTTGCATAACTTCTAAAGTTTGCATCAACTGCAAGTCCCTCTCATGCAGGCGTCGGTCACGCTCTGCTTGTTTAGCATCACGTTCTTTATCACGCTCTGCTTGTTTAGCATCACGTTCTTTATCGCGTTCTGCTTGTTTGCATGCAAATTCAGCTACCAATCTCTGGTCACGCTCTGCTTGCATATGTACAAATTCAGCTTGGAAATTGAGCATGCGCTCGAACATAACTCTTAATGATTGCACTTCTGACATCACACCACTCTCTGGTCCGTGTCCAGTGCTTGCGGATGGCACAGTATTTCCGCTATCAACTGAATCACTGGGTGGCAGTGGCAACATTTCTTGTCCTTCTGCCCCCAGATTCTCACATTGTACTTCCTGAACTACGTCACTAACATTACTTTGTGTCCCACTTTCCAACTCGGTATCACTACTTACTGACTGTTGCTCATTATCCATGTTGATATCTTTCTGACTACGCAATCTAACCATAGTAAACAAAAGAAATAAAATCTGAACTAAATATCCTAACACTCAGGTTTCACTGACATAATCACACAAGAAATGGACATTAACTAATACACACTTACTATATACTACAATGACTAACTACCTAAATGTCCTGTTATTTTAAAACAAAGTACTAACAACAAGCACACCACTAATGATCCGAGAACACTGCACTGAGGCTACTTTACTACCCACAGGACAACTACACTGTAGCTTTACCTTTTGGTGATCTATCTTGGGTGCAGTTGCCCCCTGATATTGTGGTAGGTAATTAATTTTTCGAAATATTGAGCTCTCTTCTTCAGCTTGCCTCTGGGTACATAGTGTTCTCATGCAAAAAATCATACACAGGTATTACCACACAATATTGGTTATGCAATACATACAATACATAGAAAAATTATTAAATGTTCTGCAACAAAGTTCGACTATATTAATTCCCTAGTTATCTCACGGGTATTTAGTGGCCACTGCATATTCGAGCCCCACGTTGGGCGCTGATTTAACGAAATCGTCACAATTTCGTTAAAGAAGAATAATAAATTTTATCTTTTGCTTTTAAGTTAATTTTCTTTCGTGCGAACTTTGTTGTAGAACCACTCTCTTATTTTCGTGTGGTAATAAAAATTTTTTCTTTCTTAAGAATTATGTACATTTAAAGAAAAAATAATATTTACGTGAACTCATATGAACTGGTTAAGAATATTAGGTTAAGAATTGAGTCCTTTAAATCATTCGGCCTTGGCATACACTTTCCAGATGCAGTGGGTTTTTTGTTAAATATTTTTACTGAATTTTACCCCAGCACTAACCATAGAACACAAGATTATCTCTATCAGTAGAAAATGTTTTAATTATTGCCAAGCCGACATTTATCACTGATCAAACCTACTTCACTATGCATTTGAGTTATTTTAAAGAACCAAACTGTTTAAATTTCAATGTTAACTAACATTAACTATCCGCCTACGAATGCACAAACGTATAATTAATTCAAATTTTATCAGCCACAGGATCACTGAAAAAGAAGAACAATTTCTTAATTCACTATTGATTTTTATGCATCTGTTCCCGATTTACGGGTTTGATAATTTTTTAAATGTGCCGCCTCTGCTATTGTTGGTCGCGGCACAGCCCAGCAACACCGCTAAAAAATGCTGAAAAATTCTTAAAGAAATTTTATAGATGACGTGGGCGAGCTAATTTACATAAATAATTCACACTTTTGATAAACTCTAATATATTTAGATCAAACAACAATACAACTCACATTAATTCGTAACGCATCGTCTAATGGCGGCTAAGTCCAGACAGAGACAAAAGAAGTCTACACATTCGTAAAAAACTCTTTCACAGTGTCCTACCGCAATGACTTCTGAACAGAGCAGACCAAAGAATACATAATGCATTGTGCTTAAGTAGTATTGCTGACTATTAACATTTCTTTGCAAATTGACGATATTATTCTCTTCTGACAACATTTTTTATCTCTGCTATCGCAAATACTGACACATTTTACAATCACATAATAAATACAGAAAAATTCCTATCCTAAATACAGAGAAATATTACAACAAAAAATATAAGGAGAATAACAAATGTCTTTTACACCACATTCAGTAATATTTTTGTTCAATAATTACGATATATACAACTTGCCCAGAGTTACAAATAAACTCTTGTTCTTTAATAACGTGAGTTTGCCAGGGAACGTTACACCACAAATCTCATATTTGTATGAGGAACCTTGTACGTTTGGCAACCCTGCCTAGCAGCTTGAAAATTGCAAATATAAAACAAGAAATAAACAAAGCATGTGTCATTAATGTAAAACGACAGTACTACCAAAATAAACAAAAATATACTAAATTGGAGATAATAATTGCTTTCCCTTGTATTATGTAATCTACCATGGCATGCGTAGTGAAAACTCTACACAGTTAGAACTAACCACAAATGTTTGTGTGCATTACATTTGAAACATCCGTCTGACCATTATATTGCTTCATATGCCCAGGTACGATGGCTGCTGCCTGACGTTGATCCTCAGTGCATGTGCATCCCAATACCACACATCAGAGATTAATTACCTATCATTTTATCATAATCATAACATAAGGTTTCACGTGTCCATTATCTTACGTATGCCCAGCTTAAAAAAAAAAAAATTCGCAAACCCCTTCTCTGTTACCCCTGCCTGCCTATGGAACATGTTGCCCTGCACTCTGTGCACAATTCAGTGCCCTACTGTGTTTGAGAAAAATCTGAAGCACTTACTTTTGTCAGTTTCAAAACTTTTCCCCAGAAATTAATATATTTGGCCTATTTCCCTCTGTCTCTGTCAAATATTTCCATCTTCTCGCAATTACACATCTTTCTCTTTTAATTTCTTCGTCAGTCACATCACGTTCTTTTCTGCTGTCATCATTACTAGTGCTCAATCACATTCCTCTTTCTCCTCTTCTTCCATATTTCCCTGACATCCATTGCTGCTAGCGCGCAAAATTTAAATCTGCCTTCCTCTAACATGTCTTTATTGTTGAACTTGTCATGAAACCTATATTTCTCCTCTTCTTGCATCTTTTCCTCACGTCCGTTGCTGCTAGCGCTCATAATTTAAATCTGCCTTCCTATAACATGTCTTCATTGTTGTACTTGTCATGAAACCTATATAAACTGTTTTTTCTGTACTATTTATGACACAGTAATTTCTAAATACTGGTTTGTATTTTAGATGTCATTTGACTGTAATGGAAAATATGTGAAATGCCTGACGAGATGTAAGAGAGAGAACCTGATGGCGCTTATTAGTCCAGTAAAACAGTAAATAACAAATATGATCCATCCAGATATGGACGCTGCAATGTTATGTCTGCTGCAATACCGCAAACTGGCTGGAAAAGAGTCCAATTTGTCTCACTGAGGATCTATATTGGCTGTTTGTCCTATCAATATTTGAGAAGAATGGATAGCTGAAGATGAGGTCAGTGGCAGAAAAGGATCCTGATGCTGTGCTGAAATGTGTCATTCCTAATGCATCCAAAAGACAAATTTCTTCCTATACCAAGGGAGCTCTCAACCACTCGAATCCTTGGACAAGTGCTGGCAAAGCTCCAAAGCCCATTATGTGCATATAAGTGTCCTGAAAGGAGAAGTGGTCGAGGAGCTCACTGAGAGTCTCAGTCAAGATGTTTATTTTGTGGTAAGTTAACTGAGTATACTGAATTCGAAGCATATATACACTCCTGGAAATGGAAAAAAGAACACATTGACACCGGTGTGTCAGACCCACCATACTTGCTCCGGACACTGCGAGAGGGCTGTACAAGCAATGATCACACGCACGGCACAGCAGACACACCAGGAACCGCGGTGTTGGCCGTCGAATGGCGCTAGCTGCGCAGCATTTGTGCACCGCCGCCGTCAGTGTCAGCCAGTTTGCCGTGGCATACGGAGCTCCATCGCAGTCTTTAACACTGGTAGCATGCCGCGACGGTGTGGACGTGAACCGTATGTGCAGTTGACGGACTTTGAGCGAGGGCGTATAGTGGGCATGCGGGAGGCCGGGTGGACGTACCGCCGAATTGCTCAACACGTGGGGCGTGAGGTCTCCACAGTACATCGATGTTGTCGCCAGTGGTCGGCGGAAGGTGCACGTGACCGTCGACCTGGGACTGGACCGCAGCGACGCACGGATGCACGCCAAGACCGTAGGATCCTACGCAGTGCCGTAGGGGACCGCACCGCCACTTCCCAGCAAATTAGGGACACTGTTGCTCCTGGGGTATCGGCGAGGACCATTCGCAACCGTCTCCATGAAGCTGGGCTACGGTCCCGCACACCGTTAGGCCGTCTTCCGCTCACGCCCCAACATCGTGCAGCCCGCCTCCAGTGGTGTCGCAACAGGCGTGAATGGAGGGACGAATGGAGACGTGTCGTCTTCAGCGATGAGAGTCGCTTCTGCCTTGGTGCCAATGATGGTCGTATGCGTGTTTGGCGCCGTGCAGGTGAGCGCCACAATCAGGACTGTATACGACCGAGGCACACAGGGCCAACACCCGGCATCATGGTGTGGGGAGCGATCTCCTACACTGGCCGTACACCACTGGTGATCGTCGAGGGGACACTGAATAGTGCACGGTACATCCAAACCGTCATCGAACCCATCGTTCTACCATTCCTAGACCGGCAAGGGAACTTGCTGTTCCAACAGGACAATGCACGTCCGCATGTATCCCGTGCCACCCAACGTGCTCTAGAAGGTGTAAGTCAACTACCCTGGCCAGCAAGATCTCCGGATCTGTCCCCCATTGAGCATGTTTGGGACTGGATGAAGCGTCTTCTGACGCGGTCTGCACGTCCAGCACGAACGCTGGTCCAACTGAGGCACCAGGTGGAAATGGCATGGCAAGCCATTCCACAGGACTACATCCAGCATCTCTACGATCGTCTCCATGGGAGAATAGCAGCCTGCATTGCTGCGAAAGGTGGATATACACTGTACTAGTGCCGACATTGTGCATGCTCTGTTGCCTGTGTCTATGTGCTTATGGTTCTGTCAGTGTGATCATGTGATGTATCTGACCCCAGGAATGTGTCAATAAAGTTTCCCCTTCTGTCTGTAGAGTCTGCATTATTTGTATTGCACGCAAATAATGCAGACTTGTGGCATAAAAGATCATCTGCATTCTGAAGCTATGGATGCATTTTGTAATGGACTGGCTGGTGGAATATCATATAAGGGAACAATAAATACTCCCTGTGCAATTTGCTTAGAGGGAATACAAACAAGACTTCCTTTTCCATGATCTAGCTCAAGAGCCACAGAAATTCTCGAGCTAGTTCATTCAGATTTGTGTGGGCCGATGGCAACTAGATCAATTGGAGAAGCCAAATACTTCCTTACTTTAATTGATGACTATTCCAGGAAAGTATCTGCATATTTCCTCAGAAATAAACATCAAGTATCACAACTGACACGAGACTTAAAAAAATCTAGTAGAAAATCAAACTGGAAAAGGATCTGCACTCCTCGCGCCGATAATGGCACAGAATATGTCAATGATAATCTACTAACATTTTTCAGAAAGGAAGGAATCAATCATCAGACTACTGCACCATGTACACCAGAACAAAACGGAGTGCCTGAGAGTTACAACCGTACGATATTAGAAAAAGCAAGATGCCTGCTCTTTGAAGCAAATTCTGAGCAGAAGCAGTCTCCACTGCAGTTTGTTTAATTAACAGGTTCCCGACTAATGCACTAAAGAACAAGACACCAGAGGAAGCTTGGACAAACAAGAAGCCGAATCTTAGGCATCTTAGAATATTTGGAAGTAGGCTAAGGCATATGCTCACATTTCAAGAGCCAACAGACGAAAATGGGACAAAAAAAGTGTAGAGTGTATTTTGGTAGGATGCTGCGAAGATTCAAAAGCGTACAGACTTTTTGAACCTATCTGTCAGAGAATCATAAAAACGAGAGATGTGAATTATGATGTAGATACTTCGAAACAGTGTAGAGAGGGAACTGCGCCATATTAACCAAGTCGACTGTTTGTCCCACTGACAGAGAAGAAGCAAGATGAAGTAACTACAACTGAATTAGAAGAAATTGAAACTGAACCTGGGAGTGTAACATCAAGTAGTAGTTCAATGAATACTAGCAACTGGCTCGTCACAATGCATCAGTTATTACTCTTGATGAACTGTGGTATTGTGTTGATGCTGCATGGGTAGCTGTACCTGTACACGCCATCCAAGCTCTGTTTGACTCAATGCCCAGGCGTATCAAGGCCGTTATTATGGCCAGAGGTGGTTGTTCTGGGTACTGATTTCTCAGGATCTATGCACCCAAATTGCGTGAACATGTAATCACATGTCAGTTCTAGTATAATATATTTGTCCAATGAATACCCTTTTATCATCTGTATTTCTTCTTGGTGTAGCAATTTTAATGGCCAGTAGTGTATAACTCATTAAGGTATTTATTTGCTATGGCTGCTAAATATGATCTTGACATTGATCACTTAGATGTTGCCACAGCTTTCTTACAAGATGACTTACATCAAGAGATTTATGTGAAAGTTCCAGAAGTAGATCCAGTTACAAAGACAGTGAAAGATACTGGTGTAAAAAGACTAAAAAAGGCAGTATAAGGAGTGAAGCAAGGTGGTCGCTGCTGGAACTTGTAATTAGATGGTACATTATTGAAACTCAACTTCAATAGGTCAACAGCTGATCCTTGTGTATATTATAAAAATCAAGGTTCAGACATTTTAATAGTTGTTGTTTATGTGGATGATATGCTCATTTTAGTAACAATTCACTAGATTGAGATGTTTTAAAAAACAAACTCAGAGAAAAATTATCTGAAAAATTTTGATGAAGTTACAAACTGTTTAGGCATCCGAATTACTAGGAACCGCAAAGAAGGTTATCTGTGGATGGATCAGACACATTATGTGGAAGAAATTCTCAACAGATTTAATATGAAAGATTGTAACCCAATATGTAAACCACTGGACAGTAGTCAGATGCTTACCCATGATATGTGTCCGCAAACAGAACAAGAGCAAGAAGCTATCAAGAACATACCCTATCATGAAGCAATAGGTAGTTTAATGTATGTTCAATTAGGAACAAGTCTGGATCTAGTCTGTCTGATAGGAATCGTTAGCCGTTTTTGTAATAATCCAGGCATACTGCACTGGCAAGCAGTCAAAAGAATATTCAGATATCTAAAAGGTACTAAAGATATGAAACTTTTGTTTTCTAAATCAGAGGACTGCCACATAGTAGGTTACTGTGATGCAGATTGGACCAGAGATTCTGCAGACAGAAAGTCAACAACTGGATATATCTTTAAATCTCAAGGAGCAGTGATATCTTGGCAGAGTAAGAAACAGCCAACTGTGGCCTTATCTGCAACTGAGGCAGAATATATGACTCTGACCTCAGCATGTTAGGAGGCTCTATGGCTTCAATGGCTTCGCAATGAAATATTACCAAACCCCAAAAGAGACCCTATCAAGCTATTATGTGACAACAAGGCAGCAATTGACCTGCCTAAGACTACAGCTACAAGAGTCGAACCAAACATATAGATACAAGATACCACTTCATAAGGGGAAAAATAGAGTCTGCTCAAATTACTGTGGAGCACAAACCTTCAGACCAAATGCTGGCAGATATGATGACAAAAGCTCTGACGAAGACGCTTATTGGAATTTGGGAAGCTGAATAAGTATTAAGGAGAAAAAAAAGGACATTTTACTAATAACTATATTTTCACATTCAAGAACAAAAAAATTTACAGCGAACACAACAGAATAATTAGCGCACACAAAGAGTGTTAGACAATGCCAAAGAGGTCTATTTTACACAGTGCACTTTGCGCCATCACACACGAAATATATTGTTCACACAATTCCAACACCCCTCCTTGAACTTATATTTTGTGTGTTGCTTCCACAAAGATAAACCAAATAGTCCCACAATCTTCTCAAACTTCTCCCTTTCCAAGGGTTTGGTCAGAAAGTCAGCTAACATGTCTTCTGTGCGCAGAGTGTCCACGGCAATGTTCTTTCGCTCTATGTGGTCCTGAATGAAATGGTGCCATATATCAATATGCTTTGTCCTAGCACTAGTAACATCATTTTTAGCTAGGTTTATGGCTCCCTTATTGTCACAGAAGATGGTTGTAGGTTCCTCAATTAAATTGGGTTCTATTTCACTTATTAATGTTCGTAGCCATAATGCTTCCTGTGTGGTGTAAGATAGTGCCATATACTCGGCCTCTACAGTGCTCAATGCAACAGCTTTTTGCTTTTGACAGGACCATGACGTGAGGCCCCCCATTAATTTAAAACAGCAGTGGTGGAGTATCTGTCTCCCAATTCACTCCCCCAGTCCGCATCACTATATCCCTCTACTTTTGCGTTACCATCTCTATGGTATTTTAACCCATAGTTTGAGGTTCCTCTTAGGTATCGGAATATCCTCTTTACAGCTTTCCAGTGCTTTTCCTTTGGGTCTCTGCAACATCTGCTCACTGCATTGGTGGCAAAAGCAATGTCGGGTCATGACGTTTGAGACAAATATAACAGACTCCCTACTGCTTCTAAATAAGGAACATTCTTGTCACATTCCACATCAGTCTCATTTACACTTAACTTCACTCCTACTTCCATTGGAGTACTTATGGATTTGCAATCACTCATGCCAAATTTCTTTAATATTTTTTCCGTGTATGATGATTGACTTATGCTCAATTCTTGTCTTTCTTCATCCTTAGTAATCTGCATACCTAAATAACGTTTGACTTCTCCCAAATCATGCACCTTAAACTTGGTTTGCAGCTGTTTCTTGAAAATTCTAATTTGGCCTTCACTTTCAGTCAGGATAAAGAAATCGTCCACCCATATCGCCATTATTATTATTTCTTCTTTTCTCCCCTTATAGTAAATGCTGGGATCTGCCTTGGATTGCTTCATATTCATATTTATTAGAGTTTCATGTAGACATCGATTCCAGCAACGTCCACTTTGTTTAAGTCCATAAATACTTTTTCTCAAACACCAAATCTTTTTACTTTCTTATTTGGTTTTTATGGCTTCCCTTGGTGGAATGACATATATCTCCTCCTCCAATTTCTCATTTAAATATGCCGTTTTAACATCCATATGATGAATTATTACATTTCGTTTTACTGCCAAGGCTAAAAGATATCTCAATGATGCATACTTGACTACAGGTGAAAAAGTTTCTTCGTAATCTACCCCTTGTTTTTGTGAATATCCTTTTACCACAAGTCTTGTTTGTATTTTGGTGATGAGCTTTCAGGGTTCTTCAAATTGAATACCCATCTTGCCTGCAGTGGTTTCTTATCTCCTGGCATATCTACCCATTCAAAGGTTTCGTTCTGATATAAAGATTCTAATTCTCTCTTCATCGCTTCTTTCCATTCTTGAGAGTTTGGGCCACTCATTGCTTCTTCTGCTGTTTTTGGCTCATCATTAAAAGACTGTGCTGTATACATCTCAAAATACGGATATTCTTTCGGTTTTGGTACACGAGAAGAACGCCTTACATTGTTTTCTTCATTTTTTTCATCCTCTAACTCATTGTCATCATAAATTGTATCCATTTGTCCTTGGCTGTCGTCTTCCTCTTCTTCACTTTCTATTTCCTCACACAAGGTTTCACCTTCTGAACTAGGTGCAGTTGACTTAGTGGTTTTGCTCTCTTTCGAGTCCTTTCTATTTTCAAAGAATATTACATCTCTACTTGTGACAATCTTTTTAGTCAATAGATCCATTAATCGGTAGCCCTTTGAATTTTCACAATAGCCTACAAAAATATACTTTTTAGCTTTTGGATCCCATTTTTCTCTTAGCTGTTTTGGAATATGTGCCATTGCATCACACCCAAAAACCCTTATATTGCTTAGATCAGGTTTCTTTCCTATCCATATCTCATAAGGTGTTCTATTCTTTAATGCTTTTGTAGGTGATCTATTGTTCAAATATACAGCTGTTGACACTGCCTCTGCCCAAAAATCTTTGGATAATTCAGCGTCAGTCATCATGCTCCTTGCTTTCTCAACAATGGTCCTATTAGCCCTCTCAGCAACCCCATTTTGAGATGGGCTGTACCTTATGGTAGTTTGATGCCTGATTCCCTTTTCTGCCAGGAGTTTCTTCAATTTCTGGTTAATATATTCACTCCCATTACCAGACCTGATGATCTTGATCTTCTTTCCCGTCCACCTTTCAACCATATTGCAATATTACTCAAAGATATCTCTCACTTGGTCTTTAGAACTAAGAAAGTAAACATGAATATATTCTGAGTAATCATCAATAAACATAAGAAAATAATTACTCCCACCTATGGATTCACACTCCATCGGGCCAAATACATCTGTGTGGATTAACTGTAAGACTTCTGTGGATTTACTCTTACTAGTCTTGAAGGGTAACCTTGCATGTTTTCCCTTTATACATGTCTCACAAGGATCCTTGGACACACTAAAATTCTGTATTCCCTTTACCATACCCTTTATTATAGACATACTCTATCTATTTAGATGTCCAAGCCTCCGGTGCCATAAAAAACCTTCTGCTGAATATACTGAATCACTAACATTTTTATAAGAATGAGATATTCACTCTGCAGAGGAGTGTGCGCTGATATGAAACTTCCTGGCAGATTAAAACTGTGTGCCTGACCGAGACTCGAACTCGGGACCTTTGCCTTTCACGGGCAAGTGCTCTACCATCTGAGCTACCGGAGCACGACTCACGCCCGGTACTCACAGCTTTACTTCTGCCAGTATCTCGTCTCCTACCTTCCAAACTTTACAGAAGCTCTCCTGCAAAACTTGCAGTAGCAGCACTCCTGAAAGAAAGGATACTGCGGAGACATGGCTGAGCCACAGCCTGGGGGATGTTTCCAGAATGAGTCTCGGTTGGGCACACAGTTTTAATCTGCCAGGAAGTTTCAACATTTTTATGTTTACTGTCAATGGTATCCAACTTAAAAATACCCCTTTCGTTACTTGCTGTAGCTATAACTTCACCACTTTCACTGATTACTCTTGCACCCTGCATGTCAAAAGTGACTGTCTTTCTTTTCTTGACAATTTCCCCTACAGACAGCAGGTTAGTTGCCACATTTTTCACATAATGAACATTGTGTGCTGTAACCATATCTGATTCACCATTTACACTTACATGTAGATCTAGTTTCCCAGCCAGGTGGCACTGGAGCTTGTTGCCATCAACAGTAGATATTCCCATATGAATCTTATCTTTTACGTCATAAAGAAGTGATTTATCTTTAACAATATGCACAGATGCACCTGAGTCTAAAATCCATTCCATATCACGATTACTCATCCCACCAAAAGAATAAAAACATGAGAGTGCCTTACCTTTGCCGGCCGAGCGGTTCTAGGCGCTACAGTCTGGAACCGCGCGACCGCTACAGTCGCAGGTTCGAATCCTGCTTTGGGCATGAATGTGTGTGATGTCCTTAGGTTAGTTAGGTTTAAGTAGTTCTAAGTTCTAGGGGACTGATGACCTCAGAAGTTAAGTCCCATAGTGCTCAGAGCCATTTGAACCATTTGAACCTTACCTTTGTTATTGGTCCTTCTCTCTGGGCTATCAGTAACATACCTCTTTTGCTAAGTGTCTCATCTTGGGCTTACTTTTTCTTTGCACTGAGACGCAATATGTCCCATCTTCTGACATTTATAGCACCTCACCGATTTCTTCTTTTTGTTTTTTGAGTAGAGAGCCGACGCACCTTCCTTCTCCAATGTACAACAGCTTGGAGTACTCTTTACGTCCTGCAGGATTTTCACCTTAACACTGTCGCCTGTGATTGGTATACCCGAGCTTTCAAGTCCCATAATCATAAGTGCATACCTTTCGGGCAGTCCTGCCAACAGGAATGTTCCTATCCATTCGTCAGCGATCTCGAATCTGATGTTTCTCAGTCGGTTCGACGTGGTTATTATTTGTTAACGTATTCGTCTACACTCTTACATTTGTCCAGACGAGTGGTAATTAACTCGCGTAATAATCCTACTTTTCTCGTAAGACCACCATCCTCGAATGCACTTCGTAAATTGTCCCAGACTTCTTTCGCTGTAGCAGCTTTTTCAACGTGAACATAATTCAACGAATCAATCAGTAATATCAATTTTGATTTTCCTTTCCTATCCTTATTTGAATAATTCTGATCTGTGGATTTCATTGTCCCATCTACCACGTCCCATAGGTCGTCTAAACGTAAATACGCTTCTACTGCGAACTTCCAGGTTGCATAGTTTTCGCGACCTATAAGTCTTTTAATCTGTGGAATTTGTGCCGCATTCATTCTTAACGGTAACTTGTTTTTATTGCCCTAAAGAACACCGAAAAATAATGCGGAAAAAAATTGCGATCGTCTTGTAAGGATAACTCGCACTTCACGTAAATTGGAACTTTTCCAATACTTTCTCCCTACTATTTTATTGATATACTTATTCCAAATGCAGCCTGGGCCCGTTACCTATTGGAATTTGCGCAGCTGAATAAGTATTGAGGAGAAAAAAAGGACATTTTACTAATAACTATATTTGCACATTCAAGAACAAAAAATTTACAGCGAACACAACAGAATAATTAGCGCACACAAAGAGTGTTAGACAATGCCAAAGAGGTCTATTTTACACAGTGCACTTTGCGCCGTCACACACGAAATATATTGTTCAGACAATTCCAACAACGCGCCATCATCTGCTGCTGCAAGATTTTGAACTGAGAAAGTAGTTTTTTGTTGTGTGTGTATTATTTTTGCAGGCATAATTCTAGTAGGGATGTGGAATTTTAGAATCTATGCCTCCCTGGTGTGTGAATCTCTTTTGTGGTGCTATGGGCAACTACGGACACTATGATTTGTTTTATTCCGTGTATTATGTTCTTTATGTGTGTAATTCATGTAGCTTGTTGAATGTATTAATAAATTGTTCCAATCAGAAACCGCCCGTATATTACTCTGCTAACAGAAAGAGTCTGAACACACTGTGGTGCTGGTCCTTTAGGACAACCCGAGACGCCAAGGTCGTTGCTAATTTACACACCAGCCACTTCCATCTTGGTGTAGTAGTATGCAGTATAATGTGCAAAGAACGACAAAAACAATTGGGAAGAATACAAATTCTTTTAAAATACTGTTAGCTTCCTCTGTAAAATAACAACAACAGATAGCGAAGTAGACAAGAAGCCAGGTTATTAAACGGCTTACAAGCTGCTATGTTTTTATGTAGTAACGTATTTGTTTTTCACATCATTATAGTCAATACACGAATTTAACAGATCAATGGATTGATTATATGTAGTAGCCACCACTATTAAATAATTTAACGGCACACATACAAACAGCATGCGTAACTTCTGTGTTTATACGTTTTCCTCTAAACACAAATCGATTCTCGTAAACTCGATTAGTGACCCATAAATCGATATATGTTACCACCGGTACTCGGTTGTCGTCTGCCGAAACCCGAAACTCCGAAAGAGTGAGGTTCTATGCGGTAGAAGTTACTGCTCTGGGAGAAAAAAAATAACATGCTAGCGAATATTAGAAATGTTTCTCAGTTATTAGTAAGTGTATCATTCCAAACTTACAAATTCTTTTATTTGAGCTAATATCAATATTGGAGACAGTATGTTTAACTCATTTTTCGCATACAGTTATGCTAACTTTTAATGGTGCACCTACACATTCATAATGCTTCTAGTTTAACTTTCCTTGCATGCTTTTAAACGTTCATTCGCAAGCAATAATCGTTACGACTGGACTCTTATGGATCATTTTCTTGTTTAAGGAACGAGTCGATTTCCTTTAAGTCTTCGTTGTGGTGTCACAGAATTTTATATATTCCTGGCTATGTCTTCACACATACTACATTTCCAGGTGCACTAATCAATTGGAGTGTACCTTAAGTGTATCTGATTATTTGCTGTCCCAAATCACATTTTTTGATGACACAGTTATACAATCTAGTAAATACCTAAATAAGAAACTATTGTGCTGATTTAGGTCAGGTAGTTGAGAAGTATAGTGAGGAAGACAAGTCACGTTGGGTACAAATCCAATCTGATATTGCAGAAGCTTGAGATTATAATAATGAAGGGCATTTTAATGAAAATAATAGATCACCGCCATGTATTCTCTTAATAATGGAGACAACGCCGTTGTGGGATCCCAGAGAATATTTTAATTTCAAGCATTATTATGTTCCTGGAAAAAAAAAGAAATTTCTCTAAAAGAATCAGCACAGATTCAGAAAATAAGACTTGTATGAACACAGCCTTCTTTGTATATACACATCATGCAAATAATAGATGCAAGTAAACAGATGGATTCAGTCTTCCTAGATTTCAGAGAGGCATCATCAATTACTAACCAAGATATTATCAGAGTATGTTCACAGACCTGCGATTGCCTTTGTGATTATATGATCAATAGAAACCTGTGTGTTTTATAGGACAGTGATAATTCTACATAAACAATGTAACATTGAGCGTGACCCAAGAAAGCATAATACGACATCTAATGTTCTCTGCTGGAAGTTATAATTATTGGATGATCCTAAGGAATTGCAGAAAGACTTGGACAAAATTTCAGTTTGTAATCAGCAGCAACACTCTTTAAATCTGTATCATTACAAGATAGTGCCTGCAACAAAGAGAGAGAACCTGATAGTATTTCATTACAAAATTAGTATTTGAACATCTTGAGCACATCACATTGTGCAAGTATTTAGGAGTGATAGGAAATGGGACTATCATGTAAAAATCAGTGTTGTAGAATGTGATGAAAGACTTAGATTTCTTGTACAGTACAACAAATGTTGGGAATTATTCCAGTCTTTGGAGTCCTTGCCAGGTAGGCATGAAATAGGCATTGGATGAAATCAAAGATGTGCTGCTAGGTTAATAGTGTATGCTATATGAAAGTGCAAGGTGAATAGTTGAAGAATGAATATGAATCTTTGGAAGGAAGATGGCATAGTTCTTGTGATGAAACAATGTTGGGTATATCTTGTGTAGGGGTTATGTGAATAAGATAAGTTAGTTATTTTTGTGTCCCGTAGATCATTTGCACAATAAATTATAACAATGTGGAACAATTCATTTTACAGTCTTGCACAAACTAATTTGTAAATGTAGCTACATGCTGAAAATTTAAGCTTTTTATGTTTGTCGTTGGTGATGTTGTTATGGTTATATGGGGCATTCAAAAAGAAATGAGCCAGAGCCTGGAATGCATAAACCAGTGACAGGAGAGTAATATCGTAGCGTGTGTAACGAGGTGTGATTCCTACCAGAGTGTGGAAGTTCACAGCCCGTCGCTAGAGGGAACGCTAGCACGTCGTGTGACTCTACAGAGTTAGCAGCAGCTTGTATCAATCGTCCACATGAGTGTAGGAAAGGTTATGCTGGCATTATTCTTTGACCAAGATGGCCCCTTTCTGTTTCACTTCCTGCAGCATGGGACAACAGTGAATGCCCAGCGTTACTTGCATGCCTTGACCACCCTTCGTCAAGTGATCAAATCAAAACGACCAGGCTGTCTCACCCATGGGGTCATTCTGCTCCACAGCAATGCAAAGCCTCATATGGCCAACAGTCGCGGCACTCCTCCAGAAATTCAAATTGGAGGTTCTCGGCCACCCTCCATACAGACCAGACCTCTCTCTGTGAGATTATGCCATTTTTTTGGTCTCCTTAAAAAGGCTCTGAGGAGCAAACGATTCACCTCGGACGACGTCCAGCTGTACATGCGGAACTGGTTAACATTGCAGCCCTGGGAATTTTATGAGATAGCCACTCACTCCCATGTCACAGTGGGACAAGGGTCTCAACAGCCAGGGTCAATACTTCTAACATACAGGTACTGGTTTCTGTAATTATGCCTCCGGCTCATTTCTTTTTGAACACTCGTTATACATATATAGGTTGAGTACAAAGGCATAAAGACAGTCATTTCACCTCTTACAGCAAGGACAAAAAATCAATAATATTGGTATGAAGTATCATGCACCATACATTCTTGAATATTATACATACGGATGTAGGAAACACACACTGTTCACCCATTGCGCTCTTTGCTTACTAGCTGTCTGTGCAGCTTAGATTTCTTTCTAGTGTGGAAACTTGGTCAGTCTAATACACGTCTTGAGACAAAACAGGTGGACCTCAAAACATCAATAATGATTTTTAGAAATGGGTCATTAGTTCAGTTTAGTTAGTGGTATACTTCATTCATGTTCACACAGTAATTTTAATATTATGGAACAAGATTTTACAGGCAGTTAATATATCAGTATTTAAATATGGCTACTACTGTCTACTACATACAGGAGAATATATAATGTTCATGATAATATATTTGTCTGACTAACAAAAGTATGTATGTAATTATTTTGTGCTACAGGTTTCTGAATTCAAAATCTTCTGTGGAACTGAAGAAATTGCCCAAAAGCAGTTTTTGAATTTATCTGTGCCTTGTCAAATGTTTTATATCATTGACTAAGTGTTTAAATGTTTTGCTTGCAATATTGTTGTCCTTTAGTAATTGCTGTTCAGTCACTGATGTATTTAAAACTTCCCCCTGCTGCAATGCATCAAATTGACCTTGACATCTGTTTTCTTGGCTTGCTTACGTAAGTCTGTTTCATACACAGAACTGAGTAATAGTAGTAAAAACAGATATCATTGTTGTAGGATGTGACCATGATTACATTTACCAACAGGTTAGTTGTGCCTACAGAGACTTTTTGTGCCCAATCTTACTATTGGTGAGAGGATGTTGCAGTTTAAATTCAGAGGTCAGTGACAATTTGTTGAGATACAATAGGACTCTGTTCTCACAATGATGCTGTTGCCCAAAACTGCTAATAACAAGAACAAATATGTAAATAATATTTAGGTGTATGTGTTTCATGGCCATGAAAGTGGAAGTACTATGATGTGAAGTTCTTTTTTCTGGTTTTGAGCTCAAGACAGTTTTGATCAGTGGAAAAATAAATGTGTTTATTAAAGCCTTATAGAAAACAGCAAGTTTCAAACATTGTTATAACTGTTTGTAATCAGAGCTTTTATGTGTCAGTATGGTAATGGCATTATCCTCAAAACAAAGTCAATTGCATTTTGTATGAAGAAAATTGTCTGCATGAGAAATGACTATGTACACTGTAAACAGGTCTCTGTTCTTGCAGCATTCAGGTAGCTGTTATGTTTTGATAAGTGCCATTGAATTCATGTGAATATTAAGTTAAAACACAGCCTATTAAAAGGAACTGAAGAAACTTTATTAAAGTATCAGCCTTTCTGCGAATGTTTTAAATTTAACTTGTGTGAGTAATAGTTAACAATGGTCAATTGGAAGGGAAGAATTGTGAATGAACACAGGTGCAAATTTCCAACATCCATCATGAGTGGTGACAAAATGTGGTGCTTAGAATGTGACTTGCCCACAAAATAGCAAATACATTAGTGTGAAGAAGAAAGAGCCGAAAAAGATGAGAGCTGTGAAATAAAAGAATAATGTTATGGATACAGTTTGTTTCAAATGTCAAGGCACCAGCCACAGTTACTTAATGGTCAAAGTACAATCAGTTATTGGCAAATTATAAAAATATGTATTGGATCAATTCAGACATGTGGAGCCCACTGTCTATAAAAGCAAAGAATAGTTTTTGATTTATGACAATCCTCCCCCAGTTTCTTCCAAAAACCAAGAGATAACCTTCCTGTATCTTCCACACTCCCCCAGTTAAACAAAGATTGACTTCTTTCTTTTCCTACTGAATAGTTCTCTGAAGGAAACCTGATAAGAGTCTATTACAGCTATCAAAAAACTGTGCGAAATTACCTTAGAGGCCTCTCGAAAGAAGACTTCTCGAATGAAACAAAGTGTTTGTTGACAAGAGTGATCATGTAGATGCATTAACATATAAAATGTTTTGTACACCCAAAAGAGAATCATACATTTGTGGTGTGATGCTGGAACAGCCTGCCATTATTTTCCATGGATTTCTGACATCTACTCAAGAAATTTTTAATCGCATGATGTAATTCTCTCTGAGATATTGAATTAATTGATTCACAGATATTATCCTTGAGTTCCTATATCATGTGAGGATTTTTTGTGTACACTTTGTCCACCAGTTCACACCACAAATAAAAATCACATGGAGTTAAATCAGTACCTCTAGAGGGCCAGATATTATTACTAATCACTCTTTCATTGAACGCATTATGAATTCCGTGCAAAGAAACATTTGACATATGAGCCCTTGGTGAATCCTGTTAAAAAAATGTGAAGCTTCATTCTCTTTCAATCAACAAATTCAAAAACAGTCACAAAATGTTTTGCATGTGTCTTTCACATGTAACTGTGTCATTAAAGAAATAGGACTATTATTTTGTCATCACTAACTGCACACAACACTCCTATTTTATGATCATGAAGAGGTTCCTCATGGAGTACAAAAGGTCTAACTGTGCTCCAACAGTTTTGGGAGTTAACATACCTGTATGAATGGTACCAGGCCTCGTCTGAAAACAGAATGAGGGAAGGATCCATTTCACAGTCATGCACTTGTTTTAAAACCCATTCCCAAAATTTAACCCTGTGCGTAGGATTACCAGGTCAAAGTTCTTTGTACTACTGATACTTCATAGGGCCTTAGCCCAAGCATCTTAGCACCTCTTCGTACAGAGGTGTTTGCTGCAAAAGATGTCTAAGAGACTTTTTGGGGACGTTTCCAGACGGTATGCAATGTCATAGAGATGAACTTCTGTGCGCATTGTACATTGTCATTTACACTTCTTGTCTTGAACACTTCATATTTCACGAAATTTATTCACTAATGTGTGAACTGCATCACAGCTCAGAACTTGAGCACCTGGAAACTTGTGTTCGATCTTCGAACAGTGCGAGCAGACTCTGTACACACATACGAATTGTAAATAAACACTCGTGAAATTGAATAATAAACTCTTGTCATTGTTGTGTTCGCGAACTTCATTGTTACTCGTGATATGCCTGTTTCATTGCTCAAATGACACTGGCCAACAAGACGCGTATGTCTGTACAGTCTTTAGGCTAAAACCTACAAAAAGGGGGGGGGGGCAATTGTGCGGTCCTGTGGAACCCACTTGACCAACAGGCGTGGCTTCCGTGGCTGGTGTGCAATACTCTGGGCAGGTGGTCATCAGATAAATGGAACACCTTGTATGTTTCTACTACTGGCCTTTTGACATAGTTCTTTGTCCGCCGTGAACTGTGAACCTTGCTGAGGCAGGGAGACTTGGGTGCCTCAATGATACAGATAACTATTGTAGATGCAACCACAATGGAGGGATAGGCCAGACTAACTTATGGTTCCTGAAGAGAAACAGCAGCCTTCTCAGAAGTTGGAGGGGCTACTGTTCGGCCTAATGACAATAGCATCCCTTTGGATAAAATATTCAGGAGGTAAAATAGTCCCCCATTCGGATCTCCTAGTTGGGACTACTCAGGAGGATGTCGTGATCAGGAAAAATAAAGCTGTCAGTCTATGGATCAGAGTGTGGAATATTAGATACCATATTTAGGTAGGTAGGTTAGAGAATTTAAAAGGGAAATGTGTAGGTTAAATTTAGATGTTGTGAGAAATTAGTGAAGTGTGGCAACAGTGAAAAGAAAGACTTTTGGTCAGATCAGTATAATGCTATCTATACAAAATCCAATAAGGGTAACGCGGGATTAGGCCTACAGTGAATAAGAAAATAGGAAATTGGATAAGCTACTATGAACAGCACAGCAAACACGTTATCATAGCCAAGGTAGACATGAAGCCAACACCCACCACAGTAGTACAGCTGTACATGCCAAGTAACTCTGCAGATGATGATGATGATACTGAAAGGATGTCTAGGGAGATAAAGGAAATTATTCAAATACTTATGAGATGAAAATTATATTGTGATGGGTGATTGGAATTTATTAATAGGAAAAAGAAGAAACAAGAAGAGAACATGGACTGGAGGAAAGGAAAGGCAGAGAGAACTGCCTGATAGAATTTTGCACAGAGCATTATTTAATCATTGCTAACATGTGGTTTCGTGAATCATGTCTTGAAAAGAGATAATAGATTAATATCAACAAAAGTAAAACAAGGGTAATGGAGTGTAATCAGATTCAATTAGATGATGCTGAGGAATGAGATTAGGAAATGAGAAACTAAAAGTAATAGAGTTTTGCTACTTGGACAGAAAAATAACTGATGATGGCCAAAGTAAAGAGGATATAAATCTAGGCTGCCAATAGCAAGAAAAGCATTTCTGAAAGAGTGGAATTGTTACATCTAACATAAATTTTTGTATTAGGAAGTCTTTTCTGAAGGTTGTTATCTGGAATGTAACCTTGTACAGGAGTCTGTCGTGGACAGTAAGTAGTTCCAGCAAGAAGCTTTTGAATTGTGGTGCTATAGAAGATGATTAGACTGAATAACAAACAAGGAGGTACTAAACTGAATTGGGAAAAAAATATATTTGTGGCACAACTGTACTAAAATAAGGGGTCAGTTGATAGTATTCATCCTGAGGCATCAAGAAACTGTTGATTTGGTAGTGGAAGGAAGTGTGGGGGATACAAATTGTAGGAGAAAGCCAAGGTTTGAATGCAGTTAGGAGGTTCAATAGTTGTGCAGAGATGAAGAGACTTGCACAAGATAGACCAGCATTGAGAGCTGCATCAAACCAATAAAAAAAAATTAAAAATATTAAATGTCATGTAATATTTTGTGTAATGTAATATCTTGTGTAGACACCTTTTATTAACCTGACTCGTTCCACCTCATTAAGAAGTGTCGTATTCATGATCTATGGAACAAGTACTAATCTAATCTATTCACACTGAAAACAATAATAATTTGTACATAACTTAGAGAACTTTTACAATAAATTTCAAAACAGCAATTGGACGTTAGCGAGACTTGTACATAGTTTACTTTACATATCAACTGCTCCAAAAGTGTGTTGCTCTGCCCACATATGTGGGGGTAGATCAATTCGAATTAGAGAATGAAGGAACAAAACCTTACAAAAAACAAAAACAGCTTTACTGTGAAATAGAACAAACCAATAATCAAAATAAAGGAAATCTATTCAAAAGTGCACACCTGTGAAATCAAAATATGTTACTGGGTAATTTTCAGTACTGTGTTGCTCCACTCCATGCACTGTAACATGCTCAGACACTCGTTGGCACACCTTTACAGGGTGTTTGAGGAATTACTACATGATTCTATCCTGATCTTGGACAATGGCTGTTCTGGAGTCACGGAGGATGTGAAGTGGTTTTCTGCAATAACACGCTGTGAGGTTCGCTTTGTCCCAGGCATGCTCAATTGTGTTCATCTCAGTAGATACAGCACACCATTCCATTCCGTTGATTTCTGCTTCATGAAGAAATGTGTTCAGGAGATGGGCGCAAGTATGGTACTTGTCCCAATGATGTGCAGTCCTAAAATTACTCTCTATGGTAATAGTGCCCACAGTGTGCTCAAAAGGCACGTGTGTGTCTCATCTCAGTCTGGTGCAACTCTTGTCAGCTTGGCAATGCAGTACATATGCAGGCTGTGTTTAACTTTCAGAACAAATTGAAACTAAAATATTCACTCATTTAAAATGTCTGAAGAAAATTATTGAACTCCTTAATGGAGTTAAAGTGGAAACAGAAAATTTATGTAACATGCCTGACCTTGCTGAAGAAATGAATGGCAATTGTAGAAACTTAAATGTTCAGTTTCATTCATGAAAAAACCATTTGCTGTTGATTTTGTGGGCTGGCTCTACTGTTTTACTACCACTTATAAATTAGTCAATTCATGTAGTTTGAGGTGCTGGAATTGCATGAGGATGATGGGTTGAATTGAAGTGGTTCTTCAACTACTACATTTTGGATAAAGTTTCAGAAGAAAATACCTACTAACTAAAGAGTGTGCAGAGAGAATGATCTAAATTTGTGTGACCTTTTTGTGTGTGAATCACTGAATTCAACGCTGAAGTTCTTTTAATGTAATTATTGCTTTGAATTGATGAACAGTTAAGTGAAGTTTTGCAAACTGTGTTCACCAGTTGTCAACCAGTTTTCAAACAGCCACAGCAAACCTTAACACATGTAAAGCACATTACAAAAGTAATTTTTATTTATTGTTGTTCAGTTATGATACTTAGTTAAATATTTCTTCATTACTGTTAACAGCTAGTCTTTTCAAATCAGTTTCATAAATAGACTTCTTCCAGTTACAATGTTAGTGGCTACCCTTGCTCTATAGTAAATAGAAGACATCTGACACACATACATGATAATGGACCAAAAAATGGCGGAAGAAACTATCTGCAGAACACGCGGAGTTGCATGCTTGAGATATGTACTACCTGGCTGCCTCCATACTTTTCTATAGTGATCTTCAGCCATAGAGGAATCCTGCACTTTTTAGTGAAGATACTCTGATACCATTGTTCCAGGTTATATTCTAGCTGTTCTTGTGCTCATCTTCAAACATCACAGTTCTCAGATTTGTTGTATTACTTGTAATGGATGCCTATTTGCCAGGTTGATCGTGGGAGATGGTTGCATACTATCTGGGTTGAAACAGCCCTCCCAGTTGCTTCCAAAAAGACAGCTAAGCATTTCTGTCACATTCTCTGTGGTCCACATACAGGCCACTGTTCGTAGACAGCATTTGTTGGTGATTGTGGTTGACAAGTGATTTTGATGTCTTGCTCACCAGTTCGATGGGTTAATTTCATCTATTCTTGCCATAAAATGACAACATGCACGTAGTTAATGTGAAATGACCTTCCAAGGTATATTGACAGACAGTTGTGTATACAGGCCACATTTTCCTGTACTCAGCTGAAGACACAGTCATGTTCTGAGAATGCAGGCTTACCTTTACCTTCATTAAACGTGTAGCTACATGTAGCAATTTACTGTGATCGAAAGAGAATTCATAAAGGCGTTTATGGACAAAAACTAAACTGTGTAAGTCATGAGGGTGGTTCAAAACATTTTTGAGCGGTTTGATACATGAACATACCTCATTTTTTAAAAATTACTTCACATCAGTTATGATTGTTTTATTGATACTAATTCATTATGAGCCTGATTGTCTTCCCCCAAGTTAATACATGATCTTGCATATGTAAGCAGAGGAGAGAGCTGTGAAAATAATCAATTTTTGAAAATGTAATATAATTGGATCAATAAGAAATTGACTCACCAACTGACAACAGGAAAAGTTATGGAAATGCGCCTGCCACCCTTTTCCTCACTTACAATGTACTACTGAAGGTGAAAGTTATATTTACTACCTTGAAAAGTTCTAGTGATCAAAGTGATGACTCCACCCGTTGATTTGTATAAATATATAAAAACAACTGTCTTTGTGTTTATTAATATGACTCTTGTTTTTCAGTGGCGGAATGGAAGAAGTGTCCACACTTCAGCAGCATCCTTAAGTGAAAACCTGTTTGTTGTAAGTATCATTGAGTTGTGCAATTGCTGTAATATTTTTGGCCACATGAAATTAATATAATGAACTGTGTCTGTTCTTATTCTCCAGCTTTCTTACTCTCTCATTGCACCAGATATCTTTCTGAAAATCTTCTTTTCTCATCTCAATAACCAGCCCTCTTCCTTTGTATCTCTGTTGGTCCATCATGGATATGGGACAGCAGCTGCTCAAATATTTCCCAAAGAAAAATTGGCAAACTGACATATCTTTTAGGAAGATGACCAGTTTTGGTATCTCATTATTGCTCTTCAGCCATTTCATTAATGCCATCTTCAGGCCCCTAAGCACTCCATGTACAGCCTGTCAGGTATATCGATACTTGCATAACTGGAGCCATCAGTATCTGGATTCTGTGAATTCGTTTTTGGAATGTTTACTTCAAAGCTTTGACAACAAGTTGTTTCACCTGTATCTGCTTCCAGTCCCAGCTTCTGCACCACTCCTTCTAATGCAGCATCATTATCCTTCAAAGCTCTGATATTACTTGCAATTAATGCAACATCTTCAGTATACAACACTGTCTGAACCTGCTGGTTAAATATTTGTTGCCCTTGGGTTTGTTGACATTTACCAAATTACCTTCTCGAGTGCTATGTTAAAGAGTAGTGAGGAGATCATGTCCCCCTTCCCTACATGGAAGTCTCCTGACAAATGTTGTTCTATGCTGACCTTGTAAACAATTGCTTTGATTATCACTTCCATCAACCTCACTGATTTTAGTGGGATTTTAAAATCTTTCATATTGGAGAATCTTATTGCTGTCTACTCTGTAATGTGTTTGTTTAAATCAGTGTACAACTGATGAGGTTGCTTGACATATTCATAAAATTTCTCAGCATTTGCATCACTAAAAAATCTGATCAATAGTGGATCTATTTTTCCTAAATCCAGCCCGATAATCTCCCAGTAGTCTTTCCACACATTATTGTCTTCAGTAGGCTAAAATTTTAGTAAACATTGTTTACATTACATCCAAGAGTAATCTCTTAGTAATTGCTGCACTCTGTAATGGGCAGGTTATTCCAATGTTTCACTCCTTTGGAATTTCTTCCTTTATCCACATTTCCTTTATTAAGTCATTGACAGCTGTCTCCATCTTCTTCCTCCAAATTTTAATAATTCAGCTTCCATGGCATCTTCTCCTGTTGCTTTGTTATTCTTTAAGTTTTTAGTTTCACACTTCACTTCCTTTAAGTCTGGGGGTTCAACTTCCTGCTCCTCTGCTTCTAATTCCTATTTCAAATCCAGCTTCCCCCTTCCTCATTGAAGGCTTCCTGTCTGTTACCTTCCCATTTCCATCAAAGCACTCAGCCTTCAGGCCACAAGTGGCCCATCGGGACCATCTGCTCGTCGTGTAATCCTCAGCTGAGGAAGCGGATAGGAGGGGCGTGTGGTCAGCACACTGCTCTCCCAGTTGTTGTGATGGTTTTCTGTGACCAGAGCCGCTACTATTCGGTTGAGTGGCTGCTCAATTGGCATCACAAGGCTGAGTGCACCACAAAAAATGGCAACATCGCATGGTGTCCCAGATGGTTCACCCATCCAAGTGCTGGCCACGCCCAACAGTGCTTAACTTCGGTTATCTGACGGGAGCCATGTATCCACTGCAGCAAGGCCGTTGCCTCATTTCCATCAAGTAACTCAATAAAATTCTCATGCCATCTTCTCAAAGCTTTGCTGTTATCTCCAATTAGGTTTCCATCTTTATACTTACAGAAAACTGCTCTCGATTGGTAACATGTCTTCAGTTCTCTAGATCTATCATAGAACTTAGGTATCTCATTATTGTCCCTCATTTCATGCAATTGCTGTATCTTCCTCCTTTTGTACTGCTATTTCTTCAGCCTGTGTAGCTTATTTGCTCATTTTCTCTTCTCTCTGTGAAGGGAGATGAAAATTTAATAGTCATGGATAACTGGAATTCGATAGTAGGAAAAGGAAGAGAAGGAAGCATAGTAGGTGAATTTGGATTGGGGATAAGAAATGAAAGAGGAAGCCGCCTGGTAGAATTTTGCACAGAGCATAACTTAATCATAGCTAACACTTGGTTCAAGAATCATAGAAGAAGGTTGTATACATGGAAGAAGCCTGGAGATACTAGAAGGTATCAGATTGTATAATGGTAAGACAGAGATTTAGGAATCAGGTTTTAAATTACAAGACATTTCCAGGGCCAGATATGGACTCTGACTACAATCTATTGGCTAAGAACTGAAGATTAAAACTGAAGAAACTGCAAAAAGGTGGGAATTTAAGGACCTGGATAAACTGACTAAACCAGTTGTTGTACAGAGTTTCAGGGAGAGCATAAGGGAACAATTGACAAGAATGGGGGAAAGAAATACAGTAGAAGAAGAATGGGTAGCTTTGATTGAGGGATAAAGTAGTGAAGGCAGCAGAAGATCAAGTAGGTAAAAAGACAAGGGCTGGTAGAAATCCTTGGGTAACAGAAGAAATATTGGGTTTAACAGATGAAAGGAGAAAATATAAAAATGCAATAAATGAAGCAGGCAAAAAGGAATAGAAATGTCTCAAAAATGAGATCGACGGAAAGTGCAAAATGGCTAAGCAGGGATGGCTAGAGGACAAATGTAAGGATGTAGAGGCTTCTCTCACTAGGGGTAAGATAGATACTGCCTACAGGAAAATTAAAGAGACCTTTGGAGAAAAGAGAACCACTTGTATGAATATAAAGATCTCAGATGGAAACCCAGTTCTAAGCAAAGAAGGGAAAGCAGAAAGGTGGAAGGAGTATATAGAGGGTCTATATAAGGGCAATGTACTTGAGGACAATATTATGGAAATGGAAGAGGATGTGGATGAAGATGAAATGGGAGATATGATACTGCATGAAGAGTCTGACAGAGCACTGAGACACCTGAGTCGAAACAAGACCCTGGGAGTCGACAACTTTCCATTAGAACTACTGAGAGCCTTGGGAGAGCCAGGCCTAACAAAACTCTACCATCTGGTGAGCAAAATGTATGAGACAGGTGAAATACCCTCAGACTTCAAGAAGAAAATAATAATTCCAATCCCAAAGAAAGCAGGTGTTAACAGATGTGAAAATTACTGAACCATCAGTTTAATAAGTCACGTCTGCAAATACTAAAGCGAATTCTTTACAGGCGAATGGAAAAACTGCTCGAAGCCAACCTTGGGGAAGATCAGTTTGGATTCCGTAGAAATATTGGAACACGTCAGGCAATACTGACGCTATGACTTATTTTAGAAGATAGATCAAGGAAAGGTAAACATACATTTCTAGCATTTGTAGACTTAGAGAAAGCTTTTCACAATGTCAACTGGAATACTCTCTTTCAAATTCTGAAGGTGGCAGGGGTAAAATACAGAGAGCGAAAGGCTGTTTACAATTTGTACAGAAACCAGATGGCAGTTATAAGAGTCGATGGACATGAAAGGGAAGCAGTGGTTGGGAAGGGAGCGAGACAGGGTTGTAGCCTCTCCCCAATGTTATTCAATCTGTGTATTGAGCAAGCAGTGAAGGAAACAAAATAAAAATTTGGAGTAGGAATTAAAATCCATGGAGAAGAAATAAAAACTTTGAGGTTCACCAATGACATTGTAATTCTGTCAGAGACAGCAAAGGACTTGAAAGAGTAGTTGAACGGACAGTGTCTTGAAAGGAGGATATAAGATAACGAAAGCAAAACGAGGATAACGGAATGTAGTCGAATTAAATTGGGTGATGCTGAGGGAATTAGAGTAGGAAATGAGACACTTAAAAGTAGTAAAGGAGTTTTGCTATTTGGGGAGCATAATAACTGATGATGGTTGAAGTAGAGAGGATATAAAATGTAGACTGGCAATGGCAAGGAAAGCGTTTCTGAAGAAGAGAAATTTGTTAACATCGAGTATAGATTTAAGTGTCAGGAAGTCGTTTCTGAAAGTATTTGTATGGAGTGTAGCCATGTATGGAAGTGAAACATGGACGATAAATAGTTTGGACAAGAAGAGAATAGAAGCTTTCAAACTGTGGTGCTACAGACGAATGCTGAAGATTAGATGGGTAGATCTTATAACTAATGAGGAGGTATTGAATAGGATTGGGGAGAAGAGAAGTTTGTGGCACAACTTGACTAGAAGAAGGAATCAGTTGGTAGGACATGTTCTGAGGCATCAAGGGATCACCAATTTAGTATTGGAGGGCAGCGTGGAGGGTAAAAATCGTAGAGGGAGACCAAGAGATGAATACACTAAGCAGATTCAGAAGGATGTAGGCTGCAGTAGGTACTGGGAGATGAAGAAGCTTGCACAGGATAGATTAGCATGGAGAGCTGCATCAAACCAGTCTCAGGACTGAAGACCACAACAACTACTGTACACTTCCACTGCTAGGTCCTTTGCAGCCTTCTTTTCCTCTTTCCTCTTTTGGATTACCAGTGAACACTCCCTTTCGAACTATTTAACTTTTCTTGTGGGATTCCTTCATGTACTACTTCTGAGGCCACATTGATGACTTGTTTCAGAATCTACCATTTAGTTTCCACATCCCCCTCCTTCCATGTGTACTTCCTTGTCACAGAAGTCTTCTAATTTCTTCTTATATTCTTCCTGGTTTTCTTTAATGTGTAAACTTTTTACATTTTTTCCCCCTGCTGTTTTTGTTTCTTGGCATATCTATGTTATTTCTGTACCTTATCCACACAAATTAATGATCTGTGTCTTCGTCTGCCCTCTACAGCTACTAACTTCCACATCATCTGATAATCTCTATCTATTTCTATTATAACATGGTCTATTTGGCTTTTGGGTAACTTTGTGTGATGAAGCTCAAGTACACTTCTTAATGTCATTCCTTGGATGCCTTGTGCTTTGTATCATTGTCGTGTTCCCACTGGTAAAGTCTATCAGCCTTAGATAATGATCTTCACTGACTTCAAGCAGGTTTTCTTTTCCAGTTAAAATTTCTATACACTTTTTCTTTTCGTATTGTGACATTTAGATCATCAATGATCATTTTCACATCATGCCTTTGAACTTTGCTGACTCCCTCATCAAGTCTGGAGTAAAATACATCCTCTGCATCCTCCAGAGGGGCATCATCATAACATTAAAAAATTTTGCCCTAAACTGCAAGCAAACACCCTAAAATTTTATAATTAAATTTGCCTTCATTGACTTACCATTAAGAAAGATGGTACCAATATGGTCCATATTGCGTCTATTATATATCAGTAGTATAGGATTTCCTGATGCTATCATTCCATGTCCTTGCCTTTGTATTTCTTGTAGTGCTGCCATTTTCACTCTATACTCATCCATTTCTCCTCTATTTTCTTTCAGTTTGCCAGTTCTTGTAAGTGTGGTCACATTCCAGGCAGCTATCATAATATCTATTTCCCTTCTCCTTAACCTTTCCCCTTATCAGGTTTTCGTCTTGAAATCTATATCCTTGCAAGTCCCATGTGTAGTATCTGCTACAATTCCATTTTGCAAGGTGGAGTTGGTAGCCCTAGGTCCGAATCCCTTCCTTGGGGTTTACTCCACTAGGGTTGGCTTCCCTACACCTATAGAGCTACTCCTACCCAGTGCAAGACACGATTCATCTGGCTCCTCTGGCGAGGCCTGTCTGGTGTGGGTGATGCTGTCAGTAGCTGTGTTACTATTGGCACAGCCCTCAACTTTGCTGGAGCACACAAAGCCTCCTGCCCAGCAGTGAAAGTACCTTCGATAAGGCTAGATATCTTGTGGGAGGGTTTTGTTCTATATGAAACAGTCATTTTCACATTTGTAGTACTTGTCCAGAAGATTTCTGGACCTTCAGTCTTGTTCTGCTAGCAAATGATTGTTGAGTTGTCAATGTCTTGTCTCTCCATGCCTTAAATTCTGGAAAAACAATATTATTTTTGCTGTGTGCAATTGACTTGTATTAGAATGGAAACAAGCCTTTAGGAAAGATTTGTGTGTGGAGAGTATTGCTTGTCCTAAGCTGTCTAGCATGTTTCTCAAATGCTAGTATATGCCACATAAAAGAAAACGTCATGGAGTTTGCAACTTGCCTGTCAATCCTCTTGAATTCAGTGTTCCACATTTTGCAGATGACACAATGAAGACCAAAGATTTCATTCTAATACTCTGAGATTCCCTTTTCTATAAAAGTTTCATTATATTTTGGGTACTGTTTATTTTATTGTTAGAAATAGCTCATATTCACTGTTAGAAAATTTTGAAAATTAGGCCCCTTGTAAAAGTTAATTACAATTTTTGTAGATGCCTATTTTACTTAGTATACATTTTACATCTTAATTTGTGTTTTGTAATGGTTAAACGTGTAGTTTTGTTTGGTATAAATAAAGATAAATTATGTAGTTATTTGGAATAAAAGAAAACACTAGTAGAGAAGAATGCAACCCTATTTCCAAAGATTATTCACATCACAGAATAAAGTCTTGCTATAGCTAATATTTATTTACAGTTTTTAATTTCATGAGCAATTGCGAGAACATAAAATTATTTGCATGCTAATATCTAACATTTCCACCAGAATGCAAACGAATTTTATTGACACAATACAAATATTTCTCATGTATTGTCCATTTCAACAGACTCTCAGCCACAATGTCACACCCTTTAATAAACAGATTTCATTCTTGACCTCACAACATTTTCTCTGAGAATGTGCATATGTATATCTGTGTGTTTTGTCCTTGGTTGGTAGCAGTCCATAGATGCCAGTTTTATTGCTCTTTTTTAAATGACATGTTCACAGCCAACTGTATCTTTTATTACAGTTCATGCAATTGCAATTTCAATCTAAGATCATTATCAAGTGGGAATGTGCTGTAAAACTAACTCTAATAAAAAAGGAAAAAAAAATAGTTGTCTTGACTATACTTTCATTGTCACGGTATATGAATGTTGTATTACTCCCACGTTGACAAATCTCAGGTTGCAGCTGTTGATGACCACAGAGATTCTTGCCCAGCTGATCACGTCACCCTATATTCTTCTTCAGCAGCCGAAATCATTACAATTTGCTGTTCGCACAAATTACATGTAATATTGCCTTTCTGGAACAGAAAATGTACTCAGTGTCAGACCTCCTATCTACTGGATCATTGGCCTAGTCTGCACCACAGTTTCTAGTTATTTCTGTGGAGTATTCTTTAGTGAAACATAGTTGCAAATTCTTGGTTCCCTGAAAATACCTTAAAACTTTCCACACTACGCCAATCTTGTTTAGTGGATCTTCACAATGTTTATGTAACTTGCAGAATATGAAATATCAGGTCGTGTCACTTGTCTGTAGAGTATGTTATCTTTTCTTTTATTAGATGATGCATTCATTTCAATGAGAGTTTAAACAGGTCCAGAATTTCCCAACACCTCATTGATGTGCTTTCAGTCTAGGACATACACCAGTATGTTTCTTTGCTTCACCAATAATGCATAATTTCTCTTTTAGCTTTTCTTAGATTTCTAGTCCAATTCACTGTTGGTTACCAGAAATCAGTGTATGCTCTATTCACACTCTAAGGAATAACATTACTGATTTGACAACAGAGTAATGTATGCAGGAAGCAATTTTTAATGTTTTGATTTCAAGCAATGTATTATTCAACTTCAAATTCCACTGTTGGCCAGATGGCTTCAGACCCTATAGAGAATTAAGTAACAAATGTACCTGTGTGCCATTTGAGTACATCTCTTGTTGTGATGTAGAAAATTCCTGTAGGTTGTAGTTAGCAGCCAAAGCAAAAAATAGCAAACTAAAGTGTACATTATAGCTGCTAAATATACTGTAACATAATCAGTAATCAGCGACTCGCTTTTGAAGATGTCCTTCAACTACTAATTGCCCAATATTGAATTATTTCCCCTTTTTTATTCTAAACACACACACACACACACACACACACACACACACACACACACACACACACAAAACACCTGTGCCCTTACATTGCTCTTGCATGACACACAATGTTGGTATTGCATTTCAGCAGGTGGACTAGGGTGGGGATTGTCAGGTGAAGTGGGTAGAGGAGGGGGGGGGGGGGGGGGAGAGAGAGAGAGAGAGAGAGAGAGAGAGAGAGAGAGAGAGAGAGAGAGAGAGAGAGAGAGAAGGCAGGAAGAGGGTTGGAGGTAGGTAGCTAGTGGTTTGGAGGGGGCAGCAGGTTTGCTGGCTAGGAATGTAGTGGGGAATGCTGCCACGTGCACACACAAGGCATGTGATGCACAGGTGCCAGAGACAGTGACGTGTGGTACATCTACAACATACTCCGCTTGCCACCTAATGGAGTGTGGTGAAGGGTATTTTCGGCTCCACTACCTGCTGCCTCCAACCCTGTTCAACTCCCGAATAGTGCATGGGAAGAATGATTGTCGGTAAGCTTTCGTATTGGCTCTAATTTCCTGAATTTTTTCCTTGTAGTCAATACGTGAAATGTATGTGGGGGAAGTAATATGTTGTCCGACTAAACAATCTCACGACGAAATACATCGCTCTTCACTGGATCTTTTCTATCTCCTCTATTTGTCCAGGGCTCTACCCCACGGCTTCCAGTTTTCAGCTGCAAAGTCATGTGTCATGCACTTCTGCCAGTGTCATACCGTTCATCCAGAACCCGCACTTTACCTAAATGACGATCCACTCACTGTAGTGGAGACATATCAATTCCTAGGACTGGTTTTCGATGCTCAATTGACTTGGCTCCCTCATCTTTGTCAGCTTAAGCAGAAGTGCTGGCAGCACCTCAGTGCCCTCCGTTGTCTGAGCAACACCGATTGGGGTGCAGATCGCTGTACGCTGCTGCAGCTCTACAGAGCCTTTGTCCAATCCCAAATTGACTATGGGAGTGTGGTTTATGGTTCGGCAGCACCTTCAGCATTACATTTACTCGACCCTTTGCACCACTGTGGGGTTCTACACAGCACACATTCATATTTCCCCTGACCATCCAAATTACCGTCTCCTTTTCCTGCCCACGGAAGTCCATCTCCCACATCGGCGGCCCAGATCGGGGCCAACGATTGTGGTTCGCGTGCGGTCCCTTCTTGCCGAACTGGAGTCCTTCCCTTCACCATCTTGACTTGCAGTCCGTTCATGTATGCCTCCACGGTGTATGCCTTGGCCGCAGCTTCCTCTGGACCTTTTGCATGGCCCTAAGGACTCCGTTAACCCTGCTGCTCTCCGCTGTCACTTCCTCTCGATTCTTGACGTGTTCCGGGGCTCTGAAGTGGTTTACACCGACGGCTCAATGGCTGATCATCACGTAGGCTTTGCATATGTTCATGGAAGACATATTGAGCAGCACTCCTTGCCAGTTGGCTGCAGTGTTTTCACTGCAGAGCTGACGGCTATATCTCGTGCTCTTGAGTATATCTGCTCATGCCCTGGCGAGTCATTTCTCCTGTGTACAACTCATTGAGCAGCCTACAAGCTATTGACCAGTGCTGCCCTCGCCACCCTCTAGTGGCATCCATTCAAGAGTCCATCTATGCCCTGGAACAGTTCCGCTGTTCCATGGTGTTTGTGTGGACCCCAGGACACGTCAGAATCCCTGGCAACGAACTTACCGTCAGGCTGGCCAAACAGGCGACGTGGAAACCGCTTCTGGAGATCTCCGAAGCTGACCTTCAATCTGTCTTACACTGCAGGGTTTTTCGGCTTTGGGAGATGGAATGGCATAACAGCACACACAACAAACTGTGTGTCATTAAGGAGACTATGAATGTGTGGAAGTATTCTGTGCAGGCCTCCCACAGGGAATCAGTTGTCCTCTGTCAGCTACGCATTGGCCATGCATGGCTAAAATTCATGGTTACCTGCTCCATCGTGAGGACCCACCTCAGTGTCGCTGTGGCTCCCAAATGACAGTCATCCACCTCTTGCTGTACTGCCTACTTTTAGCTGCTCTGTGGCAGACTTTTAACTTTCCCAGTGCCCTGCCTTCGGTGTTTGGCGACAGTGCCTCCACAGCAGCTTTAGTTTTACGTTTTATCTGTGAGAGTGGGCTTTATACTTCTATGTAGGTTTTAGCGCGTGTCCTTCGTCCCTCTGTGTCCTCCACCTTAGTTCTTTTTGGGTGGAGGTTTTAATGTGTTGCAGTGTGTCTGGCCTTCCCTTTTTATTCTCATGGTTGGCCAACCACTGTAATCTGCATTCATGTTTTAATCTCTCCTGTTTCTAGCGTCTCTCTGTTGTTTTCTTGTCCTCTTTTGTCCCTTTTAGTGTTTGTTGCCTTCTCTTCGTTCTTGTGCCTTTCCTTTCTTTCTGTTTTGTGTTATATGTTTTGTCCATTTTATTCTCACATTTGTGGCATGGTTTTATTTATTAGGAACAAGGGACCGATGACCTCATAGTTTGGTCCCTTCTCCCGTCTTTAAACCAACCAACTAATCTATTTGTCCTACCTGATACAGATCCCAGGTGGATGAACAGTACTCAAGAATCAGGCAAACAAGCATCTTGTAAGCCACTTCTTTCATGGATGAGTTACATTTCTTTAAGATTCTTCTGATGAATCTGAGTCTGGTATCTGCTTTTACCACTATCTGTTTTATGTTGTCATTCCACTTGTGGTCACTCTGGATAGTTATGCCTAGATATTTTACAGCAGATGCTGTCTCCAGCTGTTTGTCATCAATAGTGTAGCTGTACAGTAGTAGATTTATTTTCTGTGTATACACAATATATTACATTTATTTCCATTCAGGGTCAACTGCCATAGCCTGCACCATTCATCAGTTCTCTGCAGGTCATTCTGCAAATTCGTACTATCTTCCAGTGTTGCTACTATGGTATAGACAACTGCATCATATGCAAATAGCCTTAAAGAGCATCCGACACTTTCTACTAGATCATTTATACTTGTATATATTGTAAACAGCAACGGTTCTATCACACTTCCATGTGATACTCCAGATATTACTTTGACATCTGTCAATTTTGTTCCTTTAAGAGCAGCGTGTTGAGTTCTGTCTGCAAGAAAGTCTTGAATCCAATTGCAAGTCTGCTTCCGGTACTCTGTAAGCTCATATTTTTTTCATTAAATGGCAATGCAGGATGATGTCAAATGCCTTACTGAAATCGAGGAACACGGCATCAACCTGAGTGCCATTGTCCATTGCACTGTGGATTTCATGAAGGAACAGAGTGAGCTGAGTTTCGCAGGATCTCTGTTTGCAAAATCCGTGTTGATTTTTATAGAGAAGATGTTCATTTTCCAAAAAGTCATTATTCTTGAGCATAAAACATGTCCCATAACTCTACAACAGGTTGACATCAACGATATAGGTCAATCTGTCTGATGGCCTTTCTTAAAAACAAGAACGACCTGCGCTTTTTTCCAGTCAGATACCTGTCATTGCTCAAGTGATCTACAATAAATTACTGCTAGAAGGGGAGCAAGTTCTTTCGCATAATATTTATAGAATCTTATAGGTGTCTCATCTGGTCCTGATGCCTTTCCACTACTAAGTTATTTTTCAATTTCGCGATTGGTTATCTCAATATCTGCCATTTCGACAGAAGGGCAGTGTTACAATCTTCTGTGGTGAAACAACTTTGGAAGACCGAATTCAGTATTTCGACCTTCTCTGTTATCTTCTGTTTTGGTGGTGGTGTGTTCGCTGAGAGATGATTTTGACCCACTTACTGATTTTACATATGACCAAAATCTCTTAGGGTTTTTACTCAGGTCGGTTGACAACGTCTTACTTTCAAAATCATTGAATGCTTCTCTCATTGCTCTCCTTACATTCATTTTCACTTTGGTTTTTGTTTGTCAACTAGTTTTTTACTTCTCTTGAATCGGAGATGAAGGGCGCTTTTCTAACACAGCTATTAAACCATGGTGGATCTTTCCCATCCCTAAAAATTTACTTGGAACATACTTATCTAGGGCATATTGAACAATGCCTTTGAATTTATTTCCTTTTGTTCTCCACGTGTTCGTCCTCATCACCAAATATTTGATGCTGACTGCTAAGATATTCTGAAATTTGTATCCTCTCACCCTTGCTGAACGAATATATCTTCCTATCTTTCTTAACGTTCCTTGTAGGGCCCGTCGTCATAGATGCTGCTACAGCCTTATAATCACTGATACCTTTCTCTACGTTAACTGATTCAGTAAGTTCAGGTCTGTTTGTTGCCAGGAGATCTAAGATGTTACCCTGACAAGTTGGTTCTCTAACTGCTCAAGGTAATTTTCGGACGAGACATTCAGAACAATACCATACGAATCCCTGTCTGTGGCATCAGTTTTGATGTCATAACACTCCCAATCTATACCTGGCAAATTGAAGTCACCCCCACTTGCAACAGCATGATCAGGAAAATCACTAATAATATTCTGCAAGTTCTGTCTGAAGCACTCTACAACTTCAGATCCTGACCCAGGTGGTCTGTAAAAGAATCCAATCACCATGTTTGACTGTTCTTCAATACTGTTTCACCCAGATTAATTCACATTCGAAATCCATGATACCCTCGCTAGATTTTATCAAATTTTTTTACTGCAATAAACACACTGCCACCATTGGCGACTAACCTATCCTTACAATAAATATTCCAATCTGAACTTAGGATTTCGTTGTCTTTGATGTCTGATTTCAACCAGCTTTCTGTTCCCAATACTATCTGTGCATTATAACCCTCAATAAGCGATACTTAATTCTGGGATCTTTCCTTGGATGCTCCCACAGTTTACTAAAATCATATTAATCTTTTCTATCTCTGATCTGCGAGGACCAAGATTCTGTAATGTCACTGTGGCTGATTTATCAGGCAAATCATCATTGATCCCAAGGGAGGGGTTCTCTGACCTAAAAAAGCTTCATGTTATGTTACACGTACTCCGCTACCGTAGTAGCCGCTTCTTGTGTGTAGTACGCGCCTGACCTATTGAAGGGAACCCTACAATACTGCACCCGCTAGTGGAGGATGATAATTTCACACCCAATACCATCATGAGGAGTCTGAGCCTCTGGTTTAGACCTTCCATTCTGCTTCAAACCAGAAGACCGCAATCAGCCCTGGGTACGATGCTAAAAATAGACAGCTTAGCATGCACCCCACTTGCATTGATAGTTTCCTTCACCAAATCAGCCAGCCATTGAACGGTGCTGCATTCGTGCTGACATGTGCCACTACATGCAGCCGTTTGCACCCAGTGCGGTCAATAGCCGCTGGCAAGAACACCTCCACATCACGGATGATGTCTTCCAGCAAACATACTGAAATTCTTTCCTGCCTTGCCTGCTATCTCCCTGAGGGGCTCCATCACCTGCCTAACATTATAGCTCCCAATGACAAGCATACCCCCCTGCGGGTTCGGGGGTTAGAATAGGCCCGCGGTATTCCTGCCTGTCGTAAGAGGCGACTAAAAGGAGTCTCAAATGTTTCGACCTTATGTGATGGTCCCCTCTAGGGTTTGACCTCCATCTTTCTAAATTATTCCGAAGAGCGAGCCAATTGGGGAAGGGCGCCTTACATGGTGCACTGTATCCGTCGTGCATTGAGACCTTTAGCCGGCTTTTTCGTCGTTGCAATGGTGTCCCGCTTGTTTTCCATCTCTTGGGCGTGGATACGTCCCTGGGTGCGATTACCATGCTCACTCTGCAGTGTTGCTTTTAACTGCGACAACGACCTTGGACATTTTTGCACCTAAGATCCAGCACAGTAGCCAGTCCGTTGTGGTGGGGCCGCCATGTACCCTGTTGGTTGTAGCCCCCTGACAACACAGGGATCGCTCTACTGATACCTGCGCCGTTAACTCCCCACGTATGCCAAGGAGTAGATGCCCATCTCCCTGGGGCATCAAGACTCCCGGCAATGGCCATCCTGCCAGGTGGCTATTGCTGCGGCTGGGTGGCGCCCGTGGGGAGGGTCCTTGGTCGGAGTAGGTGGCATCAGGGCGGATGACCCGCAATGAAGCGTGGTACATCATCTCTCGCTGGTGGCCAGCCACCAGCAGTCTCTAAGCGTTCGAAGGCTCATTTTAAAGCTAACGTTTATGACCCCAAATCGTTCCCATCCCTGGCCAAACCATGGGAGGAACGAAAGGCAATGAATGACAGTGACGTGTATTCGCCCAGGTATCTCGTCTGTACCAGAGCTGATGGTGACTCGTTTCTATCCGTGAAGCCTCAGTTCTTTGTAGAGCATTTAGAGGACAAGTTTGGGGAGGTGGAGGGCTTGTCCAAAATGCGCTCTCGGTCAGTTTTGATAAAAACGGCATTCTCTGCCCAGTCACGCAGGCTACTTGCTTGTGACAAGTTGGGGGATGTTAACGTTACCATCACCCCACATAAGAGTTTAAATATGGTCCAGGGTATTATTTTCCATCGGGACCTACTTTTGCAGTCTGATGACGAGCTGCGCGCCAATTTAGAGCGCCGAGGTGTACATTTCGTCCGGCGCGTTCATCGGGGTCTGAGGGACAATCAGGTAGCTACCGGTGCCTTCATCTTGGCCTTCGAGGGTGATACATTACCAGAGAAGGTCAAGGTGATGGTCTACCGATGTGACGTCAAACCCTATATCCCTCCCCCCGATGCGGTGCTTTAAGTGCTGGAAGTTCGGTCACATGTCCTCTCGCTGTACTTCTAGCCTCACATGTCAAGATTGTGGATGCCCATCTCATCCCGATACTCCATGTGCTCCGCCTCCCGTCTGTGTCAACTGTGGAGAGCCTCATTCTCCTTGCTCGCTGGACTGCAGTATCTTACAGAAAGAACGCAAAATCATGGAATATAAGACCCTGGACCGACTGACCTACACTGAGGCTAAGTGGAAATTTGAACGGCTACATCCCGTGCGCATGATGTCATCTTATGCCTCCACTGTCACTTCTGCTCCAGCTCCTTCAGCTGCAAGACATACAGTCAGCTCTCAGAGTCAGAGGACCTCATCTGCCCCCTTGACGATGGGGGCCCCTTCCCTCGCTGTTGCTCCCACACCATCTACCTCGGGAGCAGCACCCACTAAACCACTGGGGACACCAGTCCCCACTTCTAAGCCGGAGAAGCGTAAGTCTTCTTCGGCTTCTCTCGCTTGGAAGGAATCCCTTGGGTCACTCCCTTCCCATGTTCCTACCAGCGGCACAGCAGACACCAACCAGTGGCTGAAGAAGCCACAGGTCGCTGGTCGACGGGCTTCGCGATCCTCTTCGGTCCCGGAGACTGACTCCAATAAGCCCTCCCAACAACGGCAACCAAAGGAACAGCGAGAGAAAACGACTTTGAAGACTCGTAAGACCAAGACACCTGCGGTGGCACCTACTCCACCGCTACCTAAAAGCTCTGCGTCTGAGGATGAGGTGGAGATTCTTGTGTCCGCTGAGGACCTCGATCTCGCCGGTCCCTCAGACGCAATGGATAGCACTTGCACGGGTGCTCCATCGGAGGCAGCAGGTGACCCAGCGGCGTAATCTGCCTTCCCAGTCCCGTCACGCCTTTCTCCGCCATGGACAATACCATCCTCCAGTGGAACTGCAGCAGTTTCTTCCACCATCTAGCTGAGCTCCGCCAACTTATAAGCCTTCACCCTCTCTTCTGCATTGCTCTTCAGGAAACTTGGTTTCCAGCAATGCGAACCCCCGCCCTCCGTGGCTATCGGGGTTATTATAAGAACCGGGCAGCATATGAAAGGGTGTCTGGTGGCGTCTGCCTCTATGTCCTTCACACTCTGCACAGCGAGTCTGTCCCTCTCCAAACACCTTTAGAGGCTGTCGCTGTTCGAGTGTGGATGCCACAGGCTGTTACCGTCTGCAGTCTTTACCTTCCACCAGATGGTGATGTCTCGCAGCCTGTCCTGGCTGCGCTGATAGCCCAATTGCCGCCACCTTTCTTGCTATTGGGCGACTTCAACGCCCGTAACCCTCTGTGGGGTGGGTCAGTGGCAACAGGTCGAGGCGCCACCGTTGAGCATTTATTGTCGCAGCTCGATCTCTCGATTTTAAATGATGGTGCCTTCACACACTTCAGTGTGGTGCATGGCACATACTCCGCCATTGACCTTTTGATCTGTAGCCCTAGCCTCTTACCGTCTGTCCAATGGAGTGTGCATGATGACCTGTGTGGTAGTGACCACTTTCCGATCTTTCTGTCACTACCACAGCATCACTCTTCTGGGCGCTCTAGCAGGTGGGCTATGAATAAGGCTGACTGGGACTTGTTCTCCTCCACTGCTGCTCTTGAGCCTCTCTCTAATGATGAAATTGATGCAGTGGTTCAATTGGTCGCCACCGGCATCGTTACTGCCGCCGAAACTGCCATTCCCCGTTCCTCTGGGTCCCCTTGGCGGTGGACTGTGCCTTGGTGGTCCCCCTGAGATCGCTGCAGCGATTAAAGATCGCCGGCGGGTGCTACAGCGTCACAAGTGACATCCCTGCATTGAACACCTCATCACCTTCAAACGGCTGCGTGCGCGGACCCGCCGCCTTATCCGCCAAAGCAAGCAGGAGTGCTGGGAGCGGTATGTGTCCACCATTGGCCTCCGTGTCTCTCCATCGTAGGTCTGGGCCAAGATTCGACGCCTCTATGGCTATTGGACCCCTGTCAGCGTCCCTGCACTCTCACTGAATGGAGCAGTTTGTACAGACTCCGATGAAATTGCCAACAGCTTGGCAGAGCATTTTGCTCTTAGTTCCGCTTCTTCCAATTATCCACTGGCCTTCCGCTCCATTAAAGAGCGGATGGAACGTCGAGCCTTTCGTTTCGCACCCACCACCCAGAATCTTACAATGCTCCAATCAGTGAGTGTGAATTTCGCAGTGCCCTAGCCGCTTGCCCTGATACCGCTCCTGGGCCAGATGGCATCCACTGTCAGATGCTGAAACACCTTTCAGTGGACTGCCAGCGACGCCTCCTCGACCTTTACAACTGTCTTTGGGTCAAGGGGGAGTTTCCGTCGCAATGGCGGGAAAGCATTGTCATCCCCGTTTTGAAACCTGGAAAGAACCCTCTGGAGGTGGATTGCTACCGTCCCATTAGCCTCACCAACGTTCTTTGCAAGTTGCTTGAACGGATGGTGAGCCGGCGCTTGAATTGGGTACTGGAGTCTCGGGGCCTTCTGGCTCCGTCTCAGGGTGGGTTCCGTAAAGGCCGCTCCGCCACCGACAATCTGGTGATCCTGGAGTCGGCCATCCGTACTACCTTTTCCCGCCGTCAGCACCTGGTCGCTGTCTTTTTCGACATGCGGAAGGCGTGCGATACGACATGGCATCATCACATCCTTTCTACGCTTCATGGGTGGGATCTGGGGTCCTCTGCCGATTTTTATCCGCAATTTTCTGTCGTATCGTACCTTCCGCGTGCAAGTCACGGCCTCATATAGTTCCTCCCACGTCCAGGAGAATGGTGTGCCACAGGGTACTGTTTTAAGTGTCTGCCTGTTTTTAATCGCAATAAACGGGCTCGCTGCAGCGGTGGGAAATTCTGTCTCTGCTTCCCTGTATGCTGACGACTTCTGCCTTTACTACAGCTCTACTGGCATTGCAGCTGTTGAACGTCAGCTACAGGGCGCTATCCGCAGGGCGCAGTCTTGGGCTGTCGCGCATGGTTTTCAGTTTTCGGCTGCCAAGACCCGCGTTACGCATTTCTGCCGGCGCCGAACAGTCCATCCTGAACCGCGGCTTTATCTCACCGACAAACTCCTTGCTGTCGTTGAGACCCACAGGTTTTTGGGTGTAGTTTTTGATGCCCGGCTGACTTGGCTGCCTCATATTCGGCAGCTTAAGCAGGCATGTTGGTGGCATCTAAATGCTCTGAGATGCTTGAGCCACACCAGCTGGGGCGCCGACCGATCTACCCTGTTACGGCTCTACCAGGCGTTAATCCAGTCCCGTCTGGATTATGGGAGCCTGGCTTATGGCTCCGCTTCCCCATCTGCGTTGCGGGTGCTGGACCCAATACTACACAGTGGGATACGACTTGCCACTGGTGCCTTCCGCACCAGCCCTGTGGACAGCATACTAGTGGAGGCAGGTGTCCCTCCCCTGCAGTTACGGTGCCAACGTTTGCTGGCCGCTTATGCTGCCCATGTTTTTAGCTTGCCCGGGCATTCAAATTACCATGTCCTGTTCCCGCAGCCAGTCGTCCATCTGCCAGACCGTTGGCCCCGGTCGGATTGTCCGAGCGCCGTACGCGTCAAGGAGCTTCTCTCCGGGCTTGGGTTTTTCCCTGTTCCACCTCCTTTCTGGGCACCTCTGCGTACACCCCCGTGGTGTGTGCCTCGCCCTTGCCTTCGGCTCGACTTGGCACAGGGCCCGAAGGACTCAGTCCCTCCAGAGGCCTTCCACCGCCGCTTTTATTCCATCCTGGCCACGTATCAGGGCTCTGGCATTGTTTACACTGATGGCTCGATGGTTGCTGGTCGAGTCGGTTATGCGCTAACTCTAGGGGACCATTCCGAACAACGTTCCTTGCCGGTTGGCTGCAGCGTTTACACTGCTGAGCTGGTCGCAATCTTTCGAGCCCTAGAGTATATCCGCTCCTGCTCAGGTGAGTCCTTCGTTATCTGTAGCGATTCCCTGAGCGGTTTACGAGCTCTCGACCAGTGTTTTCCTCGTTCTCGTCTGGTGATGGCTATCCATGAGTCCCTGCATACTCTTGCACGTTGCGGCAACTCTGTGGTCTTTGTGTGGACCCCAGGCCATGTTGGGATACCTGGCAGTGAAAATGTTGACCGCCTGGCGAAAGAGGCCACCAGTAAACCACCTCTGGAGATTGGCCTCCCGGTGACTGATTTGCGGGCACTATTACGCCGCAAAGTTTTCGATTTCTGGGACACTGAATGGCGCAACCTGCCCGTGCCAAACAAACTCCGCCGTATCAAGGAGACGACGACAGTTTGGCGGTCATCTATGCAAGCCACCCGCAGGGACTCAGTCGTCCTTTGTCGGCTCTGCCTTGGCCACACTCGACTGACGCACAGCTATTTACTGTGTCGTGAGGATCCACCTCTTTGTCGTTGTGGGGCGCCCTTGACGGTGGTCCATATTCTGTTGGAGTGCGCACTTTTCACTGTGCTCAGGCAGACTTTTGCGCTGCCTGATAAGCTCCCTGCGCTTTTAACTGACGACTCTGCCATAGTGGACTTAGTTTTGAGTTTTATTCGGGCAGGGGGATTTTATCTCTTAATGTAAATGTGTGTGTTTTTTGGTGTTGATTCTGGCCTATGGCCTACGATTTTAGTCTGCTTTTTTAATGCGTTTTTTGGTGGTTGGCTTTTCCCTTTTCTCTCTATGGTCAGCCAACCACCGTCACACTCGGTGTGATTTTAATTTGTTTTGTCTGTTCTTTGTCGGAGTATTTCTTGTCCTGTGTCGTCTCCCGTCTTTCCTGTTGTTCGTTTTTATTCTCTTTGGGTGGTTTTAATTTTTTTTGGAAAAAGGGACCAATGACCGTTGCAGTCTGGTCCCTTTAATCCCACAAACCAACCAACCAACCAACAAGCATACCCACATGATGAAGGTGATGTGGATTGCGAGGAGGGGGGGGGGGGGGGGGGTGGGGGTGGGGGTTGAGGTGAAGGGACAGAGGCAGGCGTAACTGTTGAGTGGAGGGTGTGAGGGCATTGGGCTAACAGAGATAAAGACCAGGAGGAATTCGGAAACGAAGAATGTATTGCAAGAAAAGCTGTTGCTGGAGGGAAAGAGATCCAGATGGCCCTGGTTGTGAAGCAGCCAGTGAAATCAAACATTTTGTGCTCATTGCATATTGTGCACTGGGTGGCCACAGTTTGGTGATGGTCATTCATTACAGTAGACGTGTAGTTGGTTGCTGTACCCACATAAAAAGCTGTGTGGTGATTACAACAGAGTTGCAGTATGACATTGCTGCTTTCACAGGTGGCCATTTTCTGATGGAGTAGGATATGCCTGTGACAAGACTGGAGTAGGAAGTGCTGAATGGTTGGATTGGCCAGGTAATGCCCCTGAGTCATCCACAGGACATAGGGATTGACCAGGATGTTGTGTAGAGAAAGAGGCCATAGAAGATAGTTGGTGTAGATAGTTCAGAAGAGAAAGCAAACCAGTTTACTGAAGGAGCAATACAGAGAATATTTAGTACATTAAAGGTTAATCTCACACCCCTGTCAGAAATAAGGAAGATCATGTTGTTGTTATTGTGGTGGTCTTCAGTCCTGAGACTGGTTTGTTGCAGCTCTCCATGCTACTCTATCCTGTGCAAGCTTCTTCATTTCCCAGTACCTACTGCAACCTACATCCTTCTGAATCTGCTTGGTGTATTCATCTCTTGGTCTCCCTCTATGATTTTTACCCTCCATGCTGCCCTCTAATACTAAATTGGTGATCCCTTGATGCCTCAGAACATGTCCTACCAACCGATCACTTCTTCTAGTCAAGTTGTGCCACAAACTTCTCTTCTCCCCAATCCTATTCAATACTTCCTCATTAGTTACGTGATCTACCCATCTAATCTTCAGCATTCGTCTGTAGCACCACATTTTGAAAGCTTCTATTCTCTTCTTGTCCAAACTATTTATCGTCCATGTTTCACTTCCATACATGGCTACACTCCATACAAATACTTTCAGAAACGATTTCCTGACACTTAAATCTATACTCGATGTTAACAAATTTCTCTTCTTCAGAAACGCTTTCCTTGCCATTGCCAGTCTACATTTTATATCCTCTCTACTTCAACCATCATCAGTTATTTTGCTCCACAAATAGCAAAACTCCTTTACTACTTTAAGTGTCTCATTTCCTAATCTAATTTCCTCAGCATCACCCAACTTAATTCGACTACATTCCATTATCCTCGTTTTGCTTTTGTTGATGTTCATCTTATATCCTCCCTTCAAGACACTATCCATTCCATTCAACTGCTCTTCCAAGTCCTTTGCTGTATCTGACAGAATTACAATGTCATCGGTGAACCTCAAAGTTTTTATTTATTCTCCATGGATTTCAATAACTACTCTGAATTTTTCTTTTGTTTCCTTCACTGCTTGCTCAATATACAGATTGAATAACATCGGGGAGAGGCTAAAACCTTGTCTCACTCCCTTCCCAACCACTGCTTCCCTTTCATGTCCATCGACTCTTATAACTGCCATCTGGTTTCTGTACAAATTGTAAGTAGCCTTTCGCTCCCTGTATTTTACCCGTGCCACCTTCAGAATTTGAAAGAGAGTATTCCAGTCAACATTGTCAAAAGCTTTCTCTAAGTCTACAAATGCTAGAAACATAGGTTTGCCTTTCCTTAATCTAGCTTCTAAGATAAGTCGTAGGGTCAGTATTGCCTCACGTGTTCCAATATTTTTACGGAATCCAAACTGATCTTCCCCAAGGTTGGCTTCTACTACTTTTTCCATTCGTCTGTAAAGAATTCGCGTTAGTATTTTGCAGCTGTGACTTATGAAACTGATAGTTTGGTAATTTTCACATCTGTCAACACCTGCTTTGTGTGGGATTGGAATTATTACGTTCTTCTTGAAGTCTGAGGGTATTTCGCCTGTCTCATACATTTTGCTCTCCACCATGGTAGAGTTTTGTCAGGACTGGCTCTCCCAAGGCTCTCAGTAGTTCTAATGGAATGTTGTCTACTCCCGGGGCCTTGTTTAGTCTCAGGTCTTTCAGTGCTCTGTCAAACTCTTCACGCAGAATCATATCTCCCATTTCATCTACATCCTCTTCCATTTCCATAATATTGTCCTCAAGTACATCGCCCTTGTGTAGACCCTCTATATACTCCTTCCGCCTTTCTGCTTTCCCATCTTTGCTTGGAACTGGGTTTCCATCTGAGCTCTTGATATTCATACAAGTGGTTCTCTTTTCTCCAAAGGTCTCTTTAATTTTCCTGTAGGCAGTATCTATCTTACCCCCCAGTGAAATCAGCCTCTACATCCTTACATTTGTCCTCTAGCCATCCCTGCTTAGCCATTTTGCACTTTCTGTCGATTTCATTTTTGAGACGTTTGTATTCCTTTTTGCCTGCTTCATTTACTGCATTTTTATCATCACAACCCTAAAAAGTAAAAGTTCGTATGGGGTGGATAATATCTCCAATAAAACACTAAAAAGTGTGGCCCTAAAATACGTAATTTTCTTAGTCACTTATGTAATGCATCATTAACTCAGTGTTTTTTTCCTGGTAAGATTGAATTATGCCCTTGTTAGGCCTCTCTATACAATGGCCGACTTCACAGACGTCAGTAAGTACGACCAAGTGTAATTTCCACGTCAATTTCTAAAAATTTTAAGTAGGTAGTGTTTTGAAGCATTGTCACCCACCTATATAATATTGGGATACATAGCCAATCACAGTTTGGCCTTCAAAAGAACTATTTGACTGAGTCAACTATGTATGCATTTACTGAGCACCTAATAAAATCGTTGAATTATAAAATATCACAGTTTGTGATCTTCTGTGGCTTATCAGAGGCATTTGATTGTGTGTCTTAATATCTTATTAGAGTTTTTATGGAGTACATACTTCAGCAAATGTATGGTTTGGTTCTTATTTAAGAAACAGAATGCAGGAAGTTACCTTAGGCTGTTCAAGTAACACAAAGAGGGCATCACATCATTGGCATGCAGACAAATTCCAATGAGACACTGGGTTTGAACATTGGCGTACTTTTGTTCTTGTTTTATGTTAGTGATCCGCCATTTTATTTGAATCAGGGGCCAGAATTACTCCTGTTTGCAGATGATACAAGGATAGTTGTGAAGCCAAGCAAAGAAGTAAATAATGTTTTTGTGAAAATTACTGAATGGTTTTGCACAAATGGGGTGGCTTTAAACTTTGAAGAAAGAAAAAGAAAAAAAAATGCAGTTCATCCAGGTTTGTGCTGTCAAAAATATCCCACCTCTGATTAACCTAGTATACCAGCCATAAATAATAAGTGGGTAGAAAAATGTAAGCATTTGTGTGTGCATATTGATGAAAACATAAATTGCAAAAACCATGTAGTAGACCTGCTAAAACCTTTAGATTCAGCAACTTTTGCCGTAAGATTTATTGTCAACATTGGGAATGTAGGAGTCAGTAAGTTAACATATTTGGCATAAAAGTATACATTGCACAAAAAGTTATTAGAGGTGCGTGATATTGAAAGACGTATATCTTGCAGGTATTTCTTTAAGCAGCTGGGAATATTAACCACAGTGTCACAGTAAAAGTTTGATAGTAACAGAGATATTCACAATTACAGCAGAAGGAATCGTTATCTGCACTTTCTTTAATGAATGTAAATTTGACACAGAAAGAGGTGAAATATGCAGTTGTAAACTCTTTGGCGATCTGCCTATGAAAGAGAAATGTCTGACACATAGCAGAAATGTTTCTTAGTGTAGATTAAAGATGTTTTTCCTTAACAATTCCCTCTACACCATACAAGTAGTCTTGAGTACAGTCATATTTAAGGAAAAAACTGCAAATGGCTAGCATATAGCCATATAGATATTACTTTTACATTTTTGGTTATACTTCAGTGTTCTGTTTATTCTGCTGACAATCATCATAATGTCTACCATGAATTTGATCTGTGGAACAAGTAATTTACTTTAGATGGTTTAACATTCATCTCTCAAGTGTGCATTCGGATTGATTGATTGATTGATTGATTGTTTGTTTGTAGAAGGAATTTTCAATGGCATACTGTGTCATTATCATCAGGTTACTCCTGCTGGACCAGCGGGTGATATATATATCTCTGTCTCTGTGTGCGTGTGAGCTCACTGTCAAAAATTCATTCTACAAACCAATCCAGCTGCACGCTCGAGAGACTTTCAAGCAGCATATTCCATGGGAAGACAAAACCTACAAATACAACATAACTTTACACACACACACACACACACACACACACACACAATTGTTTGTCTCCCCCCCCCCCCCCCCCCCTTTCCCCTCTCAGCCCTCCACTAACCCCGGTATGGACTACATGATGCGCCAGCTGCAGTGGTGGGGATAGCTCTTGCTAAGGAATCAAGTGAAGGTCCTGATGATAACAGCTTGTTAAGCCATCAAAAATTCATTCTACTGTGATCAATCAATCTGTTGCATGCTCAAGAGACTTTCAAGGAGCTTATTGGGGAAACCTATGAAACACATTAGTTTCCTCTACGGGGAGGGAATGCTACAGCAAGTCAAGAAGCTTGATAAGCTCCGAAATAAGAAACAATGCCTTCTGAGAGCCCATGCCTTTCTGTAAGGTGCCATGAATCCACATTGTGCCAAGCTTTGTGAAGTTTGTACATCATATCCAGACACCAGCAGAGAACTGAATTACCAGAAGAGCTAACCTGGCTCTTGTGCGATAATGGATGGTGCGCGCGTGCACACACACACACACACACACACACACACACACACACACACACACACACAACCACCTTGACTCCATAGGACGCCCTACATCTAGAATTGGCATCCGTGGTCATCCCCATTGTCTGGGAGTTGGTTGAATGTTCATTGAGGGCATAACAAAATGCACCTAGCGGGGTGGCGCAGTGGTTAGCAAATTGGACTCACATTCGGGAGGACGACGGTTCAAACCCATCTCCGGACATCCTGATTTTGGTTTTCCATGATTTCCTTTAATCGTTTCAGGCAAATGCCAGGATGGTTTCTTTGAAAGGTCACGGCCGATTTCCTTCCCAATCCGTCCCTAGTCCGATCTTGTGGTCCATCTTAATGACCTCATTGTCGACAGGATGTTAAACACTAATCTCATCCTCCTCCTACAACAAAATGCATCTGTGCTGTCTTCAAAATTCAACTGACTAGCATCAAAATAGCCAAAACAACAGACTTCACAAACCACTGTGAATCTTACAGAGAAAACCATCAATGAAAATGTTTTGTCTGTCCTTCAGAAACGCTAAAACTTTTCCCCAACACCAACAGCACTACCCGTCACAGGAATCATCAGCGGAGTGGAACAATATGGCGGAGGAGATATGGTGGGAATCTTGCCGTACTCTCGCCAGATTCGCGCCACCAAGGCATAACGTGTCCAGTTGGGAAAGAGCTGCACTGCATTCTCTGCATTACAGTCCAGGCATTGCTATCCACCCAGTGGATAAGAGGAACATAACCATCTTAGTAATACTTGCAGAATACAAAGAGAAAATGCCCAAACTCCTGGGTGATGTGGCTTGTAAGATGACGACGACGACGACGATGATGATGATGATGATGATGATGATGATGATGATGACGACGGCTCGAACCAGCCAGAAGCTGTGCAAGATGACTGAACTTCTTTGAACAGCTTTTACAGAAGAGAGAGCAAAGAAAATGCTACAGGATTCCAAAGGTACACAAAGAGGGCACACCTCTGATACCAGTAGCGACTTCAATAGGAGCACCAACATACCAGCTTGCGAAACACTTGACATTAGTTTTGAGTCTTTTGGTTGACAAATGTGAGCACCACGTCAAGAACTCGGCTCAGTTTGTGGAGTATGTACGGGAAATCGCATTGGCCAGCTCAGATCTCGTAGTCAGTTTCAACGTTGTATCACTTTAGTAGTTCCACTAAAGGAGTCATTGGAACTTATTGAAAAGAAATTTGGACCTTCATTCACCAAACTTTTCAATTTTGTGTTCCCATCCACATATTTTCTTTTTGGACATTACTATGAACAGATGATAGCGTGCCTACGGGTAGTCTTCTGTCACCTGTGGTGGCCATTATATTCGTGGACGACTTTGAGGACAAGGCACTAGACCCAGCACCATTAAAACTGACAGTCTTTTATGGATATGTTGATGATGTGTTCACTATTTGGCTTCACTGGGGAGATGAGCTTCAAGTTTTCTTGCAGCATCTTAAGTCTATCCACTACCAAATTTATCACCTTGGAGGTCGAGCAAAATGGTCAGCTGTCATTCGTTGATGTTCAGGAATGGCAAAAACTGGATGGAACACATGCCTCTAGCTGTCATCGCCCATCACAAAGGGAAGGAGTGCTAACCAGGGTGGTCCACAAAACTTGTGATCTCTGACAAAGAAAGGCTAAAACTGAAACTGGGCCATCTCAGGGTCATGTTCCAGAAAAACAGCTATAGCAACCACCAAATTTGATGTGCCTTCAAACAAAAGGCTGCACTACAGCCAACACCTGATGAAGACCAGCCACAAAAGATAGCCTACATTCCATACACAGGTAATGTATCTGGAAAAATCTATAGAATTTTATGACAACAAAATATTAAATGTATGTACCGCATGCTAGTTAAAGACCAAGTCTCTTTTAGCAAAAGTAAACGATGATCTGGGACTCCAGAAATCTGGAGTTTATTATGTATCATGTGAGTGCAGGAATGCATAGATTGAATAAACTATTCACACAATTGAAGAAAGTTCTATGGAACACAAATGAAACAACAAACTCTAGTAGACCAAAAAATCAGCAATTTCTGAACTATGGCTTGAAACCAACTGCAAAAGTCAAATATGAAGATACAAAATTCTTCCCAGTACTGGGACTTTGTATACAAGGAGGCTATCAAAATCCAGCTACATGAGAACCTCATCAACAAGGACAGTGGATTTCGATTTAGTCAAGTGTGGGCTCCAGCACAGAAAATTCTCCAGATGCAGTGGAAACAGAACACTGAGCACGGCAAAGGTGGAGTGCAGACTGAGGACCGCCACTCGATTCTGGAGCACAAGTTATCTCCACGACCGCGGCTGGCACATTGTGCAGCCCATACACAGGGTTAGTGGAAGGGGGAGACAACCGGTATATATATTGCACCTGTTAGTCCAGGATGTCAGTCTGCAGGAATTACCTGATGATGATGATGATGATAACACGTTTCACCATCAAACATTTGTTCTACATTAATCAATTAATCTGACCACATGCTCAAGAGACTTTAAAGTTCTGTTGTGTGTGCCAACTCAAAAGACAATGCAGCTGAGGCTTTTCACTGACCTTTTAATTATTTGCTGCATTAATAACTGCCAAACATGCCATTTGCAAGAAAACAATATTACAGTAAAATGTAAATTTATTATACCCAATTGTTGAACACAACACAGAATGAAATCTTGCAGTCAGCTGATATTTATATATACTCTGTAAATTCGTGAGTGCAAGAGCATAAAATAATTTGAGTTACAGTAACAAAGAGTATTAAACAGTTGTGAATATTTAATTTTTTGCCATTTTGATTATGCTGCGTGTACTTGCAATTAGTTCAACAGTATGTACATTATTTCACAAAAGAGATGATTCACATTTACAATGTTGTTCAAATACATTTTTAGGTAGAACCAAGAGGCATGCAGAGTTATTAATAATGATCCCCTGTCCTAAACTCAAGAGTAATCATCATCATCGTTCAGAATTGCAAAATTAACCTTCACATAGATAAATCTGAGGAGCACTTTCATATCAGTGAATTACCTTAATGACTCTTTGTTCACACTCAGACTAACAGTGCCTTCTGTGCAAAGTTAGGTCAAGAGGTTCCTTCAGCATACTATCTATTCAGTTTATTCAAGGAGCATATGTTAAGATTATACTCTTAATGATTTGTCAAATTAGCACTTAGTGTCAGTTCCATTTTTGTTACACTATATACCCATTGCCTTGCTTTTAATTGTGAAGAAAACTTTGTAACACAGCATGCATTAATATTACATTTATTTTTCAGCACAGGGATTCCAAAGAAAACAACCCAGATATTCCATTTGAATTTAATGAAGCCAATAAGAAGGTAAGGCTGCAAAAAAGCAATGGATTTTGTGACAGTTGATATGCATATGGTAATGGAAAGCCCTTGGTGGAATATAACTCTAACCTGTAGGACAAATTCCTGGCTGACAATTTAATTCACTCATAGGGCATCAATTCTGGCTTCTCGCACTTCGTTACCCTGTTTTACACCATATATCATCGGTAATTTATGTTTGGTCCCAGTAGCTGGGTTTGACCTCCACCTTTTTCAAAACTTTATACTGACTTCGGCCCTGTGGAGAAGGTAGCCTATGGTAGCCGGTCAAGTACCTGTATACAGTGGTAGCCCTCCTGACCACAGAGGGATCTTACTGTTGATGCCCGAGCTGTCATCTCCCTGCACATGCCAAGGAGTATTTGAGGGCACCAGCACTCCAAGTACAGGCCATCATGCCAGGTGGCCTTTGCTCTGAATGGGTGATGCTCATGAGAAAAGCCCTCACTTGGAGCAGATGGCATCGTAGCAGCTACTTGGTATCATCAAATGACCAAAGTTATCAGCCGGTGGTGCGAGGCCTTGGCAGTTTCTTCAGACTGACCGCAATTTAGTGTCAATTGACGCTAGGAACTTCTCCTCCTTGGCTACGCAGTGGCAGGAAAACAAAACCTAGTGACTTTGTCCTCTCAGTTCCTGGATGCACCCAAACAGGTGATGGGTCCTCTCTCTCTGTTAAACCAATGGGGTTTTCTTCTTTTTTTAGTATTGGAAACTTATTCGATGAATTCTCTCCCCTTAGCAAATTCCATCTTAAAGATTTCAAATCCTACCCAGTCTTTGGTGTTACTCTCTTGTAAGCAACTCAATGATGTATCTGTTATCATCAGAGCCCATAAGAATCTCAACATGCTAGAGGAATTAATTTTTCACGAGGACATGACACTAGACAGATGAACTACACAGACAGAGTGTTGAGGTTTTCCCCTTCATACATTGTATGATTCAAGCCCCACAAGACAACAGAATAGACACCAGCCCATTCAGCCTCAATTTTGAGAGAGATTAATCTGCAAAAAAGGTGAAACTGATGTGCTACCACTGTGATGTGAAGCAGTATTTCCCACCCCCGATGCAGTGTTTAAAATGCTAGCACTTTGGATGTATGTCTTTCCTGTGTACATATGACCCAATTTTTGGAGGCTATGGTTGGCCATTTCACAAAAATTCACTGTTTTTGCTCCTGTCTGTGTCAATTGCATGAATGATCATCCTCCCCAATACCCGAAGTGTGCTAACAAACTCCAAGAACACAAAATCCAGGAACTGAAGGTCACTGATCGTCTCTCATATTTTGAAGGCAAGAAAAAAATAGACTCATTGATATCAACCTTTGCCACCACTGTGGACAGGTCTTCAGCAGTAGCTGGTGAATTTACTCAGTCAGTGTCAACATACGGTAGTTGCATGAATAAACCTGACCGTGGGAGTGATAGACCCTTCCCACTTGTGGCTCCTGCAGCACCATCTTTGGGAACGAATTCCCGCATCCAGCTGGAGAAGCAGCTTTCTCCTCCGGCATCTCCCATTCAGGAACCCTCTCTCTGGAAATCAACAGATCAGAGAGCTGTCACCAGCTAATGGCTGAAGGAGACACAGGCTGTGGGTCCCAGGGCTGCCCACTCTTTTTCTGTTCCTACATCCACATCAGATTAAGCTATCAAGAATCCTGACTGTTAAAATTTGTGGAGCAGGAGAAGAAATCTTGAGAAAAGATTACTCCAGTGACCCTGGAGGTGGCAGTTTCCACCACACCATCTAACTCATAACTAGTGCTCATTGATGATATTCCACCTCCACTGATGACAGTGATCATGGGGTGCGAATTGTTCCCCTGGCCCCTTCATGCCTAATCAGTAAATGTGATGATCCAGTAGAACTACTGGAACTGCGACAACTAATTGTTCCGCAATCAATGTTGCTCTCAAAGAAACACACTTCAGTGGTGACCATTTCCCAACTGTTCAAGGTTACTGTGCACTCTGTCAGAACCATGCTGGCCTGTAGAGCATTTGGAAGGGTCTGTACATTGATTGGCACATGTCTGTCACAGGGTGGATTCCTCTCCATATCACACTGGAAGCAATAGGAGTGTGTGTGTGTGTGTGTGTGTGTGTGTGGGGGGGGGGGGGGGGGGCGCGTGCGCGCTCGAAAACAACCCCAGCTATCACCATTTACTTGCCTTCAGGCTGGGCACTTACTTAACTTGAGATGACTGACTACTTTAATCCAACAATTATTCCCCCTTTTGTCCTCCAACACGGGGATTACAATGCACACCAGTTTGTATGGTAGGGGCCTTTTGATTGACCAGCTTTTTTTTCCAATCTTGATTTGTGTCCCCAATGGCAGTACTCCTGCCCACTTAAGTGCTGCCCATGGCACCTTTTTGGCTATCAGCTATCTGTTCCTCCAATCTTATGCCTTTGCTGTCACTGCCCCGTAGACTAACTACCACATTGGGTTTGTAAAAGAGCCAACTGGCAGTTATGTACCTCTGCTGTTGTTTTCACCCCCACTCATCAGACTGCATCGACAAGGTTGTGGGCATCCGTGCTGCTGGAACTGCTGTTACCCTTTCTACAGGCCCTTCTTCAATGCCAGCTAGTGCCGTTGCAGAGCAAATATATTGCATCAGCTATTCATGATCATCAAAGCATCATGCAGTGCCTCAAGCAACATCCTTCTCAGACCACCCTCCTCCCTTGTAAGTAGCTTCACACTAAGGTCACTAAGTAATGCTGGGGTGTTCAGTCTCCTCCTTGGGAGCATGTGCCTCTTCATTGCAGGTGTTGACCAAAGTCTTTTGGGTCAGCAACTGTTTGGGATGTCTTCCTTTAAGGTAGTAGTTGTATTGATGTGTCAGTTCTTCCTGAACACCTTGCAGTCCACTTTGTGAAAATGTTAGTGTCCTTTTCTTACGTGGCTACATTTAAAATTAATAAATGACAAGTTGGAGGAGGAGGAGGGGTTGGAACCTCACCATCAATAATGCCCATGTGAGAATAAGACTCTTTTGTGTGTGGTTAAGCTCTCACAAGAAGAGTATTTTTGACGTTTTCCTGTCTGATGTATGCTGTTGTATCATGCACACGTCTTGTTTTATCTTTATATTAAGCAATAAAGTGTGTGTGCATTCCACTCATCTGCTTTCTCCATTTCACTACAAACATTCCAACCAGGAGCTCCTACATTGGTGAACCCGCAACAAACAGCAGCAGCTAGTGCAACTTAATCAGTGTTCTTTACCTGACTGTTATATGTGAAATGTGAAAGTGATGTTCTATCTGCAGTGTATGGCCGATGTCTGATGACCCAGCATACACACCAGATAGCAATGCCTTGTGGACTGATGCTCTTTCAGATGCCTGCAGCTAACACAGCTCCACTGCACTGCAACACTCTGCCCTAGTAACGAGGGTGCTGTGATCACTGGACACAGCCGGCACTATTTTTCATCCACAAAGCAACTTGATGCCACCCAATTCCTGGTATCCATATGCCGGGCAGCATTTATAGGCTCTCCGACATTCTGACACAAGAGTTTGAAGCTGACCATGAATCCGAGTGACATAAGAGAAGTCTCCAGTATTGTGCACCAGGACCAGGACTATGCCACTGCAGCCACCAATTGTGACAGTGACTTATTCCGATCTTACCTGTGGCAGTGTAATCTATGGTGACAGACTGTGCTCTCTCTCTCACACATCCTTCTGGACAGGTTTTGATATAATGACAATTCTTAATATAGATCATGATGATCTCTTATGTTCCCTTCATTGAGATGCTGTTTACTGTTGTCATGTTTTCTTATTTGCTTTCTACATCTACATCCACATCCATACTCCGCAAGCCACCTGACGGTGTGTGGCAGAGGGTACCCTGAGTACCTCTATCGGTTCTCCCTTCTATTCCAGTCTCGTATTGTTCGTGGAAAGAAGGATTGTCGGTATGCTTCTGTGTGGGCTCTAATCTCTCTGATTTTATCCTCATGGTCTCTTCGCGAGATATACGTAGGAGGGAGGAGCAATAGACTGCTTGACTCTTCGGTGAAGGTATGTTCTCGAAACTTTAACAAAAGCCCGTACCGAGCTACTGAGCGTCTCTCCTGCAGAGTCTTCCACTGGAGTTTATCTATCATCTCCGTAACTCTTTCGCGATTACTATATGATCCTGTAACGAAGCACGCTGCTCTCCGTTGGATCTTCTCTATCTCTTCTATCAACCCTATCTGGTACGGGTCCCACACTGTTGAGCAGTATTCAAGCAGTGGGCGAACAAGCGTACTGTAACCTACTTCCTTTGTTTTCGGATTGCATTTCCTTAGGATTCTTCCAATGAATCTGTCTGGCATCTGCTTTACCAACGAACAACTTTATATGATCATTCCATTTTAAATCACTCCTAATGCGTACTCCCTGATAATTTATGCAATTAACTGCTTCCAATTGCTGACCTGCTATTTTGTAGTTAAATGATAAGGGAACTATCTTTCTATGTATTCACAGCACATTACACTTATCTACATTGAGATTCAATTGCCATTCCCTGCACCATGCGTCTATTCGCTGCAGATCCTCCTGCATTTCAGTACAATTTTCCATTGTTACAACCTCTCGATACACCACAGCATCATCTGCAAAAAGCCTCTGTGAACTTCCGATGTCATCCACAAGGTCGTTTATCTATATTATGAATAGCAACGGTCCTACGACACTCCCCTGCGGCACACCTGAAATCACTCTTACTTCGGAAGACTTCTCTCCATTGAGAATGACATGCTGCGTTCTGTTATCTAAGAACTCTTCAATCCAATCACACAATTGGTCTGATAGTCCATATGCTCTTACTTTGTTCATTAAACGACTGGGGGGAACTGTATTGAACGCCTTGCGGAAGTCAAGGAACACAGCATCTACCTGTGAACCCGTGTCTATGGCTCTCTGAGTCTCGTGGACTAATAGCGCAAGCTGGGTTTCACACGACCGTCTTTTTCGAAACTCATGCTGATTCCTACAGAGTAGATTTCTAGTCTCCAGAAAAGTCATTATACTCTAACATAATACGTGTTCCAAAATTCTACAACTGATTGACGTTAGAGATATAGGTCTATAGTTCTGCACACCTGTTCGACGTCCCTTCTTGAAAACGGGGATGACCTGTGCCCTTTTCCAATCCTTTGGAACGCTACCCTCTTCTATGGTACACCGCTGCAAGTAAAAATCAGCTTCCTTTGCTCAGTGCTGCATTGGCTCTTTTTTGTTTTCTGCGTGCACTATCCCATAACAGGATACTTTACAGCCCACCTCCTCCCTTGAAGGTTCGAGTCCTCCCTTGGGCATGGGTGTGTGTGTTGTCTTTAGCGTAAGTTAGATTAAGTGGTGTGTAAGCTTAGGGACTGTTGACCACAGTTTGGTCTCATAGGATCTTACCACAACTTTGAACTTTTTGATGCTTCACAAACCTGGTCTACAATAGGGGTGCAAGTGTACACGAGCAATGTATAATGACTTGTGACCTCGTCATTGATTTTGGTGGTGAGTTCAGAGCTTCCTCGCATCAACTAGGCAATATTCAGCCAACTATTTCAGGTCTACACAGTAGCAACTCATGTGATTTTACTGGTCCATCTGTCTGGCATGATCCAGTTGAATCCATTCATAACCTTAAGGCGAGACTATCTATCAAAGCCGTGCGAGATGTTTCTTGGTTTGTCATCCGTGCTACACAGTCTAAGGGGTTTCATCTACTGGCTCCCCCAGACCACACAACCCAGCACATCAACAATAAAAGTTTTGTAGAGCATATATACATCATTTTCATCCCAAACTACTGCCATTCCAATAGGAGCACTGAGTAACATAGTTTGCAACCATTGACTACATCCTACAGAGTCATGGCATCTCCAATTACACTTCCCAGTTTGTCAACTTATTGAGCACGATAGGAGACCACACCTACATCATCTTCGGGAGGACGACGGTTCAATCCCGCGTCCGGCCATCCTGATTTAGGTTTTCCGTGATTTCCCTAAATCGCTCCAGGCAAATGCCGGGATGGTTCCTTTCAAAGGGCACGGCCAACTTCCTTCCCCATCCTTCCCTCATCCGATGAGACCGATGACCTCGCTGTCTGGTCTCCTTCCCCAAAACAACCAACCAACCTACATTATCAGTGATGTCAGTTGGCGCATCAGGCTAATGGCAAATTTGATACTGCCAAAGAGCCATTGCACCACTGGCAGTGTGTCAGTTATGATCAGTGATTTATAAGGATACACATGTCAACAGAATGCCATTGCAGCTTTTGAGACATCTCTTTGCATCTATCACCTCATTGTTCATGTCAGATGTTATGTTGTGGGCACCACAGATACAAATGTTAATGATTTTGCATGAGAGAGAATTGATGGAATGCAAATTTGCCCTGGTTGGTAGATTTTTCGCAGTCGTGCAGCAACAGCAACATGTAAATTACCAAACAATGGCCATCACCAGCACGTTCCCAGCACGACATGCTGTCTGAAGCCGCTAGCAGCTAACGTGATGCATTCTGCATACTTGGGAGAGATTAGGCCCCACTGTGAGGCCACTGCCCTTTGGCCAGCTGTGCCCACCTCCCCCATGGTGAACAATAACATTCCTCACACAGTTGGACTGTCGTGACCATGGCGGTATTGATTCAACTCTTGTTTTGGTGACAGGCATGCAACTGCTCGATGCAGTGCAACCACCCAAATGCAAGACATGATCCAGATAGCAGCATATGAAAATGATATCCATAGCTCCAATATGAGGGCCAAACTAATTTTACCCCGCCTCTAAATAAAAGTGGCCAACTCTTTGTGCTAGCACTCAAAAATCAATACTTTCTGACTGACATCAGCTCAGAAGCGAGCTCCATCCCCAGGGAGAAACCACCAATGAAGCTTAATACACTTGCCACCCAACTACATATGACAAATGATTGTCCTATCAAACTTTGTGGAACTGTCACATGCAACATAAACATTGGCCTACATGACAAATTTCCATGGCAGTTGCCACTGTTCAACAGCTGTATTTGGGTGCAGATTTCCTCTGTCACTTCCATCTCTCTCCAGATTTGATGCAAGAAATCCACAGAGTCTGTACCTGGCTCCACCAGTAGTTTGCCACTTTATACACAGCTGCCTTTGAGAACACTTGGCCACAGGAATCTTTCCACATGACCTACATGTGTGAGACAGCAACCCTCACAGCATCAGCAGTGGACAAACATGTACAGAATGCAATGCATGTTCCACCACAAACTTAGGTCAGTATGATTATTTTTTCTCTCAGTAACATCAAATTCTGTGATTACATAAAAGTTATCGACTGATGCTCCTCCTTAACCACAAAGCGCCTAGGACAAAACACTTGCCTTTAAGCATGCAAACAGAGCTTAATGGCACCACACCCACTACCCAGCTACCTCTACAGCCTAGGATTTCCCCATCGCAGCTTGGCGTTTTCAGGACAGATCGGCAATTGCAACACAGCTGCCCCCACTGACCTCCACCCTACCTCAGCCAGTATTACCTGTATTGAGATGGGGGTGAAGATCACATCACATTCTTTTGCTTCTCTCTCATCAAGAAACAGCCCAGCGATGTCCTGCATAGCAACCAGCTGTGGCACTGTTGGTCAAGTGTGCCTGCACGAAGATGTCAGTAGATACAGCCTCTGGGGACTGCTTCCTCCAGTTCACTGCATTCCCGAAGGGGCAGGGTCTCCATGGGGCCCTCACTTTGATAATGCAAGTGCAAGATAATGAGACCCTTTCATGTGTTGTTGAGCTCCATTGAGGAGAGTACCTGTAATGTTTTACAGTATGCTATTTTATCGTGTACCTGCATTTTGTTGTATCTCCATATTAAGTAACAAGGTGTGTGTGAATTCCCTTCATCTGCTCTCTGTATTTCACTGTGAGCATTCCAACCTGGATTTCCCACAAGCTGACATGGCCACATTTGCCAATTAGACTAACCGCAAGTGTAAACTTAACATGATCTACTTCTTTGCCCACACCTCTTGGGGTGCTGGTCGCACTAATCCCCTTCATATTTACTGGACCTTGCTCTTGTCTGTATTGGAATATGGTTGCTGGGTTTATGGTTCAGCAGCATACTCAGTTTGGATGGAGTTCATCATGGAATCAGATTGGCCAGTGGCACTTTCTGGACTAGGCCCTTAAGACATTTTCCTTGCTGAAGGAGATCTTTGCTCTTCAGTTCCAAATGTACCAGCCCTTGCTCACTTCTCCAATCATCATCATCAGATAATTTCCTAATCAGCCAACATATCAAATCGTATTTTGCATACAAGGTGCATTGACTCCATGACTCCTACCCTCTGGTTAGATTGTAAGTTAAAATGTGCATTGAGATCATCTGCCAGGACCTCCACCTAACCTCCTTAGAATGTGTACCCCATGTTTTCCTTACGAATTTCCCCCTCTTCCCCTTCCCTCCCTTAGTTAACACCTAGGCCAAGATTTAAGAGCAATCTATTTCAAGGTCCTAAGGTTTGTCACTCCCATCACCTTTCAGCATCTAGTCCACCAGGGTGTTACTATCATTTACACTGATGGCTTTAAAAACATGTATAGGACAGGATATGCTCATACATCTCTTGTGGTCAACATTTGTTGCTGGGAATGTGTAGTGTGTTTATGGTAGAGCTGATAGCCATTAACAGAGCCTTATGTTTTATTAAACAGACCTCCATCAACTGCATTTTTATATGTGTTTATTCAGTCGAGCAGTCTCCAGGCTATTGGTCAATGTTCATCTTCTCACCCTTTGGTATCTGCTGTAGATGACCCCTTTGACCTTAGTCTTACTGCCCGCTCAGTTGTCTTTTTCTAGGTCCCAAGTCATGTGAGTATCCCAGGGAATTAACTGGCCGGCCGTATGGTAAGAGAAGTGATTATTCATCCAACATTCTGTTTAATGATCTCAGATATGGATTTACAGATATACATTAGACCTTCCTCACTTGGAGATGGAACATCATCAGGTGAGGATGTCTCCTGCCACATGCTGGATCTGAGGGACCCTCGACCCTACTTCCTTTCTCTGCTGCCTCAATCATCCCTTGTTTACTCTGTTTTAATAGCTTTTAGATGTGGTTAGCTCCATTTCTGTTGCACCCTATTTTCTGTTTCAGGATTAGTGCTCTGATGCATAGTGGATGCTGTTCCCTTCTTTAATGCTTAGACTATAAATGGGTTGGGAGTAGGACAGCTGTGGGGAGAGAGGGCCCTTGTAGCATGCAGAGTCCTTGGGAACACTCTCCTAGCCCCACACACTTACTGGCCTGATTAGTTTTCTTATCTTGTTTTACTATTGTAGTTCAAACTACTGTCCATTAGGTTTGCAGCCTTCTCACAATTACTATTAAGAATCTCCTGGATGGAAGGCATTCTTTATTCTGTCCTTAATTGGATTGGCAGGGGTCAGATGTGGGTGGGGTTTCTCTCACTACCATGAGCCCTAGAAGAGCCATTGTCCATGACCTGTGTAGCAGCCTGACCCATATATTTTTACTTCTATTTAAATTCCTTCTGATCTCTGGCATCAGTATTGCTTTCAGTGCCTGCATCTACCACTCCTACATACTTTCATGATCCAATCAAATTTCTGGCATGTATAACATCCCTTTCCCTTCCAAATATGTAGACCATTTCCAGAGGGTGACATAGTAAGATGATTTTTAGTGTCTATCACTTAAATTTTGAAGACTGTTCAGTTGGTTAATAACACAAACATTACAATACAGCTAGACTTGTGATTTTTATTAATAATTTTTCATTAGGCAATTCCATATCATGCCACTAAACAATTGGTTAAGAGAAAAGCAACAATATTTACAAGGAGTGTGTCACAGAATGTGATTCTAATATTAAAGAAAGAGAGTGCCAGGCCAAGACAGCTATTCGTGAAAGTTCACAAAAGAGAGCTGGAATAGAAGTGGTGCCGGCCGTGGTGGCCGTGCGGTTCTAGGCGCTGCAGTCCGGAACCGCGGGACTGCTACGGTCGCAGGTTCGAATCCTGCCTCGGGCATGGATGTGTGTGATGTCCTTAGGTTAGTTAGGTTTAATTAGTTCTAAGTTCTAGGGGACTGATGACCTAAGATGTTAAGTCCCATAGTGCTCAGAGCCATTTGAACCAATAGAAGTGGTGCTGGTGGGCAGCACCAGTTGTCACTTATGTCACTTATACTTCTGCATTGTAGACACAAGAAGTTACTTGTTGCTCCCACCAAGAGTGAAAAAGAAGTGTAATTTGGTTTCTGCAAGCAGAATGGAATTGTGCAGCAGAAATTAATTGGAGAATGAGCCGAGTGACTTCAGACTGATGGTGTTAATGTGTGAATGGTGCCGAAAGTTTAAAGATGGCTGAAATGACATGTGTGATGAAGGGGGCCAAGAGCGCAAGTCTTTCGTTACAGCCGACCTAGCTGAACAAGTTGACAGAATGGTTAGAGAAAACAGTACATTCACCATAACTGCTCTGTCTATGGAAATTCTGAAATTTCAAGATCTGTCGCACACTCTGTCGTTACTGTACATTTAGGCTACAAAAATCTTTGTGCTTGTTGGGTTGCAAAAATGTTGACGGACACCCACAAAAGTCACCGAATGGCCTCAGCTTTGAATTTCCTTGACCATTAGCACTTTTTGAAATCAATTGTTACTAGAGATGAAACTTGGATCCAATACAGCACATGGGAAACAAAATGACAATCACAGCAATGGACGCCTCCAAATTCACCAAACAAACCAAAAAAATTCAAACAAATATTCAACAACAGAAACGTTATGTCTACTGTGTTTTATCACCAAACAGGTGTGTTGCTTGTAGAGTTTATGCAGCCCGGAACCACTATCAATGCAGTTGCTTATTGTAAAACTTTACGACATTTGCGGAGAGAGGGGGGGGGGGGGGGGGGGGGAGAAGAAACCACCAGAGGAATTCTGACTTCAGGAATTGTGTTGCTCCATGACAACGCTCGTCCACACACTGCTGGCACAACCCACAACCCAGTGGCTCTTTGAACAATTTCAGTGGAACATTTTTGATCATCCGCTGTACAGAGCTGACCTGGCACCCAGTGACTTTCACCTTTTCCCTGAATTGAAGCTGTGGCTAGGAGGGAGGCACTTACAAACCAATGAAGGTCTTCAAAACAATGTCAATGCTCCTTTGAAATCATTGGCAGCAACATTTTTTGAAGAGGATAGTGCAAAGCTTGTCCATAGGTACGATAAATGTCTCAGTCTTTTCGGTGATTATGTTGAAAAGTAACCGTAAGTGTACAAAACGTATGGTAATAAAATAATAGTTTTCTATGAACTTGTCTTTTATTTATAGCCTGTCGGAGGTTGGAAAAAAGGCCCTTTTAGATATCAGTAATGTCATATCTCAATAAGGAGCTTGAAACTTTCAGCACAGGTCAGCAGCATGTAGAGGAACTGTGGCTCGAGTTTAAAAGAATAGTTAACTGTGCACCGGATAGCTATGTACCTAATAGAACAGTTCATAATGGGAGGGAACCTCCATTGTATTCAGTCACTGTAAACAAACTTCTAAAGAAACAGAGATTGCTGCATAATAGGTGTAAAACAAAGCGGAGAGCTGTAGATAAAGAGATGCTGAATGTTACGCATTTGGCTGTCAAGAGAGCAACGTGTGATGCCTTCAATGACTACAGTTGCAGAATATTGTCAAAAGACCTTTCACAAAATCCAAAGAACTTCTGGGTGTATTTTAAGGCTGTTATTGGCACCAAAGTTATTGCCTAGTCCCAAGCGAATGAGCCACTGAAACAGAGGTTAGCAAAGCAAAAGCTGAAATACTTAACTCCATTTCCAAATTTTCCTTTACAAAGGAAAACCCAGGAAAATTGCTCCAATTTAGTCCTCATACCACTGAAAAGATGAATGAAATAAGTATTAGTGTTAATGGTGTTGAGAAACAATTAAAATCATTGTAAGTGAGCAATGCTCCAGGTCCCAAAGGAATCCTTGTCAGATTCTATACTGAATTTACGTCTGAGTTAGCCCCTCTTGTAACTAAAATCTATTCTAGGTCCCTTGAACAAAAAATCATGCCTAGTTCATGGAAAAAGGCACAGGTCATACCCATCTACAAGAAGGGTAGTAGAAGTGACCCACAAAACTATTGTCCAATATCATCAATTTGTTGTAGAATCTTAGAATATATTCTGAGCTCAAACATAATAAGGTATCTTGAACAGAATGACCACCTCAATGCCAACCAGCATGGATTTTGAAAACATCGATCATGTGAAACCCAATTTGCACTTTTCTCACATGTCATACTGAAAACTTTGGATCTAGGCCATCAGGTAGATGCATTGTTTCTTGATTTGCAAAAAACATTTGACTCGGTACTGCATGTGTATTGTCAAAAGTATGATCATATGCATAGCAAGAGAAATTTATGACCGGATTGAGGACTTTTTGGCAGAGAGAACACAGAATGCTTTCTTGAGTGGAGAGTGATTGTCTGATATAGAAGTAACTTCAGGTGTGCCCCCGGGAAGTGTTGGGACCCTTGCTGTTCCCGTTGTGCAGTAATGACCTTGCAGACAGTATTAATAGTAAAATCGGGCTTCTTGCAGAGGATGCACTTATCTGTAATGAAGCTCTTCCTAAGAGGAGCTGCATAAAAATTGTCAGATCTTGACTTTAGCAAGGATGTACCCTCTGTCACGCACTTCACAATGGAATGTAGATGTAGATTTTTTACCTCCTATCTGCTGTGTGTGTGTGTGTGTGTGTGTGTGTGTGTGTGTGTGTGTGTGTGTGTGTGTGTGTGTGTGTGTGTTTTGTGTTTTACAGTCATATTAAAATATTTATCTTCCATATTCTTTTTCATGTTCTTTTTCTTTTCACAGAGGGCAGAAGCCATAATGGCAATTTATCCTGAGGGACATAAAAGAGCTGCTGTCATTCCCTTGCTCGACTTAGCACAACGACAACATGGATGGTTACCAATTTCAGCAATGCACCATGTTGCTGAACTTCTTGGCATGCCACGAATGCGTGTCTATGAAGTTGCAACATTCTACACAATGTTTATGAGGTAGTGTTGAAGGACAAGAGGAGTAAATTTGTTAATGAGCTGCATTCTTCTGACATGTTATGTTGCTACAGACTAGATATAATTATGTAAGTTGTTACTGGAGGCCAGTTCTGTACAGTATTTTTTGTTCACATTGGTCACTAAGCATCTGAAAGCACCCTCACAGAAACATGAACTTCAATGGACACCAGTAAATAATTCTTGTGAAATGTGGACAAGTTGAACAAAGACTGTCATGATCACAGGAGTTCATTATGCATGAAATATGGCAAATTGTACTTTGCTTTGGATTCTAGTTTGAACAGTAGCCCCCTTTATAATTGTTGAGGTGCTTTGTTACATGTTTTAGGAGATTCACAAAAGCATACCTTCACTAATAGGACAACAATTGGTAATGAGGTGGTGATCATTTAAAATACTGAACATTGATAAGCTTTCTACTTTGTCGTATCTTGTCAGACTATTGAATGGCACAATAATTGTCTTTCAGCAGCACCTTCCTTCACGTTTTGTTAGTGTCATTTTAATTCTGATTGTGGCAAAACTGTTTGACATGTATGCACTTCATTCCTTCTCCCACGTTATTTTAGTCTGCCACATAGAACCTTTTTGTCAGACTTCCATGAAAATATATTGTTCTGCAATCTTTTACCTTATTTTAATCTGTAGGACTTCAATCTTCCATGATCATCCTATTTTTTAATATTTGTCCTTTGACCCAAATTATTTTAAATGCTTTCATATTTAATTCTCCTTCTATTAAACAGAAGCTTTGCTTGTGTTGCTTACAGTTCTTGCAGCCACCAAATGGCCCCACTAGTGATTTTACAAGGAAATACCCAGCTTCTAAGACCATCTCCGCCCACAGGAATCATTTTTAGGGAACTGAATTCTTCTTTCCTTTTTTGCCATCGACACCTATTTCCTTATGTTTCAGAGGTTGCGTTGTATGAGAAAACACCTAGAAAACACCATGATAAATGGATGATAAATCCACATTGTGATTTCTTACATCTGTAAGGCTCATATTTATGCTAGACTGTTGTGTACTACCTCCACTCTGTGTGCATAAACATTACATGTAAAAGCTTCAAAATATTTAGAGTGCTTCCTTTTCCTGTGTCATTTGAGTAATAAAATGTGCTTTCTTTTTCCAGGCAGCCAACTGGCAAGTTCCATGTGCAAGTCTGCACAACAACACCTTGTTGGTTAAGAGGCTCTGATGATATTATGAACTGTATCAAAAGGAAATTAGGAGTAGGACCTGGGGAGACGACAAAAGATGGGATGTTCACGGTATCAGAAGTAGAATGTTTGGGGGCTTGTGTGAATGCCCCCATGATACAGGTCAATGATGACTATTATGTAAGTACAATCAGGGTTCACATTTTTTCATTATTTTACATGTATTTGTAACTGTCGATGTACAGTATAAGCATCGTGACTTGTGACTTAATTGTTTCCCACTAGCCCAGTCTTATGACAGGTTAATTGTAACAGCTTAATTTGTTGCTTGATACTGGTGTGAGTGTCTTTTTGTCGTAGTGTGAGATATTCAAGCAAAGTATGTGACTTTCTGTGAATGAAAGTGTAGTTATAGTTCTGTGTGTGTATAATTGAAGCATCTCTGTGCTGGTTCATTTGAGAAGACTTGTGAAATTTCTTGTGAACAGTTCCTGAACTCCAGTACCGAAAAAGAAGTGTTCAGATGTTGATGAAATGGCAATCCAGTGCTGATCTATCTAATTATAAACTTACGCATTATTTTTCAGTTGAAGTCTGGAAACAGTTGTAAATATTTTGCAAAAAATTAATTTTAACCTGAAAAAAATCTATCAGGAGGCTTTTGCAACAGACAGGTGTTCATCATATATAATGTCATTATGTCCTTAAGTCGATATAGCAGAAACCCTACCATGTTTTGTGTGTTCAGGCATTCAGTCACATGTTTATAAGATTTCAAAGTAGTGGAAAGATTGGCAACATGTTTTAAATGTTCATGGCAACATGTTTTAAATGTTCATAAATGTAAAATTTTGCGCTTCACAATGATAGTAGCTTATGATGACAATATCAGTGAGTCACAATTGAATCGGTCAATTCAAATAGCTCAGTGTTACAATCAGCGAGAATATGAAATGGAACAATCACATTAGGCTCAGTCAAAAGTCAAGCAGATGGTAAAATGTGGTTTGTTTGTAGAATAATAGAAAAATGCAGTTAGTTTACTAAAAGGCTTGCATACAAAATACTCATCCAACCACCTTAGACTAATAGTCAAGTGTGTCAGACCCATACCAAACAGGACTAACAGGTAATATTGAATGTATACAAAAAAGGGTGGAATGAATGGTCATGGGTTTGTTTGACACAAGGGATAGCATTGTGGAGATGCTGAAAAAACAGAACTGGTGGGCACTTGAAGATAGAAGCAAATTATCCTGTGAAAGCCTACTTAGAAAGTTTCTAAAATCAACTTTAACTGATGAGTCTAGGAGTGTGCTACAACCCCCTTCATATCCCTCTCATACAAATTGCGAAGATAAGATTAATTACAAAGCAGACAGAAGTGTTCAAGCAATCATTCTTTCTGTGTTCAACATGTGAATGCGATGGGGAAAAAGCCCTAAAATTTGTACTATGGGAAGTACTTTCTACCATGCACTTCAGTGTAGAGTGCAGAGAATATATATAGATACTTCCAGCTAATAAAGAAAATAAGGTTAAGTACTGCAAAAAAAGTATGGTATGTGGTTTCTGGTAGTCGAATTACTGACCCATTGTTCTTCAAAACCACTGCCAGTATATCTGGTTATCTTCACCTTTTTGGAAATTTTTGTTTGTGGCTGCCTCATTCACATAACATACATGGTAATGATTTTTCTGTAAGTGGACATTTAAAATAAAACTTGCATGAAATAACACTAAATCAGTTGGCCAATTGAAAGAAAACATACACCAGAGTATTGAAATAATTTATGTTTCAGTTATGTGCAGAGTGGTTTTGAATGTGATATAAAGAGCATAAAAATGCTTTGAGATGTTGGGCAACCAACTTCAAAATATGCTACAATTTTCAACATTTTCAGATCCTCTTACACAGTCCTATTAGGAACTGCATCCTATTCACATGCAGTGTCTGTTTGGGAACTGGAGACGCCATATTTCTGTGAATGAGGATAGATGTGAAGTTCCAACGAATGGCATATACTTTTGCTGAATGCAGCTACTGTGTTGTGGATGAGCGGAAAGGATTCTGTCAGAAGCCCATAAGATGGTACATATAGGATGGTGCCAGAGTGTCCATTTGTTGGCTGTAAATTTTGTGGTATACATAACCTTGAAAGGAAAAGCAGCAAACTGTAAAGTGTAATTTATTGTATTCATAAGAAAGGCTTGTTGGGAGTTAGTAGGGCACTGGTAAAATTATTGTTGGGTGCTATTGAGACCCTGCAGATAGGAGAAACTGGCATTCAGAGAGGTAATGTGTTTGATGACAAGCAGATAATCAAATAGTCAGATGTGGTAGAGGCAGTGTGTTATGTGGTTATTTCTTATGTGGAAAAAGGGAGAATGGCCTTCAAAAATCTGTTTCACAGGAGAAAGCAGGAAGAAAATCATTTTTGGCAAGTCCTGCATGATTGAATTTTCGTACACCACCACCTTGCTGAATACCCAGTAACAGATTGAATAACATCTTTGACCTTGCACTTCCAATATCTCTGCAGTTCTAGGATCTAGTTGCAATTACAAATGCTGAATTATTTGTCTTCTTCCTAATAGTTTCCCTCTTTCTTTTGCTCCAAGAGGAAAATATTTTCATTCCATGAGACTTAGAGCAGTCTTTATTTAGTACCTGTGTTGATCAGATCTTTAAGATTTTGGAGAATACACACATCTGTCAATCCTTTTTCATATCTGATAATTACTTGTACATATAACAGCTGTGCATTTTATTTATGTGTACAGGAGGACCTAACTGTGAAAGATACTGAAGAAATTTTGGATGACCTCAAGAATGGAAAGCAGCCTAAAGCTGGACCAAGGTATTTTCTCAGAAGCTATTGTCCCCGTTTCCCCCTCTCTCCCTCTTCCTCTTCCTCTCCCCCCTCTTCCTCTCCCCCTCTTCCTCTTCCTCTCCCCCTCTTCTCTTCCTCTCCCCCTCTTCTCTTCCTCTCCCCCTCTTCCTCTTCCTCTCCCCCTCTCTTCCTCTCCCCCTCTCTTCCTCTCCCCCTCTCTTCCTCTCCCCCTCTCTTCCTCTCCCCCTCTCTTCCTCTCCCCCTCTCTTCCTCTCCCCCTCTCTTCCTCTCCCCCTCTCTTCCTCTCCCCCTCTCTTCCTCTCCCCCTCTCTTCCTCTCCCCCTCTCTTCCCCTCCCCCCCTCTCTCACTCTCTCTCTCTCTCTCTCTCTCTCTCTCTCTCTCTCTCTCTCTCTCTCTCTCTCTCACACACACACACACACACACACACACACACACACACACACACACTCACTTTTTACCTTTCTTGTGTTCTGTGCATATCATTTCTGCCTGTACTCTGATTTTTCTTGAGTGTAGTTCTCTTACTGGATTCATTGAAGCCAGAAGTGCATTTAGTAATATGGAATTTGTACAAGTTTTGTTTACTTTCTGTCTCTCCTTTGTTGACAGAGTAACTGTTTTTTATTGTTGGAAATCCAGAGATTCACAATTGTTTCTTAGTTAGCACATCTCATCAGCCCTTCTCTAGTTAATTTTCAGCTGTTCATCTTAGCTACAAACATAAACTTATTTGCCAGTGGAAACTGCAGGTAGAAGTATCAACAATATAAGGAAAATGTAGATTATTCACTGTAAGTCATCCTTATGGTAAGTAGCAATCTGTCTTTTCCTTACATTGTCAATAACATTATTTGAGATAACCAGTTAGCATAAAATATCTTATAAAAGGAAGAAAAAGGTTGTTACAAAAACTGAATTATCATCCATGATAAGTGTTTCAAATTTTTGAGGACAGGTATTCAATCATATTGATATAGCTTTTGCCAGACACATATGATCGTTATTTTCAGCCATAATGCTACATTTGAGAACCGTGACTGTGTGGGATAATTATTTATTTGCAATTTCTGTTACCAGTCACTTTCATTTGTTTTATGTTTAATGAAACATAATAAAACATGTTTAGAACATACATACATACATACATACATAGAAATGTTGCTTAAAAATAAATTGTCTTAAACTAAATTAACCTAGAACTTTTTGTCCATTGTTCGTTACTGTAGGGGCTGGTGTGGCATATGGGGGGCGGGGGGATGTGGATGGCCAGAACTCAATGCCAGTGATGTCTTGTGCTGGTTTTTCTTGTTGGTTATGTATGACATCACAGCCTGTATAGGATGCAGATAGTTTTGCATCAGTTGTGTGTTGCAAAAATCATGCGAAAGGCTTTTATATGGCAGTTGATTGCTTATGATTTTATCACCTTGTAGCTTCACTTACGTCATTGGTCTAATGGCAGAGCTGTTGAGTAACGTTACACTACTGCACTTTGTTTTTGTCACTGCTTTTCAATGCAATTCAGTGCACAAATTGTTTCAATATTTAAACATTATGCACTTAATACAAGATGGCGGACTTGTAGCATGGGACTCACAAGGGAACCTCCCCATTACACCCCCCTCAGATTTAGTTATAAGTTGGCACAGTGGATAGGCCTTGAAAAACTGAACACAGATCAATCAGGAAAACAGGAAGAAGTTTTGTGAAACTACGAAAAAAATAAGCAAAATATACAAACTGAGTAGTCCATGTGCAAGATACGCAACATCAAGGATAGTGTGAGCTCAGGAGTGCCGTGGTCCCGTGGTTAGCGTAAGCAGGTGCGGAATGAGAGGTTCTTGGTTCAAGTTGCGATGGGGAGGTTCCCTTGTCAGTATCGGTTATCGATATTTTGTATCAATATTCTTGGTACTGACAGATTTGTTGTTGTTTATTTACTTTGAAACATCTTGAATCTGTTGAGTTAGAACTGGCTTCAGACTGTTGAAGAAATTTGAGTGTTTGAATTCGGTTATCTCATTAAGAGTGTTATTTCCATGTTTTGTATTATGAATGAAAATTTCCATTTCTTCCATGACATCCACTCTGTTACTTTTTCCTATTTTGTGTAAATTTTCGAGGTTGTCTTGGATTTTTAAAGGGTGGCCTGTGTCCTTAACATGAGTTACTACTGCTGATTTGTTACATTTGTCGAGTCTGTAGCAGTCTAAATGTTCTTTGACTTGAGTTCTGAAATTTCTGCGTGTTTGGCTTATGTAATATTTATTCCATTGCTGCAGGCAATTTTGTAAATGCCAGATGCACCAATATTGTATCTGGTGGTTGCATATTGTGAATAAGCTTCCTACTTATGTGGTTGTTGATGCTGAAGCTGATTTTTACAACTGTGTTTTTGAATAGTCTTGCTAATTTGTCAGATACCATTCCAAGATATGGAATTTTTACATATTTGACTGCTGGGGCACTGTCAGTTGTGAGTGTAGTTTGATGTTGTTTGTTCAGTTTATTTTTTATCTGTTGTGACATGGTATTAATTAGTGAAGGATCATATCCATTGTTTATTGCAGTATATGTTATGTTCTAAATGCATTGTATTATGTTTGATTGAACATAAAACAAATAAAAGTGACTGGTAGCAGAAATTACAAATAAATAACATATGATAGTTATTGCATGAGCAGATAATATATTCCTGTGAAAACAAAGATTTTTGATTAATTGCACCTTTATTGCTGTTTATCACGCTATTCCAATTAATTTTATATTTCAGGAGTGGCCGTTATGCTGCAGAACCAGCAGGTGGCCTCACATCACTAAAGGGAGAACCTCCAGGCCCTGGTTTTAAAGTGCGCTCAGATCTCTGAACTGTGTTAAAGTAATGATTTAAATAAAAGTGTATGTAATTAATAAATATTTTATGTTGGTAACAATAGATGTCCTGCATTGGTAACATGTTTTATGTTTTACTTACTGGTATTGTTATTTACTTGGATCTTTAGGTGCTTTCCTGTTTATTATTATTTTAGTATTCACTTTAGTAATGTAAGTTCCAGGATGGACACACACTCTCTCTCTCTCTCTCTCTCTCTCTCTCTCTCTCTCTCTCTCTCTCTCTCTCTCTCATGTGACCACAAATGAAGCAAGAATTATGAAGGCAGTTGTGTGGAAGAATAGTTTCTTAGACAAGCAGATGGTCTTTTGTTCACATAAATAATATGACAGCATCTGGTCTTTCTTATCAGTCCCAGACATTTTCACATTGTATTTGACAATTGGCATTGTGATTATTTGCTGGTATGTATTCATCACTTGTTCTCTTTTATAATGAAATTCTGTGAAATTGTTACTAACTTCCATTTTCTGATCATCACTGCTTGCAAAAATTGAGCAATTTTATTTCCTTTACTTAGTATTGCATATACAGTTTCTTTAGGGTTAAATAGGAGGAACACCCCTAAAGTCCCAGTGCAATCGGTTTTCAGGTTCGATACAGATTTAGCTAATGTAGAGGATTTGTAATAATTTTCCATGAAAATAAGGTGGCCAACAAGCAGCTTATCCTCCAACAAATGCAGAATGACCTTTTCAGCATGAGATTTTCCACCCAGATTGTCACGCATCCCCACATACAAAGTGAAGTATTTATGAAACCATCTGGGTTGTTCAGTGTGTTCATTTTAATTCCATATTTATGCCTTTTGTTTCGTTTATATGGTCCAAAAGACAATGTTTCCCTCCAAAGAAATGTTGATTCGCCTGAAGATAGATCTCTTCCTGGGTAATACACTTGACATGTTCTATTTTTAAAATAATTTAGTTGAGACCCTATATTGTGTAATCAGTCATCTTATTTTCTTTGTCCTAGCTGTAGATTTTTAGCAAAATGCAATGAATGTAAGATAATATATCTGTCTTTGCTCATACTCATCACTATTCTTCTATTTTAAAACAGAAGATCATCCAGTAGTAATCGGACAGATTTCAAGTTACCTGTATGTAATGAAATACTCAGGAGACAAGTATTTTGTCTATAGTAACAGGTTTCCAGCTATAAATCCTAGACTTGTTCTTCATATTACTGCTAAGAAGCATATTCACAGTCTGTGTCATCAACTATTTGCTAAGTAAGAAGTAGCCTAAAGAAATCCATTGGTGTATTGCTAGTAAGATGAATAAGCAATCATTCTCATTTTGTAAACACATTTTATGTAGTTAATCATGCCAAGTCTCACAGGATTTATTAACTTCTGCCAGTGTGGTTTATTCATCAACAACAATTACATCACTATCATTGTCTATATCTTCCAATTCTGCACTTTCATGAAACAAATTTGAAAGCTCTGCTTCCACGCTATCATGGCTTTGGCAAGTTTTTGTGGTCTTGACATTCTAGCTATCCTCCTCCGATTCTTTATTATTGAATTCAGAATCACTATCTTCTAATATGTTCAATAACTGATTGACAGTGATTTTTTTTTCTTCTTACTCTTTTTAGTGTTAGAAGATCCTGATGTTGGTTGATTAGTCACCATTTTAAACAATGTATGCCTCAGACAACTAAGAACAAGAAAACGAAATTGTAGACATCATTGCTTGCATAAACATGTGTTCACAGCTGCAAAACAAGACTGAGTAGTACACCTACTTGTAATCTTATGCCACACTGGCTCAATGGTAACAGAAATGCTTATAAGCATTAGAAACACTGGGCTAGAGGCTTGTTTTGATGTTTGTAAGCACCAGCTGCAGCGAACATGTTGATACATCCACATTCCTTATTTTAAAAAATCTACTTATCAAGTGGTGGCAGAAGGCACACATAAGACAGTTGTCATTGGCAAGCTTTCGGAGCCAGTGGCTCCTTCAGGCAGAAGGGTTGAAGAGGAAGAAAGTGGGGTGAAGGAAAAGGACTGTAGAGGTCTAGGAAAAGAGGTAGATGTTGGGAAAGTCACCCAGGACTGCAGGTCAGGGGAGACTTACTCCATGGGATGACAAGGAAAGACTGATTGTTGGGTACTGCATTGGATGAGATTAGAAAAGCTGAGAGCTTAAAGGTGTAAGACAGGGTACTATGCAGACATACATTACTGCTTAAACATCATGCATGAGTTAATGACAGTTCATTGTACGTAACAGAGGTAGGAGGGGGCAGTGAAAAGTAAATGGGTAAGACAATGAAAGATGTAGAAAACTAAAACAGAGTGATGCAAAGATTAGTTACTGTGAAGAAATGCTGAGATGGAAGAAATCAACATAAATTATGGCCAGGTGGTTGGCAAGAACCAAGGACATATTGTTGTCCTAGGTCCCACCTGCAGAATTCTGAGAAATTAGTGTCTAGGGGAAGAATCCAGATGGCGAGTGTGGCGAAACAGGTGCCTAGGTCACGATTGACATGTTGTAGAGCATATTCTGCAACAGGATATTGTGAGTTGCTAGCATACACCTCGTTTCTATGCCCACTCATCCTAATTAATTTGGCGGTAGTCATGCTGATGTAAAAGCCTGAACACTGTTTACATAACAGCCGATATAGACATGGGTCATTTCACAGGTGGTACTGTCAAAGGGAGAGCCACCTGGAAATGACACAGGTCATACACCAGCTGTTATGTAACCACTATTCAACCTTCTACATTGGTGTAACTACCATCAAATTTTTAATTAGGATGAATGGGCATAGGCAGAGGGTGTACCCTGACAACTCACAATATCCTGTTGCAGAGCATGCTCTACAACATGACAATCAGGACCTCAGCACATGTTTCATCACACATGCAATCTGGATTCTTCCCCCAGACAACAGTTACTCAGAACCTTGCAGGTTCTCGCCACCCACCTGGCCTTAATTTATGTTAATTGCTTCCATCTCAGCATTTCTTCACAGTAACTACTCTTCGCTTCACTATGTTTTAGTTTTCTACATCTTTCATCGTCTTACCCATCTATTTATCACTGCCCCCTCCTACATCTGTTACGTATAGTGCACTTACTTTCCACTCTTAACTCATGCATTATGTTTGAGCAGTAATTTATGACTGCTTATTACCCTGACTTCCACCTTTAAGCTCTCAGGTTTTCAAATCTCGTCCGATGCACTCCCCAACAGTCAGTTTCCTCCTTATCCTGTGCGATAAGTCTACTCTGCCCTGGGGTTCTGGGTGACTTTCCCAAAATCTATCCCTTTTGTAGACCTCTCCAGTCATTTCCTTTCACCCCTCTTCCTTCCCCTTCGACCCTTCTGCATTGAGGAGGAGCCACTGGCTCAGAAAGCTTGTGAATTACAACCATCTTTCATGTGTGTGTTCTGCTCCCTCATGGTGAGTAGATTTTTTTATCTATCCAATTAAATTATTTTCTCAATAATTGAGTGTTTCCATTGTTACATTCCTTATTTTTTCTTTCCTATTAACTCTAATTACCCACAAGATCCACATTTAGAAAGCATGCAAGTTCTGCTGGTTTCAGTGCCCTTTGTTCAGCACCAGTACAGCGGTATTTCATATGAAACACCTCCAACCTTTTCCTTTGTTGTTTACCCAAGGGCCTAAAGAAATTTTACATTTTTGTAAAAGGTTTCCTTTCCCGTTATTATCCTTCTTTCACTACTTCTTTGCATCTCATATTGCTACTTATTCTAAAGCTTAGATATTTAAAAAAAAAACTGCTGGTAATTAAGCACTAGTCCAAAATTAAGCCCCCCTGTGGGTCTGGGGGGTAGAATAGGCCCGAGATATTCCTGCCTGTAGTACGAAGTGACTAAAAGGAGTGTTTAGCCCAGTTTCTTATTGTCGCATTGCAGTCCTGCCCATTCTCCATCTCTTGGGAAAGGACACCTTCCTGGGTGCGTTTTCCACCATACACTGTGCTGTGTCGATTTCTGCTTTGACAATGACCATGGACTTCTTTGCACCTGATATCCAGCACGGTAGCCAGTCCGTTGTGGTGGGGCTGCCATGTACCCTGTTGGTTGTAGCCCCCTGACCACACAGGGGTTGCTCTGCTGATGCCTGCGCCATTACCATCCCCCTGGGGCAACGGGGCTTCTGGCAATGGCCATCCTGCCAGGTGGCCTATGCTGCAGCTGGGTGGTGCCCATGGGGAGGGCCCCTGGTTGGAGTGGGTGGCATCAGGGCGGATGACAAGAGATGAAGCGTAGTCCACCATCTCTTGCTGGTATTGAAACACCAGCAGTCTCTAAGTGCTCATGAGCTCAATTCAACGTACAGAAGTATGACCCCAGATTGTTCCCCTTCTTGGCCACACCACAGGAGGAATGTCAGGATAAGGATGGCAGCTGATCTTATTCACCCCGGTACCTTGTATGTTAGAGAGCTGATGGGGAATCTTTCATGAGGATGAAGCCTCAGTTTTTTGTTGAGCATTTAGAGGACAAATTCGGGGAGGTGGAGGGTTTGTCCAAAATGAGATCTGGGTTAGTCTTGATCAAAACAGCATCCTCTGCCCAGTCACAGGAGTTACTCGCTTGTGACAACCTGGGGGTTGTTTCTGTAACCATCACACCCCATAAGAGCTTAATTATGGCCTAGGGTATTATATTTCACAGAGACCTCTTTTGCAGTCCGACAATGAGCTGCGTGCCAATTTAGAGCGGCGAGGTGTAAATTTCGTCCAGCGTGTTCACCGGGGTCCGAAGGATAATCAGGTTGCCACTGGTGCCTTCATCTTGGCCTTTAAGGGTGATACATTGCTCAAGAAGGTCAAGGTGATGGTCTACTGGTGTGATGTAAAGCCCTATATCCCTCCCCTGATGTGGTGCTTTAAGTGCTGGAAGTTCAGCCATATGTCTTCCCACTGTACTTCCAGCGTCACATGCCGAGATTGCGGACGTGCATCACATCCCAATACTCCACGTGCCCCACCTCCCATCTCTGTCAGTTGCGGAGAGCACCATTCGCCTTGCTCACCTCACTGCAGGATTCTCCAGAAAGAATGGAAAATCATGGAGTATAAGACGCTGGGCAGACTGACCTACACTGAGGCTAAGAGAAAATTTGAATGCTTGCATCCTGTGCGTATGACATGGTCTTGTACCGCCACTACAACACTTCTGGCACCATCAGCTCCGCCAAACCAGGTCACTTCTCAGAGCTGGAAGACTACACCTGCCCCCTTGATGGTGGGGGGGCATTTCCCTCCCTGTCACTCCTGCACCACCTACTTCGGGAGCAACACCCCCCCCCCCCTCCCCGCCCCAACCATCAGGGACATTCGTCCCCACTTCTAAGCCGGAGAAGCATAAGTCTTCTTTGGTCTCTCCCTTCCCAGGTTTCTTCTAGTTGAAAAGATGACACCCGCCAGTGGCTGAAGAGCCCAAAAGCAGCTGGTCGTAGGGCTTCACGCTCATCCTCAGTCTCGGAGACTGAGCCAGTGAAGTCCTTCCCACCAGGGAAACCCAAGGAGCAGCGAGAGAAATCCAAAAAGAAAACCCCTCAAGACCAAGGAAATTGCGGTGGCACCCACACCACTGCTACCTGCAAGCTCTGCGGCTGAGGATGGGGTGGAGATTTTGGCGTCCACTGAGGACCTAGATCTCGCCAGACCCTCAGACACAATGGATATAGACTGCTCAGGCAATAAATCAGTGGTAGCAGATGACTCTGAGGTGTAAACTGCCTCATTGAATGCTCCATGCCTTCCCAGTCTCACGATGTCATCCTCCAGTGGAATTGTGGCGGTTTTTTCCACCGCCTGGCCGAACGACGGCAACTGTTAAGCTTTACACCTGCTATCTGCATGTCACTTTACAAAGTACAGTTGTTAACAACCAAAGTACATTAAGTAGCAACCAAAACAGTGCACTTACCACAATACTTCAAAAACTCGATGTGCACAGAAATAAAAATACTAACACCAATTTGTGTGCAGACAAAAAATCCAAAATTTGACAGTTTGTCGCAAAACCTTACCATAGTCACACAAGATATAAACAACATAAAATAAGAGCAAAAACAAGTTTTAAAAGATTTTCAGGATACAGTCACACAACAGATCAGTGATTTGACTAAGAATTTTCATGAGGAAATGAATGTAAAATTTAAAGACATGGAAAAACAGCTAAAGCAGGATGTACTTTTCGAAGTAAACTGACATTACACAATAAAACAGAAATTAGACACTCTTAATGAGCAGAATTGATGAACTCAATTTAAAAGTAGCATCACTTGAAATCGAATCATCTGTGCCAAAAAGGAAAGAGACAAAATTAGTGAAAACTTATCTGACGTAATTTCACAAGCTGAAGCAGGTACTTTAGACAAAACCAGTACTGCAGCGGAAAAGGTAGTGAAGGAATGTAAATTAATCAATGATGTAGTTGAAAAGGTTATTTAACAAAAGGAAAATGACATTATTGACAAAGTGAACACCAATTTGCAAGCTGCAGAGTACAGGATAAACAACTACCTAGGTGAAACTGATACAGAGGCACCAATTGTACACACAAACAAAGTGCCAGCCACAGCAAACCAAAGTAATGTATGCACACAGATCATTGCAAACCATACAATGTCAGTAGTAATGACAGAACGCGGAGTGTAAGTTTGGAGGGCATAACACCAGAACCAGAACCAGTACCTACGAAAAATATAAATAATTATGACAGCTATGTAAACACAGCACAAAATGCAAACAGCTTGTCCACTATATTTGCCGATGAAGGTCTATTAAGACACCGTCAATTTCCAACATTTATGAGTGAAGGTAAGAAGATGAATCCTGTTGTATTTATTAATGCTTTTCAACATGTGTTTCCTAGAAATTGGACGGAAACACAAAAGATCAAGTTTGTTGTTGGGTGCATGCAAGGCGATGTACTTTTGTGGGTGACCGAGGTAGCTGAGCATTGTACCATATATTTACAATATGAATGGGCATTTCTTCACAAATACTGGTCAGAAACTGTACAGGAGAGACTTAGGCGAGAGGTTTTTATCCCCGCCCCCTTTTAATAGAAAATATGGTAGCTTGCGAAGATATTTTGACAAATATCTCAACAAAACATGTTATTGGACAAATCCTATTTCTCTTGTGGATGTTTTAAAAAGTCATTTGCCATCACACATTCACAAAAAATTAATTACTACACCTGAACAATACACAGAACATTTTCTATCCATTTTAGATTCAATCGATCTAATATATGAACAGAAAGTAGTAACAAATAGGGCGTCAGACAGCCAAACACAGAGCAAAGCTGGTGCACGCAACTGCAAGGATACATTAACCATGGAAATGGATACGGGAATGGAAATGGTAGGAACAAGAGATTTAAACAAAACTTTCCGTGTAACAGGAACAATTACCATTCACAAGCTAATTTCAATCCCTCCTCTCAAAATTATGCACCGCATGTAAGTGATAAGTCAGCTGCATAGGTGGCCGGTGCATGGCAACAACAATAACAACATACAACACGCCGTACCGCAGCCAACCTTTGCGCAGCAAAATCACAATACGGGAACATTTCACAACAGCCATATGAACACACAAGAAAGCAGGTTGCGAACTGGAAATGATACACACTGGAAAACAATCACACAGTACAACTGACACAAGTTGTTCCGTGTAACGAAGTAGATCAGACTACACCACAGGAAAACCCGAATCTGTCATAGTTGAGCCCTATACTATAGGCCTTATAAGTGATTGGAGCAAACCAGATTTGCAAACATGTTTCATATGATTCGATGAACAAGGAGACATGAAAGACGATCTGTACCAACATGAACTAAAATAGGCGAAAAATACACTGGAAGAACAAGTGCAAGCAGTAATCAGAGTGAAAATTTTTGGTATACACACACAGTTAATACTTGATACAGGGTCCACGACTAATGTCTGAAGCATTTTTCGCTGAATTAAAAAGACTGAATAAATTTCCTGTTGTGCCAGTGCAAAACTGCAAAGTACAAGGGTGAGTGAAATGTAAACCTTAAATTTGTAATAACAAATCGAAATTTCGCGCCGTTACCCTGTACGTTGGTAAGCGTGCTACAAACAGCATGCAGAATAGCCTGTAGGTGGCAGCATAGTGCAGGTGCACACATACTGTCGCAGTATCAGTATAAAGATGGCCACCCCCTTGCGACTTGCACCAGGGAAGAACAGCATTCTGTTATTCGGTTTTTGCATAGTGAAGGTGTGAAACCTATTGAAATTCATCGACGAATGAAGGTTCAGTACGGTGATGCATGTTTGTCACAGCACCAAGTCTACGAATGGAGTAGGAAGTTCGCAAATGGTGCGACTTCAGAGGAAGATGCTCCTTGTCCAGATCAGGCACAAGAAGTTGTGACTCCACAGAACGTTGCAGCAGTTGAAGCCATAGTGAAGGAAAACTGCAGTGACATTGCAGCATGTTTGCAGACTAGTCATGGGTCAGCACACCACATTATGCATGATGTGCTCCAGTTTCACAAAGTGTCTGCAAGATCGGTGCCACGGCAGCTGACTCCTGAAATGAGAGAATGACGTGTTGATGCTTGTGAAGAACTTCTTTGGTGCTTTGAACGAGGTGGTGATGGCTTCCTTGCAAGAACCGTTACTGGGGACAACATGACAATGCAAGGCCCCACACTCCCCATACAACAGTTGCAACAATCACAGACCTGCATTTTGAGTGTCTTCCTCATCCACCATACTCACTAGACCTTGCCCAAAGTGATTTCCATATGTTTGGACCACTCAAAGACGCAATGGGAGGAAAGAAGTTCTGTTCTGATGAGGAGGTATGCCACGCGCTGCATGAGTGGTTGCGCTGACTACCAAAAGAATTTTTTTCTGAAGGATTTATGCACTTTGTAAGCGCTGGAGGACTTGCATTGTGCGTGGGGGAGATTATTTTGAAAAGTGATACAGCTCTGTACCACTTCTGTGCAATAAATAATATTTAAAAAATATTTAATGTTTTCATTTGACTCACCCTCATACAAACCGCTACAGGCGACAAAACCAAATTAGTAAAACACCAAGCTGTTATCACCGTGAACATTGAACAATTTTCTGTGTAGTGTAATTTTTTAATAGTAGACAAACTTATAGTCAGCTGCTTGATAGGTATGGACACATTTAGAACCTACAAAACTCAGACATAGGTAATGGTAAGTGCCAGTTCTTTGTGAAGGACCAAAGATTTACTATCAGCCTGATTACCATTCTGGAGAGGTATGACAATGTAAACCTAGAACCCCCATCTCACTGTACAGTATTCATATCCCACCGTGTATTTTGTGAACAAATATGATAATGAACACGAGACCGACACAAGTTAACCAGGAATTAGTAGAACAAAAATTGAATGAATCAAATATTCTAGATGCTACACAAAGACAAGAGCTTTCTGACTTACTTTTTAAATATGCAAATGTTTTTGATAAGAATCCAGGAGTAATCAGATTATGAACATAAACTTAATGTCTATCCTCATGAAACATTGTGTTATGTCTTACCCTATACTGTGGGTAAAGCGTGAAGCAGTTAAGCAGGAAATCAATAGAACGTGCGAGTGGGGAATCATACAGCCATCATTTTCTCCATATTGCAGCCCAGTACTACCAGTTAGCAAACGTGATGGGTCAGTACAACTAGTTTTAGATGCTAGAGGCATAAACAAAATCGTAGTATCAGTGAGAACAAAACCAGATAATTTAGACAAACAATTGCTAAAATTTGATAACACCAAATATTTCAGCACTCTCGACCTTAAAAAATCTTCTATCTATATCCGAATCCCGCTCCAGCTACTGCTGGGTCTGGGTGCAGACGAGTCCTCTCCATTTGGCTCGGTCCTCCCACCACTTTTCTTCCTCCACTTGCTGCCAGGTCACACCTCTTCTTTCAACAGATATTCTCACTCCCATTTTCCACTGTGTTCTTGGGCGCCCTCTAGGTCTTTTCCCATCCATCTTTAGTTCTTCCATGATTTTGGGGAGTCTCTGCCCATGCATCCTCTTAACATGCGCATACCATCTTAATCTCTTTCTTTCAATTTCTTCTCTCATACTTTCTTGTTTGAGGTCCTTTCTAATCTCTACATTCCTTACTCTGTCCATTCTTGTTTTTCTCTTAATTGCTCTGAGAAATTTCGTTTCCCCTGCTTGCAGTCTGCTCCAGTCCCTTTCTGTCATTGTCCATGTTTCTCCACCATAGGTGACAATAGGGATGTAATAATTCTTATACATAAGGAGTTTTGCTCTTTCTGAAACTTCATTATTCCAAATCAGATGTTTTATTGTTTTGTAGAAATTGCCTCCCTTCTGTAACCTCCTATTAATTTCGTTAGTTATTCTTCCATCCTTAGATATTTCACTCCCTAAATAAGTGAAACTTTCTACCACTTTGAGGGGTTCTCCATTCAAGGTAATATTTCTGTTGGTTCGTTTCTCTCTTCCAAATACCATTACCTCACTCTTATCTTTATTTATTTTTAATCCATACCTTTTCATTATTTCCTTCCACGCATCAAGCTGTAACTGTACATCTACCTCTTTATCACCCCATATTACCATATCATCTGCAAAAATCATCTTTTTGTTTTTTTCTTTTACTATATCTTTAACTGCCCTATTAATTCCCTCCATCACAACATTAAAAAGCGCAGGAGATAGAATACTTCCTTGCTTAAGTCCTTGTCTTATTTCGAAGTATTCAGAGTTCCCCAATGGTGTTCTAATTCTACAATTGTGGCCTCTGTACATTGTCTTTATAACATTAATGTATCCATCTTCTATATCTATCTTCCTCAGTTCTTCCCAGAGTCTTTCCCTGTCAACTGAGTCATATGCCTTTTCTATGTCTATAAAAACCATTATCACCCTTTTGTTATACTCCCAACTTTTTTCCATCAGTTGACGGATAGAAAATATCAGGTCGATCGTGCTCCTTCCTTTCCTAAATCCATGCTGTTCTTCACTCGGCTCCTTTTCTGTCTTTTCACTTATTCGATTTAGTAAAATTCTTTCAAAAATCTTGGCTGTATGACTCATGAGGGTTATTCCTCTGTAGTTTTTACAAAGTCTTTTATTGCCTTTCTTGAAGATGAGAACAATGTCTCCTGTTCTCCAGTCGTCAGGTATTTTACTATTTCTCCACACGCTTGATAGTACTCTATACAGCCACTGCATCCCCACTGGACCTGCTGCTCTTATCATGTTCACTGATACTTCATCAGGTCCTGGGGCTTTCCCCCCATTCATCTTCTTCACAGCTTTTTCCATTTCTTCCCGTGTAATTTGTCCTAATTCTCCTTCCCAACTTCTCTCAGTTTCTCCATTATTTGTTGTTTCCTCATGTACCTGCTCCTCAGCGTTTAACAGCTTCTTAAAATGTTCTTTCCAGAGATCTTTTATATTCCCTGGATCTTCAATAATGGTACCATCCTCTGTTTCCATCTTTACTGGTACTTCAGAAGCCTTCCTTTTATTTTTCATCATTTTATAGAACATTTTCTTATTGCTCTTCACATCTTCTTCAAGTTTTTTTGTAAACTCTTCCCATGCCTTTTTCTTTGCTGTTTCCACTATTTCTTTGCACTTCTTCTTTTCCTCTATATATCTTTTATGGTCTTCGTCATTTTTAGTTTTCCACCATTTTCTCCATGCTCCATTTTTTCTTCTAACTGCTTGGATTGTGGTATCATCCCATCAACTTGTCTGCCTTATTTCCAGATGTTCTGCCACATACTTTTTGTGCTTCTTCGACTAAAGTGTCTTTGAATAAACTCCATTCTTTTTCTACATCACAGAAAACTTCTTTTGGAAATTTTTGTGTTATTAATTCTCTGTACTTCTCAGTACATTCACTCTCCTTCAATTTCCAATCCCGTATCCTCATCACTTTCTTCTGTTTTCTATTTTTCACACACTGATTCATTTTCCATTGTCCCACCAGTAATCTATGGTCTCCATCTGCACTCACACTTGGAATTACCTTCACATTTGTTACTTTCTCTCCCCATTCCCTATCTACTAGAATATAATCAATTACACTCTTCGTTCTTCCATCCCAACTGTATCTGGTGATAACATGACTTTCTCTCTTCATAAACCAGCTGTTTGCTATTCTCATTCCATTCCTCTCGCACAAATCCAGGAGTCTTTCCCCTTCTTCATTTCTGCCGTCATATCCAAAACATCCCAATACTTGCTCAAATCCCTTTCTGTCTTTGCCTACCTGTGCATTAAAATCTCCCATCACTATATTAGCACTCTCTATATGGTTTTCTAACACATTTTCAAAGTCCATCTTCTCTTCTTCGCTACATCCCACTTGAGGTGCATAAATCTGGATTACATTTAGTGTTTCTTTTTGGAATCTCGGGTTTAAGATTATGATCCTGTCTGATATATATCTCACATTTTCAATACAGCTTTGTACATTCTTGTTCACCATCACTGCCACACCATTTCTTCCAGACCTGTTATTCCCACTCCAGTACAGTTCTCCTCCTCCTCTCAAATTCTTCTCACCTTTTCCCTTCCACTTTGTTTCGCTTAATCCCAATATATCTAACTTCCTCTCTGTTAGTACATCTGTCATTTCTTCCATTTTTCCATTGAGGGTTAATATATTAAGGGTGCCAATATTTAGGTTATTTTTTAGTCCAGTTGGTTTCATCTTCTTGTACTGATGAATATCATCAGGTCTCCCATCATTTGCACCAGTACTTGAAGAAGCAGTGGGGTCAAATCCTGAGTGGTTCGTTCCAAGGCTCATCTATGTTTTGAAAGCAATATATGAAGACTTTCCTACTGGCTTGCTAGGCCTAACGCAAGGAAGGATTTTCTGTTGGGGTTGTCTCCCTTAGCCTTTGGAGTTTCTCCTCCACCACAAGGCAGTGGTTCCCTTCTCATTTAATCCCCAGAAAGGAGGGTTGCCTCATCTTAAAAAAATCTTACTTGCAAATAAAGTTACACGAGGAGAGTAGAAAATACACAGCATTTGTCTGCAATGGCAGGAGTTATGAATTTCAAGTTCCACCCTTTGGCTTAAACATTAGAGCAGGTGTATTTATGTCAGCCTTGGACAAGGTCTTAGGACCTGAATTGCTCAGTAAAGTTACCATTTATGTTAACAATGTGTTAATAGCCACATCAGCTTGGGCAGAGCACATCAGTATAATAGAAAAGATATTTCAGATATTTACAAAGTACGGAGTAACAGCAAATCTAAAGAAATCTAACTTTGGCAAAGAACAAGTGAAATTTTTAGGACATATATCAGAACAGGGTATATTACCAGACCCAAAGAAACTAATGCCATACGTAATTGCCCACCCCCAAGGAATGGAAAACAATTAAAAGCATAACTAGGACTAACTTCCTTTTTCCGAAAATTTATACCACAGCAGCTTATGAATAGCGATGCCCTACTTAACCTGTTGAGAAAGAATAAGCCTTGGTTATGGGATGAGATATGCCAGGAGGACTTTCCCAAAATTGAAAATGCATTAATATCAGCAAACGTTGAGTCATCCTGACATGTCCAAAGACTTTTGTTTAAGCGTGGACGCTAGGGGCATGTTTGTTCCAGATACAAGAAGGAGGAGGAAAAACAGTACCCAAAGTCATCAGCTTTGCCAGCAGAACTTTATCAAAGGCAGAAAGATAAAGATCATATTCCGTATCAGAACTGGAAAGTTTAGCAGTAATTTGGGCATTTAAGAAATTTGAGTATTTTCTTTGGGGTAAAAACACTAAAGTCTATTGTGATCACCAGTCATTATCTTTTCTCTTAACATGTAAACTGCTACACTGAAGACTAGCAAGGTGGTGTTTGTACCTGCAGGAATTCAGTTTTGAAATAATATGCATAAAGGGCAGTCAGAATGTTATTGCAGATGCATTATCCAAATTACCGCAGGGACTAGACGAGTTCAGTGAACTGTCTGAACACGATTCAGAAACCCGTACATTATTGATGCAAAGTAGTACACAAAAATCAGACTACAAAAAATTTTGCAAACAAATGGGAATAATACAACAGTAAGACAACAGGTGGAAGAAGGTAATACAAAATCTTAACCGGAATGCAAACCACAAGGTAAGTGAATGGTATCAGTTATACGAAGGTGTTTTGTTCCACCGGAAGTACGAAAGTTCTAACCATTGGTGTGTATGCCTTCCAGAGGAATATATCAATGAATTTATCAAACACACACACGAAGTATGAGGACACTACAGAGTAACAAAATGTACAGACAAGATTTCCAAATTTTATTACTTTTCTAATTTATGACACCATGTTTCACAAATATTAAAAAAGTGTACTATTTGTCAATGAACAAAATCATCCAATATGTCAAAGTTTACAAACTGCACCCTATACTAACCAAAGCTCTACTGGAAATGGTTTCTCTGGACATCACAGGACCATATCCTGGAGCAAAAGGTGGTGTCAAATACATAATAGCTCTTTATGACATTTTCATAAAATACATCAAATTTTATCCTATCAAAACCACTACAGCCAGTAACATCACAAGGAGAATTGAAGAGGATTATTTATGAAGAGTAGGGAACCCAAAGTCACATTAACAGACAATGCAGCCTATTTCGTAGGAAGAAAATGGAAACAATTCATGAGCACAAAGAGCATTAAACACATATTGGTAAGTTTTTTCCAGCCAGAAGCAAGTCCCCTGGAAAGGGTGTTTAAAGAATTCAGTAGATTTATAAGGACATACGCTCATAATAAGCATTCACGATGGTTGGCCAGCCACTGTAATCTGCTTTCACGTTTTACTCTCTTCTGTTTCTAGTCTCTCTCTATTGTTTTCTTGTCCTCTTTTGTTCCTTTTAGTGTTTGTTGCCTTCCCTTCACTCTTGTGGCTTTTCTTTTTTTCCATTTTGTGTTATATGTTTCGTCTGTTTTATTGTCACACTTGTGACATTGTTTTATTGGGAAAAAGGGACTGATGACCACATAGTTTGGTCCCTTCTCCCACCTTTAAACCAAGCAACCAACCAAAATTAAGATAAAATATGGAACTGCAGATAAGTGCAAATGAATGAAAGGTAACCTCATCAGGTTCTAGAGATGATCATTTTGCCCTGTCTACATTTTTTTTTCTTGAAAGTTAATTTTTGCTGCTGGTGTGTCGTTTTTCAGTTCATTTTCATTCCAGGAATAGGCTGCACATATTCCTAATAGATCTGCTCAACTGCAACTCTTGCACAATAGATGGAATATATAACAATTCCTCCACAGTATTAAATTATAAGTTCCTGGCATGCCAGACATACCTGCATACCCCCTGAAAGTAAATGGAACAGAATTTTTCACACTTATGTATCAAAACTAAAATGATCGCCTATTGCGCAAGGAAGATTAAGACTTTGGAACTGAATTATTTCTTACGGGCATAAGAGTTGTCTTGATATGGCAGAAAGAAAGGGGGAAAATCCATGGGCTTCCCGGTGTGGCCGAGCGGTTCTAGGCACCTCAGTCTGGAACTGTGCGACTGCTACAGGCACAGATTCGAATCCTGCCTTGGGCATGGATGTGTGTGATGTCCTTAGGTTAGTTAGGTTTAAGTAGTTCTAAGTTCTAGGGGACTGATGACCTCAGATGTTAAGTCCCATAGTGCTCAGAGCCATTTGAACCACTTTTTGAACAAATCTATGTGTATCTACTTCTATTCTCAGATTTGAGTTTGGCAGTGGCTTATCTCCTAGAAAAGTGACCATTTTTCCACTCTTCTTTGGATTATACTGATTTTTCAATCAACAACTTAAGTGACAATAACACTGAATATGAAACTTATTTCCACAATGTGGAATAAACAATCTGTTTTCCAATTCAGAGCAATCAATCACACCTTTACATTCACAGCTTTCATGATTAATACATGTGGAGTTAGGTGCAGAACGAGGCTACAACCCCCCCCCCCCCCCCCCCTCCTGCCAGTGCACAAACAGCTATTACTGTTAATAGTTCACCAACTCCAATGGAATTGGTTTTGTCATGTAATATGCTGTGAATTGCAAGACTGCTTTCACTTAAGATGAAAGTTAACGGATATTTCAATATAAAATCATAATTATTATTTAACTGCTGCAGTTTCCCAAGTGCTGTGTACAGGTCTCCTCCATATCTTCCAGGATGAAAACTATTGTGCATGATATCATCTAGTGCTCATCCCTCACTGCAATGTCTGTCTCTACAATTTCCATCTAACATGTTCTTGATCTTTCTACCTGCTGAGTCCCTTCAACTTCTCTCTGGAAGTTTATTCGAGCTGTCTGTTTCATGATATATAGATCTGTGGTGCTATTCTATGATGGGTCTTCTGCATAACATTTCACTGTGTTAGCTCCTACGTAGCGAGGCAAGACATTAATTGCAACAACGAAAGGAATAGACGAAGTTCTGATACCTGTGATGCACCAACCACAATTTCTTCGAATAAGAATGTCTATTTCTGATGGTCACAATCTCCATGTCAGATAAAGTGGAATTCTGCACCTCAATATAATATGCACAACACATGTTTATAGAGACTATGAAATTGGATAATATTTTGTCCTAAAAATATCAGGCAAGCTAGTTGATGCACTACCTGAAAGTGTTAATGATCTACAAACTCTGTTCACTGACCAGTGTTGTTAATGTTGGTGATAACATGCAAGTTATTTAATGTGTACTGTTATTTTCATATGTCTGTCACTGTACATTACGCCACTGTGAACTTTAACCTGTACTGCGACAGCAATTCTTCCCTAAGTAGTTGCAAAAGAAGAGATACTGAGCAAAATGGCACAGTGGTTAGCACACTGGACTCGCATGGAAGATGACAATGGTTCAAATCTGTGCCCGGCCATCCTGATTTAGGTTTTCCATGATTTCCCTAAATTGCTTCAGGCAATTTCATGAATGGTTCCTTTGGAAGGACATGGCCGACTTCCTTCTCCATCCTTCCCTAATCTGATGGTACCCATGACACTGCTGTTTGATGCCCTCCCCCGAATCAACCAATGGAAGAGATGCCCATCACTTTATCTGACAATACAATGAATTGCAAAAATAATCAATTTTTGACAATATAGTGTAACTGGATGGAAAAGAAGAATCTACTTACCCAGCGGCGGCAGGAGAATACGTACAAAAAAAAGTTTTATGTATGCAAACTTTCGGAGCCAGTGACTTCTTTTTCCAGCAGAAGGGTTGAAGGGGAAGCAAGATTGGTGAAGGAAAAGGACTGGAGAGGTTTAGGAAAATGGGTAGACTTCAGAAAAGTTATCCACAACCCAGTGTCAGGGCAGACTTACCTGATGGGATGAGAAGGAAAGACAGACTGTTGTGGACTGCACTGGACGAGAGCTGACAACGTGAGAGCTTAAAGGGGGAAGAAAGGATAATATGCAAGACAGAGATTACTGCTTAAACATCATGTATGGGTCAATAAAAGTGAAACGCTAAGTGCATTATTTGTAACAGAGTTGGAAGGGGATGGTGAAAAATAGACGGAAAGACAATGACAGATGTAGGAAATTGAAAAGGAGTGAAGCAAAGAATAGTTTCAGTGAAGAAAAGCTGAGACAGAAGAAATTAAAGTAAATTAAGACTAAGCGGGTGGCAAGAGCCAAGGACATGTTAACACGGAACTAGTGATACAGTACTAGTTCCCTGCTGCGGAGTTGAGAAGCTGATGTCTGAGGGAAGAATCCAGTTGGTGCGTGTCGTGATACAGGTATCGAAGGTCATGACTGTCTTGTTGTAGAGGATATTGTGTGTTGCCAGTATACGTCCTCTGCCTATGCCCATTCATCCTAACTGATAAATTTGTGGTAGTCATGTAATGTTTACACAACAGCTGGTATATGGTGTGAGTTGTTTTACAGGTGGCTCTCCCTTTGATGGTATATGTTTTGCCACCAGTTACAAAGCTGGTACAGGTGGTGGTAGGAGGGTGCATAGGGCAAGTATTACAGTGGGGATGGTCACAGGGGTAGGAGCCGTAGGGTAAGAAGATAGGTGCAGAAGGAGCATAGGGTCTGACCAGGATACTGCGAAGATCAGGTGACAAAGAGTTTTTCTAGGTATGATTGTCATCACTTTATCTGTAAGAACTGTGGATTGTAAAAGCAAGCTAGCCATCAGCTACAGTATAATGCATTTAAAGTGGGATGAACTGCTTTCAAATGTTTTGAGTACAGCAAGAGAGAAGGTCATGTTTTCTCAGAACTGAGAGCAAAATCAAACTATAGGTAAGCAGATCATCGAAACCTATATTATGATGAGCTTTTAGCATCAGAAGTTCACGTTAAGGATCATCCATTAATATGAAACAGTGTTTCTAAAAGGATTTCAGCTGTATAATAAGTTAAAATGGAGTCAACATGTAGATAAATTAACCAAAAATTCAGTTCAGCATGTCTTGTTTGTATACTCTCATTGTAATGTTCTAAAGATGACCATTTACATACATTCACCTCGTTGTCTTATAAAATTATCTGCTGTGGCAGTGCATCTAAAGTGAATAAAGTACTTATTCTGCAGAAGATAGCAATAAGAATATTGAGGAAAGTATGTAACCATACATCTGACAGAGGCTGTGTTAAAAATTTGCACAAGGTGGTGCCCCACAACTTGTAAATATTTGAAGAATGTCATGATTACTGCTGAGAGCCACTGATAAAATTTCTTCATTTAACAACCAGTTTTGGTTCACAGATGATCATCAGGTTCATGCAAGTATTTACTTTATATTAGGCATTATAGAGTCATCTGTGTCACATAATACAATCCATGAATTTGTTACTGATGCCACACTGTAGAATAAATTATTGCATCAATCATAAACTGTGCCACAATGCACGTATTCGTACTACAACAACAGTCAGCAATAGTGCTAGGGACAGAGGTATTCTACATACTCATGTAGAATGCTGACTGCTTATGTAGCATGAATATTCATTGAGAGGTTCTACGTTACTGTCACTGCTCAGTTGCTCATCGTTTTGATTCCTTTTAGTGTGGCTTTAATTTTGAATGTTTCATGAGGACTATCGAGGTGTGTCTGTCAGGGGAGAATTGAGCTGGGGAAAAGGGGGGAGGGGATTGAGAAACCAATGTTTTTGAATATTTTAGGGTATCTGATTACTACATTTTTTGGGGAGAAGTGTCTTTGTATGATTCATCAAGTGTTGCAAACACACTTTTGTTGCAGAGTGATATATTTTCATTCCATACATTCTTTCCTTATATCATTACTTTTTGTATGTAGCAATTCTCCTCTAATGCAAGCTTTTTATGGAGACTATTGCTTTCTCTGAAGGGCTTAAGATCAGGTTTAATGTTGTTTGGGTGGTGGTTTTTTGTACAAGATATCTGCAAAAGTGGAGAGTGTACTCCTCTTTTTAAAGGCTCTGAGGTGTTAAGAATATCTAGGTTTAAAAGTTCTGGATGTTTGGCACACATAGACAGATTTTCATGATCTACTGGTAAACTGAAAGATTTCAGATTTGGAAAATATGTCTGTGGAGCTGTTCTCACTGTTTACACTTTCCTGTACCATGTTATTTGTGTAGAATGATATTTATAGTTCTCGTAACTTTACAATGACTCCCACTCCATGGGCATTTTTGTTGCTGTATATTAGTATGTGTCATGCTATGATCTTTGTAAGATGTTCCTGGTTCCCTGTGTTTGTTTTCTTGCCACTTTGTTGGGGCTGGTAATTTCTTCATAGTTTGTTCTTTTTTAATTTGCTTTTTTATTTTGTTGGCCAGTTTGTTTATTATTTTTGTTGTACTCATTCTCTCTGCCTATACGATTTTAATTGTGACTGTCGGTTTCCTTAATATTTTAGAATTATATTTTTGTTATCTCATAGAATTGGGTGTACTGCCAGTGGTCCACATCTTCCCAACATAATATTTTGATGTTTCAACTCGACATCTTCATCAGGTGTTTCCCGAGTCTGGGGGCTTTGCTGACCGGGTACCATATTTATTCCTGCTCACTGTCTGGTGTTCACCACACCGTCAGCACCTGCTGTGACTGTTTCTTGTGGTGGTATCTGTCTCCATGCATTCCTCTTCGTCCATGCCCATTGCAGCTGTCTTCTGCAGTGGCAGCCATCTCTTGGCATTCCTTATTAGGTCCGTAACCAACAGGGGCATTCCTAGCACTATCATAAAGCTATAGATGTTCCTTACGCAGTTCGTGGCTACTACAGCTTTCTCTCATGGCCATGTCAAGCTCCTGGCATTCTGAATTCACTACACACCTGCAAGGCTGCTATTAGAGTTACATATTAAGTCCCTGCATGCTGCAGCAAACTCTTGTGATGGTAGCTGCCATCTGGTGTTCTGTATTATGTCTGCTCCCTGATTGTGCAATACCTGGGGTTTCCGGTGGTGGTGATGTTGCATATCTTGTCCATGACCACTGTGGCTGCCTCCTGAGGAGGTAGTTGCCACCTGGTGCTCTGTATGAGAGCTGATCCTTTTAATTATGCTCCTGGTCATCAGAGGTTCCTTATCAAAGAAGATAACTTTTTTCGTGTTTCTGTAGTTAGTTCCAAAGCTGGATTCCACACTGTAGTAGCCTGGTATCCTGCTTTCCAGTTGATCAGGTTATTCGCAATCTTGATTTCAATAGATTCATTGATGAAACCATCCCAGAATTTGGGGGTCTGAGCCAGTATCCTGGATTTGTCATAGTTAATGATGTGTTGAACATCCAGGCAATGTTCTTCTCTTGCTAATTTAGTGGCCTGTATATCTTTGGTGTTCCTTACAGCTTATGTCCACTGTTTTGGTGGTTTGACAGATGTAATACATACAGCATTCACAAGTTATATGGTAAACCAGTAAGAAAATGCTCCTATCAGAGCAAAAAAAATGTGAATATGTTCCGGTTTATTTTTTTTTAAAAAAAAAGCTCTGATTGAAAAGTGAGATACCATCTGCCTCATTCTACCTTCCTCAGCAGCTTTAAAAATTTTTGCCTGCAAACATATTCACAGTTTTTAACATGCAACTCATTTCAATCTTCCACAAGTTCCCCTAACTGTAACTCACTCACTCCTACCAGTCCATCACTGTAAGTCATTCATAGCAGTGCACTCCCTGTTGCCCTTTCTCACTCACTGTTATTAACTCTTTGTGTGTCTTTGCCATTGTCTCCTGTGTCACAGCCACAGTCTCCTTCATTCTGTCCTATGGCTACTCTCCTCTCATTGTCACTGTCTCCTTCTTACTGCTAATATCTCAGTCATTCCTTCCTCCTGCTCTCTCTCTCTCTCTCTCTCTCTCTCTCTCTCTCTCTCTCTCTCTCCCTCCCTCCCTCTCCCTCGCTGTCATCATATACTCTGTCTCTTATTATCATGGGCTCTCACCCACTTTCACTTTTCATTATTCCCCCTCCCTCCCCCACCTCCCAGCACTGTCTCACTCTTTTTTCTTAGCACTGTTCTATCACTGTCAATATTTTCCACTGCCATTGCATCCAACTCTTTGTCTCACTGTCTCCTTCACTCTTTCTAGAACACAACCAGTGTCTACTATCTTCTATTATTGATTACTTTTCCATTTCCTTGCCACTGCTATAGTGTTCTCACTCAGTATAAAAGAAGCACAAGTATGTCCACATGCCAAAATTTAAAGGTGCTGAGGAAGGTAGAACAAGGCAGCTGGTACCTCGCTTTTCATTGTGTCTTATAAATAAATAGGAACATATTTGCATCCTTTTCCCTGCTGCAGCAGAGCATGTAACTCATGTGAAAAGAAATATATTGATCAGTAAAATTTAGATAGTTTAGTTTTTTGAAACTGAAATACCACAGAACTAATTTTACACCCGAGGCTGGATTTTATGTGCAAAAAAAAATTTGCATCTGCTACAGTACTACAACATGAGGTTTCCATATGATAATGGAGACACTTTACAATCCGCAGCTCCATTTTGGTACCCAAAAAACAAGTTTTTGTGGTGTTTCTCGATAATGGATTAAGATTTTTGAAAAGAGAGAGGTTTCTTCTGATAAATGCCTAGAGAATATACTGTTAAAACAAGAAAATTTTCAAAGTTATTTGAGACCAAGGTCTCATCATGAAAATTTTAGCCTTCTGCTGTGCAAAGCCATTTTGGAACCCTTGGCTACGTTGACTGCAAAAATATAATTAAAAAAAACTGTTTTTTGTGGAGTTTTCTGAGGGACCACCCATGAACTAATGTTGCCTCATTAAGCTCCATCAAGTCCACCTTTAGACTACATGAAATACAAAAAGAACCAACCAATTTGCACGATTTTCCTAAGCTTGAGGAAGTCTAATATTCATATCTTGACACTGTATTGTAGGATATTGACGCTAAGACAGTCCTTCTGTAGGCTGTACAAATTGTCCCTAGTCCAAAGGCTACGCAAAACATTTGACCCTACCCTTTTATTACCAATGGAACCCGAGGTATGAGCACTGGAAAATCCCATTTTTATGTGTGTTGTTTTCAAATATATTACATATGCATGCTGCCTCACGCATACCGATACCAGGTTTTTGTAACCCCCAAACATCCTTGACCATTCCAAGGAGTGCTGTGATATTGCTGGGTGGCCAGAACACAATTCTGATTTTATGTTTCTTCAGTATTCTGCTGATCTTAGCAGAGATAGTCAAGCAATCAGTAGAATGGCTACCTTCCCAGTCTCTTCTTCTTGTTTCTTTTATGTTTCATTAGGTCATTGTGTGGGTTGTAACACTGTGGATGCCCCGGGTTGAATAACTGCTGTCCGTGAACACCCACTGTATGTGTTCTAACTGTGTTGTAAAGCTGTCTGGGTCGGAAAGTGCCTCAGCTTGGTGTTAAGTGCAACCCATTCGTTTGTGCTGGAAAGTTGGTGTGCGTTCTTTTCCTATACTGTTGACCATCATTCTCAAGTTCCATGGTGAACTTAATATTGGGGTGTCTTTGAGGTCAGGAACTAGTCCAGTCTTTTCCGTCCATGTTGCCAGATGACAAACTGTCATATCTGAAGAAATATGTCAGTGGTAAGCAATAGTTTTAAGGGCAATATTTTCGAATTTCTCCATAAACAGATAAGGGCCTACCCATCACCACCCCTTCAGTCTGCTCACAGAATTAGCACTGACAAAGGAAGTAAGTGTTAAAATATGCTTGAATCCAGCAGATATCCGTCAAATCTCTCACTGATCAAATCTACTGTGTCCTAAAGTGGTAGCCTGGTGAATAGAGACACAGCATCAAAGATGACCATTACGACTGTGTTTGGGATTCATAGGTTTTTGAGACATTCCATGAAGTCCGAGTAGTTGCGGATGTGGTCGACACACTTTCCCACATATGGTGCTAACACCCGCAAACACCTGTTTAAGATAGGTGGCTGTAGGGTAGATGGCTACACCGATATTGCTTGTGATCAGATGAAGCGGTACACCTCTTTATGGGTCTTGAGTAATCTGTATAGTCTGGGTGTTATTGGTGCCTTACCTTTCAGTTACTTGACAACTTTCTCATGTCGCCCTATTTCCTTCAAATGGGCCTTGGTTTTCCTGTCCACTCTATTGCTGGAGTCATTTACTAGTGGACTGTAAGTGGGGTTCTCTAAAAGTTGACAGATCTTCTGTGCATAGTTGGTCTTCTGCACTATGACAGCACAGTTCCCCTTGCAACACCAGTAAGTTTTCATCTTCTCACAAAATTTTGAGGGCTATCCTCTCGTCTCTTAAGAAATTCATTTTGAGCAACCTGGCTCCTCTCCAAATCTCATCTGCAACATCAGATGGTAGTGTGTTGACCAATTGCTCCACAGAGCTGATGAAGTCACAAACCAGTAGGTCTCTAATGTTGAGGATAGTTTTGTGCAACTGCACTAATGTAATTTTGACTTTGACTGCTCACCTGAAAATTACATTGCTAGTGAAAATGGATTGTTATAGGTCAGCTTTTTGCACCCCCTTTTTTTATCATTTTTACCGCATGACCTCTACCAAAGTAGTCATGAAGAAAATATGCATGGTTTTGGAAAACTTTTTTCATGGGTAGTGGCTGTTTGTCATTGCACTTACTTTTTCCACCCTGTTATGCACCTCTGGGAGTTCTCTTTCTACTGCTGTTGTGTACACTTTTATACACATAAACATGGTGATTATAATTAAAGTTTCAGTTTCAGAACACTGTAAGAAAAATAACCACTGCTCAGAATGACTTCAAATGTAAAGCAGAAGGAGGGGAAACCTTATGGAAACAAAAACAATTTAATGAAAATTTTACCACTCGATGGTGCTGTAAGTGGCAGAATAAGCAAGGGTAAGAGGCTATTCCTCTGTTTGCACCTGAGATGCTCAGTATAAATTAACTTTGGACATGTGTGTGAGCTGACTGGAAAATGTCCTGCATTGCTATCCATACAAAATTAACCATGTCCAGGAGTTGCACTTTGTTATAAAATTTCTTGGTATCATGGAAGAGGACAATGAATGAGTTATGAGATGGGTCCTGCAGGTCCTATTACCAGCACCATTACTGGTAAAAATGTTATGAGAGTGCTTTGCTCACCAATATCATTCCAACCCTTCAACAGCTTGGATAGGATCATTTTATATGCAAGATGGTACTCCTCCACATATTGCACAGCCAGAAAAGCAGCTGCTGCAGAGGAACTTTTTCTCAGTTGCAACTTATGGCAGAAAACTGTGGACAGTTTATTGCACACGTCTTGGGCCAGTCTCATTTCATTGTTGCTTTCAGTTTTTGGCTTCAGGACAATCAAAAACTGATTTTTGCCATCCAACGTGCTGCAGTCTTGCCACAACTGTTGAATGCCGAACTTGTGCATTCATGCACATTGCACAGTACAGATGGTTTAATGTGCAACTCACATCATAACCAATGTACTGCAATTTATTTGTCATTTGTAGCCAAACTTATTTAAATTATGACACTTACGGTATCATCTAGCTAGGGGGAAAATTTTTGTTTATTTGTTTTTCTCCATAACGTTTCCCCCTTTCTTCAATAATATTCTATTCAAATTTGATGTCATTCTGAGCAATGGTTCTTTTTTCACACCATTTTGAAACTGGAACTGTACTTAAAATCACCCTGTATTTCACTCTCGCCTATTTTCTTTGTACGTATTTTCCACAAAACATTTGAGCAAACACTCATGTCACTGTTGCTGCTCAATTGTTCATTGTTTTCTGTTCAGTATTCAACGTAAGAACTGTTGTGGTGTGTGTGCTGGGGGGAGAACGTGTGTGTAATGAGAGAGAGAGAGAGAGAGAGAGAGAGAGAGAGAGAGAGAGAGAGAGGGGGGGGGGGGGAGGCAGTGGGGGTCCTCGAAAAATGAAGACTACAGATATTATTCTACTCTCTCTCTCTCTCTCTCTCTCTCTCTCTCTCTCTCTCACTCTCTCTCTCTCCCCAGAAAAATCTAAAAACTAAGAACACCTCCAAAGTCAAATTTTCCCATGCCGGCATTTATCAGTTTACCTGTAGTTCATGGCAGTCTGTCTAAATAGGCCAAACACACAGACATTTTAAAACTAGGTTTTCTAAACATCTCAGAGCCTTAAAAAGTGACGGTACGCAGTCTACTGTTGCAGATCTTCTTGTAGAACAAAGCCACCACCCAAACAACATTGACATTTATCTTATGATCCTCAGAGAACGCAATAGTCTCTGCCACGAGGAGAACTACAACAAACAAAAAATAATGATACAAGGAACGAAAGTCTTGAATGAAAATACATACCTTTGCAACAAAACACTGTTTGCAATACTCAATATGCAAGGGCATGCCAAATAATGCTTCTGAATTTTCTATTCTGTTCTCAATATTGATTGAGGTATTACACACGCAGCAGTGTGTTGTAGTTGAATTTCTAACCACAGAAAATGTTTGTCCACACATGGAGCACCCTCTCTTTCAGTATGATAATGCCAGGCCATAACCAAGCTGTGCAACTTCTGCAACGATCAGACACCTAAGGTGCACGTTATCATCGTCCTCCATATACTCACAACTTCACACCATCCAATTTTCACTGTTTCCAAAAGTTAAAGAACACCTTTGAGGACTAAATTTTGAAAGTGATGAAGCAGTGCAAGCAGATGGGTTGTGGCTCTGTCCATGGAGTCAAATATTCTGCAGTGATGGTATCACATTGAAAGAAATGTGTTTGTCACCAGGGTGACTATGTGGAGGGATAAATATGTGGGCAAACAGAATAAAGATGTAGGATGTTAATAAAGTTTTTAAGAGTTTCACTTAAGAAATTGGGAGGCATTACTTTTCAGCACCTCCTCACATCATACATACATTTTCCACCTTTTTTTTTTTAAAAAAAAAAAAATTACATATTTCTTCATGGTTATTTTGCAGATGATATGCTGTCCAAAAGGATAAAAAGGCACAAAAAGCTGACCTACAAAAATCCATTTTCACTAGCAATGTGAACATTCAACTGAGCAATCAAACCAGACAAAATGGACGTGTTGTAGTTTTAGGCCTAATATAGATAAATGACCATGAACTTTGCATTACATTTTACAGAAATAAATTTGACCTGCAGAAGATGACACATATGTGTCAAAACTTGTCTGGGTAAACAAAAACATAAAAAAAAATGTGTTAAGCATTATGAAGGGATGTGGTGGGGACAGGGTAGGGCTGCTAGGTGCAGTCATTAGGGTTTTCTTTTTTTTTGGGCAGGGGGGGGGGGGACACTAGTGCATGCATTATTAGATTATTGAAATAGAAGGCTATGTATTGCTGGTGTGGGAGCATGGAAGGGGAAGATGAGTGAAGGACAGGTACTAGTGAAGGTTGAGGCCAGGGGGTTGCAGGCACATGGGATATATTACAGGGACAGATCCCCCTGTACATTTCAGAAAAGTTGACATTGGTAGGAAGGATTTACATGGTGCAGGCTGTGAAGCAGTCATAGAAGTGAAGCATATTGTATTGGGCAACATGCTTAGCAACTGGGTGGTCCAGCTGTCTCTCAGCCACAGTTTGTCAGTGGACAGAAAGCTTGTTGGTTGTCATGCACACACAGAAACCGGCACAATAGTTGCAGCTTAGTTTGTAGATCACATGACTGCTTTCACAGGCATCCCTGCCTCTGATGGGATGGGTGATGCCTGTGAACAGTCTGGAGTAAGTGGTGATGGAAAGATATATTACATCTAGGTCTATTACAGGGATATGATGCAAGGGGTTGGGAGCAAGGTTGGAGTAGGTATGGACAAGGATATTGCTTAAGTTCAGTGAGTGGCGGAATATCCACATGGGAGGAGTGGGTAGAAAGTCTACTCCTCATTTCAACGTGCAATGAGGGCAGAGAAAACAACTCAGTTGCTCCAGTCGTGGGTGGCACTGAGTCACGAGGGGAGTGCTTTGTGGCTGGACAGTGGGAATGGGCAGGTGTTAGATGACTCTAGAGACAAAGCATGGGAGACCTGTTTCTACACAGGATTGGGAGGGTAGTTTTGGTCTGTGAAGGCCTCATAACTACAGACTAGGCTGTATGGAAGGGACATAGGTATTGCTGATGGTTGGTAGGTTTGATATGGGTGGAGGTACTGATGTGGTCATTTTTAAGGTGCAGGTCAAAATTAAGAAAGGTGGCTTGTTTTGTTGAGGAGGACTAGGTGAAGTGAATGATGAGGGAGAAAGTGTTGAAGTTGTAGAGGAATGTGGACAGCATGTCTTCTTCTTCTTCAGTCCTGTTCAGGAGGCTGTCAATAATGAATCTGAATCAGTTTGGGATTCCGGGTGGCTAGGGAAGAGTCCTCTAGATGACCCATGAATCAGTTGGCATAGGGTGGTGCCATATGATGCCCATTACTATATTTCGGATTTGCTTGTAGGCAATGCTTTCAAAATTGAAGAAATTGAGGGTGAGGATATGGTTGGTCATAATGATCAGGAAGGAGGTTGTACATTTGGAATCAGTCAGGTGTTTGGAAAGGTAGTGTTCAATATCAGTAAGGCCATGGACATCTGGGATGTTAGTGTAGAGGGAAGTGGCATCAATAGTGACAAGCAGGGTACTACATGGTAAACAGACAGGAAATGTGAGAGTCAGGAGGAGGAAATGGTAGGTCTCTTTTATACAAGTGGGTAGGTTTCAGGGAACAGCCTGAAGGTGTTGGTCCATGACAGTAAAGATTCTCTCAATGGGGCACAGTAACACTGTAAAGAAACAGATCTCAAGTGCCTTGCCTCTCCAGGCAAGTACAACCTCTCACATTTCCACTGTCCAGCCACAAAGGAGCACTGCTCTAATGCTGCAGTAACACCCATGAGTGGAGCAACTGAATCACATTCTCCTCCAGGATGTTGAGTATCTATCGTCGTATGCTGAAATGAGGAATATCCTACAGACTATTCTTCCCACCGATACCACAGTGGTATCCTGTTACCCACCGAGCCAACGCAATTTCCACGTCCAACCCTACTCCACCAATGCTCCCAACCCCTTGCCTCATATCCCTGCAATAGACCTACATGCAAGGCCAGTCCCATATACCCTCCCACCGCCATCTATTCCAGTGCAGTCATGTACGGCTACATGCGATCTACAAAGCTGCAACCACTGTGCTGCTTTCTATGTAGGCATGCCAACCAACATGCATTTGGTCTCTATGAATGACCACTGACAATCTGTGACTAATAGAATGCTGCCCAACACAACATGCTTCATTTCAGTGACTGCTTCACATCCTGTGCCATCTGGATCCTTCCTACCAACACTAGCTGAATTCCTCAGTTGGGAACTCCACCTGCAATATATCCTACACTCCCAGAAATCCCCTGACCTTAACCTTCAGTAGTCCCTGTCCTGCTCCCACCCTATCACTACACACCCACTAGTCTTTTTCCCCTCCTCTACTTCCCTCCTTGTCCACCAAACTCCTACACCAAACCTTCTGACTGCACCTAGCAGCCCTACCCTGCCCCATCCACATCCCTACATGCTCCCACAAATGGCACTACACCTTCCCCCACCCCTAAACTGCCATCACTCCCCCTCCCTACCACAACCTCCTCTTTACCCACACCACCCACAGATTGCTTCTCCCATCTGACACAGCTGCCATCCAGCCTCCTCAGCTGCCAGACAGTGGACTGTGTGTGTGTGTGTGTGTGTGTGTGTGTGTGTGTGTGTGTGTGTGTGTAGAAGAGGGTCTTCTGGCCTAAAGCTCAATTCATAGCAGTCTTTTTGTTGTGCTTTTCTGCAACTCAGTGTGTCCTCTATATGGTGAGTAACACTGTCGTTTTCATAATATTGTCATTTTCCATCCACGATTTTCCACAGTTTGTATATTAATGGTACCTGAGATTGTGTTCTCCCTCAAACTGTGTAACTAATTACAAATAATGCTTGAGTACTGAGCATGATTCCCCTCTGTTTTGCACTTAATGCATAATATGCCAAATTTATAACACCATTCGCTGCTACTGATACATATTGAATATGAGAATGGAGATAGGTTTTTTATTGACTATGGGGGAATTATTTGTCTTCAATACATGCAAATAAATAAATAAATGAATGTTTGTCTGGATTCAGCTCAGTACAAAAAGAATTATCATTTACTTTCCTCAATACGACCTTTTACATTGTTCGAACAAGAAGTCAGACTAAATTTTATAACAAACAATGGTCATATATTAAATATTTCTTACTGTAATTACAAAATATTGCTATGAAATTATAACCATAAGACTAGGTCTTCCAAATTGCACTTATTTGTTTTCAGAAAAGAGAATAAATATCCAGTACAAACCCATGGCACAGTAGTAGGAACTTAGGAACTTTGAGGTGCTAGGATCCTGCAAGCTGTTACTGTAATTTACAAAGGAAGAGAATCAAAAGTGTCTCCTGGAAATACTTGCAATATTCAAATACAGACTGGCTATGAAGGTACAAATTGCACTGGATTTCTTTCTAGTGACTTAACTGTCAACACATTTTTATATACCAAAATAAAATAGAATCAGTCTATCTTATGAGGAAAAAGAATAACATTTGGCACACAAATTAAGAATTAACTACTAGTGAGAACAGCAAAAAAGGGAACAAAACAGTACAATATTTAAATAAAGAATTATGAGCTGTCTAATTATTGAACAGCTAAAGAGTTTATTTCTGAAGTGTCTCAAATCTAAAATTTTATCTTTCTTATGTTTTTTCTGTATTACTCAGTTGTTCTCTGGCAGACTGCCTTATTTGTCATGTTACAGATGGTTTGAAAATTTATTATTTTAATCCTCTTACATGCCTGCTGTTTTGTTTCCAATATATTAACTCTTCCTGGCCAATCCATGGATGCAAACACATCATGTGATGACATAGATTCTCCCATGCTCTCATCGCTACATACAGTAAAATGATGGCAATTTGGTGCTGATGGATTAATTCGCCTGTTTATCTGTATAGATACAAAAGATCTGTTTTGAAGTATTGCCAGAAGGGTTGTTCCAGCAGAAAGAGATTTCAAACACATCTAGAATAAGCAATATAAGAAAGGCAAAGTACATAAACATGCCAGCGATGGCTCACTGCAATGACTAGCTGGTAGCCTAAACATTACGTTGGGAAATTTTGAACTACTTTATTTACTTGTGCTGTCTGCAACTGTTTCCATACAATTATTGTACCAAAGTTGAGTATTGGCCGAAGTGTTTGATACAACAGCCAACATTCTTTTCCCATTACAAAAACATTTTACCAGTTGCTTAGGTTCCAGAAAAGCAGAAAACAACTGTGGAAAATGGAACAAAGTTTGCTACTAATTAAACCATAAGATAATCAGAAATTTAGCTGCCTACATGTACTAAGTGAGAAATGGTTTCCCAGTGACTGGAGAGAATCCACTAGGTGACTTACAGAAGTCCAAAATGGACTTCAATATAGCAGGAATGAAATACATTGAGATAACAGCCAGTGAAGTAGATCACACAACCACCTATTCAGACCTCCTCATACTTCATACTCTTAAGGAACAGGAGTCTGAAGATATCAAATTATTTTAAGTATACAGATATCTTGAAGCAGCATACTGCAATGTTATTCTGACAGTTCTGTCTTCAGCAGAGCCTGTCTTTCGAGATACAAACAAATACTGCATTTGTGTTAATTATTTGATATCTGACTTTATTAAATGAAATTTAATGACATTTTTAAACAAGTCCTTCTTCCCAAAACGTCTCGAGGTCATGTCACCATTTTCAACAATCCCATAGGTTTACAGTTTTTGTAACTCAGTGTGAAACTTTACCAAACGGTAGCAAAACATAACATTCTGAAGTTATATCTGAATTACACCTTTCAAAAATAAAGTTGTGGTTTCTGTTGTTTGCCATTTAATGGATTTAAGACACCTCAAAAATAAGCTTTTCAATCATCATTACAGAAAAATGCTTACATTACAACTGTGAAAACTTCAAAACAAAAAATATCTTACAGGTGAAAGTTTGTTTTTGGTAACAAGGCAGTGACCTTTAAAAGTTATAACCCTTAATTTATAGCACATTCAGAAAAACTGCAGTTCAATGGCTAAACATGAGTGTACTCAAGCTAACAGAATGTAAGAGTTTGAGTGCATACTAACAAGATATTATGGTCACATTATTGCTAATGTTACTAGAATTGCAAGTTGCATAGTCAAAATATAAAACTACACAATTAATTACCTTTCAGACAATGGAAAGGAAAATAAAAATAAAAATCAACAAACAGCAATGAGTCACACCATACGGAATATTGTGGCCTTGCCAAGAGAGATACACATTTGCAAAAATCGACGATTCCACTCTGCACATAGGGAAACTTCATCGCTCACTTCATTCTGATCCATCCACTCTTTTTTTTCCATTGGCTCCTGAGACAGAACTTATCTTTGCTCTCAGCTTGCATTTTACGGTACTAATTAAAACAATATTGCTGACACAATAGTATCTGACTGCATTGGAAAGCAGTATTTTTTAATAGTTCATTTCTGTTAACAAAAGTTTCATCTGTAACTTCATCATCTGACAATTAAAATCTTTGGTAAAATTTGTTACAGTATTTCAATTACAAGTACTAATGTACAGAACCTGCCAGCAATGCTGAAACAGTTGATTTTTTTCATTTATTACAGTTCCACTCTTTTATTTTACTTATGTTGCATAAATATTTATTTTTTTATACAAAAACTATAATGGTACCATACTTTTAAAGCTCAATTGTTTTGTAAAGTTGTCTTCCCTCTCCCCCCCCCCCCCCCCCCCACACACACACACACATTCTTTTTTTTTTTAAACACCAAAATATTTTGTCATATGCATACAAGATGACGATAATGGTACATTGACTTGTCTGGCAAGATAGTAAACACATTAAAATATTAAATAAACACAAAGAAAATTCTACACAATCAACATCAAAAGTCATTCCCATCTGCAAGTTAAAAACTTGATTAGGGAGAAGCGGCAAAAAACTCACACATTGTCTTTCTTCGGTCAGTACAACTGAACATTATTATACGATCTACTATGACAATAGTTCAAAAATACATTGTGTGAGCTGGACATAGTGTTAATTCTTGACAATTGGACCAAATTTTTAAACAGGACAATGCAGGAAGAGCAAATGTTTCATAATTTTTTCCTCCATTTTCAACACAAAATATCACACATAAGAAATTTTTTTGCCTGTGTGAGTGTTTGGGGAGGTTTGTGTTCCTGATTTTTCTTTTCTTTTTTTTTTCTTTCTTTTTTTTTTTTTTATTGTCATTCCCCTCACTGCCTGCAGCTATGCACTGATGGCAATTATTTCAGTTTGACAGCATGAGGTACGTGCAGTGCAAATTGGTATGTTGCCTGTGAGAGGTGTGAACGTTCTCAATTAGTTCAGGAGGAGTTATTGGAGGAGAAAGCCTCCGATTGTGGTGGTCCTAACAGATAAATACATGGTTTTGTATTTATCAGTTGTTTTTGACTATCTTTCACCACAGCACGAACTACAAATTTGTATATGTCTTCCACGTCAGTGACTTTTCAGCTGCAAACATATAGTACCTCAGAGGGTTTTAAACTGCGACATGTATTGACACAAAATCTTTTGCAGCACCATTTGATAATGGCCTTAAGGGCTAAACTGCAATTATGAAATACATAATTTCTACAGTCAATGGCAAATATGATGTCCTTAAAAAAATAGGTTTCAAATGCCTAATCTTTGCACAGAGATACTATTATCTGCAGCAAATTTGATTATCATAAAAAACTGGAAATTCCAGTACAGGCTTTGTGTTGTATTTTAAGTTAGGAAGAAGGGGGGGGGGGGGGGGGGGGGGAAGAAAAAAAATAATATCACTATCTAAATAAAGCAATTCCTGAGAGAATATAATTGATCCTCACCTTTCTGCATTATCTTCCTCTAGTAAAGAGTTGGTTATCACAAAACTATTTTTGTAATTACTGTCTTACATTAAATGTTGTCCTGAAACTGTACATAAATAATAATAATATCTTACATTAAAAATTGAACTATTTCACTTGTTCAACATAACAATGGATTCTGGCACACAGTACAGTCCCAGTTTAAGGTAAAAACATGACGTGCTGGTTCTTTTTTATTTTATCAAACATATTTTTATGCACGTAGCCAACTTTGAGAAAAATTAAGAGAGGAATAAACATCTTGAATGCACACTGCAGCAGGCAAATCCACAAAGTCTACAGGTAGCCTTTATGTTAGATTAAATACAAAATATCTGACCCTAAAGATATTGAACACAATAAGCAGCTGATATACGAATCAGCACACAGCACTACCATCACAATAATCATATGTATTCTAGGCAATCATTTATAAAATTTGTTTTAATACACAAAATAGGCAAGCTGATGGCTAAAATCATTTTCTTGACATTCTCTGACTTTATGAAAATAATATAAAAATAAACAAGATTAAAAATAATAGGATATATTTTAGTATAAAAAGATTATTTATATGTATTTATCTTTGTATTGGACATTGAAAAATAAACATTTCAGTCACAATAACAATGTTTGGTTTCATTTCATAAAAACAATTTCCTCTTTATTTCTGTGATCGTGTATAAATACCTAACCAACCTGATACATTACGATGTGAGTTCTTCTAAGAGTGCTTCTGCAGATCTACCCTCCTTCTGAAACCTATCCATGAATCGTTTTGGTACTGTCCATTCCAAAAGAATCTCAACATTTTTTTTCAACCTCTCACCTTCATCCATATCTTTGTCAGAACAGGGTTTTCTACCTGACATTTCAATTGATTCACACAGTACGTCATCAATGAGGCGCTCCCCGAAACCTAACTGCTCAAGCCTTTCAGATGTTGAGATCCTTTTTAGAAGTATTGCCAATAACATTCTCATTTTTGCTATTGGCATGGGAGGTACAAGTGATTTGTCCTTATCGTCACTGTCTTTTACTTTATCCAGAGAGTCACCACCGTCCTCACATGCATGGTTAACTTCTTCTGCTTTGCATGTCTGTTCATGTGTTTCCAAGTCATTTTTTGTCTTGAAAAACTCTCGGCAGCGAATGCATAAGTAAGGTTTTGCTGTTTTATGAATACACAGCATATGCTTTTTGAGATGAGGCAACTGAGCAAATGCTGCTGATGGGCAGAGAAGGCATTTGAATGGTTTCTCACCTGTATGTCTTCGAACATGCATCTTCAGAGCAGCTGAGTGTGCAAAGGCCTTTTTACACACTTTGCACTGATACGGCTTCTCCCCGCTATGAACACGTCCATGGACCTTGTAATGAGAAAATGTAGAAAAAAAGGTGAAATTGTTGTATGAGAAGTTAAAGAGTTGCAATTTTTCAATTGGAAACATTGTTACCAAAATGGTTTCAAAATAATCTGTTCAAAAAGTGGCAATATTTCCAACTGTCCAGCTGCAAAAAGAAAGTGATATTTAATAACTATGCTGTTGCCCACACAGTACAGTTTTTCACAGAAAACATAAATGCCTATATGTATCTTAATTTTGTAGACATTGTAGCACATTAATCACAGCAAAAACTCACAGTTAATCAGTTACATTTCCATTAAGTTTTTCCCGAATATTTCTCATAAATTATTTGAGGAATACTGAAGGGATCAGTAATGATTTCCGTATTTGCCTGGAGCGGATAGCAGAAATGGTGGCAGTGGAGAGGGGAGGGAGAAAAAAAAATGATAGCAGCAATTACATGAATGCAACAAGCAGAATGGCTTGCCTATAAACATGTTGTTATCAAGAACATTTAATAATTGAACTGATTAATCACTCAAAATTCAAGATACTGACAGAACAGTACCCTTCTTCTGACATGAAATAAGAACAGGTGTATCCCACATGTATGTCTCTAAAAGATAG